>NC_136067.1:1472806025-1475206025 GCF_964261635.1 Lissotriton helveticus
TATACCAAGGCAGTCTGAGGAAAAAGTGCCATCAATTGCTCAAAGGTGTCCTTTAAAAGCATTTCCAGACCTACCCCAGTCAAAGTGCCCAAATCATTACCTCCACAGTGCACAATTAACAGGTCAGGTTTGGGCAAATGCATAAAGGTTTTCACCAATGGTATCAATTGGTGACATTTTAATCCTCTGTGGCCAAACCACTTAATTTCCACATCTTGTAAATTGAGGTTAGGTAATTTTCTGTTCTCAGCATACCTGTGAGCCCAGTGAATATAACTATGTCCAACAATCCAGACAGAAAACATGGTGAGAGGAGGTTCTCCTGCAGTCAGATGAAGTGTGGCAATGAAATGGCAGTTGAAAAAATGAGAGTTTAAAATGAAAAAAACTGTCGAGTTTCTGTGTTCATGAAGCAGTAACAGTGATTGGTGGATTTTGATTGCTGAAAACAGAAAGTTAGGGTGCATGGATGTGTTCTTTGAAAGATGTATTTTGAGTGGTCAATAAAAAATCATTAAATGAAAGATTGCAGTGGATACGCAGGTGCACTGAGAGTTCAGAGTTCAATTGCAACATTGTTGTGTGAACTTGCAAACACCAGAGGTCTTCCAAGAGGTGGTTGCTATGCAGAAAAGGCATGAAATGGCAGAGGGGGGAAGGGTTTTCATTTGAAAAAAAGTGAGGGAAGAGTTTTGATTGGGTTACATGAGAGATATGTGTGAAGAATTACAGCATTTCTGTGCTTTTGATAGCTGCAGACTCTGGAGTGCATACCTTTTGCTCTGCTGAAGACAAATTGGTGTGTTTCTGAGACTGTTTTCAAACTCAAAGTATTTGCTAAGGTGAGAAAATATTTCTTTAATTTAGATAGAGAATAGTGTGCTTTAAGGAAAAAATTATGAATTATGTGGCGCAAATTGCTTGTAAATATGCTCCCATCTGTGCATGGAAAATTTAGATTTTGAATGTTTGTGTTACATAGCCATGTTAAAAGTGATACAAACATGCTGGAAAGGCAATTAAAAAACGCTTTTATGTGTCTTAAGGACATTTTAAGTAATTTTCCCATGTGCAGTGTTTTCAAATTATGATTTGAAAATCGTTTTTGGGGAAAAGGAATTGTTTTTAAATTTATGACAAGGACATAATGGTGTATGCTTCTTTATACGGCAATTGACTGTCCCTGATGTTATTTTTCCCATTTTAATGTAAGACCTTTCTCTGTGGCGCAAATTGCTTGTAAATATGGTCCCACCTGTGCATGGCAAATTTAGATTTTAAATGTTTGTGTTACATAGCCATGTTAAAAGTGACCCAACCATGCTGGAAAGGCAATCAAAAAACACTTTCATGTGTCTTAAGGACATTTTAAGTCATTTCCTCATGTGCAGTGTTTTCAAATTATGATTTGAAAATCGTTTTTGGGGAAAAGGAATGGTTTGTAAATTTATGACAAGGACATAATGGTGTATGATTCTTTATAAGGCATTTCAGTGTCTCTGATGTCATTTTTCACATATTACATTAAAAGACCTTTCCCTGTGGAGCACATTCCTTGTAAATATGCTCCCACCTGTGCATGGTAAATTTAGATTTTGACTGTTTGAGTTACATAGCCATGTTAAAAGTGACC
This sequence comes from Lissotriton helveticus, assembly GCF_964261635.1. NCBI lineage: Eukaryota > Metazoa > Chordata > Amphibia > Caudata > Salamandridae > Lissotriton > Lissotriton helveticus. The sequence goes on from NC_136067.1 coordinate 1,472,807,659, forward strand.
CAAAAACTTGCAAAGGCTTTTAAAAAAAACTTTCATGTGTCTTAAGGACATTTTAAGTAATTTCCCTGTGGGCAGTGTTTTCAAATTATGAATTGAAAATCGTTTTTGAGGTAATGGAATGTTGTTAAAATTTATGTGCGCCATATGCCCCCAAATTTATTTTTCAGGGGTGCAGCAGGGTGTTCTTGAGACACCCCTGCACCTTTGGAAAAATTCCTAATTTGTGATGAGCAAATTGCTAATCGCAAATTAAACCTTCATTCCTATGAGCCTCCTAGCCCATGGAAATGAATGGGTAACTTGCAATTAGCAATTTGCTCATTGCAAATTAGGAATGGTAAAGAATTGCTATTTATCCCTTAAAATTCGCTATTTAGGAAATGCAAAATAGTTTGATGGTACATATGGCGGTTCATCTGTAACAAGATAAGAAGCTTAGGGATAGATTTATGATGACTGGTGCATCACCAGGGATGTGTCAGTCATCCTGCGCCGCTGTTCCGCCACCCATGGTGTGCTGCATTTACAATGCGGGGCATCATGGGGCAAAAATGGCACAGATGCGTGACGTATCTGTGCTGTAAAGGTAGTGATTGCTGGAGTTGTATCGCAAGTGCGATGCAGCTCAAGCAAGGCTCAGGGGTGCCCCATCTCCACAATGTTGCGTCAAGACCTATGCCTGCTTAAAGCAGGCGCAGGGTTTTGCGTCACTTTTGTGATGCAGCGGCGGTGCAAAAGATTTGCTATGAGGCGACAAAATTACAAATTGATGCATTTAGGCAGATGTGTCATGCTGTAAAAAAACCATGCCACATGAAACCGATGCAGCAGTGATGCAAAAGATGCACCATGTTGCAAGACAGGCCTCACTTGGGGCCATATGTATCAAGCTAATTAGCATTCGCAAAGGCCGAAATTCTGCGAATTTCGGCCTTTGCGAATGCTAATTAGACAAATGGTATGTATCAAACAAGTTTGATGCAAAATAAGGAGCTTAGGGATAGATTTATGATGACTGGCGCATCACCAGGGATGTGCCAGTTATCCTGCGCCGCTGTTCCGCCACCCATGGTGTACTGTATTTACAATGCGGCGCACCATGGGGCAAAAACGGCACAGATGCGTGACGCATCTGTGCCGTAAAGGTGGCGCATTACTGGAGTTGTATCGCAAGTGCGATGCAGCTCCAGCAAGGCTCAGGGGTGCCCCATCTCCACAATGCTGCGTCAAGACCTATGCCTGCTTCAAGCAGGCGCAGGGTTTTGACGCAGCTTTGTCCTATCTGATTGTAAATGCGGCACACCATGGGTGGCAGAGCAGCGGTGCACGTTAACTGGTGCATGCCTGGGGATGTGCCATTTAACATAAATCTGCCCCTTTACATTTAAGTATGTGCAGGGGACACAGAGTCGGTGAGGCTTATCCAAGGTTAAGAAGAGATGAGTCCTGTTCACTGAAAAATTAGACATAGTCTTCACCTGCTCAGCATTGCTGGACATGGCTAAATAATAGCTGCAAAATATTACTCTTGTTAAACAATTTTACTATTATAATCTCTGAGATTTGTCTCTTACTCTGCAACATCTCATTGTTGTTATCTTTCTTTAAAGATAAAGACAACATCAACATGAGCGACAATCTGCAATCAGTTGATTTTGACCTCATCATTGAACTCGTAATTGAAACATCAGTGGATGTTGATCCCTTGGATGATTTAAATCCTGAGGATGAAGAAGAGCGTGATGAGGATGCAGATTTGTCCGAATTATATGACATAGGGTGGGAAGCTGACCTGCTTGAGCCTATGGAACTATAAACATTTATTTTTAAAATTTATAATTAATAAAAAGTAAAAATGTAAACCGTTTAATTTAAAAATAAAGACACCTTCAAAAACAGGTTATGTGTAGTGTCTTCAATAAAATATTAAAATATGCTCATAAAATTAGATCAGATTCACATATAAAATAGCACAGGTAACATAAATATAAATGTCATTTCTTTTCTGCTATTTCTGTATTGTAAATTTGCCAAGGACTAAAAAATCTTCTATTTAAAATGTCAAGTAGTGTGTTAAGTTTTTGATCACTGTTATTGATTTACTGTTTGGTAATAGTGGTTAATAACATTTTTTATTATATTTTACCACAGATTCAACTGCAGATCATTTCAAGATTTCACCATGCCAACAATAGAAAGACAGAGAAAGGCTGCAAAACTTCAAAGACAGCAGGTGAAACAAAATAAGCAGCAGTCCTCTAACAAAAAGATTTGTCAAGTCACGAAGAAAGCACCGGGTAAGAGCACAAAATATTTCATAAGAAATATGTGTAGTAAAAAAAATATTACTACAGAAAATGTTTCAGTCCAGAAAAAGAGAACCAATTCAAATGGAAAGGAAAGGCCAATCAAAAATGTTACTGCTAGAGCAAGAGATAACTCTGTGCATGATAGTAGAAGGAAACAACAGTTTAGGGACATTCGTAAACGAATGTTCCGCAACAGGATAATTGGCAATTTGTTAAAAAATATTAAGAAAGGTCAACAGAAAGTGGTTTTTTATAAGAGAAAAAAAAAAGTTGAGAAAGTTATTGATCAGGCATTTGAAATTAAACGTAAGTTATTTATTTTGATAATCAATAGAATTAGGAAGCTAAACAAGGCAATTTATGATTTCAAAAGAAATAGTAGATGGAAGAGAATAGTTAATCGTAGTAATTTTTGTGAAGTTTTTTCTGGAGAATGGATGCATAGTTCAAGCTGTGAGGCATTTTTTAATGAGGAGAGTTATTTCCAGGATAATGATTTGGTGCATGCAGTTGACACCAGTGGTCGTGCTTATGAAGTGAAAGATGGTTGTCCAGTTGAAAAAGAAAAACTTGTGACAACAGAGACAGAAGAGGTGTTAGGTAATGAGGTTTTAGGAAGACGTGCTAAGGGTCCTGTCTACACCTGGAAGTGTAGTAGTATTTGTAGTGTGCGACAGGATTCCATCAATTTGCTTTGTGATTTTGTACGGTCATTTAATAAGAAAAGTTTGAAGCAGAAAATAAGGTTGTTGCAAGAATTAGATCCTTGCAGAGTGAGAGAAGTGACAGGTTTGCATGGTCATTCACTGGCTTGTCTTTCCAGGAGAGTATGCCAGAGTGTTTTTCATCATTTCAGGATGCTAGCAGTGCATCATAATAAAGTGAGGAAATTAGTTAGAATGTTGTATTATGCTAAGAGTCCAGCAATTATGCTTAAACAATTATGCGCTGCTCTTTTGCATGGTTCTGAAATAGATGTGAAGAATATATGTGAAGAAATTGAGTTTTGTTACTTTGGAAGTAAAGAGGAGAATGTTGAAATTGACCAAGAAGAAGAGGGTAATGTGGAAGATAGTGTACAGGTTTCCAGTACAGATAATTTTCAGAAGGAAATTGCGACGTTTCAGGTGAAATCAAGTGAGAGGCCTAATTTCACTTGTGTGTGTTGTCGACGCACTTATTATAAGAATCAGACTAAGTTAGTGGATTTATATGCAAAAAGTGAAAGGGAAAATAATAGTGAATGGAAGGATTTCGCAACATACTTGATGGTAGAAAATTGTTTTGATTTGGGATTGGATCAACGTGTGTGTACTTATTGTTGTTGCAAATTAAATCAAAACCAGATGCCTGCTAGAGCAGTTCATAATAATCTGGAATTGTTTGAGATTCCTTCTGAATTGAAGGATTTAAATACTTATGAATCTATTTTGATTCAAAGTATCCATCCCTTTCAGGCTATTGTAAGAATGGAGCCAAAGACAGGGAAATTGCCTCCATCAGATTTACAGAGAGGATTAAAGGGAAGAGTTGTTTATTTGCCTCTAGATTTGAAGAAAAACATTAACACAATTGGAGTAGAAAAAGTGGAAGAGGAACCTCTTGTTATCTTAGTTAATGGGGTTCCGACAAAGAATAAGAAAATATGGCAAGATTTAGTAGATGTTAGGAAAGTCAAAAGGGCAACATTGTATTTTAAAAAATATAATAAATACTATAAAAATGTATATGTTGCAGAAGAGGAAGTAAGTGAGGAAGAGGACAGCGATTTGTGTGCTGGTCAAATTGAGAAAGTAGAACCCTGTACTAGTGAAGAAATATATGAACATTATAGTGTTCATCCTTTGCATTCCAAGGAAGTCATGGGGAATGCTATTGAGTTGTTTCAAATGAAACAAGCGAAAGGGAGTCCCATTAGTGTTTGGGAGGAAAGTTTGGAAGCTCGGTGTTTCCCACAGCTTTTTCCAACAGGTCAGGGAGGAAGATATGATGAGCGACCTCATCAAATTCCTGCTTCTGAATACCGGACTTTGCGATTGTATGCAGGAGATGCTAGGTTTCGACAATGCATTCCTTATTTGTTTCATCTCCTGTTTGAAAGCGATCTGTCTGGACTGTCATATGCAGTGAACCACATCTTGAAAAGTGGTATACACATGCAAAACATCTCGGCAAGTGACTTTATGGATAAAGTCAATGTCCAAGACAGTATTTTGGATTCTCACCTGATTAATCTCATGGCGTGTCAGCGTGGTACTAATGAGTACTGGTACCGTCGTCATGGTGATTTAAAATGTATGCTGAGGAACTTAGGTACTCCCACATGGTTCCTCACTCTGAGCTGTGCCGAGTATGGCTGGGAAGACTTACTTGAATTTCTACGAGAGGCAAATGCTAACGTAGATAACATCGAATTCAAGACACCCGGAGAACTGTGCTCTTTGGATCCAGTCAATGTATGTAGGTACTTCAATCATAGATTTGAAGCTATGATGTCTTTCATCATGAATAAGAAGAATCCACCTCTTGGAGAGGTGTTGGATTTCTTCTGGAGAAAGGAGTACCAAGCAAGAGGTGCTCCTCATATACATATGTTGCTGTGGATCAAGGATGCACCTAAATTTGGAACGGATCCAGAAGACTGAGTTTCATCCAACAGTATTCTACGTGTGCTGTTCCAAACGCAAAGGAGAAGAAAAGCCTAAGAGAAAAAGTTCTGCGTTTCCAAAGCCATCGATGTGGATGTGGAAAGTACTGCCGTCGTAAATTCCGAAACAAGGACAAGTTCTACACTAAATGTTGTTTCGGCTTTCCACGACCGGTGATTTCTAAAGGAAGAGTAAACAGTTTGATGTCTTCGCTGCGACACAATGTCATGAAGAAATCACCTAAAAACACATACAATTTGAAGAGGAACGAAGAGTCCAAGTACATCAACGAATACAACCCGGTGATTTTGTCCATGTGGAATGCTAACATGGATATACAGTTTGTGGCTGATAACTGTATGGCTGTGGCTCGGTATGTGACGTCTTACATCACCAAAAAAGAGAAGACAGAATTGAAGGATATGTGGGAGGACATTTCCCATGAAAAGAGCCTCAGCAAGAAGTTGTACAGTTTCAGTCTGAAGATGTTGTCGCATCGAGAAATTGGAGCTTACGAATGCTCTGACCGGTTGTCTTCAGCAAGTCTCTATGCCAAGTCCAGGAGTATCGTTTGGGCGAGTCTTGGTCTTGCTGCAACGCGTAATCGAGTTCTCAAACCTGTGCGGGAAATTGAGTATTTGGCGGAAAAGGAGCCAAACAGTACCGACATTTTGAAGACCAACATGTTGGATACATATTATCCAAATAGAAGCAGTCACCTCGACAATGTTTGTCTGTATGAGGTTCTTCAAAATTACATATTCAAGAGGAACATCAAAGAAGATACTGAGAAAGGAGTGTATGCTGTAATAGGAAGTGAGGGATGTCTGGTCAAGCAAAGAAAATGCCACTTGGTAAACCATCGAAAATTGAGTGGCGAATCTCCTGAAAAAAAGGAGTTTTTCTATTTAGCACTTTTGCAACTTTTCAAGCCTTGGCGTGCAGAAGAGGAACTGCTTGGAGATTTCCTCTGTTACGAAGACTCTTTCAATGCCGCCAAGGAGACCATAGAATGTCCTGCTTTTCCCAAATATGTAGAAATGTTGAATGCGGAAATTGAGCAGGAAGCAACGATTGCAGCCGAGATTGCCAGAGACAGTTCTCAGGACAGTCAGAGTTCTGCTTCATTGAGTCAGGATCCACTAGGAGGACCTGTTATCGAAAATGAAGCTGCCACTGCCATGAATGAAGTGGAAAGAGCCATGGCACATGCTCAGGAGGATGCAGTTAACTTAGAAGAGTTGGAATGACAACTCAACGTTGAGCAGAGGAAAATATATGACGAAGTTACCATGCAAATTGATCATGGATTAAGTCATGACAAGAAAGAGTGCTCATGTACATCGTTGAAGCCTGTCCGACTGTACGTGAGTGGAGAAGCGGGAACTGGAAAAAGTTTCCTCATTAAAGCAATTTCATGCTATTTGCAGGAAAGGACAGAGTCATCGCTGTCTTGTGTTGTCACCGCTCCAACTGGACTGGCAGCACATAACATTAAAGGGATTACTTTACATCGTTTACTGATGCTGCCAGTGGAGCATGACAACAAATTACAATATCACAAGCTATCTGGAGATGCTTGTTTTGAAGTTTCAAGAATCTTGAGGAAAATGAAACTTCTTATCATTGACGAAGTAAGCATGGTTTCCAATGTCATGCTTGCCTTTGTGCATTTGAGAATGCAAGAAGTTCTCAAAACAGAGTATGATGTGTTATTTGGTGGCAAACACATCATTGTTTTCGGAGATCTTTTGCAGCTGACACCAGTGAAAGGGCAACCTGTGTTCAAAATGCTCACGCATGAAGATACCAGGAAGTGCCTAGGGAGCATTGGCAACGTCAATATATGGTTAAACTTCAATTATGCTAAACTGCATGAAAATATGCGTCAGGCGAAGGATGAAGTTTACAAGACTATTCTACAAGATGTTAGAATTGGAAAAGTGACCGAGCATGGGAAAGAAGCTTTACATGCACGATTACTGTCAAATTTATATCCAGAACAAGATGTTGTGCCTGAGAATATTTTTCAGAAAATTACTGAGAAGAAATCTGGAATATGTTTGATGCCAACTCTTGCAGAATGTGCCAAATTCAACAACAAAATGTTGCATTTAGAAAAGCAAGAGATTGTGAAACTGGAAGCTATTGACAGAGTAGAGCATATGGGATCAACAATTATTTTGTCTGAGAATCTGAAAACAAAATTGGATTCATTAGAGAAGAGTATATCTAAAACTGCAGGTTTTGAAAAGACTCTGAATGTGTGCTTGAACTGCCGTATAATTTTAAGAAGGAATTTACATGTTGAAAGAGGTCTGGTAAATGGATCAATGGGTAATGTTGTTGATTTTGTGAAATACAGAAATAGAGATGGAATTGAATTTTTAAAAATTAAATTTGATGGCATTGAGGAAGTACAGCTAATTGGTCGTTGTTCTGCTAGATTTTTGCTTGTAAAAGACTTATATGTTCGCCGTAAGCAGTTTCCTGTTTGCTTGGCATATGCGGTGACAATCCATAAATCGCAAGGTTTAAGTGTAGACAGTGCATTGGTGAATATTGGCAGTTCTGTGTTCAAGGAGGGTATGGCATATGTGGCATTGTCACGAGTTAGAACTTTATCGGGATTGTACTTGATTGAGTGTGATGTCACAAACATTTGTGCGGATCTAGATTGTGTTAAGGAATACAATAGGTTAAGAAGAGAGTATGCGCCACATTTGCCTCAGTATCCTTTGTTTGAGAAACGTGTGGTAGGCCGGAAACGAAGAAATGTGACCAATACTGGGGAGGTTGTAGCAAAAAGACAAAAAGTCAATGAACCTAAAATTACAAGCAGAAACAAAAAGGATTCTATTGAAGATGTTGTTGGTTTTCAGTTTGAAAACAGTTCTGGTGTCAACTGCTATGCTAATGTAGTGGTTAATGTTTTGTTTTCTCTAGAAAATGTAAAAGAAGAGATTGTGGTCAATTCTGATCAAACATTTTGCAGTTTGTTAAATTCTGTGTTAGAAAAATGTAGCACTGATAGAACAAACATAGAAAGTGTGTCTGAAATTCGAAATCTGTTAGACAGATGTTCAGGCCAAACACAATTCTCTCAAAATATTCAGCAAGATTGTCAAGAGTTTTTAATGTATATGCTTGATGTATTACATGCTGAAGGTGTAGATGTAGATCAGCTGTTTGGGCTTTCTTATCAATGGCAGCATGACTGCGAGAACTGTATGGTATCAAGTACTACTAGTGTAGACTCAGAAAGATTTATATATTTAACTTTGCCAGACAGTAAATCAGTCTCCTTTAATAAGCTAGTAAAAGCAGCTGATCACAACATGGAGTGTAGCCAATGTAAATCTGAAATGATGTCCACATTATTTATACGAACATATGGCCAGTATGTCATTTTAATGTTCCAACGATGTAGGCCTGATGGAACAAAATTGACAACTTTAATTAAAAATTTTGTAGCTTCGCAGGTGTCAATATCAGGAAGGACTTTTGTAACTGCAGCAATTATATATCATGACGGTCCTACAATAACATCAGGACATTACACAGCTTATTTAAAGTCTAGAAATGGCTGGTCATTCTGCAACGATTCTGTTTTAATTTTCAAAAAAAAATTGCCGTATGACCTTAAAAACTCTTACCTGGTGTTTTTAAAACCAAAATTTTAGGGAAATAATCTCGGGATGTGCTCTGTGGAATTTCAAGAAGTTCTAATGGCTCCTACACAATTTGGCCTTGAGGATAAGTGTAGTTCAGAGACATAACTTCTAATCATAAGACTGGACGTCATGGAGAAATAAGTGCACTTTGAATGAGTTCAGAAAAACTATTTCTTTTTATAAGCTAATTGAAGCAGCCAATCAAAACATAAAGTAGAGGGAATGTAAGTCTGCAATGCTGTCTACTGTTTTACATTGCTTTGTGATTAAAAGTGATGTAGAGAATTAAATAATTGTAGTAGTCATAGAGGTAGTGTAAGTCTGCTTCATAGTAAGCAGTATCAGTGTCATAGGAAATGTAGAACATGACTGAGCAAGAAGGGGAAGATATTACTATTCCAGGATTGTGAAAATGATCAACATTTTAATTCTGAAAGTTGCGGAAATGCCAAATGACGGGATTGGCTTACAAGAAATCCAAGAGTTATAAATGGGTCTGACAAGATTTGGCCTTGTGGAAACTTGTGGTAGAGAGCAAGAAGTCATTTATTGCATGTAACATGTTTTTAAAAACGATGGAGATTTTCTTTCAGAAAGTGGCGGGCTGAAAGTAATAACAGCACAACAGAGTGTAAGCTGTTCATAGGACATCCTTTGACGTCATGGAAAGTAAGTTAACTTTAAGGAGTTCTGAATTCTGATTTGTTATGTTGTATGGGTTTTTTAAGCACAATCATTTTGATTGTTTTTTTTCCCCCGCTGTTATATGATGAATACCTTCAAGTCACTGTTTTTAGTGAATTTTGATACATTCTGAGAACAGCAAAAATAAACCATTTAACATGTATAATTAATTCTGTACTGTTTGCATTTATGATGTATATGTAGAACTGTGTAGGAGGCATGGAGAAGGTGAGGCTTCTGTAAGTGTCAAAGTTGTTGCATGCAGTGCTGCACTTCTGCGTATTCTTTCATATGCTGGACTACATCTGCACAATGAGATACCTAAGCAAAGGAAACACAAGTGATGTGATTGTGAAATGAGCAAAATAAATTGCACGTATTTCATTTACATCACCTGTGTTTCCTATCATTATGAATCACATTGTGCAGATCAAGTTTAGGTCTGTTCAGGGAAACATAGGAGGTTTGGACTTTGTTCAAGAGTGCAGTGGACATGACTCACTTCATTGGTAGACCTTCACATGTATTATGTCCTCTGTTCTCTTCAACAACTCGAAATTTCATCTGCAACCCTGAGTAGGCTTCACCTCAAACAAACCTCTGGATAGGACACATCTTATTGGCATCCTGAAGTAATCATTTAAAATTTTAGTGTCTTGCGACACTTTTCTGAGACAACAGCAATGCAAAAGATGCACCATGTTTTAAGATAGGCCTCACTTCATCTGCATCAAGATACTGTTAGTTTAAAATGTATATCTTTAGGACTGTGTAGGGGGCCTGGAGAAGCAGAAGCTTCTGTAAGTGTCAAAGTTGTTGAAAAACTGTTTGTCCTTCAATCTTTTCCCTTGTCTTTTGTAATTTTTAAATACATGTTTTAATATTTTTCAAATGTTTGTTCTCTCTTTCACAGATTGAAAGTATAAAAACAAAAAGTGAGTAATTTAACGACAATTATAAGGTAAATGTTTTGTACTCTTCATTACATTTCTATCACATTTAACTTCTATTAATTCCACTGCTTCATTTCTTTAACCCTCAGTTTCCTGCCTTTGCTACTTTCCTCATTCCTTTCTCTATTACCTACTTACTCAACTCCTTCCACTCTTTTTCTCAGTCCCTCTCTTCTCATAGTTCCTCACTCTTGTTCACTCACTCCGTCTCTATTACTCTTAGTGTCTTTGACTGATCACTCTATCACTACTTGTTCATAATGCTTTCTCTGTGTAGTTGAAGCACACTAAGGGGCATATTATGAACACAGCCAATAAAATTATTGCTCTTTTTATTGGCAGAAAACTGGTGCAAAAGTGGTTTTAGCGGCAGTTTTCTGCCGCAAAAGCAGCTTTAGCGACACATTTCTGCCAATAAAAGCTGCAAAACTTTTATTGCCTATGTTGATGATATGGCTCTGTTACTTACATTTCTTTGCTGTTTCAATTAATCTTTTTCTGTTATTTTTTGTTTTCTGTTTTCTATTTTTTCTCTCTGTTATTCCTCATGTTTTAATCTTATTTTGAACATTCACTCACATTCTCCAAGAAACTCTTCTTTGTTAATGTTATACTCTCTTTTTTTTTCTTTCAATTCGTTATCTATTTTGTTTTTCACAATTATACCCTCTTACGTCTTTTCTTCGGTAAATCGATCTATTAAACAGTATCTCTTCTTTACTCCCTATAGCTGTCTTTCTTTTAACATCACTCTCTGTTTACTTTCCTTATACTTACTCTTTTTTAAAAAAAAAAAAATTTTTGGTTAGCTCCCGGTCCGCGTACCGGGAAGCGAACCAAAAGAAATAGAGCTTGCCAGAGTGCTAAACATTCTAGCAATTTTTTTTTAAAGGGAAGGTAGTTCTGAAAAGAACTTTTTTTTATATATTTTTGTTGTTTTATATATATTTTTTTTTTTTTTGTATTTTTTGAACGATTTTATATTTTTTTTGGTTTTTTTGGGGGGGGGGGGACAACAAAAAACAGGCATTGAAAAGGGCTCAACAGGAGCAAAAAAAAAATTACTGGGGGCGGTTAGGGCAATTATGGTGTTCATACGCCAGGTTTATAGCATTTATGCTCATGTTGCCACATGCTAACAACGCACGACAGTGCATACAAGAGTGTATCATGTGGCCAAAATTTTCTTGTATATTTGGCACAGTTTCCCGTGCCTCTGCTGGTGTCAATGAAATGGGTATTCTTGATCTGGCCACAGGAGTTGATCTTGGATTTTCCTGCAAATCCCGTATTTCCGCCCGGCTATAATTGAGTGGATGCTTCCTTGTCATGTGCCTGTGCATTGTATTTTCCGTAACTATATTTCTTATCCATCCCTCTGGATAATTTTTCTTTACAGATGAGGCAGGTGACATACCTCGCATTGACTTTTTTTTGGCCAGGAGGGATCGAATAAAACTGCCAGATGAAACTGGCTTTCTTATGTGAAACCCGGGGCACCTCTTCTAAGAACTGTGGTTCTTCTCCCTCCTCTTCATCCATTTCTTCCTCTTCCTCCTCAGTGTTGGTCATCACCTGGGGAGGTGGTCCTCTCTTCCCATGAGGAGGTGGAGGTGGTGGTGGGGGTCCACCAGCTGAAGCAACTACTGAAGCCATTTCTGATATAGTAATGAAGGTCTTCCTCTCACAATGATGAAAGTCAGAGTGAGGAAAGAAGGAGGGGTTTTCATCATTTGGGAAAAACAATACTTCTCAACCAATGAAAAGTGTTATTTTTAGGTCACCTGACCTAGCCTTACATCATTATGAAACCAAAAGTGAAATGAACCAATGAAAAGTTTTATTAACAAGTCACATGACCTCTCACGCTCATGTTACGTGCTGCGGAACGCGCCCCGGTTAGCTTCCGGGTCGCTGAGCTTCGCGCCTCGGTCCGCGCCCCGGGACACTTCCGGGTGCGCTAACGCGGTACGTCACAAGACGCATTACGCGGCAACGCGATACGTCGCGCTTTCGCGACGCGCCGCGGATCGCTTCCGGGGAGCTGCGTTTCGCGCCTCGGTCCGCGCCCCGGGGCACTTCCGGGTGCGCTAACGCAGTACGTCATAAGACGCATTACGCGGCAACGCGATACCGTCACTATGTTGATTTCTTACCGGTTCGCGGACCGGGTCGCGGCATCAAATTGAGCTAACGGGAAGCTTCCCGGTTCGCGGACCGGGAGCGAAACAAAAAAAATATTTAAAAAAAATTATTAATAAACATATAAAATATATTTTTGGATTTGAGGAAGAATACATTTTACAGCTATAGATATTAGCTTTTAAAAAACCAATGAAATTCACTGAAAAAACCATAGGTTATAGACCATATATAGTTAGGAATTAGCATTTAGAAAACCTTGAAAATTCACTGAAAAAACCATAGGTTATAGACCATATATAGTTAGGAATTAGCATTTAAAAAACCTTATTTTACTCACACAAAACCATTGAAATTCCATATATAGTTAGTTGTACTAACTATATATCGCGCACCCGCAATCCACTGCTGATCATGTCACATATTACATCATTCATGACATGGTCAGTGACATCACTGATGACATCACTGATGACATCTCAAATGACATCACTGATGACATCACTGATGACATCTCAAATGACATCACTGATGACATCACTGATGACATCCAGTGACTGTATGTTTCTGTAAAGTTAAAATATGTCTTACATATTGAAGAATGAGTGGATGTAGAAGTGTCTGAACAAAGGATTTAGTAGGTGCATGACTGACTGTATGAGTGAGTGATTAAATGTGTCTCACTGAGTGCATGGGTTAGTGACTAAACTGTCTGAATGTGTGCATCATTATGTCTGTTGTTCTGTAAACTGCTGCATGTGTTGATCAGTAGCTATATGATTAACTATATGGGTTATTGATTGGTTGCCCAAGTATTTGTATGGGAGACTGAGAGTGTGTATGGGTGGCTGGGAGGTGTATGACTCTCTGCATAGATGTATGGGTTCAAAAGTGCATGTGGAAACAGCTGTATGGGCGGTTGACTGTGTGCATGACTGTATTGGTGAGTGAATAGATATCTCAGTGCTACATGTCAAAGTAAGTACATATGTAAAATACAGTACATGTGAGAGTTGACATATATAAATAACTGTGCATAAGAGCCAGTGAATGTGTGAGTGGCTGTATGGATCATTGTGAACTTGTATCCAGGATTGTATAAGTGAGTAAATATGTTTTAGTATATGTTTGAATAAGTAAGGTGTGTTTAACTGTATAGTTAAGGAAATGGAGGTGTGATTGATTGTTTGCATGACTGACTAGGTGTGTGTGTAACTTCATGGATGAGTGACAATCTGTGAGTCTGTGTTTACACTGAGTGTATCTAAGGTTATATTAGAGTCTGAAGAGGTTCATCGTATTATCACATGAATGATGTCATCAGTGATGTGATCAGTGATGTCATTTGAGATATCATCAGTGATGTCATCAGTGATGTCATTTGAGATGTCATCAGTGATGTCATTTGAGATGTCATCAGTGATGTCATCAGTGATGTCATCAGTGATGTCATCAGTGATGTCATCAGTGATGTCATTTGAGATGTCATCAGTGATGTGATCAGTAATGTCAAATGAGATGTCATCAGTGATGTCATTTGAGATGTCATCAGTGATGTCATCAGTGATGTAATTTGAGATGTCATCAGTGATGTCATCAGTGATGTCATTTGAGATGTCATCAGTGATGTCATCAGTGATGTCATCAGTGATGTCATTTGAGATGTCATCAGTGATGTCACTGACCATGTCATGAATGATGTAATATGTGACATGATCAGCAGTGGATTGCGGGTGCGCGATATATAGTTAGTACAACTAACTATATATGGAATTTCAATGGTTTTGTGTGAGTAAAATAAGGTTTTTTAAATGCTAATTCCTAACTATATATGGTCTATAACCTATGGTTTTTTCAGTGAATGTATATATATATATACATATATATATGTATCTATACATATACACACACACACACACATGCATTGATATTTACGTGCATATATATATTCACTGAAAAAACCATAGGTTATAGACCATATATAGTTAGGAATTAGCATTTAAAAAACCTTATTTTACTCACACAAAACCATTGAAATTCCATATATAGTTAGTTGCACTAACTATATATCGCGCACCCGCAATCCACTGCTGATGATGTCACATATTACATCATTCATGACATGGTCAGTGACATCACTGATGACATCTCAAATGACATCACTGATGACATCATCCAGTGACTGTGTGTTTCTGTAAAGTTTAAATATGTTTTACATATTGAAGAATGAGTAGATGTATAAGTGTCTGGACGAAGGATTTAGTAGGTGCATGACTGAATGTATGAGTGAGTGATTAAATGTGTCTCACTGAGTGCATGGGTTAGTGACTAAACTGTCTTAATTTGTGCATCATTATGTCTGTTGTTCTGTAAACGGCTGCATGTGTTGATCAGTAGCTATATGATTAACTATATGGGTTATTGATTGATTGTCCAAGTATTTGTATGGGAGACTGAGTGTGTGTGTGGCTGGCTGGGAGGTGTGTGACTCTCTGCAGATCAATGTGTACTTGTATCAATGATTGTATAAGAAAGTAAGTATGTGTTAGTATATGTTTGAAAATGTAAGGTGCTCTATGTTTAACTGTATAGACAAGAAAATGGAAGTGTGATTGATTCTTTACAGGACTGACTAGGTGTGTGAGTAACTCCATGGATGAGTTGCAGAGTGTGAGTGTCTGTATAGGTGTATGAGTGCATATGATAGTGTTGTAAAGATGAGTGATTGTATGTATGAATGATTGTATGGGTGAATGAGTGAATGTGTGTGTAGACGTAGGAATCAGTGAGTGCGTATGTAGTAACTAGTATTGGTGTGTCAATGGTTTCAAAAATTATACTCTGTATTTAACACTGGGTGAAACAGAGGTTATATTAAAATGTGAGGAGATGCATTGTATTGTCACATGAATGATATCATCAGTGATGTGGTCATTGATGTCAAATGAGATGTCATCAGTGATGTCATCAGTGATGTCATTTGAGATGTCATCAGTGATGTCATCAGTGATGTCACTGACCATGTCATGAATGATGTAATATGTGACATCATCAGCAGTGGATTGCGGGTGCGCGATATATAGTTAGTGCAACTAACTATATATGGAATTTCAATGGTTTTGTGTGAGTAAAATAAGGTTTTTTAAATGCTAATTCCTAACTATATATGGTCTATAACCTATGGTTTTTTCAGTGAATTTTCAAGGTTTTGTAAATGCTAATTCCTAACTATATATGGTCTATAACCTATGGTTTTTTCAGTGAATATATATATATATATATATATATGTATGTGTATATATGTATGTATGTGTATATATGTATGTATGTATATATATATATGTATGTATGTGTATGTATGTATATGTATGTATGTATATATATATATGTGTGTGTGTATATATATGTATATATATATATATATGTATGTGTATATATATATATGTATGTGTATATATATATGTATGTGTGTATGTATGTATGTATGTATGTATGTCAGAACACTTCATTCGGTTGTTACGACCATAAAAGTGCATACAATACAGTGGTCCATATTACATATATGGCTGTAATTCATTGTAAACATAACTCACATATCAAAATGTAACAACTTGATATTGAATTTAAAACTGCAGTTAAAAGTAAAACAATAAAAGATGGTGTCAATGGGTTTAGACCCCAGTTAGGTCACGTAAAAGTGCACATGCTTACAGTACGAAGTTTAAATGTTGTGTGCATGTTGATGATTCTTTATGTACACAGCAACCTTTGCCAAACCAAATTGTACCAGCTGAATATAGAAATTTAAAGCAGCAGTTATGCAGTATAGAAGAAGATAAAAGGAAAAAACGTGGTGAGGGCATGCCGTATCTATTCTTTATTGCAAACCTTCTTACAATCCACACTTTTCCCAGAAATGTAGTCACTGCACAAAAAACTGATGGCCTGGAATCGGATTTCAAAATGCATAATACTTTTTGGTGGCATTGAGTTCCCAACAGCCTACAGACAGAGGCTAGCAATTTAATTCTCGGGGATTTTTACATCTGACAAGCGAAAACAACTGTGTTTGATTGTCTCATCAATACTGGGGCAAGCTGGGCAATGCTGTGTTGCAGCATAAGCCCACTGCCATGCCACTGTGAAATAATTCACAGGAAGGAAGCCGATTCTAACTTGAATGTAAAGTTTATTATCGTGTGAAATCATGATAACCCCCCATATGCTTCTCAAATGCACATAACTTGAATTCCGAGAATTCTAGTATGAGAAGGCCTCCAGACGAACGGGTGGCTGTTGTCAGCATTAATACATGAACAATTAAAAGACCCACTATGGACACATGATTATGTAAACCAATAAACAAAATGCATAACAAGTACAATAGATAAAAAGAAACCACTCTATAGTTGGAGTTCGTATTCCCAAAGAGGAATTTTTCAGATATTCGTTTCCCTAACCACTTCCTACCCGTTGGACGAATCACCACAAAACTTTCCAGACCCATAGCATTTTCTGCATTTTGAGATGTTAACATTTATGGTGAATCGTTAATGGGGCGCAAAGATAAAAGGGGGTCCCAAAATGCGTTTTTCAACCAAAGCATTTTCCATAGACTATTGTATTGGAGAGAAAAAAGGCTGAAAAGGTTTACATGAAATTTGGCAGGATCATATACAATGGTGCAGAGATGATGCTTTTTGGGTACTGCAATTAAGTAGGGTAAGTATTTTTCCAGTAATAAGGCATTTCAGCATAGTGATATCTGCCACTGAGGTACTTTTGTGGAATTTCACAAAGGTACATGGCCATAAACCTATTCAAAATATATTTTAAAAAAATACATTGCCATACCTATTACCACTTTAATACAGTGGTAATAGGTAGGGACGTATCAGTTGCTTGCCAAAGGGACGCAAGGCCACAATTGGTGGCCCTGCGTTGAATGGTAACTCTGGAGAAAGTGAGGCAGCACAGTTCGCTGTTTTGCTTACTATGCACACCATAATCTACAATGATGCTAAATTTGACATAAATCCATACACCACGCCACTGTAGCCAGTCCACTATATGGTATTCCACTCAATGTCACTCCACTGTACGAGACTCCATTCTATGCCACTCTATGCTAGTCTACTGTATGCAACGCACTGTAGACTACTCCAATGTTGGCCACTCCACTTTATGCTACTGCACTATATGCTATTCCGCTCTGCGTTGCTCCACTCTTTGCCACTCCACTCTACGCTACACCACTGTATGGCGGTCCACTCCATTTCATTCTACGGTAGTTGATTGGACTCCACTCTAATATACACCACTCAACTGTATGCTAATACACTCTGCTCATGCTACTGTACGCCACGTCAGTCTACATCACTCCATTATACGCCACTCACTAGTACGATATGCCACAATATATTACATTCAGGCTACTCCAATGTACAACACTCCATTTTGCGCTATTATACTGTACAGAACTCCACTGAACACCAGTCCACACTACTCTATTACTAGATTACATTATATGCACACCACCCTCCATCTCTTCAGTGTTTGCCAAGCCACTATATGTGACTCTGCTGTACGCTACTCCAGATATTCACTATTTCACTCAACGCCATTCCCCTGCTTGCCAATCCACTCTGCTATTCCAGTGAAGGCCACTCCTCTGTATGCTCTTCCACATTACTCCAGTGTATACTACTCATCTCTACCCCTCTACTTTACGATATACCATTCAACACCACTCCACTGTACGGTATTACTCTACCCCGTTCCATCGTATGCCACTGCACGCTACTCCACTATACGCTATTCCACTACATGCTATTCCACTATATATTTTTACAGTCTACACCTCTCTACTATACACCACTCCACTATATGCTATTCCAATGTATGCCACTCCATTATACGCTACCCCACTATATTCTGCTTCGCTCTACGCCACTCCAATGTTTACTACTCCAGTCTACACCACTCTACTGTATGCCACTCCAATAGTCAACTCAACGCTATTCTATTGTACACCACTCCATTGAACTTTACACCACTCCATTCAACGCTATTACTCTGTAAGCAACTTCAATCTTTGCCCCTCTATTGTATGGTATTGCACTCTATCCCACTCCACTGTATGCCACTCCTCTGTATGCTAATACACTCTACCTCCACAATACGCCACCCCAGTCTAAACCACTTCACTGTATGCCTCTTCATTGAATGCTACTACACCACACGCTGTTACACTTTAAACCCCACCACGCTACTACACCATACGCTATTAATCTTCTCCACTGTACACCACTGCTGTCTTTGCTACTCCAGTCTATGCTATTCCACTTCATGCCACACCACTGTATACACTGCTGCACTCTCTGCTGCTCCAGTCTACTGCCTTTCAAGTTATATAGCTCCACTGTATAGAACTCTACTGCACTCTATTTAACTCAACTAGACTCCACTCCACTGTCCAGATTTTTATTAGTCTCTGTGCCCGTACACTCTATTATACAACACCCTACTCCATTCTATGGCAGTTTCCAACACTGTACGACCTGGCTCTCCAAAATACCGTCTGAGTCCCCACTCCAATTTGTTTCCTCACATCTATGCCCCTTCAATGTATACTACCACACTCGCTAATCCACTGTATCCTACTCTACTATATTCCACTCTGCCACTTCACTCTTCTACACTCCACAGTATTCCACTGTATTCTACGCCATTTACAGTAATCCATTCTACGCCACTACAGTGTATGCCACTCCACTCTATGGCCGTACAAGCCAATGTACAACACTGTATTCCACTATACCTGCACTTTAATTTATTACAGTTTGCTATTTGTTTCACAAATACACGCTAAGGCACATCAATACACTGTATTATACTTACTGCCACACTACATTACGCCATTCTAATCGACTCCACTTGCTATGCTACTATACAACCGTCCACTCCACACTGCTGTTTCACACACTTCTGTACTCTGTGCAACTCCTCACTACTACACTCTATGCCACTCTCCTACACTTTCCTCCAGTCTATACCCCTTCACTCTGCCTTACAACCCTGAATTATGCTGTATGGCACTGTACAACGCTCCACTCCACCCTCCATGCTCTAGTCCACTACAAGGTATTGTACGCAACTCTTTTCATGCCACTTCACTCCACTTTGATCCACTCTACTCTGACACAGTACTCCATTCTACTCAACTATACACCACTCCACACCACTCAGTCATTGTACTCTATAACACTGTATTCGAGTCTGCTGCACCACACTCTCCAACACTGTACACCATTCCACTTAACAAAAAGCAACTAGACTGTATGCCACTCCACTCTACTATAATATACTTTACTTTCCAATATTGTACGTCACCCCACTACACTCCACTCCAATTTGACACTTTGCTCAAACAGTATGATACGCCGCTCCACTGCATTCTAAAACCACTATAGTCTATGGCACGTCACTCCACTCTGACATAACAATACTATATAATATAATCTATTTGAGATGTATATTGGATATGTGTACAGTTTGCAAAGCATGAAATAGTGATACAGCGTCACCAATGCTGCAGAAAGCAAGAATAGATAACATTTTCTATGAGCTCTCAAATATCTTTCTTATCTGTTTCAATGAAATGTTCGGGCATGCAGACTGAAACGTACTTTCGGTAACAGCCTATCTGTTAAGGTCCTGGTGATCAACTGCATGTTTACCACAATTCTCTAACAAGTAAGTAGAATGCTAACATTTTCTGATTGACAAAAGTGTGGCACTCCTGAATGCCATCTTGATGGAATTAAAACCTAAAACCCTTCCTACAAAGGATACTGCAGTAAATGAAGAAAAGTGGGAAATTGGTAACACAAGCTTCCCAAAATTGGTGCCTGGGTAAAAAAAGCCCAAATAAGGACAAAATATTACCCAAATATAGCCCAATGGTAGCAATGTGCAAAAAACCTAAGGTACTTGTCCGACAAATAATCAAGTGATCAACTGAATAAACATGAATATATCAACTAAGTTAAAAGCCATTTGAAATGAGACCTTAGTTTAGGTTTCTAGAGCATTAATCATAATTTCTATGAGAGAGAATTCCCTTATTTTATTCATTTCTATAGAAAATGTTATAGGGTTTACAGTTTTGGCACCATTAGGATGACTTCACATGTGCCGCACTCCTTCAATAAATACTTACAGTTAGGGCTTTAGTTGTTTATTAAATCACTGTGGGGGAGGTAGGGAGAAGGGGCCAGAGGTAGCAAACAGACCACGCTGATTGGCAGGAGGGGCAGTGGCAGCACGGTAGACCACACAGGGTAGGCAGGAGGGGACCGAGGCATGCACATGGACCATGGAGATCTGGGAGGGTAGCAGAGTTGGAAACAGATCACACAGAGTGGGCAGGGGTAGCACAGTGGAACATGGAGGGCAGGAGGGATGTTTCACAGACATAACAAAGCAAGGGATAGAGGCAAATACTTCAACAGTAGTGGCAGGGACAACAAACTGCCCACAGAGGGAAGGTGGGAGGGGTAGTTACAGTACAACAGACAACATAGAGCAAGCGGAAGGGGGAGCTGCAGTATAGAAGACCATGGAGAGCATGAGGGAAGGGCAGGGGAAAGACAAACAATGGAGGGAGGAGGTAAGGGAGCAGACTCTGCCAATGGAGAGTAGCAGGGAGGAGATGGGTAGCAATCTGACTGCGCAGGGCAGACAAAGGGTTGTTAGCACAACAGACCACACAGGGCAGGCAGGAGGGACAAAATAATCAAAACACACCATGGAGGGTAGAAAGGAGGGGATAGGGTAATGCACATGAACAATGGAGGGAAGGTGGGGCTGTGGCAGCACAACTGACACCACATGGCAGTTGGGAATGTTAGTGGCAGCACAACAGACCATGGTGGGCAAGCAGGAGGGATCAGGGGCATACACAAATGGCCATGGAGGGCAAAAGGGAGGGGGAAGGTACAGGACTCATGAGGGCAAGGGAAACTTTGCCCGATCATGAGAATCAAGATGACCACTCTGGTAGAGGGCAGTGGCACCAAAACAGACTAAGCAGGTCAGAGAGGAGGGGCAGCACAATAGACCAAGGTGGCCAGGAGGGAGGGGCAGCACTATTAACTATGGAGGGCAGGAGGTAGGGGACAGGGACATGGATTTGGGTGATGGACGGCAAGGATAGGGGCAGCAAGCTGTTCATGCTGGGCAGGTGGAGGGGAATTGGCAGCCCAAAAGAATGCACCGGACAGGTAGGATGGGTAGTAGATGCTTAAGGGACCTTGGAGGGTAGGAGGGTGGGGTCAGGGATGCATACATTGATGGGAAGACAGGGGAGCTAAGGCATCAATCTAACCATGGAGGGTAGACTGGAGGAGCAGTGGCTGCACAATGTACCACAAAGGACTGGGAAGAGCTGGCAGGGCAGAGGTAGGGCAGCAGGGGCAAGGGCAACAAGTGAAAGGTAAGCTGAAAGGGCAGTGGCTGACCATACAGGGCAAGAGGGAGGAAGCAAGGGCGTGGACTCACACCAGAGGGTAGGAGAAGGTGGGCAGGGGAAGCAAGCTGAGCTTGAAGGGCAAGCTGGAGGGGATATTTTCAGTACAAAACACCATGCAGATCCAGTTGGAGGGGACCGTGCACAGATTCAGATGGCGGAAGGCAGGGAGGAGGAGGAGAACATGGGCAGCAACTTGACCAGAGTAGAGGCCTGCATGCGCAGGAGCAACACAATCGACCATGGAGGGCAGGAGGTTGGGGGGCAGTTGCACACAAAGAATGAAGGGCAGGGAGAAGGAGAAACTAAGCAAATGCAGCAAGCTGTCCATAGAGGACAGGCAGGATGGGGAGGGAAGGGCATGTAATGGTGAATGGAGGATAGCCCGAGAGGGGCAGCAATCACACCGTGGTGAACACACAGGCCTGGCCAGGGTCAGCAAAGTGGACAATGGAGAGCCGAAGGTAGGAGCAGACACATGCACATGGAGAACAGAGAACAGTGGATGGGGTGGGCAGCAACCCCATGATGGCAGAGTGGCAGGTTGAGCTAAATGGACCACGGAGGCCAGGTGAGAAGGTGCCGGCCCCCTTTAGTGGAGGGGTAGCTAGCTGACCACAGTACATGGGAGGGAGGGGCCATGACATGAAGACTGGGAACAGAGGGCAGGCTGGAAGGCTCAGAGGCAGCAAGCTGATTGCCGAGGGCAGGTGATGGGGCAGGGACACACAGATAGAGAACATGGGGCAGGGGCAGCAGGTGACCACAGAAGCAAAGCTGTGTTGCGCTTGCCACTGGCAATGGTTGGTCTGTGCCAACCCCCTCTTGCAAATGTCCAAAGGATGTGTGTAGTAGAGGTTTTGGCTGAATATGATTAAGAAACCCTAGCAATTAATGAGGGGAAAAAAGGTTAGACTTTCTAGTTTAGCATGGTATTACGGTCTTCCCCAGCACAAAAAAAACCCAATAAATTCCTTTAAAAAAACAATGGTTAAAGTGACGGTAGAGTGGGTATAGTACTAAGATCTTATCTTACATTAAAAATACACTGAAAAAAGCAGAAGGGTTAAGTAACATTCTAGTGAATTGTTGAAAGGAGTTAAAAACTAAAGCTTGAAAAAGAAAACTCTGAAATTAGCCAGTTATAATTCAACAAGCTAACTTTGTGCCACCACCATGCACTGGCTAGGACCTCACGTATTACATCACTAATGACCTGTTCAATTACATCATTGATGTCGTCACTGAAGATATCATTCATGAACATCCAACCTACAGCTGTTCAATTTACTGCGCAAACCAGTGCAGCTTTTCAAATACTTAACTGCTGCATGGCACAGAATCATGAAAAGCATAAATAACATGCAGATATGTGATTGCATAAAATAATTATACTGTAGCCCACACCCTCTGCACACAACCACAATTAAGTAGAAAGTCTCTACTATGCACATCCTTTACCCTGTGCACAGATATTTATGAAGAGTTCACTATGCACACCCAAACATCATCAGATGGCCAACCCCTAATACACACAACCTTTACTCTGTTCACACCACTTGATCGAGAGGTTACTGAGACACCCAAGCCCAATTAGGTGCCCAAGCCCCTACTATGCACAGCCTTCTACCTGTACACAAATCTGCAGAGAGGGCACTCTTTTCATACAATTAACCCTACTAGGTTCCCTAACCCCTAGTATGTACACCCTTCACTCAGACTCCACTCTTCAAACACACAACACTCTTTGGGGGTCAAGCATGTTGCAAAAATTACTTATTAGCAGTACAAAAGATATATAAACTTTGCTGTAGATAAAACTTATAAGATGTCTTTGAGTGTGATGAGTGTATATCTAGCTCACACTCATTGGATGATGACATTGTTGTCAATGATGTCAATAGTAGTGTCGCTGAAAATTTCATGTGGGGTGTCCTATGTTTGGCAGGGTTGAAATGCGTTAGCTTGCTGAACTATAATTGGCAAATTTCATTTTTTGGTTGTTTTTTAAATGTTAGTCTTTAGATTTTTTCAGTATCGAACTAGGTTGTTTTAACCTTTTTGTTTTTTCAGTGTATATCTAGGACTTTATATAATTAAGCAAATATCCTCTTAACATACCTAACTAAAACGTAATTTTAAAACATTGCTACAATTGTATTTTTTTTAGTATGTGCAGTTAGTTTAATGTTGCATATTATGATTAGTAAGTGACATAAGGATCAGAAGATATTTAGTATGGCTGGAATTTCAGAGGCCCTGTTACCCAAACAATCTGTGGTAGGTTTCCGATGTATTTTGCCGTTTTGGTAATTTGTGAGTCGTCCATTTCCTATTTAGTATTTAAGATGTTAGCAAAACTCGAGATGAAAGGGCTTTCCGGTTTAAATTATTTATCCAGATTTGAAGAATCTTAAGATATGGGATTGATGCACATGAAATACACTCTTTGCCATTTATCTGATGCAATCATTATCTAAAGAAATCCCACATAAGCTTATGCGCTTTTGCTTTTTATTACTTTCTGTATATGCTTTTCGTGGTGATTGGCCTGATGTAATCGGGACAATAAGTTGTTTGTTAAAAAAAAAACTAATAGGGTTCAGGGAGGCACCTGTACATTGTATTTGTCCCCACTTTCTGAAGAAGTCCTAAATATGGTTCGGCAGATGTAATCGAGAATGGGTCTGTCTCCCTTTAAAGAAGGGCATGGGATGGGCACTGTGTAATGCCGATCTCAGCTGTCAGCTTGACAGTTACATTTATGGGCATTATGCTAAATTAGTTGTCAGTTTTAATCGTTGTGTTGGAAAATAGGGCAACTTATTTAATATTTGTTTCTGTACATATAGGGCTCTTGCTTATTGATTTTGTTTGGTAATTTGTTTTCTTGTAAAGATTTTAATTAGTCAAACAATGCATTTTAAACTGAACTGACTTTTAACGGCATGAGCAATTTGTTGTATTTTTAAATTAAATTTTGGTGTGGTACACATGTCAGTTTAATGGTGGAAATCATGTCCTTGTACAGGACTATACATTTAGTAACGACAAACCAGTTGCGAAGAGTGTTCATGTTATTGAAAATGTTATGAGTGGTGGTTGAAAGGGCATTAGTATATTTCAAAGGATTATGCCAGGCTGTAAGTTATTTGAATCTTAACTTTTTTTTTTTACTATAACTCAAACTAGGATATGAGAAACAGGATTCATATGTGGGCTGTTTTACTGTAATTAGAGTTGAATGTTTAGGAAGCAGTCACTGCAAAATACTATTTACAAGTGTTATATGGACGTTTTGAAGACTTTCAATGTTGTCAGTTTCAACATAATCTTAATTTTACCCTTTTTCACAAAACTGCCACCTCAGGTTAGGTTTATGATATAAATACCGAAGAAGTGGAGATAGGTTTTATGGGGTAAGTATGATTGATCGGTTATGTATTACAAGTAGGTATAACTGGTAGATCTAGTAGGTGGTTATGACAGAATATTTATATTCTGTAGATTGGCAGCTATGATACTGTAGAATAGACATTGTATAGGGCTGCATCTGCTATATAATGTTTGTTGTTTTAGGCTTGGTTTGTTAAGTATGGTAGGTAGGTTAGGGATGATCTTGGTTTTGTTTGGGTTTGATTATAAAAAATGTATGTAATAGAAATGATTGCGCTACTAATGCCTTCTCTACACTTCTTGTTTACAAGTTACTCTAATTTTAAGGAGAAGATAAAATGTTGTTATAAATAAAGCATCCTTTTGCTCATGTTTAAAGGCTTTATGTATTTGATGTTCTTACTATAAACATGTTGCTTACAATTCTTATTATGAAAATAATCAAGTGATGTAGAAGAAAAAATGATTTATTAATAAAAATGTGTATGTGCTTTTTCCATAATATTAATAAAAAGCCCTACCACCAATGCTTCCATTGTTAGATTGATGCTATTCTCTCGAAGGCTCTTAGTAAACTAAGTTAGCAGATGTTACTTTGCTAAGTGGTGAACTTAAAGGCATACACAGCAAAGTATTGCATAGTAAATACTAAAGCTTTTGTTCTTGAACATTTTTCTTTGGGAGCAAAAGTTGTAAATTCAACAAAGTTGTATCATACAGTAGAGTAAAACAAAAGGCCAAACGCGAGTGAGTAGTAAATAGCAACGTGTCTTAAAGACAGGAAAATGGATTTAAATTGCAGGCACTACTTAAATAAAAAAAAGTGATAAAAGTAAATCTATCAAAGAACACACACTGACTGGCCCTGAATTACAGGCTACACGTTTTGTCATATCTGTAGTCAACACCTCATGGAAACACCAAGTGGCAATTTAAACATTATCCAAATGCAATGCCCTTGATGTACGTCTCTTCTAAGCCACAGCAAATCATGAAATACACATGAAAGCCAGTGGCTAATTAGAGCTTGTCCAAAGCCCTTCTCTGTAATCTTATTTTTTATTATTGTTGAAGAATTGACATGACGTGTTTCAGACAGCTAAATAAGTGTATAGCTAGATTTAAAACATAACAGCCATATTATCTTTAAATACATTTTTAGACACTATACTATTCTTGATGACCACTACATATCTGCAATTAGCCTGATTAGGGTCCTCATTGTAGAACCACTTGAGTCCTATGCAAAATTGAATATCCGTTATATCTAAAACGTCCCTTTTAAGAGGTTATTAAATATGTCTAGTCAGTACAACTATATATAGCTGTAAGTCTTTTGTCTCCAGCCCATATGCAATTGTGGGAGTTTTTGTGCATTTTATATTTTTGTGTCAATAACCATGTGCGGAACATGAATTTAACTGTGAATTTCCATGTGTACACAAACATGGTACTGTTGCCTTTGAAACTATTTTGTTGTGACCGGTTAAAGAGGCAATTTCCTACCTTATGCTAAATAGGCTTCAATTAGGCCTCAAAGCCAACTTACTCAAAATGGTTGCTCAGTATCATATTTATTGTTTATTATTGGCGCTGCAAACAGTCAAGCAGAGTCATGTTTGTTTATTTACTATTGATTTTCTCAAAGAAGACTTTTTAACATGGACTCAGTAATATTGCAGCTTCCATGGCCTCTTCTGGTTATACACTGCATTGCATCCATTCACAATAGTTCACTGTTTTTGCAACTATTTTATCTGGCATCTCCTGAAGACATTAGCATAGAAGGGGGTTGAATTGATAATCATGCGGTGGGCTAGTGCTAAGTGATGGGAATTTGTGACGTTTATGAACTTGTGTTTTGATTTGCTGGAATTGTCTTCTTTTGCTCACATCATGATGTATCTGCAGTTTTAATATTTCTCTAAGAAGATTTCCAATTTCAGCCCTCAAATTTAGGATTGAGCCAGAAGACTTTCCTATGCTGTCACGTGGTCAGATTAGGCCCAGTTAGAAACGCTGCCACTTACATAGTCATGTTTCTTAAGTTGCCTCCTGTTTTACACACCGTGAACTTTGACATACATTTGGGGCGTGACCATGCTCTCTGAATCTTCATTGCTTAAATTTCCACTTTGTTGGCATAATATCCTGATACCTTGATTATTCAGTACAAGGTCTAAAGCTCTGTGCACAAATGTTATTTATGGTATAGTCTGGTAGGCAACGATGCAATCCAACTAGAATAAACAATTACGGCCTTACAGCGGTTGTGACATAGCCACATGGATTCTCTTGTTATTTATATACAGAACTACTCACTTGTTTAGGCAAAGGAGCACTCAGCGGACACTGCCGGGTCACTTCACGCCAGAATTCCAGCTCTGCTGAATCCTGTGTACTAATACAAGGTATGTCCAGCTCTACACCAAGACGACAGCCAGATGACACTTACCCACAGGTAACTGGGAGTTAGTTCACCCTGGCAGGGATTTGGCAAATCACCCACCCTAGGCAAAACTAGGTTAGGGAAAATTAGGTAGGAGTAAAACTATACATCGTACTTATATGCCTGCATGTAATCACTTTCTTAGTACAATGTTGGAAATATTCATCCTTTTCACTGTTCTTGAGATGCTAATTACGCTAATCTGTTTCATTTTACTAATTATCGCAGAGCATGCCTCCTATGCAAGAGTCACAATGCTTCAATTAACATTGAAAAGCCTTCCTAAGTATTTCTTGTGTACTTCGTTGGGTCAATAAGAGTCCAAATGAAAACGTTCCTAATCTGTGACCACGATTTTCTTGTGAGATCAGGATTGTCATGTTATAAGGTTGCGCACACATTTGTTGCTCAGCAAGTTTAGGGTACAGGTGCTGTGCTGTGGCTAACAGGGACATAGGCCACCATATCCTGATGGTGTGCATGGAATCACACTGACACACTACTGACATTCATGTTGTCTGACAAACACACAGTTTTACCGAGGGAGGTACAAGCCATATGACAATGCTGCTATGGATGCTCTCTCATTGCTTACTCATTTTGCTGCTCATTTGGGACTTAAAATATTCTTGATTTTCGCTATCCCATTATGGTGCCCTTACCAAGAGCCTTCATGGCAACTACTTTGCTCTTTACAATTTCAAGAGGCATGCTGCCTCATGAAATTGAGGTTTTACTCTGTCACTGATCCATCGACCTGCAGTCATGGCTTAATTTGAGGTGTAAGAATTCTGAGGGATCTCGCCTGCCCCCACAAAATCTTGGTAGCAGGGAATGGTTTAAGAGGTTAAGGTGTGCCCTTAAGGACTAATTTCTGTCCTAACTCCAGATTGCCATTCTGTCTATATTCCCACGTCCACTCTTAAATCATTTGCGCAGTTCCTGACCCTGCAGTTGCTGTTCTGAGCAAAAGGACTGAGTATTAACAGGGTGGAATTATTCTTTATCAGAATGGGCTGCTGATGCATTGTGGGTTTTGTAGTTTAGTGGAGTTCATTGAGTGACGGATTGTTATGCTGCATGTGAACTTTTCGTAATGTGCTGTGGATTAATGCTCATTTGGTTGGTTGATCACTGATTTTTATGTACTTGTCTTATTTGTGATTTGAGTTAAGTTTTTTCTATTTGTTAAATAAAGTAATCAGATTTATTGTAATTTAAGATTTAGAGATATTGTTTTCTTTGAGAAAAGCTGTGCTGCTAATAGTTACAGCTGAAGAGTTGCACTGGGATTGGTGAGACAACACCACAGTTATGATGTCATGGGTTGGTTGCTATTGAGGTCTCGCTTTGATTGAGTTGTGCTGGGTTCAGTAATTTACTTGTTTTGTCTGGTTTTTGGATTATTTTGAGTGAGGATGATGGGTGCTGGTTTAAAAAAGCATAACGTTCCTAGCATACTTGCCATGGAGGTTCGGAAGATTCCTCCAGAAGGTTCACCTGAATACCAAATGTTGATGAGTGTTGGGCTCTGTACGTGTACATATATTTAAGACTGGAATGGAATGGAATGGAATAGATACTTGTATAGTGCAAAACTGCCACCCTACCTGTATCCTGGCTCTTGGATCAAAGATAGCATCAATAGCAGAGTCAGTTGTCAATAGCGGAGGAGCTAAGAAGCGTTCCTTGGAAAGAGCCAGGTTTTCAGACTCTTCCTAAACCCTATCGGTGAACTTTCCTGCCTAAGAGTCAGAGACCGGGCATTCCAGGTATGCGAGGCAAGTACTCCGAAGGCTCTACCCCCCTTCCAGGACCTCTTATCGTGATCAGATTATTATTGGATGAACGGAGCTGCCTCCGTGGGTTATACCAAGTAAACATTTCTTGCAAAGGAATATGACTTTGTCCATGTGCTGCCCTATAGACAATACAGAGTGATTTAAAGCAACTTCTCTCCTTGATGGGCAGCTAGTGAAGATCTCTTAGCGCCAATGTCGTGGAAGACCCTCGTCTTCTGTTTAGCGCCAGATTTGCTGCCATTGCCTGTTTTCTCTGCAGCCCCTGCACAATATATTGTGGTGCTCCCAGGTACAGAGAATTACAATAATCCAACCTAGTCAGTATTACACTTCTCACTACAAGTGGTCGAGTGTCTTCTGGGAGTAGGGGTAGGATCTTACGCAATACTCGGAGCAATGAAAGGCACATACTGGCAGTTTTGTTCGCTTGCATATCCATTTGGAGGTTCTCATCAACCATAACTCGGATTGCGCACCACTTTAGCTGGAGTCAAAGGTTCAGCCTCTGAGGTAATTTAAACTCTATCGGCAGGTAACAAGACACTCTGGTGGCAGGACAGTACACCACCTCTGTCTTTCCTCCGTTAAGCTGTAAGGAGTTTTTCCTGAGCCAACTTGCAGTTTGACACATACACTACTGAAATGTGTACATAGACAACGCTTGTTTCCTCTCCAGGGAGAATATCATTTGAGTGTCATCCGCATAGTTGACCAGGTCTACCCCAAAGGACTTAATGATGGGGAATAGGGGGTGCAGATAGATTTTAAAAAGAATCTGGCTTACTGCCGAGCCCTGTGGCACCCCATGATGTACTGGCGACATGTCAGAAACAAACTGCATTAAAGACACAGCCTGGTGTCTTCCTGACAGGTAAGACCGAAGCCACTGCAAGGCCCGCCCTTTAATCCCTATGCTTTCCAATCTCTCAACCAGCACTGCATGGCTCACCGTATCGAATGCGGCTGACATGCCCAATAATACTAGGACCAAGGAATCACCATTGTCAGCACGCATTTGCAGATTATCCATTACCGTTGCCAGTGCCGTCTCAGTCCCGTGTCCTGGGCGAAAGCCGAATTGATCCCTGTCCAGCAAAAAGTTGTCCTCGAGATAGATTGATAGACTTTTTCTAACTGCCTTCTCCAGGATTTTGACCGGATAGGGCAATAGGGAAATGGGTCTGAAGTTTGCTTGGTCGGTGGGGTCTAGGGATGGGTTTTTTAGCAGTGGAGTTACTATTGCTTGTTTCCATACCCCCGGAACCACACCATCCTTCAATGACTGACAGCAAATCCTCCATAGCCCATGAAAGGTTTCTTCACCCGAGATTTTCCAGATTTTATGAGGAAAAGGATCTAATGGGGAACCCGATGACACACTTAGAGCAAGCTGGTTAAAGGAATCCTCAGAGGGGGCCTGGAAAATGTCCAGAAAGGTGGTATTCGGGGTAGCTATATCAGGCTTTCAAGCCGGGTCAGCCGGGCCATCCGACTGTAATTTTCTGACTATTGGATATTTTGTCCTCAAAGAAGGAGGCAATCTCCGCACAAAGTTTTTGCGATGCCACTACTTTATTGCTTGTACAGGTTGGGCTGGATAGATCCCTAACGATATTAAAAAGTGCTTTTGTGCTATTAGCGGCTTGTAGAATAGAATTGGCATAAAAATCTGCTTTGGCCCTAGCAATAGATTCTTTATACTGGATCTGAATTAATTTCAGCACTTTTTTGTCCGAGTCCAAATAGGCCCTCCACCACCTTATCTCCACCCTTTTACAGGCTCCCCGTCCTCTTTTTATACGCCTTATCGGGGCCACAGAGACAAAGATTTCCGCCACCACCTTGCCAGAAACCGGTCCTCGGAAGCTTGTTTCCGGTCCAGGGAAGGCATGGCTTGGCAGTTCGGGCTGGACTGTTCCCATGAGGCACAGGGTCAGACTGATTTGCATATAGCCATGTCTGAACTGGCAGAGTGGGCTAAAGAACGGTGATGGATTCAACCCAGATCTTTTGACTGGGTGTGAGTGTTTGATTGGTTCAGATGCTCCGTCTATCACCACCCTCTTTTGTACCGCTTTTGGCCGCCATAAGTGTGGCAGGGTATGCTCAGACGTGAGTCCCTTGCTCACTTTGCCACTAGATTCAAGCAAGCCGGGCTGAAGAAGGCTGTAATGCCAGAAACCGGTCCTCGGAAGCTTGTTTCCGGTCCAGGGAAGGCATGGCTTGGCAGTTTGGGCTGGACTGTTCCCATGAGGCACAGGGTCAGACTGATTTGCATATAGCCATGTCTGAACTGGGGTGGCAGAGTGGGCTAAAGAACGGTGATGGATTAAACCCAGATCTTTTGACTGGATGTGAGTGTTTGATTGGTTCAGATGCTCCGTCCATCAACGCCCCCTTTTGTACCGCCACCACCTTACAGTAGGTCTGATAGTTTTCCTCTACCGAGGTGGTGGGAGAGAATAAAATCTGACCCTGAAATGACAATTGGGTCCTATTTGTTACCACCTTATTCCATTTCCTTCCTTTCCGGAAGTTCGATGACTGATTATTTGTGTCCCCGGAATTAGGCAACTCAATGTTAAAGTGAATTAAAAAATGATCGGTCCTACTCTGAGGCAGGATACTGACCACCTCTGTCTCGGCCTGTTTTGTAAACAAGAGGTCCAAAACATGTTCTCCTGATTGAGATGGTTGCATTACCATTTGATGGAGACCAAGATTCTCGCAAGTATGCTTTAGATCCCTTAGATGGTTATATAAGCTACCATTGTCCCATAAATTAAAGTCTTGTTACATCTAGTCTTCAATAAAGAGCGTAGAGAAGATTGATGCAGAATGAAGGTTCTTTATTATATGTCCTTCACAGCAAACACGAAGCACGTCAGCCAGGAACAGAAGTCAGGCAGTAACTGACAACAGGTAGAACACTAAACGTAGAACCCTCAATACATTCTAGGCAATAGAGACAATTGGTGAATACAGATGGTCTATAACTCTAAACCATAGATACCACACATCTCCCTTCCCCAAAACAAAAACAAAAACAAAATTAAAGATAAAAGTCCTTGAGATAAGCAGGAATACAGGTGTTGCGAGTACTCCGTCTGAGAACAGGTGGAAGATCAACTTGAGCAGAATCGATTTTTGGAACAGAGTTAGAAGAATCAGAAATGATATTTGAGGCAGAACAATCTGGTAAAATATTAAAGGTACAATTATCATCAATGACATCAGGAAGCGAACATTGGTCTGACCGTAGGGAAGAAGGACCAATTGGACCAGGGCGTTCCAAATTCTCAGCTCCAGAAATGAAGTAGGAATCTTCTTGAGAGGAAGACGTGGAGGGCTGCAAATCCGGAGATAAACAAACTGAAAGATTGCTGTCCTTCAAGCCTTTGCAGTCTTTGGAAACATGAGGATTGACAACCACCACATTTCTTTTGCTCCACCATTTCCCATTTGAAAGTAATACAGCATTCTTAGAAACTCCGATAACTTTTGAAACAGGATAGAACTTAGATGTCTGACTACTGTTTTTTAAAGGTCTTTTGACTTTGACCGAGTCACCCATCTTGAAGGGAAGAATTTTGGTTTTAAACTTATCATCATAAGCAACTTTCATTTTGTTTTGCATATCAACAACTTTGTCACGAACGTGCTCAACATTAGGTAATTTTCCATCAACTTTTGTCTTGTCAAGGACCCAAGGAGGACTAAGTTTGGAAGAACCAAAACGTTTCTTTAACAAGACAAAAGGGGTAACACCAGTCGTGGAGTGAGGCGTGTTATGATAACTCCACAACCTTTCTTTGACAGCTTTAGAAACATCCACATTTTGCATGCAGGCTAGTTGGATGGTGTCTTTTAACATTTTGTTAACCCTTTCAACCATGCCATTTCCTTGTGGGCTGTACAGAGCAACAGTTAAGTGTTTGATGTCAAGATTAGATAAAAAAATTTGGGTAACATGGGATTTGAACTGAACACCATTGTCAGAAACTAGACATTTGGGAATCCCTTCTCTATGAAAAAGGTCATCCAAAAAATCAATAACACCAACAGTGGAGGGATCAGACATGAACCTACACTCAACCCACTTAGAAAAATAATCCACAATGACTAAAGCAAACCTTAAATGAGGCTTTAAATTATACATGGGACCAATAAAGTCAATGCCCAGTTTCTCCCAGGGGCCCTGAGGATAAGGAACAGGACGAAGAGGGGTATTACGCAGCTTGAGCGATTTGTCAGCTTCAAAACAACAAGAACACCTACCCACAAAGTTTTCCACATCAACATCTAAATTTGGCCACCAGTAGTAGAGTCTTAATCTTTTCTTGGTACCGGTGATCCCCAAATGCCCAAGGTGAGCCAAATTCAACAATTTCACTTTGAGTTTATTAGGAGGAATTAACAAGGAGCCCCTCATCAAAAAATCATCCTCTACATTAAGTTCGTCTTTGACTTTCGAGAACATCCGTAACCCAGGATCAAGATTCCTATCATCGGGCCAGCCCTTGAATATGTGACTCTTGATTATGTCTTGGGCCTTATCTAATTTGACACAATCTAACCACTCATCTTTACTGATGATACTCTCAGAAAACATCAAACCATCAACCATACCCACAACGCACTCAGAGTCTTCACTAAGAGAAAAAGAACCATCAGAATCCTTGAGTGGACATCTAGAAAGGAAGTCAGCACGAGTATTTTTCCCTCCAGGGATATGTGTAATAGAAAAGTTAAATTCATACATTCTTGAAAGCAACCTAACTAAGCGAGGACTGAGATTATTGTGATCTTTGTTTGATAAAAGGAAAACTAAGGGTTTATGGTCTGTCACCAAAATAAATCTTCGACCCCAAAGGTAAGTTTCGAAATGCTTGGTAGCCCAAAGACAAGCCAGAGCTTCCCTCTCAATGGTGCTGTATCTGCGTTCTGCAGGAGAAAGGGACCTGGAAGCAAAACCAACAGTTTGTTCCACACCATCAATTAACTGAGACAAAACAGCCCCTAACCCGATGCCGCTTGCATCCACCGTGACAATAGATTGAATGTCATCTCTAAAAGAATGAAGAGAAGGGGGCCTGTACAATGAGTTTTTCTAAATGTACAAAAGTTTTGTTGAGAGAATCATCCCAAACAAATTTTTCACCTTTTCTGAGTAATTTCCTTAAAGGTTCAGTTTGTAAAGCAAAACAATCCACAAATCTTGAGTAATATTCACACAGACCGAGGAAAGACCTAAGTTGATCTTTGCTCTCGGGATTTGGACTATCTACAATGGCTTTAATAAGATCTTGTTTGGGAGAGATGCCACTGCTGGAAATGTGATGACCAAGGTAATCGATGCTGTCAACCATAAATTTACACTTCTCTTTTTTTACAGTGAAACCATTGGTTTCAAGAATGTTCAACACTTCAGACAGTTTCTTTATATGATCATTATCACATTTGGAATAAATCAGAATGTCATCTTGGTAAGCTAATACATTGCTACAATTTCCAAACATTTTGTACATAAGCTTCTGGAAAACAGAGGCAGCAGACGCGAGCCCAAAAGGCATGCGTAAGAATCTGTAAGGACCAAATGGTGTATTAAAAGAAGTCAAATCACGGGAGTCTTCACAGAGTTCAACTTGGTGATATGCAGATCTCAAGTCCAGACATGAAAAAACTTTAGAATCACCAAGTTGGGCTAACATGTCCTGGATCTTGGGAAGGGGAAAGCAATCAATTAAAATATTTTTATTTAATGATCTTAAATCAATGCATAATCTTATGTCTTTGCTACCCTTTTTCTTCGCGATAACAATGGGGGCCACCCATTCAGATGAATTTATAGGCTCAATAACTTTGTCTAGGCAAAGTTGCTCTAAGTGTAGCTTTAGTTGAGACCTAACAGATAAGGGGACATTCCTTACTTTATGGATAACAGGAATGGCATCCTTTTTGAGGACAATGCGATGCTCAAAGTCATGTACAAGACCCAGCCTGTCTTTGAAGAGTGCACTATGTTTGGTAAGAAGTTGGTTTAAGGCAAGATTGGTGGAAGAACAAACATCAACTAAGGAGATCGGACAAGAAGTGCCAGGTCTTAAAACCATGCCGAATTTGCCCTGATCTTTCCATCCTAATATGTTGTATCCGTTTTTAGCTACGTATATTTTAGTAGCAATGCATCTGTCCTCAAATTTTATGGTGTCATTGAAAAATCCTAACATGTCAATGGAATGACCACCAAATGAAATGGTGTGTATGTCAGGAGGAAAAAGTTGGGAAGATTTCCAATGCAAATTATATAAGATGTCAGTGATAAAGGTGAGTGGAGATCCAGAATCCACCGTCACTTGAATTACAATATCACCAATGGTGATGTCACAAATGGGACCACCATCATCTAATTCAGCATCAATGTATAAAATAATCTTATTAGATGGAACCACTGTACATACATTTTCTGGTTCAGAAAATTCAACATTTTCAATCGTATTAACTTTTATAGGGTTTCTGTTACACACCCTGGTGAAGTGACCAGTACGTTTACAATTAAGACAAATTTTATTAAGAGCTGGACAACTTTTGGAATTGGCTAGATGTGAAGAAGAACCACACCTGAAACATGCAAAATTTTTCCTAGGTTCTCTGGAATCTTTGTTTTTAAATTGGAAAGATTTTGGTTTAATGTTTAAAGCACTGACAGTTTCAGCCAAGGTTTCACTTTTATTTTTGTTTAAAACTCTTTGTGAAGAGACAGATCTCTCAATTCCTCTAGCAAGTTCAAGAGTTTCTTTGAGAGATGGATCTCTGCAACACAGTAATCTCTCTTGGACCTTTTTATTATAACAATTAACAATTATTTGATCTCTGAGGTAAGAGTCTATGTTGCCATCAAATTCGCACGTTGCGATCAAAACTCTAAGTTCAGTTAGGAAAGTGTCAATTGACTCATACTCAAATTGATGTCTGGTATAAAATTTGTGACGTTCAACAACTACACTGGTTTCATCAATAAAATACTTAGCTA
Source organism: Lissotriton helveticus (assembly GCF_964261635.1). Lineage (NCBI taxonomy): Eukaryota > Metazoa > Chordata > Amphibia > Caudata > Salamandridae > Lissotriton > Lissotriton helveticus. The sequence continues at coordinate 1,472,844,278 of NC_136067.1, forward strand.
GTCTGGAAACTGCTTCTTGAAAAACATCCCAATCAGTTTCATGAGGTTGGGGAGAGACAGGTAAATGATCAAAAATGCGCTGGCCTTCAGCTCCAAGACTATTATATAGTAAGGCTAACTTCCTGTCGGGTTCATATTTCTGACAATCTAAGGCAATGATATAACTACCAAAACCTTTGAACCATTGTTTCCATTTGGTTTTGGGTACACCTGGATCAGAAAGAAAATAAGGAGGAGTGACAATATTTTGAGACATTTTTGTATAAGATGTGAATAATGAATATAATAAAGTTAAATGATATAAAATGTAAAATAATTGTTTTTCTCAAATAAATATACTGAATTATTATTATTATTTTTTTTATAGTACTTTGTAAGATGTGCACATCATCGAGTAGAATTTCAAAAAAGATGTGCTGTGAAATATGTAGAACCACAGTTTTTATACTAAAATAGAATCCAAACCTGAAGACGACTGAATTGCTTGAAGTCCAGAACTGGGCTGATAAAACAAGTTTAAAAATGAAAAACGTTTTAAAAAGTTATTAAATGCGATTGGCCCCTATGCGATGATAAAATTTTGATGAAACGAACGATGATACCAGTCTTGAAGAAACGAGCGCATGAAACTGATTGCGCACGTTAATTAGTTTGTGGAATCTGCGTGAACTGCACTAAGATGGAGGCACGTAGGGTGAACTGACGTGAAAAGCGTCACTCCGTCGTGACCTGGACGGAGTTTTGTGACGTCAGCAGCTGACTGGGAGTATGAGACGAGGATGGCAGGAGACTCTGAATACGTCCGATGGAATGCTCAAGCCGTGAATCGCTCGAGCGGTAGGAACGTGGAGTCTTTGTGGCGCTCGAGCAGCAGTTCGCCCCCGATTTTGAAAAGCGCTATGATGATTAAGTGTCTCTGGACAGGTAAGAATTGTCCGACAAATGAAATTTTCATACGACCTTGTGTGGATGACGGGCGCTTCTTGAAAGTAATGTTCTAGCGCACTCGGGTCGTTGAGAAGGTCTCCCAGTGCTTTGGTGGTTGCTGGTGATGTGAAGGCAGAAATCCCACCCTCGTCGCCAAATGTTACATCTAGTCTTCAATAAAGAGCGTAGAGAAGATTGATGCAGAATGAAGGTTCTTTATTATATGTCCTTCACAGCAAACACGAAGCACGTCAGCCAGGAACAGAAGTCAGGCAGTAACTGACAACAGGTAGAACACTAAACGTAGAACCCTCCATACATTCTAGGCAATAGAGACAATTGGTGAATACAGATGGTCTATAACTCTAAACCATAGATACCACAAGTCTCCCAATACCATCATACGTGTATGGCTTAGGCTCAAGTCAATGATGGAATTTAATAGGTCCTGGTACTGTGTGTCCGCCCCCGGGGGTCTCTAGCAGAGCACCCCTGTGAGTAACCTGCCCATAGTCTCCTGGAGTGAGAAGCCCAGCCTTTCAATCCCAGTGACCTCATCCACCTTTAGGGGTGCGAAATCTCATTCTTCCTTAAAAATCACCCGACTCCCCCGACTGACATGAATATACCTCTGATAATGATTTGCAGTGTCCTTTAAAAGGTTCCTTTATATTTAGGAAGTTAGATTTTCTGATACAAACTACCTACACCTATACAATTAGAAGCATTGAATAAATGGGATTGAATGGCTAAGGAGAACGGGGAAGAAAAAGAGGAAGCATATTAAAGGCTCATTTATTCAATTAGGCAAGACATTTGAGGGAGGATATGATAGGAGTGAGTTTTTCCTGCAATAGATAAACAAAAGATAATAAATACTGACGAGGGAGACTAGGAGAAACAAGATATGGAAAGAAATTCAGATGAAGAAGATAATCTTTTTTTAATGACATTTGGAATTCAATACCACCATACACACAGAGAAAAGTGGTTTTCACAGCTTGTACCTGATATGGGTGCATCAGGTGATGAGAGTAAGAGTACACAGGAACTGACCTCTCTTGCTGTAGCCGATGCAAGTGCTCCACCTGAAAATATGGTGACAGTGCCTGGTACTAGTGGAAATACTATGGTGTCAAGTGCTGTCTGTTTATGCCTCTCCTGTATCTAATGTACTTCCTAAAGAAAGGGAGATTAACATTTGACTCTTAAAAATTGTTTGGAAAAAGTTGCCTGGGAAGGATTGATTTAGACAGAATTTCATACAGTGTAGATGAAATGCGATATCAGATCAGAGAAGCAGAAGGTGCACGCAGTGCAAATGTAGACAGACTCCAAGTCAAGTTCAGAATGATTTTGTTCCCCAGATGTAGAGAAACATGAATCCGATCAAATTTGTTGCCCTAGCTTAACAGACTCCAATGCAAAATGTGCAAAATTAAGTGCATCTACATATGATTATGCCGCCAGTTCCAGTGATGCAGTAAAACATGAGCAATGGGACACAATACAGTCCAGGATACCAACAAAACCCACTGATTCTGAGCAATGATTTTCCTTAAATTCACAATGACTGGGCAAGAAGAATGCATGCTTTGTGCAGTCCTAGAGGTAGGCCAGAGTGGCTCACATGTAGATTGGGAGGTGAGTGAGGTGAATGGCCACCCGCAGCATTCCTGATTGATATTGGTGCCACCTGCTCTGTGGTTCATTCTATGAAGGTACCAAACCTGTCCCTTTTGGGAAATGAGGTTTAAGTTGTAGGCAATAGCAATAAACAAATGTAGGAACGTGGAGTATTATGTAGTGAAGCTGTTTAGGCTTCACTATGCAATACTCTCACAATACCCCAAATAGCTCCTTTGGATTCAAACTAATAAATACCTAGCTCAATCCTTGTAGTGTGGCACAGAGCAGTCAGACTTAGAGAACCAGGTGTTAAACATTTCAAAGTACCAACCTGAATGATACGTAGTAGACACGACTCAAAAGAATTCGGACTTCAGTTAATAAAAATAAAGCAGATTTTTTATATAAATTTAGACACCCAAACAAAGACAAATGGATGATTGAAATCAGAGTTATAGATTTTCAAAACATAAATACATCTCTGCATTTGGCTATTGCAAAACATCAATGTTGCAGTCAAAAGGGGAAAACCACTAGTGACTATCGGTCACTTGCAGATCGAGTTTTGTAGAAGCCACTGGGGGGTTGTGAGGTGAGGCAAGTCCCAGGACCAGGCCACCACAGTCAGTTGAATTTTACCCAGATCGTAGGGCCCAGGTACAGAGTTGTCCTAGCTGTCCCTGGTGCAGAAGTGGGAGCTGCGGGTTTGCTGGTTTTACCTTTCAGACGTGTAGATGAGGGAACAGATGCAAAAACTTGGCAACTGGGCCAGTGAGGCATTTGGTTGAAGGTGCTGCAGGGTTCCCTTGAGCAAAAAGAACTATTGATGGACAGAATGCAGAACAAGGTCATACATTCACCCCAGTACAGAGATCTGGGCCTAAATCTATCGTTTTTTTGCTCGCCACGCCATTCCAGTTTGGACCCAGCCGTATGCAAATCAGTCTTGACCCTGCACCCAATGGGAACAGTCCAACCCGAACTGCCAGGCCAGGTGCTCCCTGGACTGGAAACAAACATCCTAGGAACGGTTGCGGGGTTTCGCTCCTCTTCAGCCAGGATAGCTTGATTCCAGTGGCATGGAGAGAATGGGACTCGCATCTGAGCATACCCGTCCCACTCGGGGTGACAAATGCAAAAAGAACTATTGATGGACAGAGGTGAATGTTTTGATTTGTTTTGCATTCTGTCCATCAATTGTGTGTCTTTTGCCGGGTTACCTTGAGGCACAAAAATGAACAAAGTTAGTGGTAGCTGGCCTGGCCACCAGCAAGCCTTGGCAGCACCAAACTCAGCCTTGGGTTACTCTGACCCGGAGTCCAGGGAAAAACTGTAGCCGGCTAAAACTTATGGAAGGTCAAGACTTTTTCCCACAATGCACTAGACCATTTACTTTTGGGTGATCCCTTGGTGGGCCTGATGGCTAGTCCTCCTTTGGTTCCCGATAGCATACTTTAGCTGCGGGTTGCAGGGGGGCCTGCAAGTGCAAGCCCATATTATCCTATGCACCCTGCAACCTGGGCTCAGGAGGCCTGCCTTAGAGGGCACTGGCATATATTAGAGATCATACTTTACTCCTTGCCACTCTTGTGGCGGGCAAAGTTGAGTTTGAGCAGTTTGCACTGCTCCTTCACTCTACAATTGAAGGACTGCTGCCATCTGTTTACTTGGGTCACTCAGGGTGTCCCAATCAGTGCTTCAGGCGCTAGTCACCCCTTTAACTCTCATGCTGTAGGAACCACTGGTACCACGTACCAGGAACTTATAAAGAGGCTGAGGTCCTTGCCTATTGGGGTTACCAATTCACACGTATCTGATATAGGGAGAGAGCACTGGTACTGGGGCCTGGTTCAGAGTCAAACCAGCAGCTAGTAATCCAAATGGGAACAAAAGGTGGGGGGGGGGCTGGCAAAAGCCTGTTTTCTTACATCTAAATATTAATCAGGGTATGGCAGATGTCCCAGTTAAAACCAGGTCGGGGAAGAACAGACAACAGTTCATAGTACATGATTTGTGTTCTTTTAATTTGCATACCAGAGACTTGCTCAGCAAAATTAACTGTGTGACTTATGGCACACCAGATGGTGTTTAAATTGAAACTCAAAATGGCGCTTTAGAGTGTAAAATCCAGAGGCAGATCATCTTTTATAAGTACTGGAAACAACTAAATTGTCAAATTTTATGATTTGTAGTATAAACTTACTGTCAAAGATGAGCTTTGGGGCTTTAAATAAAGGAACTGCAACGCCAGACAATGCAGGCCAATCCAAATGCTGTCTTCCTTAATTAGAAAAGGGGGTGGTGGTGAACAGAGTGTCTGAATTAAGCAGACCACTCTTACCCAGTCCAAAGATCAGGGCTTGATCCATCACCGTTATTTATCTCACTGCCCCATCCCAGCTCAGAACCTGGCTATATGCAAATTAGTCTGTCCCTGGCCCAGTGCATCATGGGAACAGGGCAGACCAAACTACCAAGCCAATTCTTCACCAGAAAGGAGACAAGCTACCGGGGACCGGTTTCTGGCATTTCAGCCTCTTCGGCCCGGCTTGCTTGAATCCTGATGGAGCAGTGAGAAAGGGACTCATGTCTGAGTATACCCTGCCACACCTATAGTGGCCAAAAACGATTCAGAAAAGGGGGTGGTGATGAACAGAGTGTCTGAATTAAGCAGACCACTCTTACCCAGTCCAAAGATCAGGGCTTGATCCATCACCGTTATTTATCTCACTGCCCCATCCCAGCTCAGAACCTGGCTATATGCAAATTAGTCTGTCCCTGGCCCAGTGCATCATGGGAACAGGGCAGACCAAACTACCAAGCCAATTCTTCACCAGAAAGGAGACAAGCTACCGGGGACCGGTTTCTGGCATTTCAGCCTCTTCGGCCCGGCTTGCTTGAATCCTGATGGAGCAGTGAGAAAGGGACTCATGTCTGATGAGTATACCCTGCCACACCTATAGTGGCCAAAAACGATTCAGAAAAGGGGGTGGTGATGAACAGAGTGTCTGAATTAGGCAGACCACTCTTACCCAGTCCAAAGATCAGGGCTTGATCCATCACTGTTATTTATCTCACTGCCCCATCCCAGCTCAGAACCTGGCTATATGCAAATTAGTCTGTCCCTGGCCCAGTGCATCATGGGAACAGGGCAGACCAAACTACCAAGCCAATTCTTCACCAGAAAGGAGACAAGCTACCGGGGACCGGTTTCTGGCATTTCAGCCTCTTCGGCCCGGCTTGCTTGAATCCTGATGGAGCAGTGAGAAAGGGACTCATGTCTGAGTATACCCTGCCACACCTATAGTGGCCAAAAACGATTCAGAAAAGGGGGTGGTGATGAACAGAGTGTCTGAATTAAGCAGACCACTCTTACCCAGTCCAAAGATCAGGGCTTGATCCATCACCGTTATTTATCTCACTGCCCCATCCCAGCTCAGAACCTGGCTATATGCAAATTAGTCTGTCCCTGGCCCAGTGCATCATGGGAACAGGGCAGACCAAACTACCAAGCCAATTCTTCACCAGAAAGGAGACAAGCTACCGGGGACCGGTTTCTGGCATTTCAGCCTCTTCGGCCCGGCTTGCTTGAATCCTGATGGAGCAGTGAGAAAGGGACTCATGTCTGAGTATACCCTGCCACACCTATAGTGGCCAAAAACGATTCAGAAAAGGGGGTGGTGATGAACAGAGTGTCTGAATTAAGCAGACCACTCTTACCCAGTCCAAAGATCAGGGCTTGATCCATCACCATTATTTATCTCACTGCCCCATCCCAGCTCAGAACCTGGCTATATGCAAATTAGTCTGTCCCTGGCCCAGTGCATCATGGGAACAGGGCAGACCAAACTACCAAGCCAATTCTTCACCAGAAAGGAGACAAGCTACCGGGGACCGGTTTCTGGCATTTCAGCCTCTTCGGCCCGGCTTGCTTGAATCCTGATGGAGCAGTGAGAAAGGGACTCATGTCTGAGTATACCCTGCCACACCTATAGTGGCCAAAAACGATTCAGAAAAGGGGGTGGTGATGAACAGAGTGTCTGAATTAAGCAGACCACTCTTACCCAGTCCAAAGATCAGGGCTTGATCCATCACCGTTATTTATCTCACTGCCCCATCCCAGCTCAGAACCTGGCTATATGCAAATTAGTCTGTCCCTGGCCCAGTGCATCATGGGAACAGGGCAGACCAAACTACCAAGCCAATTCTTCACCAGAAAGGAGACAAGCTACCGGGGACCGGTTTCTGGCATTTCAGCCTCTTCGGCCCGGCTTGCTTGAATCCTGATGGAGCAGTGAGAAAGGGACTCATGTCTGAGTATACCCTGCCACACCTATAGTGGCCAAAAACGATTCAGAAAAGGGGGTGGTGATGAACAGAGTGTCTGAATTAAGCAGACCACTCTTACCCAGTCCAAAGATCAGGGCTTGATCCATCACCGTTATTTATGGAAGGGTATACTCAGATGTGAGTCCCTTGCTCATTGCACCATCAGGATTCAAGCAAGCCGGGCCGACGAGGCTGAAATGCCAGAAACCGGTCCCCGGTAGCTTGTTTCCTTCCCAGTATAAGAATTGGCTTGGTAGTTTGGTTTGCCCTGTTCCCAACATGCACTGGGACAGGAACAGACTAATTTGCATATAGCCAAGTTCTGAGCTGGGATGGTGCAGTGAGCTAAAAAACGGTGATGGATCAAGCCCTGATCTTTGGACTGGGTAAGAGTGGTCTGCTTAATTCAGGCACTCTGTTCATCACCACCCCCTTTTCTGAGTCTTCCTTAATTAGGCAGTATAAATAAGCAGATGAGGCAATGAAGCACATCATAGCTAAATGATTGAACACAGAATTTTACAAGAGGCGCTTGGTAGTTCTTGCTATCCTGCTGTGATGGGCATCAAAAGATGAGTGGTAAGTGGTTTATAGTGCAGGATCATCAAAATGTAGAAAATTCTGATTGCATGTTGTGCAGTGATACTCCTGCTGTAATAATATTCCAGATTCCTGCGGATGCAGAAGGGTTCACAGTCATTGATTTGTGCCAAGCATTTTTTCCATTCCTCTGCATGGGGATAGTCCATATTCTTTTGCATTTCAGTTCCAAAATAAAGTTCTCATTTGGTGTCAAATTCCACAGCAGTATACTGAAAATATCTCAATTGTTAGTGCAATCTTAAAGAAAGACATGGACATTTTTCAGCTACCGTGTAATTATTCTTGGGTCAGTACATTGATAACCTGCTTGTAGTACCAGGATGAAGCACAACTAAACTAGATTCAATTGCACCTCTGAATCATCTTGCTGAAAATGGTCACAATCTCGCCAACAGAATAGCAGTACTGTAACAAAGGTGATTTAATCTTGGTCATTAGATTGAATGATGGGGTTGCAGAAAAGAGAAGGAAGAGACTAGAGAGCCCACTCAGGAGCCCTCCTGTTTCAAGAGGAGAGGGACAAGATAAATGAAAGAGATTCCTATCTCTTTGAAAATTAGAAGTCAAGGACAAAGATTAATCCTCCAACCTCCTGTGAATCGTTGCTGTTATGTTAAATGACCTGGTAAAGCACACATACCCCAAGCGGCTAAATGGTGCTGGAGTCCAGGGAGTACTGCAGCTTGAGAGGTTTAGTCATATGCCTGGTGGAAGAGCCAGGTCTTTAAATGTTTCCTAAACTGAGCATAGGAAGTCAGTGATCTAATCTCCAGAGGAAGAGAATTCTAGAATTGAGAGGCCAAGACCGCAAATCTTAGTCTCTCATGTTTCTTACGTTTAAAAGCCAGGATGACCAGAAGATTCAGATGAGAGGAACTGAGATCCCAAGAAGGAACATAGCGCTGAATCTGAGAGGATATAAATGACGGGCTGTTACCATAGAGAGCTTTAAATATGATGCACCCCAACTTAAATGTGCAACGTTTGGCTACTGGGAGCCAGTGCAATCTTTCCATTTGAGGTATAACATGGTGCCATTTGGGCTGATGGTAAATTAATCTGGCTGCCTGATTTTGCACCAGCTGCAAACGTTTTAGTTGATATGCCGGAATACCAGCATAGAGTGAATTGGCATAATCGATGCAGGAGATGACTAAGGCCAGGACAACTTGGGTCAGGGCTTCTGTGGTAAGGAATCTACTGATCTGCCTGATCCTTCATAGCTGAAAGAAACCAGAGGAAACCACTGTCCCAATCTGGACTTTATTGAAGAGATCACTGCTGATGATAATGCCCAGACTTTTGGTTGAACATGCTGGGAGTGGGGGGTTTCCCAGTTAGGTTGGCGAGAAGTTGGAGTTCCAGGGATTAGCTGGCCCGCCGATTAGGATCAGCTCAGTTTTATCGGGGTTCAATTTCAGATGGTTACTGTTCATCCACGTACTTATAAATCACATGGTGGATTGGAAATTGAAAACAGAAGATGCAGATTGATCGATGTCAAATACTTGTTGAAGGTTGTCTGCATTGTTGAAGGTGCCAACCTGCCTTTCTCTGAGGGAGCCGATCAGGGGCAGTAGATACAGATTAAAAAGAAGCGGTGAAAGAAAAGAGCCATGTGGCACCCTGCAGGCTAATTTGACTTTGGGGGAGGAGAACTGACCAAGGCCAACAGCTTGAGTGTGGTTGCTGAGAAAGGATAAGAGCCACTTAAGAGTCACGTCCTGGATCCCGTCATTACTGACGCGATTGTCCAGAAGGTCATGGTCGACCAGGTCATAGGCTGCCAAAAGATCAAGGAGACCAGTGCCTGGGTAATTGCCTTATCCGCTCCCCTTCTAAGTTCATCAACAACTGTGAGAATGACTGTCTGTGGAATGAGCCGTTCAGAAGCCCGCCTGGTGAGGGTCAAGATAGTAGAGGAGTTCGATATAGGAGCTGAGGCACATGTGCTTCCAGAACCTTAGCTAAATAGGGGAGCAGATAGATAGGGTGATAGTTTGTTAATATTTTGAAAGCAGAAAGCCTAGTCATGCTGTTTATTCCGCCATAGACGATAAGTAGATGGGAATGCATAAAAGGCAACTTGTGTAGCATAGCTTTAAGTGGGCTGGGTCTCACTGGTGCTGAGCACCAGCAGTTTTTTAAAGGAGGCCGCGTAACGGGGCTCTGTTTTGTGCCCTGATACAGGCGGTCCGTTTTCTTCCGAACTTCAGTGACAGCAGGCACAACAATGTGCGTGGCTCACACTGCTCACTTATCAGTAGTGGAGAAGTTAAGGCATGACGTCATGCCAGGTGAGCGTTGGCGGGGAAGGGAAATCCTTTTAAGAGCAATTTTCTCTCTGGATTTCCCTTCTCTTTTTGAAACTCAGGAGCAGCAACATTGTAATGGTGTCACCACAGCTCTAAATGGAAACTTTTTCAATATTATGTATAAGCCATAGTTGCTGCTTATTTATCTTATGCTACTAACAACCATTGACAAGGCCAAAAGTCCTAACTTGTTGTAGGTGTAATGTTACTTGTATTGTATATCTGGATGCAATGAAAGAAGCAGCAAAATACCAGTCGGGCGGCACACTATGCAGAACTCAAGTTTTTAGCTTAAGTGTTTTTAAGCCACTCCGTTAATCACATCAGCCACGCCTCTTTGAGACACCCCTCTCCCCCCCAGTTTTTTAATCCAACTTAATGCCCTACTGAAATGTAAACAGTATCACAATCTTACAGACAAGTGTTGTTTAAATCCACGATTATCTCAGCAAGTAAACCTTCATGATGAAGAGTCGGACATGGTATGAATTTAATTTGGCTGTGGTTGATCACCCCGACAGTTACTGTGTATGAACTCTTGAGTGCTGATGCATCCATAGTCCGAGCACTGCAGGCAGTGTTAGTTGATGCAAAATGTTTCCCAAAAAAGTGCACAAATGTAAGCTTTTTACAGGACAGATTCTTGATTAGGATGTGTTGCATTACAAAAAAAAGACTGTTAGTAAACCTTGCTTTTTGTAATCAAATGTCATATGCTCTTTAACATCGGAATGGTTATGTACTATAAACAAGGTATTAATAATTGGGACCTCTCTTTGCTATTACATGGAGTAATGATTCTTCTAGAACTAAAGACATTTTTCTCCCCACCAGGTTCCTGTATGAACTATCACTCATCCCTAACTTTTACGAACGGACCTTCTGTATTCTTTTCCGGGACACCTTTTTAGACACACTTCCTTCAATCCATCGCAAAATTGAGCTGCTAAGAAGCGTGTGTGAGGTAAGTCTCTGAGGTGCTATAGAAGAAGAGTAAATGTTGTAATGTGTGTTCATAGTGAAGAAATGAAGCACAATGATTTGAGAAGAATCGTAAATGATAACGTACGTTTTCAGATTTCTTTCTTCTCCAACACACCACTATTTAAATACTAATCCTCTGTTAAACCCGGTTTGAAAAGTTCTGGGACCTAAAGTTTCACCATACACTTTGTAATGAGAAAAGGGTAAAACATTTGCTTAGTGTGCACTCGTGGATGACGGAGAGGGCGCTTACTCGCCCTGCTTTGACCAAGTGATAGCGGTTTCCATGCCGCTGCATGATTGATAACGAAGACAGAATCGCGAAGCGCATCTTGGTCCCTCTCACGGACCGGGTACTTCGTTTCACACTCTCCAAACATGGATTTTTCTCATTTGGGGATAGATGTAGGTAATAGCAAATTGCCGAATGGTAAATACCGAATTTTACCGATTCGGTATTTACTAATCGGTAATTGCTATGTAGGTTAAAAAATCGGTAAAAATACCGATTCGGTAAGATTCGGTACCGAATCAGTATTTGCCATTGATTCCTATGGGCCTTGAAGCCCATAGGATTCAATAGCAAATACCGATTCGGTAATTACCGAATCGGTAAGATTACCGATTTTACAAGGGGGACAGGGTGTCACTTTGACACCCTGTTGCAACCCTGTTTCTGGCTTGTGTGCCATGTGACACACATACATGCCCTTAGGGCATTTCTGTGTGCCACATGGCACAGGTGTACATGCACAGATGTGCATGTACACTGGAATTTGTTATTTACCATGTAATAGTATTACATGGTAAATAACGAATCTCTAATGGCCTGTGGCACTGCCTACATCTGTATTTACCGATTCGGTAAATTTACCGATTCGGTATTTTTACAGAATCGGTAAATTTACCGATTCTGTAAATTTAGCCTACCTACATGTCCAATCCCAAATACCGGTCGGTAACGGCCGAAATCGTCCGTTACCGACCGGTAATTGGCGACCTACATCGGGCCCTTGATCTGTTCAGCTATGAAGCCTCTTGGACCCCCCACTTCTCGATCACAACTTAGCTGCTCACATTTGTCATTTAGAGTAATTTACAACTACCATCCAAGCGCTGTACCATATTCAGTAACCATTATCCTGATGATGACCTGTAATTGAACAGGTCAAAAATCTGTCGACTACCCAGCGCAAACCGTGGTGTTGACGTGGTCACCCAACTCAATCCTAATGAAAATGCCTACCTTGTATATCTTTTTCTGTACCGTAGACCACTTAATTATTTTTAAACTGTTATTTGCTGTTCATGCTGTTTCCTCACCCTTGTGTCACTGTGCTGTTCACTGTCACTAGCACATTCAGTGCACACGTGTGTGTTATGGTTACTTTCTGTAAAATTGTACTGTAGTGCTGATACAACTACTTAGAAATAATAATCTATAGTCTACCATACTTTCTTGTGGGATCCCTTCTCTTCCCCCTTGGAGTGATTCATACTCACTTTGTAATTGTCCCCCCTAATGATTACTGGTTGAGACATTGTTCTTAGGCTACATAGTGTGAGAATAAGGCTTTACCTTGAGGAGATTCCACCTCAAGCTAGGTAGCTTTGCAGATGTTTTCTAGACTTAACAGTTAGGTTGTGACTGCTATAACATGCTGTTTGAAATGGGGTTTACTGGTTGTCTTTGGTATACCCCCAGGCCAGGCAGAACCCACCAGTCTAGTCAGGGTAAGCTAGATACACAACTAAAATAACCTGTGCTCACCCTCTGGTAGCTTGGCATAGATCAGGCAGGCTTATGAAAAGAGGCAATATGTAAAGAATTTGTGCAACACACACACAGTAACACAATGAATCCACCACAAAAAGACTCCACACATGTTTAGAAATATAGATTATTATAATCTGAACAAAACAAGATCATACCAATAAAAAAAACAGTGAACATTGTGCAAGCTCCAGCAGGAGGCGGGGAGCCAGTGGGACCGTAGGGGCATTGGGGCTCCCCCCATGGTACCCAATGCAGAGGGCCGGCCCTAGAGTCCCCGGGACCATGAGTGGCCCAGGAGGGGGGGGCCACATGACCCCCCACATGAATTGAAAAAGGAAAAAGGGTGGGCTCAGGGGATGAGGTCCCCGGGGCCAGAAATCGCCCAGGGAAGGGGGGCCACTCATCCCCCTCCCCAGAAATATAATTAAAAAAAATATCGGGTCCCCAGAGCCAATAGTGGCCCAGGGAAAGGGTGGTGCATAGCCCCTTTCCCGTTCCTTTTTAAAAAAAAGATAAAAAATGCTCAGACCCCCGGGGATGGGGTCCCCGGGGCCAAAAGTAGCCCAGGGAAGGAGGGCCACACAGCCCCCTCCCAAAAAGAAAAAAACAAAAAAGAAACAGGCAACTCGTTGGAGGCCCCGCCCCCTCCCTACAACACTCTGCAAATGCACCCCCTGGCTCGTTTTAAGTTGGGCGAGTAAGTCCTGTTGAATACTGAGTGTCCCTGGGAACCACCAGGTACCTCCAATAAGCGCCTCTGAGCTGCATTGCAGAGAGGTGGTTCAAGGCCACGCCCCTTATTACTCCTTTCTGCAATAGAGCTCTGTGGTGCTTACTGGAGGTACCTGGTGGGATAGTTGGCCTCTAGGGACCATCAGAATTCAAGGGGACTTAATCCCCCAACTTACAATGTACCAGGGGGCACGTTTGCACAGTGGTGCAGGGAGGAGGTGGGCCTGACGTAAGTGTGCAAATGTGCCCCCAGGAGCGTTGTAAATTGGGGGATTAAGTCCTCTGAAATACTTAGGGTCCCTAGGGGCCAACTAGCTCACCAGGTACCTCCAGTAAGCACCACAGAGCTGTGTTGCAGAGAGGTGATTTAAGGCTACACCCCTTTTTACACCTCTCTGCAACACAGCTCAGTGGCACTTACTGGTGGGCTAGTTGGCCCCCAGGGACATTCAGGACTCAAGGGTACTTAATCCCCCAATTTACTACACGCCAGGGGGTGCATTTGCACAGTGGTGCCAGGAGGGGGTGGGGCATGATATAACAAGTTATCAATCCTGCTGTGTGGGACTTACTGGAGGGAATAAAAAGGGTAGTTCACCCCCAAGATTGGCGTTGGGGGCTAACTATCCCTCCTGTTACCAAAGGTGTTTAAAGGCCACGCTCACCTTTCTCCACTACTCTGTGAACGCAGCTGCTATGTTCTAGTTAGAAATTAGCATTTAAAAAAACCTTTGAAATTCACTGAAAAAAACATAGGTTTCAGGTATGTTAGTTAGAAGTTAGCATTTAAAAAACCTCAGAAATTCACAGAAAAAACTAAGTTTCAGGTACCTTTTACTCGTAGAAAACCATAAAAATGTGGCCATTAACTCACTATAACTTGCGCCCCCACAATGCACTGCTGATGACGTCATTTTATCGCTTATGAAGTGGTCAATGACATCACTGACATCTCAAATTACATCACTGATATTATCATATTATCACTGATGACATCATCCAGTGAATGTGTATTTCTTTAAAGTTTAAATATGTTTTATTTATTTATATATATATATATATATATATATATATATATATATATATATATATATATATATATATATAAAGACGAAGCTCCTCCTCAGCTTGCTCTGCGCTCGCAGACACCGCCTCCACGCCAGCAAAAGAATGAGGACCGGACCAACAGAGTCAGCAAGATGGTAATTTTTATTTTAGAACAGAACCAGCGACGCGTTTCGAGCAAAAAGCCCTTGGTCACGCTGCAACATGTTTTAAATCATTATGCTTTTTTATAGGTTGATGCAGTGATATTGACACCGCCCCCGGGTGGCGTCCACCATAATCATGTGACATATAGTAAACAGTGAAAACACACTATCGCCAATATACTGTTCCATTTGCTGGTATAAGTGCAGAGAATTATTACTGGTTAAATCCAGGATTTATGTTGATTATAACAGATAATACAGTTTATAAATAAAAAGTATTAAAAAGCAATTTCTGTTGTCAAATATAAGTTCAAATGACATGTATACCAATACTGTGCAAATATGCAAATTCTTATATATAGCAGCGAAAGCTTATAAAGTGCAAAGATTAAAAAGTGCATAAGTGATAAAGATGAAATAAAGTGCTAGAGAATTGCGGGAACCTACTACACTACCATTAGTACAGTAATGTGCAAATATGCAATGAACATTAAAAAATGCATGATTAAATTCATCAGGCAATCATTGTTCTATACTAAGTTCTTTTAAAGTGTTCCAGGTAAATCAAAAACATTACTATCCAAAAAGCTAAAAATGACAATATGTATAAATAAGACCATATTTCATATATATACATCCCACACCACCTTTACATACCCTCCCCCACAACTAACAAATGACATTAGATTACCTCAAAGAAAAACCCCACTATTATAGTGAACACAATGAAAAAAAAACCAAAATTACAACCCCAATATCTACATCTATATACATATATATACTCACACACATATGAAGATATATGTGCGAACATACATGCACACACATGCAGATACCAATTCAGACCTGTTCTTTATATACAAATATACATATGTAATATTAGTACCTTTCCTCATTAATTCCATGTATGTAGATGTTCAGCACAAAATTATTATACACGGCTCCAAAATTTATATCTTCATAATTAAATCACTGTACAGTCTAAAAGTTGTCATATAAGTGATTATCTAAAATTCTTTCAAATAGACCTGGAATAGAATTGTATGAATCTATTTAAAAATTGGATATTGCTCGTACTGTATGATAAAGTGCACCATGTATGTCACCGTGAGTGAGTAACGATCTAAATTATCACTAGTTATAAAAGCAATTCATGGGACAAGGAATAACCCCAACGTGCGGTGCCTCTAATAGGGAACCTAACTAGAAGCACCAATCTTAATGCCACGGGGAAAGAAATAGATGGAATAGAGCAACCAGTATCAATATATAATTACAGAAAATGGTGCATTTCCTCAATGTTATTCAGCCCATTAGGACAGCGGCTATCAAGTTCCAAAATAAATCTGGATTCTAATTTCCTGAGTTCTATTTCACGGTCACCTCCTCTCCTTGATTTCGGTACTGCTCCAATCACAAAATAACTGAGGCAGTTTAAATCTTTATTATGAAACCGCTTGAAATGTCGGGCGACCGGGTAAGTAGGATCGCTGTGGAGGATAGCCCGTAAATGCTGTAGTATTCGGACGTGCACCTGGAGCTTAGTGCTGCCAACGTATCTAAGCCCACAGGTGCACGCCAGAACGTATACGGCATACTCAGTTTTGCAGTTGTAGTTGCCATTGATGGTCTTGGCAACTGTGCTAAACGGAGTAGAATAGTGAGTGGTGGTGACACCGAACTTACAGGCCCTACAACTGGAACATTTGAAGAATCCCTTATTCGGGCGTAGCCATGGGATCTTGGTCTTTAATTCAGGCGCAGCTTTATCCAAGTAATTGCCCGTGGTTTTGGCCCGTCTAAAGGTGACAGTCGGAGAAGAGGGTAATCTGGTATTTAAAATGTGACCACTTAAAATGATCGGCCAATGTTTATTCAAGATTGACCTGATTTTCCTATCTTCCCTACTGAAAGTAGTAATAAGCCGTGGGCATTCTCTTTGGGATTCTGTGTTCACAGATAGATCAGTAGTAGAGGTAGACACTGGGAAAAGACTCTCCCTAGATCTTGAAAGGGATTTGGTAACTGCTGCATTTAATATATGCTCAGAGTACCCTCTAGCTCTCAATCTGTTGAGAAGTTGTTTTAAGCAGTCATCAAAGTCAGAAGAGGAACTGCAAATTCTCTTTAACCTGAGGATTTCCCCATAGGGGATTCCAGAGATCGTATGTCTGGGATGCATACTGGTTGCATGCAATGTAGCATTGCCTGCGGTCTGTTTCCTATGAAGGGTAGTGTTGAGAGTTCCATCGGAGACATATACCTCAACATCCAAAAATTGGATGCGAGTTTTATGAATGTGGGCCGTGAAGTTAAGATTCACCGCATTGTCATTGATGTCATGAATAAAAGACAATGCTTCCTCTTTGCTACCCTTCCAGACGATGAAAACATCGATGTACCTTAAAAAACACCTAACATGATTCTCCATCAATATTTTATGGCGCACCATGAGGACCCGCTCCTCCCACCAACCAACGTGCAAGCACGCATAGCTGGGAGAGAAGCAGGCCCCCATCGCTACACCCCTAAGTTGCCTATAAATCTCCTTACCAAAGGAAAAGAAGTTGTTGTTAAGGCACCATTCTATAAGGCCTACAATCACCTTATTGTGTTCATAATATTGGATGGGTCTGCTAGAGAGGTAGTGTTGTACGGCTAATAAACCTTGTGCGTGATCTATGCTGGTGTACAGCGATTCGACATCCAATGAAATGAGCCACATATCACTCTCCCATGTTATTTCAGCTATTTTGGTTAAAAAATCACTGGTATCACGGGTAAAGCTGGGGAGTTGTTTAACAAAGTCTTGGAGGAAAAAGTCAACGTACTCCAACTTTTTCCCCTGCACTGCCAATGGCAGACACAATTGGCCTGCCTGGAAGTGGTTGCACGGCCTTGTGTACCTTCGGAATAAGGTAAAGGGAAGGCAAGATGGGAAAATTAACATACATGAATTTATATTCTTCAGATGATATTAGTCCCTCCCTTTTCCATTGGCTTAAAGACTTGTGTAGCTGAGATGTGGCTTTTTCATATTCTTTTTGTGTACTTTTAGCATAACAGAGGGGGTCATCAAGTTGGCGATTGGCTTCCGCAATATAAGCTTTTTTAGGCCAAATTACTAGATTACCCCCCTTGTCCGATTTCTTGATCACTATATCAGGGTTGTTATCTAATTTCTTCATCAGCTTTTCATAGGCAATTTTTCTATAAGTCTCCTTAGTGCGTCGTTTGTTGTTGGTTTGGGTATACAATTTCTTGATGTCATTAGTAACGCAGTCGTGAAAAATGTCAATAGCGTCTTTTGGCATTAAAGGTATGAATTTTGATTTGCTGTGGAAAGGACTTAAACCAGCTCCTTTAGGAAGGATGGGGACTTGTCTTAAGCGATTCTGGGTTGTGTCTATAGAATCAGATTCCGCATCATTGTTTGAGTTGAGTAAATCATTGGCATCAAGGAAAACATGTGTGTCTGATGCCAATAACAAAACTGGTTCTCCAAATACATTTACTCTTGTATCGTCATTCTGATCATCGGAATCTTTGGCTGATTGTAAGGCGAAATGTTTTTTTAGTTTAAGTTTCCTTATGAAGCAGAAAAGATCAACTCTAGTCATGGTATAGTTGAAATTTTGTATCGGTGAATAACTCAATCCCAATGTGAGTAATTGCTCCTCTGCTTTGTCAAGAACAACATTGGAAAGATTAATGATGGTGTTGTCGCTTATCGTCGTTTCCCCCATATTTTTTTCTTTTTCTGTTGCTGTGTCTGCACACCGGCGCTGCTTCCTTCTGCGCCGTTGTTCCTTCCTACGTTTGTTTCTCCTTTGTTTGTTTGTGGATTGTGTTGCCACGATCTCAGGGTTTGGAGCCTCTCCTTTACTACAAAATCCATTTCCTGCTGGAGATTTAGTGTTTCCAGTCCGGTTAAGTTTAAATCAGAACTAGCTGAACCCGAAGATAAAGATTCTAGGCTGGATGCACTCGTGACCGATGAGTCCGTTTGATGTGCCATTCCCTCAGCACAAGACGCACTAGATGCCGTTGGATCAGAGTTAGTTGATGCCATCCCATTACTGGTTTTGGATGCAAAAGCGTTCTTCTTGTTGGTATACGCCTGTCTTTTGGCTGTATTATACTTCCTGGAAAATGTGAAGATCCTGCCCAAGCGGTAATCATCTGCATTCCGAGTAAACTTGGATGCTTTACGAGCCTTTATTTTTTCTTCATGTTTGTGAAGTTGCTCATTCATATTATCTGTGAGTTTTTTTATTTCCACCGCATTTTGGCAAGCATCAATTTCCAGTTCTAGTGTTTTAATCTGTTCCAACAATTTAGCACGATCACTAACAGCAAATTCAATTAATATGCAAACTAAATTCATCGATGCAGCCAAGTTGCTTTCCCCCCATTTTTGCAACATGGCTGGGTCCGGGTTATCAAAACTGGGGGCCAGTAAAATTCTCAGTCCTCGGGGCACCCGACCCACCTCTTCATATTTGCTGAGGGATTTGTGTTCCCACCATTTTGTGCATTCTGCCTTACGTAATTTCACTAGTTCCTTAAACAGATGTTTCAAATCTTTTGTTTGTGAATTGCCATTATCGCTTTATATATATATATATAACTGCGACCAAAGCCTAGTGGGGCTGAAACGTGTTGGTGGGGTGAAATGATGAATTAAAAAGCTGAAAAACCATCCGGGAGTGCCGCCTCCTTTGTTCTAAATATATATATTCACCAAGATCGGCAGTGGGAACCAGCTGAATTTTGAAGGGCAGTGGAGCATTATAGGCAAGCTAGTCCCATATAAAGTGACATGACATTGAACATTTGACAACCGAGAAAACTGTTACACCGGCACCACTTGGGGGTTACTGTTGAAACCTGTAAAACCGAAGTACTCATTTCTGCTGTTGTGTATGAAGATAATATTGAAGTAACACCTTATACACTGTCCCTTTAAAAACTGGATATAAGGACTGAAGTCCCTTCTCACTGTTCTGTAAGTTACGTTATTTAAACCTCAACGAACCCACGAACACGGCAGCTTGGCATTTGAGGAAAAGTTATGGAAACTCGAAACGCGTTATGCCTGTGTGTTTTTATCCGTGAATAAAAAGAACTTTTACAGCACTGATGGTGTGGTCCGTGCAGCATGAGGTATTGCACACGTCTTTTGTGATATATATATAATGCGCCAAGGTGTATTGAAGAATGAGTGGGTGTATTAGTGTATGTATGGATGACTTGGTTAGTAGGTGGGTGACTGATTGTATAAGTGACTGATTAAGTGTTTTTTTTTTAATGCATGGGTTAGTGAGAAAACTGTTTAAATGTCTGTATCAGTCTGTCAGTTGGTATATAAGCGGCTGCATGGGTTGGTGAGTAGCTATATGACTGCCTATATGGGTTATGGATTGGTTGTCTGAGTAGCTGTATGGGTGCCTGCGTGTCTTTGTGAGTGAGTGGGTGGGGATGGATGACTCTGTGCATAGATGTGTGAGTAGTGATTCACTGGGTGTATGGGTTCAAGAGTGCATCTGTGAAGGGCTGTATGGGTGGGTGAGTGCGGGTATAGGTATGTTGATGAGTAAATTGATGTCCCAGTGGTATGTGTGAGTAAATTCATATGTGAAAGGCAGTATATGTGATTGTTGGGTATATACATGACTATACATGACAGTGAGTGATTGTGAGAATGGCTGTATGGATGAGTGTCTGCTTGTATGAGTGATTGTATAAGAGAGTACATATGTGTTAGTATTTGTATAAATAAGTGAGGTGGTCTGTGTACAACTGTATAGGTGAGTAAATGGGTGTGATTGATTCTTTGCATGACTGAGGAGGTGTGTGAGTAAGTCCATGGATGAGTGGTGCTGTGTAGGTGTATATATAGGTGTGTGTGAGTGTATGTATAGGTGCATGAGTGCATTGATAGTGTTGTATTGATGAGTGACTGCATGTATGAGTTACTGTTTGGGTGGATAAGTAGATGTGTGTGTTGACCTAAGAATCCGTGAGCGCGTATGTAGTAACTG
Source organism: Lissotriton helveticus (assembly GCF_964261635.1). Lineage (NCBI taxonomy): Eukaryota > Metazoa > Chordata > Amphibia > Caudata > Salamandridae > Lissotriton > Lissotriton helveticus. Next base: position 1,472,864,829 of record NC_136067.1, read on the forward strand.
GTATTTGTGTGTCTATGGTTTCGAAAATTATAGTCTGTTTTTAGAGTGGGTGTATCAAAGGTTATATTAGGGTGTGAGGAGGTGCAACAGATATTAGGTGCAAGATGTCATGAGTGATGTCATTTGAGATGTCATCAGTGATGTCACTGACCAGGTCTTGAGTGATATATGTGACATCATCAACAGTGTATTGCGGGGGCTCAAGTTATAGTTAGCTCTAATAACTAGAACAGCTGAATTTCTCTGTTTTGTATGAGTGATCTGTCCAACTAACTAAAACGTCACTGAAACCTATGTTTTTTTTCCAGTGAATTTTTAAGTTTTTTAAAATGCTAATTTCGAACTAGAACGTCCCTGAAACCTGTATTTTTTTTTTTTAATATTATGTATATATACTGCTATAAGTGACAGTTTAATGTACTACATTTAGAAAATTACTTATATTACATATGACATACATTTAAATGATTCAAAATGTTTTTTTATAGAAGGATTGAAGTAGCTATGGAAGTAGTCAACTATTTGAATAGTAACTTGTATATACATGTAAAGAGTATCATAAACAGGCATGTGCATAATGAACAGCATAATAAACAGTCAGCAGCAATAAAGCATATCCTTTCAATTATGTATTTAGAATTAGATGATCGAAAGCTTTGTTGCTGGTTCAGTTAATATTTTTATATGCTAGATATAGTTTTGAAACCTTATCTGCAATCAGTATATTTTATTTGTTTGTAAAGTTGTACTTCAGTGCTCTATTTGCAGTAGGATCTGTTAATGTACACCATGTGTATGAAGGGTTACTGCTTGCTTGATATGAGATTTAAAAAATATTTGCCAATCTTAATTTGGTGTTGTACTACATGTAAGTGAACTGCTAGCTATGAGGTATGTAAGAGCTGCGGAATGAGATGTGGGTGTAATCTATATTATGTAGTTTCAATTGTAAGTTGTGTGTAATGACCACTTAAAGACTTATATGTACAGTTTTAGAGGCAGTATCACACCCACACTGGAATCCACATGCCTATCTACAACATGGTAGTGACTAAAATACCCACTGAGACATTTATAGAGGCACTTCAATATTCACTCTCAAACATCCTCAGGTGCTATTTAAGTAGCACTGATAGTTGTATACAAACTTACATACCCAAAAGGTCAGTAATATACCCAGAGAGCAATTCATGCCAATTTTACCATACTTGTTCACAGCTCCAGTAACAGAGGCGTTCAAATACTACCATACTTTCTTAAATATGCAAACAGACCTACTAATACACCCCTTGAGATAGTGTCACAAGCATCTAAACATTCACTCATGCACAGACACAACTCCTATGATCTAGCACAAAGTGAGGCAGTGAGACACTCGGTTAAATACCCCAATTGGGACTAACGCATACAAGAGTCAATCCATGCCACCCCTTACAGACCAATTTAGTCAGAGCCAGCTATGTACTAAAAAGAATTCTTACATATAGAAACAGACCACCACATAGGGACTGAGACACTAATTCAGATATCTAGTGTTAGAAATGGGGGTCTCTAATTGGCACAGGTAGGTACCTTTGACCAAATAGGAACCCTTGCTTCTAGTCAAGGTAATATACACTCTAAATAACCCCTGCTCACCCCTTGGTAGCTTGGCATGTGAGCGCTCTCCTCGAGGACGCTTCACGGGATGAACTGGATAGCCTTCCCGGGCTCGAGCGTGGCTTCCCTCTCTGGCTCAGGGCTGACATCCTGCTGGGAGGCTCCCCTCCGGCAGTGTTGTCTTGGGGCAATCCGGGTTGCCAGGCAACGCAGAGGAGCACAGCACAGCTTTCTTCTCCCTGGATAGTGATCTCGCTGACAACTTGTGCCAGCGGTGGTGACTGCAAAAACAACAAGTGATGGACTGAATGTGGATCAATGTCACACACTCCCCCAGTCAAAAGATCTGGGCCCAAATCCATCGTTTTTTTGCACTCCACACCACCCTGGGTTAGACAATGGCGATATGCAAATCAGCTCTGACCCTGTTGCCCCATGGGAACAGTCCAGTCCGAACTACAAAGGCCATGTCCTTCCCAGAACGGAATCAAGCATCCGAGGACCGGACCGGTTTCGAGGTAACACCTCTCTTCAGCCCGGCTAGCTTGACTCCAAGTGGTGTGGAGTGCCTGGGACCCACGTCTGGGCATCCCCAGCGCACTTAGGGCGGCAATTGCAAAAACAACAAGTGATGGACTGAATGTGGATCAATGTCACACACTCCCCCAGTCAAAAGATCTGGGCCCAAATCCATCGTTTTTTTGCACTCCACACCACCCTGGGTTAGACAATGGCGATATGCAAATCAGCTCTGACCCTGTTGCCCCATGGGAACAGTCCAGTCCGAACTACAAAGGCCATGTCCTTCCCAGAACGGAATCAAGCATCCGAGGACCGGACCGGTTTCGAGGTAACACCTCTCTTCAGCCCGGCTAGCTTGACTCCAAGTGGTGTGGAGTGCCTGGGACCCACGTCTGGGCATCCCCAGCGCACTTAGGGCGGCAATTGCAAAAACAACAAGTGATGGACTGAATGTGGATCAATGTCACACACTCCCCCAGTCAAAAGATCTGGGCCCAAATCCATCGTTTTTTTGCACTCCACACCACCCTGGGTTAGACAATGGCGATATGGCGGTGGTGACGGCACATGCTGAAATCTGATCAGTCCCACTTCTGCAAGCTCCTCGCAGTCACAAGCTGAGCGCTGGCACATTCACTCAGTGGTGCCGAGGCATTTTTACGAGTGAAGCTCCTTTTAGCAATGCAGGGCTTTACGAAGGTTACACACTGTGTCCAGACACACGCACACAGCATTACAGAGATCTTAGAAACTTTGATGTTCCTGAGTTTCCACAAAAGGAGGCTAGCTCTACTCAAGCCCTTGGAGATTTCCTTTCAAGCAGGGGACACAGCACACAGCAAAGTTCACTTCCTTCTTTTGGCAGAATAGCAACTGTAGGTCAGCCCCAGAACACACATCAAGGGCAGTCCTTCTCAGTCTCTTCTGCTCTTCTCCTCAGCAAAGTTTCTTCTTGATTCCAGGATGATCTAAAGTACAGGGGTTTCAGCTCTAATATTTATACCCCAAATGTCTTTGTTCTCTATGTGTAAGGGGCCCTGAACCCAGTCCAAACCAGTTCCGTGTGCACTCTGCCAGTGCATCACTTCTTCCTTTGTCAGTGTGGGCCAGGGTCTTCAGACACACTGCAGGAGGTGGAGCTAGTCTATTGTGGAAGGCAGGCACCACCCTAGTCTGGTACAGGTGCTACTCCTCCCACTACTTCAAATGCAGATTGGTCTATTCAGCTCAGGGCTAACTGACCCAGACTCCTGGAGCCCCCCAGCCCCTGTCGCTCCACAGCCAGACAGTCAATCCACAACCAGGCAGAGGCACACAAGATGGTTGGACAAGAAAACAGGCACTTACAAAAAGTGCTATTTTCAAACACAGAATTTAAAAACCACCCTTACAAAATAATGTGTTATTAAATTTTGAGTTCAGAGATACCAGACTCTAATTTTCTATCTTACTCCTATGGGAAGATATGCTTGTAAATAAATGTTCCAGAGCATTCCCCATTCTGTCCTATGGTCAAGATAGCCTTTCAATAGTCATAAATAAAATTGGCAGTATTTCACTATCAGGACATGTTACACACACCAGTACATGTCCTACCTTTCGCATACACTGCATCCTGCCCGGGGGGGTACCTTAGACCTGCTATAGGGGTGTCCTATGTGTAAGAAAAGGGAAGGGTAAGGTCTGGCAAGTGGATACGCTGGCCAGGTCTAAATGGCAGTTAACAAACTGCGTGCAGGCCTACAGTGGCAGGCCTGAGACAACTTTTCAGGGCTAATCATGTGGGTGGCACAATCAGTGCTGCAAGCCCACTAGTAGCATTTGGATTACCAGCCCTAGCACACTCGGTGCACGTTACTAGGGACCTACTGGTAAAACAAATATACCAATCATGGATACCCAATCACAATAAAAATGTACACAGAGAGCATATGCACTTTAGCACTGATCAGCAGTGGTAAAGTGCCCGCAGTCCTAAAGCCAACAACCCCAGGTCAGGAAAAAATAGGAGGAAGAAGCAAATAGTTTGGGGCTAACCCTGAAAAAGGGCCATTTCCAACATCTACTAAAGAACTGAGACTACCTAGTCACTCATCCAGTGTAGTAACCCTTTAAACATATTTCCGGCCTGATACACTTGAAGGTGTGCATCCAGTTCTAGTGCTTGGCTGATTTGGCATTTAAACCCCATGACAACCCTTAACCTGCTGTTCTTCCACACAGACAACTCACCCCTAAGGTAGCATGCAGCTAGGCCGTATGGTATGCTACTATGTACATAAAAGCTAATACATGTTCTTAGAGGATTTAGTGAGCTACATGTGCACTTATACACCCATATGCTCAGTTATACATCCACTATCCCACCCTGTATTGAATCTCATCTAAGTACATGGAAAAGGAGAGAGCTACTAATACACCCCAGAGACATTGTTAAAAGCATCTAAATATTCACTCACATGCAAAGACACAACTCTTATGTATCTAGCACTAATGGAGGTGGAAGCACATTCACTGAAATAACCCATAGTAACTAACACAACCAAGAGGCTGTCCGTGCGGGCCCTTACATAGACATTTGCAGATGGATATAGTCACAAAGATAGGGCGTGAAACCTGTCCTGCAACTCGTATAGCTATCTCCCAAAGGATGCAGCCTCTCACACACCCAGTCAGACATGCCCAGACGCACTTTCAAATTTATTCCTAGACACACACAACTCTTATGTAAGTAGGCCTCATGGACTTGGTTGCCCACACAGTTGTGTACCCCAATGCTCTGTAATTCACTGGATAACCAATCTATGTAGTTCCTACCATACACATTTAGAGTTGTCAAGTGTCAGTAAGAAAGCCACTCACATACCGGCATACTCACTTAAATATAAAGACATATTGAAATATGGACTGACATACTCATTCAGACACGTACTGAGGATCTAACACTAAGAATTCAGCCATACAAACTACCAACTCTTTCAACATGTCTTAGGTCTGCTACTGGACAGCCTCTGTATGTGGTTTTACTGCTAGGGAGAGTTCACAAGTTAAATATGTTGCAAAGTGTTAGCGGTCCTCTCCTACTACAAATATATGTACCATTAGGTAGGCTGTGTAACTGGATAAAACAGTGTTGAGCATGAAGAGAAAAATCCAGAAAAACCGACTTGTGAATAAAGCAAACTTTTCTGAAATCTTTAGAGGTGAATGGAAGCATGCAGCTAGCACTGAGCCTTTCTTTAAAGAATAAAGGTACTTCCAAGAGAACACAGTTCATGCAGTTGAAACAGCTGGTCAATGTTATGAGGTGAAGGGTAGTATTGCAATTCCTAAAGATGTTTTTGTGAAATTTTGAGGAAGTGATAGCTGAAGAGTTGCAGGGAAGGCATAGACAGTCCCCTGTATAGAAGTGAAATTGTAGCTGTATTTGTAGTGTTCAGCAGGAATCTATTGATATTTTGACAATTGTCCTATGCAAGCAGAACTGTGAAACAGAAAATTGCAGTTTTGCAAGGATAGGATCCATGCAAAGGAATAAATTAAAGCAATTTACAAGGACATTCCCTTGCTTGTATGTCAAGAGTGTGTTCCAAAGTACCTTTTATCATTTCAGAATGTTAGTTGTCCACCGCTCTGAAATGCGCAAGGTGGTTAGGAGACTCTACTATGTAAAAACATCTGCACTATGTTTAGGAGAAATGAATAAAGCTCTTTTGCGTGGTACAGTAGCAGAGGTAATACACATTTGTGGTGATGTTCAATTTGTCTTCTTTGGTTCTGAAGAAAAGTGTAGGTAAAATAAGGATTTGCTGTCTCCATATGTATAATACAGTATGGACATCCATTTCAGGCCATAGTTTGTATGGAGGCTGAGACACAGAATCTGCCAGCATCTGACCTACAAAAAGCCCTTAAAGTAAGAGTTGTGTTCTTACCTTTAGGTTTCAAGCAGACTATTGAAACTATTGGTGTGCAGAGAGAATCAAGAACCACTTGTCATTCTAGTAAATGGTGTACCTACAAAGAGTGAAACAAGCTGGTAAGAGTTAGTGGATATTAGTTAAAAGTTATATTCTACCTGGTACAAAATAATGTTTATTAAAAGAATGGAGATGTTGTTGAAGATGTGACCTATGCAGAGAAGAGGATGAAAGATTACCATCACGTGGACGGATTGTGAAAGGGGATCAATCCAGATAAGATGATGTATATGAACACTACAGCATTCATTCTCTGCATTACAAAGAATTGATCGGTGGGGTCGTTGGACAATTTCACATTTCAAGTGAAGCAAACACCTATGACAATATGGGCCGCCATAGTGCAAGGCAAGCAATATTAGGCCATTTTCTGGCACTGGCATATTGTATGTAATGTTTGGGCAAAATGGGCCACCATGCCGAAATACTGGCCCTAGCAGTGGAGATAAATATTGACATAAAGGGGTACCCATAGGACATTTTAAAAACATAATTGGTTGAACTCTTGTGGACTGTCGTATATCAGTAACTTGGCACACCTTGAAAAGATGTGACTATTTAGTGAGTGTGTTTTAGAGCCTTTGACCTTTTAGTAAATATATGTGAAGCATCAGAGGGGCAGTTTTCCTGCTGCCACCGGTCCCCCAGCTTCGCCTTTCTACGTTCTGACTAGCCTGTTACAGACCCCCAGAATCTGCAAGTGTTCCACACAATGGCTACTGTACAGCCCATCGAACCGTTCCTGATGGAAGGTCCACCATCCACGCTAGTGGCCAAGTGGAAAGATTGGGTGGACCGACTGAAGACCTATTTTGCGGCAGTGGGCCTGAAACCTGAAAGACAGCGCCCCATGCTACTGCATTTTGGTGGTGCTGCCATCCACAAGCTTGGAAAATCGGTGACAGAGGCAGGTCCTCCTCATACTTACAACACGCTGAATGCAGCCCAGACGGCGCACTTTGAGCCGCTTGCCAACCCCGATAATGAACGTTTCCTACGGAGGCAAGCGGGGCAGATTCCGGAAGAATCAGTCGATGTGTTTTACACCAGGCGCAGAGAACTAACAAGTACATGCACGCTTCCAGATGCTAATGATGAGATACGGGTGCAGTTCATACAGGGCTGCGCATATGTAAAATTGAGAGGACAGATACTTCAGGTCCCTGGGATGTCCATGACTGATAGGTTAATGATGGGGAGGTCCAAGGAGTTATCAAAGGTGCGAGCAGCGCACATGGAAGCGGCTTTACAATGCCAAGTAAAAATGGAATGGAACCCGTAAAAGCGTGGCATCTGGCAATACCGCCAAGAAAAGAAAAAAACATTCACGACCAGAGCCTGCTATAGTTGTGGAGGGCCATTTCCTCACCAAAGACCTTGCCCAGCCCAAGGAAAAAAGTGCTCAGCATGCAACAAACTCCATCATTTTGCACAAGTATGCCGTTCCACACCACGCAGGAGGCTGTGGACCAGACAAACGTCATGGACACTTCCCAAATTGGGGAAGGCGAGGAGGACTTGGATGACGACGATGTGGAGGAAGCAGTACACATGATTGATTAACACAATGCAACCAGATGGATGTCCAAAGTGGCGGACTCCAAATTGTATCATCCTGGTTGAGGGACACCCTATCCAGGTGCTTATCAGTACAGGGGCGTCTATCAACTTCAATGCAAGTTCCCTGCTACTGACTCTCCCTGTCGCAGCTTCCTTGAGGCCAACATCGACCCAAGTGGTCCCATCCCTTTGGCAACCGTGGATCCTGTTGCACTCACAGGTAGAGTTCTTAGTCGCACTCTACCACAAATAGAATCATGCCTCAACATTGACTCTCCTCCTGATAAAATTATAGGTAGTTTTCTGACCATTACTAAAACAATTAATGACGAACTATTAAGTAAATCAAAGGGAAATAAGAAACCAAAAAAGGGCTGGTTTAATGCTGCTACTAGGAGAGCCTATTCGTCTCTGAAGAAGGCACTCCGATGTAGCATCAGAAACAAATCTGAAATTGTCCGTCTTAGAAGGGAGTACAATCAGTCCCTAAAGCGGTGTAAGTTAGAGATCAAAAAAACCTTATGGTAGACACTGCACAAAAGTTGCCTTGTAAGGGACTCAATCACATTTTGGCGTACAGTTAAAACTCCCTTCTTAACAAATCCCAATTTGAACCCGAGAATCGAGGTGGCAGTGGATGAGTGCGCTTGGGTCACCCATTTCTCAGCTATTTTTGGGGGAACAGCTGCATCCACACAGGTACCTGCTGTACCTCGAGATGGTAGCAACCTCAGCTTCTCCCATGAGGAGGTAGTTACTGCACTAAAGTCTTCGAAATGTGGGAAAGCCCCTGGCCCTGATGGGGTTCCTCTTGATATATTTAGACATAATCTGGATTTGTGGTCCCCTATCCTCACTAGGGTCTTAGATGCAGTTAATGAAATAGGCCCAATTACCTCATGGAAATCCTCAATCCTTCTCCCAATGTTCAAGAAAGGGGATCAAAACGATCCAGCTTGTTATCGACCCATTTCTTTATTAGATGCAACGGGTAAGGTCGCAGGGCGGCTAGTCCTCCAAAAACTTCGTAGCTGGGCAGCCGAAAATCAAATACTGTCAGACCTACAGTACGGATTTCGTGAGGGTATGGGGACGGTAGAACAAGCACTAAATTTGTCTCTACTAGCGGGTAAATATGTGGGGGCGAAGAGGGGTAAACTCCATCTGGCATACGTCGACCTGTCGGCAGCGTTCGACTGTGTGTCTCATTGCAAGTTGTGGAACATCCTCATTAAAATAGGCGTAGACCCCCCTTTAATCCGCTTCATGCAAGACCTTTACTCAGGGGCATCTGCCAAAGTTCGCTATGGCACGGGGGGGAGTTAACCAGGTCTTTCGACGTGGTGAAGGGAGTCAGACATGGCTGTATGCTGGCTCCCTTCCTTTTTAACCTGTACACCAACATTCTGGAGGTGGCAATGCTAGAGGGTAGTCAGGATCTCCCCATGATTGGCCGTCGTCCTATTCCAGCTCTGCTCTATGCAGACGACGCAGTCATAATGGCGTGGACTCCCTGCCAACTACAATTGCTGGTCAACAGATATTGCCAATTCATGGAAAGCCTAGATCTAAAAGTTAATAATAAGAAAACCTTCATTATGCATGTTGGAAAACTCACTAGTCACACAAAGGGTATATATATACACAACACCAAGTTAGACTGCACAAAAACATACCCCTACCTGGGAATTCTGATCGATAATAAGCAAAACTGGCGACCAGCTATCCAAAGCAGGAAACTGTCATTCCTTAGAGCAGTAACGGCCCTCTCATCGTTTGCCCGGAATCTAGGTCAGCGCCCGGCACGCGAACTGCTCCAGATTTATCACGCTAAATGCTCTTCAGTAGCTTTATATGGAGCAGGAATATGGGGTTTTACTGCCATCACATCCATTCAAAAGGTGGAAAACTGTTTTCTAAGGTATCTTTTAGCGGTCCCCAAAAGCTCCCCGACCTACGGCTGCCGCGTGGAACTAGGTATGGACCATATATCTGACATCATTGCCATTCAACCGATCCTACTCTGGCAGCGTATATGGCAGCCTGATGAATGTAAGCTTACTCGCTCTTTGATTATCGACTGCCTTGCCCTAGAAAGATGGAAGAGCATAACATGGCTGGATTATGTTTAAAAAATTTTCACTGATCTAAATTTAGAGTCCCATTTTACCCATCCCGAAACCATCGTGGGCATATCAAGAGCAACTCTGAAAAATGTTTGTTTATCCCATCTGCGTGAACTCCGCCATGGCAAGTGAGACTTCTAAGCCAACAAACGTTCATCTCTTAGCAGTACAAAGCTCTTGGGGGGGATTCAGCCTTATTTACTGCTAACATCCATCACATATTACGACAAATTCTTGCTGACCTGGTTTCGTTTCAGTATTTTCCACCGCTTAGTGACTTTCCCCAAGACCAATGATTGGTCCCCAAATCTCTCTACCTGTCCTTGTGATGGGCAGTCAGAGCAATCGCTTCTCCATGTAATGTTCTTCTGCAGTCTCTATGACCACCCACGGAGAAATTGGATTTTACCATTAGTAAAATATATGGGATTGCGCCAATGCCGTCTGGCACTCCAAGCCTTACAATGTTTGGACACAGAATTCTCAATTGTCCCTATACTCTGTTTTTTAAAATCATGCATTAAATTCCGAACAGATTATGATTAATTTTACATTTAAAGTATAGTGTATTCTACTGTGTAATACGTTTTAGAAATCGATGCTTAGTATCCTTTTCTCTCTGTCTCAAGGATAGATTTATTTTTTTAATACATAAATTTAGTCCTTATTTTACTTTGTTTATCTGTACTAATCCTAGGAATTTGTTGTCTTTTTAAAGGAAAAATGTTTTTTTATTCTGTACAATTGTTTTGATTTGTTTGTACTTTTATGGATATGTTCCCTTATCCGAATAAAGTTTTATTTGATTTGATTTGAGTGACAGTTAAAATTAGAGGAGCTTTTGGGGAGTGCCAGGATATATTTTAAAAAAGAATTTTCAGCAACCTGGATAGGCGCGGAGTTTGCAAAACCCCAAACCCCACTACCGTAGGTAGCACCGGCTACGCATTTGGCTTTATAGATTTGAATTAGTTCTGCAGGGGGTCTAGTCCCTAGTTTACTTGAGAAGATTTTAAGAGCAGCGGTCGATCAAAAAAGCTCAAGCTTTTTAACAGAAACAGCTTGGGTCCACATCTCATTTTGGGCAAAAAGTATCCAGAGATAGGAAAAATGTTTGGCAAATTCGAGCTTCCTTCCTGCTATAAAAATTGGCCTCTTGGATTTATTTTGCCTACCACAGTACATAGTGAAAGTCTTTGATGTATTGACTTTCAGGCCCAGCTCATTCATAAAGCGGGAAAAGCTATCAACCACCCGCTGTAAGCCCACTTGAGTACGTGACATAAGTACAGCATCGTCAGCGTATAAAAGTGCTGGTATTGGGCGGCCTCCTACAAATGGGGGATCCAAGCTATCTTTGCACAAGACGTCTTCCAATCCATTTATATACAAGTTAAAAAGGAAGGGGGCCAGGACACAGCCCTGCCTGACCCCACTTCTCATTGGAATTTTGTCGGTGCGTTCTCCATTTAGTCCAAAGCGAACGCTGGCTGACGCGTTGCTATAAAAACATTTAAGATAATAAATAATGTTAGATTCAACCCCAAGTTGTTCTAGTATTAACCACAGTTTAGAATGGACCACACAATCAAAGGCGGCCGAGAGATCTACAAAGGCCAAAAACAAATTACCCTGTTTTGTCCTTGTGTATTTCCCGACCAACATTCGCAAGTTCAAACCCTGTTCTAATGTCCCCAGGCCGGAACGAAAGCCATACTGAAGATCAGACAGAACAGAGTTTACCTTTGCCCACTCCAGGAGTCGGTCCAGAATAACTCTGCCCGCTATCTTTGTGAAGGAATCCAATAGGGAAATAGGTCTGTAACAGGCTGGGTCCTGTCTATTTCCCTTCTTGTAAATCGCAACTATGACGGATTTCACCCATGTGGGCAGGAATTCAGCAACGCAGCTAGCATTAAGCACCTGGACCAGAAGGGGGGCCCATAGAGAAGAAACACTCCTAAATATATCTATGGGAACCCCGTCTGGGCCAGGCGCCTTAGCGCCCTTGCTTCTACTCTGGGCCTTTTCAACCTCCTCGAGAGTAAAATGCAGGTTTCTGCTAGGGAGGCGATCAAGAGTGGGGATCTAAGACCCCACTTGTTCTTCTCCTTCATACACTCTCAAAGTGTCTGACCCAATCTGAGTCGCATATTGCTATGTCTATTTTCGGGCTGACATCTTCACTAAGGAAGGGAGTTCTCACAATTTTCCAGAAGCTCGCACTATCATTTGTTATGGAGGCTGAATGAAGAGCCTCCCAAGCTTCAGACCTCAGAGTATTTTTCCTATCTTTAATTGCCATTTTGTAATCTGTCCCAGATCTGCGGATTTCCTCAGCAGATCTAGGTTTATTGTGCAGCGCCTTTTTTAGGGCTGCATAGGCCCTAGTACATCTGGAGTCAAACCAGCCTCCCTCTTTCTTTCAGTTCTTAAATTGCCTAGTGAGGGAGTTTTTAATTTCGTTTGATATTACAGAAAAGGATGCAAGACGAATTTCAGGTGGTGAATCTATCTCTAAGCACGTAGTTATTTCTAAAAAGCATTTATCGACCACTGTTTTAATTATTTCTGCCTCATTTATCATAGCCCATTTTAATGTATATCCATTAGTTTTACCAATTACTAAGTCAGCGTCCAAGCTGTTGCATTCTTTATCATTGATCAGTATTGATACAGTAGGCAGCAGAATAGACACGCAAAGCAGAAAGTGGGCGATCAATACTATATCAGGAACATTAAAAGAATGGATTCTGTTCCCACACTTATTAGAAATAGTGATATAGTCTATGGTTGTAGAGCAACCTCTACCATTAAATGTTGGGGCTACTGTAGGGGTAGAGATACACATTTCATTTGCAAACCCTAGATCGAAATTAGCTATGAAGATATTAAATTGTTCCCCTAAAATAGTATGTTTAAAATGGAAACGTCCCTCACCATCATCCCGTTTTACGCCGCATCTATTGTCCTTAGTTAATTCACACAAATTACAATTGAAATCCCCCAACATGATTACCATCAATTTATGCTTACATTTTTTTTCCTGTACAAACAAGGCTTTAGTCAATTTCCCGAAGACATTCGTAACATCATCACAGGCAATATTATTATATAGATTGACAATTGCAATTGGGATGTCGCAAGCCAGACCAAGGACCAAAATTTGAAAATAAATGTCTTTAACAGGTTCAATAATTTTCTCAAGCTCTAATTTGTTAGACAAGTAGACACTCAAGCCACCCTTAGGTCTTCCATGAGGGACAGCTACAGCTGAAGTACAAAAAGTTCTGAAATTTTAAGCACCGATGGACTTATCAGGGGGATAGACAAGACTGCAGGGGACATCAGGGTGGGGTCAGTGTGTGAAAGGGGGGCCAATTGGTCAACCCCCGCCCTATGTCCTCGTCTGCTGTCAGAGCACCCCCCCAAGCTCCACATCCTCACACATTGCTGGCAATACTGGTGGTAATTTCTCCCCAAATGCAACTACATGTTCACTCATACAGAAATCAGGATGAGAAACTTCATCTAAACCTGGTGCAATGGGGTTAGTAGTAACCGACCGCAGTCAGTCGATATTTTCCAAACCACTGAGAGTGTCATAGTAATTAAATGTAGGAATTCCATATCTTCTGACCCATGGTTCTTCTGAGTTCATTTGTGATGTATTCCTATAGGTTCTGTATCGAACCCCCTATTCCTGACCCTGGTCTGGTTAATAATTAACTAGCAGCCATCCCACGGTGCAAAAACCGTTATCTGATTAAGCCACACCACGGCACAGGAACGTGTTATCTGATTAGGTCATAACGCATGCCATCTAATTAGGCAAGCACTATTCCTCCAGCCCCTGATGAGGCATACGGAGTTCTCAAAACAAATCAAACCTATGACAACCTGGGAAAATCCCTACAGCCATTGTTTTGATTTCACCGAGAACTTCAGTAAAGAATGTGCTAACGACCAGTTCGTATGACATCATTATTGACGTATATATGTCCATCCTTACGTCAATCTCGGCACCTTACAGGTATAAATATTACCGACATTGCCTTAAGCAAACACACGCGGTGGTGACGAGATCGGAGCAGCGAGACTTGCCGAGGAGCCCAGCAGAGAGCGAAGCCCACTGGCGCTGCCCCGCCTTCCTGACGCGCTGAGAACGAGACGCTGCCTTTCTCCTGCCGAGAAATCCAGCTCCGGCGCTTCCAAGCAGCCCTCGCAGGCAGCTGGAATATCAAGACCAAAGACGAGAGATACCAGCCCTCAACCATTCTAGATCTCAGGTACAGAACTGAATAACCCCTTGCAGAGAATTCTTGAGTCAGTCCCTTGGCAAAACAAACTTAACTTAAACTGCTACTTATCTACTCCCACCCACGTATTAGGCTTAGGTCAGGTACACCGGGGTAGGCGTAGTTAGAAGCACCAGTTGAGTACGATTAGTCAAATGTATATATATGTATGTATCTATTTTATCCATTTTAAATAGCATATGGCTCAGAAACCATATCAATGCTTTTACAGTATTATTTCATAATTCTGCTTTTATTTGTATGCACTCTACTTAACTATAAGTATTGCAATAAGATCGATTCATTTCTCCTGTACGAGAAAAGAGACTGATCAATAAATAACATCTTTTATTGAACACGCCCGTCTCTTCCTTTTCTCTACAAACTGGTGAAACTAAGAATGCACGTACTGACTGAGTAAAATAAGTTGTCTTTTGTTTTCACACGACTCTAGAGATACACTCTTGATTAGGGGAGAGCAAAGTTGTCATGTTCTATGGTTGTCAGAAACTAAATCCCTTCTTGTCTATCCAGGGAGGTTAAACACCTCCTTGCCTATTCGAGAAAGTTTCTAGTGAACTCTGAGCTAGCTGGCAAACACAAAACGTTAAGTCTAATATCGTCAGTAGAAGACCTATTTAACCTCCATCCTAGGTCTATACTATTAAAGATATTATTCCAATGCGCAGAGCCTATTGGGATAATAGGAACTACACTACATGGCGCCCAACGTTTGGATAGGCGATAAAAGTAACGCAAGACATAATGAGTATACTCCTTTCGAGGAGGTGGAAGTACCACTCAAATTCCAAGAGCACCTGCTCTTGTTTAATGGCGCCCTAAAACATAATAATCACATCACCAGGCTCGGTCCACTAGGTAGACCAGGAGCAACGTGGCCGGTCCTAGCCGGATACACACCACATCCAGACATTGAAGAAATGCCAGCAGCAGAGCTTTTAATACAGCTAAAACAATTAATAAAAATACATAGACAATTAGTCCAATATGTAATGCGGACTTCAACTGTCCAACCAGTAATTAAAATTCCACAGCTGACCCCTCATCAGGGGAACACAAATAAAATTACACCACAGAACATACAGTCCTGCCTAGGTAAAGTACCAGCTAAACGGGAACAAATTCCATTCTGGTTAGCACAAAAAATCACTCAAATAGAGGCCGTATTTCCAGACACCACTCCTCTTGAGAAACACAGGATTCTGACTATCTGTCTTCCTATGGGAATCGCACCACACGTGGAGGACTGTGACACTTGGGGTACAGTCTTTGCTTCCATTTACACAAAAACGCATGGTGTTCCATCCATGTCAGTAATACCAGATGTGCTAAAACAAATTCAAGATGAATACGGTCCAGAACCAGCTTTAACTCTTGGTATGAAATTACTGAAAGACTTCAAGCAGGTCTCGGCAATATTACTAGCTAACATAAAGGGAGAAGCAGCGAATGTGGCGATCCGCCAAAGGTTAAAAGAGACAAATATAGCAGACCAACCAGCTGAAATTGCCAGAATTATAGAAAAATCCTATGAGGAACTAGGTAGAGATAGTTTGGGTGGAATACCGGTAAAACCCCAACTAATTGAAAGTCCAGAAAAAATAATTAATAAAAATACTTTAATCACTCAAAAAAAGAACTGGGATGGAAACAAACAATCCAATCCTAAAGAAAAAAGATTCCAGTCCAGAGGAAGGTCTCCTCGGCGGAGAGAAAGATCTCCTGACCAAGGACGCAAGTCTCCCCAAAGGGAGCCCTCTGTGAAAAAATACAACCTTAGAAATATGGATAATATAAAAAAAACTGATAGATATCAAGATATTGATACACGTCCCTCTCAATCTTTTCAGACTTCCTCGCAGAAATCGGAAAGAAGAGGACGATCAGAACACAGGGAAGAGCACGTCAAGTCCAAAGACAAAGAACCTGCTCATCTGAATAACAAATTACAATTTCCAAAAAAGAAGGTAGCCAGTATTAAAGTAATCAACAATGCCGAGAATACTGAGGACACAGCTGAAAAACGGAGAATGGGCTCAGACAATGCTAGACAGCGAAGCAGAAGTGAGCATAGCTCGTAAAATCCTTATGAATCATCTGGAGACAGTGGACACGAATGAATACATTCAAGTGGAAACTGCCGATACCAGAGTTAGCAAACCTCATAAAATATATGAAATAACATTACGTATAGAGGGGGATAAGACTAGAAAAATAAGGGGTCTATTTTGGGATAATCTCTCCGAGGGCTATGACATCCTTCTAGCTGAACGAGACTGGCCACCCGAGTTTGTCAGGGAGTGCCCACATGGCGAAGAAATAATTATGCCTGCCTTCTCAAATCATATTCCAATTCATAAAAAATATACACTTGCAAGAAAGTGGGCAGTAGCTCAAGCTCCTGCTTTATATAAAAATCATATGGGATGAGGACTCTCCTCCTCACAAAATCCAGTTAAAATCACAACCTACTGCACAGAGGCAGTACCCAATTAAGCAAGAAGCTAAAAAACAGGTAAAAGAGATCCTAGATCAACTTGAATACCAGGGGTGATTGAAACTTGCACCTCACAAATGAACAATCCTTTGTTTCCTGTCTCCAAACCAGACAACTCTTATCGTCTTGTTTTGGACTACAGACATCTTAACTCATGTTGCAAAACTTTTGCAGTGCAAAACTCGCATAGTGCTGCACTAATGAATAACATAGTGCGCAAAAAATACAAAACAACATTAGACATCTCTAATGGATTCTCTTGTCAAAATATAGCACCAGAGAGCAGATATTTGACTGCGTTCTCTGTAAATGGCTCGCAAAAAAGTTTCTGCCGTTTACCCCAGGGGCACAAGAACAGTCCAGGATTATTCTCAGCGAGAGTAACAGAGTTACTACAAACCTATGATGACGAGGCATTATCTTATGTCGACGACATTTACCTAACAGATGATGACTTGGATACTCACTTGAAGAGAGTGAACACCATAATACTTGGGTTCGCAGCAGAGGGTTACAAATTCAACTTTAAAAAGTCAAGAATTGCCCATCTAACAGTCCTGTTTTTAGGATATAAATTATCAAGTGAAGGCAAAAGCCTGGCTGACAATTTCCTAGAGAAATGTGCTGTAATCCAAGCACCTAGAACACTAAAAAACTTACAATCAATTCTAAGCTTCCTGAATTTCGGAAGAACATACATTGTAAATTACGCAGAAAGGGTCAAACCCCTTTATGATCTAATAAAACCAGATTTTAAAAGAATCAATTGGACTCAAAAACACACAGAAATTCTGAGATCCTTACAAACAGACATGTTAATTAAAACAAAATTACAAACACGTGATAACACACGCAACCTTGTGATTCGAGTCATCCCAGGAAGATGCGGATTCACATACCTGACCTCTAATGAGGGAGAAAAGGTACCAATTGCATACAAATCACACTTGTACACAGAAGCTGAAAAGAAGTTCAGTATTAAAGAAAATATTGTTCATGCAGTTCAAACGGCAATAGCTAGAGAAAAAGACAAAGCTGGCGGTAGACGTATCACAGTCAGAACAGCAGAATCAGCCTTTGAGGCATTAATAACCCCATGTAATTTACCAACAACAGCATTGAATCCAGACTGGATACAATGGGTGAATTCTATTACAACGGACAAAGTAAAATACTACTTTGATCCAGTATTAAAGGAATTAAGTTATCTAGAATATGAAAGAACATACCCTCTGCCAATCGACATTCTGCCCTTACGACAGTACGCCTGTGTAATCTATACAGACGGACATGCCCAACCCTCAGTTTGGGGGGACCAAGCATACAACCCCACATGTGAGATTACAAAAGAAGTGTGGCGCGGAGGTAAACTAAGACCTCTATTGACAAAAACACACTCAGTAGAATCTAATTCAGAACAACAGACTGAAATAATAGCATTAAAAATGGCGCTAGATAATGCGGTTCGCGAATTCCCGACACTTAAAGTGTCCGATTCCTATTACTGCGTCAAATCATACAACAACGATTTGCAGAAATGGATTCAAAATGGTTACAAAGATGACACAGGTGCAACAATAATGCAAAAAATGCTTTGGAAACAAATAGTTTTTACAGAAAGAACTACCAAAGACTCACGTGACACACTCACTGAGTCATCAGCGTGATGGCGTTCACGTTGCAGGGAATTCATTGGCTGAGAAAGCCACAGCGGTAGCAACTGAATCGGCTTCCGTAGCTAGGAAAAAGCGTACAGTAAAATACATTGACGGTGAAACAGTGCTGGCGGTGAAAACGTCATCAAAAGGCGACTGCTCAGCGCTACCGATCAACTATCCACTCAATTATACATACATAATAGATGCAAACTCCGTTCCCTTTGCTCGAATCCCTGGAGTGGGGGATAGAGTAATTCCAAACACGGACAGGAGAACCATGTTAATAGCAGACGCACATAGGGGTGAGGGTCTTAGTCACCTCAAACTAAAAGATTCTCTGGAAGAATTACAATCAGTGTACTGGTGGCCAGGCATGAGCCTGCATCATCACATCTTTGTAAAAAACTGCCCAGACTGCAACAGAGATCGCAGCGGCGAGAGAAACGGTATACTACCATGGCGTTTCACTCCAGAAGGGCTAACCAATAACCAATAAAACCAGTATGAACAATGCGTCAATTTAACATATAAAGACTAGTTTCCACTTGTAATGTAGACCCCAGCGCTCGGCTGACGTCTGGACTGTTATAAAAAGATTTGCGAGTCTATAATGGCATATACGCTAGAAGCCTGCTACGTTTGGCTTCGGTATTCCTTTAAGCCCTAAAGCTTGTAGGGATGCATGGCCAAATGAGCATTGAATAGCGGGACTCTTCTCACTTCCTTCCTGAGGGATACGGGATGGTGTAAAGAAAAAACCAAGGCATTAAGCTATCTATAACGGAAAAGGTATTAGGTTCGGGAGCTGGGTGGGTCAAACATCTAATAAGTGTCCAACGTAGTCTAAACAACCTGCCAAGAAATTCTCTGAGGGGATTCAGTCCGTACGAATTATTGTTTGGGACTAGAATGATGATCTTAGATCTTGACAGTCAGACTTCGGTGGTTAAAGAAAAAAGCTTTGATATCAAAGATCGTTTGGCTATTTTGCAGGACTTAAACGAAACAAGGAAAGACCTGAGCAACATAAAGTTGAAACAACAGCCAACAACCACTGAAGAAAAACCACCTGTCCCAGCAAGGCCTGTCTGGATTCCAAAAGTCGGGGATCTAGTCAGAGAAAAGATCGCGGTAAAGAAGGAATTTGGGCCTTCTTACAGAAAAGCAGTTCCTGTCTTGTCTATCAACGGGACAAGATCAGTAGTACTACCGCCCCTTGCTGGTAAAAAGGAGAACAGAGTTGTATCAATCGACCTGGTAAAACCACAATCATGTGGCCGATAACAAACAGTAGGCCAAGTGGACTCCCAATAAGTAGAACACCAAGGTTTGCTACAAATCCAGAGGTTCAAACTAAGAGGCTAATCACATTCGAAATGCCTACAGAACAACAAGGACTATGCAACAAAGCAATGGAACTTAAACCTCTAAAATCCCAAATAAAAACATTTAGTCAAGACACACCAACCTACAATGAATTAACATATGAGTATGCTGATAAAACAAAGGAAACTTCTAGAACAAAAAGTAATCCAGAAGCAATTGGAACAATTTACAGAACAGCATCCGGCTACTTCATCAACTTCGATGATTCATCTGAAGATCTGAGTGAATCTAAGAAACAGCCATCAACAAAAACTTTTAAAGATAAAGCTAAGGAACTTTTTCAACAGCTGAAAGAAACCTATCTGATTTCTCCATGGATTGAATTTTGGGTGGCCTTAGGTGCATTTATCCTCATACTTTGGCTCATCATGGTACTATGTTTGGGACATTTCATTGAGGGAAAATATGCTAAAATGGACACAGCAAGCCAGAAAATCAACTTGGTCCTCAAACCACACACATCTTCACACGTCGAGAAAAGAGAACTTTCTTCAGTCAACTTCACAGCCAATCCTATACCCGGCGGGGTAGCATGGGACCATACTGATTATGAAATCTATGGTCCGGTTGAAATCCTGAAGTATCCACATCAAATTAAGATCTCATTGAGTGACTTTGTAAAACCAAGCTCATTTGCTGATGATTGGGACTTTGAAAGTATTAATGATATGATGTCTGACCTAGTGATGTCTGCTAAATTTACAGAACATGATTATTTGCAGGGTTCGTCTAATTATGATGAGATGTACTGCTACAACCACTATGGTAACCATTATCTACATAAATCTGCACAACCTAGAAATGTTTTAAAGTATAATCAATGGGAACATTGTGCAACCCCACCAAAAGGTAGCTCAAGAACTTTTTATGATAAATATTCATACTTTTCAGGGTTTAACACAAGTAATGCAGAAACATTTTATTTCAAATTATCAAATAAGACCGGTACAAAGACCATGCTTACAAACACAAAATTGATATATTCAGATTCATTTTTTGAGCAAATGAATACATTTGGTTTTGATTTCTGGAACAAAAATGTTGAAGCAAAAACTGTTTGGGGAACAAGAGATTGGCAAGTACAAGGTATAGAATCATTGTTTAGAGCCTGCATGATCACAGAACAAATTATATTTTTGAATGACACTATTCAACAAACTACCTGTCTTGGACTAGCCAAAATCAAAGATTTAAACAAACTGTCTATTCCAAAGCCAACAATGAACAGCAATAGCTCTATAGATGTTGAGATAGACGTAAACCATATATTACATCAAAACAGAACACATCCTGATTGGAAAAAATGGTTGATCTGGCCCACAGATACAAATAACTGTCAAGACAGATTCCTGAACAACATACAGGGGTTCACATTGACCAGGCCAGACGCTAGATATTCCCAGAGACAACACCCAGGGATAATTACCACGTACAGTGTGGGCAAGCTCTGCCTTCAATGGCTTCAAACATCCACACTGGCAGAAATTAAGCAACACCTAACTTTACTTACTGAAGGTGCTGACTTGCGTGATTTTATTATGGGACCACGCAAACAGCGTCAAAAACGTTTCATAGCGGCTTCTGTATATGCAGCTTATAACGAAGCCTGGAAAATAACTCAAATTGAGACAGCAGAAAAGATACGGGAAATTGACCGTATTAATTTGGAACAATTACTTTCTGTAGTGGACAATGGGTTAATGACTCTGTCCTCCAGAATATTTTCTTTGGACAGCATTGTGTCTTCAGCAATCGACATAATATCGCAAGACTTACTGTTACAACACGGTCAGTCCCAAATTGCGTTCTATTGTACAACTTGGCTGGACGTTACAAAATATGCGTTCAGGCTATGTGCCTTGGCGTTTAATCAACACAACGTCACTATTCAATATCTTTAACCTTACTGATAAACAAATCAGTATGGCACAGAAGGGTGCTGATTATACAATCCTGAGCATTGAGAAACTCGAGAGATTACCATTGACAATGTCAGAACGACCTGTCATTGAATGGATAATACATGGGATAATTAATATTCCAATATCTACTTTCAGGTTTCAATACTGCCAAAAACATATACAGGCAGGCCAGTATGAAAAGATGGGTAAAGGGT
Organism: Lissotriton helveticus; assembly: GCF_964261635.1. Classification (NCBI taxonomy): domain Eukaryota; kingdom Metazoa; phylum Chordata; class Amphibia; order Caudata; family Salamandridae; genus Lissotriton; species Lissotriton helveticus. The sequence continues at coordinate 1,472,886,592 of NC_136067.1, forward strand.
ACATTAAGTCAGCATGGACCTTGCCCTATACACATGCTTGTATCAGTAATAAAGGCCAGAAAGTGTTTCTTAGTGGCAATAATTGTGCGATGTCACTAAGTGGTACATTTCTGTGTCAAGGTATTAGTTTACATGGAGCCTGTGAAGGGTCTTCAAATAACCTTTCATGTCACCAGCTAGGCACACCTGCAACACAAATAGAACCATTCTTTAGGAGACTATCGAACGGGAGTTACATTCTAATAGTAGATCGCAGATGTTGTAGTTTGCTGCCCGGAAAACCTTATCTCATAACTACGACTGCGAAGGTCATGTGCTGTGAACGGGTATTGTTCCCCAGCGCTTCACCAGACAGGGAGGCAAGGTTATGGCCCAAATTGAAAATTACTTCTATTCGAATTGATACTTTAAGCAGAATGAAGACAGTGCTCCTCCAGACGCCGACCAGGCTAATGTCATCAAAAGAAACGTATGATCTCCAAGTTGCAAGGACAACGGCAGAGATTCATTCACTGTTATCAACTAATTCCCCAATACAAATCTCAGAAATACTGAATGAAATCCTAAATATTTCTGATACCACTGGTGTCTCCAGTGTATTTAAAGCAGTGTTTTCAGGTGCTTTAACTCCATTCAAAGCCATCCTGGGTATTTTTCCAGACTTTGTCCACTCCATCTTTGGCGGACTTCCTCTCCTTTTGGGACTAGTGGCAGGAATCCTATTTTTGATCCTGTTATTTCGCTATGGCAAACCGTGTCACAGACAAAACACCTGCGACAAGGGAAGAAACAATCCTAGCCATTGGATACCGGGACCGGATATCTAAAATCCTTGGACTATCCCGGCTTAGAGACCTAAACATGACTTGGTTTCTTTCATTTAGACCGATGTGGCAACAATGTGTTTTACCTGTATTAAGGTGCTTGCTATGCGGAGAAGAATGCGTGTTGGACACCTGTCTTACACTACAATCGGATGTGCCAATGGACGCTGAAACCTTGTTGGGTCCGGTAACGGCTCATGCATTGTGCTGTCCCCAGCGGCTACCAATCCTGATGACGGCATTCGTGGAGACTTCACCACTACGATTGAGGGGTAGTGAAGTACGAGATGAAAGCAGCATCGATCAGGTACGACCTTCTGTCCGCTATAATGATCGAAACATCAATGAAGGCAATCATGCTCATGAATGCATGGTAACCACTTTTTCCGAGTTAGTGGAACTTTCACAGGAAGCTGTTGACAGCTTTTTCGACAGTCTAAATGATATGATGTTCTCACCAGAGCAGAAATAATGACTTTTGAGCAAGCTAGCACAAGGCGTTCCCAACTCCCTGAATTTGGCCTTCAACTTTGATAATAAAGTATCATGAACAATTTTTCTCCAGTTTACGGACAGCGGAACATAATTTTTTCAGCGGCCCCAAAATATTTTGCAATTTTTCGGGACACTTATCTTCTGCTTAAAGTAGAAACTATTCTTAGAGAACTAAAATTCTATTTTAGGAACTTTAGAGACATTAGCTGCCCTCTGGCATGTTCATAAATATTTTATTTTGTGATGAAATGGACTCGCACCTTTTCTTCTGTATTAAGAGCCATTTCATGTGTTATTTTCATATTTTATTAATAATGATGTATGAATATGCGTAATTGATTTAGCATTATTATACTGCTTGAGTGCATATAATGCATATAATTATCTTTTCGTATATTTCATGGTTTCAAAATGCATATGAATGTATTTTGGGGTGGTACGGTATACACGTGCTCTACTAGTATATTTACTACGCCTAGATTTGTAATTATGGACATAGTCTGTGTGGAGTGGGTGTGATGTATTCCTATAGGTTCTGTATCGATCCCCCTATTCCTGACCCTGGTCTGGTTAATAATTAACTAGCAGCCATCCCACGGTGCAAAAACCGTTATCTGATTAAGCCACACCACGGCACAGGAACGTGTTATCTGATTAGGTCATAACTCATGCCATCTAATTAGGCAAGCACTATTCCTCCAGCCCCTGATAAGGCATACGGAGTTCTCAAAACAAATCAAACCTATGACAACCTGGGAAAATCCCTACAGCCATTGTTTTGATTTCACCGAGAACTTCAGTAAAGAATGTGCTAACGACCAGTTCGTATGGCATCCTTATTGACGTATATATGTCCATCCTTACGTCAATCTCGGCACCTTACAGGTATAAATATTACCGACATTGCCTTAAGCAAACACATGCGGTGGTGACGAGATCGGAGCAGCGAGACTTGCCGAGGAGCCCAGCAGAGAGCGAAGCCCACTGGCGCTGCCCCGCCTTCCTGACGCGCTGAGAACGAGACGCTGCCTTTCTCCTGCCGAGAAATCCAGCTCCGGCGCTTCCAAGCAGCCCTCGCAGGCAGCTGGAATATCAAGACCAAAGACGAGAGATACCAGCCCTCAACCATTCTAGATCTCAGGTACAGAACTGAATAACCCCTTGCAGAGAATTCTTGAGTCAGTCCCTTGGCAAAACAAACTTAACTTAAACTGCTACTTATCTACTCCCGCCCACGAATTAGGCTTAGGTCAGGTACACCAGGGTAGGCGTAGTTAGAAGCACCAGTTGAGTACGATTAGTCAAATGTATATATATGTATGTATCTATTTTATCCATTTTAAATAGCATATGGCTCAGAAACCATATCAATGCTTTTACAGTATTATTTCATAATTCTGCTTTTATTGTATGCACTCTACTTAACTATAAGTATTGCAATAAGATCGATTCATTTCTCTTGTACGAGAAAAGAGACTGATCAATAAATAACATCTTTTATTGAACACGCCCGTCTCTTCCTTTTCTCTACAATCTGGTGAAACTAAGAATGCACTGAACTGACTGAGTAAAATAAGTTGTCTTTTGTTTTCACACGACTCTAGAGATACACTCTTGATTAGGGGAGAGCAAAGTTGTCATGTTCTATGGTTGTCAGAAACTAAATCCCTTCTTGTCTATCCAGGGAGGTTAAACACCTCCTTGCCTATTCGAGAAAGTTTCTAGTGAACTCTGAGCTAGCTGGCAAACACAAAACTTTAAGTCTAATATCGTCAGTAGAAGACCTAGTTAACCTCCGTCCTAGGTCTATACTATTGAAGATATTATTCCAATGCGCAGAGCCTATTGGGATAATAGGAACTACACTACACATTGGCTATATAAAAGTAACCAAGGGGGAGAATGTTAACAAGGTGTGAATCATAAGTCCCCATGGCCACTCTTTCCAACACCGTATTGACCAGTTGAGGTGACCTAAATGATAGAACTACGCAGGCACCCCTCAACGTTTTATTCGATGTGCCTACCCATCTTGCTCGTCTAGCCATTTTGAACTCTGAGAAAAGATGATTTTTAAGTCCAACCCTAGATGACAAGAAATAAAGATTTATGTTCGAGGCATATGGGCTTCAGATGGTACATTTATGAATAGATCGCCATCTGGTGTTGGGCTCGGATGATTGCACTTCTTTTTCTCTTGGAGAAGTCTTTTGTAGTCACGAGACTGATGACTCCTCCCTCGGGTGCTAGTGCGCATGGGCATCGGCTCCATCCTTAGATTGTTTTTTTCCGCCATCGGGTTCGGATGAGGATCCCGGTCAGACAACCGAAAAAAGTTTCCGACGCCCCGTCTTTAGGCTCGGCAACGAAACCGAAAAACTCTGCCTCCCATCATGTCGGATCCGAGAAACGGTCGGCATCGACATCGACACCGAAGCTCAATAACAAGGAAAGCTCGCAGTCGAAACATTCCATGTCGAAACCGAAACAAGCTTCGACGTCGAAGACTTCCTCGACACTGAAAAGATCGGACTCGAACAAACTCTCGGTGCCTAAAACAAATAACACAGTCAAAAGCAAAAGCACCTTTCGGAACCAAAAACTTCGGTACCGACAAAGGAGCATCAGACAGATCCAAAACAAAAGACTTTGTTTATTGATCCGCAAACTGGCAAGGTGCTGACAAAACTACCTAAAAAGAGGAAGAATTAACAGTTGGATGACAAAGCTCCTCCTCCTAAGAAGAGAACAATGGGGACAAATACAACTCCTCCCCTTTCTCCACAACCTAGAGACACACCCTCTTCTCCTCTTCCTCACACTCTGCCAGCTATTCCTGCTACACCACGCCCATCTACACCTCAAACAGATGTAGAAAGTGACACAGGGGAGGGAGAACTTCCTAGGGATGATAACGACACTACCCCAGAAGATACAGACCCATGGGAAGATTATAATGCAGGATCAGATAATGATAATGACCCTGACCTGTATCCTTCAAAACCTTCACCACCTGATGATAATACAGGTTTTGCACAGTTAATTAATAGGGCAGCAAAATACCACAAGGTAGATTTACATGCAGAACCTCAGATAGAGGATTTCCTTTTAGAAACACTACCTGCTGCACAAAGAACCTCAGGGACCCTCCCAATGCTACTGGTCTCCTTAATCACACATCAGACATATTTAAAGACCCAGTGAGGTCTAGGGTTTTAAATCCAAGAATTGACAAAAAATATAAGGCAGCCCCAAAGGACCCAATATTTATTAAGGTTCAAATACCTCTGGACTCGCTAGTAGTCACAAACGCTCGTAAGAGAACAAATTCATTAACTACGGGAGAAGCTCCTCCTCCTGACAGGGAGTCCAAGTTAATAGATGCCTCTGGCAAAATAGTAGCATCCCAAGTGGCAAACAGCTGGCGCATAGCTAATACGCAGGCGCTACTTGCACGTTATGATAGAGCTCATTATGATAAGTTAGAAAAACTCATCACACATCTCCCTAAAGAACATCAAAAAAAGGCAGATCAGCTCATACAAGAAGGGGAGGTAATAACTAACACTTCCATTAAGTGAGCCTTAGACGCAGCAGACACTGCAGCAAGCTCTATAAACACCAGTATCATGTTAAGAAGACATGCATGGCTCAGAGTCTCAGGATTCAAACGAGGTACAAACCTCCTTGTTAAACCAGCCTTTTGATGGAAAAACACTTTTCGGCTCAGGGACAGATGAAGCCTTAGAAAAGATGAAAAAAGACACAGAAACGGCTAAATCAATGGGAGCATTGCAACAGCCAACTCAAAGGGGTTCCTTTCGTAGGTCCACCTATAGAGGCGGATCCAAGAATACAGGCACAAGCCAGCAATCAACCTCTTTTACAACAACATCACCCAGAGGTAATTCCAGAGGCAGTTACAGAGGTAACAACAACAAGGGTAGAGGTTGCGGAAATAACAACAACCACAACTCTCCAACCCCAAAACAGTGACTTCATAAAGCTTCCCCAGACCATGTAACACCGGTCGGGGGACGTCTATCACAGTTCCTACCTGTCTGGGAAAATATCATATCAGACAGGTGGGTGAGACAAATTATCCAACATGGTTATTGCCTAGAACTGACAGCTACCCCACCAAACATCCCCCCCCAAACAGCGTCCAATGAGTCAAGATCATCTAACATTGTTAAAACAGGAAGTACTATCACTACTACAAAAGCATGCCATAGAGAAGGTTCCACAACATCAACAGGGAACAGGAGTATACTCTCTATACTTTCTAATTCCCAAAAAAGACGGGTCCCTAAGGCCAATACTAGACCTCAGACCTCTCAATGCATACATAAATTCGGAACATTTCCACATGGTCACGCTCCAACAAGTACTTCCTTTACTGAAGAAAGGGGACTTTCTTTCTACACTGGATCTAAAAGACGCTTACTTTAATATCCCAATTCACAAAGCCCACAGAAAATACCTCAGGTTTGTGGTAGAAGGACAACATTACCAGTTCAAAGTCCTTCCTTTTGGGGTTACAACAGCACCAAGGGTGTTCACAAAATGCCTAGCAGTGGTGGCAGCACACCTAAGAAGACAACAAATACATGTCTTCCCTTACTTAGACGACTGGCTTATAAAGGCCAAGTCACAACAAGAATGTCTTCAAAACGCACAGAAGACAATTCAGTTGCTGCACCAGCTAGGGTTTACGGTGAACTACACAAAATCCCACCTGCAACCAAACAAGGTTCAACAATATCTAGGGGCTACTATAGACACAAAAAAGCCAAAGTATACCCCAATCCAGTCAGGATTCAAACAATGCTCACATTGATTAAAAGATTTCAACCACAACACTCACTAACAGCTTGAGTGTTCATGCAGCTATTAGGAATGATGTCATCCTGCATACTGCTAATACCATATGCCAGACTACAAATGCTTCCGCTTCAAGAATGTCTAGCAACACAGTGGAATCAGGCTCAAGGTCAGATTACAGATCTGGTGTTGGTAGACAACCGCACACATTGCTCTCTGAAGTGGTGGAACACAACAAACATTTCCAAGGGGCGGTCGTTCCTAGAACCAATTCCTCAAGTGGTGCTAACAGCGGATGCATCGCTCACCGGATGGGGAGCGCATATGGACAAATATACAGTACAGGGAAGATGGAGTGTACAGCAAAAAAGACTGCACATCAACCATCTAGAACTACTAGCAGTGTTTCTAGCATTAAAAGCTTTTCAAATGCAGATTATCAGCAAAGCAGTCCTGATCAGAACAGACAACATGACAGCAATGTATTATATTCAAAAACGGGGGGGGGGACACTCTCTCCAACTATCCAGACTAGCGCAGGAAATTTGGAGATGGGCCATTCCTCAAAACATCTATCTGTTAGCCGAACACCTTCCAGGAATTCAAAATCAGATAGCAGATATCTTAAGCAGGGAGTCAGAACAAATACACGAATGGGAACTGCACGACCAAATACTGCAGACATTCTTCCAAAGATTGGGACAACCAGAGATAGATCTCTTTGCCACTCATCAGAACGCAAAATGCCAAAGCTTCGCATCCAGGTACCCAAACCACCTGTCGCAGGGCAATGCATTATGGATAAATTGGTCCAACAAATTTGCATACGCTTTTCCCCCTCTCCCACTAATTCCATTAGTGGTTCGAAAACTGCAACAACATTCAATGACCATGATACTAGTAGCACCCACGTGGGCACGACAGCCGTGGTATACCACGCTCCTGCAACTCTCACAGGTGCCACATCAAAAACTAAGAATCCTACCCATGCACCTTACACAGAACCATGGAGAAATAATGCACCCAGATCCCAAACAAATGAACCTAGCGATCTGGCTTCTGAGGTCCTAGAATTTGGATACTTAGATTTACCTCCAAACTGTATGGAAATCATTAAGCAAGCAAGACGTCCCACCACCAGAGCATGCTATGCAGCAAAGTGGAAAAGGTTTGCTGAATACTGTAACAGTAACAACATCAACCCTCTGGACGCATCCACAAAAAATATTATTTGCTACTTACTACACTTACAGCAATGTAACCTTGCTTACACCTCCATTAGAGTACATCTTGCAGCTATAGCAGCGTACCTGCAAAACAGGCAACATCTATCCCTGTTTAGAGTGCCAGCAATTAAAGCCTTAATGGAAGGCCTCAAAAGAGTCATTCCACCAAGACTGCCTCCTTCCCCAGTCTGGAATCTCAACATAGTACTCACCAGACTAATGGGACCGCCCTTTGAACCTATGCATAGGTGTGAAATACAATTCCTTACATGGAAGGTAGCCTTCCTTATAGCCATTACCTCCCTCAGGAGAGTGAGTGAATTACAGGCATAGACAATACAAGAACCATTCCTACAGTTACACCAAAATAAAGTGGTTCTTAGAACAAACCCCAAATTCTTGCCTAAAGTAATTTCAGCATTCCACATCAATCAGCCAGTGGAACTACCAGTCTTTTTTCCCAAAACCACAGACGGTAGCAGAGAGGGCCCTACATACACTAGATGTCAAAAGGGCAATATTGTATTACATAGAAAGAACACAAACTTTCAGAAAAACCAAACCACTATTTGTAGCTTTTTCCCCAACACATAAGGGCAAGCCTATCTCTAAAGCAGGCATTGCCAGGTGGATTGTAAAATGTATACAAATGTTACATAAAAGCAAAGAGAACATTAACTGTTCCTCCTAGAGCTCATTCTAGACGTAAACTAGGGGCATCTATGGCATTCTTAGGAAACATTCCCCTAGATGACATATGCAAAGCAGCAACTTGGTCTACACCGCATACCTTCACAAAACACTACTGTGTTGATGTGCAGGCAACACAACAAGCAAGAGTGGGCCAGGCTGTACTAAAAGCTTTATTTCAAACTGTTGCAACACACTGGTGACCACCGCTAGGGAGGTAACTGCTGTATAATCTATTCATAAATGTACCATCTGGAGCCCATATGCCTCAAACGGAATATGCTACTTACCAGTATGCATTTGTTCTTGGCACAGAGGGCTGCAGAGTGGTACATGCCCTCCCTGCCTCCCCGGAAACCGGTGTCTGTTCCAACACGATCTTATTTAGATACACTTACATTGGCATCTCTTTCTGTATTCTATCATACTACTGCATCTAACCCTACTATGGCAAAACAATCTAAGGATGGAGCCGATGGCCATGCGCACTAGCACCCAAGGGAGGAGTCTTCAGTCTCGTGACTACAAAAGACTTCTCCAAGACAAAAACAAGTGCAATCATCCGAGCCCAACACCAGATGGCGATCTATTCATAAATGTACCACTCTGCAACCCTCTATGCCAAGAACAGATGCATACTGGTAAGTAGCATATTCCTTCTCAGGGTTGACCAGTTTTCAACAGTATTAGGGGGAAGTGGAGGTACATTTGCCAAGACCACAGTATACGGTGTTGCTTCTGGCGGGAGATTTAGATTAAAGAGATTCGGGGTTACTCCTTCCTCGAAATGGTCCTCTGATGTTCTGTTTTGTTGAGATGGTACAAACGAGGACACATTCGGGACTACCATAGATGAGTCAACAGACCCATTATCATGAGTTATAGTGTCTCCTCTTGAGCCTTTGTGATTAGGCCGATCAGTAAGCTTTGGATTGAGGTGTTTGGATTTAGCTGGTACTTTAGTTGGAGCTGGTGTTTTAACAGGAACTGCCACTTTGGCTGGAACTGACACTTTAGCGGGGGCTAATGAACCAGTTTTAGAACTTGTGGCACTAATGTGGGGTAAAGACTTAACCTCACTTTGGGGCGGGCTGCTTGTCAAGCTTACCCTCGATGTTAGTTAGCCTTACTTCTATATGTTTTACTTTTAGAGTAATAGGTTCTAAAAAAGTCATTAAAAGGGTTTCCATTCTCTCCCAGAATGAATCATCTTTTAGGTCCCTAATAGTAGTTGGTAAAGGGACAGTCTCGATCTGATCATTCTCCTCGCTCCCTCTACTCCCTCTACTCCCATTTAAGTTTTCCGTAACTTTATTTTGTTTGGATTTGGTATTCCTTTTGCTAGTTTTATTTGTTTTACTAGGTTGCCTTTCTCTAGCAGTATGTTTTTGTTTAGATCTATGTTTGTTAAAAACAAGGGAACCCCATACAGTAGAACCTGGGGTAACGAGATGCTTTGGAAGAACAATGGTTCAGGGTAGGCCTTAAGAGGTCCTTAGCGAGGAATAGAACAGAGAGCGAGTGCTTAATAAGTCGCTGGGGAGCAGAGATAGTAGGTATTGGTAGGAGTTTTTTATTTTACTCTCTTTTCTTAAGGGTATACATAAATAATTATACTGTATTGCAGGTGCTCAAGTGAATAGTACGGTGCAGGACGTGACATAAGTGATCAAAGTGAACGAACTGTCACACAACAACAACAAGGATAAAAACACAACAATTATATACAAATAGAACGGGTGAAATTCCTTGGGTGGGTCGACGGCGTTTCGATCTATATTAATCTAGATCATCATCAGGACAGATGAGCCTCCTGAAACTATAAGAATTTTAAAATTAAAATCAGGCTCCTATATGTATGCCTCACATGGCATTCCTACATGTATACTTTTAATTGCAAATTAGTTTTTTCGCTCCCGGGGAAAAGACAAAACATGCACATGTACATATCTTAACACATGGGCATTTGATGAAGACTCATTTTAAAATTAAATCGAAATAAATTAAATTAGAGAGGCATGTGATTTTACCTCAACTTAGTGTATGGCGCTTCATCCGTCAAGAGTTATGAGCGCATATATTGCTGGTACAAATTAATTTATACAAAAGTGAACAAATTAAAAAATGTATATACCTTGCCGGTGCTCTTTAAGGCAAGGATGATTAGTTGGCAATACAGTAGATGTTGCTGTACTCAATTTGAATCTGTAGGCAATAGAGAATAGCAGTGAGCATGGGATGTATTTTGTAACATTAAAGGGTTACATTTTATAACATTAAAGGGTTAAGGGCTGTAGTTAAAGTCTATACTTGCAGGGACAGTTAATAAATTGGGCGGATAAAATCAATATGTTTTCCAGCACAAGATAAGACTCTCCTCTTGGTTACTGAACAATGGTTCTGGGATTGTTCTATTAATGAAGAGAAAGGCGGGCTGAGGAATAGCCACTCATACTGCAACTTACTGTTTACTTAGTGAAAGCATGGGTCTTCCACTGAAGGGAACAAGTAGCGCTCGGTCACATCTACTTTGCCGAGGGTCCTACTTGAACTTTATACAAAAAGAACAGAATTACATTAATTTGGACCTTAAAACCGATGCTTATCACTACTAGGCTGTATGAAGTGTAAGCTACTCACTTTGAGGGGTTTAACTATGAGAACCCGAAGTTAGTAGAAGGGGTTCGCTTAGCAAGGTCGCTTTTGCAGTGCAGCAGTCTTGGCGCCTGTAACTGCAAAAAACACTCGGGTCAGTGCGTGGCTAAGGCATAATTAAAAGGCCAGGCTTTTCCTTATGGGCGGTAATAAACTTACTTAATCGGGCGTCACGTCGTGGCAGTAGAAGGGAGTCCAGGTATCTCTTCCGCGATAGCTCACAACAGACTGAGCACCGGCGCCGCCATTAACCCCTTAAGTGCTGCCGTCGGCCAACGGTCGTCACGGGCACTACCTCCCCAGTGCTGCGTGCGACCGCTGGACGTCCAGTTCAGCACCGGATAATGGACAGCGCAGCACTGGGGAGGTTTGTTTACTAGCTCCCAAGTGGTTAATAGCGTGTAGCAGTGCGTGCGCGCGCAGAGACAACGTAGTGTGTCATTTGGCGCATGCGCGAATGGGGTACGGTCTGAGCATGCGCTAGGAGAGAGTGGTGCCTCTGGGCTCCTGCGCAGGGGGAGTTAATGTGTGGAACGATTTACAAAGGGCCGGTTATGAGATTTAATGGGCGATTTTAATCCTCAAGGGCCAGAAAAGCAGCCTATAAAGCTGCGCAAAGGGATGAATTGTGAAAACCGATTTACAGATGGAAAGGGGAGATGTTAATCCTAGTGGGACAGAGTTGCAGCATTTAAACTGACCGAATAAAGAGCCAATTATAATTGGACAATGTTAAACGCATTTCTTCAGAAACACTTACAATTAACACTTGTCGAAGGTGCTGAGAAAGTTTTGGAAAAGGACATTCAGTTAACACAATTAAACAGTTATTGATGCAACTTTGTCAGTAGGAAACCAGAATTAATTAAACACAGATAAGCAGTTACTGATACAGTTGGTCAGCTTGTAACCAAAGGACATGACTTAATGGATTTTCAGAAAACATCACTTGGTGTTAATCATGTACACATGTTCCATTCATCCAGTGAATTGAGTCCTTTCTCAATTGTCTTGCAGTAGAATATCCATTTACATTCCAAGCGATTTAATATTGTTTGTTGATTGCCACCTCTGGCATTTGGCATCAGTTTGTCAATGACTTGCCACTTCATATCGTTCTCAGTATGTCCCATTTCGAGGTAGTGCTCCACCAATGGGGCCGTTGTCACCTTGCATCGGATCCTACTCCTGTGTTGGGATACTCTGGTCTTTATTTGTTGAGTCGTCTGTCCGATGTATAGTAGTTTGCACGGGCATTCAATACTGTAAATTACATTTTTAGAATTGCAGTTGGTGAAAAAATTAAGAGTGTGCTTAACACTTCCATACTCGAATACTTTAGTGTTGGTGGTGAATTCGCATGCCATGCACTTATTACATTTAAAATGCCCTAGGACTCTTGGTAGATTCAATCTGGTTTCGATTGTGTTATGAATGATTGGGTTGCTAGCTGCTCTCACTAGGTGGTCTTTCAGGTTGCGACCCCGTTTGAATGAAAAGAGTGGGAGCCCGGTGTTTAGCTCTAGAGGATCTAGTACATTCCAATGTTTTTTTATCATTTTCGTGAGTTTGTTACTAGCTGTATTGAAAGTAGTCACGCAGGCAATTTTAGGGGTGATTTCTTTGGGGTGAGGTTCAAGCAGATATTCCCTGTGTGTATACCAAGCCCTCTTCATCGCCCTTCTTACCAATTTTCTGGGGTAACCTCTTGTAGTTAGTTTTTTGCAGAGAACTTCTGCTTCAATGAAGAAATCTTTTTTATATTTGCAATTTCTCCTGATTCTCAAGAATTGGCCATAGGGCAGGCCATCCCTCAGAGCCCTGGGGTGTGCACTATGGTATTGCAAGAGGGTATTGCGTCGACCCACCCAAGGAATTTCACCCGTTCTATTTGTATATAATTGTTGTGTTTTTATCCTTGTTGTTGTTGTGTGACAGTTCGTTCACTTTGATCACTTATGTCACGTCCTGCACCGTACTATTCACTTGAGCACCTGCAATACAGTATAATTATTTATGTATACCCTTAAGAAAAGAGAGTAAAATAAAAAACTCCTACCAATACCTACTATCTCTGCTCCCCAGCGACATATTAAGCACTCGCTCTCTGTTCTATTCCTCGCTAAGGACCTCTTAAGGCCTACCCTGAACCATTGTTCTTCCAAAGCATCTCGTTACCCCAGGTTCTACTGTATGGGGTTCCCTTGTTTTTAACAAACATTACATGCGCAGTGGCTACACTGCAAGGGTATCACTCCTTGAGTGGTTTTTTTCCTAAATACGCAATAGACTTGATCCATTTATTCATATAATGTCTACAAATACAGCTGTTACTTACACAGAAGAATACATAGCCTCAAAACTAGCAGGTCCATCACTGTTTAAAGACCCCGTAAGCAACCCTAGGGCCCCCACTGATACAGCCAGTGAGAAACTTGCTCAGCTAGAACATCTTAAGAAAAAACATATACGCACAGAACTTCACGCTCGAATGCTAACGGATTACTTAAGAGCGGAAGTCATCCCAATAGGCCTGCAGGTACGCAACGTACCAGCTATCTTCATCCAAGACCCGAAATTTAAATTGGGTTTCTCTCATATAGGAACAACGTGTTCACGCCACTGGATGGTGTTGGGCATCGACACCGCCCTTGAACATAGCAAAAAAGAGCTGGAAGAGATTGCAGCTTTAGAACAAGCAATCCGTGACTTGGATAGCTTGGCTGACGCCAAAGCAGCTTTAGAAAAAATAGACCGCACTATTAAGGATTTTGAGAGTTTTGAGCACCACAAAAAAACAACAAAAGTCTCCAAAGACATCAACCAATATAATAAAGAAAAAACCTACCCGTACCTCCGGGAGGATTATTTTACTGCGGGTCCATCTGACCAACAAAAAGTTCCGACTGGCTCTTGGGGCAGGTTCAGAAACCGAGCTCCAGTGACATTCTCTGAATCCTCAGCAGAATCAGAAGACTCGGAGGGTCAAGAAGGCCCTGGTACCTCCACTAGTGCAAACCCCCATTTTTTAGGGAGAGGCCAGTTGAGGCACACAGACCCCCCTCGAGGGAGAGGGAGAGGGAAGACACGGCCCAAACCCAGATACAACTTCCCCCCAGGGGAACGCCAAACCAGGAACAGATTCTACCAATGGGGTTACCAATACTAGACATGGTACCAGTAACTAATACTAACCACGAAACAATACCTATATTCAATCTGTCCCAACATCAATTAAATTCAACAGACATATCCCTGCTCAGCAGAGGTCTATATTTTGTAATTGCTGAAAAACCTAATTGGTTTAATATCCAAGCTGAAATCATGCAATTTTTCAGGAAAGTAAGACTGCAAACCTTCTTTAAGAACCGTGAGGGTCCCAATAGAAATGACACCACAGGCTTACGCCCACCGTCCTCATTTCGTCCATCTAGTGGAACCATGCCACCGGAAGTGCTCACCTTTGAACACTTAGTACTCCGTGATTTGGACAAAATAAAGGACAGCTACACATTTACACCTTACAACATCAGCAAGGAGGAAAGAAATAGCCTGATCAAACTCAAACAGAACAATGACATTGTCATTAAACCATGTGACAAGGGTGGCGGTATAGCCATCCAAGACCGCAACCTATATGAGAGTGAAATCTTACGTCAGATCAATAACCAAGATCACTATGAAAAACTAAGAGGCAACCCCACTAAGAGTATAAGTGAAACCATCCTCAGTATCACCCAAGAGGCACTGGAATCAGGATTCCTGAGTAAGAATGAATTTCTATTCCTAAATAATAAAAACCCTCGCACCCCGGTGCTTTATACACTGCCTAAAGTACATAAGGACACAGAACGACCCCCTGGAAGACCAATACTTTCGGGCTGTGGGTCAGTTGTAGAACCCCTGGGTAAATATATTGATTTCTTTATCCGTGACATGGTTCAAGACACTGCCACGTATGTCAAAGACACCACACATCTGATCAATTTAATTGAATCTAAGCCATTCCATCCCGATAGTAAGATATTAGTGACTCTAGACATAGTCACTATATACCAACATTCCCCAGGACAAAGGAATTAACGTAATCCAAAAACATCTGAACAACCGACCTGCACCTCACCAAGTCCCCACAGAGTTTATAATAAACCTTCTAGAAATAGCCCTGACAAAAAACTATTTCCTATTCAAAGACACCTTCTATAGGCAGTGTAAGGGCACTTCCATGGGGGCTGTTTTTGCCCCCAACTTTGCGATTCTCTACGTGGATGACATAGAAACTAATATCATCCTCAACAACATAAATCCCTTTCGCAATCAAATAAAGTCCTGGCATCGATACATCGATGACGTTCTCATGATTTGGAGTGGTGATGTAGAATCTCTAGAAAACTTCTGCAGATGGCTTAACACCCACCAAACAGACCTTAAATTCACCCACTCATACGACAAACACCAAATCGACTACCTTGATGTGACCATTAAATGCGAAGAGGAACAACTATACACCACATTGTATCGTAAGCCTACGCAACGCAATACCCTCTTGCAATACCATAGTGCACACCCCAGGGCTCTGAGGGATGGCCTGCCCTATGGCCAATTCTTGAGAATCAGGAGAAATTGCAAATATAAAAAAGATTTCTTCATTGAAGCAGAAGTTCTCTGCAAAAAACTAACTACAAGAGGTTACCCCAGAAAATTGGTAAGAAGGGCGATGAAGAGGGCTTGGTATACACACAGGGAATATCTGCTTGAACCTCACCCCAAAGAAATCACCCCTAAAATTGCCTGCGTGACTACTTTCAATACAGCTAGTAACAAACTCACGAAAATGATAAAAAAACATTGGAATGTACTAGATCCTCTAGAGCTAAACACCGGGCTCCCACTCTTTTCATTCAAACGGGGTCGCAACCTGAAAGACCACCTAGTGAGAGCAGCTAGCAACCCAATCATTCATAACACAATCGAAACCAGATTGAATCTACCAAGAGTCCTAGGGCATTTTAAATGTAATAAGTGCATGGCATGCGAATTCACCACCAACACTAAAGTATTCGAGTATGGAAGTGTTAAGCACACTCTTAATTTTTTCACCAACTGCAATTCTAAAAATGTAATTTACAGTATTGAATGCCCGTGCAAACTACTATACATCGGACAGACGACTCAACAAATAAAGACCAGAGAATCCCAACACAGGAGTAGGATCCGATGCAAGGTGACAACGGCCCCATTGGTGGAGCACTACCTCGAAATGGGACATACTGAGAACGACATGAAGTGGCAAGTCATTGACAAACTGATGCCAAATGCCAGAGGTGGCAATCAACAAACAATATTAAATCGCTTGGAATGTAAATGGATATTCTACTGCAAGACAATTGAGAAAGGACTCAATTCACTGGATGAATGGACCATGTGTACATGATTAACACCAAGTGATGTTTTCTGAAAATCCATTAAGTCATGTCCTTTGGTTACAAGCTGACCAACTGTATCAGTAACTGCTTATCTGTGTTTAATTAATTCTGGTTTCCTACCGACAAAGTTGCATCAATAACTGTTTAATTGTGTTAACTGAATGTCCTTTTCCAAAACTTTCTCAGCACCTTCGACAAGTGTTAATTGTAAGGGTTTCTGAAGAAATGCGTTTAACATTGTCCAATTATAATTGGCTCTTTATTCGGTCAGTTTAAATGCTGCAACTCTGTCCCACTAGGATTAACATCTCCCCTTTCCATCTGTAAATCGGTTTTCACAATTCATCCCTTTGCGCAGCTTTATAGGCTGCTTTTCTGGCCCTTGAGGATTAAAATCGCCCATTAAATCTCATAACCGGCCCTTTGTAAATCGTTCCGCACATTAACTCCCCCTGCGCAGGAGCCCAGAGGCACCACTCTCTCCTAGCGCATGCTCAGACCGTACCCCATTCGCGCATGCGCCAAATGACACACTACGTTGTCTCTGCGCGCGCACGCACTGCTACACGCTATTAATGGCGGCGCCGGTGCTCAGTCTGTTGTGAGCTATCGCGGAAGAGATACCTGGACTCCCTTCTACTGCCACGACGTGACGCCCGATTAAGTAAGTTTATTACCGCCCATAAGGAAAAGCCTGGCCTTTTAATTATGCCTTAGCCACGCACTGACCCGAGTGTTTTTTGCAGTTACAGGCGCCAAGACTGCTGCACTGCAAAAGCGACCTTGCTAAGCGAACCCCTTCTACTAACTTCGGGTTCTCATAGTTAAACCCCTCAAAGTGAGTAGCTTACACTTCATACAGCCTAGTAGTGATAAGCATCGGTTTTAAGGTCCAAATTAATGTAATTCTGTTCTTTTTGTATAAAGTTCAAGTAGGACCCTCGGCAAAGTAGATGTGACCGAGCGCTACTTGTTCCCTTCAGTGGAAGACCCATGCTTTCACTAAGTAAACAGTAAGTTGCAGTATGAGTGGCTATTCCTCAGCCCGCCTTTCTCTTCATTAATAGAACAATCCCAGAACCATTGTTCAGTAACCAAGAGGAGAGTCTTATCTTGTGCTGGAAAACATATTGATTTTATCCGCCCAATTTATTAACTGTCCCTGCAAGTATAGACTTTAACTACAGCCCTTAACCCTTTAATGTTATAAAATTTAACCCTTTAATGTTACAAAATACATCCCATGCTCACTGCTATTCTCTATTGCCTACAGATTCAAATTGAGTACAGCAACATCTACTGTATTGCCAACTAATCATCCTTGCCTTAAAGAGCACCGGCAAGGTATATACATTTTTTAATTTGTTCACTTTTGTATAAATTAATTTGTACCAGCAATATATGCGCTCATAACTCTTGACGGATGAAGCGCCATACACTAAGTTGAGGTAAAATCACATGCCTCTCTAATTTAATTTATTTCGATTTAATTTTAAAATGAGTCTTCATCAAATGCCCATGTGTTAAGATATGTACATGTGCATGTTTTGTCTTTTCCCCGGGAGCGAAAAAACTAATTTGCAATTAAAAGTATACATGTAGGAATGCCATGTGAGGCATACATGTAGGAGCCTGATTTTAATTTTAAAATTCTTATAGTTTCAGGAGGCTCATCTGTCCTGATGATGATCTAGATTAATATAGATCGAAACGCCGTCGACCCACCCAAGGAATTTCACCCGTTCTATTTGTATATAATTGTTGTGTTTTTATCCTTGTTGTTGTTGTGTGACAGTTCGTTCACTTTGATCACTTATGTCACGTCCTGCACCGTACTATTCACTTGAGCACCTGCAATACAGTATAATTATTTATGTATACCCTTAAGAAAAGAGAGTAAAATAAAAAACTCCTACCAATACCTACTATCTCTGCTCCCCAGCGACTTATTAAGCACTCGCTCTCTGTTCTATTCCTCGCTAAGGACCTCTTAAGGCCTACCCTGAACCATTGTTCTTCCAAAGCACTTTTTTTAGATCTAGCCTTCTGTCCTCTAGTTCTCACACAGGGGCTATCACTAATATTTAAAATAGGGATTGGGATCCCTGAGATATCATGTCCCTCTTTGCCTGAGACGTCCTCATCTAGAGGCACGGGGTCACTGATCGGATTGCTGACACATAGAGAGGGAGTCACGGATAACCTTGCAGTTAGAGGCAATAATTCAGTTACGTCCGTGTGATCCCTAAACGACCTCTCATTTATTGGTGTAATGCTATTTCTTCCGGGCAAAGCAACAAAAGAGGGGGCTAGTAAGGAATCCTCGGAGTTAGTGGTTAGCATAGACGTATTTGTATTAGCTAAGGGGGGGAGGAAGCCGGGTGGCAGAGAGGCGTCTTTCTGTGCTTTCAATAGCAGAGGCGACCACCCCAATCGTCTGCTGCAGCATTCGGTCTATTGCTGTCAAGGTAGGTAGGGGGGATTCACAACTGCTTTTGTTTTCCCATTCGAATGAATGGGGGTATTTTTCCCCATGTCTTTTAGCAATAGATCTAGATGTGTTAGAATGATAGTACAGAGAGATATTCACTATATTAACACGCTAGAAATACAGTATTAATGATTGCACCAAGAATTTAAAAATAGGAATAATACAATATATAACTATATATTAATCAAAAGGCATTATTTACAAGTTTTCAATCCGCAGGCTGGAGCAAGTGAAATAGAAATAGACCAAAAGGGATGGACCAGCCCAGCCTCGGCCGGCCCCGGACGGCCACAGACGGGCCGCCCTTTGCCCGGGCTTCGATCGGCGTCCTGCTCGCGTCCCGCGACGCGGAGGGCAGGGCTGAATTTAAAGCGCCTGCTGGCGCGTATCCTCCCAGAAGCGGCTTTCTAGCCGCAAGGGCACCTGGTAGCTGTAGTGTCCGTGCCCCTCAGTCCCCCCCCCCCCCCCCACTGCGGCCGCGCTGAGGTAGAAGAAGCTGCGGCGGGGAGAGACCGGATGCGGCAGTGGGCTGATGCAGAGCAGGTCGGGTCACAAACAGGATCCCCGGCAAGGAGAAAAGAGCAGCAAATACCAGCAAAGGAAGGAGAATTTCCTGCGTGCGCTGAGTGACACAGAGTTCAAACCTTTGTTCAAAGGGATCGGATTTTTAAAGGATCACTGGGTCCAGCTACATGTGGACACTACCATTCAACCCATGGCCCTTAGCATAGAAGAGTCGCATTTCACCTACGGGCAATAGTCAAACAAGAGCTGAAGAAGCTGGAATCATGGACATCATTGAGCGAGCCGAAGGATCAGCTCCCTGGGTGTCACCCATTGTCATGGCAAGGAAGCCTAAACAACCAGGCGAGGTGAGGATATATGTTGACATGAGGTCACCCAATCATGCCATAAAGAAAGAGCGTCATCTGACCCCCACCGTTGATGACATCGTAGCAAAGTGAGCGGGTCTCGGTGGTTCTCCAAAATGGACCTACAAGCCTGATACCACCAACTTATGCTAGATCCAGAATCAAGGGCCATAACCACCTTTTCAACACACGTGGGACTTCGACAATATAAGCTACTCCGTTTTAGGGTCCCCGGCGTTGCTGAAATCTTTCAAGATACTAATCAAGGTGTTCTGGCTGGCTAGAGGGAGGTTCTCAATGTCAGCGATTATATTCTCATGCATGCCCCCACCCTGGAAGAGCATTTGGACCGGTTAAGGGATGTATATACAGCGCCTGCGAGACAGTGGTCATACCCTTCATCGGGAAAAATTTGCATTTGTCCAGGAGGAGATAGCTTTCTTTGGATATCGTTTCTCCCAACATGGGGTGCCCCAGCGCAGGTTCATGACATGTAGATGGCAAAGGGCTCCCACATCTTTAACTGGAGGGAAAAGTTTCCTTTTTATGGTGACCTACTGTGGGTGATTTATCCGAAACCTGACCAAGCTTCACTGCTCCACTGAGGGAACTTATGAAGTCCACTACTACCTGGGAATGGGGCTCCTGCCAAGAGAATACCTTCCACGACACAAAGAACGCACTGTCCGCTGATACTACATTAGTGTACTTTGATCCGGCCAAAGAGTCAGAACTGTCCATTGATGCCAGCCCCATCGGTCTTGGCGCAGTTCTATCGCAAAAGCAAGAAGATGGGGAGTGGGCGACAGTAGCCTATGTAAGCCATGCCCTGACCGACACCAAGCAAAAGTATTTGCATATAGAAAAGGAAGCAATTGCTGTTCACTATGGATGTCCGCATTTCCACTTATATCTTATGGGTAACTGTTCATCGTACACCGGGATCATAAACCATTGATACCATTATTCATGGGAGCCTCCTTGAAACCTCCACCAAGGATCGAAAAATTGATCCTCCAGCTACAGGAATACCACTTCCAGGTGGTGCATCACCCTGGTGCACAGAATCCGCTGACTTCTTGTCAAGACATGCAAGCAGAACAGAGAAAGCTTGCACTACGCTGGTCGTGCTACATAAAGTCAGAGGAGACCTGGCCTTGTCTGCTGAAAACTGCCTGATGAGAGGGTCCAGTTTGATGATCCACAAATGCTGCATCAACGAGTTGTCGATTTGGCCCACATAGCGCACCAAGTAATTGTGAAGACGAAGTCCTGTCTGTGCTACAAGTTATGGTTTCCCTGCTTTGACGACCTTGTGGAGAAATAGTTCGTGACTGTGTTTTCTGTCAAGCAACTGGCACAGCTGAACCCCCAGTGCCAATTGTCACTGAAGATATACCACCACATCTGTGGCACCGGGTGAGCAAAGATTTTGGGATTCTCCGCGATGGTAAACACATGCTGGTGGTGATAGATGACTTCTCAAAATATCTAGAGGTGGAGATCTTGGAGCCTACCTAGTCTACCTACGAGCAAGACTATACCATTACTGCAAAAAATCATGGCCACTCATGGACTCCTCATAGAGCTACGGACAGATAATGTTCCCCCTTTCTCCAGTCATGAAGTGGCAGAATATTTGCAGTCGAGAGGAGTGTGGCATCAGAAAATCACACTAAGATGGCCTCAAGCCAACGAGGAAGCTGAACGCTTCATGCGCACTCTCAACAAAGTGCTTTGCATTGCCGTGGCTCGTGGTCACAGCTTGGAGAGTGCCCTCTACACTTTTCTACGAGAATACTGGCTTACTCCTCACTCCACGACTCAAGTCAGCCCTGGATCACTCTGCATACAAAGAGCAGTGGGATATATGTTTCCTCAGGTGATGCAGCTGTAGGTCAGTTGGTTGCAAGTGTCGGACAGACTAGACCAGCGACAAACTCAGTATGACAAGGTGTCCAGAACACGAAGAGCCAAGGAAAAACAACTAGCTGAGGGAGACCTTGTGTTGGTAAAGAACCGCAATACAAGAGGAAAGTTCACACTGCTGTTTGAACTAGATGCGTGGACTGTTCAAGGAATAAAGGGATCTATGGTAACTGCCGGAAGAGCTTGATAGAACATCACCAGAAATGTCTCCTGGTTTGAGGTGTCGACCTCCTGTGAACGTGAGAGCTCCATTGGAGGGGGAGGACTTTCACATTGAATCAGGTGATGGTGTCATGCCATCAGTACCCTGTGAAGGAGTTCCTTGCTCTCCTGCAATGGAGTTACTAGGACCTGCTGGATTTCCCAGAGCTGTACACAGTCCTCCGGTGGGGTTGGAAACTGTGCGTGGTCCAGTAGACAGTCAGCTGTCCAGCGAGAGTGGTGGAGCAGGTGGTCCAGATCTTGAAGGTCGTTGAGGGAGTGGGTGGTACCACCTCAGACCGAGGCCAGTAGTTTTTCTCTTCTAAGAGATTGTCTTGATGTAATGACATTGGTTCAGCAATGATTTCTATCTCTCTCTCTATCTCTCTCTATCTTTCTCTCTCTCTCTCTCTCTCTGCCCCTGCTACTTTTGCATCAGCACTCCACTGTGTTTTCAAATGATTTTGTTGACATCATTTTATTGATTGTGTTGTTGTTTTTGGTTTTCATTTTGAATAAAAGAGGAATGTTATGTTGTGATGGACCACACCATTTGGTGGTCCACCAGTGGGTGGATCCTACATTCTACAGACCATCCTGCGTGTTTGTGGGACAGCCCATGTAAAGGAAGGGCCAGATGTAGTTCTAGTAATAAATGGGGAACCGGAACAGATTTAAGCAATTCGGCACCACTCCAATGTTCTACTGGTGTGCGTGTCATTTTCTGTCCTACATACTGTCCGCCCACCCCATGCAACCAGTGTGTGCACACAACCATTACACCAGACAGCGACTCATTGTAAAGTGCAAAATGTATCTTATTACCCCTTTCATTCTGTTTTTCCAGATTTTGAGAAACGGTCCTGCAGTCCACAAAGTTCTAGGTGTGATTCTCACTTTTGGTAACTACATGAATGGCGGAATTCGATCAAGGGGACAGGCAGATGGTTTCACCTTGGATTTTCTTCCCAAACTCAATGACGTTAAAAGTACAGTAAGTAGTAGCTTGTTGTAGTTCATATTTGACAAAGCTGATAATTCAGAATAGGAAATACAATTTCAAATTTGTGATCAATAACAAAGTACTTACAAGTGTCAGCAGGAAACTCTTCAGACTGGAAGATGCAACTATCCATAACCAGCAGTTAATATAAGAAATTGGCATATTCATTGAGAGGGTGAGAGCCCCCCTCAAGTAATCACAATCTTTGTAGGGTGAACCACTAATGTCACTAAAACTTGGTGGCTTGGCACAAAACAGACGGGCCTAATTTAGAAGCAATGTGTATAGTATTTATTCAGCACTCAAACAGTAATAAACTGAAAACACAAGAAAAATTCCAAACCAGTTTAGAAACATAGAGTACATGTTTATGAATACAATGTGGCCAAAATATTAATAATCCGCAACAGGTATAACCGGAGATATTTATAAAGAGGCTTTCAAAGTTTGAATTAAAAACAGCACCAAAAAGAACAAAGGGCCAACCGCGGATTTCTGGTTGAAGTCCAAAGTTAAGCTTGACCATAATGGAGTGAGAGTCTGATATAGGGACCAGGTTCACCCCAGTGAAAAGTTTACCTTCTGACTTAGAAACTTTTATGGAGGAAAAATGGACATTTATGTGTTGTGGGCAAGCTGCATACTGGATCTACAGCAAGGCTCGAAAGAGGATTGCTGAAGAGTGGTGTTCTGATGCAGTCTTCGATGAATGTGGTAAAGCATCTCAGATTGGGTGAAGTCTGTGAAAGGTCTCGAAGATTAACTTCAGTTCGGTGTCTCTTGGTAAAGCCCTAGTACTCAAACTTTTCTGGAAGTGGGCAAACCATCAAGCTGAGGCTGACTGGTAATTAAATGTCTGCGGCTGCACCAATGATGCCTCATCTGTCAGTTCTCCAGGCAAAAAGATAGCGAAAAGTTCCTAAGTCCCAGATCTTGGGATTGGAAATAGCAGGGAGTAAACTCTTGACACCAGTCAAGGAAACAGAACTTGGGAAGCACCACTTGGGGTTAGGACTCACTCCAACAGAGGACAGTAGCAGTGTGCAGGCAGGTCCAGTTGATACTGGTTAGCTGGACAGTTGCCGGGAACGGGCCTCTGATAGCTTGTACATCTAGCTCAAACTGGAGGCCAGCCACTCATACTTGATGCCATTTCTGGAGTACATGGTTCAAGACAAGCAGGTCCAGCCTTCTGTTGTGTTTTTCAGAACACAGGACAGTCCTTTTTCTGATTCTTCCCAAGTCCAGGCAAGTTTGGATGAGAAGTTCTGGGATTGCCTCATTTCCTGTGGTGGAAGGCAATCTTTCGTCCACCAACTAAACCAGTTCTGGTCTGTTTCTCCCCTCCCTTTGTGTTTGCTGCCAGTCTGATTAGAGACCAAGGGAAGGCTGGCTTAGGTGTGAGATTCATCTGCCAGTGATAAGATAGGCATATTTTGAACCTCAGAAAGGTGCTGGGCACAGCCCCAAGGCCATCCTAGCACCAGGACAATCTAGCTGGAGTAGCTGCTTACGCTATATCAAATCTTTTCATTTCATCCTTTCAAGGCAGGAATCCCCTCTCCCCACTCATGGAACCCTTTTGTACACTTTCTGGGAGCAAAACACTTCTCACCACAAAGGAGCCATCTGGGGTCAGGTGACAACTGGACACTGGTAGGGAAGCCTTTTCGTTTTAGACCGGAAAATGACAACTTTCTAGAAGTGTACTTTCAAAAATAGTAATCTAAAATCTGACTTGACCATTAAGTTGGATTTTAAATTATTATTAAAATTAGTCCTTGAACCATTTTCTAACTAATCCTAACATGGATTTAGCACTTGTTAAATGTAATATTGTAAACCAGTGTTAGCCTTTGTGTAAGCCAACCGTGCCACAGTGAAAAATAATGTTGGAGCCTTTTCACTGCCATCATATGCAAAATAATAAATATGCATGCCCCATCTTTTTGAAAATCAAGTACCCTGTCAATGGGCTTTTAGGACCTACCTTGGAGGTGACCTTTGAATGTTAAAAAGGAAGTGTTGGGCCAGGCAAAATGTTTTTTTTTGCCAGTTCGCAATGCTAGTTTTCAACTGTACAAAGAGACTACAATGGCTGTATTTGGTAGGTGTCCTAATGAGTGCTGCAGCCCACTAGCAGCATGTTATTTACGAGCCGTAGGTACATGCTGTACTGTATAATAAGTGTACAGAGTCCTATGGGCAGTAAAAACGGTTTAGCAAAAGAAGGAAAAATTATTTGGAGGAGTACAATGCAAAATAAGGTAATTTCTAGCAATTGAGATTCTGTTTGGTCCACCTAATTAGGTTCAGCTTCAACCCACTTAAAAAGTTGTTTCCTAAAACTCACAATTGATGAAGAATCTGTGGATCCACCTACGAATGATGGAATGCAATCCACTGTAAGAGGCAGCTTCCAAAATCTCAGGTAATTAGGTTTCTATGGAAGGGCTGTTTCTTAAAACCACCAATTCATATTATGTGGGTTCCACCTAAGAGAAGTACAACAGCCAGTTAATGAAAGTGAGGGGGATACCAGTGTGGTGTGCAGATGTACCACCACCTGCAAGATCCAGGCCCCCAGCATCACAAGGTTGTTTAGATGTTATGGCAACCAGACAGAAGCAAAGGCTCTAACTCATTGGAAGAAACGGCTTCACAAACCACCAGTCGGTCAAGAACCTATTGGGGTTCTCCCATAACAGCTGAAGTGCAACTTTACCCGGGGAGATATCGTTTCTCAAAGCTAATTATATTATGGTTTAGATTTTGAAGCTACCCAGGAAAGATGTAGGGCCAACCCACTGCATGGGAGTGCAGTGGAGTATTTATAAAACCTTTGGAGTCTTTAGCAAAGGTAGAGGAGACATGGACTTTGAAGTCACAGTTGCCCTGGCTCTGGGATGCAGTGGAGTGATGGTGGGGTTAACCAACAGAGATGGGTCTCTAAACTAGGCAATTAGAGGCAGGAAGTCTGCCTAATGCTAATAAAGGCCAAAATGCAGTATAATTGTTTACTGTCTGTGCCCTGAAAATATCACCAGTGCTGGAGGAAGAAAAAACAGTTAGTGAGGGAGATAGGGATTACAGGGGTGTAAAATTGTATATTATCTCATTTGCAGTAAAGGAATAGGTTACCTCCTACTAACCTGTGAGGGTGCCAGCATTCACCATGTCTTCCCTCAGGGAGATGTAATGTGTAATCAAAGTGGGGAAACAGATTATGGTGCTTTCAGTGATGAGTAACAAATATGTGTGATGTAAAAGGGACATTAGTTTCGACCAGTTTGTTCCCTCCTAGTGAAGCCTTTACTAATTTAGTTTTTGTTGGAGGATTATGTAAAAATGCTCCCCAAGTAATTCCTGAAGCCATTCAGGTCCCACAACTTCATGTCCTGACTAAGAGCAGAACCTGAAAGTAAAGCATTGGAAAATAGCAAGTCTGCAAGTTTATTATCTTTTCCAAACAGTCAACAATTCAATAATTGCACTCAAAATGTGCACAACAAGTTGGGGAAGATGCTGTTCTTAATGTCTTTCCCATTACAGAATTTTCAAAGACAGCCTCATTTATTATGGGATTACGTTTATTCATGTTGCTACTCTGATTCTTCAACGTAGAATTCCCCCCAGGTGCCGGTTTGAATCAGGAGATTTTTCAGCAGTATCTCTGCGCGCCAGGGGGTTGCGTCAGTGGAGCCATATAAGTCCCTCCCAGAGTGCGGAGGTCATTTGCTTTCTTTTCTGCGCTGCAATGTGGATCCAGGAGAAATGGAATGGTTCTTCAGGCCTCTTTTGTTTTTTTGGCCTTTTTGATGCCTTTGGCGCCTGAACAGTGTGCGGATGCCTATGACCTTCAAGGGCTGCAAGACTTGTATTTGACAGATGTCGGCGACGGACCCACATGCAGTTTGCATGTGGTGCTTGGGCGAGCACCACGACTTCGAGGAGTGCTATGCCTGTAAAAGGTTGAAGCACAAGTCCTTGCTGGAACGCCGGATGAAGTTGCTGTCGGCTCGGAGACGATACCCTTCGTGGGCTGGGGCTCCTGCTCGGGGCAGATCGTGAAGCTGTTCCCGTGGTTACCTTTCACCCTCAACAGATAAGCATAAGAAGTTGAAGTCACAGAGGCAGTTGTCCTCACGTAGCTGTTACACTGGTGCCTGTTCCTCCTGGTCCTTACCGGAGACAGCTCTACAGAAGTCTACCCCCTCCTAGCCACCATTTCCTGGTGAAGGAGCGACCAGGGCCAAATGGAAGCTTACTATCGGGTTTACACGCCATCTTTGAGTTGACCCCTCTCTGGCGCGCTTTTGAGCCCCACAGAGGTGAGAAGGGACTCTGATCGGGAGCTCGCCGGTGGGTTCGCCCTCGGCACAAATTAAGTGCCCTGGCTACGTATCTGGAGTTGCTGCGACATCAGGAAACAGTCTAGTGGGTCTTTCAGTTGACACATTAGAGTGCAGCCCAGTTACGACGTCAGGAAACAGTACTGTGGGGATTCCTGTGATGTCACTGGCATCCGCAGCAGAGGACTTGTCTCCTCCTCAATGCGTTCCATGCCTCAATCACCCATAGCAGTAGAAGTCGATATGACGGCCGTCCTGACACCGTTATTGCGGAGTCACCCTTGGTCGTGGAAGTCAAGACAACACCGTCTCAATGTTGTTCGGCGCCGGATACACCTTTTCCATTTCCTCTACAAATAGAGGATGATGTCACTGTTGTTTCCAATTCCCCAGTGTTGCAAGAGGATTCTGCACATACTGGTGGAGTTGAGCATTTGGATGCTCATGGACAGCCTCAGGCAGGAGGTTCTTTGGGCTTTGGAGGGCACTTTCGTCTACAACCGTCCCCTAGCTCTGATTTACTGTCACCCCCCCAGATTGGCAACCGAGGCTAGTGCGGCTTTTGCTAGGGTAATTAGCAAGGCTGCTGACATTTTAAAATTCCAGCCTCCTGTTGTCTCTGCCTTCGTATCCCTTGTAGAATCTGCTCCATCAAGGCAGCACTAATGTTGCGCCTTTACTGCCCTTCGGAGAGATGTTACACAACATCCTTCTGGGGACTTGGTCAAGACCCTCATCTGGAGATTCTGTGGAGTGTGCCATTGCACACCGTCATCGACCTGTTACAGAAGATCCTGTCTGTCTGTCCCTACACCCTAGGGCTTAAGGGCTGCATGTATAAGCAGCTTCGCTTCACTGCATTTGCATACCCCTTCATTGTTTCCTCTGACAAAGGAATCCCGGTGGTTGGAGACATGTGGCCAAAATTTGTTTGCGTCCACTAACTTGGCCCTCAGATTTTTAAAGACGTCCTGCGTGTTCGGACGAGCCTCTTTTGCCCTCTGCAATTCTCTGGTCAGATCTAGTTGTGCAATCTCGCATGACCAATGTCAACAGTTCTCGCACTTCCACTACAGGTCAAACATCCATCATGGGCCAGAAATTCCCCACGGGTAATTTCAAATGCCTATCCTGCACAGCATGCCAATTTGCTATGCTATTCAAGCATTCTCTTTCAACAACATCAATATCCCACTTCAAAGCCTGACGAATTGTAAAACCACTAATATCATATATGTACTCCTGTGTCCATGTAATCAAGGGTACGTGGGAGAAACTTCCCGCACCATGGCCACCAGATTATCGGAACATAGATCAGCGATCCGGACAGGTAAGACCCAGGCCCCCCTAGTACAGCACTATATGGACCAACAACACACCTCGGATGAGATACGTAGGCTCATTATAGAAAAAATCTTTACCAACATCAGTCCTCAGAGTACCAACATAAGGAAATGTAGAGAGGTATTCTGGATATTTACTCTCAATACATACCTTCACGGTATAAACAATGAAATACCCTGGGATCAGGTTATCAGGCACAATCCAGGTTAAACCGCCTCGGGGGTTATAGTTCAGTTTTTTTCCTTCCGAGACATCTGTTGAATCTCCACCCGGGCCATGACAATATCTGTTTAGCCCCATTAATTATCCCTGCCTAGGGTTCCAGTCCATCTATTTGGTACCTCCAGCCACCATTAAGCTGTATCTTTATTCGTTTACAGCTCCTTCTGCCATGTAGTATAATTCTTCCTTTCTTGTTGCAACTATGATACCTTCCATACCTACGCCATATCACTTCTCACACTCCATGTATACATTATGTAGAGTCAATATGTGAATTCGCTCTATCCCGATGTAATTTATACATTGGACACCTCTTCCGACATATCACGCCTATATTGCCATGTACCCTATACATGGCACTGATTTAGTGATGACTAATATACTCCAGCATGGCGTTTTCGGCAAGTATTGTTCTCTTTTCCGTCCCATTATATCATATTGTTGTTTTCATATGTACATCACCATTGTACATTCCAATATGGCGCCCATTATGTATTCTCGCCAAGTCCACTTTTTATCTTTATGACTCCATCGCATTCACTTCCTGTATCCACATCGGGCTCTTGATGCACCTGATAGCGCGCCAAATCTAAGAGCGGCTACCTCTAGACCGATATAAATACTGCCCTTGATCAGCTACCTCTCAGAAGCTGTTCTCGATCGGAGCAGAGAGCTGCTGAACTGACCACCGCTGAGACGCCGTATCCTGGCGCCGGCGTCTCGTATCGGATACATTGAGCCCATTGCTAGGTAAGTCTTTCTCCGCCACTGCAAGCCAAGACTTGGGTTTTTTCTTTCATCTTTTTATCCCCTTTATGGACGCTATGCCCCTTATAACTTTCGTCATTGTTATATCTTTCAGCTCATGCATCCCTTTACCAGGCAATACCCCTGCCCGCATTTTGATTGCGATAAACTTATAAACAGGATTCTCGTTAGCAGGAGTCATACAGGTAAATAGCACATCTCACCATAGAATACATATAGCGGTCAGGGTTTCAATTCACTGTCGGTCATATTAGGCTCTCATCAGTATCCCTTGCCATACATCTTGCTGCAGGTATCTCTGAGCAGTCCTTCCATCCATAGAATTCGGACCTCTGAATTGGTTTATTCCACTTTTTTAGAGACACCGGAAGATTCAACGGTAAGCTTTTAAGACCATTTTCTTGGGAAATCCCTTTTTTTTACCATCGTCAAACAGATAGCATGGATATTTCCAGGGCTCGATTCATGATCTCTCTGTTTGTCCCACATATAGAGATTACCGGCACTCGGCTGCGAGGCTTTATGTTTCTCGCCCTGACTGACCGCCTCCATAATATAGGTAACTGGTTGCTTTTTGTCATCTGCCTTTTTCTAACTGCGAACTACACTTTGGCATATTGGCCCTTAGAAGTGCTTACTATACAGCCAAGCAATCATAGTGGATATGTTTCCCATCTGGCTAGCATTGTAGTCCGCATCAAAGTATTTTTTCTTCTTGTCAAACATTTTTCTTTCTTACATCTTCCTAGAACCCTCCTTAACTATTCTACCAGTTATTGACCAGCTCTACGATAGCCTGATTCTGTGGTTCATCACCTAAGGTACTACAGATATTCAACACTACCATGTGTCCTTTTTCCCCTCTCTATGTCTTGGGTTTCCCATTAGTTGTATTTCTTTCTTCCTTTTTTTTTCATTGATTGTTTATATTCACAGCAACTTTGCTTGTTTTTTAAGGGTGTGACCTCCACGTTGTTTGGCTTCAGTCTAAGATACCATTAGGTGGTGGCTTTATATATATTTTTATATTTATCTCACGGCAATTTCTGCCTCTTCTCCTCCTTATTTTCACATGATATGCTTGCGACAAATGTTTTTATCTTTAGTTAGCACCTTGGTATATTAATTCTGTTTTTGTATATAATGTGTAGGACCTCCATTTATCCAATATGTTACATGAACTGTTAATACATGCATTCGATTATATCTTATTTCAATTTCCAGGTCACATCTTTTGCCTCTGAAAACATGGCTTCCTGATGAAGGCACACAGCCGAAAGGCTCGTAGGAACACATTCCCTTGCCATGCTCCAATTTAATATAATGTATCATGTTTCAACTGTATTGTGACCATAGATTGTCTGAGCTGATATTAATTGACATGTTTTAGTATTTCTATTCTATGAATGAACGTTTGAATTATTGTGTATTTATTGTATTTATTATATATCTATACTTGAACATTTAAAAAAATTATTTTCAACAATAAAAAAACAATTTTACGAAATTATCATTTTCATATATTATTGATATGTATTTTCTGATATTTGTGAGTTAAACTTGTTTAGGTCCACTAGATTTATTCTGTTCCTAAATGTTCATATTTACACTAGGATTATTCTCCCTGATTTAGGAACTTACCTCAGGGGTGCCCCTTTTCTTGCTCCCAATTCTCTGGTCAATCTCCTTCCTTCTCTTCCTAAAGGACCTAGAGCTAACCTCATTCAGCTAATCCAGGGTGGACGTGAACTGGTCACATTTTCTATTAGGTCGGCCATGGACTCAGTAGATTCAGTGAGTAGAGCTATGGCTTGATCAGTAGCTCTGAGAGGACATGTTCGGTTGCATGATGGCAGCTTCCCTGACAATGTTCAGGAGAGTCTTGAAGACTTACCCTTTGACAGGATTAATCTAATCACTTTGATAGCCATGCTGATTCTGCAGTCCAGTGCCTCATGGCTGGTGATCTGTAATTGGACATTACTCTGGTTAATTCTTTTTTCAGTGGTCCTTTTGTTACAGACTTTATTGAACTAATGGTAGTTAGTGTTCGCACTACTCTTCTCCTATGTAAGGTCTTCAGTCTCTGGGTTTGAAACTTTTAATTCCAAGTTGAATTGTACAGCTGTTTTACCTTTGTTTTCCATTTTCTCGCCGTAAGAGCTAGTCTCAAGAGATGATCCTCTGTTCTCCTTTTAATGGGGATGTGAAATACCCTATGTGGGGTATTAGTTGGTGGTTGTTATAGCTACTCTAGAGTGCCACATTAGGGATTCTTCCTGGGTGGTGTATTTCCTTGCTGAGGATCCAAATATGTCCTCCTCGGATTGTTGTCTTCCTGCAATATCCTCCAGAGGGTCCCATTGTATTTTCACAATGCAGGCTTCTGGCGCTATGCTTTTGCTTATTTAACGCTTATCTGTTAGAGGAACTTCGCAACTGGACAAGTCCACAAGATTTAACCTGATCTATTTTAGAGTTTACATTTTTTGCATTTGTGGAATGAGTTTTGTTTTTACAAGGTACATTAACTTATTAGTAATGGTTCCTGCCGCTGATAATGCAAAGCCATTCATAGCATTGTTCAAATCCTGCCACGGCTGGCTTCTTCGAAGCGTGCTACCACATAAATACCATTCAACTATTTTAGCTGTGATTTCTCCCTAGGTCTTAAGCCAGTGCATCTTGGGAGCATGTTTGTTTTCTTCCACTTCACAAACAATATCCGTTTGTGTTTGTGTTCTGGCACGGTATATTGGCAGACAAAGGGTTCCTACTGGTCCAACTTGCAGCCAAAATGTTTGGCTTTGCTTGTTTTTTGTAGTCTCGTCTATTCTACAATCTCTTGGGTGAGAAAGTGCATATGTTTTTCACCTTTCTCTCTTAGTATGGTTGCCAATTAGATCTAGGCCCGAAACGGTTAGTCGTGCACAATGTCTAGTGCTCTGCGTTGCACAGACACTTCCCATGTAGGGGCTCAGATCTGTCTACTGATGGCTTCTGGCCAGACGTGGTCTTTGGGAGGCTCTCAAATTGTCAATTTAGAAGTATATATCTCTATCTCTCTCACTCTCTCCCATATATATATATGCGCAAAAAACAAGCAGAGCACTCTGGGTAGTTCTCAAGTTTAGGTGGAAAGCAGCTCCTGTATAGAGCACTCTCAACACAAGTGACACTCTAGATCTGCTCACCTCAAATGTCTGCTTCTCTATGAAAGTCTTAAAGCATAGAACTAGCACAGTGCTGTCCATGCCGAGCTGTAAAATGACAAAAGCCAATTACCACTCCAGGCACAGTATTACAGCATTGAATTGGTAAAATACCAACCAAGCCAACCTGAAATGAGTAAAAGCAACCCCTAAAAGGTGTTTCGCTCTACTTAAAGCTCTTCAGAGAGGTATAGGTTTGTCCAGACTCGAGGAGCAACCAAGTATAAGTCAAAACAATACCCTTTCAGGCATAAAGTAACGCATAAATTATACAAAAAAGAAGCAGAGAACTCTGGATAGTTATCAAGTTTAGGTGGAAAGTAGCTTCTATATGGAGCACTCTCAACACCAGCCACGCTCTAGATCTGCTCACCTCAAATGTATGCTTTTCTATCAAAGTCTTCAAGGATAGGATTAGCACAGTGCCATCCACGCAGAGATAGAAAGGGGCAAGGTCTTTTACCATTTCTGCAGCAAAGTCTTTAAGCATAGAACTAGCACAGTGCTGTCCATGCCGGTCTGTAAAATGACAAAAGCCAATTACCACTCCAGGCACAATATTATAGCATTGAGTTGGTAAAATACAAACCAAGCCAACCACGCATAATTTATGTGTTACTATATGCCTGAAAGGTTATTGTTTTGATACATATATATAATATGTGCTGCTGTGGTTATTATGTTGTCCGCTCTCACAGATGCCGCTGGTACCTGTTGTAAGCAAAGCTGTACTTGTATTGGAACTGCACTTTGTGCGTCCCTTGTTCTCTCTGTTTAAAAAAAACAAAAAGAAGGGGGAACATGGTCTTTCTTGTTCTAGTATCTCCGCTCTCTCTCTTTCATAATGAAAGTGAGCTCATTATTAAATGTCCGGATTCTGTCGGTGAAGGAAGTGACCAGACTAGGGCCACCTGTGTCACTACTGACCACCTCTCAGCCTTCCATGCTAAATGAAGAGTTAGAGAAACAGTGGAGAATATACACCAATAATTATGTATTATATATCAATCAATCAGATAAGCTTTGGTCGAATTCATACATGAATCCTAAAAGCTACGATATTACATATATGGAAAAATGATTAAAACCAGCATAAAAGTTAAACCTGGTTTAAAAAGCTTGAAAAAAGAAAAACGACAGAACATAGGTGCAGAAGCAGTAACAATCATCTGGTGCATACTCAATTGCAATTTTAAGTATGGGCTATAGCTGTTTCCTGCAGTTAATAACGGCCCACTGAAATCGAGACATTACAGCACATATATAGATGTTAGATAGCGTTTGCAGGTACAGAAAAGCTGGTCGGCATTGTACAAAGCCCAATCGCAGTAACAAGGGTTTTACGTGTTTTTCCTCATCGCGGAAAAATGTTTACAGAAGTGCTCTGCAAAGAGATGTTGCCACAGGTCCATTTCCCCAGGTCAGATGACCAGTGTTAATAGTGGGGAAGCTTATTAAATGGTGGAAGATATCCAGGCGATACTGGGTCCGCAGAAACCTGTGGCGCACATTTAAACACATTGGCTAAAAATATTTGCATATTAAAACTGGTCCATATCATCTAATTCCTTAGGATAGAAGGTTTAAGAATTTCAGATGCTAGTCTTATTTCCTCTAGTAATGATAAACATTTAATTTTGAGTGCTTTGCGTTGGACAAGAGTCAAGGTCTTGGGATAGTCAAAGTACTCAGAATGGCCAATGTTTTCCAGAAAATTGTGAACATATTTGAGCCAGGGTATTTTGAGAGCAGACTGGGATCTAAGAAAATCAGTTATGATCGATCGGTTAAGGATAGTATGTTCCGATGTCTAAATTTTGTGCCATAAAAAAACCGTCTGTGCCCTAATTGGATCTGCAAAGTAAGCGGCTCCTAATTATGTGTGGCAGACATAGGGTGCACTACTTTTAGGAACTGCAAAAAGATTTCTTAGAAAAGCGTTTTCTTCTAGTTGAAGACCATTAATCTGTCCATGGCCCCATAATTCCGATTGATTCATAGCCGTGGGTCTGCATTTAGCCATAGAGATGGTCAACATTTCCCTCAGATGTTTATTCCATGTGTATTAGCAAGCTGCAGCAGGGCCGATGTGGTTTTAACAAATTGGAGTTGCCTGGATTTTATAGCCTGTTGCCACTTCCCAAAATGACTAGAAACTATTCCCAAATAAGAAAAAGTAGCTGTATGTTGGATTTCTACACCCTCTATAAAAATGTCACAACAGAGGGAGGTTGAGCGCCCCATATTCGTGGAGAAGGTTTTGCCGATGTTGATTTTCAGGCCATGGTTCTGTATAAAATTGGCAAATTCATCAACTAGACGCCGAATTCCAATTGGGGTACTAGCCATTAAAACGGCGGCTTCAGCGTAAAAGCGTGCAGGGATTGGAATGAAGGCCAATTTGGGGTAGGTCAGCAAACCTGCTTGCCAAGGTACTACCTACACTGTTAATATAAAGATTAAACGGGAAGGGGCCAAGTATGCAACCTTGTTGGGCCCGTCTTCTAATGTTAAATGGCTGAGTACAATTGCCTTTAAGGACGTGGTGTCCTCTGCCCTGACCTAGCGCGTATAGGTCTCTAAGGAAGTTTACGATTATATGATCTACTCCTGAGTTCATCATAATAAGCCATAATTTTTCGTGGACCACAAAAGCAGAAGATAAGTCCACAAAAACTAAAAACAGATTTCCATCCCTAGTGTGTGTATTTACCAAAAATAAAAAACAGGTTAATGGCCTGTTCTATAATCCCCAATCCAGTTCTAAAGCCATACTGCAGGTCCGAGAGAATGTTATTAGATTCTGCCCAGTCCTGCAGACGATCCAAGAGAATGCGCCCTGCCACCTTCACGAGGGAGTCTAGAAGGGAAATTGACCTATATTGTGCTGGACTGTTACAATCGCCCTTCTTATATATTGGGATGATTACTGACTCAGGACAGGTTTGCAGAAAACCCTTTTCGAGACAGGCTCTGAAAAGCAAGGTAATGATGGGTCCCCATAGGTCGATGTTGGACTTAAACAAATCTATGGGGATCCCATCTGGCCCAGGGGCTTTGCCACACTTGCTTGTCTTTAATGCGACATCTACTTCATCCAGAGTAAAAAACGGATAATTCCTTAAATTACAGGGTGAGGTGATAAGTCTCGCAGGAGGAGGGTGCAGTGGACGGGGGAGTCACAATGACATTCATAGGGGAATATATCTCAGCTCGGGGGAAATCCCCAGGATCATAAGAAGGAGAATTAATAATGCACCAGAACATGGTATTGTTATTAACCAGACTGGCTATAAGTAGGCAATTCCAAGTGTCTACCTTTAAGATTATTTTTCCGTTGCTTAATAGCCAAATTAAATGCTGATCTGCATTCCCGTACCCCCAGGACTTGTCTCGGGTTCCTAGCTAGGGCAAGTTTAAGATTTATGTGTTTTTTAACAAGTCGAGTTGAACCAGCCAGGATGAGATGCCCTGGTTTTTCTCCCCCTAACATAGAGCACTTCACGAATACCCTCTTTTATGTTGTCAAACGCTTGTTTGAACTTGAAAGCCTCCGTATTCTCATTGAGGCACAATTGAAAAGTCTCCCTTTTTTTCAAAATTAATTTTGCAAAAAAAATAGATGGATCCACCAGGGACCATCTTAGTGCATACCCATTACGATAGGAGATGCCAATATTCGCCAAAGAAGTAGCTCTATGTGTCCCCCCCCCCCCCCTGAGTAAAAAGATTAATGTTCAGAGTGACACTTTAGGGAAAATGGTCTCTAATTGCGCTATCGTGTTTAGAACACCCTAAAACCAGCTCTGAATGGCAAAGGGAAAAAATATATAATCAAACACACTGTTATCTCCTGTGCCATTGTACGTACAACTCACTGGTATCGGTGTACTGGTAAACTCGTTACAAAAGGACAAGTTATGTTTAAAAAGCACGTTGTTTAAGGAGTCCCCATAGGCCAAATGAAGACAGGGAGTAATATCGCTATTATGGGGAGAGGTCACACCACAGATCTTGTTGGATGGAAACGAGCAGGTGCAGATGTTAAAATCACTTTTTTTTAAAAGAGAAAACAATGGTTTTTGATGGCCTAAAGAGGTCCTTGTGTTTATGAAATATATTTAATGTTATTTGAATTAATCAAACCTGGGAGAGAGGCTTTTTTGTAGGATAGCATATAAAAGGGTACTTTATTCTATTTGCAAAGATATATTTTTCATATATTTCAAGTGCTCACATTGGTGACAAAGTGCATAGGGTTACTGAGTGACAAATTACAATCGAAACTAAATACAAATGTCACACAAACAAGGATATATTCCACAAAATTATATACAATGGGGCAAAGGAATTTCCTTGGTAGGGTCGACGGCGTTTCGATCTATATCATTTTAGATAATCATCAGGACATGGTGAGCTTGTTTAGAAGAGTGGTGGAGCACATTTCCATCCAATTAAACAAATGGATAATTTGATTGCCGAGTCTGAGGATTGATATCTAGTGTCTTCAAACAAATATATTTATTAGTTTCTTAGGTCTAAGTCTTTAATGACAGCCACAATCCATAATAATATGGTGTTGTATCATTTATCATGCAAGGCAGACTTTGAAGATCTTTGTTTCCTTTTTCTAGAACCGTTATTTATGTCTCGTCCCGGCGGGAGTTGATCACCGCGTCCGCGGGTCTGAAGTGTCTACCTTGCTGCTCTGGCGTTTTGTGCGCACAATCACCGCTTCAAAGAATTATTGGGTTCTTGCAATTAGCGGGAAAGGCTGATTCTAAATGGTGATCTAAACAATTAAGAGCTATATTAATTTCCTGACTACAAGCATTATTGTAAAACATTTACGATGGCAATGGAGGAGTGTGCAGATAGTTGTAAAATAACAATTTGATAAAAAAGCACTAGTAGCAATTACAGTTGTATTCAAAGGAGACAACACGTTTGATACGTAGATGCACAAGCCCCCTTTAGAACATCCACTGCTGGATTGAGTCACTGAACAGTGATACGTTTTGAAATCAGTAATATGTATTGGGTCCACTGACCAAGTTTCCTGTAAGCACAAAATGTGAAATTTGGTGGCAAACTCGGACCACTCACTCATAATACTTTTACTGCGTAACCCAGCAATATTCCAACACATAAATGTATTGGATCTGCAGGAGACTTAGTAACAATAGTGGAAGGTCTCAGTAATATAGGATCGACGCCAGTACAGGGATCTAGGGGCAGTATGAAGCGGGATTTGCGAGACAAGCAGGCAGCGACAGTGTCTAGACAGGGGGATATTACAGATCCACCCAGATTGCAATCGATAGGGTAGGTCGGATTCCTCAGTCATTCCACACCGCTGAGAGTAGAGGGGCTGTCAAACCTATTAGACATTTCAATCAGAGGAAGTTGTGAAACAGGAAAATGTGCCTGATAGTTTGGAATGGTTGTAGGAGAGTAGGGTCTGCTTCCTATGATCACCCCCACTTTATTCTGTGATATTCTCGGGTTTTTTCGACTTTAGTTTGGCTGTGGGCCTGCTAATCAGACCCACAGCCCAGCTGCTCTCTCTCTAAATTAATATCATGTACTTTAGGTACATACCTGATTGGGTATTGGGTCACCTTTGTGAGCCCCTGTATAGTGTACCATAGGTATCCAGGGCATAGGTGCATCCAAGGCCTACCAGGGGCTGCAGCATATATTATGCCACCCCTGACTGGCCATCCAAACTGACACTACAGGCTGATCACTCAGCTTGGGTAAGGTGGTGTAATCACCCCTTACTTAGATATAGTATATCTATATCTACCTTATATATAGACACATATGCACCTATAAGTCACTCCTATGGTAGGCCTCGACAATCCTGGAGGCAGAGTGCTTGGTTTTATGTGAAAGGGTGCTCTAGCATGAGCTGAGCCCTTCTGCAGCTTACGGAACCATCTCCTTATAGCTGTTCTATGATATAGCCATATCATATACTCTTCAGTGCATTATAATCCTCGCGGTTAATGCTAACTTTGGTTTGGCTTTATCAAAACATGTCGTGTAAAGTGTCAAACACTTTGGAATACTACCCCCCCGCCAGTCCTGGCGGCGGGGGTAGCATTCCACCCTTCTAGAGGGAGAAGACATGTAGTTACTGCTTTACCCGGTTAAAGTTAAACAGAGCCTCAGCATCACAAAATGGATGCTGCTGCCACAGACACGGGACTGACCTCCTGCAGCTGGACGAAATTCCAGCAAGGGAGGCTTGGACAATAGGTTTCCTGTCGACAGCCTGTAGTGTATTGGGGGAGGGTGGGTTGAATGGAAAGATGCTTTTCCAGACACTGCCTGGGGCACATAAGGTGCTCCATGCATAGCCCGGTTCAAACCAGTTGCTGGGGCACTCCAGCCCCACTCTCGCACGAAACCGGACAAAGAGAAAGGGGTGTAACCACCCCCTTCTCGGGTCCACCCATAGGAGGGACCTAGCAGGTAATCCAGCCCCTAAAATCAGTATAAAGATAGGAGCTGTGTCTAGAGACATTAGATTATCCTGGACTGAAACTCTGAAATGAAACTCTTGGACCTTCGAAGTTCTATACCGACTAGAAGACTGAAGACATCTCCCTTGTGGTCATGGAGTGACCACCCTGTGCAAACAGGCACCACCAGTAACTTGCCGGTTTGCTTTGTCTATGCTCCTGCTGGAACCCGAAGACTCAGCGACTAAGGAACTGGACTTCCAGACTTCCCCGACTCTGATCCACATCCACAGCAAAGCTGAGACCCATGGCGGACACGAGAGACGTGGGACCGGACACCCTGGACTACCTGCACTTTGCTAAGAGTGCAACTACCGAGGCACCCTCGCAGTTGTGCATTGGGGTTTGAGAAGCCCCAGACCTGAGCGCCATTTGCACCAAAGCTCAGCCCTCCACACTCCACGAGTGCCGCGTGGGGCCTGCTCTTGCATTTCAGCTTGATGCGTCTTCCTGGTTGCTAGCCCGTTAGCTAGTTAGTCCTCCGAAGACTTCCTTTTGAAACTACACCGCTTTCCTGGTTGCTCCAGGCTTGCTCCAGCTTCCCTGCAAAGGAGAAGCTCCCCAGACCTTGCTGGTCTGAACTGAAGCCCAACTTCTTTTTCTGCGTGGATTGCGTTTGCCAAGGCTTGTTGGGTCCAATCCAGATACCGACACCGCAGTCAACTCGATCTTTTGTGGGACAGCTCGAATCCAGCTCCTGGTCATCGTCGACGCCTCCTGGTCCTCGTGGCTGCAGAGACAAGCTTCACTCAACATCACCTGGTTCCTTCCTGGTCACTTGCTAGTGACCCAGACTCTGTCCCCTCTGCTTTCAGGTTCTTCACATCTTCGATCCACCCTTGGATCTACCCGGACACTTTTCTCCTGGTCGCCTGCAGCACTTCTTTGCAGCTCTCCATAGGAAACAGCGACGAAACCCGACACGAAAAGACACCTATGCACCTGGCTTCCCTGGGTGAGGTAATTAGAGTACTCCGGTGCTCCCGTGGGTGTTGACTCTCGAAGTTTCCTAGTTAAAAAGGGTTTTACCGTAGTCCATCCAGAAGTGTCAAAATCAACTACTTTGTAACTTTTACGTTCCCATTATAACTCTATGGTAACTCGCGATTGTGTTCCCGCACTGCACGCGTCTCCCGTGGCTCTTCTTCTTCCTAACCTTTGGTTCTGTAGTGTAGCCCCAGCGATGCCCTAGGCCTATTCACTATTCCTGAAGTGGTCCTTATACCACCTACTTAGTATATGGTTTGTGAGGCTCCTAGGGAAGAATTGTATTTGTGCAACATATTGTATGCTTAATGAGTAACTTGTGATGTATTTCGATCTCTGACCTCATAAAGAGTTCAGAGGGGTTGTGTTAGAAATAAATACATATATATTTGATATATACCTTGTTTGGTATCCTTTCATTTGGTACTCAAGGGATTATAATTGGTAAAACAGCTGGCTTCACATGCACTCTGACGTTTTAGCCTAAGACTGCTGGTCCATGCTACCACTAGGCTAGCTTGTCTATAAGGTTGACTTTACAACCACCATCAATAAGGGTCATTTAGACTGGTGCAAGGTGCCCACTAGAATAGTGGACATCATATGCCAGGCTAACTTCTCACAAGGGTTGCTCATGGAAACAGAGCAGGCGGCTGATAAAAGAACCCAAGAGGTAGAACCGCAATCTGTTTTGTGGTAAGGGATGGTAAACTAGCCTTTTCGAGTATTAGCTTCACTAACTTTGGTGATCTGAACGAAAGCACCACACAGTCTCTCTCAAGGGTTTTGCTACCCGGGCCTACCCATTTTATCCTCCTGATCATTTTCAAGTCGACAAAAAGTGCCTTGCCAAGACCTACCCTAGCGTTCATATAATTTAAGCATTTGTTCCGAAGGGACTTCCATGGTTCAGGTGTTGACCTAGAAACTGTGGAAAAGTTGGCTAGAATTACCACATAAGGGGTGGCTGCTGGCGGAAGCTCCAGATGGTCCATATTGGAGGTAGCGAAAACGCGTGGTGTCTCCAGGGTGGCAAAAGTAGACAGAGTTGAGTTGATGGATAGTGTAGAAGGAAGATTGCTAGGGCCTGGGTGAGATGGCAGGGACGGTGGTACAAAATGAGAACTAGATCATAAGGGATGGTTTATAATTCCTATCTTCGCTGAGGAGGTAGAATGTGGGTGCTGGTATCCTTGTTTGGTGGATAGATAGGTGCTGTTCATGCCGCTGGCCTTTGTTAAGACTGTAGGAGGAGGATGATAGATTCCTTGTGGAGTTTGCAACGGGTTCCAACTGGGTAAGATATTGTGTCAGGACTGAGAGATCCATAGGACAGGAGGGACAGGCTGATGTTGTCTGGATCATTCCCAGCGTGTCTAAACGAGATAGCACATTCCTCTCAAGTCCTTTTAGTTGCTCCGTGAGAGAGCTGAGTGCGGTTGTATTTGTATCAGAAAGAGTCTGTACTAAGGCGGTCATGAAGGCGTGTTCTGAATGCAGATGGTTAACCAATGTTTTAGCAGGTATGGTAGTTGATGATTGCTTTTGGGACAGTAATTTCTGGGGACGTTTGCCTCCCCCGCCCCCAGACAGAGAAGAAATCTTATTGGTAATAATTAAAGTAGTTGAAGGAGTTTTGAAACGTTTACTAGGTTGTTGTGTATCCAGTGAGGGGGAATTTGAAGTGCGTTTTTTGGACTCCTTAGCTTCCCACTTTCCGTTTGCAAGTGGGCTACCAGGAATAGCGATAGGAGTTACAAAAGGGTCAGTTAGAATCATGCCAGGATTAACAGAGTTACCAGGTATGTTGTTGGCGCAATTAGTTAAAGATTCATCGACACATGTGATCTCCTTTTCCAGCACCCCCGTTGCACCCGTAATGTAATTCAAAATAGCGGAGGACAGCAGGGTATCCTTTGGAGATTTAGTTGCCCACCCAGATGCTTCCTTTTAACCATGGCCATTGCAGTCAGAGAAGTCTCAACAGATAACGTTTAAGAGAAGACCCTTTGTAATGTATTAAGAATTCTACTGTGGGGAAAAATAAGTATAGTTGAGACATGTATACAATAGACACACTAGCGGCCACTGAGGCCCAAGATTCAAACCGAAAGTTAACAGCCAAGATGCCCAAGGAGAATAACGACACATGCTCTGGCAGTAAAGACAAAGTAGGGACAAAGACACAGTCAAAGCAGGGAATCAAACCTTGGCTGTAGGCTCGACACAGGCAGGATAGTTCAAGACCCCAGGACACTAAATAAAGTTAAGAAGCCAAGAGGGGTGGCCCTACCCTGCTCTTCCTGGCTCTGACGGGCTCAGGATGGGCCCGCCCTTGGCCTGGGCTGTGCCCGTGTGCGTCGCACGCCACAGGGAATGATTCATCGCTTTATGCTCGGTGTTGGCACCTCCCCCTCATCAGCAATGGTGGGAATGACTCCTGTTGCATCCTGGGACTTATACTTCCACCCGGGTTTTCAGCGGGCTTTGGTGGTGTGGGCTGCAGCATGCGTCACACCCTGGGACAGTAGTTCCACCAGGGTAATGTGGGCAAAGTGAAGAGTGTCCTCAGTGTGGCCCAACAGGTGTCCTGCAAAAACAACGGCTCAGAGCGGGGCTCCGTCTGAACAGTTTTGCGAGAGTACTACAGAGGGAACTGAGGAACTGTACGCATAAAGATGTATTATATGCATTGCATGGTAAATGTAAATGTAAATGTACTGGTATTTATAGAGCGCACAGCTATTTCCCTGAGGGAGTGTCCCGGCGCTGTCCGTATACCGCTTAGGAACCCTTCCTGGTTTTCCCTGTGAGTGTCCACTCCTGGGCACCCC
Organism: Lissotriton helveticus; assembly: GCF_964261635.1. NCBI lineage: Eukaryota > Metazoa > Chordata > Amphibia > Caudata > Salamandridae > Lissotriton > Lissotriton helveticus. The sequence goes on from NC_136067.1 coordinate 1,472,929,477, forward strand.
CAGGGTGAAACCAGGCATCCCAGCGCTTTTGGGGCCGTTGTGGAGATTAAGCAAGCTATTGCCCAGAGTCGCAGAGTGGGACCCATGTTTAGAATAGGCACCGAGGCGAGAATTATCAGGTCCGAGGAAATTGAGCCCAAGACCCGCCGAGGCGGGTATTGAACCTCTGCATCAGGGTCTGCCGCTCTAACCATTTGAGCCACACTTCTCCACTTGGTCAACTAATAACACGCCCACAATGGAATTTTCCCAACAGATGTGGGCGAACAGCGCAAAGACAAAAAAAGTTTTTACTCTCAAATCTTGCACAGCTTAGAACACTTTCAAGGTCGTGCCACCCTGGGCTGCGATCAAACTGCCAGGCCGGTGGGAGAGGTTCTTTATCGAGGAAAAGGGCTGCACTGGAACGAACATCTTCTTGTTACAGAAAAGAAAGTTAGCAAGGGGCATTTCTTCAAATCAAAGAGGATTAGTTTCAAATAGTACATAAAATGGCGACTGAGAAAAGAAAATGGCATAGCAAATGCTAACTTATACAAGACATTAAAGAACATCAACAAGCATAATCTAACAAACGCTCCTTTTAGCATGAGCTAAAGATATTTTATATTTAGTAGGTAATACTAGCACATATGCAGGGGCAACTGTGACATCATTATTTGAAATAGCATCCTAAGTAGACATGTAATCAAGGTGGAGCTGTAGGCACTGTTTACAGTTGACGTCCGATAGTGGTACAGCATGGAGGGATTTTTCTTCAAATATCCCCTCATCTATATTCATAAAATCATTGATATCACTCTATCATCATAGCGGTATTCATAACCGGGGAAGATATTTGCTGTTTGGGGGTTAAAGCAGTGGCACAATAGGAACAACAAAGCGGAAGACATTGAAAGAGAATACAACAGAATATTAATACTGCTATGAAATAAACTATTTCAGACACTGATGCACCTGGTGTGGGTTGTTGTTGCTGATGAGGAACAACGGCACATATCTATTCTGGGGCGTATGGTGGCAGGGGTCAGGTATCTAATAAGGTCTCCATAAAAGAATCACCATCTTCCTGAGCCATATAGGACTTGCCAATTTGCAACCAAAATCTTCTGTCTTTGCGTTCTATTCCTTTCTCCTGCTTGTCCTTATTGTAAACTACAGCCTTTTGTGCAAGGGTCTGCATATTTAGTTTTCTGGTATCTTTCTCCATTTTTAATCACCTCTGCTTGGCCTTCTTCTGCCAAATACGAAGAGAGTCAACATAGACTGTCTTCTGCATCTTTTAAACAACTGTTTCTGAAGGGATCCCATTTTTTGGTGCTCGTCAAAAGAGCCTGTAAAAGGCCACTGTAACTCTGCATTATCCCTCTTATATTTGTGCTTAACATTCTAAACCTAATAGGGCCATGGCCATGTTTTATATACATATCAAAATTAAGACTACCTTCAGGAGATGCAGGCTGTGATTCTTCCAACCGTGCTTCATTAGAACAATAATAACAGCACAAACTCTGAATCTTACTAAAACCAGGCATTGCAAAGAAAGGAGTAACAAAAGCCCTATTTTTCCTGCCAAAGTATTTGCAAACACTTTTCACCAAAACAGTCCTAGTACTGAAACAAAACCTATTTACGGTGGTACCACATAAACTGAAATAGACTCACCTCGTCAGGCGCACCGATAGACCGATTCTCCACTGCCGATTTTTCAGACCAAACAGCCAAATCACAGGTTCGCAGTTCAGGACTCCAGTGGGGATGACTGCTGGGCAAGGCACCCTCCGGTGTGACAGAGGCAGCACCTGCTAGAAGCGTATCTCTTCGTGTAGGAATCCCTGAGCAGTCAGTCAGACCTGATGATGTCCTAGTCTTCTCCTTCTGTGGAAAATGACTAAGGCCACCTGGGTCACCACTGACCACATCTCTGCCTTCCATGCTAAAAGAAGAGTTAGAGAAACAATGGAGAACAGTGGAGAAACAGTGGAAAATATACACCAGTAATTATTTATTATATAGGCTCAGAGCGGGGCTCGGCCTGCACAGTCTTGAGAGAATACTACAGAGGGAACTGAGGAACTGTAAGCATAAAGATATATTATATGCCTTGCTTGGTCACCTAATAACACACCCACAGTGGAATTTTCCCAACAGATGTGGGCAAACAGCGTAATGATAAAGGTTTCTACTCTCATATCTTGCACAGCTCAAAACACTCAAGGCCTTTCCACCCTGGGCTGCGATCAAACTGCCAGACAGGTGGGAGCGGTTCTTCATCGGGTAAAAGCTATGCATGGGCACAAACAGTTGCTCATTATAGAAACAAAAGTTAGCAAGGGGCATTTCTTGAAATCAAACTGAATTAGTTTTGATTGGTATATAAAATGGCTCCTGATAAAAGAAAATGGCATATCGAATGCTAACTTATACATGACATTAAAGAGCATCAACAAGCATAATCTAACACTGGTATTCTTTGGCCAGAATGATTTTGTGAATGGTTTGGTCAGTATGACCATCCAGTGATCCGTTTCTGTATCTTCCTATCGATGCATGTTTTCTGTCGATGCTACGTTTGGTGTACTGCTGTGGGTGGTGTGGAACTGAGAGTCTACACAGTATGCATATGTGTATATATATTATATATATATATATATATATATATATATGTGTATATATATATGTATATATATTTGTATATATGGTTTTGTATATCTTTACCACACCAAACTTCAAATCAAAGACGGCGCTGACTCCGTGAATTTCAATCCAAACGGTTTATTTCTTTAGCTCAGTGAAGTATTCTCCATAAATAAATCCAGGATTCAAATAGATGAATTAGATGAAGTTTAATCCAGGAATAAAGATCTCATCCACCAACAAACCCAGCAGACATCAACTGGCTGTTTTAGAACATTCCTATGTACATGAAGTCATATTACTGATGACTTAACAAAATTCTATTAAAGCCACAGTGTTTAATAAGCTGCTTAGTTACTTATCACACATCTCCTTCCCTTCAGAAAAGAAAACAAAATTAAATTGGATAATAAGTAAAAATAAGATTACATTGAAATTATACAAAGTCAGAAAGATATGAAGGCTTTTTAGACACACGTTCCGAAGATCTAATATTTCTAGAACTCGTTGCTATGCTTTTGTCCACAAGTTTTTCATTGGAATGCAAGAATCCACCATCTTGCAATTTTTTCCGGATGACAACAATTCGATTTAAATTCCATATGCGATGGTCTTGAGTTTGTACAGCATTATTCAAAATTTTGATCACTTTAATGGGTTTCATAAATTTTGTTTCTGAGCTACTCACTATGCCAGGACGTTTGACCATAACCATATCGCCAATACAGACAACAGTTTTTTTAACATTATTCTTAACATCAAAATAAGTTTTTCTACGTTCAGCTTTATTCAATTCATTTTGAACAACATCATCTTTGTTGCACACACATTCTTTACCCTTCAACATTTCATGCTTATTAACCCAATAAGGTTCCACCTGTGTGTTGGGAATTCTCCCACGAAACAACAAAAATGGAGTCTTACCAGTTGTAGCATGGGGAGTGTATCTGTATTCTTCTACCTTTTCTATAACACATTTTTTCCAATCAGACGACAAATTCTTTGCTAAACTAATGGTATCTTTGATCACTTTGTTGAATCTCTCGACCATACCATTGGCCTCTGGGTGATAGAGAGAACACATTTTATGTTTAATGCCTTTAGAAGATAAATATTGTTTCATTTCTTTGGAGACAAATTGTACCCCATTATCCGATAAGATAGTTGCAGGCAATCCTTCTTTATAAAATAATTCACTCAAGCATTGGATAATCTTACCTGAATCAGTTCCTGACAAAAAGAAAATTTCTGGCCATCTTGAATACATATCAATGACTACCAGTATGAATACTTGAGAATCTTTATGTTGAATAGGTCCCACCAAATCCAGCGCTATGTCCTGCCAGGGACCATTGGGTCTTTCCCTTAAAAACATGGGCTGTGTATGTGTACTGTAAGACTTGTCGCTAACATTACAGTGTATACAATCCCTAATTACTCTTTCCACCATTTTATCCATGCCCGGCCACCAATAAGACATGCGAAGTCTCTCTTTACTTTTGGATAAACCTGAATGAGCAACATGAACCAAATCTATCAAATCTTTCCTAAGACTAGATGGAGGAATTAACCTGGTTCCACGAAACAATAAATTGCTATCCACAGATAATTCACTGCGTACTATCCAAAAGGGCTTAGTTAATGAAGAACCATCCTTGCAACTTGTCCAACCATTTTTTATCAAGGACATTACCTCACACAATGTACTATCATTTCCTAATTCTTCAGACCATTTCTTTTCTGACAAAAATTCATAATCCACAGAACAAACCAATTCATCATCTAACTCTGACTGATCTTCATCATCCACATCATTCTTAGAAATCAGACGTGAAAGAACATCTGCTATACCATTATCAACACCAGGAATGTATTGAACACCAAAGCTATATTCTTGTAATCCAATTATCCATTTCGATATTCTCCCAGATACCAGATCCAAACCTTTTTTACTAAAAATTTCCACCAAAGGTTTGTGATCTGTGTGGACATCAAAAACCAAACCCCAAAGAAACTTCTTTAGTTTTCTTACTGCCCAAAACACAGCCAAAGCCTCCCTCTCTACAACAGAATAACGAGTTTCCGCATCTCTCAAACTTCTAGACAAAAACATTATGGTTTGCATACCATCAGGACCATTTTGTTTCAATACAGCACCTAACCCCTTTTCACTAGCATCGGTAACCAATATAGACTTAATCTTTGGATTAAAACTTTTTAGCGCAGGAGCCTTGTTTAACCTTCGCTTAATTTCGATGAATTCAGTCTCACACTGATCTGACCAGTGAAATTCTACACCTTTCCTCAATAAACACCTCATGTTTACTGTCAACTCAGCAAACCCTTTTATAAATTTTGTATAATATTCGATCATGCCAAAAAGCTTCATGAGTTCAGTTTTATTTTCTGGTGCCACCATTTTGTTTATAGTGTCCACTAATTCAGGTTTAGGTTTCACACCTTCACCAGATATATTATGCCCTAAGTAGTTTATTGAGTCAGATTTGAATTTACATTTGCTAGCCTTTATTGTGAGATTGTGTTTGCTAAATCTTTCCAAAACCATATTCAGGGTGACATCATGATCAGATACATTCTCTGCAAAAACCAATACATCATCCTGATATATGCAAACTCTGGGAATGTCTTTCAAAACTTTTTCCATCACCCGTTGAAATACAGAAGAAGCGGATACTAATCCAAATGGCATCCTCTTGAATCTATATGTGCCAAAAGGTGTAATAAATGACGTAAAATCTCTGCAAGACTCTTCTAGTTCAATCTGGTGGTATGCAGAAGTAAGATCTATCGTACTAAAAATTTTTGCATTTCCTAACAACACTAGTAACTCAGCAATATTAGGCAGAGGGTATCTATCGACGATTACACACTTATTGAGTTGCCTGAGGTCGATGCATAGACGCAAATCACCATTAGGTTTTCGGGCTGCGACCACAGGAGCTATCCATTCACAACCTTCTATTTCCTCAATTATACCATTATGCATGAGTTTCTCAATTTCTTTCTTCATATCTTCTTTTACTGCTAAAGGTACACTCCTGACTTTACAACTCACAGGAATGGAATCACTCTTAACACGTATCTTGTGTTGATAACCTTTGAGACACCCAAGAGTTTCTTTAAATACATTAGGAAATTTTGTTTTTAATTCACAGGAAAATTTGTCTTCCAACGGTTTTACTCCAACAGATTTTTCTTTCCCATCTAAAACACTAAGAACATTATCTTTCAATTGAATGCAAGGATTGGCATTGGGATCTAAGATTACACCCAAGTCACCCTGATGTATCCAGCTGATAATGCTGTCACCCTTCCTTGAGACATATACTTTTCCAGACACTAGTCTAGATTTATATTCTATAAGGCCTGTAAAATAACCATGCAGCTTTATAGGTTTTTTATCATACCCTAAAGGAATGATGTCAGGTTTGAAAAGAGACACCTTCCCTTTTAATTTTTTAGTGAAAAATTCATCAGAAACAATTGTAATTTTTGCACCAGAGTCAAACAATACCCTGGTCTTTTTTCCCTCAACAGATATTTCATCAATAGGATCAGCTCTTTTACGCGGGCTTTCCCCACCATCTCCAATGGTTTGAACCACTTCAATATCGCAATCAGATCCTGAAGAAGTTCTCTCAAAAATTTCTACTTCTTTTACCTTAGATCTACTTTTTGTTTTGCATAAAGCAGTGACATGACCTTTTAATTTACACTTACCACAGGTCTGTTTGAGAGCTGGACATTTTTTATCATTAGCTAGATGACCAGGTTTTCCACATCTAAAACATTTAATTTCATATCCACTCTTTTTTGAGTCTGTCCTGGTAGGATCCTTAACATATTTATCACTTTTAGATCTTACTACCTGAACCTTATTCTCTTTCTCAGTGCTTTTTTTTATTATAGCCACACACTTAAGGGAATGCTCTATACGCTTGGCAACAGATAAAACCTCATCAAGAGAAGGCTCATCTTTCAACCATAACTCATCTCTAACCTTTTCTATTCCACATCCAAACATAAATTGATCACGAATGCGTTCATCAATTAAAGCCCCAAATTTGCAAGAAGATGCAAGTTTTCTTAAGCGAGTTACATAAGACTCAATACTTTCTTCATCATTTTGCATACATTTGGTGAATTGGTACCTTTCAAGAATGGTACTAACTTTGGGTAAGAAGTGTAAATCCAATTTCTTAATACTTATTTCATATTCATTTAAACCATTTGCTTCTGAAGGAGGAAGGTCAGGCAAATCATCAAAGACGTCCTGGCCTTCAGATCCTAAACAGTGTAGTAATAATGAACATTTTCTCTCAGCACTGAGATTAGTCCCACAAACTTTAGCATAGCGTTCAAAAACCACTTTCCATTTTTTCCATCTAATTGGAGGTTCTCCAGGACAAGATAAAAAAAACGGTGCAGCTGTAACATTTTGCATTGTTGAAAAACACTTTAAATCTGTAGTAAAAATATATATAAATAACCTCAGAAAATGTAGGAAAAATTATATATATATGTGACAACCTTAGAGAGTGATCATATTATAATAAGCATGTATGTGTGAAAATACAGTAAATATATCAACCAATTAGAAAGATTATAAGTATGGACCAATCAGCTGTGAGACTAAGGGTCCAATTAAATTAGTACTTTCAACATTCACAGAAAGAGGTTTGGTTAAGCTGGAGAAACCCTTGCTTTTAAATTGCCTCAAGGTAAATCATATTTTTATAACACTCTCCTTAGCGTTGAAGGTTTATTGATGATTCAGACGCGTTAGACAGCTGTTCTGCTCACTCTTTGTTGAAGACAGTTCCATGCGGCGCGGCGCCCTAAGGAATTCGAATGTTTATTTTTGATTAATGGCTTGCACACGCTTGGCCTCACGCTTGGCTGCACGCGCTAGACGCTCTGGACTTCGGCTCTTTATTAGCGTGTACAGTCGAGTTCTTCGTGCTTGAGAATGTTTATTTTTGATTTGGGAAACTGAGGCTGGCAGCTTGCTCGCGTCAAAGATGAACGCAGGGAAGTCTTGCGCACACAGATAGGCTCGCGCTGGCTTGGCTGCACGCGTCGCAGTTCTCGCTTTCGTTTGAATGTACGCTTGGCTGCACGCGTCGCAGTTCTCGCAATTCAGCCGCTTTCCACTTGAATGTACGCCTGGCTGCACGCGTTACAGATCTCCTCACTATCCATTTGTTTTACACTTGAAATTATGCCTGACAACACACGCTACAGATCTCCTAACGCTGGCGGCAATGTTTATTTTTGCATGAAAACAGCACCTTGGGCTGCTCGCGCTAGGTTAAGGAAAATAGTAGTTACGTTTCTTCAGGCTCGACTGCTAGCGCTTGATAAAGTTGAAAGCAATTAATCAAGGAAGGCAGAAAAGTCATGAAGAGCGTGGGTTTAGCCGAATTTAATCAAAGCTTAGCGCAATGGAAGTGTAAGAGGAGATAGGCAGGGGTACGGCGGATAAGCTGAAGTAATGGTATTACTCACAAGGCGAATATACGATGATGAAGGCTCATGATGTTGAAGATGTAGCCTTAAAGGTGCTATGCAGTCAGATGAGGGTTGACAAAATTGCCATTTTTGTCAGGGTTTATCCTTCTCCTCATAAAAATTTGTGTTGAGATCTGTTCCTGGGAGGGTTCCAAGCCGACTACGCCAGTGAAGTATTCTCCATAAATAAATCCAGGATTCAAATAGATGAATTAGATGAAGTTTAATCCAGGAATAAAGATCTCATCCACCAGCAAACCCAGCAGACATCAACTGGCTGTTTTAGAACATTCCTATGTACATGAAGTCATATTACTGATGACTTAACAAAATTCTATTAAAGCCACAGTGTTTAATAAGCTGCTTAGTTACTTATCACACTCAGTTTCTGCTCAGACGCGTTTCGGCGGCTTGCTCCCGCCTTGGTTTTGTATATGTATACATGAGGGTATATACATCTGTATCTACATATGTATCTCTTATGGCATCCACTGTTGTGGCTGCTCATTTTGTCCGCACAGAATCTATTATGATGTTCTCATTTCCTTCTGGAAATGTTTTTTTGCAGATCCCTGGGATCCTGTATACAGTCCTTCTTTATGTTCTTATTGCCAGAAACCTTATGGATTATGGTTCCATTGTGCAATGGCCCTTTTTTGGTTATCTGATTTTCGTTTGTCTCTTTCTTAAGGGTGAAGGGTTCAATCCTGTCCTCTGACCAGTTCCTTGCAGTTTTAAACATTTCTTTTATGATGATTTATACGGAGATCATTGTTTCTCGTAACAGCCAGGTCTGCACTTGCTGCTCCCACCTGTTTCGGTTAATCATTATTGATGGACTAGTTCTCTTGTAGAAATTGGTGGGACTCAGACACAGACCTTCCTCCTATAGGGTATAGCTATGGTATCTAATTCTAAGTTAAGGAATCTGAGGCTAGATGTCTCTATCAGGTGGAAAAGTTACTTCCCTTTGGTAACGGTGTATCTGGTAGAAACACAGTCTAGCTACAGATTCCTGAAACGCCCACCCATCCTCCCCGCTCTGCGAGGGTCTTTTCAGGTTAGATTCTTACAACACTCGCCTTTATGCCAGTGGTCTATGTCTCTATCAGTGTTTGGTCTACACAAAATCCTTGACCATGTCAGAAGACCTTAGCCTGTGTTAACTGTTGCCTTCACCACCCTTCCCCGAAAGTGGGTTGTGGGTACAAATATGCATGCACGCTCTTGTACCCTGGTTATACTCAAGTGTGGGGGTTTGTCATATCCTTCTTCTTCCCTCTCTTTGACTCTGATATTGTCAATAGATCATATTTAGTGTGCATTGTCAATCAGTCACTCTTGTAGTAGGATTGTTAAGATTTACCATAACATTACTTTCCATTACTGTTTAATTCATAGGAGGATATGGTTCTTCCCTGATGTTTTTTTTTCCCAGGGCGAGAACTCTCCTCTCACCCTAGTTTCAATATCATTTCTTGGGTATTTTCTTCTAAAATCATTTATTTCTATTGTTTCACATCCTTTATTGTGCTTATCTTTATTGTTTTAAAGATATTTTGATCTTTTTTGCCACACTGGTCCCAGATCCAGTTTTAATGGTGGCTCCGCGTACATGCACGGAAAGGTTTGACAGTAGAAAACGGACGTCATCATACCGGGAGGGACTTGTATTTCTCCACTGACATCATATGCGTAGGCGACCTCAGGGCGAAGGTATGCGACGCCGTCTCCTGACATGCAGAGGTATGGCGGAAAAATCTCAGGATCCAGACTCGCGCCTCGTGGAAATTCTAAGTTAAGGAATCTGCAGCTGGACTATGTCTTTACCAGTTGCACCATTACCGAAGGTAGGTAACTTTTTCTTTTAGTTTTATTATGTTTGTAAAGCATGGGCAAGCTTGTCTAACATTTTCCTTAGTAAAATTATCCAATGGAATACATTTTGGAAAATGTTATTCCCCATAACGTCTTTGTTATTTTTTAATAGGATAAAAGCCACACTTTGCTGTCATTCATTGGTTCTTTCTATTTACGACACATACATAAGGTAATATTTTTGACCATTCAAATTTAGTTATGTCTGCTTTCAATATAAAGTAAAGGTAAAAATTGTTTATTTTTCAATGTTTGAGATGAGTAAAAAGCATTAATCTGATTGACATCTAGCTGATGATTCCTTGCCTTTGAATTTAGCCTATGAGCCATACTGGATCAGCAGATGTAGCAGCAGGGCAAACAGTTGAAATGTTCTGTGGCTGTATGTTGTTTTATATGTACACTGACATGAAGAAATAAGAATAAAAGAAAAGAATAAGGATACAAAGAGTTGTTCGCATAAGAAGGAAGTTGCTGTGTTGTCCCCATAAAAGAAACTCGCACTTTGGCTGCATAATATATGTTTTATGCCTTAAAGGATTGAAGCTTTTTTGATAAATAAGTAACGTGTGATTATTGTGCTCCTCTACCCCTGTTGTTTTGGATCAGCAGATGTGACATCGACGGAGTACGTATTTGCCCCTTCCGAAAGTGCTGATGTCAGTTTCTTCTTTTCTGGGCTTTCAAACACAGATCTGATAAGCAGTTCCTCAGGCTATTTTTTGGACAACTTCAACCTAATCAGAACAGTGTGCTTTTAAACACCCTCTTGTGTCCTCAGGGTTCTAGCCTTGTGGGTCCTGTGGAAGGTAAATCTTTGCCACAGACCCTCACTCTATTTGATGTGGTGCTTTGGGGGAGAACCATGACTTTGAGGAGAGCGACTCCTGTTGTCAACTTCTCCTGAAAGCACTGCAGGAACTTCATATGAAGTTCCTAGCTGTGCAGATGTCGCAGCCTTCCAAGACTCCCTGCTGACCTCGGTCCCCTTTGCGCCCCCAGGATCACCTGTGGGCCCGCTCCAGGAGCCTTCCCTATACACATCATTCTCCATCGACGTCCAGAAGTAAGTCAAGACACCCGCGGTCGAAGTCGCAGCACCCCCCAACCTCGCCATCTAAAGCCTGATTTACGGCTAGAGAATCAATGCATGAGTCTACCCCCACCTTCCTCCCTTCCCTGGAGCCAGGGCAAATCTGACCCAGATGCAAGAATACTACAATTCTCTTTATACTATCTTTGGGTCTTCCCCTGAAGTGCCCATGGGCCCCAAGGAGGTGTGAGGAGTTGTGACTGTGTCCACACCAGTGAGTTCGCCCTCTGCCTCAGTTCAGCCTTCTGACTTGAAATCCATTTCAATACTGGTTCACAGTCCTTTGGAGTTTACACCGCTAGATTCGATCAGCCGCCACACCACTACCCCTTTCTGACGCTACAAAATGCACTACTAGAGCCAATAGCAAATGCATTATAAAGCTGTCAAACAATACTGTGACCAGGCTATCTATACTGTGATCAGGATATTGTTGCCATGATGTTTAGGGTTTAAGGTGTCTGTTAATCTCTTGGGGTGTGATGGGGGAAGCCTGGATGTGTGTATATGCATGTATTCCTCTTGTGTGGTTATGGATCTACATATTTATATATTTTCCTCCGACTGCAGAGGAAATATTTTTTTGTAACCAATCTCCCTAAATCTCACCAAACCACAGTGGGAGCCCTATGACTCACCATGATGGTTCTATCTTAATATACACCCACTTTCAAATCTTACCCCAGAGAATCCTTGTGGCTCCGGAGAGGTCGTTGGACCTTTTTTAATGTTGACAATTTGGAGCTTTCCAAATCAATTAAAAAAACTAAATGACATTTATAATTTACGATCAGTCAATGATGAGAGGTTTGTAAATGTTTCAAAACCTTTATTTATTGTAAGGTTAGAACATCTACATCTCTTTATTTTGATTAGTATGTTTACAGAAATATAAATAAAATTGGTAAAGAGTCAGCATTAGAAAGGTGTACACAGTGTTCCATAAAGAAACCCCGTAAACTAACTAAAGGGCCTATTCTAAATTGAACGCATGAAGTGTTCCTCTGGAGAAGAGCGAATAAGAAATTAACTTCTCACAAAGAGTAGTTCTGGAAACTCAGCTGAGGTCGCTAATAATCCACCACTAATCTACCTTTTGGTTCTGGATAAGCGTACTTCTCATTGGAAAGAGTTCCTACGCTTCATTGGGGGTAGCAAGTTCTGTAGAAAGGCAATAACAAAGGAAAGGGGACTCGATAAATTATCAGTGTGCTTTAGAATAGTTTGGTGGCTCATAGAAGAAGAAGGGTACTGACTTCAAACTCAAGAAAGGGAATCTATGGCTACAGAGGTGGAGATCCGTTCCCTCAATGGGAGATGATCCCCCCAGTAAGTTATAAACCTCATTAAAAAGTGCTAGTCTGGCCTGTCATGTATTTTAGGCTAGTCCTGTCATGTATTCCCCTTTTTACATGCATTGTCCTATCCACACAACTATTAAGATTCCAAACTAGTGACCTTTTACCTAGTAGCTTGCTTAGTATTCTATCAAACTACCTGTACCTGAAGTATATAATATAGTAGTAGTCAATCCCATGATATTCCCATAAGATATGTGTCACAGCACCTTCACCTTGACCGCATCTCTAAGTCCCAATTTGAACTTCATATTGAATAATCTAGAGGGGATCCAGTACCTGTTCTGTAATATTTTGTAATGGCTAAAGTCTTACTTTCCTAGCCCTTTTATCATGATAGTCTGAAAGGAAGGACCAGTCATATTAATTTTTTATTATTTTTATTGAACAAGCCCAGTTTTAATTACAGGATCACAAAGTCACGATTACATATTCACAATGTATCATCTTAGTCTATAGCATAGCCACAAATACAAATCAATTATTCTTACCCATAATGATAGCAGAGGCTCTCTGATCTAACCTGAAACTTGCCCCCTCCTCCCCCACTCAGTCTAAATACCCCTGATAGTTCTGCCAGTCCCCCCATACTTTCTCCCATTTGTGTGGGCAGCCTCTAGCTTTATATATCACTTCCTTTGCATTGGAGCACCAGTCCAAGTGACACTCCCTTTTTCTCAATTGTGGTGCATGACGTGCACCCCGTTTTTGAGCGATGTTTGGTTTTGCCACCATCTCTACAACTCTCAGCCAAATACTGTATATGGCCCATTTTTCTTCCCCTGTTATACACAAAAGCAGCCTTTGCGGCTCTAAAGGGATTGTTATCCCTGTGACCTCTGAAATGACTCTCGCCACTTCCTTCTAATAGGCATTTACGTATTTACAGTCCCATAAAATATGGAAAAAGTTACCAATTTCTCCACATTCCCTCATGCAAAAATCAGACAACCCATGTCCAAGTTTGTGAAGTAGCGGTCTGGGGGCATAAGATCTGTGCAATATGCGTGGCTGCACCAACCGGAACCTGGCTCTAATTGCCACTTCCCGGGGACTTTGTACCACTTCTTCCCAGTTGTCGTCTTTAAAAGTCGTTTTCCCATGCTGCCCGGAGTGGGTCTATTGGATTGGGAGAATTGTAAAGCAAATTTTTGTATGTCGGGAGGTTCCCTTTATTTCTATCAGATCTATCAGATCCATCAGCAGCCTACCTTCCAGCGAAGAATAATCCGGGAGAGTGTCCCCCTCCCTCATGTGCGGGTGAAGCACATGTCTTAGTTGTAAATATTTGAACCTTTCGGTTTCTGCTAGGTCGTATTTGCTTTGAAACTCCTGGAAAGTGAGCGGTTTTTGACCTCTCCATATGTCCTATAGTTTCACAATCCCAAGCATTTACCATTTATAAAAGGTCTCCTCAAGGCCCCCACCTCTCAATTGGTCGCTATCTCAAAGTGGCATTCTGCCTGTTAATTTGCCCTGCCACCACGTGTGTTTAGTAGCTTCTTTCCAAATCCGTACTACCAATTGCATATTTGGGGGAATGTGTTTTTCTATGTGTCTGCCATATAGTGCTGCCAAATATCCCCTTTCCCTCATAATCTAATGATCTACCCTGTATGCCGGTTCTCTGCGGCCTACGAAATTCCAGTCATTAAATATTATCAATTGAGAGGCACAGTAATATTTGGTACCATCAGTGACAGCTAGCCCTCCTTCATATGTACCCCTCTGAAGCTTACCTAGGGCTATCCTAGCACTCCCTCCATCCCAAAGGAGGTTATGTATTTCACTGTTTATATCTTGGGAGACTTTCTTTTGTATTGTGTGGGGGTATTTTGCATCAACTGAGTAATCTGGGCAGAGACATCATTTTAAAAAGGACTGCCCTCCCCATCAGACACACTGGCAGTGTCCTCCAGTGTTCAGATTCCCTGCCTGGTCTCTGTATCTGGGAATACAAGTTCTCTGCCAGAAAGTCTTCATCCTTCGTAAAGATCTGCATGTCCAGGTACGTAAATTTAGTTTTGATTTGCATGGTAGTGGAAACCTTCAATCTCTGTGGGCTTTCCCTACCAGTGGAAACATGAGGGATTTTGTCCAGTGGATTGTGTATCCGGAGTAGGTACCAAACAGCTGCAAGATATGAAGGACTCTGTTGACCAACCTATATGGGTTAGTCCGATACAGAAAAATGACATTGGCATAGAGCAATATCCTATTATCAAAATCCCCTCCTCCCGGTATCCCCAGTCTCACCGGGTCATTACAGACCCACGTCTCCTGAGGCTTCAGTGCCAGGGCAAAGATCATTGGTGAACGCGGGCATCCCTGCCGCGTACCCTTAACAAGGGAAAATGAGCGGGACACCTCCATTTACTTTCACTCTGGCCTACGGATTTTGATAGAGGAGTTTTACCCAGGAGCAGTACTTGGGTCCAAAACTTAATCTGTCAAGTGTGGCAAATATAAATTGCCATTCGATACAGTCAAACACCATTTGGGCATCTAGCGATAGGAGAAATGCTGCCACTTCTGACATTTGTTTAGTCCTGTGAAGCACCCCATATAGTCATCTCAGATTTAGTTGCATGATCCCGGACTGGTCCGGATGGACCAGTGTGGCGATCACTGGTCGTAACCTGTTGGCCAGCACTTTGGCCAACACCTTTGTCTCCACATTTAGGAGCGATATTGGTCTGTGTGATCCACATTCGGTTGGTGGCTTATTCTTTTTTGGGATTAGTACAATTGTGGCTGCGCGCAGGCCACCTGATGGGTCCCCTTGTTCCCTCGCATCCATATATGTATTTAAAAGGTGTGGGGCCACCTTACTATCCCCATTTTTATACAATTTGATTGGTAATCCATTGTGGTCAGCTGTCTTCCCTGATTGCTGCTCTGATAGGGCGTCAATGACCTCTTCCGACTTTATTTCTTGTTCCAGGGCCTGTCTGTCATCCGCCCCTAACCATGGGTTCTTTTTGTTACAATCCTCCCTCATAGGTTCCGTATTGGAGGTATATATCTCCTCGCACTACTTGGAGAATTCCTACGCTATTTCTTTCCCTGTGCGCTTGCTTTCTCCACCTGGAATTTGCATTTCTGGAACCCAGCTTCTATCCCTATCTCTGTGCTCCAGCAATGCTATCATCTTGTTAGCTTTGTCCCCTACATCGTAGATTCTCCTCTGGGCTGCTAGGGTGTGTAGTCTTGCCTTCTTTCCACCCAGTTCTTTAAATTCCTGTCACTTGTGTACCAGGTGCCTGGCCACCCAGCTATCAATACATCCCTTCTCCCGTAATTTCTCCTCCCGTGGGTTATCTCGAGTTCCAGGTTTACCTCCTCTTTAACTTGCTCTTTCTTATGTATTGCTATCTCTGCCTGGCTAAACCCTCTAACCACTGTTTTATACACCTCCCAAGTGTAGAGGCTAACTCCACTGTGCCCTCATTAAGTACAAAATATTGTGTGGTGTGCGTCTGTACCGACTGGGCAGAGTGTTTATTTCTAAAATACCAGGGATCTAACCGTGGAGGCAAAGTAGTGTTTCTGTGCAGTCCTTGTAATTGGACCATTACAGGTGAGTGGTCTGAGATACCCTGTGCTTTGTACGTTGTATTTCAGAATTGTTCCACTTGCCAGGTCAAGGTGAAGATGTAATCCAGCCTGGAGTGAGTTTTATGCGCCGCCGATGTGTGCGTGTACTGACGACCCATGGTATTATATGCCCACCAGAGATCCGACATCCCCATTGCCTCTATGAACCCCCTCAATTGTTCCTTTTCTGATGCGCCTGTTGCATTTGTTAGTCTATCAATAAGTGGGACCATCACAGCATTCATATTGCCCCCCCAAGACCAACATGCCCTTTGACATCTCTAGGATAATCTTTCCGAGCTGTGCAAAGGTATTGGAATGTAGCCGAGGAGGAACGTATACCTAGAAAAATTTCAGGATCTTCCCCTCCCACCCTGCCGAAAGTGGTACATATGTCCCCAGCCTATCAACCCAGCAGCCATGTACTATCAGTGGCGTCGAAGTTTTAATTAGGATGCCCACTCCCCTGGAACCCTTTGTGTACCCCGCATGTGCCTGCATATGTATCTAGTGCCTTACAATGATTACCCTGTAAGTGGGTTTCCTGAAGCAGAACCACATCCGGGCCATATCTTCGGATATACTGTAACACAAGCATCCTTTTAATTTTACTACCAATCCCATTAACATTCCATGTCAGAATCGTAAGCCCACTCTTGAGAAGTGGTCCTGCCTATGGCTCCTGTTGTGACATTATGGGTATACTCACCCTCGGGCATCATCTATCTGGCCACCCTTCATGCTACATCTTTGTCTGAACAAGTGCTTTGCATCTATGAGCAGGAAACAACTAACTAAACTAATAAACACCCTCAACTGATGGGGACCCAACCCCTGTAATTTCACCCCATGCTGCTTCCCTGCTTAACAGGCTTAAAACTACCCACCTCCCCAAAGGTAGGACCAGTCTTAGCCCAGATATTCATGAAACACAATACGTTGCCATTGAAGGCGCATATTTTTTGTAAGTTTGCTTGAGGAAGGATTTCATACAGTGATATGGTAGAACCCAGGCACCACATCTCAATATTCACCTTACGTTTTGCTATATGCCAAGATAGGGGAGCTAAGAATGAATAGACTATGTACTAGTTTACTGCTAACTGAATGTGAACTTGGACTGTTGTCCAGGCCTTGATCATTGCACAGTTTTTAGAATGCATTGATGCGCTGCTAAGTAATGCTCTATTTTGTTAATACTAGCTCTCGTTTAAGGCTCATTGACCTCATTGCCCTTTTGGCTCTTATGATGAAATGGTTCTGTCATGAGCATCAGTGCCCAGGACCAAACCATTCTGTCATGTGCACAAATGCACAGAATACCTCCACTGTAAATAGCATAGGGAATTCCTTTTGCCTCTGGAGCTTCCCCAACCTCCAGAGGCATTTTTATTTTCAATATAATTGCGATTTCACACATGATGTGCAGACTTAATCACATTGAAAATGAAACTGAAATTAGCTGATCCGCTAGTTTCAGTGCTTGGTGCCCGCGGCTACTTAAGCCCGAGCACTGAAACACACGGATTGGTATCATTGGAAAGGGGAGACTCTCCCCTTTCCAATGGTACCCCTTAATGGTGGATCCCTGCCCAGGAAGGCAATCCCCAAGCAGGGATCCATCCACTAGGCACCCTGGAGGGAGTAGCAGCCCCTTGGCCACAGGTCTTTTCTTACCCGATATATAAATGGGCATTTTCAGTCTTTCTGCCCTAGACACCAAGGATTTCTTTTTTATAGAGTTCAGGGGTGGGAGCTGCACAGAATGGGCATGCCCCAACCCTACCTCTCCAAAATATAAGTCTTTCTGCCCCCATCAGGAGGCAGATGGGGGGCAATAGCCCCTGATCTGCCTCCCCGGGCGGGACAGAAAACCCGCAAGGCACCAGGGATTTTTTAAAAAAATATGTAGGCGTTGGGGTGCCCTGAATGGGCATGCCAATGTCCCTACCCCAAAATATTTGCCACTAACTTTCTTCCCCTGAAAGGCAGGTGGGGGGCAGAAGCCCCTTATCTGCCCCCCAGGGGTGGGGCAGAAATCCCACATGGCACCAGGTATTATTTTGTTCAAAATTATCAAGTGGGGCTGCCCAGAATGGGCATGCTGTCCCCTCACAAAATGCCACAGTCTTTCTGCCCTCCCTCTCAAGGAGACAGATGGGGGCAATAGCCCCTGATCTGCCCTCCTGAGGAGGCAGTTAGTCCACTAGGCACCAGGGATTATATTTTTTTAATACATAGGGGTGGGGGCTGCCCAGAATGAGCATGCCAACGCCCCACCCCCCCACCCCCCAAAATTGCCACAGTCTTTCTGCCCCCCGGGAGGCCTATGGGAGCAATAGCCCCTTATCTGCCCACCCCTGGGGAGACAGAAAGCCCACTAGACACCAGGGATTTTTTTAATTATGTAGGGTTGGGGGAAGTCCAAACTGGGCATGCCAATGCCCCCCACTCCTCCAAGGTAGGTAATGTGTGCCAGCCCAGTGATCCCACAACTTCCCTACACAGAAATGTGAGGAACATTTATTTTTGTTTTTTTTTTACAAAGTTTGAGATTTGCAAGTGATTCTAGGTAACAGAACCTGGTGAGAGCCATACAAATCACCCCATCCTGGATTCCCCTGGATGTCTACTTTAAAATAATGTATAGGTATTGTACATTTCCTTAGGTGCCGGCAGTGCTAGGGTACAAAATCCACAACTAGGTACATTGCTAAAAAACGGTCCATTTTCATTGGAAAAATTTGATGTCCACATTGCATTTTGGGTCATTTCCTGTCGTGGGTACTAGGCCTACCCAGACAAGTGAGGTACCCTTATTATTGGGAGACTTTAGTGAATGTTGGGTAGCTGGAAGGTTGTGGATTTCCACAGATTCTAGAACTTTTCATTACAGAAATATGAGGAAAATGTTGTTTTTTTGACAATGTTTGAGGTTTGCAAGGGATTTTGGGTAACCGAACCTAGTGAGAGCCACCCAAGTCACCTCATCCTGGATTTCCCTGAGTGTCCTGTGTTTAAAAATGTATAGGTTTGCCTGGTTTTCCTAGGTGTCGGCTGAGCTAGGGTCCAAAACCCACAGCTAGGCACATTGCAAAGAAGTGTCAGTTTTCACTAAAAAAAGGTAATGTGTTCAGGTTGCGTGTTGAGGCATTTCCTGTCACAGGCACAAGGCCTACCCACGCACCTGAGGTACCATTTTTATCGGGAGACTTAGGGGAACATAGAATAGTAAAACAAGTGTTACCCATTGACTTTATTAGCATTTCTGCCCTCTAAATGTAAGACAATGTGAAAAAAGAAGCCATTTTGAAAAATGTCCTCTAATTCACATGCATGTATGGGTACCCACAATTTTGGGAAGTTGAAAGCACAAACAATAGGAAAAATAGGCTATGTCCCAGTAAAATGTCAATACTGTGCAGAAAATTTTGGTTTTCTGACAAAAGTCTGATGGTTCCTAAAATCTGGAACGTGGTAATTTTAGCACCACAATCTTTGTTGAATCCCTTTACTGGAAAAAACAGGCGCTTTATTCTGCAGCATTTTTTCCCTATTTTTCCTAAAAAAAGCAAAAACTCGTATTTTGGCCAATTTTCGGTCCCCTCCAGGGGAATCCACAAACTGAGTACATTTGGAATTCTCAAGTTGTTGGAAGAAAAGGACACAAATTTGGTGTGGATACCTTATGTGGACAAAAGGTACAGAGGCCTAAGAGCAAACTACCCCAAATAGCCAAAAAAAGCTTAGCATGGGTAGGGGGAGGCCTAGCAGCAAAGGGGCTAGACCCTTTATTTTCCCATATTGGGTTGCAATATGAGTTAACTGTCTTGTTTTCAGATTGTGTGTATAGTCTGCCAATCTACATTGGCGGGCTGTCTGGTAGGGTTCTTTAATAAGACTTTCTTGCAGGTGGCACAGTAAACTATTCCCATCCCAATACATGCTTTACCATTAGAGTTCAATTTAGGTGCATGGAGGAGTAGTTTGCAAGGCCCTTACTAGTAAGTATTTCAAAGTGTTTACTTTCCCCAAGGACACACTTAAAGTGCATTTCTTCTATTATGTTCTTATGTTTGGACATGACTAGTGCCTCATACTTATCTCAGTTTTCTTGTACTGGAGATCCTGGGGTCTGTGAGTAGAAAGAATATCTGCAAAGAGTACTGGATTAGATTGCCCTTCTGGGGCTGTAAATGTATGACTTCAAGGTGACTGGCCAATAGGTGCTGCTAGTAGTTCCAAGACAGGTGGAACAGCAGAGGGGCTAAGGGGCAGTCCCATATTGCACGTACATCAGTTCTGAGTCTGACTGAAAGGCTCCCACAATTAATCCATATCAATCAATATGTTAAATTTGGATATGGATTCTTGCCATACATCAGTCCTTTCAAGAGCTTGAAGGAAATATCCCATCTGACACTGTCAAAGGTCTTCACCCCACTTGCTAAATGGTTGTGAGTCTTACAGAGTTATTAGTCAGTCATAGGCAGCGGGACGGTCATCAACGATTTCTTAAGAGGCATCATGGCTCACAGCTGTAGTGTTCGTATGTTGTTAATAGGTGGGTTTGGGTAAAATGTTATGTCAGTGCTGGAATGTTGAAGTATTGAATTCTTTATCATTTGAAAGAGGCTGTAGGCCGCTGTACAACACATACCAGGTGTCGCAGTTCCATATCAAATAAGCCTGCATTTTCAAAAAATGTTGCTCTTTTTTTGGATTAACACCACAACAGCCCATTTGGAATTCTTGGTGAGGCTAAATATAACGTGTAGTCTCTCGATTGGTATCTTGAATATTTGCTTTTATTTTCATGTTGATCAGAGAAATAGTTCTATAGCTGAAACAGAACAAAGGGTTTGTCCCAGGTTTGGGATGAATAAGATTAGTGCATTTGACCCAAGTGTCAGCCAATCAGAATATTTTTTATTTGTCATAATCCCATAAAATGTAATTTTCAAAATACTTAATACAATGAAAACAATCCAGCAGAAACCTGGTATAATACATATATGACAATTCATGTTCTAGAATGGAACACTCTGGAAAAATATAGTAGCCACTGGATCTATTTTTATTGGAGGTGAAGAAATTTAGTTTATACCCTACCTATTATCCCCTGGTATATTTTTGGGTGGTTTGCAGAAGGCAACTATCAATGTTTCGGATCTCCTTGAGATTCTATATCAGTTATTGAAGCTAATGTTAGAGAAGTGTGGCTCAATGGTTAGAGCGGCAGACCCTGATGCAGTAGTCTGGTCGGGACCAGGGTTCAACTCCCGCCTCGCCGGGTCTCGGGCTCAATTTCCTTGGACCTGATAATTCTCGCCTCGGTGCCTATTCTAATCATGAGTCCCACTCTGCACCTCTGGGCAATAGCTTGCTTAATCTCTACAACGGCCCCAACAACGTTGAGGATGCCCGACTTCACCTTGGGGGTGCCCAGGAGTGGGCTCCTCACAGGGAAAGGCCAGGAAGGGTTCCTCGGTGGTATTCGTACAAGCGCCGAGATGCCTACGGGTAGTCATGCGTTATACAAGTGCGTAATCATTTCATTTCATTATGTTGGGATTTTTACCGGTAATTTTCATTTATCTGATTACGCATTCCTCATCCAAGTACTTACAGTCCCTTCCTCCCAAACAGTCTTCTTTGCAGGTTTTGGGATCTTTAAAGTACCAGGAAGTTTTATTTCCATTGCATAGTAAAGAGTGTGGGTCTATTTAGGAGTGCCAAAAGAAATGGAGGGTGCTTTTGAAAGGGTTGTCATCGGGAGGCAGTACCTCCGCACTGCACTTAGTAAGTACTGGAACGAGGAATGCGAAATTGGAGTAATTCTATCGACCATCAGAAGGCCTGATGCTGCAGAAAGAAGTTCCATTTACCTGAGCAAATCCTTTTCATGGTGCATGTTAAGTGGTACACAAACATGCAGGCTAGTCCTGGTTCCGGTGCATGTGTCACAGCCAAACCAGTTGTGAACCAAAGTTAGTCAGTTTCAATTCTCACAAAGTAGATTTCAGGTGTGGAGCTAAATGAATGTATCCAACAGACCCAAAATAAAACACATGGTTGCAGACTCGGGCCGCTCAACTCCCAACATTCACTGCACTCGTTCGGGCACTCCTTTTGACAAACGTTTTAAAACTCTTACAGTTGTTAAGGTCCCCCCTCGGCTGTATATTTCCAGGGCATAAACAAAAGAAAAAAAAGGTGATGGGGACACGTTGCCATTCTGTGATTAAATCCCCATGAGGATATATTATGTTCTTAAGTTTTCCAATCGCTTGTTTCCAACCCCCAGATTCATCAAGGCCACATTCTGCGAATTCCAAATTGCGATAATTACCGAATCGCAATTTAGAATTCGCAGAATGGGATTCATGAAGAAATGCGTCCAAAAAAAGCGAATCTCAATCGTCCGCAATTGCCAATCGCGATTTTGCCAAAATCTCATAAAATTCGCAAAATCGGCCGTTTTCCATGTTGAAATTGCGATTTCGCAATTACCGAAATCGCAAATTGCGATCTCGCTAATTGTGAGATCGCAAAAATGGGAAGTCGCATTCTGAGCACAATGATGACATCACAACCAGGAAGTAGGCAGTTCCCACCCTCATTCTGATCCCTGAAAGTGGAAGCAGCACTGGCCAGAGCTCCACTACAGACCACCTGCAGCAGCACACCAGGAGACAAACAACCTCAGAAAATGTCCCACGAAGCAGCAGGGAGCAGTGCCCCGGGCAGAAAAAGGAAAATTAAATTTTCCGAGCAGGAACTTGAGTATTTAATAGAGGGAGTCACAAAGGACCATGACCGCCTGTTTTGTAAGGATTCCCGGAGGGTGCCTGAGGCGGACAAGAGGCGCATTTGGCTGCGCATCTGCGCAAAGTTTAATGCAGTGGGAGCGACCCAGCGCTCCATTGACGAACTTAAAAAGAGGTGGTATGACCTCAGAGGGCGTGTAAAAGAACGCATCGCAGAGAGGTTGGAGGAGCGAGTTGCAACCGGAGGAGGAGAGCCCACTGTTGGACCCAACACCCCACTGGAAGACCTTGTGGAGGACACCTTGTATCCAGAAGCATGCGTGGGGGTCACCCGGCTGGACTCATCCCGGCCCAGCCAACAATCCCAAGGTAAGTGCCATGCGACTGCGACCCTGTCCCCTAACAATGGCCATGACTCCAGAGCTACCCATTAGACAACCACAGGAATGCAGGCCATGCACACCAGAAATGCCCAATTGCATTGTGGGACTCGTAGTGTGATCGCAATTACCAGATAGCCCCACCTAGCCAGACCTGTCAAGTGAGAGTTATTCCTAAAGCCAGTCAGGGAATGCAAGCCTGAATGCATGTAGCAACCTCCCATGTGCAAGAAACATGTCATTAATCATGGTCCCATTTACATCACAGGTGGCACTGAACAACCCAGCACCGACAGTGAGGCCCTACACATCGATGAGAACCCCGAGGGAGAGGGCCATCCTTCCACTCATCCCGGACCATCACAGTCAGCAGCAGCAAAACCACCACCACCACCCCATGTGGACAGGGCCACCCCTGCAGCCACAGGTGCGGCACAACCACCCCATGTAATACCCACGGCAGTGGCAAAGGCCACAACAGCAGCAGCCAGGAAGCAGACAAAGTGCACAGCCACTGTGCGATCACAGTCCAGCGGACTGGTGAGGGAGCAGCGTGACGTAATGACACGCGCTGGCAGGGGGGGTACGTGTCCCAGATCCTGGCCTGACCATCGAACGTCGGATGCTCGGAGTCCACCAGAAGCAGGCACGTCACTTGGCAGCCATCCACCTGCAGCTGCTCAAGACTGCGCGTAATGTGGGCCAGCTCACAGATAGCATGCAACTCATGACCGCAGCTGTCCGTGAAAACAGCCAGGTCCTGCTGTCCCAGCAGGATGTCACCCGCCGCCGCCACCGCCAGCTGCTGACTCGCCTGTCAGCTTACACAAGATCGAATCATATAATTGGAAATGCCACCTCCCAACTATCGGGTCGCTCCCTTGCGATGCAGATCCAGATGATGCAATGCTGCCAGGACGTCGCAAGGGCACTTCAGCAAGTCACCACAGCAGTACATAGTCTGCAGGTGACTGGCCATGGCCAAGCTAGTTGGGGGGGATGATGCCAGTGAGGGCAATTCCAGCCACAGCAGCCTGTCCTTGCCGCTGGTGACGGTACCCCGCCGCAGCACCAGGCTCACTGCAGCCTCACGGGCTAATACTGATGTGGAGGAAGTTGAAAGGCGACTGGGTGCGTCCACCCGGAGGCGCCACTGACTCATTGTACTGTACCAGCAGGGCCATGCTGATGATCCAAGCATGCCCTCTTCACAAACATGGGGATGTATCAGTGAATACAGCTCTCATGTAATATTAAAAAAGATATCTACATTATTGTGAAAAAAAATAAGATTTAATAGTCACAAGTTAATCTGACTCATGTCATTATTTCATTTGCCATGCATGAGTGAAGTGTTGGGTGAGGGGAGTGGGTGCACTAGAAACAGCTCATTGTGATTTGGTTGCGGCGCCTGTGTCCTTCAGCAGGATTCTCCCCGCGTGCATGAGGCACATGTGCAGGTGGGCGGTTGTCCCCTTCCGACTCACTGCCAGAGATCTCTACAGGTATCCTCCGCTTGGTAGCAATGTTGTGGAGTATTGCACAAACGGCCACGATGCGGCAGCAGACCTCAGGCTGGTATTTGAGGGCCCCACCAGTCTTGTGTAGTATGCGGAATCGGCTCTTCAAAAGCCCAAATGTCCGCTCAATGCAATTTCTTGTGCGGTTGTGTGCAGCATTGTTACGCCGTTGCTGTGGTGTGGCAGGGTTGATGTATGGGGTGAGGAGGTAGTCACGGAGACCGTAGGCGCTGTCACCTGAATGAAAGGGACAGAGGGTGAGTGCCTGTAATTTGCAGCCACATGGTCACGTTGTACTATTTGTTGGCATGTGTACTTACCTAGAAGGTGTCCTTCGCCAAAGTCTCCCCTGGCCAGTCGTGTGTGCATGCCGCTGTGCCGGAATATGAAGGAGTCATGTGTGCTCCCCGGGTATTGTGCCACTATGTCCGTGATGATTGTCTTAGCGTTGCATACCATCTGGATATTCAGTGACTGCTAGGTGTTCCGGTACATGTATTCTGTTCCTGCAGGCGGGCAGATGTGGGTACAGTCCATGCATCCAATTACATGGGGGAATTGCGCAATGTTGTAAAAATTTAGCTTGGTTTGGTTCAAGTCCTGTTGGGTGGTTGGGAATGTGATGTAATGGTGTAGCTTGGTCAGCATGGCTTCCAGGAAACTGCTTAGGCAGCGGGACATGGTGCTCTGGGAGATCCCCCCTGCAACGGCAACTATCCCCTGGAAGCTTCCTGAGGCCAGGAGATGCAGGCTGCATAAGACCTGGACTTGGGTGGGCACGCCATTGGTCCTCCTCGTTGGGTGCTGCATCAGGGGGTCAAGGTCCCGGATGAGCTTTGTAATCATTGCCCCATTCAGCCGGTACTTGGAGTAGATTTCCTCCTCAGTTTGGCCCAGAAGTGTGATCCGCTGGCGGAAAATTCGCTCCTGGATCCTGCGTCTGTTCCTTGCTGCTGCCTGGAGCCTTCGCCGCCTGACCACCATGTAGAGTCCTGGCATTGTGAATGTCCTCATGCTCCTACTGTGTCTCCTTAAGTGTGTTTGGTCAGGCCCGCACCTGTGGCTAGTTTGGGATTTTTTTTTTTTTTTTTACTTCATGGCTACCACCTGGTTTGGGTTCTCCTTAAATTGCGCCTCGCAAATAGCGAGTTTGTGGTTTTTCGCTAATTGCGATTTTTCATGAATTTGGTTTGCGAATATTTTGCGAATTCGCAAATAAAATCGCAGAATCATTGGAGTCTCGCTGATTCCGAATCGCTAAGGGGGTTCCACCTAGATTCTGCGATTTTAATTGCGATTTAGCAAAATATATTTTGCGAATTCGCAAATTGGTCAGTTTTCTTTTCATGAATTGCGGCTCATTGAATTGCGATCGCAATAGCTAATTTGCAGCTATTGCGATTTTGGTTGATGAATCTGGCTGTTAGTGTCTTATTTGCTCCGTGTTCAAGTTGACAGACAAGTAACTGCTCTTAGGGTTAGGGTATGGGTTGATAATACGGTTCATTTGAAATAACTGATGTATCCTTCTTTCATAGCCGTGCGGTCTGGAGGAAAATAATTTCCTTTTTCAGCCAGAAGCCATGGACGTCTTCCCTCTGCCAAGCCCGGAGGACCTATTCGAAGTCTCGCACATGAAATTTGAAGATTTGCAAAAGGATCTTCAAAAATTAAAGAACGATTTGAAAGGTACAAACAATATGGTTTACAACCTATTTAAACATACTTTGACTTTTGATTATTTGAAGGTGGAGAGGCAGAATTTGTCTGAGGGGTAATTGGGAGAACCTCACCTCCTGTAGAAACATCTTACAAATATATATTTTATTAAATGTTATGAGAACCAATAATAAAATTATGATATTTGTTATTGTTAGGCTATCGGAATAGTCTGAATTCATACTGCTGTTTTGTCCAGAGTCCGTTTGAAATTTGCTATCCATCTTATCATATCCTACATACATTACGGTGGTGCTGCAAGTTTACACTCACCGCTGCTATGATTTGCAGGGCACATTGTTGAATCACGTCAAAGCCAAACCAGCTATCCATTGATCTGATGTTGTTAAATCTCTTCTGATGGATACTTCTAACTGCAGATTACTTATTTAGTGAATATCCCAAGGCATCACTGGGTCTGGAAACTTCAAAGCAGTACTCCTGCATGGCAGTAGATGGAGGCAAGCAGATGCACGCAATTAGTGTTCCACTCCAGAAGTACCAGGCAAAGCCATATACAAGTTCCACCCATGCCTGCTGATGTCAGCTCCTTTCTTTCTGTGCCTTCAGAAATGGATCTGGCGGTAGAACGTCTTTTTAAAAGTCTTTTCTTCCCAATTTATGTCCGTGTTTACCAGGCATGACACCTCCCAAAACAGGGGTTAAACCTTGCTGGGACTGTCGCAAGGCAATGTAATTGTATTTATATAGGGCTTGCTACCCCTGAAGAGGTGTTGAGGTGCTTTTCAGTGAACAGCACACTGCTCCAGAACCCAAAGTGAATTAGTGGTGGGTTAGTATAGGGAAATCTAATTTGTTAAATTGAGTTTTGGATATGCGAGTCTGTTAGTTGGATTGCATAGGATAAAAGAGGGATAGAGGAAGGAAGAGTCTAGAAAGTATTTGGGAGATCGTTGTAGTAAAATGAGGTTTCGGATGAGTCAAAGGTGAAATTGCGGAGGAAAGAGTCTACAGGAGTTATGAATCCAATCACAGTAGTGCAAGGAGGTTTTGGGATAAGTCGGAGTGGAGGTAGAGGGTATATTGAAAGATATAGGATGAGACAGAGTAGTGAACTGGAGAGAGTTGAAGTTTTTTTTCTCCAGTAGGAGTAAAGTAATAAATATATAGATGCAGAACTATATAGAAAGGTATACATGGACGAGATATAAAGTTGTAATATATAAGGTCCAAAATGTACATCTACGGGTAAATAGGGACTCTGACTTTCAATTGTTGCTGTACACAAAACTAATTTATTTATGTATTTTAAAAAATATTTTGTTGAAAGGTTTTTATTTATATTTATTCCTTATTATGTTGCCCAATTTTTCAATAGTGAAGCACGTATAGATACAATTATGATCACATTTACACCTTGTGATAGATAAAATAAAACAGAGACCCATGAGCATCAAATAACTTGTATGTAATCTATGCAGCAAAATATTTACATGTTTAGCGTTGATCATATATATATATATATTCACTGAAAAAACCATAGGTTATAGACCATATATAGTTAGGAATTAGCATTTAAAAAACCTTATTTTACTCACACAAAACCATTGAAATTCCATATATAGTTAGTTGTACTAACTATATATCGCGCACCCGCAATCCACTGCTGATGATGTCACATATTACATCATTCATGACATGGTCAGTGACATCACTGATGACATCACTGATGACATCTCAAATGACATCACTGATGACATCACTGATGACGTCATCCAGTGACTGTATGTTTCTGTAAAGTTAAAATATGTCTTACATATTTAAGAATTAGTGGATTTATAAATGTCTGGATGAAGGATTTATTAGGTGCATGACTGACTGTATGAGTGAGTGGTTAAATGTGTCTCACTGAGTGCATGGGTTAGTGACTAAACTGTCTCAATTTGTGCATCATTATCTTTGTTGTTCTATAAACTGCTGCATGTGTTGATCATTAGCTATATGATTAACTATATGCGTTATTGATTGGTTTCCTACGTATTTGTATGGGAGACTGAGAGTGTGTATGGGTGGCTGGTAGGTGTATGACTCTGTGCATAGATGTGTGAGCAGTTGATTCACTAGATGTATGGGTTCAAAAGTGCATGTGGAAACAGCTGTATGGGCGGTTGACTGTGTGCATGAGTGTATGGGTGAGTGAATGGATATCTCAGTGCTGCATGTAAAAGTAAGTACATATGTAAAAAACAGTACATGTGAGAGTTGACATATATAAATAACTGTGCATAAGAGCCAGTGAATGTGTGAGTGGCTGTATGGATCATTGTGAACTTGTATCAGGGATTGTATAAGAGAGTAAATATGTGTTAGTATATCTTTGAATAAGTAAGGTGTGTATAACTGTATAGTTGAGAAAATGGATGTGTGATTGATTCTTTCCATGACTGACTAGGTGTGTGTGTAACTCTATGGATGAGTGACAGTCTGTGAGTGTCTGTTTACACTTACTGTATCTAAGGTTATATTAGAGTCTGAAGAGCTTCATCGTATTATCACATGAATGATGTCATCAGTGATGTCATCAGTAATGTCAAATGAGATGTCATCAGTGATGTCATCAGCGATGTCATTTGAGATGTCATCAGTGATGTCATCAGTGATGTCATTTGAGATGTCATCAGTGATGTCATCAGTGATGTCATTTGAGATGTCATCAGTGATGTCATCAGTGATGTCACTGACCATGTCATGAATTATGTAATATGTGACATCATCAGCAGTGGATTGCGGGTGCGCGATATATAGTTAGTACAACTAACTATATATGGAATTTCAATGGTTTTGTGTGAGTAAAATAAGGTTTTTTTAAATGCTAATTCCTAACTATATATGGTCTATAACCTATGGTTTTTTCAGTGAATTTTCAAGGTTTTGTAAATGCTAATTCCTAACTATATATGGTCTATAACCTATGGTTTTTTCAGTGAATTTCGTTGGTTTTTTAAAAGCTAATATCTACAGAAGTAAAATGTATTCTTCTTTAAATCCAAAAATATATTTTATATGTTTATTAATAATTTTTTTTAAATATTTTTTGGGTTTCGCTCCCGGTCCGCTAACCGGGAAGCTTCCAGTTAGCTCAATTCGATTCCGCGATCCCGTCCGCGAACCGGTAACAAATCAACATAGTGACGGTATTGCGTTGCCGCGTAATGCGTCTTATGACGTACTGCGTTAGCGCACCCGGAAGTGCCCCGGGGCGCGGACCGAGGCGCGAAACGCAACTCCCCGGAAGCGATCCGCGGCGTGAAAGCGCGACGTATCGCGTTGCCGCGAAATGCGTCTTGTGACGTACTGCGTTAGCGCACCCGGAAGTGTCCCTGGGCGCGGACCGAGGCGCGAAGCGCAGCGAACCGGAAGCTAACCGGGGAGCGTTCCGCAGCGCGTAACATGAAAGTTAGAGTCATGTGACTTGTTAATAAAGCTTTTCATTGGTTCATTTCACTTTTAGTTTCATAATTATGGAAGGCTAGGTCAGGTGACCTAAAAATAACACTTTTCATTGGTTGAGAAGTATTGTTTTTTCCAAATGATGAAAACCCCTCCTTCTTTCCTCACTCTGACTTTCATCATTGTGAGAGGAAGACCTTTATTAATACTTGAGAAATGACTTCAGTACTTGCTTCAGCTGGTGCACCCCCACCACCACCTCCACCTCCTCATGGGAAGAGAGGACCACCTCCCCAGGTGATCACCAACACAGAGGAGGAAGAGGAAGAACTAGAGGAAGAGGAGAGAGAAGAACCACAGTTCTTGGAAGAGGTGCCCCGGGTTTCCCATAGGAAAGCCAGTTTCATCTGGCAGTTTTATTCAATCCCTCCAGGGCAAAAGAAAGTGAATGCGAGGTATGTCACCTGCCTCATCTGCAAAGAGAAATTATCAAGAGGGACTGATAAAAAGTATAGCTATGGGAACTATACCATGCATAGGCACATGACCAGGAAGCATCCACTTAATTACAGCCGGGCGGAAATACGGGATATGGAACAAAACCCAACAGCAACTCCTGTGGCCAGGTCAACATCGTCAATATCATTGACACCAGCAGAGGCACGGGAAACTGTGCCAAACATCCAAGAGAATTTTGGGCACATGAAACATACTTGTATGCACTGTGGTGCGTTGATATCATGTGGTAACATGAGTATTAATGCCATCAACCTGGCTTATGACAATCATAATTGCCCTAACCGCCCCCAGTAATTTTTTTTTGCTCCTGTTGAGCCCTTTTCAACGCCTGTTTTTTGTTGTTCCCCCCCCCCCCAAAAAAACCAAAAAAAATATAAAATCGTTCAAAAAATACAAAAAAAACAAAAAATGTTCAAAAAATACAAAAAAAATATAAAACAACAAAAATATTAAAAAAAAAGTTCTTTTCAGAACTACCTTCCCTTTCCA
The DNA here is from genome assembly GCF_964261635.1 of Lissotriton helveticus. Lineage (NCBI taxonomy): Eukaryota > Metazoa > Chordata > Amphibia > Caudata > Salamandridae > Lissotriton > Lissotriton helveticus. The sequence continues at coordinate 1,472,960,380 of NC_136067.1, forward strand.
AAAAAATTGCTAGAATGTTTAGCACTCTGGCAAGCTCTATTTCTTTTGGTTCGCTTCCGGTTTAGCTTCCCGGTACGCGTACCGGGAGCTAACCAAAAAAAAAACTTTTTTAAAAAAAAGAGTAAGTATAAGGAAAGTAAACAGAGAGTGATGTTTCAAGAAAGACAGCTATAGGGAGTAAAGAAGAGATACTATTTAATAGATCTATTTACCAAAGAACAGACAGAAGATGGTATAATTGTGAAAAACAAAATAGATAACGAAGTGAAAGAAAAACAAGCATTGGCATAGCCAATAGGTATCGACTTTTGGACCTTCTAAGTCTTTAGTTATGCAGCATAATATCCTTGGTGCAGCAACATCAACTGTTGCATGGCTAAACACGTATAAGGTCCCAAAGGCGAGACCTATTGTCTATGCCAATGCTTGTTTCTTAAGTAGAATTGCAATACGTATGGCTCTTCCATGTAAAAAAATCTTATCTTGTGCTCTAAAGATTGCTAAAGTCTCGACAGAGAACAGGCTAGATTGTAAGTAGGGTAAATTGCGCTTGGTGATCTGTTTGAGGGAGCGTCTGCTTTGCCTGGTGTCTTTGGAGAGCAATTTTGATTGTTATACTGGACAATATAGCCCTAATGTAAATAACATAGGGGCATATTATCAACATAGGCAATAACATTTTTGCAGCTTTTATCAGCAGAAATGTGTCGCTAAAGCTGCTTTTGCGGCAGAAAACTGCTGCTAAAGCCGCTTTTGCACCAGTTTTCTGCCAATAAAAAGAGCAATAATTTTATTGGCTGCATTCATAATATGCCCCTTAGTGTGCTTCAACTACACAGAGAAAGCATTATGAACAAATAGTGATACAGTGATCAGTCAAAGACACTAAGAGTAATAGAGACGGAGTGAGTGAACAAGAGTGAGGAACTATGAGAAGAGAGGGACTGAGAAAAAAAGTGGAAGGAGTTGAGTAAGTAGGTAATAGAGAAAGGAATGAGGGAAGTAGCAAAGGCAGGAAACTGAGGATTAAAGAAATGAAGCAGTGGAACTAATAGTAGTTCAATGTGATAGAAATGTAACGAAAAGAGTACAAAATACTTACCTTATAATTGTCGTTAAATTCCTCACTTTTTATTTTTATACTTTCAATCTGTGAAAGAGAGAACAAACATTTGAAAAATATAAAAACATGTATTAAAAAATTACAAAAGACAAGGGCAAAGATTGAAGGACAAACAGTTTTTCAATAACTTTGACACTTACAGAAGCTACACAGTCCTAAAGATATACATTTTAAACTAACACTATCTTGATGCAGATGAAGTGAGGCCTATCTTAAAACATGGTGCATCTTTTGCATTGCTGTTGTCTCAGAAAAGTGTCGCAAGACACTAAAATTTAAAATAATTGCTTCAGGATGCCAATAAGATGTCTACTATCCAGAGTTTTGTTTCAGGTGAGGCCTACTCAGGGTTGCAGATGAAATTTCGAGTTGTTGAAGAGAATAGAGGACATAATACATGTGAAGGTCTACCAATGAAGTGAGTCATGTCCACTGCAATCTTCAACAAAGTCCAAACCTCCTATGTTTCCCTGGACAGACCTAAACTTGATCTGCACAATGTGATTCGTAATGATAGGAAACACACATGATGTAATTGAAATACATGCAATTTATTTTGCTCATTTCACAATCACGTCACTTGTGTTTCCTTTGCTTATTTATCTCATTGTGCAGATGTAGTCTAGCATATCAAAGAATACGCAGAAGTGCAGCACTGCATGCAACAACTTTGACACTTACAGAAGCCTCACCTTCTCCATGCCTCCTACACAGTTCTACATATACATCATAAATGCAAACAGTACAGAATTAATTATACATCTTAAATGGTTTATTTTTGCTGTTCTCAGAATGTATCAAAATTCACTAAAAACAGTGACTTGAAGGTATTCATCATGTAACAGCGGGGAAAAAAAAACACAATCAAAATGATTGTGTTTAAAAAACCCATACAACATCAGAAATTAAAATTCAGAACTCCTTAAAGTTAACTTACTTCCATGACGTCCAAGGATGTCCTATGAACAGCTTACACTCTTTTGTGCTGTTATTACTTTCAGCCCGCCACTTTCTGAAAGAAAACCTCCATCGTTTTTAAAAACACGTTACATGCAATAAATGACTTCTTGCTCTGTACCACTATTTTCCACAAGGCCAAATCTAGTCAGAGATATTTATAACTCTTGGATTTCTTGTAAGCCAATCCCATCATTTGGCATTTCCGCAACTTTCACAATTAAAATGTTGAAGATCATTTTCACAATCCTGGAATAGTAATATCTTCCCCTTCTTGCTCAGTCATGTTCTACATTTCCTATGACACTGATACTGCTTAATATGAAGCAGACTTACACTACCTCTATGAGTAGTACAATTATTTAATTCTCTACATCACTTTTAATCTCAAAGCAATGTAAAACAGTAGACAGCATTGCAGACTTACATTCCCTCTACTCCATGTTTTGATTGGCTGCTTCAATTAGCTTATGAAAAGAAACAGTTTTTCTGAACTCATTCAAAGTGCACATATATCTCCATGATGTCCAATCCTATGATTAGAAGTTATGTCTCTGAACTACACTTATCCTCAAGGCCAAATTGTGTAGGAGCCATTAGAACTTCTTGAAATTCCACAGAGCACATCCCGAGATTATTTCCCTAAAATTTTGGTTTTAAAAACACCAGGTAAGAGTTTTTAAGGTCATACGGCAATTTTTTTTTGAAAATTAAAACAGAATCATTGCAGAATGACCAGCCATTTCTAGACTTTAAATAAGCTGTGTAATGTCCTGATGATATTGAAGGGCCGTCATGATATATAATTGCTGTAGTTACAAAAGTCCTTCCTGATATTGACAACTGCGAAGCTACAAAATTTTTTATTAAAGTTGTCAATTTTGTTCCATCAGGCCTACATCGTTGGAACATTAAAATGACGTACTGGCCATATGTTCGTATAAATAATGTGGACATCATTTCAGATTTACATTGGCTACACTCCATGTTGTGATTAGCAGCTTTTACTAGCTTATTAAAGGAGACTGATTTACTGTCTGGCAAAGTTAAATATATAAATCTTTCTGAGTCTACACTAGTAGTACTTGATACCATACAGTTCTCGCAGTCATGCTGCCATTGATAAGAAAGCCCAAACAGCTGATCTACATCTACACCTTCAGCATGTAATACATCAAGCATATACATAAAAAACTCCTGACAATCTTGCTGAATATTTTGAGAGAATTGTGTTTGGCCTGAACATCTATCTAACAGATTTCTAATTTCAGACACACTTTCTATGTTTCTTCTATCAGTGGTACATTTCTCTAACACAGAATTTAACAAACTGCAAAATCTTTGATCAGAATTGACCACAATCTCTTCTTTTACATTTTTTAGAGAAAACAAAACATTAATTACTACATTAGCATAGCAGTTGACACCAGAACTGTTTTCAAACTGAAAACCAACAACATCTTCAACAGAATCCTCTTTGTTTCTGCTTGTAATTTTAGGTTCATCGACTTTTCGTCTTTTTGCTACAACCTCCCCAGTATTGGTCACATTTCTTCGTTTCCGGCCTACCACACGTTTCTCAAACAAAGGATACTGAGGCAAATGTGGCGCATACTCTCTTCTTAACCTATTGTATTCCTTAACACAATCTAGATCCGCACAAATGTTTGTGACATCACACTCAATCAAGTACAATCCCGATAAAGTTCTAACTCGTGACAATGCCACATATGCCATACCCTCCTTGAACACAGAACTGCCAATATTCACCAATGCACAGTCTACACTTAAACCTTGCGATTTATGGATTGTCACCGCATATGCCAAGCAAACAGGAAACTGCTTACGGCGAACATATAAGTCTTTCACAAGCAAAAATCTAGCAGAGCAACGACCAATTAGCTGTACTTCCTCAATGCCATCAAATTTAATTTTTAAAAATTCAATTCCATCTCTATTTCTGTATTTTACAAAATCAACAACATTACCCATTGACCCATTTACCAGACCTCTTTCAACATGTAAATTCCTTCTTAAAATTATACGGCAGTTCAAGCACACATTCAGAGTCTTTTCAAAACCTGCAGTTTTAGATATAGTCTTCTCTAATGAATCCAATTTTGTTTTCAGATTCTCAGACAAAATAATTGTTGATCCCATATGCTCTACTCTGTCAATAGCTTCCAGTTTCACAATCTCTTGCTTTTCTAAATTCAACATTTTGTTGTTGAATTTGGCACATTCTGCAAGAGTTGGCATCAAACATATTCCAGATTTCTTATCAGTAATTTTCTGAAAAATATTCTCAGGCACAACATCTTGTTCTGGATACAAATTTGACAGTAATCGTGCATGTAAAGCTTCTTTCCCATGCTCGGTCACTTTTCCAATTCTAACATCTTGTAGAATAGTCTTGTAAACTTCATCCTTCGCCTGACGCATATTTTCATGCAGTTCAGCATAATTGAAGTTTAACCATATATTGACGTTGCCAATGCTGCCTAGGCACTTCCTAGTATCTTCATGCGTGAGCATTTTGAACACAGGTTGCCCTTTCACTGGTGTCAGCTGTAGAAGATCTCCGAAAACAATGATGTGTTTGCCACCAAATAACACATCATACTCTGTTTTGAGAACTTCTTGCATCCTCAAATGCACAAAGGCAAGCATGACATTGGAAACCATGCTTACTTCGTCAATGATAAGAAGTTTCATTTTCCTCAAGATTCTTGAAACTTCAAAACAAGCATCTCCAGATAGCTTGTGATATTCTAATTTGTTGTCATGCTCCACTGGCAGCATCAGTAAACGATGTAAAGTAATCCCTTTAATATTATGTGCTGCCAGTCCAGTTGGAGCAGTGACAACACAAGACAGAGATGACTCTGTCCTTTCCTGCAAATAGCATGAAATTGCTTTAATGAGGAAACTTTTTCCAGTTCCCGCTTCTCCACTCACGTACAGTCGGACAGGCTTCAACAACGTACATGAGCACTCTTTCTTATCATGACTTAATCCATGATCAATTTGCATGGTAACTTCGTCATATATTTTCCTCTGCTCAACGTTGAGTTGCCTTTCCAACTCTTCTAAGTTAACCGCATCCTCTTGAGCATGTGCCATGGCTCTTTCCACTTCATTCATAGCAGTGGCAGCTTCATTTTCAATAAGAGGTCCTCCTAGTGGATCCTGACTCAATGAAGCAGAACTCTGACTGTCCTGAGAACTGTCTCTGGCAATCTCGGCTGCAATCGTTGCTTCCTGCTCAATTTCCGCATTCAACATTTCTACATATTTGGGAAAAGCAGGACATTCTATGGTCTCCTTGGCGGCATTGAAAGAGTCTTCGTAACAGAGGAAATCTCCAAGCAGTTCCTCTTCTGCACGCCAAGGCTTGAAAAGTTGCAAAAGTGCTAAATAGAAAAACTCCTTTTTTTCAGGAGATTCGCCACTCAATTTTCGATGGTTTACCAAGTGGCATTTTCTTTGCTTGACCAGACATCCCTCACTTCCTATTACAGCATACACTCCTTTCTCAGTATCTTCTTTGATGTTCCTCTTGAACATGTAATTTTGCAGAACCTCATACAGACAAACATTCTCTAGGTGACTGCTTCGATTTGGATAATATGTATCCAACATGTTTGTCTTCAAAATGTCGGTACTGTTTGGCTCCTTTTCCGCCAAATACTCAATTTCCCGCACAGGTTTGAGAACTCGATTACGCGTTGCAGCAAGACCAAGACTCGCCCAAACGATACTCCTGGACTTGGCATAGAGACTTGCTGAAGACAACCGGTCAGAACATTCGTACGCTCCGATTTCTCGATGCGACAACATCTTCAGACTGAAACTGTACAACTTCTTGCTGAGGCTCTTTTCATGGGAAATGTCCTCCCACATATCCTTCAATTCTGTCTTCTCTTTTTTGGTGATGTAAGACGTCACATACCGAGCCACAGCCATACAGTTATCAGCCACAAACTGTATATCCATGTTAGCATTCCACATGGACAAAATCACCGGGTTGTAGTCGTTGATGTACTTGGACTCTTCGTTCCTCTTCAAATTGTATGTGTTTTTAGGTGATTTCTTCATCACATTGTGTCGCAGCGAAGACATCAAACTGTTTACTCTTCCTTTAGAAATCACCGGTCGTGGAAAGCCGAAACGACATTTGGTGTAGAACTTGTCTTTGTTTCGGAATTTACGTCGGCAGTACTTTCCACATCGATGGCTTTGGAAACGCAGAACTTTTTCTCTTAGGCTTTTCTTCTCCTTTGCGTTTGGAACAGCACACGTAGAATACTGTTGGATGAAACTCATCACTGAGTCTTCTGGATCCGTTCCAAATTTAGGTGCATCCTTGATCCACAGCAACATATGTATATGAGGAGCACCTCTTGCTTGGTACTCCTTTCTCCAGAAGAAATCCAACACCTCTCCAAGAGGTGGATTCTTCTTATTCATGATGAAAGACATCATAGCTTCAAATCTATGATTGAAGTACCTACATACATTGACTGGATCCAAAGAGCACAGTTCTCCGGGTGTCTTGAATTCGATGTTTTCTACGTTAGCATTTGCCTCTCGTAGAAATTCAAGTAAGTCTTCCCAGCCATACTCGGCACAGCTCAGAGTGAGAAACCATGTGGGAGTACCTAAGTTCCTCAGCATACATTTTAAATCACCATGACGACGGTACCAGTACTCATTAGTACCACGCTGACACGCCATGAGATTAATCAGGTGAGAATCCAAAATACTATCTTGGACATTCACTTTATCCATAAAGTCACTTGCAGAGATGTTTTGCATGTGTATACCACTTTTCAAGATGTGGTTCACTGCATATGACAGTCCAGACAGATCGCTTTCAAACAGGAGATGAAACAAATAGGGAATGCATTGTCGAAACCTAGCATCTCCTGCATACAATCGCAAAGTCCGGTATTCAGAAGCAGGAATTTGATGAGGTCGCTCATCATATCTTCCTCCCTGACCTGTTGGAAAAAGCTGTGGGAAACACCGAGCTTCCAAACTTTCCTCCCAAACACTAATGGGACTCCCTTTGGCTTGTTTCATTTGAAACAACTCAATAGCATTCCCCATGACTTCCTTCGAATGCAAAGGATGAACACTATAATGTTCATATATTTCTTCACTAGTAGAGGGTTCTACTTTCTCAATTTGACCAGCACACAAATCGCTATCCTCTTCCTCACTTACTTCCTCTTCTGCAACATATACATTCTTATAGTATTTATTATTTTTTTTCAAATACAATGTTGCCTTTTTAACTTTCCTAACATCTACTAAATTTTGCCATATTTTCTTATTCTTTGTCGGAACCCCATTAACTAAGATAACCAGAGGTTCCTCTTCCACTTTTTCTACTCCAATTGTGTTAATGTTTTTCTTGAAATCTAGAGGCAAATAAACAACTCTTCCCTTTAATCCTCTCTGTAAATCTGATGGAGGCAATTTCCCTGTCTTTGGCTCCATTCTTACAATAGCCTGAAAGGGATGGATACTTTGAATCAAAATAGATTCATAAGTATTTAAGTCCTTCAATTCAGAAGGAATCTCAACCAATTCCAGATTATTATGAACTGCTCTAGCAGGCATCTGGTTTTGTTTTAATTTGTTACAACAATAAGTACACACACGTTGATCCAATCCCAAATCAAAACAATTTTCTACCATCAAGTATGTTGCAAAATCCTTCCATTCACTATTATTTTCCCTTTCACTTTTTGCATATAAATCCACTAACTTAGTCTGATTCTTATAATAAGTGCGTCTACAACACACACAAGTGAAATTAGGCCTCTCACTTGATTTCATGTCAAACGTCGCAATTTCCCTCTGGAAATTATCTGTACTGGAAACATGTACACTATCTTCCAAATGACCCTCTACTTCTTGCTCAATTTCAACATTCTCCTCTTTACTTCCAAAGTAACAAAACTCAATTTCTTCACATATATTCTTCACATCTATTTCAGAACCATGCAAAAGAGCAGCGCATAATTGTTTCAGCATAATTGCTGGACTCTTAGCATAATACAACAGTCTAACTAACTTCCTCACTTTGTTATGATGCACTGCTAGCATCCTGAAGTGATGAAAAACACTCTGGCATACTCTCCTGGAAAGACAAGCCAGTGAATGACCATGCAAACCTGTCACTTCTCTTACTCTGCAAGGATCTAATTCTTGCAACAACCTCATTTTCTGCTTCAAACTTTTTTTGTTAAATGACCGTACAAAATCACAAAGCAAATTGATGGAATCCTGTCGCACACTGCAAATACTACTACACTTCCAGGTGTACACAGGACCCTTAGCACGTCTTCCTAAAACCTCATTACCTAACAACTCTTCTGCCTCTGTTGTCACAAGTTTTTCTTTTTCAACTGGACAACCAACTTTCACTTCATAAGCACGACCACTGATGTCAACTGCATGCACCAAATCATTATCCTGGAAATAACTCTCTTCATTAAAAAATGCCTCACAGCTTGAACTATGTATCCATTCTCCAGAAAAAACTTCACAAAAATTACTACGATTAACTATTCTCTTCCATCTACTATTTCTTTTGAAATCAAAAATTGCCTTGTTTAGCTTCCTAATTCTATTGATTATCAAAATAAATAACTTACGTTTAATTTCAAATGCCTGATCAATAACTTTCTCAACTTTTTTTTTTCTCTTATAAAAAACTAGTTTCTGTTGACCTTTCTTAATATTTTTTAACAAATTGCCAATTATCCTGTTACGGAACATTCGTTTACGAATCTCCCTAAACTGTTGTTTCCTTCTATCATGCACAGATTTATCTCTTGCTCTAGCAGTAACATTTTCATTTGTCCTTTTCTTTCCATTTGATTTACTTCTCGTGTTATGGATTGAAACATTTTCTGTAGTAATATTTTTTTTATTACAAATATTTCTTATGAAATATTTAGAGCTCTTACCCGGTGCTTTCTTCGTGGCTTGAGAAATCTTTTTGTTAGAGGACTGCTGCGTTTTTTTTTTCTCCTGCTGTCTTTGACGTTTTGCAGCCTTTATCTGTCTTAGTACTGTAGGCATATTGAAATCTTGAAATGATCTGCAGTTGAATCTGAGGAAAAATATAATAAAAAATGTTAATAAACATTATTATCAAACAGTAAATCAGTAATAGTGATCAAAAACATAACACACTACTTGACATTTTAATTTGAAGATTTTTTAGTCATTGCCATTTTTACAATACAGAAATACCAGAAAAGAAATGACATTTATATTTATGTTACCTATGCTATTTTATATGTGAATCTGATCTAATTTTATGAGCATATTTTAATATTTTATTGAAGACACTACACATAACCTGTTTTTGAAGGTGTCTTTATTTTTAAATTAAACGGTTTACCTTTTTACTTTTTATTGATTATAAATTTTAAAAATAAATGTTTATAATTCCAAAGGCTCAAGCAGGTCAGCTTCCCATCCTATATCATATAATTCGGACAAATCTGCATCCTCATCACGCTCTTCTTCATCCTCAGGATTTAAATCATCCAAGGGATCAACATCCACTGATGTTTCAATTACGAGTTCAATGATGAGGTCAAAATCAACTGATTGCTGATTGTCGCTCATGTTGATGTTGTCTTTATCTTTAAAGAAAGATAACAACAATGAGATATTGCAGAGTAAGAAACAAATCTCAGAGATTATAATAGTAAAATTGTTTAACAAGATTAACATTTTGCAGCTATTATTTAGCCATGTCCAGCAATGCTGAGCAGGTGAAGCCTATGTCTAATTTTTCACTGAACAGGACTCATCTCTTCTTAACCTTGGATAAGCCTCAACGACTCTGTGTCCCCTGCACATACTCAAATGTTAAAGTGCAGATTTATATTAAATGGCACATCCCCAGGCATGCACCAGTTAATGTGCACCACTGCTTTACCACCCATGGTGTGCCGCATTTACAATCAGATAGGAGAAAGCTGCGTCAAAACCCTGCGCCTGATTGAAGCTGGCATAGGTCTTGACGCAGCATTGTGCAGATGGGACACCCCTGAGCCTTGCTGGAGCTGCATCGCACTTGCAATACAACTCCAGCAATGCACCACCTTTACGGCACAGATGCGTCACGCATCTGTGCCGTTTTTGCCCCATGCTGCGCCACATTGTAAATGCAGCACAACATGGGTGGCGGAACAGTGGCGCAGGATGACTGTCACATCCCTGGTGATGCTCCAGTCATCATAAATCTATCCCTAAGCTTCTTATCTTGTTACAGATGAACTGCCATATGTATCATCAAAATATTTTACATTTTCTAAATAGCGAATTTTAAGGAATAAATAGCGATTCTTTACCATTCCTAATTTGCGATGAGCAAATTGCTAATTGCAAGTTACCCATTCATTTCCATGGCCTAGGAGGCTAATATGAATGAAGGTTTAATTTGCGATTAGCAATTTGCTCATCACAAAGTAGGAATTTTTCCAAGGGTGCAGGGGTGTCTCAAGAACACCTGCTGCACCCCTGAAAAACAAATTTAGGGGCATATGGCACACATACATGCCTTAAGGGCATGTGTTGGCGTCATATGGCACCTTTTCTTTTTTTGAAAAAAAGCTTTTTGAAAAGAATTCACAAATTACCACTAATTTACCACAATAGTTTCCAAATCCTTAATGTCATTTTTTACATAGTTTTTGTTTGATACATTGCATTTAAGTAGTCACAAAATTTACAAATGCTTCAGTGCAATCGCAAAATAAGGAATAGCAAATTTTGCTACTCCTTATTTTGCATCAAAGTTGTTTGATACATACCATTTGTCTAATTAACATTCGCAAAGGCCGAAATTCATAGAATTTTGATCTTTGCAAATGCTAATTAGCTTGATACATATGGCCCCAAGTGAGGCCTGTCTTGCGACATGGTGCATCTTTTGCATTACTGCTGATTGGGTTTTATGTGGTACGTTTTTTTTTTACACTATGACATATCTGCCTAAATGCATCAATTTTTAATGTTGTCACCTCATAGCAAATATTATGCACCACCGCTGCATCATAAAAGTGACGCACAGTGGCAGAAAAAAGGCATACACCTATCATAAATCTATCCCTAGCATTTTAAATGATTAATCCAGGATGACAATAAAGTGTGTCCTATCCAGAGGTTTGTTTAAGGTGAGGCCTACTCAGGATTGCAGATTAAAGTTACGCTTGATGAAGAATACAGAGGAGATAATACATATAAAGGACTACCAATGAAGTAAGTAATGTGCACTTTATTGCGCCAGTCATCATAAATGTATCCCTAAGCTTCTTATCTTGTTACAGATGAACCACCATATGTATCATCAAACTATTTTGCATTTCCTAAATAGCAAATTTTAAGGAATAAATAGCAATTCTTTACTATTCCTAATTTGCAATGAGCAAATTGCTAATTGCAAATTACCCATTCATTTCCATAGGCTAGGAGGCTCATAGGAATTAATGTTGCAATTTGTGATTAGCAATTAGCTCATCACAAAATAGGATTTTTTTCAAGCGTGCAGGGGTATCTCAAGAACACCCTGCTGCACCCCTGAAAAAGAAATTTGGGAGCACATGGCACACCTACATGCCCTAATGGCATGTATGGGCGTCATATGGGACCTTTTTTTTTTTTGAAAAAAATGCTTTTTGAAAAGAATTCGCAAATTACCACAAACTAGAAGTTGGTGGTAGTTTCCAAATCCTTAATATCATTTTTTACATATTTTTTTTTTGATACATTGCATTTAAGGAATCACAAATTTTGAATTATTGACATTTTAAGTAATTTCCACATGTGCAGTGTTTTCAAAATATAATTTGAAAATCGTTTTTGGGGAAAAGTAATGGTTTGCAAATTTATGACAAGGACATAATGGTGTATGCTTCTCTATAAGGCATTTCAGTATCTCTAATGTCATTTTTCCCATATTACATTATAAGACCTTTCCCCATGAAGCACATTCCTTGTAAATATGCTCCCACCTGTGCATTGCAAATTTAGATTTTGACTGTTTCAGACATATAGCCATGTTGAAAGTGACCCAAAAAAATTTGCAAACGTTTTAAAATAACACATTCATGTGTCTTAAGGACATTTTAAGTCATTTCCCCATGGACAATGTTTTCTAAGTGGCACAAAAGAGGTATACACCTATCATAAATCTGTCCCTAGCATTTTAAATGATTAATTCAGGATGACAATAAGATGCGGCCTATCCAGAGGTTTGTTTAAGGTGAGGCCTACTCAGGATTGCAGATTAAAGTTACGCTTGATGAAGAATACAGAAGAGATAATTTATTGTAAAGGCCTACCAATGAAGTAAGTGATTTCTACTTCATTGCGCCAGTCATCATAAATGTATCCGTAAGCTTCTTATCTTGTTAGACATCAACCGCCATATGTATCATATAACTATTTTCCATTTCCAAAAAAGCGAATTTTAAGGAATAAATAGCGATTCTTTACCATTCAAAATTTGCTTTGAGAAAATTGCTAATTGCAAATTACCCATTCATTTCCATGGGCTAGGAGGCTCATATAAATGAAGGTGCAATTTGCGATTAACAATTTGCTCATCACAAATTAGGAATTTATTCCAAAGGTGCAGGGGTGTCTCAAGAACACCCTGCTGCAACCCTGAAAAAGAAATTTGGGGGCATATGGCGCACATACATTTTAACAACATTCCTTTACCTCAACAACGATTTTCAAATCATAACTTCAAAACACTACACATGGGAAAATTACTTAAATTGTCCTTAAGACACATAAAAGCGTTTTTTGATTGGCTTTCCTGCATGGTAGGGTCACTTTTAACATGGCTATGTAACACAAACATTCAAAATCAAAATTTTCCATGCACAGGTGGGAGCATATTTACAAGCAATTTGCGCCACAAAGAAAGGTCTTACATTAAAATGGGAAAAATAACATCAAGGACAGTCAATTGCCTTATAAAGAACCATACACCATTATGTCCTTCTCATGAATTTAAAAACAATTCCTTTTTCCCAAAAACGATTTTCAAATCATAATTTCAAAACACTGCACATGAGAAAATGACTTAAAATGTCATTGAAACACATGAAAGCGTTTTTTGATTGGCTTTCCTGCATGGTTGGGTCACTTTTATCATGGCTATGTAACACAAACATTCAAAATTAAAATTTTCATGCACATGTAAGAGCATATTTACAAGCAATTTGCGCCACAGAGAAAGATCTTACACTAAAATGAGAAAAATAACATCAGGAACAGTCAATTGCCTTATAAAGAACCATACACCATTATGTCCCTGTCATGAATTTAAAAACAATTCCTTTTCCACAAAAACGATTTTCAAATCATAATTTCTAAACACTGCACATCAGAAAATGACTTAAAATGTCATTAAAACACATGAAATCATTTTTTGATTGGCTTTCCAGCATGGCTGCGTCACTTTTAACATGGCTATGTAGCACAAACATTCAAAATCAAAATTTTCCATGCACATGTGAGAGCATATTTACAAGCAATTTGCGCCACATAAATCATAATTTTCTCATTAAAGCACACTATTCTCTATCTAAAGTAAAGAAATATTTTCTCACCTTAGCAAATACTTTGAGTTTGAAAACAGTCTCAGAAACACACCAATTTGTCTTCAGCAGAGCAAAAGGTATGCACTCCAGAGTCTGCAGCTATCAAAAGCACAGAAATGCTGTAATTCTTCACACATATTTCTCATGTCACCCAATCAAAACTCTTCCCTCATTTTTTTTCAAATGAAAACCCTTCCCCCTCTGCCCTTTCTGCCTATTTTCCATAGCAACCACCTCTTGGAGAAACTCTGGTGTTTGCAAGTTCACACAACAATGTTGCAATTGAACTCTGAACTCTCAGTGCACCTGCATATCCAGTGCTTTCTTTCATTTAATGATTTTTTATTGACCACTCAAAATACATCTTTCAAAGAACACATCTGTGCACCCTAACTTTCTGTTTTCATCAATCAAAATCCACCAATCACTGTTACTGCTTCATAAACACAGAAACTCCACAGTTTTTTTCATTTCAAACTCTCATTTTTTCAACTGCCATTTCATTGCCACACTTCATCTGACTGCAGGAGAACCTTCTCTCACCATGTTTTCTGTCTGGATTGTTGGTCATAGTTATATTCACTGGGCTCAAAGGTACGTTGAAAGCAGGAATTTACCTAACCTCAATTTACAAGATGTGGAAATTAAGTGGTTTGGCCACAGAGGATTAAAATGTCACCAATTGATACCATTGGTGAAAACCTTTATGCATTTGCCAAAACCTGACCTGTTAATTGTGCACTGTGGAGGTAATGACTTGGGCACTTTGACTGGTGTAGGTCTGGAAATGCTTTTAAAGGACACCTTTGAGCAATTAATGGCACTTTTTCCTCAGACTGCCTTGGTATATTCAAATATATGCCAAAGACAGAAATGGAGGTGGTCAAACCAATTTTGTCCACAAATTGAGAAGTCGAGGAAGCATGTAAACAAATCTGTTTCAGCTTACATGAGAGACCATGGAATGGGCTCCCTGTACAACAATAACTTGCGTTACTACATGCAAGATATCTACAGAGGAGATGGAGTTCACTTCTCAGATGAGGGCAACAGAATTTTCACTCTGAATTTAAAAATGTGCATTGGTACCTACTTATAAGTACCTAAATGTACCATAAACCCAAAAGCTCTTCTCAGAGCTACCCTACATCTGATCACTCACAATTATTATTTAACTCTAACATTTTTCACTAATTTTCAACAAAGTACGCTCCCGGGGGCGCTACCCGGTACGCGAACCGGGAGCTAACCTCGCGAAATTTTTTAAAAAAATGGTTTTTTTTTCGCACATATAAACCTCCTCAGCCACCCTCAGAAAACCTAGGGGGTCAAGATAAGTCTACCGTGCCCCCTTCTACCCATTCTGAACATTATTTGCCCTCCATCTTGTATCTTAATTCGACCGAAACACAAAATGGTGGACTCCCGGAACGCTTAAGGTACGCGAACCGGGGCGCTCAACGGTTCGCGTACCGGGTCGCTCCCTGGGAAGCGCACCATCAAAAAAGGTGGGAAAGTAGTTCACAGAAAAGCCACTTGAGACAATTTCACCAAATATAGATTAGCTCATACTACATACCAATCCCTACCATTTTCACAAATTTGATTGGAATTCCATTTAGCCATTTAGCCTGTAGACCTCTCTAAATACCGTGAGGTAAATTACTTCACAAAACACATCTGAAATGTTGGAATTGACAACCAATTAAAATGTTACTTTCATTTTCTACTTTTTTTACCTGACATTTGATTGGTTATGTACCCGAATATATATAAAGGAAGAGAAGGAAACACAGCCATTTTGACTACTACTTCCTGGTGGACATTTCAATAGGATTTTCATTAATAACTTCAACTTCTTTTTAAAGGTAAGTTGTTATTTTTAAAACTGAAGTATATTGTGCACTTTAAGTTAATATGGCAAACTTTTTCTGTTAGTTATATACTATCCCTCTGTAGTACTTATAAATTTAGATACACTTTTTTATATTCCTACTTCCACTCTGATACTATACACTGCCCAAAGATAAATTCTCTGTTAAAAACTACCTATCTAAAATTAATCCCAACAGTGCCCTACCTCTACTAATATATATTTTTTTTATGCAAATTTCAGGGAAAATGGAAAGTGAACAAAACATTTCATTTGAAATTGTCCTTCCAGAGTCCAACACAGAAATCATTGATCCAAATGAGATTGAATTTATGGATGAAACTTGGGACCAAGAACTACTGCAATGTGTACAAGCAGTAGATAACCTCCTTGCAAATGAGGACATTTTACAACCTCAGAGACTACAATCTATATTCCATGATTATTATGAAATTTCTGACAATGAAATGTTAGAAAGTTTAATAAATTATGAAACACAATAAAAAAAGCTTAAAAAATTTAAAAAAATAATCAACAAAACCAACAATCAATTAACATACAGCATTTGAAAAGTCTATCATTTATTTTTCATTGTGGTACGCTCCCCAGAACGCTTCCCGGTTCGCGTACCGGGCGCTAACCACGAAAAAAAACAAAAAAAAAATTTTTTTTTTTTTGCTTCGCGGGGCCCCTTTAAAACCTCCACATTAAACCTAGGGGGTCAGCGAGGATCTACTATGCCCCCTTATAGTTATTTCCCCCTTTGTTTTGGCCTCCTCTTGTCTCTCGATCCTACCGAGAGACAAGATGGCGGCCGCTCCGGACTGTTTAGAATGTTGACAGACACCGGAAAGCCAATCAGCTTCGCTACGCGAAGTTCCGATACGCTTAAGGTCCGCGAACCGGGGCGCTGCCTGGTCCGCGCTTACAGATATATATCTTTTTTTAAACGTTAATTTCTGAAAATCCACTGGAGCACATATATTGAGACCTACAAAAGGCACATCGGGCTACCAGTCCCTACAATTTTGCCAAGTTTCGTGCAAATCCATTCAGCCGTTCGGGCTAAAAGTGAGGCTAACCGCCCTATGGAAAACTCAATGTTAAAAACACGTTTTGGGACCCCCCTTTTTTCTCGGCCCCCCCTGGACGAACCCCCCCCAAATTTTCAGGGGCTGCTCAGAAACAAAATGTTCCATTTTCCTGAAAATTTCAGCCAATTCCGTCCACAAACGCCAAAGTTATTAGACATAGAATTTTCAAAAATCCCATAGGGAAAAAATCCTAACTATATATACCTACTGGCGACCGCCAGTAGGTAATATATATATATATATATATATATATATATATATATATATATATATATATATATATATATATATATATATATATATATTCTATTATATAATATATATAGCTCCCATTCCCAAAGGAAGACCAGCACTTGCGTTAGAGATCTAATTCTCATTGTGGATTTATTTGCACACTTCACAACAAATGCATTTCGGCGCTAATCCTTTGTCATTGTCAGCAGCCACCTAACTGACAAGGTTTTTTATGTCCATTTCATGTCATCAGCGTAGTAAAAGGACTACATTTCCACCTACAATGCCTGTCGCCATCTTAGAACATGCAAATCGACCTCTAATACAGCATATATTGAGCATTAGGAATTCTGCATTCATTATTATATGGAAGTAGATCAGCATCATTTCACAGTTACTCATGTTAAAACTGTCACTTGATCACCGCTCAATGCTCCAAATTCAGTTATCTGTATCATCACCACCATTGGCGAGAGATATTCTAGTACTTCATAAAGTTCATAATTAAATAATATTTAGACTGTACACATAATTGTGCCCTGAATTGGCTTTGCTACAACTCACTTCCAATTAATTCCTGAAATTTCATTTGGATCAGTGCGTTCTTCCATACATGTCCCTATCCTACAGCTGATGACTCTTCTTCTGTTCTTTCACAAATGTATTGCTAATTCCTCCCCACTGTTGAGACCCTCTGGTGATTTCGTCTGCATACCAATTATGTAGCCTGATTCTAATCACCTCAATTTCTTCTCTCTATCGCCTCCTCTACTGTCCCTTGGTACAAAATCTAGACAGATGTATTGAAGGAGAGACCTGTTACGTTGGTGGTGACTCGCAAAATGTTGTGCCACCGAGTAGTTGACGTCATTATTGCTAATCGCCCTCTGGGGCTCTGAGGGGTACCTTCACTCAGTGGATAGTACTCCCTATGTATCGCAGTCTACATGGACAGACCAGACGGTATACACAATACGCTGTATTACAAATCTTGAATTTAATCATTTTACCTTCCACCAGGCCGTTGATGTTCTATAAAACGTATTTTCTTATTATTAGCAAAGGCCTCACATCTCCCACAGGGGAGAAAAACAGAAAGGAACTGCAGATTAGAAGATTGTTTTTTAGCCGGCAAGTGGCTCTCCACTATCAGGTCTTTTATTGATCGTCCTTTCCTAAATGACAACTACGGATGTTGTGGCAGATCTCAACCTATTATTTGGTCAGATTTAAAAATTCTCCAATATTTTTGCATTATATTCCTCACCTTACTTGCAGCATTTGAATAACTTGTTGTCATTGTGAAATTGGTGCTTCCCTTACTATAGACTTTTCTTGATTCTTCCTGCAGCAGAGCTACCCTTGCTTTTTCCTCCGCTATTTTCAGTGCCTCTTTCAAGATTCCCTTCTAATAGCCTCTCACCTCTAACCATTGGATGCTATCTCTGGGTGCCTGCTGAAAATCACTATCCCTAGAGCTGTTTCTCTTGATTCTCAGTAGTTCCCCATATGGAATGCTCTTTATTAGACTTGGCAGGTGACTGCTACTGGCATGCAGCACCAAGTTTCAAGCTGTGACTTTTCTGTAAAGTGGAGTTTAGATTTTATTGGTACTCAAAAATACCTTTAGGTCTAAGAAGTTTACTTGAGAAGCACTTCTCTTGCTGGTAAATTTGAAGTTCAAACTATTTTCATTCAAATTAGTGATATATTGTTTCACAGAATCCTCTGTCCCTCTCCATATAATGAAGAGATCATCAATATAACTCCTGCAGCATATAATCTAACCCACCCATTCATCCATGGTTTCTCTCCAGCCCACCTGCTTCTCCCACCAGCCCGCAAACAAGTGCTCAAAAATGGGGGCGAAGCAGGTGCCCATACCTTTACCCTGTATCTATGAATACCTTTGGTCCTGAAAGATAAAGATGGTATTGTTCATTATTAAACAACAACAAGAGTGACAGCAACTACAAAATCTTAAATATATGATCCCACAACGAGAGCCACAGAAAGAAAGATAGGGTGAAAAAGAAAAGAACATTTTTTTCTTTTTTTAAAAAGAACCCTCACTCACCGACCTAGTCAGTGACATGCTTCATCATTGGGTTCTACTGGGGCAACCAAATGTCACCCCAGTATGCTACTACGCCTGTGATACAGCGGAGCTGGATTTTTTCTATGTGAAAAAAGTGACAAGAAAAGGTGCTAATGTGAGTGGTTAAAAAAGATAGCTGATTGTAACCTATATTCATTTTAATACATGGTCAAACAGCATCAGTTAAAAACAGGTAAAAAGCGGACCATTTGGAGTTCATTCGTTTGAAATCCTGTGTCCTACAAAGTAGTGGTCAACATGTTATTGCTAGATAAGGCAAAATTCACGAAGCATTCTTCAGGACCTATGAATTAATCCTCCGACGGTATGCACACGCTAAGGTGCACCCTACCGTGAGTATGTGACAAAAAACCAATATTACTCACGGAAAGTGCCCGTGGGGGCTCTCCTAGACTTATCTAGGGCCCATAATCTGTTGAAGAGAAGAGAGAGAAAACCGTAATAAACAGGAAAAAACTACACAGTCCCCTCTGTTCAGACATAAAGTAACAAACTCTAAAACCATGTCACTGTGCTCCTAGTACTTTAGGGGGTCGCCCTTTCAAAAATATGTGATTGCTTTCAATTCATCTATGTGCCTTATGCTCATACTCAGATTTGATACAATGAGTGTAATCCTAAGGAAATCCTCTTACCATTCCACCCCTTGTATGAGTCTAAGAAAATATTTTGTGTCTCTTGTATAAGATGCTAGATGAGACACACATGAGCATTGGAAATGTTCCACATATAAGGACATATTCTCTGTGAGACTCTGAATAGATTACACAATTGGCCGCCCTGATGGACTCATCTTGTTTTGACCTTTGGTAGGCCGTAAAAGGTCGGTATCCTTGGGTGCTTATTCTGCAGAAAGTAAAGTTCTGCTCTGGAAAGCACTCCTTTCCTATATCATTTCAGAATCACTTCTCCAAATGCCTGTATGTTCTTCATTTACTCCGTCTCTGTGGTGGGGGTGTAGTTCTTATTGTTCAATTGTCTATATGCTTCTTTGCAGTAATTGTCCCTTGTTTGCAGCACTATATTCCCTCCCTTGTCTTAGGGTTTCACGACTATTGTTTGATCCATCTGTAAAGTCTTCATTGCTTGCCTTTGGTCACATGTGATATTCCATTTATTCATTCCTTTCTCTCCCTGTGCACGAAGGGCCAGGAGCTCTTTGTTGACATTTTCTGCAACACATCGATGGTGCCCATGAGTATTTGAGGGTAAAACTATGGAGGTGTCTTAAAGGGTCTTGGAGCCCTATTTGTGTTATACCCAGATTTTCAATTCTGTCCATGTCATCTCTTCGTGCTTGTCCTTGTGGACTCCCATTGCTTTTGAGTTTCTCCAGAACAGCCAAAGTGTCCAGGTGGCATATCGTGAGCATATCTGTGTCTTCACATGGCAATCCTCTGTTTGTTATCTGTCCAGGGGTTTTCATTTTAAAATACTTATGCAGTTTTACCTTTCTTAAGAACTTTAATAGATCTATTTGTGGTAGTGTGTATTCAAAAGTCCCAGTCAAACAGAATTTTAATCCCAGTCTGAGGACCAACTCTGAATTTTTGCTAAATTTTCTTGATGTTTGGTTTAGGATGGTTAAATTGTCACATATTGTCTGTAATTACTGCCCCTTCTATTTCTGGTGTTCCAGGGGATTCCATCGTTTTCGTTGCTTACACCTTCCTCTTCTTGTTGGTCTGTTACCCTTGGTTCTAGTGGTCTTCCCTTTCTACCTCTTAGCCACGTCTAGCGGATTAGACTCAACTCCTCGTGAAAAGGGTGTTGCGCCACTCTACTCAGTCCAGTATTTCCCCCTTCATCCGATTCTTCTGCATCCGTCACTTCATACTCTGAGGTGTCTCTCTGCTCTGCGACTGCTCGGTTCCTGGTACTTTTCAAATCCCACCTCGGAGCATCATATCTCCTGGCAAAGGTCAGGATTCTTCCTAGTTCGTAATCCCTGGCGCCTCTATCAAACTGTTGTTTTCGCTGCTGTATCTCCTTCTCATATGTTCCCAGGCATTTCTTTATAACTTCCTTCTCCTCGTGTTTAGCCCTATCTCCTATGTCTAATATGCTGTTTGCTAGAGCTTTGATCTCTTTCAAGGTTTTTTTGCGATCATTCCAAGAGCATTTAACCAATATTTTAAGCATTCCCTTAGACGAGTCCGCCGTGTATTCTGCCCACTCATCTCACAACTCCGGATCAGGATTTTCATATGCCTGGACAGTGTAGATCCTAAGGCCTCTTGATACTCTGCCAACATCTATATAGTGTTGTAAGGATGTGGCCTCCCACCACTTCTTTATTTCCCTCTCGTGGAGCCTCTCCAATTGCTGGTATGTACTTCTCAATCATGCTGTATCGGGTTGGAAGTAAAGCTTTCTCCCTGAGTGCGTCTCACCCGGCACACTCTGAAAATGCCAGTTGCCACTTAGCGGCGTGCCGCTTCACTTAATATCAATTCACCCTATCCGGGTTACTCTAGTGTTCCTCTCTAACTCGTTATGCCATGGATCTAATGAATCACAGTTCTGTTATGGACACGTAAAATCTCTTACCTCTCGGAGTCTTCTCTCAGCTCGTATAGTTTTGCAGAAAGTCAGCCTCTATTGGAGTGCTTCCAAAGACAGTCCCGTTCACAGCGGTGCAGAGGCGTATGTTACTTTCCGCCGCTCCGTTGCTGGCTGCCTTCCGCTTCTGCACTCAACGGGTGCTCGATCATGCGAGGGCAGTCTGGTGTACACATTCAGCTCCTATTCCCAAAAGAAGCCCAGCACTCGCATTAGAGATCAAATCCTCATTGTGTATTTATTTGCACAATTCAAAACAAACGCGTTGGCCGTGATGAGACGGATAACTGAATTTGGAGAATTGAGCGGTGATCAAGTGACAGTTTTACCATGAGTAACTGTGAACTGATGCTGATCTACTTCCATATAATAACGAAAGCAGAATTCCTAATGCACAATATATGCCGTATTAGAGGCTGATTTGAATGATCTAAGATGGCAACAGGCATTGTATGTGGAAATGTAGTCCTTTTACTATGCTGGTGGTGGTGAAATTGACTTAAAAAACCTTACCATTTAGGCAGCCCCTGACACTGACGAAGGCTTAATGCCGAAACGCGTTTGTTTTGAAGTGTGCAAATAAATCCACACGAGGATTTGATCTGACTCGAGTGCTGGTCTTCCTTTGGGAATGGGAGCTGAATGTGCCAGACTAACCTCGCGTGATCAAGCACCCGTTGATGAGTGTGGAAGCGGGCGGCAGCCAGCAACGGAGCACGAGGATATACTATTTATATATATATATATATATATCTCATGCTCATGCTGGTTCTGGTTTTTGAAAGGCACTCAAACACACACAAGGCTTCAAGCATTAGCCTTTAATAACTGGTACCGAAACATCTGGCTTCCAACCTTTCGTAGTCAGATTCCCACTGCCTGACGCGTTTCAAATACATTCTTCTTCAGAAGCTTGTGTGGAAAATGAGAAGAGCACCGGCTGGTTTCTATCACACCCTTTTTCTTGCTGACACCACGCCCCCTCATGGGCTGCTCTGACTGAGTCCTGCACTGTGCATTAAGGTTAGTGCAGTCCCATTACCTTAACGGTGCTCATTGTGTTAAAAAGACCTTCAGATAGGTCGCGGCAGAAGGCACTTCCTAAATCCAAAGAATGTGCCCCACATGCGAGGACCGGCAAATGACGACCCCCCATGGGCCCCTTAGACAGACAGACAGACAGACAGACAGCGATCACCAGTAGGTATATATAGTTAGGACCTAGTTTCCATAGGAAATCCACAACATTCTATTGGGAATACCTTTAGCGTCGATTGAGGAAATTGCGTGAAATTTTCCAAACTTTTGGCCAGCTCAGTTCTGCTCCTTTCCTGAAAGTTTTGGGGGGATTTGTCAAACGGGGACCGAGAAAAAAGGGGGTCCCAAAACGTGTTTTCCCCCTTGTTCATTTCTATAGGACGTTCAGACACGGCTACAGCCCGAACCGCTGAATGGAATTACACCAAACTTTGCAAAATTGAAGGGACTGGTACGCAGAAGTGCCTTTTCTATATTTGGTGAAAATTGCTCCAGCGGTTTTAGTGAAAATTAACTTAAAAAACACATATATATCTATATAAGCTTACTGCAAGCTTACTGTAAGCTTACTGTAATCTGTACCTTCCCGAGTACGAGCTGCATTCTGATTGGCTGCCAATTTCTGTCAACACTCCAAAACAGAGATTGTTGGCAGCCATCTTGTACCTCGGTAGACTGAGGCACAGGAACGCAGAAAAACAAACGTGTAGAACTCAAAAAGGGGGCAGGGTAGAAGCACCCTGACCCCCTAGGCCTGCTCAGGGGGTCCCTCACGAACCCCCCAGGCCCCCCCCAATTTGTTTCTTTTTTAGATCTGATTGGCTGTCAGCACTTCATCCAAGAAGTTTTGGCAGCCATCTTGGGACCAATATACACGATAGCACTTCATTAAAAAGCATTGTAGTTAATAGAGGGTTTTAGGACTTTAGTTACATTATAAATCATTTGTTGATGGTACCATGCTCATTTTAGGAATTGTGGTGTGTTCTAAGGTGATTTTACCATGTGAAAAAGCCTCCTGCTGGGATATCATGAATCATGATTGAAAGAAAACTATTATCTCATGCTTTTCCCACAGTGGTTTGGAAGGGGATCTATAAGCTAAACTGAAAGCATATTTTCTGTAAATTCACATTATCTTTCTCAGTCATGTGAGAATGAAGTCTGACATTCTCAGTAAAACATGTACATCCAACAAGGACAGAGACTGTCAGTTGATTCCTTTGTGTTCTACTGCAGCCTCCTAGAGTGTTCTAAAGAACAACTAGAGCGCTAACAGTCCTACTTATTACAAAGGTGTGGCACACCTGAAGCCATCTTGATTGGAATAAAGTGGTATCTCTTGTAACATTTAATTTAAAAAGTAACAAAATGAGGGGGTATATTTTGCCATAGAAAGTATGATTAGTGCTGCAGAAAGAAAAATTAGGGCACATTTTGAGTGACTTCTCAAATCCTCTTCTATTTCATTAAAAAATTCTGACATGCAGTCTCCCAAGATGGCCACCAGAGACAAAATAGCCCAAATGTAGCCCAAATATCACCCAGATGTAGCCCAAATATAGCCCAATGACAGAATGTCCCAGAGTGTTCTAAAGAACAACTAGAGCGCTGACAGTCTTACTTATGACAAAAGTATGGCACACCAGAAGCCATCTTGTTTGGAATGAAGATGGAAGTCTGAAAACATTTAATTTAAAAAGGAACAAAATAAGGGGGTTAATTTTGCCATAGAAAGTATTAGTGCTTCAGAAAGCAAAATTAGGGCACATTTTGAGTGACTTCTCAAATCCTCTTCTATTTCATTAAAACAATTCTGACATGCAGACTGAAACATGCACTTTGAATACCAGCAGCAGACTTCCCTGGTGAGCAGCAGCTTTACTACAGTGATCTAATGAGCAACTAGAGTGCTAACATTCATAATTTATGGCAAATGTGTGACACATCTGAATGCCATCTTGATGGAACCAAAGTAAACAAGCATTGAAAATGGAATAGATCTCGCCCTCGTTTAAGTTTAAGCCATTCTGTTTGTAATGAGGTGGCTTTTTAGCTTTGCTTTTATTAGTGTTTTTCAAACTCATGTAAATAACATGCATATTTATGCATATATGTATATGTATGCATGCATTTATATTTGTATTTATATAGATATGCAGATTATATATGTTTATATATATATATATGTGCATATATATACATATATATAAATGCAATTATATATACATATATATTACCTACTGGCGGTCGCCAGTAGGTATATATAGTTAGGATTTTTTCTCTATGGGTTTTTTGAAAATTCTATGTCTAATAACTTTGGCGTTTGTGGACGGAATTGGCTGAAATTTTCAGGAAAATTGAACATTTTGTTTCTGAGCAGCCCCTGAAAATTGGGGAGGGGGTTCGTCCAGGGGGGGTCGAGAAAAAAGGGGGGTCCCAAAACGTGTTTTTAACATTGAGTTTTCCATAGGGCGGTTGGCCTCACTTTTAGCTCGAACGGCTGAATGGATTTACCGAAACTTGGCAAAATTGTAGGGACTGGTAGCCCGATGTGCCTTTTGTAGGTCTCAATATATGTGCTACAGTGGATTTTGAGAAATTAACGTTTAAAAAAAGATATATATCTGTAACAGCGGACCGGGCAGCGCTCCAGGACGCGTACTTTTCGCGCAACGGAGCTTTGTGAAGCGAAGCTGATTGGTTCTCCGGCGTCTGTCAACATTCCAAACAGTCCGTAGCGGCCGCCATCTTGTCTCTCGGTAGGATCGAGAGACAAGAGGAGGCCAAAGCGAAGGGGCAAATGACCATAAGGGGGAATAGTAGATCCTCGCTGACCCCCTAGGTTTGATGTGGAGGTTTCAAAAGGGCCCCGCGGGGCAAAAAAAAAAATAATAATAATAATCGAACGGCTGAATGGATTTGCACGAAACTTGGCAAAATATTAGGGACTGGTAGCCCGATGTGCCTTTGCTAGGTCTCAATATATGTGCTCCAGTGGATTTTGAGAAATTAACGTTCAAAAAAAGATATATATCTGTAACAGCGCTCCGCTTCGCGTACTTTTCGCGTTACGGAGCTTTGCGAAGCGAAGCTGATTGGCTCTCCGGTGTCTGTAAACATTCCAAACAGTACGTAGCGGCCGCCATCTTGTCTGTCGGTAGGATCGAGAGACAAGAGGAGGCCAAAGCGAAGGGGCAAATGACCATAAGGGGGCATAGTAGATCCTCGCTGACCCCCTAGGTTTGATGTGGAGGTTTTAAAAGGGCCCCGCGGGGAAAAAAAAAATAAATAATAATAATAATCGAACGGCTGAATGGATTTGCACGAAACTTGGTAAAATATTAGGGACTGGTAGCCCGATGTGCCTTTGCTAGGTCTCAATATATGTGCTTCAGTGCATTTTGAGAAATTAACGTTCAAAAACAAGATATATATCTGTAACAGCGCTCCGCTTCGCGGAGATAACATTATATCTGTATTACCTAGCTGTTGCTAACACCAGTTAGCGACGGCTAGTAGGAGATAGCGACCATCTTGGGCCCCACTTTGCATGTGAGTGATATTTATCACTAATGACATGCAAAGTGGGCATGCCAAGATGTTAGCGACTGGAAACAGTCGCTA
The DNA here is from genome assembly GCF_964261635.1 of Lissotriton helveticus. Lineage (NCBI taxonomy): Eukaryota > Metazoa > Chordata > Amphibia > Caudata > Salamandridae > Lissotriton > Lissotriton helveticus. The sequence continues at coordinate 1,472,986,655 of NC_136067.1, forward strand.
ACATCGCTATCTCCTATTATCAACTTTTGGAAATATTCGAGATAAGCGCGAATATCTCCAAAAAGTAACAGCTGCCCTGAGCAGTTCTTAGCCATGTTATCCAATGGGAGGTGGATAACATGGCTAAGAGCATTAGCTCGGTAATGCATGAATATCGCTGAGTTTTCAGCGATATTAATGCACTGCGGTCGTTTTTTATCGTATTTGCGATAAACCTTGATAATAGCAAGGTTTATCTGCGATAATTTCTGACGGTAAAAAAATCTTTGCAATGCATCGTTAGGGATAAATATCGCTTAACTTTGGTAATATGCCCCAACGTCTGTTAACGTTCGATTGGAAGGAAATCAGGAAGTGTTGAAAAACATTGTCTGCGCCATCTTGTCTTTTTTCAAATGCCACACTTTTGTCGTGCACGGCAGCCATTTTAGATGCCTTGACCAGACCCACTCTGTGCACGCTGTCGATCCTTAGCATGGCTCCCCACCCTCGCAAGCATCTCACCCAGGCAGTGGTCACCCCCGCTCTCTGTCTTATGCATGGGTAATAAACCTCCCCCCATCTGCGCTGCTCTTCCCTGAGAATCACACCCTGTGCCCGCCCGACACCTCCCTTTCGCCCTATTCACTACCGCACCCTCTGACACTCCTTTTCCTCTGTGTCCGATTGTCCAGGCCGGTCCTAGGCTATCAGCTAGCCCTGCAGATGTAGTTTATGGCCACAGCTGTAAAGAATCACCCCTCTTCAAAGGAGTTATAGTAGATCAAGGCCCACACTCGATGAGATCCGTCACAGCAGAAGCGTTGCTATTATCTGAAAACCATCCTGTATTGTGATTGGGGAGGGGACCGAGCGTGAAGCGGAAGATTCCAGGGATGACTCTTTGTACATCAAAGTTTTTACAATTATGTGTCACATTAAAAATATATAGCACTCCGACAAAGTAGTAAGATTATAAAACTTTAATAATTTATAAATATATACAAGAAAACAAAAATAGTAATAACATATAAACAGTTTTAGGGAAAAACAACGAAGTAGCGGTCGGCTGTGCGAATAGTCCCAACGCAGCACAACGTCCAGATTTCCGGCGTGGGGCGTCGCGGGGGGTGGGTCATCAGTAGCAAACTGTTGTGCGAATAGTTCCAAGGCAGCAGAACGCGCCGAAATCTAGATGACACGAAAGTGATGTCTAGTAAGTTGCCACACAGCAAATAACGGCGTGGGGCGTCGCGGGGGGTGGGTCATCAGTAGCAAACTGTTGTGCAAATAGTTCCAAGGCAGCAGAACGATGGCACCAAGGTGATGTCCAGTAAGTTGCCGCACTGGTTTTGGTATCCTACAATGCTGCTCCGAATAACGGCGTGGGGCGCCCCGGGGGAGGCGGCGTGAACGGGCCTCTCCAGGTGGAGTGTCATCTGTTGTAGTGGGGCGCCCCTTTACCGTTTCAGTTGCCATTCCGTCCGTTTTTGGTCCACTATGTCAAAAGCCGCATATCAGCTGAGTTGCGCCCACTCTTGCGGTGCAGCGATAGGCGTCTGTCACAGGACTCTCAAAATGGCGCCAGGCTCTTTCCTTTTTTGGGCCTGGTCCACTGAAATGGCCCTGGGACACCTTGGAAATCGGACGCTTGTCTGCTAGGTCTTGGACCCCATTCTCGAAAGCGTCCCCTCCGCCTTGAGAATTCATCAAAAGTTTTGGGGGCCCCGACTCCTGCAGGCTTCTGGTGGGGAGCGGCTGCCATGATTGCTCGCGGAATGACCACGATGGAGCTACGAGATGGTGGTGCTCTCATGCTGACGCCAGTTTAGTCTGAAACATCCAGAAACAAGGTGGGGCTTTCATCGTTTGGGGAAAAAAAAAAAGTTTTCATCCAATGAAAAGTGTTGTTTTTAGGTCATATGATCAAGCCTTCCATCATTAGGAAACCAAAAGTAAAATGAACCAATGAAAAGTTTTATAAACAAGTCACATGGCCTGTTATGCGGCATAGGGTATAAAATGCGGAGAAAATACGTTGGCACGTGAGGCGGCGTCAGTAGCGGACCGATGTGCGAATAGGCCGAAGGCAATACAACGCGCCAAGATCCGGATGGCACCGAGGTGGTGTCCAGCAAGTTGCGGCACTGGTGTGGCCATCCAACAATGCTGAAAGTCGGCGTGGGGCGCCCCGTTGGCCTGTGAGATGGCGTCAGTAGCGGACCGATGTGCGAATAGGCCGAAGGCAGCACAACGCGCCAAGATCCGGATGGCACCGAGGTGGTGTCATAGTTGAGAGTTCTGAGCAGCGGTTGTAACACTGTCTGAAGCTTATTTGCAGCTGCTGCAGCTTCACTACGCGCCAAGATCCGGATGGCACCGAGGTGGTGTCTAGTAAGTTGCCGCACTGGTGTGGCCATCCAACAATGCTGAAAGTCGGCATGGGGCGCCCCGTTGGCCTGTGAGATGGCGTCAGTAGCGGACCGATGTGCGAATAGGCCGAAGGCAGCACAACGCGCCAAGATCCGGATGGCACCGAGGTGGTGTCTAGTAAGTTGTCGCACTTCTGTGGCCATCCTACAATGTTGAAAGTCGGCGTGGGGCGCCCCGTTGGCCTGTGAGATGGCGTCAGTAGCGGACCGATGTGCGAATGGGGCCAAAGGCAGCGCAACAATATTTTCTGACTGACACCACAAGGCGCTGAGATGCCAAGATCCGGATGGCACCGAGGTGATGTCTAGCAAGTTGCTGTACTGGTGTGGTCATCCTACAATGCTGAAACTCTGCGTGGGTCGCCCCATTAGCCTGTGAGATGGCGTCAGTAGTGGACCGATGTGCGAATAGGCCGAAGGCAGCACAACGCGCCAAGATCCGGATGTCACCGTGGTGGTTTCATAGTTGAGAGGCACTTCATCTGCAGTGGGGCGCCGAGATCTGGATGGCACCGCGGTGATGTCTAGCAAGTTGCTGTACTGGTGTGGTCATTCTACAATGCTGAAAGTCGGCGTGGGTCGCCCCATTAGCCTGTGAGATGGCTGTTCTTTGGATTTGGGCCTGGTCCACTAAAATGGCCCTGGGACACCTTAGAACTCGGACGCTCGATTTTTTTTTCCTTTCCTGTACATGCAAAAAAAGGTAAATGCCCGGTACGTTACATGCTTCATCTGCCACGATGAACTCTCCAGAGGAACCGAAAAAAATATAGTTGTGGTAACTATACCATGCATCGTCATATGGAGAGGTGGCACCAATTAATTATAGTGCTGCATAAAAGAGAGATTTGGAGGAGAACCCCTGACCTGCTAGTACATTCATCAAAGAAGTGGCACTGAGAGCTTCAGAGGCAAGGGAAACGGTCCCAAATATTTAGAAGAACTTTGGAAAGATTAAAATGACATGTTTAGATTGTGGCAAATTAATTTCATGTGGACAGATGAGTGTTACTCTAATAAATACAGCATATGAACATCATCATAGTCGATGGTTGGTAGAGACATTTTGACTATATCCTGGACCTGCCCGTCCTCGCCCAAAATGGCGCCGGAATAAATGGGACTCGTAACTCCTTGTTGTGTACTGGTTGCAGAACCTTGAAATCACGAGATACGTATGCAGTTTTGAAGCACATGGCGGGCGGGGACGAGAATTGATTGAATATTTCGACATCCCTATTGATATTAAGTTCTGATGTGTTATTGATTACTGTACTATTGAAAGTTCGAATTAACGTCACCCATGGTACTTGCCCGCAAATGTATATCTAGATAATTTTATTGTAACTGGCCCTGTCGTATTTTAATTATAAAATGTACGTCCACCGATTCCGTAACTGTTAGACACCTTAGTTCTTGCAACCTAATGGCCCGCCCGTTACGTTCCTCTACAGTGTAAATGTCTACTCATCATATACGATTACACTTTGCTCTGTGGCAGGCCCACGTGGTTATAGGCTCGTATTTGTATAATGAAATTTTCACAATAAAGGTTTTTAAAAGAAAACATGGTAGTAGTATATACATTGGTAAAGTTTTTAATAATAGTCACTGTTTTAGAATCAGTAAAAGGCAAGTGAAATAAAGCAGACCAATTACATGAAGGGTAAAAGGTATAATACGAAGGAACGCAGTAAAGATAAATGGTCAAGGGCTGTTGTGTTTTCTATTCCTGCAACATAAAGTGATCGATAAGAATCTCATATTCAGGCGTATCGGCGACTAAGACAGCAGGTCGACCCTCTTTTGCTCAACGGCTCCGTACTGGGACGAAGAAACGCTCTTTTTCTCGAAAAAAGAATATATTTTACTTGCAGGACAGTTGTAAAATTTCCGGGAAAGTACATTAGCCTGGAACATTATAACATATATTTAAGAAAAAATAATGTTCGGAAGTAATGAAAAGCGTAATTTTTAGGTCATATGACTAAGCCTTTCATCATTACAATAAGAAAAGTAAAATGAACCAATGAAAAGTTTTATTAACAAGTCACATGACGCATTACGCGACAACGCAGGTACAGAATATAGTCAAAATGTCTCCACCAACCAGCGGTCGGAACACAACCCCTTTCAGCAGGCTAAATAGTTCTGTTAAATGACAACAGAAGGGACAGGCAACAAGAACCATCAGTCAAAGAGGGGAGGGCTAGTTCTTCTCTACCGGGTTACATTGGGGCGCTACCGGAACTGATCGAATTGGTAGTCTACAGTGTTTCTGGATGTTTCAGACTGAAGCTGGGGTTAGCTTGAGAGCAGCACCATTTCGTAGCTCCGTCGTGGTCATTCCGCAACCAATCATGGCAGCCGTTCTTTATCGTTATTTTGGGCGGGGTGGGTGGCGGAGCCGAGCTGTTTTGCAGCCATCATTGTGTGGAGTTCAGTTCATCTCACTAGTTTTGTATTTGTAATGAGGGGTTGTTCCTAATGTTTCTATTTTAGCGAGGTCAAAAAGAGATCCCATTAGTGGCCTACTGATTTTGCTCGATTCCTTTTCTTTTTTTTTACACGATTTTTCGTTATCTGCAAAGACTAAACAGAGTATTGCGACTCTGTGTTTCTTTGTAAATAGAGAATGAACCAAAGAGAACTAATTCTAAAACAGTAAATACTTGGATAACAATCAATCAAATGGAGAGAGAAGCAGGCACGACGGATTACAACGGGGGCAAAGGCCTGCGTTAACTACCTTTCACTATCTGCAAAGAGAGAGTACTCCTAATAGAAATGAGGGGGGGGGGGCACCATTCAAAGCAGATCAGTGTGCATAAACACGAAAATGTTTTCACTTACCACGTACTTGACATTCGACAGCTTATGATATTTGCTATTAAAAAACCATTGAAATTCACTGAAAAAACCATAGGTTATAGACCATATATAGTTAGGAATTAGCATTTACAAAACCTTGAAAATTCACTGAAAAAACCATAGGTTATAGACCATATATAGTTAGGAATTAGCATTTAAAAAACCTTATTTTACTCACACAAAACCATTGAAATTCCATATATAGTTAGTTGCACTAACTATATATCGCGCACCCGCAATCCACTGCTGATCATGTCACATATTACATCATTCATGACATGGTCAGTGACATCACTGATGACATCTCAAATGACATCACTGATGACATCTCATTTGACATCATTCTTGTGCTAATACGATAAATCTCTTCAGACTCTAATATAACCTTAGATACACTCAGTGTATACAGACACTCACACACTGCCACTCATCCATGGAGTTACTCACACACCCAGTCAGTCATGCAAAGAAACAATCTCACCTCCATTTCTTCAACTATACAGTTAAACACACCTTACTTATTGAAACATATACTAACACATATTTACTCTCTTATACAATCCCTGATACAAGTTCACAATGATCGATACAACCACTCACTCATTCAGTGGCTCTCATGCACAGTTATTTATATATGCCAACTCTCACATGTACTGTGTTTTACATATGTACTTACTATGACATGTAGCATTGAGATATCCATTCACTCATCAATACACTCATGCACACAGTCAACTGCCCATGTAGCTGTTTCCACATGCACTCTTGAACTCATACACCTAGTGAATAAACTGCTCACACATCTATGCATAGTCACACACCTTCCAGCCACCCCCACACAAACTCAATCTCCCATAGAAATACTTGGGCAACCAATTAATAACACATATAGCCTCTCGTATAGCTAATGATCAACACATGCAGCAGTTTACAGAACAACAGACATAATGATGCACAAATTAAGACAGTTTAGTCACTAACCCATGCATTCAGTGAGACACATTTAATCACTCACTCATACAGTCAGTCACGCACCTACTAAATCCTTCATCCAGACACTTATACATCCACTCATTCTTCAATATGTAAGACATATTTTAACTTTACAGAAACATACAGTCACTGGATGTTGTCATCAGTGATGTCATCAGTGATGTCATTTGAGATGTCATCAGTGATGTCATCAGTGATGTCACTGACCATGTCATGAATGATGTAATATGTGACATGATCAGCAGTGGATTGCGGGTGCGCGATATATAGTTAGTGCAACTAACTATATATGGAATTTCAATGGTTTTGTGTGAGTAAAATAAGGTTTTTTAAATGCTAATTCCTAACTATATATGGTCTATAACCTATGGTTTTTTCAGTGAATATATATATATATGTGTATATGTGTGCGTGTAGATAGACCGAGGCACAAGAAAGCAGAAAAACAAACGTGAAGAACACAAAAAGGCTGCAGGGTAGATACACCCTGACCCCCTAGGCCTGCCCAGGTGGTCACACAAGGACAAAAAAGGCCCACATTTAAAAAAAAAAAAAGCTGGTCTGTTTTTTTAAAAATTACCCCCTGGGGGGACCAAATTAGCGGCCGCATAGTGATAAAGAAGTGTGGGGGGTCCACAATCCCCCCACACTGCCCTGGGGACCGCCGCCCCCAGGGCAAAGTAACGCAGCCCCTTGGCACATACTGGAGGCTCCTGGTGGGCTACTTGGCCCCCAGGCACCCCCAGTATGCAAGGGGAATTAGTTCCTATTCTGCAAACACACCAGGGGTTGCGCTGCAGAGTGGTGTAAATAAGGGTGTGGCCTCATTACACCTCTCTGCAATGCAGCCCCCTGGCGCATACTGCAGGTTCCAGGTGGGCTAGTTGACCCCCAGGGACCCCCAGTATGCAAGAGGAATTAGTTCCCCCTCTTCAAACATACACGGGGGCTGCATTGCAGAGAGGTGTAAAAAAGGGTGTGGCCTCATTACACCTCTTTGTAATGCAGCTCCCTGGCTTATACTGGCGGCTCCTGGTGGGCTAGTTGCCCCCCAGGGACCCCCAGTATGCAAGGGGAATTAGTTCCTCCTCTGCAAACGCGCCATGGGTTGCGCTGCAGAACGTTGTAAAAAGGGGGCGTGCCCTCTGAACACCTGCCTGCAAAAATGTAGTAAATCAGTATATAAGTTTCAGGCCTTATATAGTTGGGAATTAGCATTTAAAAAACCTTGCAAATTCACTGAAAAAACCATAGGTTGCAGGCCTTGTATAGTTAGGAATTAGCATTTAAAAAACCTTGCAAATTCACTGAAAAAACTATAGGTTTCAAGCCTTATATAGTTAGGAATTAGCATTTAAAAAACCTTGGAAATTCACTCAAAAAACTATAAGTTTTAGGGGTGTTCTAGTTAGCTGGACATTTCACTCGTACAAAACCATTGAAATTGCTCCTATATAGTTAAGTTGTGCTAACTATATTTCGCGCACCCGCAATCCACTGCTGATGTTGTCACATATTAGATCATTCATGACATGGTCAGTGACATCACTGATGACATCTCAAATGGCATCACTGATGACATCACTGATGTCACATAAAGAATCCTTTAGTGTCCAGCCATGTCTTCTGTTTTTTGTTGAGCGGGTCGAAATGACTGTGAACCAATTCATCCTTAAGATTTTTCGCCCTCCTATTTGTTATTTTGGGATGTTTTCCCACGATTTTTGACATGGTCGGGTCCAAACGTAGTGATTAATCTTATTGCATCTTCCTCATTATCTTGCGGTGTAAAGTCGTGTGTACCTTGTTCTCAGTTATGTAAATTTCAGTATCCAAGAATACCACACTGTTGTCGCTGATGTTATATGTAAAATGCAAATTCGTATTTGTATTGTTTAAGACGTTGAAGTATGCTTTAAATTCTTCTGCAGAACCATCCCATATAATCAGAAGATCTTCTATGTATCGTAGCCATGATATCATCTTTTCCACATAGTGATCATTGTTGGAGTTCCATGCCCCCTTCTGCTCCCACCATCCCATCGTCAAACAAGCATAGCTTGGACTAAATGCAAAGCTCATTGCTGTTCCATCTTTTTGTCAGTAGATTTAATTTCCGAACATAAACATTTTGAGTCATACATAACTCTATCATTTCATGACCATTATGTTGTGGTTGGCATATTGAATATTCCGATCTTTAAAAAAGGACTTGCATGCTGCCATCCCAATTGTATTTTGTATATTCCTGTAAAGCGAGATCATGTCCATCGTGATAAGTTTGTAAGTTGGTTACCAAGTAATTTCTTTTACTATACTGAGCAGATCACTACTGTCTCGCAGGTATGATGTTAGTCCCTTTACATAAGGTAAAAGATAGCCATCCACAAAATTGGCAATCTGCTCTAGTAATGACCATTTTGCAGAGATAATAGGTCTCCCTGGTGGTTTTGTGGGGGGAGAAAATAGTCGCAGTAATTGGATGATCCGTTAGGTATCTTTTTTCCTCTTGATTTATTGGTTTTTTCCCACCATTGTTGTATTTTTTTGTCCAGACTCCGTTTGTACCAAGGTGTTGGATTATCCTTACGTTTTTGATAATGTTTTGTATCATTACATTTTAAGTGGGCTTCCTCAAGATATAGCTCTTTGTCTTGGATAATGATGTTCCCACCCGTGTCGGCCATTTTTATCACAATTTCATCGTCCGATTTCAGCGACTTTAATGCATTGCATTCATTTAATGTTAAATGATTTTTCTTTTTTCTATTGATTTTTAGTTGATAGAGATCCTTTATAACAGCTTCATGAACGATTTCAAGTATTTTGAATTTTGGCTTCTTCCCACTGGTTCCTTCTCCCAATTGATAGCAGTGTGTTTCTAATTCCCCCGTTGGTTCCTCTGTGGTTCGATCTAATTCCATCAGTGTAACATGGGGATCATTATCAACTACTTTAAGGTCCATAGTTGGAATTTCTGGACTCTTATGGCGATTTGTCCAATTTGGGGTTTCCTTGAATATTTTAGCAAGTTTTAATTTCCGGATATATTTATAAATGTCTATCCTCGTTTGTGCCAAATCCAATTCATTTGTGGGGCAGAACGAGAGGCCACACTTAAGAACTTGTCTTTCAGTTTCTGTCATTGTCTGTTTTGATAAGTTAATGGAAGATATGGAAGCTGTGGCTGTATACTACCCAACTACACAACTACAAAAGCACAAAGGCCCCTGACTATTATGTCTTGCAACATCTTGTGAATTAAGAACAAGATCAAAAATGATGCATGGTGTAAAGTGATAGAGAGGTGTCTTATAATTATGACTCAGGAAACAAGGAATACAGACCCCTTTTTTGTAAATGGTTTTAAAGTAATTTGCACGAACACTATTCCCTCTAGAAGAGGAAGACCAAAGGGAGGTTTCGCAACATTAATAGCGGTTAATGCACCTCCGATAGTGAAAGACGTTGATATTAATTCACAATTCTATCAGTTGATACAGCTTTATACTGGGAAAAAACAATTATTTTGATTAATTTTTATAATAATATTTTTGACATCACTAAATCAAGGGTAATTAAAGACCTAGAGGTTGATTTAGAGAACTTTGTGAGGGAATTGTATGGGGAATATGTAGTTATTTGGGGTGATTATTTTAATTGTAAAATTTGCGATATTCCAGGGGGAGAACAATGCGGTCTTAGAGATAGCTTCGGGGATCGAATTCCACATTTTCCACATGATACATATGGTGACGCCATAAATAATATTATTTTTAAAAATAATCTAGTAATATTGGAACCAGAAAATTTTGGGGGTGAAACCGTGATCCCCACCTATGTAGGTGGGAGAGGGTCATCGAATATTGATCATTTTAGTATATCAGCAAAGTGTATAGATCTGGTAGGAAAAGTCAAAATTTGTGAAAGTCTGTTTAGTGACCATCGCCCCCTTACATTGGGGCTTACTTTAGGTCTGGGCCATCAACAAAGGGGCAAGACTTCCTATACTAAAATAAAATTGCAAGGAAATAATGGAGTCTCCGTCAAATGGGCAGGCATTGATCCAACGCTCTTTTTGGATAACCTAAAAGGGAAAAATCAAAAAGATCTTTATCTGTCCGAATAGCTCCTCCACAGATTTGCTAATTGTTAACGCCTTTCATAATATCACCACCGAAATAGCGAGTGATTTAATTTGCAAAAGAAAGAACACGAAATATGAGAACATCCCTAGATGGTTTAATAAAGAATGCTCAAAGCTAAACCGGGATCTAAAAATAGCCATCAAATTAAAACCAAGAGACTATGCCAAAATAGGCACCCTGAGGAAGGACTATAAAATGGTCCTAGAACAAAGGAAAAGTGAAAATCAAGAGGAAGCTTGGGCAAGCCTAATACAGGCAGCGGAAACTAGAAATGCAACACTGTTCTGGCATAACATTGATCACCCTTTTGTTAAAGATATCTTAACCCCGAACATTGAGATTGTGGTGCCCCCACCCGAGTGGATCACACACTTTGAGTCTATTTCAAATCCAGATGCCCTTAGTGTTAATACAATACAAAATAGTAATGTTATACTAGTTGAACCCGCAAAATCACTGCCAATTACGTTAGTGGAAATTAAAACTGCCCTCCTAAAGAGCGCTAGAGGGAAAGCCGCTGGACCGGATGGGGTACCAATTGACGTTTTTAAAAGCGATATGGATTTCTGGACCCCTGTCCTATTAAAAGTTCCTAATGTTTCAATAGGAGGAGTTCTACCTGTATCATGGACACAAAGTATTATCATTCCTATCTTTAAAAAGGGTAGTGGGCGTGGCCTGAGGCGTCAAGATGGCAGTTGCACTATAAGAGTGCTCCTGGACCCCTCCGTCATTTGCCTCGCATCCTATGCTCCTTGGCAGACATAAACCGCTTCTACCTGCCTGCCCTGATTCCTGGGACACAGAGCTGTCTTTGAAGCTGTTTGCTTCCTGTGTTGGCCCTCTGTGGTGTCCCATCTGCCCTCATCTCTCTGGGACCCCTGGGCGCTAAAAAGGCGGCATGCCTCTCCCCTCGCTGAGGGCCCTGGCGTTTCGGCAGCTGTCCCTCCTGGCCACTTGAATTTGTGCTGACATCCGCCCTGCACTAGACTGGCCCCGCTGGCTCCCCTGCAATCCGTGAAGGAAGGGAGGCGGCACCCGGTGAGTCGACGGGTGGGGGGGGCGTTCTCCAGCTGCTGACCTGGTTTGGTGCTGCGGAGGTGCTCCTAGGCCCCTCGCTCCCTTGTAGGGGGCCGCAGGACCTAAGGCATGCTTGGGGACTAGTGGAAAGGCAGCCGCGGGCTGGCTGTGACGGCGGCTAACCTACTGGGTAGCGGAGAATGATTGGGAGTAGAGGAGCGGCTCCTGACCTACCGGGGCTGCCGCTGCGGTGCTCCCCGTTCGGCTATCATACTGGGTAGCGGGGGGAGTGCGTGAGTGTCTCTTCTCCCTCAACCTGGGCCCAGTGCATCTGGTGTGGGGGCTGGCATATCGGACGGCGGTTGTTGGCGAGGCTGATACCCGGTCCCTTTCTCTCTGCCATATCAGGCGTCGGAAGGCGGGTTCTCTTCACCTTGGCCCTGGGGGTGTGGCCACCCTGCCTCTTGCTACCTGGACCTGGGCAGTCCCCCACACCTGGTGACCGGCGCGGATCTCTGGACGGCCCCTGGCTCTCGCTGGGCCCCAGCCTCATGACGGACCAACACACAGGACTACACCGGTGAGTGGGGAGTGTGGGTGGGGGGACCGGCTGCCTTTGTCTGGTGACGGGCCGGAAGGTCAAAGCTGGGCCTTCCCGTGGTTGCCCCCCCCGCTCTCCCCCGATGCTCCATGCTTAGTCCTTGCCTGGCAGACCTCTGGGGGTCATTACTGGCGCAGTGCGTCCCATGAGTCTGCTGATTCCTGCCAGATTCTGCCCCGGCGGGGCCCTGCTCTCCCACCGGCCTGGCCCCTGCCCCCCTGTGGAAGGGGCTGTGGAGCTGGGTGCTGTGCTTGGTTCTGGGGTGCCCTTGACCTGCTGGAGCCGCGAGACTTGGCCCGGTCGTGCCTAATATACAACCCTTTCGGCCGCCACTTCGGGCGGTGGTCGTGGTCGGAGATTTTTTTTCGTTCCAGGTGGCTCACCCTTCCCTGGGTGACGACGAACCAGAAGTGCCTGCAGTCTCCGTCCTCCCCATCTCCCAGCCAGTAGTAGGAAACTGCAGCAGGGTGCAGCATTGGGTCAGTCCCCCCACCCCCAAGTCCCTGCTGCAGTTGTCGATTGTCTTGATCACTGGCCAGACTTGAAGTTTTCTTTCCTCCTGCTCTTGCCTGTACGGTGGTGGATCATGGGAAGAGATAGGGCCCCCAAGTCCGCGACTGCCCCCACACAAACCAAAATGGACTGATTCACCACCCAGGGTCCTGACCCGCCTGGACAGGCGGACGACACTTCCCCCGCCCCGGGCACGAACCTTGCGACTATCCTCGAGGTTATCAGCTCGTCACAGGCCTCGCTGGAAGGGAAGATAGGAGAGATTAAGGTGGATGTGTCTCTGCTCCGGCAAGATCTCTGTAACACCATGGCCCGGATCACCGAGGCAGAGTCCCGAATCTCGACGGCGGATGTTGACATTCGCCAACTTAAGGACCAGGTGGCCAGCTTGAGCTCCCGCACCAGTGAGCTCCACCGACGCGCTGAAGATGCCGAAAATCACGCACGCCGCAACTACCTCCGACTGGTGGGGTTCCCGGAGGGGGTTGAAAAGACTCAGGCGCCCGCCTTTGTGGAGGCTTGGTTTACCTCCTGGATGCCGAAGGACTCTGTCCGCTTGGTTTGCGGTGGAGTGGGCCCACCGATCCCTCACCCCAAAGCCGCTGGCTGGGGCCCCTCCTCGTCCCTTCATCCTGAAGATCCTCAACTTCCAAGACCGAGATGCCATCTTGCGCGAAGCACGTTCCCAAGGTTCGTTGAGATTTCAAAATCACATCATTATGATATTCTCCGACTATACCAAGGAAGTACAGGACCAACGTCTGTCCTACATCGAGGTCAAGAAGAAGTTGAGATCCCTTGGCCTCCAATACCAACTGCAATTCCTGGCACGTCTACGGGTAATCTTCCAAAATATTACACATTTCTTCGACTCCCCCCAAGCGGCTTTGACTTGGTTGATGGAGGAGTGACCCCTCCGGCCGCAACGCGTCCCGCACCCAGGTCCGCCAGATTTCCAGTCCACGCGGCACTGGTCGCTGGGGCGCCGGAGACGTACAAGCTCCAGCAGGAGATGCTGATCCCAAACGATGGTCCACAGATCCTCAAGCCTAACGACCCATAGACCGCAGGGTTCCTCCGGCTCTTCGGCCTACCCTCCACATCTCAAGCTTCAGGCTTCTGGTAGCCCTCCGGTGGACCCTCCCTCTCCGGGCTGGCAGGGCCACCTGGGAACAGACGCCTACCTTTCTCATAGCCCGACCCTATGAGGCGCTGACGACCGACCGCTGATGCGGTTGGCACCTGGAGACTATGCCCCGACTTCTGGAGGAACCGGGCTTCTGGCAGACTGTTTGCTCTGAGTTTTTGTCTTCCTGCCGAGGCACAGTATATCCGCTCATATGGAGGGGTCCTTCCACGCTTCTCAACCTGAGCGTTCTAGTTAGGTTTTCTGGTTCAGGGGGGCCGACCGATACTTCTGTTATCGAAGTATAGGTTGGGGGAGGGGATAGGGAATGTTTGTTCCCGATGTTTATTATTGGTTTCTATTGGTTTGCTGCACCAACACCCACACGACACTCTGATTCACCTCCGTATGGATCCAATGCCCATGGTCCTTCCCACCCGCACACTTTCACATCTACCCCAGGCCCCACATTTGCCATTGGCTCTCCAGGGCCTGAGGAGCCACAACAACCTTCAGCCCCCATGATTGACATACCATCTCCGAAGGCAGCCCTCCAGATCTTATCCTGGAACGTAAATGGCCTGCTGGACCACCACAAGTGTACAGCTGTACCGCACAGCACCTCAATATGGGAGTGCATTTACTTCAGGAGACGCACCTGATGGGTAACCACTGCCCCTTCCTGGCGCGCTACGGCTATGAGAGGGCGTGGCACTCGGGCTTTGCCCGGGGTTCGTGAAGCGTGACCATAATACTGAAACGCACCCTTCCCTTTGTGCTTACACAAGTTATTCATGACCCGCAGGGCACGTTCGTGATCATCTGCGGTACACTGGGGGGAATTCCCCTTATCCTTCTGTCCTTGTACTCACTCCCCTCGATGCTTACAATGACCCTAAAACGATCCACGGCTCTGCTACCCACCCTACCCTTGGGTTCCACTGTTATTGGGGACGACGTTAACGCGGTCTCCGCCCCACTTCTCGACACGACAGGTCCTCCTTCTACTTCTAGGCTGGCGCAAGAGAAACAATAAACAAACTGGGTTGAATCCCTGGGCCTTTATGATGCATGGCAAATCTGGCACCCGCACACTAAACAATTCACACACAACTCCGCCGCTCACCACACGCAGGCACGCATAGACGCAATCTTTATTCCGTCTACGGACTGCACCACGATCCAAGATGTCTAAATACTCCCAAGAGGTATCTCTGACCATTCCCCGCTGCTCCTTAGTACGGGGGCTCCTCCCCATTACTCATGTCCAGTGTGGCGGTTGAATGCTTGGTTCCTCCAGGACAAGGAATTCAAGAAGGCGGTGGGATCGTAAATGAAGCAATACTTTGTCATCAATGTGGCGTCGGTGCCTTCCCCGGGGACCATGTGAGAGGCAGACAAGGCCCCTATTTGTGGATTTGCCAAAGGCCACATCCAATGCCAGTGGTGGGCCCCAACTGCTACAGATCACTTCACTGGAGCTGCAGGCACTACGCCTTGAGCAATCCCCCTACACCGACTGCAACGCCGCTCAGGAGCAGCGCCTCGCGAGCATTCGAGCGGACATCAAGCAGCTCTCATTGGAGATCGCCAAGCTCCTGTGAAGATCTTCCGTGGCTAGAGTTTATGGCTGGGGAGATAAAAATGGTACAATCCTTCATAGGCTCACTACGTACCCCAGAGCGAACTGCATTATGCCAGAAATACTAGATCAGGAGAGGGCGACGCAACGGTCCCCGGTGGCAGTGGCTGGCGCATTTGCGGCCTTCTACCGTCAACTCTATGCCAATCGAAACCCGGAACGGTTGCTCTGTGAGCTGCTGTACATGTGGGGCGCTCACCTCCCTCACCTGGACTCTACCACTCAAGCTGATCTAGACCGCCCAATCTCCCATGACGAGATTAATGATGCTATTGCTTGTACCTCACCGGGTGAGACTCCTGGCCCAAACAGCCTCCCCCAGGAATATTATGCAGCATACCGTGAGGCCCTCATGCCTCGCCTCGCCGATCTGTGCGCCAAGGCTTTGGAGAAACGTTCCTTCCCGCCCAAGATGGACATAGCTACCATTGTGGTCCTCCCGAAGTCACAACTGCCATCCCCCCACTGTGCGGTCTATCGTCCCTTCTCCCTCATTAACATGGACGTTAAAGTGTACGCTGCAATTATTGCCCAACGGCTGAAGCCCTACCTTAACATGCTGGTCCACCCAGGTCAATGCGGATTCAAGCCCCAGCGAGTTACCAGACACTGTCTCCGGCACTGGACCTGGCCTTGGCTCGCCGTCAAGAACTCTCCCCTTACTTGTCGCTCCTTCTCATCGATTTTGAGAAGGCAAAATGTTGATTGTCCAAAAGTAGACAGACTTATAACCCCAGTTTTACTCTACGCGGATGATGCTGTCCTTTTATCAAGGACAGCGCATGGATTACAATGTCTAATCGAGAATTTTACACAGTACATGTCAGATAGGGATTTAAAGATACATCTTACCAAATCTTTCGTTATGACATGTGGAAAGACTAAATCGAAGCTTAGACAACATAATGTGGGCGGTGTATCAATAGGTAGAGTGCCACCCTTTGTTTATCTGGGCCTACTTTTCAACAAAAAGAGCAGGAGGAAACCTCACATAGATTCATGCAACCTGACATTTTTAAGAGTTGATGAGGGAATCTTTAGATTTTCAGCCAAAATGGGTAACAAGCCTGTGAGGGAGATACTTACCTTATATAGAACCAAATGTGTCACTGGTGCTTGTTATGGGGCTGCCATATGGGGGAGAGAAAATACCATAGCTCTACAAATCCAAGAAAATAAATTTCTAAAAAGAGTATTGGCAGTACCAAATTCCACAGGCAATTATATTGTACATAAAGAATTGGCTGTTTCTTATATAAATGATACCATCAAATTAGCGGGCCTTACACTCTGGCGAGGTTTGTGGGCAAAAGAAGAGACAAAATTTACTACGGACATAATAATGGTCTGCCTGGCTCTTGATCACTGGAAAAAAATTCCATGGCTTGAGTATATCCAAAAGTTACTGACAGTTTTATGATAGACTTTGATAAAAGGTATTTAACATCTATATTAGACATCCGTAAAACAGAGTTGAATTCAAGATATATCTCGGCCATGGCCTGTATTAGAACTAATGAGGTAAATGATAAACATAGTGTTACTACTTACAGTCTAATCCCTTCTATGCAGGGTATACAGACATATCTTATAATGACAAGAAATGCCCAAAACAGATTCTATTTAATACGGTTAAGATTGGGCACAATACACTATATAACTGCTTTTTGTGACAAGAAAATGGGTCCGTATAATTTACCAAATTGCACATGTAATGGAAAAAAAACCCTGTCCACAGTACACTTTATATTGTTCTGTACTTTGTACAGTGATATTCGGAAGTCTGTTTTAAAACCTCTTTTTTTAATGAATAGGTTGTATAATTGTAAAAATGCTTTTAACTTTCTATGTAGTCTGGACAATATGAAGATTATTTGCACTGTTCGTTTTATTTTAAGGGCAATAATGCGTAGGAAGGAATTAGCACACTAAGATGAACTACTGTATGAGAAAAGTGATTATATTAGTAAAATATCTGCAGACACCTATACTGATATAATATTTGTGTGTGGCACTATTTCCTGTTTGCAACCCCTGATATATTTTGATTAAGGATTCCCTGGAATCTCTATGAAAAAATAATTGTAAATGAATTGACATTTTTAAAAGTGTATATTTGTACTCATGATCAATTGTATTATTGGTTTTTATAAGGATGCTTTTATGGATGTACATTTTACACAGAAAAAAACGGTTTTGACTTGATAAGTTAACTATTTCCAACTCTTAATTAAGTTCTAACTCTTCATGTTCCTCTGTCTCATGCTCCTTGTCCAAGTTCCTGTTCTTTTGTGGTCTGTTGTTGAATTTACCTCTTCTTGTTGGTTTTCCTTTGGGAGGCCATGCCCCCTGCCTCTTCCTCTGGTTGCTCCTGGTTGTGCCCCCATTCTTTTTTCCCCAATTCTGATTTTTGAAGGGCCAACCTCATTTCCCCTTAACAAATCACATTTTGGGCGTGCCCCCTCTCGCTCTGACTCATTTTCACTTGTTTCGTTCGATGTTATGGATAATAGACTGCCCGCTACATTTGTAGCTATATCCAGTTTATCTTGATGTTTTAACATCGTATTTCGTTTCATAAGTAAATATGCGTCCCTCTTGATAGTCTTCCTTGTCTCTTTGAAATTTAATTTGTTTTCGTAATTGTACTGATGACTCATGTTTCTCTATGTAGTGTTCCAACTCTTGTTGGAATTTTGCCATCTCTGTGTTTAATTCAATTTTTTCCCGTTCTTTTTCCAATTCTTTCAGCTGTGCAGTTGTTCTCTCTAACACTATTGTGATGTGTTTAATTAAAATCTCCATGAGGCCCATTGTTGATTTGAGGATATATGCGCCCCATTCATGTAAAAGATTGTTACTTCTGTCTTGGCGATTCAGCATTAGGCTTATGCGCAGTCCCCTGGGTACCCTTTTGACTAACCGGTATTTTTTCGAAGAGGTGACGTCCCACCATTTATTGATTTTCTTCTTTGATAGTCTTTCCCAAATCCGTAGTTTACTTTTGACATCAATGTTCCGTGGGGTGGATTGTGCTACATTTACTCCTCCCTGTTCTTCAAAGAAACTGTCTTTTATCTCATTCCTCTTAGCCTCCCTTTTTCCATACTTGTACTCGTCGGAGTTGCCCTTGCTTGCACTCTTTAATATTCCAGATTTTCACAAAATCACAACGTCATTTACCCGTCTCCCTACGATACATAGATGATCTTCTGATTATATGGGATGGTTCTGCGGAAGAATTTAAAGCATACTTCAACATCTTAAATGACAGAAATACAAATTTTCATTTTACAAATGACATCAGCAACAACCGTGTGGTATTCTTGGATACTGAAATTTACATCACTGAGAACAAAGTACACACGACTTTACACCGCAAAGCCATGGCAACCAATGCAACCTTGCATGCAGAGAGTTTCCACCAAGCCCCACTCATTAAAAACCATACGGAGAACTGTTGCAATTACGCCAAAGTTGCTCGGAAGATCTTGAATGGAAAAAGCATAGCAAACAATCTTTGGCAAGATTCAGAAAAAGGAAATACAATAAAATTGTACTATCAACATGTCTAGAAAAAACAGAAAAACAACCAAGATCTGAAATAATAAAAATCAAAACACCACAGCAATATGAGGAAGATGCAAGAAGATTAATCACTACTTTCTCAACAGAATCAAAACAAATTACAAACATTATTCAGAAGAATTTGAACATCTTTTAAACCCACCCATGTCAAAAATCATGAGAAAACATCCCAAAGTAACATATAGGAGGGCGAAATATCTTAAGGATGAATTGGTTCACAGTCATTTTGACCCATTCAACAAAAAACAGAAGCCATGGCGGTACAAGAATTCTATAAGTGTACGACTTGTAAAGTGTGTCAAATAGCTCAAAACATAAAATAAATCAGCTGTCATGATTACGAGTACGCATACAGCCACCATCCCTCACCTTTCGCGGTTTCGCCTGTCACGTATGTATGCATCAGGGACTACATATCCCACAAGGCTTAGGGGCCTATCCCAGACAGACAGGAAGGAGCACACTCCTACTTAAACCCCGCCTCCAATGGAAACGGTGCTTGACAAATTGCCTACGGAGCCTTGGACCTGTTTGCCGTTTCCAAGTTTCCCTGTGTTCTGCCAACTTCACGTTTCTACCGGGATTGGGAACGCGCTACTTGAAGCGCAACTGTGCTTCCTGAACTCTTTAGTACTTTTCCTTTGTTTTGCGGTGATTACCGCGGAACCGGTTTGGAGCCCGCGTCTCTGTTCACAGGAGCCGAACAGGAGACGCTGAGATATTCGTGCTGTTTGGGAGCGTGTCTGAAAACCTCCCTACAGGCGGAACTCTGAATTAACCGAAGCACCTCGAGGCTGTCGTGCTGTAAGTCTCGGTTCAGGAACCGAACCGAAGAACTTTAATTTTCTTGTTTTACTTTGCTTTCTTGACTTTGGATTTGCGTGGGAGACCAGAGTACTTTCACGTCCCTTTCTTGTTACGAATTCGCTCCGGAGTAAAGTGAGCAATGTGAGAGTCTGAGACTGCGCATGAAGGCGCTCTCCTCTCACAACACGCGAAGATCTTCCCAGCAGTACTTCACCCGGAACCCTCCGACCCTACAGGTTTACAAGCACCCTTCCGACTGCGCATCAAGGCACTCTCCTCTCAAGGCACCCTCAACCACTAGAACATTCCTCTGGAGAGAGATCCTGGACAAATTCCTGTAAGTGTGATAGGGGTTGTGTCTTTCTGTGTACTGGTGGCGAGTGTGTTTGCGGTACTTCTCATTCTGTCCTTGTTTTCTTCTATATGCAGGGGTCCCAGAGGGAGTATAGAAGACGGTCACCTATTCCTGTGACGGAACAGGCTTCTTTTATTATTTTGTCCCTTTTCCCTTGAATACTTCACTACCCATAGTGTGCTGATACATTGTGGTGAGTTTAGTGTTTAGGGGACGTTGGGAAATACTCTTCACGGCTTCGTTCCTGCTGGCCGTTCCTAAGGTTAGTGGCTTATTATTTTTGGCGCTACTGACACCTGACATCAGCATGGCAAATAGAAAAAAGCGAAGACTCAACCAATTGATAAACTGTAAGAGTGAAAATGTCATTTACATAATTGAATGCCCCTGTTAACTCAAATACGTGGGGAGCGCTGTGTGCGAACTCAAAAAACACATCCTCGAACATGTACGAGCGACCACAAATAAGGATCGAAGTTATGCAGTGACTGAACATATGGAGAAATGCCACGGAAGTGATTGGAGAAAACTGAAATTGTATGCTGTGGAAACGGTTCCACGCCATGTGAGAGGTGGCAACTGTGAAAAATCTTTAAGAAAAAAGGAATCAGAACACATTTTGTCTTTCAGGATTCTGGCCCCTTATGGGCTTAATATGGATGAAGAAACGTACTCACATTTGTAAAAGGACCTCTATGTAAACATGATCTTAACATCAAACCTGTATTGTTTATAAAATGATCCCGCTTCTCTGACAAGAAAGATTTTCAATAGAAGCATAATGAAAACTTTTTCTCTTTTTTTTCCCCTTCCTCTCTCCCTTTTTCTCTTTTTTTCATATCTGGTTTTCCATATATATAATAATGTCTTCTGATCTATTGATTGAGACCTTAGGAATATTGTTTTAAATCACTATTATTCATATCAATTGGTAGGCCCTCTAGAGGGCATGACTCAAATCAAATGAAATTAGGACATGAAATGTGTAATTTTGAAAAAATGGAAAATACATTTATTGTGAAATTGATCAAATTCGAACAAATGAAAGCTAAAAATGTGAGTCAATAGCAAAAAAGGGTTTTAATTCACTGTCACAGAAATTTAAGGAAATATTCACTGTTTATACACTAGTCACGTTATTCATGTACTGCCACTTCCAGAATGCTAAGTGTTGTGAAACCAGGATGTGATGTAACAGCATGAATGAATTGAAATACCTGCATTGACACTAGCACTGGTTACCCGGGAGAAAGGTCTGAGTACAGACTGAAATGCATTGGGTTGTAACTTGTCAGAAATATTGCTGCTAAAATAAAATAAGAGCACTATGAGCATTTACCCGTGCGTGTGGAATCTTTCCGGAAGGAATACTGTTGTGGATATATATATTTATATATTACCTACTGGTGGTCGCCATTAGGTTTTTATAGTTAGGACCTATTTTCCACAGGGACCTTTAATCGCAGCTACACCCTGAACTGGCGAATGGAATTACACCAAATTAAGGTAGACCTTGGTCCAGAGTTGTGCCTTTTGGTTAAATGGTGTAAATCCGTTCAGTAGTTCCTGAGAAAATCAAAATCCCATATATATCTATGGCCGCGGTGGATCCGTGCTCCCTGCCGAGCACGAGCTGGATTCTAATTGGCTGTCAACACTCCAAATCAGGAAGTGTTGGCAGCCATCTTGTGCCTCGGTAGAACCGAGGCACAATTTACCTAATAAAAAAACCCTCAAAACGCAAAAAGGGGATGCTTTATTGGTAATTAGCCCTTGGGGTGGCCAAATCCCAGGGACAATGAAAGAGTTTAGCCCCGGGGACCGCCACCCCCTGTGGCTGTAGTTAAAAATTCTGCCGGGGGGGGCTCATAGCCCCCCACCCCCGGGGACCGCCACCCCCAGGGCTTTTAACATAAGTGGGTGGGGGGGCTCAAAGACCCCCAAGCCCTGGGGACCACCACCTCCCGGGGCTTTGTAAATTGTGAGAGGGAGCCTTGTCGTGGCCCTGGGGACCACCACCCCCCAGGGCCGGCTCCTGCAGTGTCCCGGGGTGCCCACCCCTGGACACTGTAGTTTGCAATGACAGGGCGGGAGCCTCGCGGCTTCCACCCTGTCATTGCAAATTGCTTTGCTTCATTGAAGCAAGAGCGGGGAAACCTGCTCTCACTTCAATGAAGCAAAGCAGTTTGCTTTTCCACACGGGGAGCAGCATGTTCCCCATGTGGAGGAGCAATGCTGGGACTGTGGGGGATTGGGGATCCCCCCACGGTCCCCAACGAAGAGGTCAAGCCCCGGAGGATGGGGTCCCCGGGGCTACAAGTGGCCTGGGAGGGTGGCCATGTGGCCCCCTCCCCTTATAATAAAAATTATGAAAAAGAGGCAGGCCGGCCCGGCAGATGAGGTCCCCCAAAAATGTGAGTCAATAGCAAAAAAGGGTTTTAATTCACTGTCACAGAAATTTAAGGAAATATTCACTGTTTATACACTAGTCACGTTATTCATGTACTGCCACTTCCAGAATGCTAAGTGTTGTGAAACCAGGATGTGATGTAACAGCATGAATGAATTGAAATACCTGCATTGACACTAGCACTGGTTACCCGGGAGAAAGGTCTGAGTACAGACTGAAATGCATTGGGTTGTAACTTGTCAGAAATATTGCTGCTAAAATAAAATAAGAGCACTATGAGCATTTACCCGTGCGTGTGGAATCTTTCCGGAAGGAATACTGTTGTGGATATATATATTTATATATTACCTACTGGTGGTCGCCATTAGGTTTTTATAGTTAGGACCTATTTTCCACAGGGACCTTTAATCGCAGCTACACCCTGAACTGGCGAATGGAATTACACCAAATTAAGGTAGACCTTGGTCCAGAGTTGTGCCTTTTGGTTAAATGGTGTAAATCCGTTCAGTAGTTCCTGAGAAAATCAAAATCCCATATATATCTATGGCCGCGGTGGATCCGTGCTCCCTGCCGAGCACGAGCTGGATTCTAATTGGCTGTCAACACTCCAAATCAGGAAGTGTTGGCAGCCATCTTGTGCCTCGGTAGAACCGAGGCACAATTTACCTAATAAAAAAACCCTCAAAACGCAAAAAGGGGATGCTTTATTGGTAATTAGCCCTTGGGGTGGCCAAATCCCAGGGACAATGAAAGAGTTTAGCCCCGGGGACCGCCACCCCCTGTGGCTGTAGTTAAAAATTCTGCCGGGGGGGGCTCATAGCCCCCCATCCCCGGGGACCGCCACCCCCAGGGCTTTTAACATAAGTGGGTGGGGGGGCTCAAAGACCCCCAAGCCCTGGGGACCACCACCTCCCGGGGCTTTGTAAATTGTGAGAGGGAGCCTTGTCGTGGCCCTGGGGACCACCACCCCCCAGGGCCGGCTCCTGCAGTGTCCCGGGGTGCCCACCCCTGGACACTGTAGTTTGCAATGACAGGGCGGGAGCCTCGCGGCTTCCACCCTGTCATTGCAAATTGCTTTGCTTCATTGAAGCAAGAGCGGGGAAACCTGCTCTCACTTCAATGAAGCAAAGCAGTTTGCTTTTCCACACGGGGAGCAGCATGTTCCCCATGTGGAGGAGCAATGCTGGGACTGTGGGGGATTGGGGATCCCCCCACGGTCCCCAACGAAGAGGTCAAGCCCCGGAGGATGGGGTCCCCGGGGCTACAAGTGGCCTGGGAGGGTGGCCATGTGGCCCCCTCCCCTTATAATAAAAATTATGAAAAAGAGGCAGGCCGGCCCGGCAGATGAGGTCCCCCAAAAACAAGGGCCAGGACCCGGGGATTGGGGTCCCCAGGGCCAGAAGTGGTCCGGTAGGGGGGGGCCACGCGGCCCCCCTCCCAACTTATAAATAACATTAATAAATAAAAAAAATTTTTTAGAAGAAAGTCTGGCCCCGGGGGATGGGGCCCCTGATGCCATAAATAGCCAGAGGGGGGGCTGCGCAGCCCCCTCCAAAAATGTTTTCATAAGTGGCCATGCCCCGAGGATGGGGTACCCAGGGCAAATATGGCCTCGGAAGGGGGGCACGCAGCCCCCTCCCCGAATTTGACATTTAAAAAAATTAATTAGGGGGCAGGCCCTGGGGGATGGGATTCCCAGGGCCAAAATATTAGCCCCCCTTCTTATAACAAAAAAAAGAAAAAGACCAGCATTGTGCCAGAGGCCACGCCCCTTCTTGCAGCCCTCAGCAAACGCACCCCCTGGTGCGTTTGCAGAGGGGGACATAATTCCCCTTGAAAATTGTGGGTCCCTGGGGGCCAACTTGCCCACCAGGAACCTCCAGTATGTGCCTAGGGGCTGCGTTGCAGAGAGGTGTTCTGAGGCCAGGCCCCTTTTTACACCTCTCTGCAACGCAGCACTGTCGCGCATACTGGAGGTAGCTGGTGGGCTAGTTGCACCCCAGGGACCCTCAATATTCAAGGGGCGTTAAACCCCCAACTTAAAATGTGCCATGGGGTGTGTTTGCACAGTGGTGAAGTGAGGGGGCGGGGCCTGAGTTCACATTTGAGCAAACACACCCTGTGGCATGGTTTAAGCTAGGTAATTAATTCCTTGTCAATCCTAAGGATTGACAAGGAGCTGCGTTGCAGAGTGTTGTAAAAAGGGACGAGGCCTCTGAACACCACTCTGCAACGCTGCCCCCTGGCGCAAACTGGAGGTACCTTGTGGGCTAATTGGCCTCCAGGGACCCACAGGATTGAGAAGGAATTAATTCTCTAACTGAAAACGTGCCACAGGGCGTGTTTACAGACACGTTACCTCAGGCCACGCTCCCTTCCTTCACCACTGTGCAAACGCGCCCCGTGGCGCGTTTTAAGTCGGAGAATTCCATTTCAATACTGAGGGTCCCTGAGGGTCAAATAGCCTAACAGGTTTCTCCAGTATGCGCAAGGGACCTGGTTTGCAGATAAGTGTTTAGAGGCCACACCCATTTATACACCTCTCTGCAACACAGCTCTGTGGTGCTTAATGGAGGTACCTAGTGGGATACTTTGACCCTAGGGACCCTCAGGATTAAAGGGGACTTAATCTCCCAACTTAGAACTGCCACAGGGTGCGTTTACACAGTGGAGAAGGGAGGGGAGGGGGCCTGAGGTGACGTGTGCAAAGACACCCTATGGCGCATTTTAAGTTGGGGAAATAATTCCCCTTCAATCCTGAGGAACCATGAGGGCCAACTAGCCCACCAGGTGCTTCCAGTAAGTGCCACTGCGCTGCGTTGCAGAGAGTTGGTCAAGGCCGTGTCCCTTTTTACATCTCTCTGCTAAGCAGCTCTGTGGCGCTTACTGGATGTACCTAGGGGACTAGTTGGACCCTAGGGACCCTCAGGATTGAAGGGAAAATATTTCCCTAACTTAAAACGCGCCACAGTGCGAGTTTGCACAGTGGTGAAGGGAGGGGATGGTGTAGGAAAGTGGCACTAAATTTACTTGGACCAAAGTAAAATCAGTCGAACTACGAATTCCAATTTACTCCCCTGTTATCAGGAGAGACCTCAGTGCTACATCTTTGAGCCCAGTACTTATCCTGAAAAGTAATTCTGACCGTACTTACCAGTAACTTGCATTTCCTTCCATAGGATATCATTGCCTGCTATATAAAATATATAAAAATATATTTATAAAAAATATATAAAATTAAAAAAACAATATTAGAATTTCAATATTTAAAAAAAAAATGCAATTTATATTAAAAATATTTAATGTAATTTAAAAAATAAAAATAAATAGTTTAAAACAATTTACTAAATCGGTATAAAAAAAAGATAGTTAATACATTTAAAAATTGTCATTGAAAAAATCTTTGAAATTCACTGAAAAAAACATAGGTTTCAGACATGTTATAGTTAGCTAAGCTACACACTTATACAAAACCACTTTATTAATTCATATAGATAGTAACTCATACTTAGTGTGTTATAGAATCACTATTACAAGTATACACAATATACAACAACTGTCACATACACTGCCTTTTTTATTTCTACTTTGTTGGACATGCATCATTGAGACATATATTTACTCATCATCACACCCATAAAGAGATTCGCTCACCCAAACAGCTGTTTCCACATTGTCCAAAGATGTGTAAATAGTTAATTTAGTAAGTATATGAGGTTAAGACTGTCACACACCTCCCACCCACCCACACACACATTCACTATCCCATACAAATACTCACTTACCTAATTAATAACTAATCTAGACTTTCACATAGCTAGTAACCAACTTATGTAGTAGTTTACACAAGAAGAGATAGTGATGCAGATATTCACACAGTTTAATCACTATCCCATATATTTAGCGAGACACTTTAAATTAGTCACTTAGACAGTCAATCACAGTACTACTAAATCCTCCATCCAGACACTGACACATCGACCCAGTCCTCAATACAGAATGCTATATATATATATATATATATATATAATACTTATTTAAATATGGAACCAAACCACGTTCACTGGATGATGATGAGTGATGTCATCAGTGATGTCATTTGAGATGAAATCAGTGATGTCATCAGTGATGTCACTGACCATGTGACCATGTCATGAATGATGTAATATGTGACCTATGTTTTTTTCAGTGAAAATATATATCTATACTACTATTATAAAGAGAGAACTGAAACCTTTGGCAAGGTAAACTCGGGAACCACAGCGCCACTCCACACACCCAATAAATTGTTGTAATCCTCAGGGTGTGTAGATGGACATAGGCTGCATAAAATTTAAAAAAACGTAAATTAAAAAATGTAACTTTAAAAACAAAGTAGTCTCCTAAAAGTAGCGCCGGCTGCGACGTAGCGCTGGCCGCGACCTAGCGATGTCCGCAAAGTGCGTGATGACGACAGGCGGGGAGGAGCGGTGACTAAGCATGGGCGGATTTTGCGAATTGGCAATCCGCGAACTTGCGTATTTACGGGTTCGCAATCCGCAAAATCCGCGAACTCTCGCGAATTTGCGGATTTTTTTTTGTGTTCGCAAGGATTTCTGCCAGTTCGCGAGGGTTCTGTACCAGTTCGCAATTGCGAACTTTATTGTCGGCTCGTAACGGCCGCGACTATGTTGTTTCTACATCTGGTTCATCATCACAGGTTCACAGCACCCTCTGTTTCACCACTGCCACCCTCTGGTACACCCATGCCACCCTTTGGTACATCACTGCCACCCTCTGGTTGGTTTATCACTGTAGATTATGGGGGTGAAAAAAAGCAAGCACACCTGCCCTGCTTCAACTGACATGAATTAATTTGGGGTTGATTAATGTGTCACTGAATTTTAACTTCCAGTCTGGCTGGCACCTGCTTCCTTATCTGTAATTTGCTTTCTGTTGCAGTGCACTTTTTTTTCACAGGATCTTTGTGGCCTATAGTTGCAAGTAGGCAACTGAACTCTGAAGGGGCCCCTCAGGAAGCACTACAGGGAATGGTTACTAATGATAAGATTGAACTTTTGCACCTGCTGAGTGCTTTCAGTTTTGTCTGTAATTGCTTTCTGTTGCAGTGTAATTTTTTTAACAGGACCTTTGTTGTATACTTGTAGCTATTCTCTGAGCCTGCTGTGAGGGTCGAGCAGTGTCACAGAATAGTTGCAAGTAGGCAAATTAACTCTGAAGGGGCCCCTCAGGAAGCACTACAGGGAATGGTTACTAATGATAAGATTGAACTTTTGCACCTGCTGAGTGCTTTCAGTTTTGCAAAAATCCAAATATCCAGCAGCATCCACAAAAAGTAATCCTTCCAGGTCAAGATCCACATCAAAGTGACCAGCACATGAAGAAAGCACTGGGAGGAGCCTGGTGGACAGGAACAGGAAGTTGGAGACTGTGGGGCACTTCCTTCCTCCCACCCCCACCCCCCAAAATGGACTCCTTGCAAAGAAAAACTGCAGGCAAATGTCAACCTGAGGAGTTATTCTGATAAAAATCATAATTTTCAAGGTTTATGCTGCCTGCTGGTGGATTTCTTGTGCGAAATTGCAAATTTTGCAATCTCGCAATTGCGAGATTGTCGCTGCCCGCCGCATCTACGTGTTCGCAAGTGTTTACTCCCGCGAAATTGTATAGTATTCTAGTTGGCAAGTGCGACCAAGCAAAAAATTCGCTTCGCACGGATTTTACGAATTTAGTTCGCGGATCGCGAACTTACCGAAAACCAGCAAAATCCGCTAGCGGAACGGATTTTACGCCCATGCTTAGCAGTGACGAGCAGCGAGGAGTGGCGGTGAAGTCCGGAGCGCGGGGAAGAGCGGCGGCTCAGGTAAGGCGGAGGTGGGAGGGAGGCGGTCTGGGCAATGTCGGGGCGGGCGGGGGCCGGGGCGGGAGTGCACCCAAGCCTGAAATGTTGCCCCCAGCCCCCTTCTGCCCCGGGCAACGCTGCCGCAATCCGGAAATGCTTCCCCCAGCCCCCTTCTGCCCCAGGCAACGCTGGGGCGGGCTGCTAGTATGTGTATATATATATATATATATATATATATATATATATATATATATATATATATATATATATATATATATATATATATATATATATATATATATATATATATATATATATATATATATGTATGTATGTATGTATATATATATATATGTATAATCATCACAAGCACAGGAGACCCAATCGAAGAACAGCCGCTAGAGGTAGGAATAAGCACTTGGTTTAATGGAAGCTTGCTGGCAGCTTATCACAACAGATAATACCTTCTTGCAGAATCCCACGCCAGACGCGTTTTGAGAGCCCCGTGCTCTCTTCCTCAGTGGCGTATGTTGAAATGAATAACAGCGCCAGTGCTGATGCACAGTCAATAGTCATCACCTGCCTCAAAGGGCGTGGCCGACACCACGGCCTTCTGGATAATGTAGTCACGATCAATGTCCCCAGTGGGCGCGCTCTTTATTCAAAATTAAAACATGAATATATTCCCAAGTGGGTTGAAGTCACCAAACCGTCAGAAAGCTACCCTGCTTTGTTGCCTCCATTGTGCACGAGCAAGTGTTTCCCTGCAAAGGCACCAGCTCGAACCTCTTCCTTCATTCGAATATCTGTGTACAATTTGTGGAATTTAGGAGCTCTTCCAGTGGACTGGTGGTTACTGGAAATGTGTAGAGATGAGGCGGACTTCCGTCCCAAACCAATTTGCACAGCAATACAGCGCCTCTATGGCTTGTTTATTCCACAATTATTCCATCATTTAATCCTTGTTTTCAAATTACTCCAAAATGTCACTACTATTTTTCAATTGTTTATCCAATTCTACCATTGCAGGGTTCATATGACGTTTTCCCATTTTTCTCATGTAAAAACTGTGCCCATCCAAGCCTCTTGTTTAAACACAACAAATGCCAAGGTTCGTTGCAAGCAGTGTTTATTTCTAGCCCAATGCGTTTTGGGCGGGATACGCCCTTCGTCAGGGGTCACTGTAAAGTAGTAATAAAAACATAGCTGTGTTACATAACTGACTGTAGTAGTTACATTCATGAAATACAATGTGGTATTTAAATAAATTTTGTGCTGAAGATCATTTTGAGTATACTGCTAATGCTTGTATATTCGTGCAACATGAATAATTCCGTGGAGACATAATTCACTATTCTCGGGATACACCATAACTTGCACTTGACAGATTACCTACATAATAATGAATGTCACCTCTATTTAACCTCACATTCATGTGCCTTTGCTAAAGCGTGCAATTCACCGAACACCTTTGCAGACCCCACAGTAAAAACTCCTGCTCACTCTCTGTGCCCCATCATTTGAATCTAATTAGTCTTCTGCACCTCACACCCTTGGATACGTAACCTTCGTTTGTAAGCTCCCTTAAATCTAAGACATTTTCTCAGTGTGCATATCGCACTTTACCCTCCGTAATCTGTTTCCTCAGTCTCCATGTATAAACTCCATTCAATCACCCCTACATATCCCCTTATTATACGAAAACATCCCTCAGACCAACAGTCACTCCCATACCTGCTGCAGAAGTATAAATGTTCTCCGTTCTCTCGATTCGCAAAGAATGTCTGCGCGCCTTATTTCTATTTTACTTTTAAACCCTACTCATGTGACCTGATGTTTGCGGATTGGTGCTCCGAACATTATTTTCCCGCCATGCTATAGCTGAACTCCACTAAATGCGTTTACACACTCATAAGTCCACAATGCATTTCGACTGTCCGTATCCAATATTGAGTAAATATTGTAAAACTACGCATTGACTCTCAATCAACATGACTATTTACAGTGTAGACTCATTTCACAAAAACATGTTATTCAAAGAGATTGTCCCTTTCATGAAACGCCGCTTGGTTTCCAAACCTGAATGTTTACTCCTTCCATGTAGAACTTCTGAACTGCGATAACTGTATCGTCATATTCTCTTTTCCTTTCGGGTGCTACCCCTCAGTAGGGCAAAATTTTAAACTTGTCCAATCATATATAAGATTGCGTGCAGCTTGGTAAAGTGCCTTGCCCTGGTAGCACATATATTCATTCCAATGTGTAGAGATGAGGCGGACTTCCGTCCCAAACCAATTTGCACAACAATAAAGCGCCTCTATGGCTTGTTTATTCCACAATTATTCCATCATTTAATCCTTGTTTTCAAATTACTCCAAAATGTCACTACTATTTTTCAATTATTTATCCAAGTCTCTAAATGCAGGGTTCATATGACGTTTTCCCATTTTTCTCATGTAAAAACTGTGCCCATCCAAGCCTCTTGTTTAAACGAGACAAATGCCAAGGTTCGTTGCAAGCAGTGTTTATTTCTAGCCCAATGCATTTCGGGCGGGATACGCCCTTCGTCAGGGGACACTGTAAAGTAGTAATAAAAACATAGCTGTAAAAACTGGGCAAGTACATAAAGGATCTTTGAAGCTTCTATCCTGAGGCTGAGATCCAATTACTACCTACCTAACAGGGTGGAACCCTTGGGGACTTTTGGGCCCCCTCCGTGGTGTTGCCTATACACATGTATTACTTCACAGTCTATATTTCAATGCCCACTATGATCAACACTGAGCTCAATGTTTTGTTCTAGCTGCAGAATACTACATTTTGCATCCTAAAGCTCTCTTCCTTGTAGTGAAGGAAATCTCTTCCCCTCTCATCTTGCTGATCCAAGTCATGGCAGATACAAAAGAGATGGCGCATAGAGGGATTTATAAATGGAACAAAGAATTGAGGGAGCAAAAGACAGTTCAAAAGTGCTCCAAATCTGACCCTTCCCCACCAGACTCCATAGTGAAAGTAAAACAAGATTTCTCCAACAGCACACATATATTATAATAATGACTCAATACCCTGCATAATTTGACACAGTCAAAAAAAAATGGTGAATGCCTTCAAGCAAAAATGGTGGACCTGTGACAAGATGTTAAAGCTCTGGCTAACAGCATAGAATAGGCACAATCTAGAATCAGTAGGAGCTAAGATAACCAAAACTCACTAATAAAAAAAACTGACTTCATGGCACGAAAGTTGGAATCACTGGAGGGGCTAGTATGGGGCTTGGAAGATGGAAATAGAAGAGGCAACGTAGGGATTGTTGGCCTCCCTGAAAATATAGAGAGCAATGCTAAATCGTGTGGATCTTTCTTTGTATCCTGGCTTTCTGAAGTGTTAATCTTGTTTGATAACAAATTTAAAGTCGAGTGAGCGCATAGAATTCCGATGAAAGCGGCATCTATCTTATCAAAGCCAAGAGCCCCCATCTTCAGACCCCTTCAATTCCAACTAACAGAACTGATTCTAGTGAATTGCAGGAAAAGATTTGTGACCCTTCACCCAGAGCTGAGATCCCTAAACTTTATGTTCTTCTTCATTGGCCCAGCAAAAACGAATCTCACACATGGGGACCGCACTCCGTCTATGATGAGCCGAAAAACTTGGAGACCTTTGTGAAAGACTTGCAGGACTCGTGTATGTCACATTAGTCTTACTCTGCTCTAGTTATTTCATTGATGGTTTCTTCCCTTCTATTCAAGTTACTGACCCGTCCTGGCATAGATTTCACCCTACATGGGACACAATGCTTTACCTGTTTTTAGACAGCCCCTTAACCTTTTACAGATTCCCACAATGGTGTATCTTCAGATAAGACCTTCTGTGGTCACTTTAGAATGGTTTCCACAGCGGAGGTTGGAGACTGCTCACTGCTTGAGTATTGTATCCTGTTTCGGCCTTACTCTTGTGTTATATCAAGGCTTGTGAGGGTATTCTCAATGACGGGTTTAAATAAATGTCTTCAGAGATACCTTTGAAGTTGCCCAGATTAGGCATGTTAGCATTGTATGTTATTGACAGTCCCTCAGTTAGATCTCTCATTGGCTGCATGCTTTTCAGGTTTCGCGCTCACCCAGTGTTCTGATTTTCTTTTGCCCAGGCTTTGTGCTTATTGCTTAGGTCCATTTCCTGTCAAGGCCTACATGGCTCCTGTCTCTTTGTTTTGGGGTGGGCAAGTGGAGGGGGTGGGTGTTTGGTTTGGGTATTGAATATGGGGAGTTTCACAGCAGATCATATGGATTGTGTTTTATGCATCTCTCCTATCCTCTTTCTCTTCTCTCCTACCTTCTGCCTTCCCTCATCCCACCCCTAGAATTTTACTGCTGGTTGATATATGGCTATCATAAGTTCGCGCTAATCTGATGGCCTTGTCCTCTCTTGAGATCTTATACCTCAATATAATAATTCAATGGAAAAAAGTCCCGGTCCTACAAAATGACTAGAGATTGGGGTATCTTTTTTTGGTGTCAAAATATATGTTCCTATTCTTCATGTACTGTCTCTTTGGCTCTTTCTAAACTGCAAACTACCTAGGGACAGCAGGAGTATCCTAGGAGGGTAACTCAGCCTGCCATATGAATAACAAAACCCTAGACTGAATCTCACGTTGCCCCTATAAATCCACTTGCTCTCAGAGAGGAGTCCATAAACTCTGTGAACACAACAATATGGTGGACATCTAGAGCTTGAGTAATTTTACTGGCAGCAATTTTGCCTTCTATTCCCACTACCACAACACTCTGTCCAGAATTGACTACTTATTAGCCAGCAAAAATCTAGTCCAAATGGCCTTCTCTCCTATTATAGAGTAATCCTCATCTTGATTCATTTGTGCATTAACTTTACTAAATTAAACTCGAAATATTCTGCCAAAAGCTG
Source organism: Lissotriton helveticus (assembly GCF_964261635.1). Classification (NCBI taxonomy): domain Eukaryota; kingdom Metazoa; phylum Chordata; class Amphibia; order Caudata; family Salamandridae; genus Lissotriton; species Lissotriton helveticus. Next base: position 1,473,019,908 of record NC_136067.1, read on the forward strand.
GTTGTGATGAATGAATTATGCCGTTCTTACAGAACCAGAGAACACATCTGAGATCTCTATCTCAATTTTTTCACACCAATAAAACACTTGACATTGATATAGAAATGATCTGGGATGTGATAAAGGCAACTATTAGGGGTGAGGAACTTCGTACTATGTAAACCAAGAATATGAATATAAGGTTGACCCTCTTAAAAATGCAGATAAAAACTGGAAAATGAAAGAATCTTAGCTCTGGATTTCATCATTGCAACGAAGGTAAATCAACTTAAATGCAAATATAATGTTCTAAGTGAGAGAGCTCATGTCCGGTTCACTAAAATTAGGGCCAAAAATCTTTGATCAAAATAAGGCTGGTGAATATTTAGCCCTAACCCTTAAAAAATCTAAAAACTTGATTTGTGTCCTGGCCATTATGGATAAAAATGGCATGCTACAGGTCGACCATGAAAAATTGTAGAAGCTTTTCAGACCTTCCATATGGATTTGTATAATCCATCCCATTCTGGTAGTAGGTACAAGCTTGTCAATCATACCTGGACTTGATTCAGTTACCTTGACTTGCAGACAAAGACTTTGTTGCTCTTAACAAGCTGATTGATACAAATGAAAAAACGAAAGCTATTAATTCCATAAAATCCAAGAAAGCACCGGGTCCAGATGGCTTCCGTGCCACCTTTTAATCAATGCTACCAATACATTTTATAAACTCGTTTGGCTGATTTTTCAATAAATTTGAATTGTAGGGCAAAACCACAAGGTCCGTGTAGAAGGTAAAGATCCATTAGAGATGAAGAATTTTTGTTCCATATTGTTACTCACCACAGATTATAAAATGTAAGTAAATTACTAGCCCTCAGACTAGAGAAATGACTCCCCTCTCTTATACACCTTTCCCACACTGGTTTTGTAAAGGGAAGGTTAGCTGCAGGCATTATTCATACCACTTGTCACGTAATACAAAAGGCTAAACTGATCCCTTCTTCCACTGTGGCCATAGATGCGGCACAGGCTTTTTGACAAAGGCTCATGGACCCTCCTTAAATCTGTTTTGCAAACATTTAATTTGGGTGAGGTTTTTATACATACGACTGTGAGTTTACCAAAAACTCCTGGCTCGCATCAAACTTAATGACTGTCTATCAACTACATTTCTCTTAGTGCAAGGAACCAGACAAGGTTGCCCTCTACCCTGCCCCCCCATTATTTCTCCTCTTAATAGGACCACTTCTCCTGGCCATCAGAAAAACACAAAAATAAGGGGTATCAACTTTCATCGCAGCCCTCAAAAGCGGTTGGCATATGCCGATGTCTTGATCTTCTCATCCGAGAGAGATTTAGCAGTCCTGGAAGATCTTACCATCATTTCCAAATAAGCTACGGTGTGAAGAAACTCCTTTAAAGAAGGAAAAAAACAAAATGTTCCCTTAAAATATGCTTTGCCTCTCAAACATAGCTACACATGCTAACCTAAAATGGCAGCAGTCTAGATTAAAACACCCAGGCATTAAATTCACTGATGCAATTGAGGCCACCAGAATGCATATGTAGAACACCATGCTAGCTAAGATTAAAAAGCAAACATGGTCACCTAAGTTTATCACATGATGGGGACGCATAGAAACAGTTAAAAAGATGTTAGCCAACTAAATTACCTTTTTCTTAAGCATGTTCCCCGTAAATGTGACTCTTTTTACAAATCCATAAAATGTATCTGGAGGGATACACGAGCAACAATGTCACTATTGAAACTCCAAACAAATAGAGGTAAGGGTGCCCTGAGCCTTACTAACGTCAAAAGTTACCAAATTGCTTTTCTGACCAAGCTAGCTACTTGGTGGCTAAACTCAGACTCCCCTCTCGACCTGCTTGGGAAGACATTGAGGATGGCCTAGTTAGCCCTCTATCTCTAATCAACACCCTTAATGATAAAACCACTTGACCCACAATAAAGAGGCTCAGAACTTACCTCGCTATGGTTAAACAGTGCCAATAAATCAATTCCACCCTGACCTTCTGGAAAGACAACTGCTCTTGGCATACTTCATATTAAAAATCTTGGTGAAAACAGAAATCCCCTATCCTTTGCCATGAGTTGATAGTTTAACCTCCAAATGTATTACTTATATAATTTTCTGAAAGTCAGCTACCCTATGGAATTGCACTCATCCCCACCCTGCGGCTTGCCTCCACTTCCTCGAGAAACTTTCAAACTAACCTTATACATATTCCCAGACATATAATCCCGCAAAAAAACTCTAAGCCAAATAATGTCTATATTAAAAAAACATGGGAACGCCCTTGCTCTCGATACAACATCGAAACCTTCCCGCGCTCCTTCTGGAGAAGAAATATGGAACTCCCTCCCACAAAATCTATCCCCTACTTCAGTGCAAACATTGGACCACCCACAGAAGTTTCTACTTGTATGCACGTCTAGATAAGCAGAATCAGAGACCTTTTGGCATTGTGGATCTTCTTCTGGTGATTTTGACCACATATTTCTCTACTGCAAACATGTTAGACCTCTATGGAGAGAGATTGCGGAGACCCTCAATATTTTCAACATCAAACTTACCCAAAACCATGTCATTGTTTATCTAGAAATCCTGACTTGCAAAAATTGCCAGCTCTTAGACACCTGGGACAATTTCCTGCTAGATATTTTGTTTTCTAGCGGCGTGAAAACCATCTTGGCAAACTAGGAAAACTATAACATCTTTCATCACACTTAGTGGGCTTGGGTGTGCTTTCATGAAATGCACACAACAGCACACACAACTGCGAATGCAACAAAAAAATCTCCTTTATTATGATCATAATTAGATTTTATTTAGAAAAAGATCATCCATGCACAGCACTTCCTAAAGTGCATATTTTCGGCAACCTTATGTTCTCTCCCTTCAATCTTCCCCTTCTCCTCCTTTCTTTCTATATTCTGGTTTTCTATGACTCAGTCTCTAAATCCAGTCATGTTTATACTTGGTTCTACCTTAGAGAGCCAAGAATATGCCTGATTTGAGCTGTGCTTGGCTGTATGTTAGCTCCATTAGTGTTCTCGTAAATGTTAATACATAGCGTATCAAGGTTGGAAGCTCTGTTGTGAGCACAGTTATTGGTAACTACGTGACATGTCTGATTTGTAAGAGAATTGCAATCTATTCTTTAATATGTGTCATTATGTTTGTGAAAGGGGCTTTTGAGAGCCATTGGACAATTGGTGATATGCCACCTGGGCTTTGTTGGGCGTGGGAAAGGAATAAAGGCTATTGGCTTATAACGCATAGTACTTTTACTGTTATGTTGATGAAATTACAGCATTGACTGTGAGGACTGCAAATACTTATTTGGCCTCAATGACTTTATAATTTGCCCTTTTTGCTGTATCATCTGAGAGATGGTGTCATTCAGGCATGCTTATAGTGAACAGTGGTTATTATTAATAGTAAAAATTAATGAAGTACATTTTTCTGCAAACCAATATTTTTTTCATTTTTTTTCAAATTGCAGCTTGTGAAACGGAAGCCAAGAAAGTTAACACGTGTTCCTTGGTAGAGCATATGTATCCTTTTCAAGAATACATGGATACGTTCATACAAAAAGGTAAAGTACAATCTAGATTTTGTCAGTGAAATTCAGATTTTATTAGGTAATGATTCGAAGGATGTTCTGCCTCAAAAAATCTGCCATTTAAGCAAGCAGGATGTTCCCTTTTCCTCAACCAAGACTTTCATTTTTGTGTGATTTTATATACATACAACAAAAACAAAAAGTTGATATGTGGACTTCCTGCCCCTGAGGTTACGAGGTATGGAGTTAATAGTATACATTTTCGGCAGGTTCCCCTTGTGCTGGTTGTAGGTTGATGGTAGGATGAAGGATAGAGAGAGGAGGAGAAGAAATGTAGGAATAAGTGTAGGAGAAGGATAGGACAGGAGTAAATCAAACAATACAATTCGGGTTGTCCGGGCGAGTTAGATCACACCAAACAGGGCTCTTTGGGCTACTTCCCCGTTACGATGTCTGGTTCCTTATGGTGGTTCATATGGGATCAGGTTTTTGTACAAGCCCTTGGAGGACACTTTCCAGGGCGAGTATTGTAGTGCCAGACTGTCACCTCCTCTGAGGTGGGTGACCCAGTTGACCCATCCTTTGTATATAGTTTTGGTGCAGTCCTTCCAGTTCATAAGCACTAGTTTGATTGCCGCGGTTAGAAGTAGGTCCATTAGCTCTCTCTCACCCTCTAAGGGGAGATCAGTTCGGATGAATGCTGTGGTGAGAGAAGCGAAGTCTCTTGCAATTTTGCTTTTGAACTAGTTATCTATGAAGTCAAGTACGCTATCCCTGAACCCTTTGAGTATCGGGCACAGAAAGATGAGGTGTTCTAAGTCCCCTTTGTCCGTGTTGCAGCTCCAGCATGTTGGGGTGTCCATGAGGCCCAGTGTATGTAAGCGGTGTGTGGTCCAGAATGTTTTGTGGAGCAGCCAGAGTTTCGTTTGTGCTAGCACTGGGGAGATTTTATTGCGAGTGGCGGATGACCATAAGGTGTTCCACTCTAGGTCGCTTAGAGGGGGTTGTGTACGATTATCCCAGTATTCCTTTGTTTTGTTGTTGAGTTTGGACTTTTGTGGCCGGATGATTTTGTATAGGAGTGAAGCTTGGTGTCCCAATTTACTTATGTTTGATATGCACTGGAAGATTGTCGGAAGGGTATCTGCTATTTTGGACTTTGCTAGGGCTGTTTTTATCTTTAGAAATCTGTAATTTAAAGTGTGAATTGAATCAGCCATTGTATTGTACTTGCATTAACTCTGCAAGCTTCTCATGAGATGTCAAAGCGCATTTGCAGATTGTGAATACTTTACACCATGGCAGTAATGTGGATGGAAACATGTTTGTCGTATAGACTGAGTGAGCAACATGTTTCTGTTGTGAGTGAAGAACAAGGCTGTGCTCTCAGGTTTTTCCCCTGCTCATGTACATGAATGTGAAGCAAAAAGTAGAGCAAGATATACTATGAAAGCAATAGATGCTTGTCTAGAGATGGAAAGAACAAGCCTTGGTAAAGCCAATAGGTCTTGGATATGGACCAGATATTGGCTTTTGCAGTCGGTGGAGGTGGAGTGCAGGAGCGTGGTTGAAGGTGGAGAAAAGGACAGTAAAAAAGTGATATGAAGTTGGTAATGCTGGCCATTTTAGTATTTTTTTCTGTCTGTTGGAGGGGGAAGACAGGTGGGTGGGAGGTAAGTAACAGGGATGTGGAGGGTGAGAAATGGAAAAGAAACAGGGATGGGGAGTGGGTGCGGGGGTGAAACAGATAAGGTGGTTGGGAAGGGGGAAAGAAACTGGGAATTTGAGGGTGGGAGAACGTAAAGAAAAATTGATGGGGTGGGGAAAAAAGAAACAACCTGCTATTGCTATTTGATTAAGTGTTGGCATGACAGTCCAACTCACCGAAATGTCCAGCACTGCAATGGCCTGTGTAAAAATGATGGTGTAGCTCTCAGATTAATCAATGCATGCAGTGTTAATCCCAAAGAGCTAATAGTGAGCCTCGTTGAGAGGAAAAGTGAAATAAAAAATGTTGAGTATCGATTGTACTGTAGGATTTAAAGTGCTTCTTAAGTGTTACGTGGCGGTGAATCGCTGCAATAGGTATCTTGTCAAATCAGATTTGCGTCAATGTAGGCTAGATTGTAGAGTTTGCACAGGAATATTGTTTCCTGGAGAGATGGGCGCTGTTTTGGAATTTTCGCAACAGTAACCACATAGTTTCTAACATCAGCAGGTCAGCGACAATGTAAACGAACAATAGCATTTGAGTTGATAAAGGCTCCCTTTACATTACTCTGGTGCAAAGTGATGCTTATTTACATCAGGTTTGCTGTAACAAAGCACTTGTAAGTCAAAGGAGGTATCTGTTGTACTGAGAGAAAAGCCGTGAGCATGCTCAGTCTCACTGACTTAAGCACACAGCTGCCAGAAAGGAGTGGGTGGGGGAAAGAAGAAATAGTACCTGAATCATAGCGCGAGCAATGGATGGAGAGTGGAGGGACAATAATGAATATAAATTCATTGTACTTGGTTCACGAGTCACAGAAAGAAAAGGAAGAAACGCATGGCAAGCACAGCCCAATTAGAAGGCAGCAAAGGAGAGTGACAATGATACCAACGAATAGTAAGCAAAGGGTGGGTTCAAAGTCCATTGATTACCGCAAAAGTCCCGCAAGCGAGAGTGCATACCCTTGTGAATGCTCACGCAGGCTCGGTCTAAAATTTTTTGAGTGCCGCAAAGCCAGTTTGACAAATGTTTTGTGGTGTGTACTTATTGCAGAAACTACAATTGGGTATAGAAGAAGACATGTTAATGCATGCACATGGAATTTACCATATGAATTGGTATGCATTACATGTTTAAACCACGACAAATCTGGACATCCGCTTTGCCCAGAGGTGAAGAAAGCTAACTTTGAGCTATTTTGCATCAACTGTTTTATCTACTCAGGTGTCAGTTGGGGAGCAGCAAAGGAGCAATCCATTCCCTAGCCCAGAGATTATAAGCATTTAGACTGGACAGATGATAAAACATTACATCTTGCATATATTTCTAAAACGAATGACTTCAGGTTTCGTGTTGGTGTTGGGCATTGTATGTCAATTGCAATGTTTCTTTCAACAGTGTTAATGTAACTGCCACCCAGCATATATAATTAATAAAAAGCCAGCATTATACATTTAGGAAACATGGGACCGACAGGTCAGGTGTCACATTTGCCACTCATTCCTACCACGAGAAACGTGTTCAAGCCAATCTGTCGACACACACAAAGGATTGACAACTTGAAACCTACTGACACCTGTGGTAAAGCAAGTATCAAAAACTACTGAAGAAACTGACGAAAGAACCCACAAAAGTACCTGTTCTGTCTGAAGTTTGATTCATGGCAAATTTTTACACTGTTCTGGAATTTCTGCTGATTGCGCAAAGCAAAAATTCTCATCTGGCTTAAATTAGGAAGTTCTACTTTTGGATCACCTCCTGTTATGCTTCACCCCAACTTTTCTAAAAACCAAATTTTGTGTACAGGATCTGAATCTTGCTGTGGCAACACATGGTGGTAGACTGCTGATTGAATCAAACATTAACCCCCAGTCAAGAGATCTGGGTTAAATCCATCATTCATTTGCTCACTACACCACCCCAGTTTGGACCCAGCTTTATGCAAATCAGTGTTGACCCTGCTCCTCATGGGAATAGTCCAGCCCTAACTGCCAAGTCCGGTCCTCCATGAACAGGAAAAAAGCATCCTGGGACGGGCCCAAGGATCTGAATGGGACATGTCAAACTTCGGCCAATTTCCAAATCAAAAAGTGTTTCCTATGGAACTTACTAGTTAACAGAAACTGACATTCACAATCAGATGACGGTGATAATGCCGGCATTCACGTTATAGTTCTCCGCTCAAAAAAACATTTCTATTCAGATAATTATTGTGATTTACAACTGAGGAAAATATAAACTTAGAACCATTGGGGCCCAGAGGTGTCTTGGGCCAGCCACCCTTTGAGAATGTGTACTCACATTCGTTCTTAGTACTTTCAGAAAAAGCATCCTTTAAATTGGAGCAACAAAAAAGTGCCCATTTGTGATCGATGGGAAGATCAAGACTGGTTGTTGATTTTGTTGGTCTTCTGTTCTTGGATGTTGAACAAGTAAAAGCGTGAGAATGTAATGAAACTGCATACATATGGGTTATGGCCTACACAGACCAAAAATGGCTCTTAAATTATTTGTAATTTTTTTTTTCTTTTGAAATATTTGAGCTACACTATTTGAGTTTAAAATGTGACTGTTCTTTACAGATAGACTAAGAGCATCCTTTCAAACCATATGGCATTTGAGTAGGGCCTGGGGAATGCGTGTTGTTCTGGCAGCTGTCATTTTGACATGCACCACAAACAAGGGGAATGGAGAGGCAATATTTTATTTGGTCTGGCACGATATCCCGAGCCGAATATTATCGGATTCTGGAAGCAAGGCAGGATTCCCACCGGGCTCCCTCTAGAAACTTATTTAGTTAGAAGCCTGTGCTCAAAGTTTGCCTATGGGGGACCTTCATTCTTGAAACAAATTAGTCGTGGGTCACTATGAAATGTTGTTCTTGAAATTATAGGAATACAGTTTTAAGAACTAAGTAGATTTGGGTCTTTTTATGGTTCTGATGAAATGCCAAGACCTTGGTGGCACTTTTAGGCATGAAATTGGAACTACTTAACACAACCAAGGGCTCATTATTGCCTATCTTGGTTCAACTTTGTTTTTAATCTTGACATGATTATTAGCGATAGATAAGCGTGGAGGGGTATCCGTAGTCAATTTTAATTGACTTCAGTATACCTAATATCCTTGTACAACCATCCCATCACCATGACATTAACCTGAGCTCCGGCAAGCTCCAGGGTAGAGGAAAAGGAGCTCTGCCAAAGAGTACCAGTTTTAAGGGGGTCCTGCAGCACCCATCCAGTGAGGAGCAAGGCAGGTGATGAAGCATGCCACCTAGGTGGGTGGGGACTATTGGACCCTATATAAAAGGATTCCCGAGACCTGTAGCATTATTACTGACCAAAGTTTTAATAAATATTTGGCCATACAGTGGAACAGCACACTCCTTTTATTGAGGTGTAATGTTTACAATCTGTTTTCATACTCCTGCATGATTCAAAATGTGTCACGCACCACAGTCAGTATGTGCTGCCATTGATATATAGATGTACCAGCCATAGGGTAGATAGATTCCATAAACACATTTTGGAGGGTGGCAGGTGATATTTGACGCGTTCCAAGCCTGTCATGTGCTGAGTGGTATCGAACTGAGACCTTACATTCAACAAAATGCAGCCGCACTAGGGATTCTGAAATAGAAATGAAATAATTAAAAAACCTAAACGTAATGGGTTGTCCTGAATTAATGCTTTTATTTCATATTGGTGTGCCCCTGCCTAGCGCATGTACTGGATGCAATGTTTATAGAATGGTGTGACTTTCATACTAAAAAGAACGTCCTTTGTTTTGTGCAGCAAAAATTGAACAAGAGGAGGAGGAAAAGTTTTTGGCAGAGGTACATGCAAGGTAGGATCAGTCTCTTAAAGCAGATATGTATTTTTTGTCACCTTTGTTTTATTATTTTATTGCTCTGGGGGTCATACAGCCATATAATTGCATATTCTTTACATACATTTATAGTTGTAGTATGGAAGGCAAAAATATCAGACGTTATAGCCAACATTTTTCTCTGAGTCCCAACATTCAAAAAGGATCTCGCCTGTGTTTTTTTTCTTTACTGTGTAATGCAAGCTTAACATAGTGTTGAGGTTAATTACCTCATGTTACCATTAACTAGAGAAAGCAGGACCTCTGCCAGGTTAATGGAGGTCCAATGTCGTATATTTTCGTTGGGGTCCCACTTTGCAGTTCGTAGCTAGTCTTATAGGTTGGCAGATTTCTTTAGGCCTCGATTTGGGGGGCTGCAGAGTAGCAAAAATTTTCTATTATTAACGCAGTACATTAGACTATTAATCCATTGTCCCAAGAGTGCATTTCACTAATGGTTCTTGGGTAATTGGTAACTATGGGTTTGCAACTAAGGGGAGTTCCGTTGAATTCAGAGGTGTGCGCCGGCCTTTCGGAATAACCTCAACCAGGCCCAGCAGGTGCTGGACACAGTTTGGATGTCGGTCTTGCCTTGCGACCGTCTGGCTGGTAGCAGGGCCCTAATGGCACTGGGGCCACTAGGTCCATCTCCGGTTTGGAATAAGGGAGGCATGCATCTGGGTAATACCAGTGCCGCGCGTAGCTGCATTTTGCCACTAGATAGTAAACATGGATATTTTGGATTCCAAACCCCCACACTCGGATATGGATTAACAAGAATGCTCCAGCTAATACATGGTTGTCGCCCTCACCAGATGAGACGCGCCAGTTGTGTACGTATTTGTGTACAAAATGCATTAGTTAGGGAAATAGGAATGTCATTAAATAGATAGAGCAGCTGTGGTAGGACCGTCATTTGTATAATAGCTATACGGCCGGCCATAGAAAGTGGGAATTTGATCCATCTATCTATTCTAGCACTCAGTTTGTCCATCACTGGCCCATAGTTGAGCCGCAGTATCTGCTCTTTGTTCCTATGTAAGAAGATCCCCAAGTATTGTGTGTCTGCCTCACACCAAGTCAGCAGGAACCCTTAGCACATCTGGTCTCTCACCTTTGTGAGGGGGAAGATCTCAGACTTTGGCTAGCTAATGTGTACCCCCGAAAGCCACTCAAATAACGCCACCTCATGCAGGAGTAGTGCTAGGTTGTCGGCCAGGTGTCTCACATCTATAATATCATCTGCGTACAGTGTTTTTAATACTGGGCATTCTTAAACTGCAATCCCTGGTGGAGGTGATTTTTTTTTACAAGTGTTGCACCAGGGAATCCATCGCTATGATGAAAAGTAGTAGCCTTGTCTGGTGGCCTGAGAAACTGTGAATGGTCTTATTATCGTACCGTTAAATCTGATGTGTGCCGTTGGTTGTGAGTATAGTAAAGTGATGAGGGATATGAATCCTACTGGGAACCCCAGTTTTCGCAATGCGGCTTGAAGGAAGGGCCATTCCAAGGAGTCAAATGCCGGCATCTAGCAGTGCCGCTCTAACCAGGACTGTGGTACTATCCTGTGAAGGACAGCAAAGAATGTCCAGAGATTAAGCGCAGTAGATCTGTGGGACAAAGCCCAATTGTGCCAGCGATCTAATCTGCCCCCTTAGGAGTGCCAGGTGATTTGCTACTATTTTGGCTGATATTTTAGTATCAAAGATTAGCAATGATAGTGGTCTGTAAGAGCCACAGCGTAGTTGGTCCTTTCTGGGTTTTAGGAGTGATATTATAACTGCTTCCCAGAGTTTTGGGGGAAGGACCCCCATCTTCAGTGTTTCTGCATATACCTCTGTTAGACCTGGCACCATTGGTGTGGGTCTCCCTTCTATTTTCTGCTGTTGCCTCTTATGTTTTTGCTGGTTTTAGATGCTTTTGGGCACTGTGCCACTGCTGTTCAGTGCCACAGTGCCAGTGCTCCCTATGGTAAATTGATCTATGGATTAGCGACTCCATGATTCGCTTGATTGGTTTACTTGTCAGTGTAGGAGAGTAGGGTCTGCTTCCTATGGTCACCCCCCACTTTTTGCTGTGATTCTGTTTTTTTTACTTTAGTGTGGCTGTGGGTCTGCTAATCAGACCCACAGCCCAGCTGTTCTCTCTCTAAATTGATACCATGTACTTTAGGTACATACCAGATTGGTTACTGGGTCACTCTTGTGAGCCCCTGTATAGTGTACCCTAGGTACCCAGGGTATAGGTGTACCCTAGGCCTACCAGGGGCTGCAGCATGTATTGTGCCACCCCTGGTTTGCCTTCCAAACTGACACCACAGGTCTGTTCACACAGCCTGGGTAAGGTGGTGTAATCACCCCTTACTTAGATATAGTATACCTATATCTACCTTTATATATAGACACATATACACCTATAAGCCACTCCTATGGTAGGCCTCCACAATCCTGGAGCCAGAGTGATTGGTTTTATGTGAGAGGGTGCCCTAGCATGACCTGAGCCCCTCTGCAGATTTCGGAACCATCTCCTAATAGCTGTTCTATGATCTAGCCATACCATATACTCATAAGTGCATTACAATCCTCGCGGGTAATGCTAACTTTGGTTTGGCTTTATCAAAGCATGTTGTGTAAGGTGTAAAACACTTTGGAATACTACCCCCCACCCCCCCTCCGCCAATTCTGGTGGTGGGGGTAGCATTCCACCCTTCTAGAGGGAGAAGACATGTAGTTACTGCTTTACCCGGTTAAAGTTCAACAGAGCCTCAGCATCACAAAATGGATGCTGCTGCCACAGACACAAGTCAGACCTCCTGCTGCTGGATGAAACTCCGGCAGGGGAGGCCTGGACAATAGGCTTCCTCTCCAGGGAGGTGCCATCACCTCCCCAGACACGGTTTTGTGTATTGGGGCAGAGAGGGCTGCATCTGCAGATGCTTTTTCAGACACTGGCTGTGGCACACAAGGTGCTCCATGCATAGCCTGGTTCAAACCAGTTGCTGGGGCACTCCAGCCCTGCTCTGGCATGAAACTGGACAAAGGGAAAGGGGTGTAACCACCCCCTTCTCGGGTCCACCCATAGGAGGGACCTAGTCAGGTAATCCAGCCCCCATCCTTAGTATAAGTATAGGAGCTGTGTCCCTGGGACTTTAGATTATCCTGGACGAATCTTTGAAAGACATATCTTGGACCTTCGACATTCCATTCTGACTGGAAGGCGGAAGACATCTCCCTTGTGGTCAAGGAGTGACCACTCTGTGCAAACAGGCACCAACAGCAACTTCGCTGGTCTGCAGTTTCAAGGCTCCAGTCGGAACCCGAAGACACAGCAACTCAAGAACTGGACTCCAGATTTCTCTGACCTCGATCCACATACACAGCAAAGCTGAGACCCATGGCAGACATGAGACGTAAATGTAAATTGATACTTGTATAGCGCACTACTCACCCGCAAGGGTCTCAAGGCGCTTGTACGAATACCGCTGTGGAACCCATCCTGGCTTTCCCTGTGAGGTGTCCACTCCTGGGCACCCCCAGGGTGGAGGCCAGGCATCCTTAGCGTTGTGGGGGCCGTTGTGGAGATTAAGCAAGCTATTGCCCAGAGTTGCAGAGTGGGACTCCATGATTGGAATAGGCACCGAGGCGAGAATTATCAGGTCCGTGGAATTTTTGAGCCCAAGACCCACCGAGGCGGGGAATTGAACCCTGGTCCCGGGCTAGACCTCTGCATCAGGGTCTGCCACTCTAACCATTGAGCCACACTTCTCCGTGGTACCGGACATCTTGGACATCCTGCATTTTGCTACCTGCACTCCTTTCTTGAAGCCTCAGTAAGTTATGCATTGGGGTACGAGAAGCTCCAGCCCCAAGCACCATTTGCATTGAAGCCCAGGCCCCCACACTCCGCTAGTGTCCCGTGGGCCCGGCCTTTGCATTTGAGCTTGATGCGTCTTTCTGGTTCCTTGCCTGCTGGCAAGTGAGCCCTCTGAAGACGCCCTCTTAAATCTAACTTGCTTTCCTGGTTGCTCCAGGCTTGCTCCAACTTCTCTGAAAAGGAGAAGCGCCACAAATCTTGCTGGTCTGCAACAGAGCCAATCTTGACATCCTGCATGGGTTGCGGTTGCCAGGGTTTGTTGGGTCCAATCCGGATACCGACACTGCAGTCATCTAGATCAATTGTGGGACAGCTGGAATCCAGCGCCTAGTCATCGTCGATGCCTCCTGGACCTCGTGGCTGAAGAGACAAACTCACCTTCTTCACCAAAAATCACCTGGTTCCTTCCTGGTAACTTCCTGGTCACTGGCTAGTGACCCAGACTCTGTCCCCTCTGCTTTCAGATTCTTCACATCACTGATCCACGCTTGGATCCACCCGGACACTTTTCCTCTGGTCGCCTGCAGCACTTCTTTGCAGCTCTTCATAGAAAACGATGTCGAAACCTGACACGAAAAGACACCTATGCACCCGGCTTCCCTGGGTGAGGTAACTCGAGTACTCCGGTGGTCCCGTGGGTGTTGACTCTAGAACCTCCTAGTTCTAAAGGGGTTTATTGTTTTACTAATAACTAATTATGTACAATACCCTGAATTTTACTCAATTGGTTTTAAAGACTATGGTCTAAATAAACAGAGTTTTCTCTCTCTCTCTCTAAATGGGTTTGCTCCAAATCCTCTTCTAAGCGTCCTTAATCTTTAAAATTTCAACCGCGACTTTCCCCGTAGAGGTTAATGGTGATTCGTGGCTCTGTTTAGACACTGCACGTGTCCCCCGTGTGTTCCTGTGTCACTTCCTTGGGTGGTTCCTGATGGCCCCAGCGGTTCTAAAGGCTCTTGGCCTTGTATCTATGTCAGTTGTGGTTCTTATACCACTTTCTTAATATATGGTTTGGTACGCCCCTAGGGCTCAACTTATATTGTGCTAATTTACTGTGTGCTAAATAAGTTTACTGGATGTTCTTTTGCCTCTAGTCTCATAAAGAGACTACAAGGATTTGTAGAATAAATACATATATTTTATATATATATATATATATACCTGGTGTGGTTAACCTTTCATTTGGTCATCCATGAAATTATAGACTGGTAAAACAAGCTGCTTTACATTCCTCCAAGACTTAGCCTGAAGGCTACTCTCCACACCTACTACTAGGATAGCTTTCTATATAGGTTGTCTTTAAACCTACCATCAATAAGGGTCGTTTGGACTGGTGCAAGGTGCCCACTAGAATAGTGGACAGCATATACCAGGCCAACTTCTCACATCACTCAGCTCTGAAAGCCTTCCTTTGAGCTGAAAAGCAGCATAAGTCATGCCCAACTTAAAGAAACTTAACGCAGATCCTCATGAGCTTGCCAATTGTATACCCATAGCGCTGCTTTCTTACCTTTGCAAAATCTTGGAGACCTTAGTGAATAAACAACTTTCTTCTTACTTGGAAGCCCACTCCCTTATGGATCCCTATGTCAGGCTTTCGAGCCTCCTATAGCACAGAAACAGCGTTAGTGGCCGTATTAGATGACAACAGGCTTTCCCTTGAAGAATGTCTCCCAACCATGTTGGTACTACTCTATTTATCCACCGTATTCAACACTATCTTTTATTCTCTCCTGGTCTAGAGGCTTGCAGAGATTGGTGTCAGTGGAAAAGCTTTATGATGGCTCAAAGATTTCATTAGCAACCAAACTCCGATTCTACTTCTAGAATCCTTTAAATCCTGTACTCTGACTTTAGACAGGGGGTACAGTACGACTCCTCATTGAGCCCTACACCCTTTAACATCTGTGTAGCCCCACCTAGCTCAAGTGGTAAGATCTTGTGGCTTTGAAGCCATCTCTTATGAAGATGATACTCAACTGATTGTCTCAATGGGACCCAAACCTGAATCCACCAAAAGCAGAATTGGTGAATGTATGAAGAAAATCGCCTCCTGGATGGCTTTTAACTGCCTACAACTGAACAGTTAAGTCCCTTGCCGCTGGTCAGATGGTTGGTGGCCCTCCGAGCAGGGCATGATCCTCGACCCTTAAAAGGTGGTAAAACACCTTGGTTTCCTAGTAGATGAGAGCGTCTCTATGAGGGAGCAGGTATGCTCCAGCTGTGGTGCCGGCTTTGGGATCATGCATATGCTCAGGGAGATCTTTCAGTGGTTACAGCAGAAAACTAGGAAAATTCTCACTTAGGCACTCATCATAAGCTGTATGGATTACGACAATGCCCTCCTTGTTGCAGTGAATAATTCACTACTCTCTAAGCTGCAGGTGGTCCAGAACACTACTGCCAGCCTGGTTTGTGAACTTCCTCCTCGCTGTCCATTGGAGCCTACATTGAAATTTCTTCACTGGCCCCCTGTGAGAAAATGCTCTTTATTTAAGCTTCTGTGCCTGGTTCACAAAATGTTTAGGCAAGGGCCCTCTTTCCCTACAAGAGAAACTCCATCCATATGTGCCTACTTGGGATCTCATATCCAAAGGGCAACTCTTGCTATGCCCTTGTCGCATATGTACGTCCAAATATGGTGGGCGGTTAATTTCCTATCTCGCGTCCCACCACCAGAACAGACTGCCCTTTCATATTCGGTACTGCTCTGACTTCGCCTGTGATCCAGCGGCTTCAATCGCGCGTAACTGGACCCACATTAACCATTGTTAATTACTGTCAAGGAAAATTATTCTTTCCCCACCACCGCTACTGCTTGATCAGATTAGTATTTACTTTCTAACTTGGTCCTACAATGGATCTTGATCGTACGCACTGAGGGAACAGAAAGCCAGTGGTATGCAACCATTTGGCTTCAGAATGATGACAGAAATCGTGAGCCAAGTTCAAGGGTGTTGATTACAAATTATTCCTCAAATTAAGATAAATCGCTCTCATGACTATACCATACAGGTACGGAATTTTCACAGATATAAGCGAACAAGGTTTATACAAACGAACAATTCTGTGGCAAAACAGTAACATTAATATTTGTTGCTCGGAAAATAGTCTCAGATGATCTTTACCACACATTAGTAATCTAAATTTTCCAAGCTCAGATTAAGGCATAAAGCTACTCTGAGCTCGGAGACAAAGCAGCTCTATAGAGTACAATAGGAATGAGGCAAAAAAAGTGATTGTTATTGCATTTATATATCACTTACCACCCCTGAGGAGGCATCAAAACACTTTTTTGGCGAGTAGCACGCTACTACGGAAACCAAAGAGTATTAGTTGTGAATTAGTATAGGGAGATATGAAATTAGTTTAAGCAGTTGACATGTAAGTTTGTTATTTGGATAGCAAAAGGAAAGTGGAAAGAGAGCAGAAGGGAAGGGTTTACATTTATATAGCACTTGCTACACATAATGAGGTGCTGATGCACTTTTTGGTGGATAGCACGCTACTCCGGAACCCAAACAGGATTAGTAGAGAATAGGGAATAGGGAAATATGAAAATAATTGGAGCAGTGGACATGTTAGTCTTAGTTGCGTTGAAAGGATAGTGTGGGAATGGAAGAGGGAAGGGGCTGCAGAGTGTTTTTTCTTGAAGCGAAGGAGGTAGAGGGAGGAAGAGTTCAGAGGGAAGGCTTTAGAAAAGCTTGTTTGGGAGATCTGAATAGTGAAAGGTATGAGATGATGCAAGGACGTGTAGAGGAGGAAGAGTCTAGAAAGGGTTATTTTTGGGCTCATAGTAGTAGAATGGGGTTTGGGATGAGTTAGAGTGGAGTTAGAGGATATATTGAGAGAGGTATGGGGTAAAATAAGGATAGTGCATTGGAGATGCTGAATTAGAAGTAAGGTAATAATTATAAAGATACATCAGTACAATGAAGGTCTATATGTAGAAGAAAGATAACATGTAGATTTGAGTTGTATATAATAAACTTAGACTTACTTTCAAGCGATGCTGTACTTTAAGGTACCTTTTTTTCAATTGTTTATGGTTATGATAAAGATTTACTTATTTATTTAGTGACCAACATATATATTGAACATAGAATAAATAACCATAAGTAATATGTAAATTTGTTAAGCAGAACTAACGAATATCAATATATTAATACAAATATTTATACCCATTTATATAAAGTAACACATGTATGTAGGTACACATATATAGTCAAAATAAATGCTCATATATACAGGGATATGCTGTATATTTAGGTTTGAGTATGGTGGCTATTTTGGGAAGAGCCAACTCTTGAGTTGTCTTCTGCAGATAAGGTAGTTATCTGTGGATCTTATGTTTGGGGGCAAAGAGTTCCATAGTTTGGCTGCTTGAACAGAGAAGGATGTGCCACGTATGTTTTTTTTTCGTGTGAGGTGGTATTTTGAAGCAAGGTGCCAATCTAGAGTGGAGGTTCCATTGTTGAATGTATTTGGGGATTGTATTCCTAATGAAGAGCTCTCCTGGTCCATGCATCACTTTGTGAGTAATACAAAGCAGCTTGAATGTGGATCTTCTGAAAACCGAAAACCAATGTAGAGCCTTCAAACCAGGGGAGAAGTGGGCTTGTGGCTTTATATGTGAGAGTAGTCTGGAAGCAGAGTTCTGAATCCATTTTAGTCGTTTCATAGTTAAAGATGATGTGTGGTAGAGGCTATTGACGTGATAGAGTTTAGACAGAACAAGAGAGATAGTAGCCTGAACCTTGTGTGGAAATCCCAGGTGGGGGAAGGTGCGACGCAGATGTTGTATAGTAACAAAGCTTGATCTTGCTAGGTTATCCACTTGGGCTCGGAGTCCAAACCTCCGCTAAAAGTTACTCTTTCAAATCACCGTTCCATCATTTCTTGATGATAAACTGCATGAACTTTAAGGTCATTGCTCAACTGGAGAAGGATTCTGCAAGGTTTCATACTTTTATAAACAAATTTGTAATCTTAGTACCTAATGTTGGTTGTTCCCATTAAAGGAACTGCAACTTTCAACAAGCATTTGCAATGCAATAGGTCTCGTGTTAGTTAAATTTAGAGCTATTGGCTTTGCAAATGAAAATGTTTTTTAGAATTTATTTTCCTCCAACATTATCCTAGCATTAGCATAACTAATAAAAGAAAATCCATGAAGCAAGGAAAGCGTGCAGTACCTTTGCCTGTTACTAGGGGTCCCTGTGGACCTCTACTAGGTATATAAGCTACTGTACCCTGCAATAATGAAGGATACAACTCATCCACAGGACCGGGGCCAGGCCCACCTTATTTATTCCCAAGCAACAGGGCTCATTGACACACTCAAAAAGCATGGTAGAGCTTAGCCTGCTGCCATGGCTGTTGTCCTGCTCAAACGTGCTCAAATACATGATGCACTCACTGAAATTCCAGCGCGCAGGATGGAGGAAAATGTAACACTGAGCAGGAGCAAGAAAAGACTGCAGAGAGCCAGTCGACTAACGCCGCGCTTTAGCTTCAGATGTTTAAAGCCAAAGCATGGCATGCCGCCTTTGCTACAAAAGTAAATAAATAGAAAACTGATCCGGCGCCTGCCCTTTTAAAAAAATATATATATTTATTGACTCCTGTAGTAATCGTAAAATCCACAGCAACATTTCAGAAGCTTGGTCAAGAGACTTCAATAGGTTGGGAAAAAAGGTCTATCTAATACTCCTCGGGGAAATAACACTACGTAAGGGAAACTGTCTCTGAATCAATTCAAGGGGCAATTGGGTCTAAGGAAATGGTTCAGGTCGGAGTCCAAGGAAGGTTCTGAATGGGATCTGTAGAAAGGGTTTTGCAATCAAAGTTCAGTTTGCAGCCTGCTCAAAAGTCCGAAATAATCTTCTCCTCAACCTGTCCTCTATCTGACTGACCAACTAACTCACTGACTGACTTCCTCCCTGTCAGGGCAACAATATGTTATAATTGATGGTCCATTAGCAACTCTCCTTTGGTTGCATCATCAATAGAAGTCCATTGAATTGCTTTCAATCTCTGTGTGAATTTATGGGGTACACACTCAGCAACAGTGAAATATAATACCACACTGGACTTTGGAACACCGGTCTGGTCACACACACATGCCAGAGTATAACTGTCCATTGTTCATCCACAGGTTTCCCATGTGCTCGTACATAAATTCTTTCCTCCGACTTTATCTATTCTGCTACAAGAAATGCATCTATTCGAAACTAGAAATGCGTGCGAATGCCTGCGAGGAAAGCAAGTCAAAAATGACATTTCACTAGTTCCCATGAAATGCAATTATGAGAATGCAGGCCTTAAGATAAATGCCAACCTAAGAGATTAAATGTAACGGTGCACATCTAATATCCATGTGCTTTTTAAACATATGAGTATAATATTTGTCCGTACTTTTAGTTCATGTTTCATTAGTATACAATCAATAATCAAAAATGTGTGTTAATGAGTATGGCCTAGAACCACATTTTGAAAGTATATACGTGTAAAATGAATCAGTCAGTCAAAATACTTTTATTCGATTATTAGAAATCAAAAAAAGACATAGGTACAAATACATCACAGGATAAAACGGCAACAGACCATTGAATACAAATGTAGATACAGAATAAATATAAAATACACATAAATTAAAATAAACATGTTTAAAAACTCTCTCAGTATTTCATTTTAAAAACAGCAATAACCAATGTGCAAATAATTCATGAGTTAGATGGTGTACCCCGTGACCTACATCGCTTCTTATTAATACGGGCACATGCAACCAAATAGCTTGCTACATGGAAAGTGACACGTGCACTAGATAGAAGTTGCAAAAACAGGAGAGCAGGCCTCACCTGGAGAAAACCAGCCTCTCTCAGGATCGGCAGCAAATATTTTTTCCTAGTTTCTGCATAATGATCACAAAATATCATCAAGTGTTGCGTGTCCTGTGTTGAAAAGTTATCACAATCACAAGATTCTGCCTTTTCTGGTATGTCCCATGTGTTAAAATGGCCTAACGTAAAATGTATTAAATTAAAACGAAATCTAGTTAGAAGGAACCGATGAAACGGTCTCGTTACCAGAGTAAGGTAGGGTTCAAGCCCCGGGGAAGTTATTAGTGCATAGTTTCTTCCATCAAACGTTTTTTCCATCTCCATTGCCTCCCGCTCAACTGTAAACAGGTTTAACAAGGCCATTTTGATCTCCCTCACATCTTCTCTTTTAATACTCCCTGGAGAATGAAAGAGCTCTGGTCTTCCTAGTTTTGTCAACATAGCCTTAATATAGACCAGCCATGGAATTTTATGAGCTCTATCCAGAGCGAGGCAGTCCTTAAGAATCATATGATTTAGGGAGATTTCCTGATTGAGCCAGGTTTTAATCCAGCAAATTACAGGAGCGGATTTCAATACGTCTGTAACAAACCCCAGCCCCAACTCTGAGTGAGTTGAAAATGTAGGGGTGGACTGTGGTACGGAGAGAAGTGATCTTAGGAATTTATTCTCCACCCTCTGGATGTTGTGCTGGTTTGTATATCCCCAAATAGCAGAGCCATAAGTGGCTATTGCCAAGCATTTAGCTTTGTAGACTTTAAGTATGGCCTCCATTGGTCTCGCTCCCAGCCTTTTGGCAAATCCCAGCAGGGCCGCAGACGACCTGGCTACCGTGTTGCTTTTAGACTTCTGTTGGGGACCCCAAGTTCCTTTTTCATCAAAGATGACACCCAGATAAGTAAAAACAGGCACTCTCTTAACTTCCTCGCCTCTGCAAAAAAAAGATTTACATTTCCTTTTCCTACCACAATCTCCCACCACCATAACCTGGGATTTTGAGGTGTTAATTTTGAGGTCCAGTGAGGTCATAAAATCACCAAAAGTGGCTAACAGTGTATTTAGGGCCACACCAGATCGGGCTAGAAGTACTGTGTCGTCCGCGTATAGGAGGACCGGAATGTTGGTTTCTCCTACACGCGGTACGTCCACAGTTGCCTCAGCTAGAGCTGGCTCTAGAGCATTTATGTACAATGTAAAGAGAAGGGGGGCCAGGATGCAACCTTGTCTGACCCCCCCCCCTCTCCGATTTGAAATGACTTGTGCAACTCCCCGCTTGAGTGACTCTGACTGATGCTAAGAGGCCACAGTGAAGGTCAGCTAAAAATCCTACTAAGGGGGATCGATGCCTAATCCCAAAAGGATCTTCCACAGGTAAAACGCTGAGGAGAGGTCCATAAAGGCCATGTATAGAGACCCCTCCTTAGCGATAGTATATTTGCTGATTATGAGTTGGAGATTTAGGCACTGATCCAAGGTGCTTCTTCTAGGCCTGAAACCGTACTGCGCGTTAGACATGATCCCGCTGTCCTCAAACCAGTCTGACAACCTGCCCAATATGACTGCCTAAGATTTTAACAGCAGAGTCAATTAGAGAGATGGGCCTATAACAGGCAGGGTCTCCCCGTTGTCCCTTTTTAAAGATTTATTTATTTTATTTATTTATTTTATAGTATTTATAAGGCGCACAGCTACCCACAGAGGGTTTCCCGGCGCCGAATTAAAGAAACACAGGACACAGCTAGAGAGAGAACAAGTCCGAGGGTGTTTATTTGTCGAATAACCAGGTCTTTACACTTTTCCTAAAATTCCTGTAGTTTTCTTCTTTACGTATTTGTGCGGGCAGTGTATTCCAAAGAGTTGGACCCAGGAATGAGAAGGATCTCCCACCCATTCTAGCTCGTTTATACCTGGGTACCGTAAAGGTCGCTGATGTAACAGAACGAAGGTTTCGATTGGGAAGGTAGGGCTTGGCAAGATCTTGAAGGTACTTGGGAGCCGTCCCAGCTTTGATTTTAAACAGGTAGCTCAGGGTTTTAAAGCGGATCCGGTTTTCAACCCTGAGCCAATGAAGGTCCCTAAGATGTTTTGTAATCCTGACGTGTCTGGGGATTTTACAAAGCAGTCTGGCCGCAGCATTTTGTACCAGTTGCAGGCGTCTTACTACTGCTTTGTTTGCACCCAGGTACAAGATGTTACAGTAGTCAAGCCGAGAAGTTACCAAGGCATTGACTACGGTCTTCTGGGTGATAGGTGGCAGCATCCAGACGATTTTACGTAGCCATCTAAGAATGGTGAAGCATGTGCCCGCCACTTTGTTGGCTTGCTGTGTCATGGAGAGGTTGTCATCAATGATGACTCCGAGATTTCTGACCTGCGTGGCTGGAGGAGGAAGCTTGCCCAGTGATGACGGCCAGTGGGGGTCATTCCAGAGGTCTTTATTATTCCCTAAGAGGAGGACCTCTGTTTTGTCCCCATTTAATTTAAGCTGGTTAGCCGACATCCAACAAAATATCTCATGCAGGCCCATTCTAAGTGCAGAAGGAGCAGACGTATCAGATTTGGAGAGGGAAAACAAAATCTGAGAGTCGTCTGCATACGTCATTAAAATAAGGCCAAAGTTTTCTGCAAGATTGGCTAAAGGGCGAAGGTACAAGTTAAACATCAGGGGACTCAGGATAGATCCCTGTGGTACACCGTGGGGAGAATAGAAAATATCCGAACAGGCCTCAGCGGAAGTGATCTGAAAGGTGCGTAGGGATAAGTATGATTTAATCCATTCTAACGCCCTGCCCTCGACACCACACTCCTCCAACCTGACGAGCAGTATGGAGTGAGAAATGGTGTCGAAGGCCGCACTTAGGTCTAACAGGACAAGTGCTACCGTTTGTCCATCATCTCTGAGCTCTCTTATCTTTTCAGTAATCCCAAGCAGGGCGGTCTCGGTGGAGTATCCACTCCTAAAGCCGGACTGGGACGGGTGAAGTAGTTTATTGTTTTCCACGTATGTGGAAAGTGCCTCGTGAATATGCCTTTCCAACATTTTGGAAAAGGCGGGGAGCAACGATATTGGCCGATAATTGGCCAGTATCGTGGGATCGGCGGTCGGTTTTTTTAACAAAGGGCTGACTATGGCGTGTTTCCATAAAGCAGGAACTGACGCCTGTTCCATGGAGGCATTCAGTATTTTTGTGATGGGCGTCAGGGTAGGGTCCTCCAATTGGCTCATGATACTGATGGGGATAGTGTCACGAGGGGAACCTGATTTTAATTGATTTTAAAAGTTTCCTCAGATTGGAATTATGATGGACTTAGCCCATGACTCAGGTATATTATTTACTCTTACAGCATTGAAGACGTTTGTGAGTATCTTTGCCCAGAATTTCGGAGCACTCTTATACAGGTCCGCAGGGACCTCGTCTGGTCCAGGGGCCTTGTTTTTTTGTGTATCATTGATTGCTTTTTCAACATCTGCCTCCCCGAAAGCCATTATGGGCCCTAAGTGACAGGGAGCTTGGGCCGCTTGAGAGGGCTCATGACTTGGCTGGGAATAGATATTACCAAAATGGGCAAGCCACAGCTCATCTGGGATGATACATTCCGTGGTATTATTCTCTACCCCAGAAAAGAAAGGCTGGTTAATAATGGCCCAGAATTTTGCACTATCCCGCAAGACCTCTTCTGATAGCAAATCAGTCCAGGCTTTGTTTTTAATCTGGGATTTACGAGTATGAATAGCTTTTTTGTATCTTTTCCTTAATATTTGTACTCTATTTCTGGGCGATTCTTTCAGTGCTTTGTAAAGGGCAGAGTGTGCTTTAGAGCAGTTATGGTCAAACCATCTGTTGCCGCAATGGTTGCCAGGTTTATTTTTAGTCCTCAAGTCATTGTTAACTTGTTGGCATATAACGTTGAATGCATCAACTGTCTTGATGTTAGTGCCTGAATGGTCCAAACAAATTCCCACCTCCGGTTCAACCTTACCCAAAAGATCATATAAGAAATTTTACGGGATCAGGTTAGCCCATTTTAATCTTCTGCCCTGATCTTTTGGTTGGAGATCCATGTCAGTTAGGACATGCATGTTTTTAAAACTCCAAAGCCCCCCTGGGACCACCTCTAATGTCACCGGGTTATGATCGCTAAAAACTGAGTCTACTACCCTATAATTTAAAACATTTGGCAAAACTATGGAAGAAAATGAATCCATACATTTAAGATTTTTTATCGTTCAATTTATTTTCGAATACTAAATTCATAAAGGTTGTTAGGAACTAATAGTGATATCTCTGAGTAACGCAGACAAATTTGCACGTTTGAAGATCACAAACTAAGCTTTAGAAATAACTTGAAGAGGATAGTTAGAAATAAACTATTCATTGATAATAATCATTCTTGCAATATAGCATGCTTGATATTCAAAATCGTAGTTGCAATAAAGCTTATACATTTGTTATTACATTTTGATCACTGTATTATTCCATATTGTCTATATTAATACATTTCTTTAGTCGAGGATCAGTTTTATGAACTTAAACATCAAATGATTTTCTTTCATGTTCAGTAAATACTCTGAGAAAACATAACTTCTACAGATAAAACTCTTCATAGTGGTTTTGTCAGGTACAACACGTACATATCATAGTGTCACGTAAGCATCGTGTGCAAATGAAACATGCACTTTATATGCCAAACTTGTTGTTGTCCTGTTTTCTGTAAAGTGTAAAGAGTGGGCAACCTTGCGCTGTACCACCTGGTTTAATACATTACTCGAGACCTGGCTCTTCTAACTTCTCCTTTCCTAATCATGCACTTAAGCGCTGATAGACCCCTTTCGGGGGTGATTTGTTTGCGATATAACAAATCTCATCAACATAACAAGGGAAAAATAAAATGATAATAAATGCACTTTAATACTATTTTATTTTTCACCTTTGTGGCTCTGGCAGCTGGGGGCAATGCTGCTTCATCCTAATGTAGTGGCTGCTGCTCCAGGCACATACCTTTGTGCCACAGGGAAAGAACTAGCTATCTGATACAGGGTGCCATACTGAAAAAAAGAAATGGAAAGTGGTACTCTAGGATAAAATAACAGCGAGTGCAAATCGTATACCAACCATAATGCCTTTCATTGTCCGTGCTCCCTTTAGTACCCCATCGTATGCCTTGGAATGCTAGGTTTATGCCATCTGTAATCTTGTTAGGATAGACCAGCCCACCTCACAGTTACTGAGAGGGGGTGGTCTTTGCAGACCCCCACTACGTCCCCATAATGGGCCGACCCGGCGCGTGCTCGGCTGGCATGCAAGGTACTTAATGAGTAGCCCAGGGACCTGGGCGTGGCTCAGTATGATTCTGGCCACCACTCAATGACCGTGTATGTGCCCCTGTTTGTACTCCGCCAGACCCACCTAGCGACGACGCTACACTGGCGACGACAGTGGTCTAGCCACCCCACCGTACCTCGCTGCCTTCCTTGTGCCCGCTGCCGGCACTTCTATCTCGGGAGCACCCCTGCCGCGCCATCTGATCGGCCTACCTCGTCCCCGGGTGCCACACTGCAAGCCCGCGACTCCGCGGCGGGACCGGTTTCCTGCCCACTGCCTCGACGGAGCTCCTCTCCTGGTGCCGCCCAGGATCGCTTCGGAGTGCCACAGCTCCTGCTCCAGGGAGGCCGCCTACCGCGTGCGGCCCACGGCTGTCCCTGTGCTGTGAACAGCCTACTGCGCATGCGCGCACATATCTGCGGCCTACGGCGGCTCCTCGGCCCTCTGCTCTGCCTGCGGCAGGTGCAGTGAGTGAACTGCTACGAACGTGCCGCCATTTGGCTCCTGGACACCCCTCCCAGGCTGCGGAAGCCTGACAGAGCACTCTTTGACCCCCCTGCATAACCCACGATACTCCAAGGATCTGCCAGCCAGCCAATCAGTAATTTAGTGCCTGAAAGCAGGGTCCCCATGCTGTCTGCCACACAGCCAGACTGTCCTGCACCAGCGGAGCCACCACCTGCGCAACACCCCCACGCGGTGTTCAGGCTACACCCCAACAGCCACGCCTGGCACCAACCGGCCTGCCATACGCCCCGTCTGCCACCTCATCACGCCCTATCAGTGTTTAGCCTGGCCACAGGACCCACTGCGGACCACACCTACTGCACTGGCAGCCCAGCCTGACCTTGCTGCTTCCCGCGCCAACATGGTGACGGTGCCCCCGCTCGAGCCCTTCACCATCACGGGGCCCCAGCCCTCTCAGGCGGTGCGCTGGAAGGAATGGGTGGAGCACCTAGAGAACTTTTTCGAGGCAGCTGAAATCACAGCCCCATGAAGACGGTCCATGCTGCTCCATCATGGTGGGGCGGACATCCACAAAATCTCAATGTGCATCAGAGAAGCAGGCCCGCCCAGCAACGACGCCACAATGCGCGACGCCATCACGGCCTACTTCGAACCATTCGCCAGCTTCAACTACGAGTGTTTCCTGCTACGCCAAACCCGCCAGTGCCAGGAGGAGTCTGTAGATATGTTCTACGCTAGGCTGAAGGAGTTAGCAAGCACCTGCACCCTCCCAGACGAAGATGAGATCCGTGCCATGTTCATTCAAGGCTGCGTGTCGTCCAAACTGCGTGAACGTGTCCTGCAAGAGGACAACATGCCGATGAGGGACATTCTGAGACTCGGCCGCTCCAAAGAAATGTCGAAAGCCAGGCTGCGCAAACGGACCCTAAGCAAATGGTTGCTGTCAAAGAAGAACCGGTGTGCGCCCTTTGCACCGCAGTCTAGGAACCACGCCCCAGGAACGCCCGACCAAAGCCCACTGCACCCGCACAGTCCTCCGGCAGATGCCCATGCGGATGGTGCAAAGGCCCATCACCTCACGACGGAGCCTGCCCTGCGCAAGGTAAAACCTGTAGTGCCTGCGGGAAAGTGAATCATTTCCCAAAAGTGTCGGTCAACACCGAGAAGGAGACCAAGTGGCCCACCTCGGAGAGTGCGCACGATTGAACCATCCCCCGAAGGTCTGCCCAGCAGTGACATGGATGACGATGATCCCGATGCAGCCACGGTCCACGTAGTCAGAATGTTGAACACCCTTTCTGCTGACCAGCCTGCCTCGCCAATGTGCACCGTCAAGGTTCAAGAACAGACTGAAGAAGCCATCATTGACAATGGGGCCACCATTAACCTCATGGCGGCCTGCATCTACCGAAGCTTGCTGACTCCCCCAGCGCTTCACCCCACCAGAGTACAAGTCTAATCCTACGGCACCAGGTCTCCACTTAGGCTATGTGGAGTGTTCCAAGCCGACATCTGCCACGAGGCCTCCCACCGGAAAGCCATGGTGTACGTCTCTCAAGAAGGATCCGGATTCCTATTCGGTTGCAGAACTGCACAAGATCTCAACTTGATTCACTTCGCATTCACTGTCCATGCCCACGACCTGGATAATCTGCTACATGGGTTCAAGAGTCTGTTCGAAGGAATTGGATGTCTAAGAGGCCCTGCAATTCACCTACACATCTACAAGTCAGGGGCCCCTGTCGCCCTCCATCACCAGAGAATTGCATTCCATCTTCACCACAAAGTAGAAGCAGAACTACGCCTTTTGGAGAGAGCCGGGATCATCGAAAGGGTGCTCGGCCCAACCCCTTAGGCGTCACCCATCGTCATTGCGAAGAAGCCGAAGCAACCCGATGCTGTCCGCATCTGTGTGGACATGAGTCCCTAATATCGCCATCAAGCCAGAGCGTCACTTGACCGCAACGGTGGATGACATCATTGGAGAATTTTCGGGCTCTAGATGGTTTTCAAAAATGTACCTACACTCAGGATACCACCAAATCCCGCTCCATCCGGACTCTCACCCCATCACGACATTCTCCACCCACACGGGAATGTGGCACTACACCCGCCTCAATTTTGGAATCTCCAGTGCAATGGAGGTGTTCCAGAACATAGTCAAGACCGTCCTCCAGGGGCTTGTGTCCTAAACGTCAGCGACGACATTCTTGTGCACGCACCCACCCGAGAAGAACACCTCCAACGCCTTCACGCCGTGTTCACCCGGCTCCGGGACAGTGGACTCACCCTCCACTGTGAGAAGTACGAGTTCCTGAGGAGGGACATCAGTGCTGTGCAATCTTTCACCACTGATACAAATGCTCTAAATATCTGTACTTAAAGCTTACAGGTGTTTAAATTGCATTTATATATAGCTTACTACAAAGTCGAGGTGTTGTAGTATCCCTGAATTCAATTAATCTCTGTAGCCATCTAGTCCTCAGGTAAATATCAGTGTGCAGACTCTAGCCCTTATGCTTACAACTCCTATTTAAAACTACTGTGATCAAAATATCACTGATTCTACTACTCTGGTGCTACAGTCATCTAATTGCCAATCTATAATACACGAGTTTGAAATATTGTGAACATATTTACACACAATCCCCTGTAGGCATCTATGAATTGCTATTATACTGATGTGCACTTATTAACACATAAGGGAGTGTGCCCAATTGTATGTAGAACTATTACTTGTTCATGTCGATTTGTTCACTTTGGCAAACGTGCATGACTGTCGTTGTGTTTGTGGTCTTTTTTTTATATACAACATCTCTGCCCAGTTTGTATACACCAATTGTCTTAAATCATTTGCTGGGCTTGACTTCCTTTGCTTATCTTACATTATTTGTAATGAACAAATGATGCTCATTGCTAATTTCTTTTTTTAAAGAATTCCATTTGAACCACTGTTTATTTAATATGCTGTTTGTTAGGAATCCGAGGCTCGGGCACACTAGAAAACCTTGACATGTGTTCTTAGCCTCAGGTTCCCCGTATGTCCTTTTTACACGCTCCCTACAGCGAGACTCCCATTCCAGAACAGAGAATTGCAGACGCTCCCTTGCTCTCGTAAAGAGGCGCGTCGGAACGTAGCCATTGCTTGGCTTACTGTTCCGGTATCCATGCCCCCTTCCTACTTCCTGGTTCCGAGCAGCTCCTTCCCTCAGCCGGCGCTGTTTAGTTCCTGACTCCTTGCTGTGTCTGCAAAGTCTAACTTTCCGGTAGTGCTCTGCCGTCCTTCCTGAGAACGGGTAATTGCCGGTCTTTGCCGAGGTCCTCCATTCCGGAGAGCTTCTCTCTGGGCCGGCCAGATTCCCTTTTCCGCCCTGTGATTTTTCACGCATACGGAGGGCGTTTTTTCCCCTTGTCGGGGATTTAAGCCCATTCTCTCCACTCCCCGTGCTTGGAGGAAGCTTTTCCAGGCAGTGATTCCTGAATACCCTTTTTCTTCGTTCGGAGCCCCTGCTCACCAAACGCAGTCTGGGCTCATTGTTTCATTTCTCCCTGCTGAGAGAGAGCGCTCCGCTCGGCATAGTTAACCAGGCCGGGTGTCTCTCCTCTTGAGAGTATAGCTGCTCCGCTCTTTGTCCCTGAGATAGCCGGCCAGTGCACCTCAAGTCCTTACCCTTTCTGTTTATATAATTTCCTGTGTGTCTGGTGTGTGTGTGTGTCCTTTCGCAAGTTCTGCTCCTTTAGGCTTGGTATCACATTCCTCAAGCCATATTTCCTCAGAAAGAACTCAAGTTAAGACAACCCATGGACTTCACTGGGGTAAGTGACCTTGTGGTATAATAACGCATGTCAATGTACTATAGTCGCTCTCTAGAATAATTGTTTAGTGTATTAGTGCATGTCCTGTTTTCTTACAGCCTGGACTACACCAACCAGAACTGCACCTGCCCTGTTACCCAACCCCTCGTATGGGGAGTGTGGTGGACACTCCTTGGGTTTTTCCCCCATACTTTTAGGGAACAGTAGTCAGGAGTGTGTTCACTGCCACATTCTTGTTTCTGTTTTCTGGAGGTGTTGGGGATTCCTCTTCGTTCCCGTGGAAATTGGCTTGAATCCTGACAGAAAGCCAAGCCCGCGAATAATTAATCCACCTGAGCGAAGATGAATCCTGACAATACTGTTGTTTCCCTAGAACAGGGTATACAGAACCCCCTACAAGTACATACTGTCTGAGTTGGCGGCAGCCTTAGTAGAACTTCAATCTGAAGTAGGGAGGTTACGGATAGAAAACCAGAGATTACAAGCAGAAGTGGTCCAGCTAAAAACAGCCGAGGCAGTTGTGCATAGAGAAACGGGAACTATTCCTAAAGCACGAAAGAATTACATTCAACCAGCACGTTTTTCCATGTCATCCCCCACTACTGACTCCGGGGCTAGAGGGGATGCGTCACCACCTCCAGTACAAGTCACGGTTCACACCCCTAGTCCGGTGCCCCTGGCTATGCCTGAAAGATTCTCAGGTGATAGCGCAAAATACAACATTTTTATGAACCAATGTCAACTTCAGTTCCTATGTAAGGCTACAGCCTTTCCAGATGATTCGGCGAAAGTAGCCTTCATCATTTCCTACCTTGCAGGGAATGCCGCCGAATGGGCAGTTCCTCTATTACAAAACAATGACCCTTTGTTATATAATTTTCCATTGTTCCTAGAAAAAATGAGAAGTTTATTTGCGAAACACACCTATATGCAGGCTAGCGATAATGCCCTTTTAAGCCTTAGACAAGGATCCAAAGACCTCCTGTCCTACATAACTAGTTTTAACCGACTAGTTGCGGAGACTCATTGGCCTGATGACAAAAGAACCTCTCTGTTTGATAGGGGATTGTGTGATTAATTGAAGGACTTACTTTCTCAAATTGTAAATCCCCCTGAAGATTGCCCCTCTTTCATCGAATTAGCTGTGAAGCTAGATCATAGACTCCACCAGAGAAAAGGAGAGAAGGCTAGAGGAGGTGTGCCCAGATACGTGATGCTGCGCTTCGAGAAAAAAGACATCAAAGACAGTTCTGAGCCTATGCAAATCGGAGGACTGAGAGGGCCCTCATCAGCCGAAGAAAAAGACAAGAGAAGAAAGAACAATCTTTGCTTATATTGTGGAAAAGGGGAACATTACGCTAAAGAGTGCCCCGTACGTCCCAAGAACCCAAAGACGGTTACCAGTGGTACCTTGGTCACAGAAAACTAGACCGCTTGAAGAACAGAGAGATCAATTCTTCATGCATGGACATCTTACAGATCTCCCTAAACAAACTCTTAAAGCAAAAGATTTTAAAGCTTTTAAACTTAAACATCACGCTAGTCTATTCAGTACAAAGTCGACATAACATGTCGATTTTGTTGGATTCAGGGGCTACGGGGTATTTTTTTTTTATTTACAGCTGGCTAAAAGAATCGGAATTTCCTTTGTCCATAAAAAACAACCCGAACCTATATGAGCGGTAGATGGTTCTGAATTATCTTCTGGCCTGATAACCTATCAAACTCCCCCTATGATTATTGTGTTTAGCAATGGGCATTCAGAGAGAATTACCTTTGATTTGATTGATGCCCCCAATTTCAGGGCCATACTGGGGGTCCCCTGGTTACAGGTACATAACCCGCAAATAGACTGGACCCGTAGGACAGTAACCTTGAAATCACCATATTGTCTGCTCCACTGCTATCTAGAGGCCAGAGAACATGACAATCCTTTGTATTCTGCTGTCCAAACAGCAGAGGCTGCTTCGTGTGTACCCGAAGTGTATGCCGAGTTTCAAGGGTTTTTCAGTAAAACAGAAGCCACGAAATTACCACCCCATAGGAGCTATGATTGTCGCATCGACCTAATGCTGAGCTGCCTTGCAGCCGTATCTATGCTCTAACCCCTTCCGAAACTTAATATCTAAAAAAACTATTTAGAAGACATGATTCAAAAAGGATTTATAAGACACTCTACCTCCCCTGTGTCATCCCCTTTGTTTTTTATCGATAAGAGAGAAGGGGGCCTCCGAGCATGCTTGGACTATAGGGCCTTAAATAAGGTGACTATAAAGAATAAATACCTGCTTCCTCTCATTCCTGTTCTTCTTGATCAGATCAAGGGCGCAAAAATATTCACCAAGATAGGTCTCATAAGAATCAAGCAGGGAGACGAGTGGAAGACCGCCTTTAGAACCAAGTTTGGGCTCCACGAATATTGTCTCATGCCATTCGGATTGTGCAATGCACCTGCTGCATTCCAATATTTCATTCAAGACATTTTGAGAGAATATATCGACGTCTTTGTTATTGTATACATTGACGATATTCTTATCTTTTCCCAAAATGAACAGGACTATATTAGTCATGTCGGAATGATATTGCAAAAATTACAAGAACACCAATTGTTTGCCAAGTTAGATAAAAGTACGTTCCACACTAAAGAAATAGATTTCCTAGGATTTATCAACAAACCTAATGGCATTCAAATGGATCCACAGAAAGTCAAATCATTGCTCCAATGGTCTAGTCCTACTTCGCTCAAAGAAATCCAGTCTTTTTTGGGCTTCGCCAATTTTTATCGGCGATTCATAGACCACTTTTCTGAGTCTGTCACTCCCATCACAAAGTTGTTAAAGAAAGGAGTGCCCTTTGTATGGTCCGAAGACGCTGAACAAGCCTTTTGTTCCCTTAAAGACAAGTTCACCACTGCTCCCATCCTCCACCACGCTGACAATACACAACCCTTCTTTGTGGAAGCTGACGCTTCCCAATATGCTGTTGGAGCAATACTTTCCCAAAGAGATAAAGAATCCGGTCACATGCATCCCATAGCCTATTTTTCTAAGACCTTGTTACCGGCCGAAGAGAATTACACCATTGGTGAAAGGGAATTGCTAGCCATTAATCTAGCCTTTCAAGAGTGGAGGCATCACTTATTAGGGTCCCCGCGCGTGATCACCATTTATTCAGACCACAAGAACCTACAGTTTAAGTCTGCAAGAGCGCTCACGCCTAGACAGATGAGGTGGTTAATTTTTTTTCGTGAATATGACTTCATTATCACCTATCGTCCAGGACCTCAGCAGGGGAAAGCAGATGCATTATCGCGGTTAGGACATCCTATTGACACCGAGAAAGAGAACCCCCTCCCTATCATTCCTGAACACAAAATTCTGGGAGTGGGGACAAGGATACCAAACTTATTGAGGAAATAAAGGACCGATTAAGTTCCATATCTCATGAAGAGTGGGCAAAAAATCCCTTAAACACCATCAGAGAAGGGTTGTTTTATCATGATAATAAACTATACTTACCCACTCTTGCACTTCAACAAAAAATCTTGGAGTGGTGTCATGCTAGTGCTTTAGCAGGACATCCTGGTAGCGGTAAAACCCTTGACCTGTGCCATCGGTGGTTTTGGTGGGAAACCATGTCTAAAGATATTGTCCCATTTGTTCAGGCCTGTGCCACGTGTGCACGACAAAAATCCCCGCATTGTGCCCCTACTGGACTATTGAGAAACATAGCCATCCCTCCTTCACCATGGCATACCATAAGTATGGACTTTATCACTGACCTTCCCTCTTGTCAAGGGTACAACACGATTTATGTGGTGGTGGATATGCTATCAAAAATGGCCCATTTCGTCTCCTTAAGAAAGATACCCACCTCTAAAGAACTGGCTCACATCTTTTTAAACCACATAGTAAAACTTCATGGGTTACCCTCAGTCATTATATCAGATAGAGGCCCCCAATTCGTATCAACATTTTGGCAAGGTCTGTGCTCCATTCTAGACATCGATCATAGGCTCTCTACCGCCTACCACCCACAAACAGATGGACAGACTGAAAGAACTAATCAGACCCTCGAAAAATACCTCCGTGGTTTATTGACTTCCCTCTCATCCACTTGGGTTCAGGCTCTCCCATTAGCCGAGTTTGCTTACAATAATTCTAGACACTCCACTACTGGCGTTTCTTCCTTTTTTTCCTTTACGCCCAAAACCCTAGAATGATCCCAATTGTACTAAACAAAGAGGAGACAGACATACCTGCTCTAGAGGAACACCATGGACAAATTCACGAGGTATGGGAGGTGGCAAAAGAGGAGTTAAGCAAAGCAAAAGTAGCCATGAAAAAACAGGCAGATAAACATAGGAAAACAGAACCCACATACACTGTAGGAGAAAAAGTGTGGCTATCCACCAGAAACGTTAGACTGGAAGGGTCTAGAAAATTTCAACCCAGATTCATTGGTCCCTTTCCTATAGAAAAGATAATAACTCCTGTTACCTTGAAATTACAGCTACCCCCTGTATTTCATTGCTCCTTGATCAAGAAGTACATACCCCCAGTTTTA
The DNA here is from genome assembly GCF_964261635.1 of Lissotriton helveticus. Taxonomy (NCBI): domain Eukaryota; kingdom Metazoa; phylum Chordata; class Amphibia; order Caudata; family Salamandridae; genus Lissotriton; species Lissotriton helveticus. The sequence continues at coordinate 1,473,053,951 of NC_136067.1, forward strand.
CCTGAGGTCCAATCCCCGCCTTTGATAATCAACGGAGAAGAAGAATATGAAGTACATAAAATCCTAGATTCTCGAAGACATAGGGGTAAACTCCAATATCTCATAGATTGGGTGGTCTACCCCCCGGAGGACAGGTCCTGGGAACCAGCTGAAAACATCCATGCAGCTAGATTAGTCAGACAATTTCACAGATTACATCCCACTAAACCAGGTCCGGGTAATAGGCCTTTGGGAAGGGGTACTGTTAGGAATCCGAGGCTCAGGCACACTAGAAAACCTTGACATGTGTTCTTAGCCTCAGGTTCCCCGTATGTCCTTTTTACACGCTCCCTACGGCGAGACTACCATTCCAGAACAGAGAATTGCAGACGCTCCCTTGCGCACATAAAGAGGCGAGTCGGAACGTAGCCATTGCTTGGCTTACTGTTCCGGTATCCACGCCCCCTTCCTACTTCCTGGTTCCGAGCAGCTCCGTCCCTCAGCCGGCGCTGTTTTTTTCCTGACTGCTCGCTGTGTCTGCAAGGTCTAACTTTCCAGTAGTGCTCTGCCGTCCTTCCTGAGAACGGGTAATTCCCCGTCTTTGCTGAGGTCCTCCATTCCGGAGAGCTTCTCTCTGGGCCGGCCGGATTCCCTTTCCCGCCCTGTGATTTCTCACACATATGGAGGGCGTTTTTTTCCCTTCTCGGGTATTTAAGCCCATTCTCTCCACTCCCCGTGCTTGGAGGAAGCTCTTCCAGGCAGTGATTCCTGAATACCCTTTTTCTTCGTCCGGAGTCCCTGCTCATAAACCACAGTCTGGGCTCATTGTTTCATTTCTCCCTGCTGAGAGAGAGCGCTCCACTCGGCATATTTAACCGGGCCGGGTGTCTCTCCTCTTGAGAGTGTAGCTGCTCCGCTCTTTGTCCCCGAGAGAGCCGGCCAGTGCACCTCAAGTCCTTACCCTTTCTGTTTATATAATTTCCTGTGTGTGTGGTGTGTGTGTGTCCTTTCACGAGTTCTGCTCCTTTAGGCTTGGTATCACATTCCTCAAGCCATATTTCCTCAGCAAGAACTCACGTTAAGACAACCCGTGGACTTCACTGGGTTAAGTGACCTTGTGGTATAATAACGCATGTCAATGTAATATAGTCGCTCTCTAGAATAATTGTCTAGTGTATTAGTGCATGTCCTGTTTTCTTACAGCCTGGACTACACCAACCAGAACTGCACCTGCCCTGTTACCCAACCCCTCGTATGGGGAGAGTGGTGGACACTCCGTGGGTTTTTCCCCCATACTTTTAGGGAACAGTAGTCAGGAGTGTGTTCACTGTCACATTCTTGTTTCTGTTTTCTGGAGGTGTTGTGGATTCCTCTTCGTTCCCGTGGAAATTGGCTTGAATCCTGACACTGTTGGCCCACGCTCTCACTAATTTAAGGGTAGCTCTAGTTCTCAGTAATACTATTGTAGCAAAGAAAATAGGCCTACATGAATAATGGAATGTTTAACTAACATAGTTTACAAATCGTAAAATTGGCATTCAAGATACTAGTAGTGGTTACAAACCATGACGCACACATCATGCACCATCCCGAAAATGTCACTTTATATGGACAGCACACATTGATTTTCTGTTCCTGTCACCAAATGTAAGAGGCTAGAAGAACCCTCTGAACTCTGCTACAGATAGGGACACTGCATAGGGCTGGAATAACACTACAGAGCTGTAGAAAATTGCCCTCTCTCAATGAATGAAATGAAAAGGTAATTTGTAGAGCGCGGTAGCTACCCTGAGGCGTCCTAGCGCTGTAGACTTGTGCATTGTGGGGAGCAGTATTAAAGATTATTCGGTTTGTGAGAAGAGCAGGGTTTTTATGTGCTTGCGAAAGGATAGGAGATTGGGCTCTGAGCGCAGGTGGTAGGGAAGGGAATTCCAGAGCCTTGATTCGTTGTACGAGAAGGATCGACCTCCGTATCTGGTTCTCTTGATCCTGGGTACCGTCACCAGGAAAGAGGACGATGATCTGACATATTTAGCGGGGCTATATAAAGTGATCAAGGAATGGTTGATGGCATCTCCGGTTTTCCAGTATGCTCGGTAAGTTGTACAGAGGGTCGTGAACTCAATTCTTTGTCTTACCGGGAGCCAGTGAAGGCTCCTCAGGCCAGTTTTTACCGAGAGGAAAAAGATGTAGGGTTTGTGGCCCCTGGCCGTGGACGGGCGCATACGGGCTTGCCTGCATGGGGTTATAATGATTTTTTACAAAGAGTTGAGGTGACTAAGCGTCGACCTCCAGCCTACCCGGAAGCAGCTGCCCTCCACACAATCGGGATGAAAGCAGAGACGGGAGCAAGCTTGGGGAGTCCTCGTGAGTCAGGTACTCCCTTTGACAATTAAGATACGTGGTGTTTCCTCAGGATTTACAAACAGTAAATTAAAACAGGATTTTGACAGCTGCAGTAAAACAGGAGTAGCAAGTGCGGCGTCAACAGCTAGCGCAGATAGGTACAATTACAAAGTGTGCCCCCACCTTGCGCGCATCCGCTGCGCGCTCAGCTCTGCAGGGTTATATTGATCTTTTACAAAGAGGAGAGGAGACTAGGCGTCGACCTCCAGCCTACCCAGAAGCAGCTTCCCTCCACACAATCGGGATGAAAGCCCGTGGTGGACCAGGGAAGAGACCGGAGCAAGCTTGGGGAGTCCTCGTGAGTCAGGTACTCCCTTTGACAATTAAGATACGTGGCGTTTCCTCGGGATTTACAAACAGTAAATTAAAACAGGATTTTGACAGTTGCAGTAAAACAAGAGTAGCAAGTGCGGCGTCAACAGCTAGCGCAGATAGGTACAATTACAAAGTGTGCCCCCACCTTGCGCGCGTCTGCTGCACGCTCAGCTCCGCAGGGTTATATCGATTTTTTACAAAGAGGAGACTAGGCGTCGACCTCCAGCCTACCCAGAAGCAGCTTCCCTCCACACAATCGGGATGAAAGCCCGTGGTGGACCAGGGAAGAGACCGGAGCAAGCTTGGGGAGTCCTCGTGAGTCAGGTACTCCCTTCGACAATTAAGATACGTGGTGTTAGAAATGGGATCCCTGGCTGGCCAGGGCTTGCGCCAAAGTCAGTCAGAGACCACCACTCCTAAGTCAGGGCAAGGGAGTTACATGCCAAGATAACCCCTGCTCACCCTCTAGGTAACGTGGCGCGAGCAGCAAGGCTAAACTTGGAGGCGATGTGAGTTAAGTATTTGCGCACGCACCCCAGCAACAACACCCAGGCCCACCACAAAGGAAACTCCACACAAGGTTATATGTAAAAATAGCCTTTGTATTACACCAAAACACATTAGATAAAAACACACACTTTACAATGTGCCAACAGGCACGGGCAGAATTTACAGGGGATATGTACAAGACAGGGCCACCTGGACCACTGTCAGGAATCAGCACTTTTAGAAATATCACTTTTAGAAATAGCACTTAGAACATACAACATAGAATGTAAATCACTGTAGCACACAACCAGTAACTACTGGTAACCAGGACCTCACTAGCACCACCTGCACTAGGAGAAAAACCACCTAAGTATCACAATACCTGTAGGGGTATAAGCACATGATGCATAAACATACATTCAGCGGTGTAAGGAAGGAAAACACATGAGGTATCAACAACACATTCAGAGGTGTAAGAACAAGGCACATGACCCATAAAAACACATTCAGAGGTGCAGCACAGGAGAACACATGATGCCTAAAAACATTCAGAGGTGTATCAAAGAACACAATTGCGCTAAAATCACATTAGCCACAACCTGTGACTGTCCCTAGGCCAATTGGCCTTGTTGGGGCTAGGACGTCCTGTGTCCCAATGTCAGGGGCCTAAACGTGGCAGCTGCCCACGAAGTGCTGGGCAGTTGGAGATGATGGGGCAAACACGATGTGGGAGCCTCACAGGCTCTGTAGAAATGACTGTCCCCTTTTTGGAGCCTCGCTGGGCTCTCAGTAAATCAAAATGCCCCCTTGAGCCTTTCAGGCTCAAACACAAAATGCGGCCGTCTCTGGAGCCTCTCAGGGCTCAACAACAAAGGTGCCCCCGGGGCCCCCGTGGGCCTTGCACCACAAATATGGCGCCTCGAGCCTCTCGGGGCTCTAAAGAGAAATGCGGCGGCGTTGGAGTCCCTCCGGGACTCAAGAGAACAAATGGCCCCGGGCGTTTGAGTCCCTCTTCGGGGGACTCGAAAGGAAATGATGCCACCCAGAGCCTCTTGCGGCCCTGAAGAAATGCCCCAGTAACGTAGGAGCCCGCCCGGAGCTCAAATCTGCAGGGAGGCCCCCCGGGGGCCTCTCGGGCTCTTTGACAACAAAGCCCTGGTACTGAAGGGGCGGGCACCGGCAATGTGCCCCGACGCCCTCCTCCCTAGACGGGAACACCGAGCCCTACTTAGCCGGTTCTCAGGCAGCGGGGTGCTCCTTTTCTGGCTGCAAGTTCCTTCGCATCACGCCCGGCCTCCGGTTGCTGTCCCTGGATCTCTGGGGAAGCCCTCGCGGTCGGCCAATGGCTGCGAGGCTTTCTGATGACGTGGCGGGACTCCGCGGCAGCTGGACCCAATCCCAGCGCGGCCCTGGGAGGACGAGGAGGGAGTCCCGTACGGCGGGGCTAATCACAGCGCGGCTCAGCGCTGCTTCACGGCTGCTCCACTCGGGACACCACACGGGGTGACAAAATGCCGGGTGGGCACCGGCCAAAGCAAATAAAGCGCCCTCAGGTGCTAGCAGCAAATGAAGCGCTCCCAGCGCTAGGCAGAGGACCACAGCGCTCCCAAGCGCCGAAGGTCAAGATAAAGCGTTCTCAAGCGCTATAAGTAAAGTACAGCGCTCCCAGCGCTAGGGGTGAAATAAAGCGCTTTCCAAGCGCTATGGCAGAGTCAAGCGCTCCCAAGCGCTAGGAGGGTCAAGAGGGTCCAGAGAAAGCGCTCCCCAGCGCTAGTTCTAAGGTCCAGACCCATCAAAGTTCTTTTAGGTGGGGGGGCAAGGCTGGGCCCAGAGCCAGCTCACTCGGCCTCCAGGCAGGGAGGCAGTCCAAGTGGCAGTCCTCCTGCCCAGCAACAGCAGCAGCCCCCTCAGGATCCTGGAAGAGAACAGAACATTTTGTTAGGGGACACAGCCCCTTCTTATACTAGTAAATCTTTTGTCTGTAGGTGCAGGCTGGGGGAGAAACCAGTCGCAGCTGGTTTTGGAGCACCCTTGATGGCCCAACCACCCCTTTCATTCACTGGGGAGGCTAGGGTCGTTAGACGCACCACAGGGGGTGGAGCCAGCATTGTGTGGGGGAAAGCCCAGCCCCATTCAAGACACAGGTGCACTCCTCCCCAGCCATCAGCATGCTAATCTCCACTCACCACCGGGCACACCCATCATGACTCATGGAGCCTGGCATCCCAGCCAGCTCCAGCCAATCACACTCCAGCACCCTCACTGCACACACATAGCCATGTCTAGAAGTGGTACTTGCACACTAGACACATTCATGCCACATACATCATTTCGCAGCATTCAATCACACGAGTCCACACATACCAGACTCGAGCCTGTACACCCCACGCATCAGGAACTTCCAGGGACACATACATTCCCCATGCATTCCTATGGGAGGGCAGGCCTATCTCACCACATGCACTCAAAGTGCGCACGCACTTTCCACTGGGACACAGTGAAAGTGCGCAGAACCCAAAAATCACCATCACCAGGTCACCATTAAAAGCAAAAAGTTTAGTGGTGAACCTGCCAGAAGGGCCAAGTCCAACACGTGAATTTTCCTCATGATTTAAAAACAGTAAATGAAAACAGGATTTTGACAGTGGCAGTAAAACAGGAGTAGCAAGTGCGGCGTCAACAGCTAGCGCTGATAGGTACAATTACAAAGTGTGCCCCCACCTTACACGGGTCTGAAGGGTCACCTCAAACATTTTGCCGTCCTCCTGTTTTTTTTACCACCTTTTTGTTGCCTTTAGGACTCCGGGCACTTTACCACTGCTGACCAGTGCTAACCTGTATGTGCTCTCTCCTCTAAAATAATACCATGGGTTTACACCTGTCTGCTTGATTTGATTTACTTGTGTGTCCCTTTTAAAATGGTATACTATATACCCAGTGCATGTAAATTAAAAACTACTATTGAGCCTGCAGCACTTATTGTGACACCCTCAGAAGCAGCCTTTAAAACCTGTCTCAGACCTGCCATAGCAATGCCTGTGCATGTAGTTTACTGCCACGCTGACTCTGCATTTCAAAATACTTGCCAAGCTTGAAACTCTCCTTTTATCACCCCTAAGCTAGGTGCTAGGTAGCCGTAAGGGTAGGATGCTGCGTAAATCAAAGGTAGGACATGTACTTGTGTGTTTTACATGTCCTGGTAGTGAGAAACAGCCTGTTTCATTTTTTGCTACTGTGAGGCCTACTCCTCTCATAGGCTAGAATGGGGATTCCGTAATACACTTTTAAGCTGTAGTTCCTGATCAGAGAAGAGTAGTTTTTTTATGTTTCATATGTTTGAAATGGTAATGACAAATTCTCCTTACAAGGGAAGTTGGATTTAGCATTAGTGTTTTAGAAATGGCACTTTTAGAAAGTGTACATTTCTCTGTGTCTATAACTCTGTGTGCTTTGCAGCCTGTCTCCAATGCACGTCTGTGCTGGGTGGCTTTTACACTTTGTGCATTGCCTTTAGACATCCACAAACACAGAAAGGTGCGACTCATCTGCATTTCGAGCATTCATCTAAATTCTGATGGTACTTCCTGGGCTGGGAGGAATGGGAGGGGCTGACAGACTTCAAAAGGCAGTGTCTTGTCCACACGCAAAGCACTGATTTACACCCCACAGATAGCCTGGCAGACAGAACTGCACTGAAAGAGATACTTTTGCACTTCAGAGAGCTGCTTTGAAGGCACCTTCTACATCAAATGCACTTTAGGGTATAGTACTGGGTCTCTGACCCCCCTAAAATCATACACTTCTAGATCGTGAACGGAACCTGTCCAGGGTTGCTCCTCTTGCCCCTGTCACTTTCCCCAGCTCCCCGAGGTTAGTTGCAGCAGTCATGGGGAGGCTTCAAGAGCGAGGTGAAGGCAGGGAGAAAGCATACATGTTAACCACCCAATTTAGCCTAAAGACTCACAATTGATTATGCCAAAATAGCTTTGTTTTACCTGGTTTCCGCCTAAAATTGCCACTGCTTCTATATGTTATTAAAGAAACTACATTCCCCAGCCAGGCCCTGTTAGACTACGGTTATGGGATCATTCTATCACAGTGGTTTCAAATTTCTTAATGCTGTGTCCCCGTGAAAGTTAAAAAAAATGATCCTCTGCCCTACCTCAATTTTTTCACAATTATTCTGCTAAATTGGCAATGTTTAAATATGTCTAAACACACATACTCCCAGTAAGGATATAAATGATAAAAGTTGTTAGTGAGGGCACATTACAAGGTTGCTTACTGCCGCCCATGTTTTTAACACTTAAAACAATGCATGATAATTCACTTGGCCAGAGACTGGCACCAACCCCCCTCCTTTGAGATCACTTAAAGCCCCCCCCCCCCTAGGGTGGGCCTGCCCCCAGTTTCTATCATCACACACCCCTTGCTTCCAGGCCATGATTTTCAGATAACAAACCAGGGCCTGTAGCATTTGCTGGCTTTTAATATAATGTCAGTAATCTGTATCTCAGTGGCTGTAAATCAGCAAGAGTTTCCTGTGAGCACCTCACTGTTAAGCACATGTGGAACCTCCAAGGACCATACAGGTTTCCCTTTTTTCTGTATCTTATACATTTTCAATTGGCAATCACACTATTACTTGAATACTAAAATGTTATTATTCTAAAATATGTGAAATGTCAAAGTTGAGATAGCAGTTGTTTGGCCTAAAACCTGTCAAATGTGATTTTATTTCAAAACCGCAGTAGAAAAAACCTACACGTTATTTATTTTCTATCTTGTCCAGTTTTGTGGAAACAGCAACATATTACTGTATGAAGCCGAAACCTGGAGAGAAGGAAGTTTCAACACACGATTTCTTTACCCTCTGGCATGAATTCAGCAAAGTCTTTCAGGACGTCTGGAAGACAGAGTACAAGACAATTATGCAAAAAAGGTATGGACTTCTGTGACACTGCCAATGTATTATTAAAGAAACTATCTTCTCTGCTGCAAGCATTTTCGTATAATCATTTCCTAATTATAATTATTCTTCGTTTTGTTAATAATTGTATATTTATTTTTTTGCCGCATGACTTTTGAAGATCGAACCACCAACCGGTAATCCTCTAACTCGACATTTGCCGAATGTCGCATATTATTTTAATACACTCACTGTAAACACAACAATTTTGGTTTCAAATTGTCTAGTGAGAAATTGAATTAGATAAAGCTAGTTTTATGTAGGGAAAGGAGAATTTCATATGGCAGAAAATCAGTGTGGAATATGGCTGCGTGTGAAAATGTAGTGATGAGTTATAACGGGGAAGACCCTATAAACTCTCTGACCTGGGTCAGTTGGGCATGTCAAACATAACTTAAACCATAACAATTCATAGATCCAGTGTGTATTTTATTATCATACATAGGAAACTGGATATTTAATATACTTCATTAGGTACCCAAAAGCATTGAGTTAAACAGTTGTATACACAAGCATATCCATTGATTTCTTGAATCAATTAATTTTATGCACACGAATGGGAGGCAAATAACATATAAGCTTCATTATTAGGATAGCTTGAAATTATAAGGTAACATATCATAGTATTCACATTATAATGCAGAAACAGTGCGCTCAAAAGTGAACAGTTTCCTATGTATGATAATAAAATACACACTGGATCTATGAATTGTTGTGGTTTAAGTTATGTTGTGCTTATGTTTGACATTTGACGCCTAGCAAACTAATAGACTCTGACCATCTCCACACGTACTTGTGAAAATGTAGTGTCTGCAGTTTTAGTATTGATTGTAAGGTACAAGAGAGCTTCACCGGAGTTTACAAGGGATTTTCTTCGAAGTAAAATGCTGCACTAATAGTATTTTAACTATAGATTAGGAAATTGATAGCTGTTCTCCAATTGAGCAAGTTCAAACTTTGTATTTATCTGTTAGTGTACAACCATACAATTTAGTGGGCATTCCATTTCATTCGTGTAACCACGTGTTAGCACTTCAAACTAGTTTCCCAAGAAAAAGTTGTGAATATATTGCACATGGGGAATCTTTGACGTAATTTCAAAGCAACTGATCACTTAATCTAGAAATCGTGATTTCTGCGATTTTGCGTAGGGCTTTAGTTTGCAGGTATTTGCTTCTGCAGACTTCATGAAGAAATGTTTCGCTCTTGGACTTTTCTTACAAGAGGGAGTTTTGGAAATATGAAATGTAGCAGAACAAACCTGTACATCTGAAAGCATTCTACTGATACTGCATTTTTTCTAAACAGGCAACATTTGTTTCTGCTGACAGAACTTGCAGGAAAAACAAGTATTGTCCTAGCCAATGGGTCTTGCCTTTGGGACCTTATAGGTTTTTAGCCAGAGTTATTGGCTTTACAATGTTTTTAAGCTATGTTGTAGAGCATTAGGCTTGCTGTGCAGCATGTTGAAAAGTTATAAAGAAATGTTATAAGCATTTGTGTTACCTTTATATATAACCAGGAAAGTGTTATGTACAAGTGAACGACCCATAGAAGAATAAGCATAAACAGGTGTGCGGGACAAGCCATGCCAGCTCAGTGAAGAAAATGAATATCCAGTCTCAAATGATGGCATACCAGAATGCCCAAGCAGGTTTATCACTCTAGATCCAATTCATTGATGCATGGAAAGACACACTAATTTTACATTATTCAATGGTCCATTGAATAATACACTATTCATAGCCTAGTGGGCATAATGGTTGAACTTCTAAAATGCAATAGTGGCCTTATACTCCAGTTATATCGAATGTAGTCACTAAACCTGGATTCTGAATCCGAGAAATCACTTTACCCCTCACAAAACAAGCTTGACTTTTAAAAGGTTCAGTACGGCGAAAAATCCATTTAATTTTGGCTCACACAAGTTCTCCAAATTGTTTGCCACATCCTTCAACGACAAAGCAGTTGGAAGATAAACCTTACATAAAGCAGCTGGCATTTAATCCATAACAATGAATTCAGTAATCACTGCTGTAAACCTGTTAATAAGAAATGCATGTGATATTGATGTGTGTGCAATATCTTCAACCATAAAGCCTCTCCAGTATCTTAGCAATAATTGTTTACCCATTATGTGAAATGTCAATGTAATATATAATATATTATCTGGACCAAAAGTTCAGAAACTGTTAATGGTTTGAAGTGTTTCACATTTGCGCAACACTCTTGGAGAGGTATAAAAAAAGAAAAGGCACATATAATTTGTTTTTGCTGGGGATTTGGGTTGGGGCACACTATAGCGTCTGGATATTGTTGACTGTGGGGGAATGAGGCTCAGACATACGATTGGTTGTGCCGTCGTTGATTTGACAAAGTTAGCTGTGATGTCCTCGGGCCGTTAATTTGTCTGAGATTGGTTTTAAGGAACTAGGGGGCGGTGATCCCCTGGACTGACCCTCTGTTATACTACAGGTTTTGTACGTGAATCGCCCAAGAGAAATGCAGGCTCACTTTTGTGATGGGCAAACTTCTTGCAAATGTGTGGTCGTACTTGCATGAATCAGGAGTTTAATACGCAATGGAAGTTTAAAAAATGACCTAAAGTAACCGGGTGATTATGATAACGTCTCACTTAATGGTTTCATCACAGTAATATTATTGTGCATGCATTTTTTATTTCCAGAAATAACAGCCTGCTCCGAAGTGAACATTTATAGTCTGTGCTCTGACAGGTGAGGGAATGAATGAACGACAGAGACTGCTAGCTTGCCAGCCTCCTGGTGTATTCCCTTTACAGTACATTGATATCAAAACACACAAATTCACACATGCAGACACCAATAGACATCCATGCACACGGGCCTAGAGCAGCACACACACACACACACACACTCTCTTGTTTTCACTTTTCTTTTCCATCACACTCATACTAGCCCCCCTTGAGAGCGCAGAGATTGCAGGATGCAAGAGTCTTTGTGAAAATTCTTCAACCACAAGTGTATAGAGTTTCGGTGTTCCAGGCATACAGAGATTTTCATGCTGGGGTTCTTGTAAATCATGAAGAAGAACACAGAAATCATGTACTGAATTCCCACTCTCATGGAAGAGCATTACTAGCAGCAATTTATACAAGATAATCGGCGGCTTCCCTGGGTCACACTTATAACAAAGAGGAAGCGACGATGGGGGAAAGAAGAGGAAACCAGAAATGATAACTGGGAACCGATGACTTGGGAACAAGAAACCAGAACAATAAGACTAACAAGAGTACACAGCATCAGGCTTAGTCAGCAGAAATGCCATACTGTAGCATTTAAAATACAGAATGTGATCTGACACTCCAATCAGCCCAAACTCCACCAGGAGTCGTATACAGACAATGTCTAGTTATCCACTGCTCATAGCTCTCACTGCTGTATTTTCACCTTTGGCTTTTAAATTAACACACCAAACCTGACCCTAGAAACATGTTCCTTTAGTTAGCTTTGCTACTAGCCAGTAGCTCAAATACAATCTGAACAAAATAGACATCACTGACCAAAGAATAAAAAACGCAAACCAACAGATATCTACGTAGCAGTCAAATGTGCCACTTTCTTGCAATCCAAGACTTAATTAAGAAAGATCAAATGTTAACTGCCAAATGCTCTGCTGTCTGTTAGCTTCTGCCGTTTGATTCAGTGGCTCTGTATACCAGGCAGTTCGTGGCTACCGGCTGAAACATAGGCGAAGATCTAACGAAACAGACGCCTGCCTTGACCACTAGCATCGGATACCAAATACGACTGCCATTTTCAACTTCAATTTGAAAAATGTGTGCTGAAACATGAAGCACTGCATCTGTGAAGCGGGTGCTGCACTGATCAAGATAAACATGCTGCGCTCAGCAATAACAAGTGTGCAACCAATCGAAAGGGTTGTGGTCTCCCAAATTGGCCTCTTGCTGAAGCATGCTGAAACATGAAGCTCAGCGTCTGTAAAGCGGGTGCTGCACTGATCATGATGAATCGACTCCACTCATATATAACAAGCAGAGCACGTTTCAGTGTGTTGCTCACCAAGCAAAGAAAAAAACACATTCCTATAACGAGAGCAAGAGGAAAAACAAAATAATGCATTACAACAAGCATAAATCAACTGTAGTGTAGAGTACATGTAATAGCGCCAGTCGCCATTGGAGGCAACCAAGCACACAAAGAAGGGGCAAGTACAATCAATGCCCCAATGAAAAACACACATTTCTGAAAGGTACAAAAATAAAACAGTGGAAATCGATGTGTGTGCCAAAAGCCCATAGAGGAGATGCAGCATGTCAAGAGAGAGCGCATGCCCACTGCCTAGGCTCAACCTAAAAAAGGGCATAGGGAAAACCAATAGTCATTGTTCATTCTGTGTTTCTGGGCATATCACTTAATCTCTCCTGCCTAAATAATTTCTGAACTTGTGTAATGTACCTAGTGTTCATGTAAAGCACCCCAATACCTTCTGGTCAATTCAAGTTTGTGGTATTTATAAATGCAGAAAAAAAGAAATAGTACCTCAATCACATTGAATGGACACTAATTAAGGTAAATCAATACATTCTTAGTTCATGTGACACAAAAAGATTAAGGAAGTGACGCAGGAAGTGTGTAAGAAGACAGCAAAGAGTGATAGTAATGCCAGCCAGCGGTGAGCAATGGGCGGGCTTTTTAAAGTTTTTTTTTATAGGTACAACAGCTCATGGTCAAGCAAAAGTGGATGCATGCTGCTTGCAGGCTCAACCTAAACAGTAATTGATGTGTAGCCAAATCTTATACAAATATTGTTTTACAGAGAATAAATACTATTCGAGCATGTTTTCGTGAATGTGTATAATAAGGATAAAGTGCATGCAAGCAAAAGGCAAACTAGCATGATGCTCGTTCTTCAAATGTGGCCGCTTATAGCTGGAACTTGTCTTTGACCCATGTGATTGCTGATCTTAGTGTATATATATTTTTTTTTTTACTAATTTATATGGTGCACTCTTCAAAATAACCGAGAGGAAGGCACTGAGTCGGGAGAAATCAAACAAATTAATATCTTTTGTACCAACGATGTGCAAATGAGTTAAAGGACCTGAGGCTGCTATCGCTTCCGGATTAAAAAATGTTTCAGATCTTCCCTCAAGCGAAGTTTGGTGGGAGGCTCTGCCCTCTGGTTCCAAGGACTACTGCAAATGTTACCCCCCTCTATAGAGAACCTCCTATCATTCTCCATCTCTAACTTGAATGTGCATAATCAAGTTCGAATTGCTTGATTGAAGAACGCGAAATGACCCAAATAACTTTCTCAAAGGTAAAGTGGGGTACCTTGAAGCAACCAATTATAATAGTTTGCAGAGGATTTTAAAAACTGTCATATGGCTTAGGCTACAAATTGTAGAATGTCTTCCGAAATAAATTCCTGGAGTAACTTTGGACACAGCCGGACTGAAAACGCAAACCAGCCCATGCAATTAAGTCAGACCGGCTCCCCTGCGGCGGGTGCTGGTGGGAAACTCTGCTGCTGCTTTTGTTACAGGAGGCCAATATTGCAGCCCTGCTGAAAAACCACCTACATCCTTCCAGCCCACTGGGAAAACACCCATTGCTCGCTACAGCCAGTCAGGCCTTGACATTGGACCCCCTGATATTGATCACAGTTAGTTTTCGGAGGATTACAGTCATTCAGTATAGTTTTTTGCTTTCTTTGTTCTTTCCAGTTTATTGCTTTAAAGCTTGGGGACACTCATCCAGGTGAAAGGCTCCAGGAGATGAGATGGACTACCTCCTCACATACAGGCACATTTTGGGATACTGAGGAAAGGGGGTGGAGAGCTTAGCTCTTCATGCAGTGGAAGGAGGCCAACATCACCTGCAGATGATGCATGAATCAAACAAAAGAATCACCAGCGAGATGTAGTATGCCAGAAGTAAAACCAATATGGAAGTCTTGTCCGTCGAGATGTAAGTACAGAAATGAAGTCCTTGACAAACAGTGGTAAGCTACATTCTTATTACATTCATTATACTGTTCCTCAGACAAGTCGGGTCAGAGGCACGGCTGTGACTCCCTCTTATCCCTGATTGTTGTACTCACTCAACGAAGCTGCATTATTAACTAGAGGGTTGTGCTGTGTAAGAGCACGCAAAATGTTAAGTAACCCACCCCCTTAGAAGTAACCAACTGGCTTTCTGGAGGACTTCAGGCCACACCGCATGTGGCTATTGGTCAAATGGATGGGTTTCTCTTGGAAAATGTGTAAAATAGTTTAGCATCATCAAAACAACATTCAAAACAAGAAATTAAACCGATAACATTCCCACACTAGTTTATGGAAAAATAAAATGCTATGATTAAATGACAAGACAATAACAAAGTGGTAAAAGTAATCAGTAAAAGCAAAATGTGCCCATTGAACACTGAAGAGAAGGCGGAAGTCAATGTCACTCTGAGGGGCACAGATTACCGCAAACAAATGTGAGTCACATAGAGCCTGACAGTTCACCCCAGTCAACAGTTTTACCTTTTGAATTAGTTGTTCATCAGGAGGTTGATCTTCTTCAGCAACACAAGGCAGGATTCTGTGGGTGCTGAGGACTCCAGCTGGCAACATCCTTTTGCCATTGGGATCACTTTATCTCGTTTTCCATCTTTCAGGTGCTTGCAATTCTCCAGAGGGTCAAGGCTTGTGAGCATGGCCCCAGCAGTGCTCCTTGAGGTTCGACAATGTCTGTGCTATGCCCTTGCTGAAGGGGTTTTCTTTGGCAGGAAAAAAGCTCCAGTCAAGTCAAACCAGGAAATCTAGTCTCTCTTGGTTGTGCCTTATTTGAGTGGCTATGGCACCTTCTAGCACTCCGGATGTCAAATTGTGCTTATTTCTCAGTTGTCACGCTTTCTTCCAGCCACAGTCTTCAATCCACAGATCTGCATTTTTTTAAGCTCCAAAGTCTTTTTGATCCCTGTGAGATTTTTCCACTTACAAAGAAGTGAAGAGGAGAAAGAGAATTCCTGTTTAACCTTTTTATGTTTAAATGACTATAGCAGTCTACGTGGCAAATATTTGAGAGACAATATGATGGCACAGTGAACTGAAATGACACCCCTATCCTACAATGAAGATGGTATTGTAGCAAATTTGAGTCAAATACATTCAGCAGTTAAAAATTTGCATTCTGTTTTCCTCAACAGTAATACATGCAGCGGATACCAATTTGTGATCTCATGGGCATTGGGATCGCCTTGAGTTGGTTAGGGTTGTTGTAGTTTTATGGGTGTTTACTTTTGAAAATGGTTACAACAGTTGCAGTTTTTAGTTTTAGGAAAGCAAGTGGGTGACCAAGAAAGACTTGAAAAACAGCTTGGAGTCGCGAGCCTTGGGGATAGATATGCACGTGGTTGTGCTGACAGAGTTGCTTCACTTGAAGGAGTGAGCAGGGTTGGTTGGGTAGTCTCAACAACAATAGTAGAAATGGAATTATTTGTTGTAGTTCTTAGCACAATTCAGTTTCCTACTGCTGCTATGCTACTCTGTGTCCACTGCTGGGACCTATATCAGTCTTCTCCTCATGGAATAAGCAACAGTTTGGAGGAGCGTCATATGAACCTATCATTGTAGCTTCATGCTTTTTACTTTTTTAACCTCAGTCAATATTCTTTATTTGGCTGTGTGCCAGCCATAAAAGAAGGCATCTGAAAAACATTTCATACAATAATATACAAATAAATCAACTGGCAGTAATAGTTAAAAAGTAACCTAATGTCAGCTTCCTGTGGCGAGCTGATCACTAATGACTATAAAAACAAAATGTAGGAACATGTTAGTCTAATCCGTGCCGGACACACAGTTTAACATCTGTGTACAGAGACCAAATGAACATTTAGAAATGATTTCCAAAGTGAGCAATATCATGTTAAAATTCCGTATAAATATCCTTCTGGCTTTCGGCCCGGGTAGCCAATTATTCATTTGGCAACAATACTCCGATGTCTAACAGTCGGGAAATTTACTTATACACCATTAGACAGATTAAATTGTCATTTAAAAGTTGTAAATGATGTAGCGCAGCCCGACACTTTCTTATATTTAAAAATCATAAAAGTGGTTTTAAAATACTTTTTTACCCTATTTAAAATATCTTTCTAATCTTTGGGAAATTAACATTTTGAATACCCCTGACCGGAACATTCCTGACACTAAAATGAATCCGTCGTATGCAACTGCTGCAAACAGTGAAAAACCAGATCCTTTCTGAACATGCATGTCTGCCTGCAATGAACTTTCATGTGTGCAGTGTTGTGGGACGTTGCTTCTTCCAAAACTGTGGCAGCTGCATGAGATAATGAATTGCAAGGCGCCACCCCCCTTAAGGGCGTGGCGCCGTTAGTGGCAGCCAAAGGGCCGACCGAGTAAGGAATCACTTCCGGGTCACACGACCCGGAAGTGAAAAAGTAGGCAGGCAAACACGGAAACACGTCCTAGTCCCCCAGATGTAGTTGGAGGGCGCGAGGCTTAAAAGCCAGCGACCATCTTAGGGACCCCCTCTTTGTCTGCTGACCGCCCAGGAGTCGGACGTAGCAGAAGGAAGTCAACCACCCACCCCACCCCAAAAGTAAGGCTTCAGGCAGGTGCGGTAGCGGGGTCCCGGACAAAATATCACGGGAACTTCTTTGGGCAGTGCCAGTTTTTACCTCTGAACAGGTTACGGAATCATCATGGCTCCGGGCTGGCGGGAGAGTTGAGGCTGACCTGCTGGTGGCCCTGGCTTTTCTAGCCCTACCCTGGAAGCCGCTGGTTGCCACAAGTGGTGGCAGATTATTCACCTGCGGCTCTGTTGACCTTAAGGAGAGCAGGCTAACTTGGTTGTGGCCTGCTGGCGCAACCCGAGGGTAAACCAGCAGCCCATTGGAGAATGGGCTGTAAAAGAGTGAATATGGATATAAGTGTGAGTATCTTAATACTGTGCTGTGAAAATAATTTGACTTTTAAATAAAGAAACGGAGGTCAATGAAGTAATTGACCTGTTAACTTGTTTTAATAAATATGCACACTGCTGAAAATCAAACAAGGCTTTGGTGTTTAATTTGAGAAGGGGCCTCTTAATATGTTGGTGGGAGAGTGCGCTTTGTATGCCATCTATGGGGAAAAACACAATTCGTGAAGTATTTATGTCTGTGAATCTTGTTCAAGAAATCGTAACTATTTTCTCTCCTTTACTTTCCTCGCACGAGGGCTGTACGCAGAACGACCGTGTGCCAATGTGAGCCAGTACCATGCCAGACAACGAATGTAACATGCACCTAACTATGTAACCTTATGCCCACTGTAACCTTATGGCGCATAAGACACCAGTACTGCCTTCGCTTCACATGTTCTGTTAAAATCTCCTAAATAAAATCTTTTGAAATAAAAAAAAGACACATCTCCATATCGCAGGTGCCTGCCTCTCCCAATCCCCGCGGGTTCCTGTCTTCCATTCCCAGATGGCATTAGGGCTCTGTGCACTTTTTCCCTGCTAACCAGTGGTAAAGTGCTTCTGCTCTTTTCCTAAAACATGTGTAAATTAAATATACCAATCAGGTAAATACGAATTTCACCAAGTCTGTAGTAAATAGTAAAACATGTACCCAGAGTCTATAATTTAAATGCTACTAGTGGGCTTCAGCCCTCCTTCTTTCACCGACTAAATTAGCACTATAAAACATGCCTACTGGCCTGCCTCTTCAGCCTATAAGTGCAGTTGTAAAACTGACATTTGAATCTGGCAGAATGAACAAAAGACCTACACCTTCCTTATTTATACTTATAACTCAATCCTAAGGTAGGCCCTGAAGGCTAGTAGGGCAGGGTGGATGGTACCTAAAAAAAAAACAGGACATGTTTTTAAGTTTTATATGTCCTGGCAGTGAAAAGCTCCTAAAGTAATATTTCACTGTTGTAAGACTATCTCTCGGATTGACTAACACCGAGTTACGTTATTACACGTAAGTACTAGTACTGGTTTGGGACCAGGTAGAGCAATGCTCTTTCCACTCATATGAATTGTAATTTAAAATACTCTTTAATGGTAAGTCAGAGTTTATTACTCTTCAGTAAATGCCAGTTCTAGAAAGTTGCTAAACAAATGCAAAAAGAACAAATATGGGCGGAATACTGAACCATGTCAAACACTCGTCCCCAGTACAGAGATCTGGTTCTTAATCCGTTGTTTTGTGCTCACTCCCCCATTCCAGTTTGGATCCAGCGATAGGCAAATCAGTCTTGACCCTGCTCCCCATGGGAACAATCCAGCCACCATGCCACAGGAGTCAAGCTAATTCTAGCTGATGAGGGGTGATGCACCTAAACCAGTCATAGGATGCTTGTTTTCAGTCTGGGGAGCACCTGGCCTAGCAGTTCTGGCTGGACTATTCCAATAGAGAGCAGGCTCAAGACTGATTTGCATGTGGCAGGGCCAAACTGGAATGGTGTGGTGAGCAAAACAAATGGCGGATTTAGGCCCAGATCGCTTTACTCTGGGTAAGTTTTTGACATTGTTAGGATGTTTTTTTACCTACAAATAATAATCACCTCTTTTCAGTACAAGTGGAAATTCCAGAATTAGTTTTTGGGGGAAAAAAGACACATACCCTATTCGGATCACACACTGATGTCGCTGGTCCAGAGGTTAGAATTTGCCACTGTTTAAAGATCACGCATGCATCTTTGATAATACACAAGTCTGATCGTAGGGTCCTGTTTTGATTGCGTTCTTTGGTGCTTGCCGGCACGTTTTTACAATTGGATCTTTGGTTGTATGCTGGGAATTGTAGTCCTTTGAGACAAGCATGTTGATTACTCCGTTTATATTCCTCGCACTGTTGCTCTGACTTTCTGCCTGTTTCCTTTTACTTGGGTACTAATCCTTATAATTGCCATGTCCAATCACCTCCAGAGGATGAGCTTTAGAAAGCATGGAACAGTTCATTGAACCATTGCACATCTTTTTTTGATCTGAAGAAGGGTATTCATGACCTGAAATGCATTGGGTTTTGTCTTTACAGGAAGTATACAATAAACATTGAATTTTATTTTGGATGTCATGAATGTGATACGACATTTGTGAAAGACACCTTGAATTTATGAATTACAGAACTCGGAAAGAACACACGGTTTGTCTTTTATTGACTTGAGTAATTTTTACCTGTGAGAATTAGTTGACTTTTTATTCACATTTGTACATTAACAGTTTATATTGATAACATTGCAGCCTTTGGGCACAGTTGTGCACAGTGTCTAGAACACTCATTTTAGTTTCTTTTTCATGGGCAGTATTTTTGCTACATGACCTGGTCCTGTGCCTATGTGTAGGTGTTTTGGTCCTCAGGGGCGAGGAAACTGAATAAGACATTGAATAGAGATGAACTGTGTAACTTGGTGGTGTTCCTAGTGGGATTGTTTCCTCACCTGGTGTCCAAGAAAGTGGGAAACTGTTTCATTGACTTGTGCTTCATATTAGCCAAGTGACATATTACCATGTCTTGAAGATCAGCGGTTGGGCCGATTTGTTTGTGTGATTGGAAGTGGCTGTTAAGGATTGGGCTAGTACAGAGGACCAGGCCCCCTGAAGGGAGGAGGCGAGGACCATACGAAGGCGACAGATAGCCGTATTGTGGACAGAAGTGTTGGAATCTTTTGGAAACCTTTGAGGATATGGCTACCAATCTTTAGAGGAATCAGATTATGTGAGTGAGAGCTGTATGGCAGCCTAGGTACATATATAAGGGTTTGAATGTGTGAGCACCAGGGGGTTGAATTCTAGCGTGCTGAGGAGGCTCATACACAAGGTGTGCCATAGGTGGCATGACAATTGAGTCTGTACTGTGTCCTGTGCTCTTGTGGTTTGAAGGGGTGGGGTCCCCTTTGAATGCATCCCCTACCTTTGTGATCCGGTTGAATTTATAGATGACAACCCCCCAGGAACCCACCAAGTGTTATGTTAACCTGTTATGATGAATTACTTCAGTAGCCGAGGTGCAGATTAAAGATAAAGGTTTATTGTTCATCGTTCTTAAGATGGTCTTGTAATAGATTTGTATTTAGCCCCACCAGGAGCAGCCTCCATGCTGCTCAGTCTATACTCCAACTGACATTCCACATCACAGGCATACTCACATTCCATTACATCACCATGCACACCAACATTCCACACAGCACATTCACACTTGGTGAGCAGGAAGGGCAGAGACACAGGAAAGATGCACTATACCATAAACCAGATACAACACATCTTCCCCCTCTACATAACTATGAATAAAGTTGTGAATACAAGAAGAAAGCATAGCAATTACATAAAGAAATTTGCATGTGAAGATGTAGAATCGCATCATGCAAACATTGCATATGATGGAACATAACGGATTTCAGGAGAGGACATGCATACAAATGCTTAGGATAAAATCCACCACAGGTCAGGAGGCAGCTCTTACTTCAAGCATACAGTAAGTGCAACCTCGGAATTTCGACTCTTGCTGGTATTATACATCTGGCTGAGGAACATTTTACAATCATCTTTGAGGTTTTTGGTATTTTGATTTGTATCAATTGAGCGGTGTCCTGCAACATTCTTTTGCGATGAGGCAAATTTGTGACTTGCATTTTTTGTGCGTTAATTTACTAGTGTGTTTACTCTTTTCTCATGCTGGTTTCAATATGCAACATTTGAATCAGCTTGCTCAGTGCTTACTCTCACTGTTACCAAAGTGCAAGCTTCCTCCTGACCTGTGGTGGAGGTAACCAATAGCTTGAAAATTTAAATCAGGCGGAACAACATACACTCTGTCTATGGGCTGTCCGAATGAGGCTAGACACTGGTGGGGCAGCAGGGCATAAAATCCTTAGGCACGCTCTTATAATAAGTTCTCAAATTGTTTCTGCAGTTACCTTTCCTTTATGGTTGCTTAGAGTAGATCCTCACGCATAGTTTCTGTAGAAAAATTCCAAATTGTCGCCAAAAATGTTATAATGAATTAATTCAGTAACTGAGGTGTAGATTAAAGATGAAGGTTTAATGTTCGCAGTGCGGGGGAATTTATGAGGAGGCGGGGCTGCGTCGGCCAACGGACGTGCACAGCACCAGCGAGGTAGTGCTCGAGATAGTGTGTTGGCCGACGCAAGCAGATGGTCTTGTAGTAGATCTGTATTCAGCCCCACCAGGAGCAGCCTCCCTGCTGCTCAGCCCATACTCCAACTGACACCCCACATCACAGGCCTACTTGCATTCCATTACATCACCATGCACACCAAAATTCCACACATCACATGCACACTGGCTGAGGTGCAAGAGCAGAAAAACAGGAAAGATGCATTATACCATAAACCAGGTACAACCTAACCTCTCCAAAGGTATTATGCTATTACATGTACACTATTCATGTGTCTACCCCCTCCCCCTCTGTAATACTTGTGCGTTGTGCAGCGGCAGTTCCTCTGCTAGGGTGGAGGAGTGTCTCCCCCCAAAAACAGCAGGAAGGGAAAATTAAAAAGTTAATAAGCACTCATTTTATTCTTCCTTTCCTGCCAAGTCTTGGGGGTGGGCCTGAGGGAGGGTGACCTTATCTGAGGGGAGTGGTAGTGCCCTCACTTCACTGCCCATGACGGTTTGGCCGGCTGTCGCACACCGGCCAAACCGTCATGCGCAGTGAAAGCTCTCTCCAACCCAGCAACGCAGCTGGGTTGGAGAGAGCAGGCACAGACTCCCAGTCTGCCCTTTAGTGCAAATCAAGGGCACTCGGGCCAATCCTGAAGCTGCTCTCACGCATGAGAGAAGCTTCAGGATTGGCCACTAGGCATACTGGGAGCCTGTGTCCCCTGGAGAAGAGGTTCAGAAGAGCATGACGCTGCCGGATGCAGGTATGTTTTTAATTTGTATTTATTGTTATCACCCATAACCCCTACCCCTTCTGCCCCCGACCATACCACCGCTCGTCCAACACACTGGCCGCTAGTGGCATTGTGGACTGTTGGTGCTGGCAGGGTGAGCAAGGCCTTCAGGACTATGGTGATGAGAACCTGTTTGCAAATGCATAGCTGACACCTTCATGACGCCGCTCCCTGGGTAGCCACAATGATCAAAACTGTACTGCTCTGACACTCAGATCTGTAATTATCATCTTGAAGAAAATATTTTTTGTTTTTAAATAGTAAAATATTGTGCTCAAATAAATGTATGGATGCCAAGTAGATTTCCTACTTTTCACATAGGTCTTCTCATAATATTTTAATACCATTTGTTATCAATATTATAACGCCCACCTCAAAAAAAATTCTTTTGTGTGGTTCAAAAACTCCACCACTCAAAGTTACTCTTTAACCTCCCTCAGAAAGATGAAAAGCTCGTTTGGCCCGACTGTGTTTGAAAATTTCTCCCAGAGAGTGGCTGTATTAGTGTGTTATATGCTATTCACCGATTACCCCTATTTTTAATCTGAATACATTTAATATTGTTATGTGCAAGAAAATGTTTTGAGTGATTACACTGCTTTACGTTAATGTTTAATTCCTGCCATTGATAGAATCAAAGTCTGATTTCTCAAATGAGTATCTGCCAACCTATGTTTACCACAAAGTTCATCTTTACCCAGGTTAGAGAATGTTGCTGCCCAGCAGAAAATAGAACAACTTCCACTTAGGACGAAGCCCATGGAGCCTGGGGGATTAGTAAGTAACTGATCTAAAAGGTTATTTTCTGATGCACATTGTTGTTTTTGCAGTTTCTTCTGTGGACTCCCCTTTCTTCGTTTATTTCAGGCACTCTTCATATTTATTTATGGCTCATTTATTCATTGGGATGCTCTTAGAAAACAAACAACAAACAAATCAACTGCCCCACTCATATTGTCAAACACACCTATTAAGTGGACCATAAATTAAGACCCTAAACCTCTATTATTTTGAGCCCCAAGAGCATGATTGATAATGGTCTCTTACTCATGAATGTCCAGGAGTTTGACAAATGTACTCATCCTGTCCATGAGTAAGAATGTCATACTACTGGAAACTGCTCACAGACGTACTTCTAAGAACATGGCAGAAGAAATTTGAATTGCACTCGTTTGATAGGGTGTTGTCAAATGAAGTATGCTTTACAAAGTAGGATTAATTTAGGGTTCCTTCCTCCCACTTTGCCGCCAGTTGTGTGTGGTTCCTCAGAGGAGCCACGGTGCATCAAGAATATGAGGGACCAATGGTGGCTGGCACAGATCGGGGTTGGGGAGCCAGAAGATGGGGTAAAGAATAAAAAACCTTACCTGCTTGACGCGTCACGCCACTCTCCATCGTCGACTTCTGAACAGAACACCTAGGCTCCCCTCAGCCAATCACAATGCTGTAAAGCCATGTTGTGGTTGGTAAGCACCCAAGCTCCCCTCAGCCAATCACAACACTACAATGCAACATTGCGATTGATCTGAGTGCCGTAGTTCAAAGCTAAGCCAGGGAATGTGGGCCTGGGAATGTTCTCCACCAGGCTGTAATGCAGCCTTGGTGAAGAACATGCAAAGTGTGCATGAATGTTTGGCCGGCCCCAGGGGGCCAGCCAAACATTCATGCGCACTTTAGGGAGTGTAACCACTCCTCCCCTCCCCTGTTCTGTCAGCAGACCATCCCCACCCCATCCAGCCCACAAAGCTGCTGCAACCTGGAAAAAGTGAAATTATAATAACTTGGTTATTATAATTTTATTTTTCCTTTGGTGACACTGCTTAAAAGCAGTGGGGCGAAGCTCTTCCACCTCAGAGGAAGAGCCACCCCTGTAAAAGACATTTTTCTCCTCAGAATAACTTCTGCTCACATGGGCAGGCCACTCCTCATACACATCTTGTGAGAACTGTCGCCTAGGAGACGTTAACTTAACCGCACTGCTCAAGTGCAAAGGAGTGAGGGTTAGGTTAGATGTAAACAGATTTGTTTTTGTGACTGCTCCAACCTTGCTAGTTTGTGGTTGTTGGCCTATTCTGTAATGCTTGACCTGGCCCATTCCCCTGACACTTCCATGGAAGCGTCCCCTTTCCAAAAATGTTTAAATAGTGTACCAAGACTGTTCAAATGTCAGTTGCTACATGGCTAGTTTTTACCTTGGGTGTTATTAAATCATGGTCTTTACATAAGGAGTAACTTTACATTGCAGATAAGATGGGAGCTTATATTTTTCAATGTGTGAGTGTATAAATATATGTGTGTATAATAAAAAAAGATATCTCTACATATATTTAATACTTCATTTATTTCTTAATAATTTAACATTACTTTTGTTGTCCTTTTTTTTTAATCTATGGGTGGGGGGGTTGGGGTCGAGCCAACATGGCCAGTGTCAGTCAGCAGCCCCTGATTAATGAGGGCAAAGGCTGTGGGCTGGCCTGTCAGTGCCTGCCGCACATTGAAGCTGCATTGATAGCCTGAATCTAGGGTCATAGAAATGTTTTAACACTGTGAATATAAGGCCTGTGAAAGGGTGTTGCCTCAGTGTGCAGTCGAAAGGATAGTTAGAAGGGTGAACATTCTTTTCAGAACAAAAGTACCTGAATCACAGTGGGAGCAGCTGATGGTCAGAAGAGGGACACTAATCGAACATCATTAATCTCTGCTTGGTGTGTGTGCCATGGGAAAAAAGAAAGTGAAGCATTGCAAGCGCTGCCAATTAGAAGGCAGCAAAGATGCCAATGAATGGTCAGCAATGGGCGTGTTCCAAGCCCATTACTGAACACAAGAGTCTTGCATGTGATAGAGCAGGCTTGTGAAGACTAGACTTAAAGTAGGATGTAACCGTAGCACATCTCTTGTTCAGTTCTGGGGTTGATGCAGCCTCTTGCAATATCTGCAGGTCGGCGATTTGTAGAAAGCAAGGGCCGACTCTGTATTTTCTCATTCAGCTTAACACTGCTAAAATTGAGGTCTCAGTGTTTGGTGCGCAAGACTCTATTTGGACAAATAGTCAGTGGAGTGAGGAATGTGGTCTTCTACCCCTCCCTATGAAAGCGGCTAGGAACCTCAGGTCATTTTTGATACCCCTTTGAATTTTGAGGCACGGGTGCCGCTCGAGGTTGTGTGGAGTGTGGCCGGTGATTATTGAGGAGTTCCCTGCCTACCTGTTCCCAGCATAGAAACAGCATCTGGGGTGCCTGAAGACGGAGTGGGACTGCGAGTCCCAGGAGGGTTTGCGGCGTTCCTTGCAGCCGCACCTGGAGACTCTTCCCGCCCGACCCCGCCTCCCGGGTGCTTTTCCTGCCCAACGCCCATAAGAACACGCCCGCGGACGCGCATCGCGGAACGCGCGCGGGACGACGCCGGGCGAAGCCCGGGCAAAGGGCGGGCCGTTTTGAGGCCGTTTAGAGGACGGCAGAGGCCGGGCCGGGCCACCCCTCTGACGCCTCGCCCTTCCTGTCTTCTTTTACTGTCTGGTTGCTGTCCTGAAGGCGGTTGCTACATAATGGCCAGTAGAGAATCTAGAAGCAAGGCTGCTCATGTGGTCTCAGGTACTTTGGACACATTTTTCTCCAAGGCAAATTCTGTGGTCAATAATGGTCTTACTGTACTAGAAAACCAAACTGAGGAGGCTATAGATAATTTGTGCTTGGCTTCCCCGAGTCTATCAATTAATGCCAGCACACCTCTACTGCTTGATGCTACCCATCTGTCACTTATGGATAGCATCGACCAGACCATAGAGTCAGTCCTACAACAACTAACGACACCATCGACTTCGCACAGGGACAGAGACTCATCATGCTTGTCTGGTGATGTACAGCTCTCTCCTAACGCTGAGTTGGTACAGTCTGAGGCTCAGGGGGAGGGTCCTGTAGTAGTAGTAACAGAACACAAGGGTAGTAGAGGGGATCTTGCACTTAAAAGGAAGAGGTCTAGGAAGCCTAAAGGCGCTAAAAGGGCTAAAGTTGATCCCATAATGCCCACCCATGTAGATAATGTAGACAATGTGGGCGTTCCTGGTGTATCACCTGCGAGAAATGAGATGGAAACATCGAGTACCCCATTTGTCTCTTCCTTACCTGTGCATACCGGGCCTTTCATCTTTGGCGGGGTTCCCTCTAACACCGTAGAGTTCCTCATCAGCTCACTCACAGACATTCTTAAAAGTCTCTTGAATCCCCTTTCCACCAAACTGGACTCAATAGAGGCCAGACTGATAGACATAGAATGATTGAGTATTAATAATGATGTTGAGTCTGGGTTAGGAGGAAATCTACAAGGGGCTCATGGGTCTAGCGCTGGGATCATTCATTCATCTACTGCCATAATTACCCTGGCTCCAAATCCCCAACAAGCTCAGTCAGGGGAACCTACCAACAATAGCGCAGTACCTGCACCCCAACCTGCATCAGTAGCACCCCAAATGTTGCGGCCCCCGGTTCCAGCTCCTAGGAGGTCGAAACACTCTGCTCCACCAAATCCACCTAGTCAGGAGAGACCAACCAATGGGGTTTCTTACGGTCCTAACCAGCCGATTAGCCCTAACACCAGGCGTAAGGCAGTAAACTTGCCCCCCGAGGCGGCAGCCTACACCGTGATTCTAACGGGGGTACCAGAGCTCTCTGGTGGCGTAATGGAATCGCAGGATTCCTTGCGTAATAAGGCAATCAGCTGGCTAAATATTCAAAGGCCACTCCCACCTAACCTAAAAGGAGATGTTCTCATGGTCAGAAGGGTCCCATGGGTTGGGTTCACCATTAAGAAATGTGTGGGGGACTGCATAATTGTTAGTTTTAAGAGCCCACAGGTTGCCCCTTACATTTGTAATTGGCTAGGCAGCCCAGGCAATACCTCTATCGAATTGGTCCCCCTCTCATACTTCTACCCAAATGTACGTAATTCACCCTTGAGGAGGGACGATGGCTGGACAAGAGTGGGCTTCGCAGTGGATGGGTCACGATACAGGCCCAAGCATAATGTTTTTCCTGCTTATGCTAACTATATGCATCCAAATAGATTTTCCTGCCTCGATTATGTCGATTGACCACAAAAGGGTGTGTCCCTACAGGTAAACCAAAATATTGATAGTGAATGTGTAAGACAGGGGACGGCGAGAGGTGCTAGTGAGATTCCCAGTCGGGAACTGGAACCCCCTTTATGGAGTAGTCCAATTCCCACTAGCCTCAGGGGCCAAGTAGCTACTTTACCCCAGAGTACATCGGGTACCAATTCAATATCTGTAGCCGTGTGCGCTCCCATTCCAACATCAGCTGCCCCAACTGTCCTGGAAACTGTCGATCCATCCATGGATAGTGCATCAGAAATACCTGAGGGGTTAGGATCAAAGGCACGCATTCAATGTTTGAAGGTTCTCTCCTGGAATGTGGCGGGCATTGTAAATAAGATACATACAACTGACTGGGATCTCTTAGTAGGTAACAGTGATGTCTGTCTCTTCCAGGAGACGTGGGCTAGGGAACCCCTGAGTAGAACGGGTTATGACATTTTTGAAATCCCGGCCAGGTGGAGTGGTAAGGGGAGGCCTTCGGGTGGTTTGGCGATTTAGGTAGCTAGTCACATTGGATGCAATGTGGAAAATATACCTACGTTTTCGCAGGACATTCAGTGTGTACTGCTCAAGTGGCCCGGTCCATTAATTCTGGCAATTATTAATGTATATTCCCGCCCAGTCGGTGTGGCAATGGAATCATCCACTCTTGAAGACCTATCATCCTTTTTGGGCCAATTGTCAGGTGACTACAAGATAGTGATGGGCGGAGACTTTAACTGCGACTTTGAACCCTTAGAAGGATTAAAGGAGGGCGCCCGCACTGCTGAGGATGACTTTTGGGGTGTTCCACCATGCTCATCCCCCCACCCTAAATCCTGGTCCCCGCTTGCAGTGCAAATCATGTCCCTTACCTTAAACTTTGCTATAAGGGCCTGTAATGGACGCACCTTGTCCGACAGCCCCTCATTGTGTACCCTCAATAGGAAGGACCATGAGTCGAGGCTGGATTATATTTTTATAGATATTGGCATGTGGTCTAAAGTCCAGGACTTCAGGGTGGTAACTAGAACAGATAGCCACCACAACGCGCTCCTACTGGAGATGCAACATCCTGCACCTGTCGCCGGGTCATCAGTCTCTAACCCTAGTGATGACCCAGGGAACCTGGTCCTCACCTCAAATAGACGCAGAGTAAAATGGGGGAAGCTGTTAAATGCAGAAGGTAGCATAAACAAAATTTATGAAATAGCACTCCCCAGGTTTAAAGAAGTGGATGAATTAATCGAACAACCTAGACCCCCAGACTATAACGAGAAACTAGGTCAAATTCATGCTCAACTAGTCGGAGGTCTTGCTGAGGTTTTTTATCCAGTGGCAGCAACACGTAGAAAACAGACTCCAACCCCTTCTTGGTACAACTCCTCTTGCAAGAAGATTAAGACCGAGCTAATCGCCACAATTAAAGCAGGTTCAAACAAGGTTAAGGTCGCTGGACGTAGGCGGGATTACAAGGCGGCCATGGCAACGGCAAGGTCGGAGTGGGATTGGAACCGATGGCACGACCTCTCTAATGCATTAGAAGTAAAAGAGTCTAGAAAATTCTGGTCTCTGGTAAATACTGGTACAGGAGAAGCCAAAGCGGCAGTGGAGCCTAACATTGCCTCCTCTGTTTGGGAGGCCTACTATGGCAATTTGTATCAATACACCACCTTATTAGCCAACGATGTGGCCCTTGAGGCCCCACCGACCCCTGTAGCCGGTCTGGAATTTATCCTTGGCGAGGTGGCCAGTGCAATAGAGAGATTGGCGATGGGGAAGGCCCCGGGTCTAGACAGACTACCTGGTGATCTTTTTAGGCATCACCCCGAGATCTGGGGCCCGTACCTACTTATTCTTTTCAATGCCATCATAGGAGGTATGGAGATCCCCCTGTACTTGGCTGGGGGCGGAGATTGTGCCTATCTACAAGAAGGGTTCTCCTCTGCTCCCAGCCAACTACAGGCCGATCAGTCTTATAGATGTCCCCCAAAAGTTATTCTCTCGCCTTCTCCTGGTCACCTTTTAGATTGGATAGAGGCCAACGAAATTCTGAGTCCCCTCCTGGCTGGCTTCAGGAAAAACACGTCCACCATGGATCAGATTTTCCGCCTCGTCCTGCTGTACTGGAAAACGGTGAGGATTGAGGGGGGGAGGCTGTACATGGTGTTTGTGGACCTGAGGTCAGCCTTCGACCTGGTGCCACGTAAGAAACTGTGGGAGGTCCTGAAGAAGTTGGGGGTACCAGCCCAATTATTACATGCCATAATTAGGCTTCATGACAGTAATTACGCGCAGGTTAGGTGTGGGAGGGATGGTGCCCTGTCATCAAGGTTTCCTGTCCTCAGGGGGGTGAGGCAGGGTTGCGTCTTGGCGCCGACCCTGTTTTGCCTCTTTGTTAACAGTGTCATATCCCATCTAGACAATGTTAGGGACAATGACGCCCCTTGCCTGGCAGGCAGGAGGGTGCCGGCTGTCATGTTTGCCGACGACACCCTCCTGCTTTCCAAATCCCCGATGGGGATTCAACGGATTTTAGATGGATTTGGCCTTTTCTGTAGACAACATGGTCTAGAGATCAATACAGAAGACCAAATTCATGATATTTAATCCATCCCCTAAAACCGGACCTAACCCTACATTGGGTTTAGCCAGCCTTGAGAGGGTAACAACTTTTTTGTATTTGGGGTAACACTACATGAAAATGTATCTTGGGACCCCCAGATAGTAAGATCTCGGCTCAAGTTGTCCCAACTGTCGGGCGCAATTTTGAAGGTTGTAAACACCTCAACCTTTAAGCATATTAGCCCGGCAGTAGAAATGTACAAAACCCAAGCTAAGGCGGCTGCAACCTATGGGAGTGAACTATGGGGGTATAAAGCAGGGCAAGAACTTGCAAGAGTGGAAAATAACTTCCTCAGACGCCTTTTGGCCCTCCCTCGAGGCACACCGCTGCTGCCCCTAAGATTAGATATGGGCCTCCCTTCTATTGCTGAGGAGCTTGAGTCAAAGCCATTGAGATTCTGGCATAGGCTTTGGTCTACCAGTGAACGTGTTCACTATAGGCAAGACCTTATCCATGTCATGAACCTGAACCAACGAGATAGAATCCCCTGGCTTGCTTTTGTAAAATAAGAACTGTACTCCATGAATTTGTCTGAGTAGTGGGAGGATCCTGAACAAGGTTGCCGAAGGGTTTCCCGCAAAAGACTGGTACAAACCTGTAAGGAAAAAAGATTAGCACTACTGGTGTCTGCACAAAACAGCGGCACTCTAACTGACCGTTTCTTGGAATCCAAAAATTCCTATGTATTTGAAAGTTTTATGGATTGTATTTTTCCTATTTTAGCGAGAAAATTGTTTATACAATGGAGGTTAGGCACTTTGCCCATTAAAACCTTCATTTGTAAATGGCTAAAGGGTAATGACAAAACTTGTCCATGCTGTAACATTCACGAGGAAGATGAAATTCACCTCATGTTTTTCTGCCCTGCATATAATAGACCCAGAAAATACTAGCTGGTGCCGCTTTGTAGAAATTTGGGATTTAGGAGCCACCTGCATGCGTATAGAATATTGAGAACCAGTACTCTGCCTCATATTGTGTTTGCAGTTGCTAAATTCTTAATGGCCATGTGGCAGATAAGAAAAAAATCACTTAATGTGCCGACAATGCTATGAACTGTTTTTAAACCCCTTTTTATGCCTGGATTATTATGGGAAGTAACCGTATGAACTGTAGGAAATGTGCTTTTATAACAGTTACGTTTTTTTACTGTGTATTTGTTTGCATCTTTTATGGTCTAAACGACCGAAATAAAGAATTTTTGGATTTGGATTTGGTTAATCAAACTATGAGCACATGCTTTACTGAATCAATAAAAAAATGTCAATTTATTCCACTTGAAATGCATCACTTGGTGGTCACTGCTTTAATTTCATCCAGATTGGATTAATGCAATGTCTTTTATCTGAACATTAATGACTCCTTACTGAACAGATGGCAAGTGGTGCAAAATCCGGCTGCTCGCCTTATTCTCAACATACCTAAATGAGCTTCGGTTATAGAGGGTATTCGCTCATTACATTGGCTTCCTGTCATAATGCATAAGGCTATATGGCTGGTCTTTTCCGCCTTCCATTACAAAGGCTGCTAACATCTCTCTGCACTTAATTGGCATGTCCGAGGCAGGTCACTCGGACCTTCTTCAGGCAGGAAAGTAGTCATTCCAAGGTCTTGCAGAGTCAGATGGGGTGACTGACTGTTCTTTCATTAGATCCGTGGCCAGGCTATGAAACACTGTATCTGCCCATATTGCTAGTATTGATTCTTCTGTTGTGTTTAAAAAAATCTCTGAAAACCTGGCTTTTCTCGTCTTAAGTTTGTGGTGCCTAGTATGGAATTCTGCTTTGGCATCAGTCTTAGATACCCTTGAGTTTAATGGCCTTTATTACATGCTTTTTTATTTCATTCTGCCAATGATAAGAGTAAGATATATTTGGATAATAGTAACACATGTTATTTACAGTCCTGCCAATCAATTTATTTTGCAGTAGTAAGTGTTTGTTATGAACACGAGTTAGTAATGTTCTACTAACTCTAACTGTTTCTATTTTTAGAAAGCCAAGCTTGGATTATGTAAGAAAAATTCGGTGTGACAGAAGATAAAAAATATTAGCTGAACAATATCAACGAATCTGAAGACAAAAGAAGAGTTTGCATCTCTGCACAATCGTGCATGAACATTTTGTTTTACAAAAGCACTTAAAACTATTTTTAACATACATTTATTGAGAACATTTTTGAAGTCTTGTATTATATTTATTTTTGATTCAGAAAAGTAATTTTTTATTGAATTTTTGAAAATAAAGTATTTATAAAAGGGTTTATATTAGAGCATCTGGAGTACCGTGTTTTGTATTGTGAACCTTCTGGAATTTGCATATTTTTTCTATCGAGTTAAAGCCATTCCTATAAAGAGTTCTTAGATTCTGTGGAATTTAGAGAATAAATGTAACATTGTCACACGGTATTTTCTAGCATTCGATGCACGTAAGAGAGACCGGTTGTGATGCACGTTGCCATCACAAAACTGTGTGTCGTTTTGATGTTTTACAGATATGCCATTTTTGCCTTGCAACTTTGTCATATTTATCTTTGTGCCCCTACATTTTTTTATACTTGCCTTTCTGAATTCTGTTTCTCTGCAAACACCAATAGTGGAATAAGATGACACCCCGCTTGTGAATGGTCTCAACTGTTTTCTAGTTGTGTTTACCTTCTAAATATGCTCACACATGTAAGAGCACCTTATGCTTGATTGCGCAACAATACGTTCTTCTGAGTTTGGTTTCCTATCTGGTTCGCTCCTATTATATTCAGGACTTTCTTACTACGTGTAATAGAGTGGACCACCCATCCGAACAACAATTGTTTCTCTGAATTGTAGGTTTCTGAATGTTGGCTCCCTTATAGAGCATTTGTGTCGCATCTTGGTGGTACACACATGCAACGTGTTTAATTGAACTGTACCTCTAAAGTATATTTTGCTGCATCTTTCCCCCCTGCATCTTTGCTAATTTCATATTGGGATAGGCACTACATATGAATGTTGTGTCTCTGAATTGTGCATATTTGCTTTGCTATTGCACTGTAGATAATGGGCATCTCCGAATTGTGTTCTAGTAGACTGTATCTTTACAGGGGGGAAACATAGATGCACCGAGTAGTAGAGAGAGTGGATTTTTAACCATCCCACTTCATCTATTTTCTTTTCCAGTTTTTTTGTGGTTAGCTATTGCTCGAATCGGCGGTCCTTTAATGCCATATCATTTTATGGATGAATACTTTATCCCATTTGTAGTATGCATAGGTTTTGGTGAAGGGGTTTACATAGTCCCTTTGTTAGACTGAAGAAGCAACAAGACGTGTATCTTTCAATTGAGTCAGTGTGTCCTTTGATGTATTTACAGACATTACAGTTCAATTGCTACTCAGTTGATTTTATTATTTAGAATGTGGATCGGGTCCATAAGGCCAATGACTAACCATACTTGACATATGGCAGGTTTTTCGAATAGTGGAGTGCATGGTGCAAGTGTAGGATGTAGAAAATATGGTAGCTTGTTGGAACAATTTCTTGGTTGCCGTGATTTGCACAAGGTTACACTAATACAGCAGGTAGGAGCATTTCAGTTCTCTACTGAACGCATTAACACAGCAGCTGAAATATGGCTACAAGCAGCGATGACCTTGTGTGGTGTTCCTTCTTGTAGGGAGAAGGAAGGAAAGTGGCATTGAGCTTCTGTGAACAACTATATTTTGAACATGCATTGTTCAGTGTTCTGGGTGCATGGATGGGCAGACCCCCCCCCCCCCCTCCCCCCGCTTCATAAAACACCCTGGTTAAGAAAAGAATACAAGATACTGGGTGTGGTGGAGGGGTTGGACACAGATTGCTGGGGATGGACCTAAAATGTAGAGTTCGGACTTGGGAGGCATCACATGACTTACCATATTATGAAGATCTCCTATAACCACCGCTTTTAGGGCACTGGTTTTATCTTAGGTATGTTCTAAACTAATAGTATAGAGACTTGTAATGAAATACTGTTGAAGCTTATTTTCCCTAATGTTTACTGGCGAGCAGTTTATAATACCTACAGTCATTCTGTTATAATATTTGTAGGCGATTGGTATATAATAAATAATTGTAGTGTGAAATATCAATCATTATTGGTACTCGTATAGATCTCAGATGATAGGGTGGGGCTCTGTATATACAATATGCAGATATGATTCTCTGGCAGTTTTGTCTAACTTTTACTACTTTGGCATACCAGAACCTAACTCAGTAGGGGAGGGGGGGGAGACACCTGCCTAACCTCTATGTCTTCAAAATGGTCAGTTACTTTGAGTGGTGCATCTATTTTGGGCAGTTTTGAATAGCAAGAACCTCTCGCAAAGATGTAAGAGCACTTCACAATAGAGAGAGGTTACATCAGTAGCTTGTTTTTCAGGGCATGGAGATTTGCCAGGTATTTTTAACATGAAGGGCAGAGACCTAGATTTGAACCTGATTACAAGTGTTACATAGTCAGCAGCTGCATCCTCTATACCACATCGCCACTCATTAACCCCTTCCATGCTGGTGACGAACCCCAGCCGTCACGCTCCACGGTGCTCGTGTGCTGATGACGGCTGGGGTTCGTCACGGTCCCGCCCTGTTCGTGCGGCTGCCGCACACGGGGGAATCGCGGCCGCACGGAAGAGGTTAAAGCTTGACTCATGTTGTGCTTGAGGCTCCAAAAGGACCTCCAGCTAAGCCAGGCCTCTGGCTCTCCCACTGTTGTCCTGCCCCAGCCTGTCCTCTATTCACAACCCATACACACAGTGGGGTATATTTACTAATCCTTTGGCCAACTCAGGGCAGCAAGTAAAGTTGCTGTGCTGTGTTGTGTGAATTTGAGCGGGCAGAAATGCTCCAGATTTACAAAGATATGAAGCATTTCTGTTCTCGCTTTGCACTGGCACACTGTGTGCTGCCTACCGCCAACATAGGCACCCTTGCACCATAGTGCAGTCCCTGGGTGCCTGCATTAGGGACAGGATTCTTTTTGTAGAGGAATAAACACCTTCCTACTCACAAAGAACAAATACAGGCAGGGAGAAGGCATAGGCTAATAAATCTGGGCCTGTATGTCATGCATTTGCATCATGCACCAAGGTGCCTGCGCGTTTTCTTTGTTTTTATGGTTGATAGCGCCACGCTTGGGTACAACCAAGTGTGACCTGATGGTGGGGCCTGGGAGTCTGGCCACACCCAGGGCTTTAAGTAGGCCAGTTCTGCCGGTGCTCAGCACCGGTTGTTCTAAAAAGCAGATGCTGAGACATGTCCATATTGGGCGCTCCATTTTTGCCTCACCCTCAGTGAAAAAAAGAAGTCTCAACTCTGCAGCAGTACCACCCTTCACTGCCTTTGAGGTAACTTCAAGGAGGCTCGTTATAGTACTCTCCTTCTCATCATTTCAGAATGGAAGCATTTTCAATATTATACACAATGAATTTGTAGTTGTTGCTTATTTATCTATATGCAACTAAGTACAAACTGAAAAAGCCAATAGTCCTGGCCTACTGTAGGTTTAACATTACTTGCATTATATATCTGGATGCAATGACTAAAGCAGCAAAATACCAGTTGGGAGCCACAGTATGCTAAGCACATTTTTGGCTTACATGTTATAAAGTCACGCCCTTAATTATAGCGGCCATGCCCCTTTGGGAGGGACCCCAGTTTTTTCAGCCTACTTAAAGCCCTGGCCCCACCCATTAATACTTTGAAGCCCACCTCTATTTAATACCACAGCAATACCACCAAAATGAAGGGCATGTTTAATATGTTTTTAAAAACTCTGACCCGCAGCGGGATGTTAGCGTTTTATTAAAGTGAAAAAAAAGCGATTCCAAACATATCGCATGAAGCAAGACCTAGAGACTGTAGGGAAGGGTGGATGCCAAATAGGAAACACAGTGAGATGATCAGGGTTGAATAAAACCAGATAATTAATAAGAGATGCTTAGTTAATAACTAGGGTGGGACAATTTACCTTGTTTCATCAGTGGGAAGAGGATTCAAAATTTTAATCAATTACACACATTTTTAATTCACCTGCCAGGAATTTGAAAAAAAGAAAATCCCGGTGCTCTCCATCCCAAGAATTTTTTGTTTGCGTCAATGCTTTTTGGCTATTAGAGAGAACGGTGGATACAAGTAGACCGGTAGATCAATAGGCGTCTTTTGTGTATATAAGTAGGTAAGTAATAACTTTATTCGATTTTCTTTCAAATCTAAAAAGTATATAGAAAATACATCAGGCAGTTTAAAGGATCAAAGTCACAAGTATCCCACCACTTAATACAATATACACAGAAAATCAGAAAAAGATAAAAACATATAAAAATAAAAGTAAACTGTCTCCTCAATTAAAAATGACTGCTCTCCTGTTAAAACAAGCAATCTATAATACGTTGCCAGTGCCCAATAACAACCACTGATAAAAAAGGGCTAACTAATAACAAATAGTGGGCTGAACTTGATTATAATTCTAGTACAAGCAGGCAGAGGCTGGACTAGACTATGGCGCAACTGGTTGAATCTGGGGCATAACCTAATAAAATGGATAGTATCAGGGAGGGACACATTATCACAGCAGCAAGGAGGGAGATCCTAGGCTGTTCACCACGACAAAAGTTGATAAAATGTGTTATACCCAAAATAAGTCAGGAGCCTCCTATAATAATTAGACATTTTCAACGTACTGCCTTAATCATGATGAGGTGATGCATGGAGCGCATATAATGGGCTACCCCAGGCGGTCCAATCCGGGCTGCACGAGCTTTAGGGGAGGTGGACTGCCCCCCCTCTGGGTGGGCGGCCACAGATGAAATCGCCAACACCCCCTACTCTTCGCCACAGCCATGGGGCGGCAAATCCAGGGGCCGCCACGACCTGTCATAGGTCCAGCTACGCTGCACAGCCCCAGATGTCATACCCATAGCTGGCCAGTGTCACACATTTGGCCTTATAGATCTTTTACATCGCCTCTACATTAGTTTGGTCCAAGTCTCTAGCAAAAAGGGCAACATCCCTAGCCGCCGATTTGAATTTCAGCAAGTTTTTCTTCATCAGTGGTTCCCAGGAAAGCCTGGAGTCTAGGAGAATCTCCAAGTAGGAGAAGTGCTCAACAATAGATATAGGATGACCCTTTGAGTCAAAGTTTTTAGACCTGGTGTTCCTAGGACCAACCACCATCATAGGGGATTTTAAATGATTTGTAGTAAGGTCCAGACCTTCCATATACCCTACATACAGCGGGATCAGATGTTGCAATCCATTAGCAGTTCTAGATATGAGGACCACATTGTCCGCTTATAAAAAAAATTGTAAAATGCGAGCACCTTCTAATGGAACATCTAGTTCTTGATTCAACAACACTGCCTTCAAACCATTCATGTAAAGAGTGAAGAGAAAAGGGGCCAAAATACACCCTTGGCGCACCCCTCACTTCAAGTCCAGGGGCGAGGTGCCCTCCCCCTCTGTACCAAATCTAACTGGCGGAAAGGCCTTCATGAAGGGCATATATGAAAGAAAGCAGAGCCAGCTCGGACCCTTGGACCCTTGGACCAAAGTACAGGCCACAGCTTAGCTCTGTTAACACGATCAAAGCCTTAACTAAGGTCCATCAAGGCCAGGTAAATCGACCCTCCCCTTTCTCGAATATACTCAGTTGTCAACAACATGAGATTAAGGGTCTGATCTACTGTCCCACAGCAGGGCCTAAACTCATACTGAATCTCAGTGAGAATATGCCCCTCATTGGCGCACCATGCCAAACAGTTCCACAAAACCCTTCCCAGG
Source organism: Lissotriton helveticus (assembly GCF_964261635.1). Lineage (NCBI taxonomy): Eukaryota > Metazoa > Chordata > Amphibia > Caudata > Salamandridae > Lissotriton > Lissotriton helveticus. The sequence continues at coordinate 1,473,091,543 of NC_136067.1, forward strand.
ACCTTGACCCCTCTGTCCACCAAAGATATAGGACCATAACAGCAAGATCCGTCCTGAACCCCTTTTTTTAAAAACCGGTACTATCATCAAACTTTTCCAACTAGTAGGCACCTTCCCTCTAGGGGCCTCATTAAAGTGCTGCGTAAGCAGAGGGCTACACAAACAAATGATGGACAGAATGCTGAATAAATCATACATTCACCCCCAGTCAAGCGATCTGGGTTAAAGCCATCGTTCTTTTGCTCACCATGCCACCCCAGTTTAGAGCAGAGGGGCTCATAAGTCCGCCTCCGATTTGAACAGATCCCCGGGAATGCCACCTGGGCCCAGAGCCTTGCCCTCGGCTTTCTTAACCTCCATCCAATTACAGCTCAGGCCGACACCTCCCCCCACATGGTGCAGGATCACTGCTCTCGACCAAATTGTTGATAGCCCCAAATTGATCCTGCCATTGCAGTGAAGGAATGATCAAAGCCTGGGTACGAATTTGATCAGAGGCAAATATGGGGTGGTTCCCAAACCTCCAAACCCCTGCAGAATCTCTCCTGGCACAGGCTCCCATCAATTTCTCCCAGAGTTCAAACTCAAGGATTGTCTGTCTCCCCCCCCCCCCCCCCCCCCCCACCCCAAGAAGCTCTAGTTTACCTAATCCCCCCCCCAAACCCCGTCCCTGGGCGTTCTGTGTGAAGTAGACATAAGGGCTTACTACAATACTTGTCAAACCACCTACACACGTTCATTATGCACCCTGCTAGATTATCAAGAACCTTCAAGATCATAGAGACTGGAGCCTCTTCATCTAGACAAATTGGGAAATCCAGCATGCAGGTCGAAATAAGAGTCCCTAAGAACTCCTCTGGAACCCACCTTCAGCCACTTAAGCCCTCGCCCTTGAGCAATAGGGACAACCGGTTCAAGACACTGAACTACCGCCCTTTCCTTAGCTCCATTCCAGTTGAAATGAGCCAGAAGGGGATTGTGATCACTCGGGGAATGCATGACAGTTTTAAAATCAATCAAAGAGGTTAAGAAACCAGAAGGAAACTTATATATAGTCAATAATAGAAGAGGCTGTCCCGGTTCTCCTAAAGGTCGGGATATGGGTGACATTCCCAGCCTCCAGTCGATTCAGGAGATTCACAAGAGGATGGATCATTCGTGTATGGACAACTGAATCAGTCGATGACAAGGTATCTCCCATGTTTATTTTGTCTCGATTCAGAGGTAAAATCTATAAATTAACTTTCAGGTACGTCGTAAATTTAGGGATAGTTGAGACGTTATGGCGAATTTTGTAATAGCCTGTATTTCCTTTTGGGGAACGGAATCACAGGTGCCCTGCTGGCCAAGGCGGGGAAGCAAAACCCCAGCAGTTGCATATAAGAGCATGGCAATGAAAATACATTTAGGACAACTGAATGAAAGAAAATAAATTGCCTGCAGCCGACAGTGCACAGTGGCTGCGGCAGGTTTCTTTTGGTTCTTTAAAACGCAGGAACCATGCACAGGATGTCCGGGATCAGTAATTTACTTAATGTAATTAACAGTATTGTATTGTAGGGCGCAGACTGTGCCGAAGACAAGTTGTTAAACCCACGCACATACAGTCTGCTTGAAACTTAATGACTTGTTTCAACAAAAAGCTGCGTTTTTAAGACGGTTATTCCTCATCAGGTTCACAGACATCAGAAAGATTGGAGGGCGAGTCCGCCCTACAGATTCAGCTTTGACCCGTCGATAAAAGCAAACGTCAGCAGCGAGCTTTCAGCGGAATGAATCAACCTGTCGCCAGATCTTTAGTACATTGGCATATCAACTGAAACTCATCCTTTCAGCAGCAGTAGAATCGGTTACATGTTTGTGTATTGTGGGTCAACTTCAAACCTTTTCCCTGTCATTGCAAGCAGTGTTTGCGAAACAACCATATTTACGTGTTGTTGTGATAGAAGTCAGGAGTGACAGGTACTTGTTATAATTAAGACGATGTACTTTCCATTAGAAAAAAAACCCTTACATTAAAAAAGTTAAGTATGACAGATGCTCCGAAGAAATATATGTATGGATTTTTGGTTCAGCACGGTTAGAATTACTGAGACACGCACCAAACACACATTTTGCCTTTTTTCTTAGTAAACTCTGCCATCTAGCGTTTGTGGGAGAAGCACACATTTTCATCGCTGCCAAAACAACTACTAAACCGTCTCTCTCGCATGTAAATGCGACAGTTCAGGTTATTGCAGGTCCAACAAAGCTAAAGGAATGGCTGGGGAGGCAGGTATTAGCAATATGTTAATTTCCTAAACAACCGTTGTTCTGCTCATCTCTAAATTCGACGAGCAGCGCCACCATGCGGTAGACTGTTCTAAGTATGGTGTTGACAATCAGGTGACGAGCACTTGAAACCAAGTACTTGAAACCAATTAAGTGTCGGTGCTGAGAAAGCACTGGCTCAAATTAAGCACTAGCAACAAAAAATGTGTGCTTCGACAGGAGTGCAGACAAATGCAGAGAACATGAAAGAATGATTCTTGTGCCTATGGCACCATCTGCACGTTGTGTCGTGAACGCCGGGCACCCAAGCTGATGATCCAAAGTTGGAAAAGCACGCAAGCACTGGTTCATGAACTAGGTTTTATTTTTTGACTAACAACTGGCCAGGTAGGCTTGCCAGAGACGTTTTAATGCATGGGCAAAGTGGGCTCTGGCACAGGGCCCCAGCCGTTCAGGGGGCCCCCTGACGGAGTCAGCTCCGTTCTCCAGAGTTTTGCCCTAATGACCTTGAATATTTCTTGAACAGATTGTTTTAAATACCGTTTTCCTTTAATTTTTGTTTTGATGTACCTGATGTGTGAGACTAGTACAGCCATTTCGCAGAGAAATGTTGTGTTTGTTTCAAAACAAGGCCTACATATAAGAAATTGGAGGGCGTCGCAGAGATTATTTGCAGTAATATTGGTGAGCTGCTACTGTCTTGCAATATTGAAAACACACATAACTATCCCTGAATATTAGATGTAAATACATTGATGGCCTTATTTATGAGAAGTGATGCATCGCTGTGTGAAAATAGGGATGCGTCACTTCTTAGTGTGCCCTCCTTGCAATATGATGGATGTGTCATATTTACTGTATGATGCCTCATGTTGCAAGGAGTTACAGACATGTCCGTATTTCTGACCTATCTGTAGGCACAAAAGTGATGCATTGCTGGGGTATGTCTGAAAATAGACGCAACTCCAGCAATGTGTCCTTTCACCTTGGGCAAGCTCCATGTGAAAGGGTCTGTATCAGTCTTACGCTTGCTGTGAGGCAGGTGTAAGATATTGACGCAATGGCGTCCTATAAGTGGCGCATTGAGGTCTCATAGATTTCAATGCGCCACTTCTACGAGTTTTTTTGCGGTGGAACACCCAACCTGCATGCATTATACCTGGCGCAGGTATAATCTGGTGCAGGGGTTTACAAAGTGACGCATCTGCCTAGATGCGTCACTTTGTAAATAGGGCTCAATATGGTACATTTTTTATGCTGCCGGTGCTTCACAAAAGGGAAGCAAGGCCTCATAAATAAGGCCCTTAGAATTTGGACGAGTGTTCCTTTGCACTGTCAGGAACCTAATGAAATTAAATGAAAAAGTGTATTTAATAAAGGGTGCAGCTACTCAGACTAGAGTGTCCTGGTGCATGACAGCGAGAGGAAAACATGCGTAAAAGACCCATCAGTTATTAAAAAGCCAGGTTTTTAAGTTCTCCCTAAAAGAGAGCAGGTTTGTGGTTAGTCTCAGAGACTCAGGGAGGCTATTCCAAAATGTTGCGCCTAGAAAACCGAGGGATCTGCCTCCAGTGTGGGCACGGCATAGTTTAAGCTCGATGACCAGGTTGGCATTGGAAGATCTCAGGGGTCTAGATGGTGTTTAGCGATGAACACGCTTATTTAGGTCGCTGGCTCCTAAGCTGTGGAAAGCTTTAAAGAAGATGATCATCGCTTTGAAGTCGATCTGTTCTTTTATGCAGAGCCAGTGTAGAGACTTAAGAATAGGGGGTCATACTAGATCTGAGTGTAGGTCTCAAGATGGCTCTGGCAGTCGCGTTTTGTACCACTTGTAGGCCTTGGATAAGGGATTTGGGAAGACTGAGGTAGAAGCTGTTGATATAGTCAAGCTTTGACATCACCAGAGCCTGCACCGCGATCTTTCTGACAATTCCTACGTTTTTGACTTTCTCCCTTTCCACGGGTGGCAGATCTTTTGGCCACCAAGAGCTCAAGTCAGGCATTTCTGGATTACCAAAGAAAACAACTACAGTTTTGTCAGGATTGCACTTCAGCTGATTGATCTTAAGCCAGTTAAAAACGTTTGTGAGGCAAGACATAATCATTGCCCCGTCAAAGTAGGTTAATTTTTCACATGAAAAAAACGCTGAGTGTCATCAGCATGGGAAACAAATTTGGCGCCCTCTTCCTCTACCAGAAATGCAAGGGGGATAAATGTATATTAAAAATGGTAGGACTGAGAATGGAGGCCTGAGGGACACCTACATTCATGGCTGGAACCGGGGATGAGAAAGGGTGGGGCCAGATGTCCTGAGATCTATTTGGCAAGAAGCATGACATCCATGTTAAGGCGATACCCTCCAGGCTGATGTTAGCAAGTCTCTCCAGGAGCCTCTCATGTGGGACTGTATCGAAGGCCGCAGACAGATCGAGCAGTTCCAGAACAGCCTTGCCTCCTTGGTCCAGCTTACCCTTGAGAAATTCAGTCACTTCCAGCAGGGCGGACCGTGCTGTAGTTGGCCCTAAAACCAGATTGGGTCTCACGAAGGAGCTTCCCATCTTCAATGTGCTTTTGGATTACCTTGTTTACATGCTTCTCTAATACTTTGGAGAGGGCCGGAAGAAGGGAGATTAGCCTGTAGTTGGCAGGGTCTGTTGGTTTGGCATTAGCCTTTTTTATTAGTGGAAGAATCTTAAAATTTTTCCATAATTTCAGCATGTTGCCTGAGGAGAGGGAAGCATTAAAGAGCTGGTTTACCGTGGGGTTTATGGTGGGAGCTAATAGGCTCAGGATATTCGCTGGACATGGGTCAGTAGGAGAGCTTTGGAGAAGGGTCAGTGACTCTTCAAGCTGAAACTCAGGGAAAGCTACTGAAGATGGAGGATCCAAGAGGTAAAATTTGCTATTAGAACTATGGTAGAAGGTCAGTTCTTCCTCTGAGATGTTCATAAAGGCTTTTTGGATCACAGAGATCTTTTTGTGGAAGAACTGAGCTATTTGCTTAGACAATTCTTCCGTGCATGGCCCTTACTTTGTGCCGGCTTTCGGGGTAGTAAAGGATTTAACTATGCTAAAGATTTCCTTACTCTTATTTTGGGCATTTTCTGTCTTGGATTGAAAGAAGTTTTTCTTGGATACCTTCATGAGAATGTAATGAGTTTTTAAGGTGTCTTTAAACACCTTCCTGTCCTCAGGTAGATGGGATTTACAACATTGTCATGGTGTCACCAGGGCTCTAAGTGAAAGCTTTTCAATATTATATACAAGTCATAGTTGTTGCTTATTTATGTTATACAATGAACACAACCATTGACAAAGCCAATAGTCCTGACTTGTTGTAGATATGATTTGATATGATTTTGTGTGTTGTATCATATATCTGGATACTATGACAGAAACAGCAAAATACAAGTCGGTCGGCACACTTTGCTAAGTGCAGATTTTTTGCTTAGCTGTTTTAAGCCACGCCCTAAATTACATTAGCCACTTAAAGCCCTGACTGGATGCAAACGGATTTCTCAATGTATGATGATTACTCCAAGCCCTCACCAGGGTAACACGTCTTCTCTTTAGGAAGGCAGTACACAGAAGAGGCCCCCTATCGGCTACAATGTCAGTTGTCTAAACACCCCGTCTGCGTTCTGGCTCCTCTGTCCACTTCGACAATACTAGCAGACACAAGGCAAATCACCTCATCTCACCAAACTCTTGTCCCTCTGTGTGTCAAAGCTGAGTGCAGGAAGCATCTGTGTCAAGCGCTGAGCCTTGGCTGGGTACATCAATAACCCAAGATGCAATGTTTCAGAAAGTGAAGCAAGCCTGTGTGGTGGCCAGAGGAGAATCTAGTCGAATGTATTTATTTATTTTTGTTATGATATCTGTGAAAAAGATGTAACTTCCTAACTTAACATGTGTATTTGTAAAGCGCACGTTCACCCAATGGTATCTCTGTGCTGAGAAACAGATGTTTGTTGTTACTCAGCTCAATGGAACTAATTTTACCTCAGAAGGATGGAAGGCTGATCGGACCCACTGAGATTTGAAATTGTGACCATCAGGTCTAACACATGCCCCTATGGTGGATGTATTAATCCACTAAGCCACCCGACCCAACGTCATAAACTTACCTCACTGTTACTGCTCTGCACATCTGTTTTTCGAACGCCTCATCTGATAATCTTCCTCAGCGGATGTTTAATGTCAAAAATATTGGGGAATCGAGGGACATTTTCGAAGCAGCCTCAGGTTTACAAAGAGATCACAGGATGCTCCGACACTTAGGATGTAGAAAGACACAAGTTGGCCGAGAGTTTAGATAAAGTAAGTTTATTCTGGCTGTCCCGTACCCTCGATGGATTGAGGTGAAATATATGTCTCTTTGGAGAGAGATGCTGGGTCTTTTGCCCATGCCTAACGAGATGGACACCAGGATGGGTTTTTGCCTGGGACAGACTATCAGACAAATCAAGACAACAGCCTAGAAAACAGTAGTTTGAATTTAGCAAAAGCTCAGATAATACGCCCTCTTTAAGTGCTGGTTAGGTACGATGTGCAGGAGGCTCTACAGTAAAGTCAGTGAGAAGCAGAAGCGAGCAGGAAATCCATTTTAACCTGGAGCTTGCGTCACCTGTACCAGTAGGGATGTGGACAGCAAGGAGGAAATGAGGCGAGGCTGGAAGTCTGGTAATGTCAAACACTCGAGGCCGGGGAGGGGCGGTGAAAACGACGCTCCCTTGAGAGGAATACACACCCCTTCGCACTACAAGAAAAAGAAAAGAAACACAGAATAAGAGGTTGCAAGTATCACGGCAGCGAAAATTATTGCATACGATTCCTGAACTCACTCAAACCCAACGGTTTAAATGACCGGATGGAGTTCCAATGTTATTTATAAAATTAACAGAGTTTAAGCAAACACTGACTGAATCATGTACGTTGAACTAGGATTCTCTGATTTAGTGTTTCCTTTACCATATCAACATTTTTAAAAAAAATATTGCATTTTTTATTTAATTTTATATTTTATTTTTTGTGTATTTGCACTAACACTTTCATTTCCACGTTTTACAAACATGTATATGTCCTGATTCACATTTGATCAGGCTCACAACTCATGAATCATAACTAGTCTTTTCTTTATGCCCATTTAACTGTTGGGTGAAGTATAGAGAAGTCCGTAATCCGATTCTGGTCACCTTTAACACCTAGGGATTCACGAGCAACACACAGAACCCACTAGCCGAGGGGGCGCTAAACGCGACCTGAAGTATTCTCTGATTTACCATATTAACATTCTAATTTTATACATGTGCACAAACACCTTCTCATCCATGGTCTTAAAAAAACATGTATAGCTTCAAATTTGACTAAAAATCCCAGTCCACGAAGTGTAAATAGTTTCTTCTTTATGCCCATTTTCTATTGGGTAGAGCATGGAGAAGTCCGTCATCCATTTTTGTTTAATAGGGATTCACTCGCAAACACACAGAACGCACCAGCTGAAGGGACGTTACACGCGACCTGAATCTTGAGACGCAGCTATACAAACCCACCAGTAAGTAAAACAGCAAACTTTTAACAGTGCACAGTAAACTTTCAGTAGAGCACAGCAAGCTTGTTACCTTGAGCTTGTCTAAACACAGCATTAAAGATAAGCTCACAAACTAATGAATAGTAAGACACGGTCTCTTGAGGCACTTCGAGCACACTTTAGTACAGTTTTTTTTAAATTCCTCAAGCGTTAGATGCGCTTTCAATACATTTTGCCGTTTGGTTGGTGGAGCACGTTATATCACTTATATATCTGATGTTTCCAGTCACATTACGTTTAGAGAACTGTGGTGTTCTTAGTATCTCTGACAGCCTCAGCTTCTAGAATGCTTGTTGCCTAGAATGCGGGTTGCCTAGTGCTGTTTGAAGGTATCGCCAGTTGTCCTCATCTTTCTGCTGGATGGGGTCACTATACAATCCTGTACTTGAATAAACTACGTTTGACCAACTCTTCTTGTCTGAGATCGCTTCTTGGAAAGGACATTCCTCCACAAGAACGTAGTAAGATTACTTATTGTTTTCTTCTTAATAAGTGTAATAAGTGGTTACTAAAGGTGGTTTTCTTCCAGTATATTGAGCGATGGCTCTTATCATTTTCAAATTGTCCCCAGATGAAGGCCTGATTGGCCGAAATGCACTGGGACCAGTGACATGCATGTTGGGATATGTAGTGCCTTAACTACTCATACAAATGAATTTAATTGAGAATGAACAACATTAAAGAAAAAAATCAATTCCAGAAGAAAGATTTATTTTGATTTTATTTACACTTGTAGATTGAATGGATTAACCTCATATAAGAGGATAGTACATCAGTGCCCTGGGGACATACCCCACATCAGTGGGGATGCAGCCAATTCTCATTTGATTCACTTGGGTTCAGGGAGTGGCACCCAGGAGGCACGGGACACCTTGATCACATTAGGAGAATAAACGTTTGGTGTGCACACACTAGCACCAATAGGATACAAATGACGATATAGCCGTACTAAGGATAGACTTAAGAAGCCCATTAAGGACTCAGACGTCAGCATTTACAAAGAACAATGGCACAAGCCAATGAAAAATATAGGCGAGGCTTCTCTCCTGTACTGAAATACAACAGATCATCCCAGAGCAGCACGTGTGCGCTGTCACAGGCTCCAACTAAGAAATCGGGGTAGTGGGTGGGGGAGGGAGGGTGTGTGTGTCTGGGCATCATTGATTGTCTTAGCTTCAAGTTATAACATTCACAAACAAAAGGAGGAAAATCTTTTGTCGACCAACAATGGAAGTTACTGTGAATGGTCAGGGCACACCTATCAGAAGCACTCATTGTGTCTTGGTCTACAGTTGGTATAGGGATTGCATTGGTAGAACTGATCAAATGATAAATTCATATTCTGTTTAAGAAAAACCATAACATGGTTCAAAAACACTGGCTATATACACGGTTCAAAAACACTGGCTTTACACATGTATCTAATGAAAACAGGTCTGCACAATTCATCTGTCTACCACAAGAGGGCATCAGATAACTAAGAAAAAAAACACTGTGAAGATCCGAATTCCAATGAACACGGGCTGCTTTACAACAAACATGTTGGCTAGCCTTAGAGGAACAGTATTGCCTTGTATACTGTTTCTCTCAGAGAAACAGGATAAAAGGCAAGCAAAGAAAAAATACGATGGACATTTTGCTGGACGGAGGGAATTAGGGGAATACTTCGTCAGTGCGGGATTTTCCCACTGAAGGATATTTTGAAACAGATCATAGCAAAATACAGAACAATGCATATTTTAACAGAATTACATTTTAGACCTTCCCTTCAAAATGTGACATAGTTTAGATTAAACAAATATATATTTTTTTCATGTAATTATGAAAAATGTTTTTGAATAGCTTCATGAACTTTACTATCATATTTGGGTGGAAAGCATCCCTTTCTACCTATTCCATCAATCACTACTCATAACAAGGCTACGAAAATACAGACCATTTTATTTTATATTCCTTTTTAATACATTTATATTTATTGTAGGGGTTTCATTTAGTGTAAATATAGCTTCAATGAACAGGAAAGTCATTCACAACATTCATTTTTATATGGAAATGTTGTTTGGGGATTCTGCAGAAAGCCAGTTATTAGAGGGTGAATGCGAGGTGGATGGAAATATGTAATAGGAACAATATTCAACCTTACACTACCTTTTAAAATGTTCTTATTACACATATGTCTAATTACCAAGCACAGTAGATATCATGGCCCTAATTTACGATATTTTGGCGTAGGGCAGTGACGTAAGCCCACCTGCTGGGGTGCCCTATGTCAAAAGAAAAGGGCAGGAATGTGCCTTATCTATGAATACGCACGTCTGGGCATACCCTGCCATCTTAGGGCAAACCAAGCAAACACAAGGAGATGATGGATGGAGTGCTGAATCTTTTCAGACACTCGGCCCCAGTCACAGATCTGGGTTGAATCCATCATCATTCTTTAGGTCTCTTCGCCACCTCAGTTCAAACCCAGCTATATTCAAATCAATCTTGACCCTGTGCCTCATGGGAAAAGTCCAGCCCGAACTGCCAAGCCAGGTCTTCCCTAAACTGGAAACAAGCATTCTGGGACCGGTCTCTGGGTATTACCCTTCATCAGCCAGGCTAGCTTGAATCCAGTGGCAAAGTGAGCAAGGAACCCACGTCTGGGCATACCCTGCCAACTTAGGACGAACAAAGCAAACACAAGGAGATGATGGACGGAGCGCTGAACCTTTTTGACACTCAGCCCCAGTCACAGATCTGGGTTGAATCCATCATCATTCTTTAGCCCACTTCACCTCCTCAGTTCAGTCCCAGCTATATACAAATCAGTCTTGAACCTGTGCCTCATTGGAACAGTCGAGCCCGAACTGCCAAGCCAGGTCTTCCCTGAACCGGAAACAAGCATCCCGGGACCGGTTTCTGGGTAACACCCTTCATCAGCCAGACTAGCTTGAATCCAGTGGCACAGTGAGCAAGGGACCCCCATCTGGCCATACCCTGCCAACTTAGAGCGAGCAAAGCAAACACAAGGAGATGATGGATGGAGCGCTGACATTTTTCAGACACTCAGCCCCAGTCACACATCTGGGCTGAATCTGTCATCATTCTTTAGCTCACTTCGCCACCTCAGTTCAAACCCAGCTATATGCAAACCAGTCTTGACCCTGTGCCTCATGAGAACAATCCAGCCCGAACTGCCAAGCCAGGTCTTCCCTAAACCGGAAACAAGCATCCTGGGACCGGTCTCTGGGTAATACCCTTCTTCAGCCAGGCTAGCTTGAATCCAGTGGCAAGATGAGCAAGGGACCCACGTCTGGGCATACCCTGCCAACTTAGGGTGAACAAAGCAAACACAAGGAAATGATGGACGGAGCGCTGATATTTTTCGACACTCCGCCCCAGTCACAGATCTGGGTTGAATCCATCATCATTCTTTAGCCCACTTCACCTCCTCAGTTCAGTCCCAGCTATATACAAATCAGTCTTGAACCTGTGCCTCATGGGAACAGTCGAGCCCGAACTGCCAAGCCAGGTCTTCCCTGAACCGGAAACAAGCATCCCGGGACCGGTTTCTGGGTAACACCCTTCATCAGCCAGACTAGCTTGAATCCAGTGGCACAGTGAGCAAGGGACCCCCATCTGGCCATACCCTGCCAACTTAGGGAGAGCAAAGCAAACACAAGGAGATGATGGATGGAGCGCTGACATTTTTCAGACACTCCGCCCCAGTCACACATCTGGGCTGAATCTGTCATCATTCTTTAGCTCACTTCGCCACCTCAGTTCAAACCCAGCTATATGCAAACCAGTCTTGACCCTGTGCCTCATGAGAACAATCCAGCCCGAACTTCCAAGCCAGGTCTTCCCTAAACCGGAAACAAGCATCCTGGGACCGGTCTCTGGGTAATACCCTTCTTCAGCCAGGCTAGCTTGAATCCAGTGGCAAGATGAGCAAGGGACCCACGTCTGGGCATACCCTGCCAACTTAGGGTGAACAAAGCAAACACAAGGAAATGATGGACGGAGCGCTGAAATTTTTCGACACTCTGCCCCAGTCACAGATCTGGGTTGAAATCATCATCATTGTTTAGCTCACTTCGCCACCTCAGTTCAGTCCCAGCTATATGCAAATCAGTCTTGAACCTGTAGCTCATGGAAACAGTCCAGCCCGAACTGCCCAGCCAGGTCTTCCCTGAACCGGAAACAAGCATCCTGGGACCTGTTTCTGGGTAACACCCTTCATCAGTCTGGCTAGCTTGATTCCAGTGGCAAAGTTAGCAAGGGACCCACGTCTCGACAACTTAGGGCGAACAAAGCAAACACAAGGAGGGGATTGACGGAGCGCTGAAACTTTTCAGACTCTCAGCCCCAGCCTCAGCCCCAGTCACAGATCTGGGTTGAATTCATCATCATTCTTTAGCTCACTTCGCCACCTCCATTCAGACCCAGCTATTCGCAAATCAGTCTGGACCCTGTGCCTCATAGGAACAGTCCAGCCCGAACTGCCAAGCCAGGTCTTCTGCATTCTGTTCCTCAATTGTTCTTTTTGCATTTGTCACCATGAGTGGGACGGGTATGCCCAGATGTGGGTCCCATGCTCTCCATGCCACTGGAGTTGAGTTATCCTGGCCGAAACCGGTCCTAAGATGCTTGTTTCCAGTCCAGGAAGAACCTGGCCAGGCAGTTCGGGCTGGACTGTTCCCATTGGGTGCAAGGTCAAGACTGATTTGCATATGGCTGGGTCCAAACTGGAATGGCATGGTGAGAAAAAAAATGATGGATTTAGGTCAGGATCTCTGCAATGGGGTGAATGTATGACATTGTTCTGCATTCTGTCCATCAGTTGTTCTTTTTGCACTTATAAATAGGCTCCCATTATTTCCACAGTGTTGCACAAGATGTGTGCTCAAATACAAAAAGTCAGGATTACCACCCTTGTATCCAGTTTCAAGGACCAGCAACTTTGACAGCCATACTTTGGATACACTCCCTGGGCTTGTAATTTATGTTATAGATTTTGAATAGTTCTCAAGTGTGGTTAGTTTTCTGTCTCTTCTTTCTGCAGTATGCACCACAATGGAGGCCTAATTGCTATGCAAATTAACCTGTGCGTGTGAGGTAATACTGTACTCTGGCAATCCAAGCCAAAGAAAATGAGAACCCGACAGACAAACTCTGTTCTTCCTGATTAAAAAGACTAAATAAAATTACTCAGTCTATGGAAGTTTATAACAAGAAACATAGAACTTGCATATTCCAGTTAAGACAAGGGAGGTGTGAAACCTAGTGACAGATATCATATGAAATGTTGAACTACATAATTGTGGGATGGTTCCTTATGGCTCAGAGAGTACTCTCTGTAGCCAAAAGGCAGGTAACACAAATCAGTATTTCTGCCTCAGTTGCATCCATTGTTCCCATATGCACCGTTCCCAGTTTATAGTGCATCAGCACCACAGACACTTTGAAAAAACATGAATACCTGGTATCCTCATACTCACATGGCCCAGGACAGTACAGACCTGAATGAAGCCATGGCAGGGATGTGTCCCTGTTTAAGTGAGACTTAAATTAAACACATACAAACAAAGGAGAGGTACCTAAAGTTTTAAGAGGTTTTTCGTTGACAAGAAAAAACAAGTCATCATAATAACAGCAGCACATACATCAAATGAATATAAAGGAACCAATTATGACGCTAGACAGACCCTAGTCCATCCTGCATCATTCTGGAACTGGAACCAAACTACCTCCAGTTATCAGTTCCATTCCAGGAACTAAGATGCAACTGAACCCTGTTCGGTCGCAATCCTACACTTTGCTACATGAGAATGCATTCCAAGCAAAATACATGCTCTCATAGCAAAGTGCTACGGTGCACTTCAACCCTGCTCCCCAAGGCAGGCACCTCAAGGTGCCTGCCACAGAGTGCAGGGATTAACGGGGTGGCTGCAATTCGGTGGCCTTGCACACATGGGGGCCTTGCTGGGGTCCCTAAAGCTGTTTCCCACTGCCTTTTGTGCCAGAAAGGCGGGCAGAAAAAGGTAGTGGGAAACTGCTATTGTAATCCCTCGGCCGGAAAGAGGCAGCCGGGGGATTTCTATGGGCATTCCCAATGGCGAACGGGCTCTCCGAGCCCGGCGTCAGCCGTTCAGAAGACTGTTTTCAGATTCTCCTCTGACCAAGCCCCTCAAAATGGCTCAGTCAGAAGGGAATCCGAACCAGTGATTACGATGCAGGCAGGTGGGCTCCGACCGACGATCGGAGCCATTCCTGTCTGCATCGTAATCGGCCCCATAGTGTTGACAATAAATCATATGATATATCTAGGCTTTCCTGTTTTCAGTTTCTATTTTTGGGAAATTCTGGTGGGGTTTTTTCAGGGGTTTCAAGTGATTTCAATACCTTAAAAAAAACTGTGGTTATCAGTGGTTAAATATTTTTGAGCCATTAAAAACAACAGAAACCGTGTTTTTCCGGTGTTAATGGAACGTTTTGCTTTTATTATTGCATGCTTTCTGCCTGGTATATAGACAGTGTAAGTACAGTGTATATGAGATCCAAATACATTTTTGCAAATCAAACTTATTGTAGTACACCATGCAGTACTTCTTCAGTGAGTCTTTGTCATGTGCGCTCACTTTTTCCTTCACATGTAAACTTTTTTCTGTGAAAATGCCCTCTGAACATTGGCACTTGAGATGAGCAATGCCACAACAGCCAGTACACAATTTGCTGACTCAGGCCACTGACATAGGTTTCCATGTCAATAGTGCTGCACTTAAAGATTGCGATTCTCCGGGAAGGTACGGACACATTTGTGTTGAACTGAGCGCTTATGCCCTCAGAGTTATGGAAGCAGTCAGAAATGAAGCAACACCTTTGAAACTAAGGAGAAAATTCCTCTTTACTGACGGGATCTAGAACGTGTACAGAGTACCACAGTGAGGTGTCATATTCTTCAAATGCCATGGTTAGTGAAGGGTGGAAAAATGCTACCAAGATGGTCGCAAAACTGCGCACTATCCACAAATGGTCACACGACCGTCTTGGTAGCATTTTTCCACTTTTGTCTATTGACCCCTGTTAGATAGCGAGGGTTACACTGCTGCACCAATTGTGTTAAGATTGTTTATTTGTTATCAATATTTGATTACCTTTTGAGTACCTTTAATTGGTGTGCGCTTCCAACCCCACTTCTTTTCTCATGGTTAGTGAAGGGACACTTTTATGCATCATTGCAAGCCATTTCTTGTACATTGCAAAATGAAAGTTTCTGAATTGCTGGCAAGCACTCTACCATGGAACATGTTGCAGTGCCAAAGTCACTAATGGTGTCACCCAGCCTACTCTCAAGGAGATGTTTCACATCTACACCAGTTATGCTGAACACTTTGCTGACAAGGGTGTTTTCAGACTCTAGTTGTTTTATTATGTCCACTACAGCAGTTATGTTTTCCTGTAAAAATCTAAGAATGATAGAGTGTACTTTTTATCACATCACTATCAATATGTAACCATAGATCCTCACATTTCCTGCCTTTGGCATCATCAATTCTTTTAATGGTTGCAAAATGGATAACATATCATTCAAATCCCCTTGGACTGAGAACCATCAGCTAAGTGACACAGATGGGATGACTCTTTCTTTGATGCCACACAAAGCACAACATGAGAAATATTTGCATTTTACTTCGTGCGAATAACAAAACAATGCAAGAGAATGTACTAAAAAGTTAATAGCATTCTTCATTAACTCTGAAGATTGTAAAGATGCTTTCAGCATATCATCTAACAAGGATCTCACTTCAGCTCTGGTATCGATTTTGACAGGTCACACACCTTTTTCATATGAATTACTGCAAATACAAACAATATCACTCCAATCTTTGTTGAACTTGGAAATAACCTTTTTGCAGCAGCATTCCAAGTGACTTTGCGTTCCATGTTTTCCAAAAGTCTGGTGTCATGTTTTCACCACTATCCCAGATGTTTGGTGATAGCACTCTTTTCACATATACTTGTAACTATACCTTGCATTGAATGTTTAAAGCCTGAGAAGTTGGCAATTCACCTACTATCAATACTGACTCAATAGAAATTGGGGGAGGATGTATCAAGGGTTTATACTCATTCTCTGTATGTAAATGTGATGGCACATATTGGGAAAGATTCTTATGAAACCCGCCATTTTGCCTATCAGTGAAAGAATCAAACACAGCCAAAATGTCAAATATGATTCTGATATTTCCTGATTCTCTATAGTTTATAAAATCATTAAATAAGACCTAAAACATGCTTCTAAATCCTGCATCTTTAGACGAAAGCCCACAAAACTGAAAATAAGTAAAAGGAACAAGAAATAATATTGTAGTGGCATCCCTAAACAAAAAAAACTCAAGCAGAATAATGTTAGCCCAGCCTTTCTTGCTGCTAGCTTGTATAATAAAGTTATATTGTTTTGGCCCTATTAGGAAAGAAAAAAATTATTCTTTCACTCTCCTCTTCCTTTTTTTTTAATGACATTTAGTTTGTGGTTCTGCGGGTGTTTTTTCAGTGTTCATATGTTTACACTGGTGAGGGCTCTTTGTCTTTCGGTGGGGTTTTATCAGTTATTATAGGTTTAAACCTGAATCCGGACAAGCCTAGATATATCCCAATTAATGCCATAAATAATTCTAAAAGAGAAACAAAAAAGAAGAGAAAGAAGTGTAACACTTTCTCATACAAAGGAAGAAAAACCCAGCACCAAGGTCATTAAAAAGCTATTTACAGAGATTCATAATAAATCCCAATATTCACCCGTCAATGATGCACTTACAGCAGATTGAACAACAGATTGCACCACCCATTCCCAATGCTGCATTTTCAGTAGATCTTTGGATGGCACAAGATAGCAAGACCGGGTATCCCACCATAATTTCAAGCCAAACAGAAGCAACAATTACTTGATTTGAGACAGCCAACTGATTTTGTTATCTCTTTATTGCTAGACCAATGGGACTACCATAAGTTCCGTCAAATCTATGATTATAGCATACACTATACCACCATGCTTAGCAAGAAATACTGGTGGAGTCTTTCCAATTTTTACTTATTTGTTGAAAAGCAACAGCCAATACAAGGTCAATAATATCAACATTTAAAGAAAAACATATCCAACCAATTGACAAACTTCCTAAAAACATATGTGAATAAGAAAAAGAAACATTGGTATAAAAATATCATTTGTCGCCACACTTTCAATTGGCAAGTATGTGGCCGGGAAGATAGAATATGATTCTTATTGACAGAGGGAATTTTAGAGACAACAAACATGTGGAGAAAATGGTAGGATTCATTTTATTTAAAGAAATTGGTGTTAATAGAATTTTAGGGTCGATGAAAAGTAAAATATAATTTAAGTGGTGTTTACTGCTCAAGTGGATTTATGAATTGTAATCTAAATTTTGTTCCATAATTGTATTGACCATTAAACATTAAGATCTTTCCCACTGAAGTTCAATGTCACTATTATATTGTGAACTACTTTGTGCTTTAAGGGCTTCGGAAACAAAAAAGTGGATAAACAGAGGAGATGTGGCAGTTGTGATGGTTGAGTGGCAGTTATGATATTAGAGGGAAGAGTCACAAATGCTTATGAGACAAAATCAACCGTGGACTGAAATTTCATGTTGCATGATTCTGGAAGGTGATAGAGTAAGTGTGTTTGTTGGAAAGAAATAAATGAATCATTTTATGTAAGTTATTTAACCCATTATAAACTCTATCAAAGATTTCCCAAAAACTGGTTCTGCCATTAATCTTGTTAAATGTATTAGTATTCTAAACAAAGTCTCTAAGATGATGATTGTAGGAGAGTATGGTCTGCTTCCTATGGTTACCCCCACTTTTTGCTGTGTTTCACAGTTTTTTCGACTTTAGTATGGCTGTGGCCCTGCTAATCAGGCCTACAGCCTAACTGTTCTCTCTCTAAATTGATCCCATGTACATTAAATACATACCAGATTGGTTACTGGGTCACCCTTATGAACCCCTGAATATGGTACCTTAGGTACCCAGGGCATAGGGACCCCAGAGGCCTACCAGGGGCTGAAGCATGTATTGTGCCACCTCTGGTTAGCCTTCCAAACTGACACCACAGGTCTGCACTTGCAGCCTGGGTAAGGTGGTGTAAGCACCCCTTACTTAGAAATAGTATACCTATATCTACCTTTACGTATAGACATATAGTAACCTTTAAGTCACTCCTATGGCAGGCCTTGACAATACTGAAGGCAGAGTGCTTGGTTTTGTGTGAGAGGGTGCCCTGGCATGAGCAGAGCCCCTCTGCAGCTTTCAGAACCATCTCCTTATAGCTGTTCTATGATATAGCCATACCCCATACTCTTAAGTGCATTATAATCCTCGCAGTTAATGCTAACTTTGGTTTAGCTTTATCAAAACATGTCGTGTAAGGTGTCAACCACTTTGGAATACTACCCCACCCACCAGTTCTGGTGGTGGGGGTAGCATTCCAACCTTCTAGAGGGAGAAGATGTGTACACACTGGTAAACCTGGTTAAAGGTAAACAGAGCCCTAGCATCACAGAATGGATGCTGCTGCCACAGACACGAGTCTGCCCTCCTGCTGCTGGATGAAACTCTTGCAGGGGAGGCCTGGACAATAGGTTTCCTGTCCAGGGAGGTGCTAACACCTCCCCAGACAGGCTTTAGTGTATTGGGGCAGGGCGGGTTGTATTCAGTGAATGCTTTTGGACACTGCCTGGGGCACACAAGGTGCTCCATGCATTTCCCAGTTCAAACTGGTTGCTGGGGCACTCAGCCCCAGCTCAGGTGCGAAACTGGACAAAGGGGTGTAACCACCCCCTCCCCAGGTCCACCCATAGGAGGGACCTTAGAGTTAGTCCAACCCCCTAAACTTGCTATAAGAATAGGATCCCAGTCCCTAGGACTTTAGATTAATCTGGACGAAACTCTGCAACATATATCTTGGACCTTCAACATTCCATATCGACTGGAAGATGGAAGAAATCTCCCTTGTGGTCAAGGAGTGACTACCCTGTTCAAACCGGCAACAAAAGCATCTTTGCCGGTCTGCATTTTCGAGGCTCCCGCCGGATCCCAGGGAATCTGCAACACAGGAGGTGGACTTCCAGACATCTCTGAAGCTGACCCGAGCTCCCAGAAAAGCTGAGACCCGTAGCTGACATGAGAGTCCTGGTACCGGAACTCCTGGACATCTTGCATTTTTGCACCTGCACCTACTTCCCAAGGTATCCCGAAGTTGTGCATTGGGGTAGTACTCCAGGAGTGACCCGTGAGTCCCCTTTCTTCACCGCAGCTCGAGGCCCCTTCGCGGTTCCTGGTCTGTTGGCTAGTGAGCCCCCACGAAGGCCAATCCTCGATCTCTTGAGCATTCCTGGTTGCTCCAGACGTTCTCTGACTCCCCTTCAAAGGAAGAGTCCCCCAGACCTTGCTGGTCTGAACCGAAGCCAATCTCGACATCTTGTGTGGGTTGCAACTGCCAAGGCTTGTTGGGTCCAATCTGGATTCTGACGCTGCAGCACTCGACATCCTTTGTGGGACAGCTCGAATCCAGCTCCTGGTTGTCATCGACGCCTCCTGGTCCTCGTGGCTGAGGAGTCAAGTTTCACCTCTTCCATCTGAAAGCACCCGACATTGGTTGGCATCTTCTCCTCGCCATCC
Source organism: Lissotriton helveticus (assembly GCF_964261635.1). Lineage (NCBI taxonomy): Eukaryota > Metazoa > Chordata > Amphibia > Caudata > Salamandridae > Lissotriton > Lissotriton helveticus. The sequence goes on from NC_136067.1 coordinate 1,473,111,096, forward strand.
TGGTCACTGGCTAGTGACCCAGACTCTGTCCCCTTTGTTTTCAGGTTCTTCACAGCTCCGATCCACTCTTGGATCCACCCAGACGCTTTTCCTCCGGTCCCCTGCAGCATTTCTTCGGATAACAACACCGCAGTCAACTAGATGCTCTGTGGGACAGCTCGAATCCAGCTCCTGGTTATCTTCGACGCCTCCTGGTCCTCGTGGCTGAAGAGACAAGCTTCACCTTTTCGCCTGAAATCACCCGACATCGCCTGGATCCTTCCTGCTTCCATCCTGGTCACTGGCAAGTGACCCAGACTCTGTCCCTTCTGCTTTCAGGTTCTACAGATCTTCGATCCACCCTTGGATCCACCCGGACACTTTTCCTCTGGTCGCCTGCAGCACATCTTTGCAGTTCTCCATTGAAAACGATGATGAAACCAGACACCAAAAGACACCTATGCACCCGGCTTCCCTGGGTGAGGTAACGCAAGTACTCCAGTGCTCCCAAGGGTCTTGACTCTCGAAGTGTCTTAGTGTAAAAGGGTTCCATCGCAGTTCACCTCTAAGTGCCCTTAATGTTTAAAATTGTAACTTGTTTGTTCTCCATAGAAAGTCAAAGGTGATCCGCGGCTGTGTTTAGACACTGCCCGCGTCCCCCCGTGGGCCTCCTGTGTCCCTACCTTGGGTGGTACCTGGTAGCCCCAGCAGTTCTACAGGCCCTAGGCCTGCTTTCTAACCCTCATGTGGTTCTTATACCACTATTTTAGTATATGACTTGTGAGGCCCCTATGGCATAACGTATACTGTGCAACATATTGTATGCTAATTAAGTTCCTTGTAGTGTACTTTTACCTCTGATCTAATAAAGAGTCCATAGGGTTTGTGTTTAAAATAAATACATATATATTTGATATATACCTTGTGTGGTGTACTTTCATTTAATCATTCAAGAGATTATAATTGGTAAATGAACTAGCTTAACTTGCCTCTAAGTCTTAGCCTAAAGGCTGCTCTCCACAGCTACCACTAGGATAGCTTTCTATAAAGGTTGACTTTAAACCTACCATCAATAAAAGTTGTTTGGACTGGTGCTAGGTGCCCAATAGAATAGTGAAAGTTCAAACGAAATCAATTTAAGACACCAAGGAAGGGAGCACAAAGGAGTCAAGGGAGAAAACATGGAAAAAATTATCAACAATTAATTAGGAAAATATAAAAAAAAATTATTTAAATAGTGCGCTCAACACATAATTGCTGGTTTTCAAATGTAAAACATATACAAAAAAAACCAAACAAGTGGAAAAACAATATTTGTATTACAGAAGAAGGGATGCCACATATACAGAGATTATGTGCCCTCTACAATTCATATGCCACATATTCGTCGAATATATGAAATTTTATTTTTGGTGTCTTAAATTGATTTCGTTTGTATTGTGATTTGTTAATCGCCTGAACTGTTGTTTGGAATATTTAATTACTGCCCCTGGTTCAGGTTGGCGGGTTGCCTCTGTTGATATTTTGTGTGCAATAGAATAGTGGACATCATATGCCAAGCCAACTTCTCACAATGATCAAACATAGGATGCAGTCAGCTTGTATTTTTAAGCATGATAAGAGATATGGACATAGGTCTTCGGGTCAAATATCTTCAAATGAGAAGGGAAAGATACAAGAAAGTTCAACCTCTGACCGGAAAGGAGGGCTTGTGAGAACTTTATTCAAAATAGAAATAAGTTGGGAAATTAAGTCTGCCTGACTCCTTAGGGCATTGTAGTTTAGAAAGAGACATCCAAGGTATTTTATTATGCCATAAAAATGTAGACAGGAGAGAGTACATTTTCTTGAAATACTGAGAAGGGATCTGGATAGGGATGGTAGACAGAAAAAATAGAACAAAAGGAACTAACATCATCTTAATCAAATCTAATCTACAGTACCATAATAAAAAAGAATGGATGCCATTTGAAAGTTAAAGATGTTAACTTTGCAATTACAGAGGTTAGATTTAAGGAAACTAGTTCTTTGATAGTATTAGAAGATTTTTTAAAGGCCTCCAGACAAAGTCGGTACACGTAAATGTATGGTTAAAAACATAATTTATTAGTCGAGAGAATTTAAAATTATCTTAATTAAGTTTCTATCCCTAAACTGTAGCAATATTATCCACTTCAGTTAGAAATGTGGGTACAGATGATGTGGGAGCAGATAGAAATATGAGGGTATCATCGGCACATACACAGCCATCTTTACCTCTTTCTCCCTGTACTGAATTCCATGGATATTGGAACTCTGAAAATGCTGGTCAAGAAAGGTTCCATTGCAAGAATAAAGAATATTGGGGAAAGAAGGCAACACTGGCTAACTTCTCTGTTTTGCCCGCATGATCAAATGTTTACACCTAGCCAAAAATTTGTAGATAAATTAGTGTTTTTTTTCCAAAATAAGGTGCAATCTGTATACGACAGTCTGGAAAAATCAACAAACAATGTAGGCGTAAATGCCCTAGTTTAATCCGAATATAGGGTGGGGCATGAAGGTCTGCTATCTTTCCCACTAACTACAGAGGAAAGAGTAGCAGAATTGGTGCTAAATGATAAATCGGGATCACCACTAGACCCTTGTACATACTTCATCTGGCCCCAGAGGAGATCAGTATATCCTTCTCTCCAGTAATAAATACAATTCTGTCTGTAGGGGCCTTTCCCACGGCATGGAAAAAAGCCTGTATTCGTCCCCTTTAAAAAAAGCCCAAGCTGGATCCACTTGACTAAAAGAACTATCGTCCTATCTCCTGTTTACCATTTGCTGCCAAAGTGTTGGAGAAAGTAATAAATCTAGAATTAACATCTTATCTTGAGACAAATAACATCTTAGATACCTCGCAACACTGTTTCCGTTCAAAACATTCTACGGAGACAGTCTTGATCATGGCAACAGAGGAGATCCGTAAGATGATGGATGAAGGAGGAAGAGCTACACTGGTCCTGCTCGATCTAACAGCAGCCTTTGATACTGTAAGCCATACAGTATTAAATCAAAGGCTACAGGATGCAGGTATCAGCGGTACAGCTCTCTCTCTCCTATCATCCTTTTTATCATCTAGAAAACAAATGATCCTTTGGGATGGATACCGAACAGAGGAATTTACACTTCCAGGTGGAGTCCTGCAAAGTTCGGCCTTATCACCAACACTTTTCAACATTTACGTAGCCCCTCTGGCCAGACTCCTAAAGAGCTATGACTTTACATTGGTGTCTTACGCCGATGATACTCAGCTCATAGTTTCTGTAACTGAGTCTGCAGAGGTTAGGGCAGCTGATTTCTGTAAATGTACCTCAGCTCTGATGAACTGAATGAGCACGAATGTTTTGAAACTGAACGCTGAGAAATCGGAAGTCTTGGAATTTGGCTCGAAAGACTCAAACTGGAATCACCGGTGGTGGCCTAGTATAGCTGGAACTTGCCCAGTGACGGTCATAAAGGTCAGGAATCTCGGAGTTATGTTTGATAATAATCTCACTTGGGTGTCGCAGATTAATCAGGTCTCGTCCGCATGTTTCTTTATGCTAAAGGGCTTGAGAAAAATTCTCCCTTACATTCCTTTCTCCCTGAGGAAAACGGTGGTAGTAGCAACCATTTTATCCAGAATTTATTATTGTAATGCTCTATATTTGGGAATGGGTATTGCTCAACTGGACAAACTTCAGTCTATCCAGAATGCGGCAGCCAGAGTTCTGCTTGGGCTGCCTAAACATCAGCCGACATCAAAAGCGATAAAGAATCTCCACTGGCTTGCAGTACGAAGACGCATTGAATTTAAATCACTCTGCCTGGTGCACAAAGCTATGTTTGGAGCTGGGGCAGACGATGTGCAAGCCTTGTTTTCACATTATTTTCCTCCACGGACTTTAAGGTCATCCACCCTTGGCCATGTACAAATCCCGAAGATAAAAAGAGTACGCTGGGGAGGAAAGAGGTTCTCCTTTCTAGCATCCAAACTCTGGAATACTCTACCAGTACATCTGAGAAGACTACCTAATAGATTGGCATTCAGGAAAGAAATTAAAACATGGCTTTTTTGCCAACGCTAAAGTAGGCGTGCTATATCTCAGCTCATCTCTACCCCAGCGCCAAGACGCCTCGGCAGTAGGGCGCTTTACAATTACAGTCAGTCAGTCAGGTAAGAAACTAAACCATTGACAAAGCTAGAGGCTTTAGGTGAAGAATATAAAAGAGAGACCACATTTATAAAATTAGAGCCAAAACCAAACCACTTGAGAGAGTGAAAAATGAAAGTCCAGCCCATTCAATCAAACACTATCTCAGCATCAAGGGAATAACAGTTAAAGAGTGTTTATATTTTAGTAGATTTAGTTAATATGTCAAAAAGAGTCTAGTGTTATATGATAGGTCTACCCTTATAAACCTCGATTGATCTCTTCCTATCAACTGTGGCAATAATACATCCAGACGAAGAGCAACACTTTTTGTAAAGAATTTCTGGTTTAAATTTACTAAGGAAATGGGTCTATACGTTTTACATAAATTAGGGTCTTATCTTTTGGTGTAAGACCAATTAAAGATTCCTTGAATGTTCCCCCTGCTGATGTATTGGTAATAAAAAACAAGAACAACTAAAACAGTTTTGGTAGTAAGAGTGGCAAAAAATAAAGACAGAATTTAATTGAAAATCCATCGGGAGCTGGAGCTTTCCCCTCTTAGTAAAATTATTTTCAGTAATAATCACATGAAATAAAGTATTATCTTCCAAAGGAGAGAATTCAATAAAGGGAACCTGCTCTCTTTAATAATATTTATATAGATATATATGCTACTAACGGGTCACCAGTAGGTATTTTTAGTTGGGACCAAAGATTCCATAGGAAAAGCGTTTTTTGTTTTTCCAATAACTTTGCCGCACTTGACGAATCTTCACAAAATTTTCAAAAAACATCTCCTTCATAGTTCAGCTGCTGGTGGCAAGTTTCAGGGTGATCTGTTAAGCTGAGAGGTAAGTTAGAACGCGTTTTCCCCATGTTATGTCTACAGGGATTGTTCATTTTTTTAAACATGACTACAACCGAACCGCTGAACCGAATTACACCAACTTTGGCAGAAAGCTAGATGTTGCTCCAGAAAGCGTGCTTTTAGTGATATGGTGTAAATCTGTTTAGAAGTTTCAGAGTTATTTCAGTGGAACAAATATAGATATCTGGAAGCCCAACAGCCTACTGAGACCCTACTGAAATATAATTGTCTGCCAACTCTTCAACCGGAAAGTGTTGGCAGCCATCTTGGAAGTCGGTTCAACTAAGACCCACATAATTTTTTTTTAAGAAAACGAAAAGGGAGCAATGTAGAAACAACCTAACCCCCAAGGCCTCTTAGGGGGTAGGGGGAACAGCGCCAGACCCAAAAGAAAGTACTTAAAAAAACATTCCTATGGGATCCACAACCGAAAATGTTAAAAATCAGGTGGGCCCGGTGGTATGATTTGGAATAATAGGAGGGAGGGCGCACAGGTCCCTCCCTCCTGGGGCTTATTATGCCCAGGGACTACCACCGCCCCAGAGTTTTATTGTAAAATAATGATGGGGGGCCACCCCCTTCCCGTGGCAAATGCAAATAATGGAGGGGGCCGCGCAACCCTCCACCTGGAGCCCTAGATGGCCCTGGGGTTCGCTATCCCCCGGGATGGCTCCAGCAATGCTCTGAGGTGCCTACCCTTGGAACACTGCAGTTTGCTATGTCAGAAAATGCTCTTGCTTGCATTAATTAATCTGTTTATTTTTCCCAAAAAGTAATCAACTCTGCATCCAAGACAAAAGAAATCTTCTCAATTGTAGCTGAACTTTCTGTACCCGACCGTGTAACCCCTCAACCTCAGCCATCACAAGCTTTGTGTGACTCTCTTAACTCTTTTTTTATCGAAAAAATCGCCACAATTAAAAACAATATTCCCCCCACCACTATGTCTCAGATTAGCGCCCTTCCTCTTTCGAATCCTCACTCCCTGAATGTTTTCCCCCCGATCTCCTTAGATACCTTCTGTTCATTACTCTTGGCTGTGAGCTCAGGCTCCCCCAAGGACTGTTGCCCTCCTCAAATCCTTAGAGACGCCTTTATGGCTTGTCCTGGCCCTCCTCTGGACCTCTTAAACCGTTCACTTTCCATGGGCTCTGTCCCCAACGCTTTTAAAAGCGCTGTGGTGATACCTATTCTGAAAAAACCCAGCTCCGACCCTGCGGTCCTGGGTAACTACCGACCTATTTCCCTTCTCCCATACCTGGGGAAGGTTTTGGAAACCTACGTCACCCGTTGCCTGAGCACCTTCATTGAGGAAACTCATTTCCTCGATGATCAACAGGCCGGATTCAGACCCTCCCATTCCACGGAGGCAGTGGTGATAGCGGCTATGGACACGCTGAGACAGGGGGCCGACAAGAACATGGCCCAGGCCCTAGTGCTACTTGATCTCTCGGCCGCTTTCGACACGGTCGACCATGACATCCTGGTCGACCGTGTCAGAAATGCTGGGATTTCGGGCCTGGCCCTGTCTTGGATTGTGTCCTTCCTCCAACTCAGGACCCAATCTGTACATCCATCTTCCTTCTCTGCCCCCTGCACTTCACTCTCCTGCGGTGTCCCCCAGGGTTCTGCTCTATCTCCCCTTCTGTTTAATCTTTATATGCAGCCTCTTCTGGTCTCTCTCCGCCACTCTTCTGTTACCACTTTTAATTATGCAGATGATCTGCAACTTATCTTTCCTATTGACTCTTCTCCTCTCTCTTGCGCTAATTTCCAAACCACCCTGCTCTCCATCTACGAGTGGATGAACTTTAGCCAACTAAAGCTCAATCCTAGTAAGACAGAGCTGGTCCTGATTGGCGGGCCCTCCCACCCTTGGACCTCTAACTTCTGGCCCCCTGCCCTCGGCTCCCCCCCCTGCCCAGTTGACTCCGTGAAAAGCCTAGGTGTTATCATCTCCAGTGACCTCTCGATGCGGCCGCATATTAATGCTGTCACCTCGGCCTGCTTCTTTCACCTTCGCAGGATCGGGAAGATCCGTAGGTACTTATCTCCAGAGGCTCTTATTCTTGTCATCTTGGCCCTGGTTACCTCACGTTTAGACTATGCCAACTGTCTATACGTGGGGATTCCAGCCTACCATCTTCAACGGCTTCAACTGGTGCAAAACCAGGCAGCCAGATTAATTTTCCAGCAACCCAAACATCAACACGTTTCCCCGCTGCTAAAAACCTTGCACTGGCTCCCGGTTGCGCAACGATGCATCTTCAAACTTGGTTGCACCATCTTTAAATCTCTTTCTGTTTCTGCTCCTGCCTTTATCTCTTGTTGCTTACACCTTTATGTTCCCCCCCGACACCTTAGGTCCTCCGCCCACAACCTGCTGGTCATTCCCAGGTTCAGACGCAAGAAGCATGGTGGTGCCGGTTTCTCTTTCCTTGCCCCATCCACTTGGAACTCCCTTCCCCTCCCAATCCGGCTCACTTCTGACTACCCCTCTTTTCGTAAATCTTTGAAAACTCACTTGTTTCGTCTTGCTCACGGCTAATCGCTTATACCCCCTGTGTCCTATTCCATGGTCCTTGAGCGCCAAGAAACCAATTGGTGTATGTGCGCGGTATTAAAAAGTTTTAACATAACATAACATAAGCGCAGCAAAATTGTTTTTTGACAGCGGGCACTGCATGTCAGCAGCTCCCTCCGTCCAAAAGATATGCCGGCTCCTGCAGGATGCAGGGAGCCAGCAGGGATCGCAGGGGCTGTCAGGCTCCCCTTGCGGTCCCCAACGGAGAGGCCAGGTCCTGGGGGATGGTGTCCCTGGGGCCATGCGCCCCCCTCTGTTTTTTAATTTAAAAAAAATAAAAGAAATAAAAGGCAGGTCCCAGGGGATGGGGTCCCCAGGGCCAAAAGATGATCCCTTAAAAAAAGAGAAAAAAAGAAAAGACCCCTGGCAAGTCTCTGGAAGCCACCCCTCCTTCACCACCAATCTGCAAACATGCCTGCTGGCTTACTGCTGGTTGGGGAATTAAGTCCCCTTGGATCTAGAGGATCCTTGGCGGCCAAAAAGCCCTCCTGTTACCTCAAGTAAGCCCCACACAGCTGGATTACTGAGAGATCTTTGGAGGCCATGCTTCCTTTCTCTACCATTCTGCTAACGTGCCTCCGGGCACGCTGCTGGTTAGGGTATGAACTCCCCTTGCCTCCTGAGTGCCTCAGGACTGAAGCTGACTTGTTCGCCCAACCATTAGTGTGCCAGGAGGCATATTTTCAGAGTGTAGGAAAAAGGGGGTATGGCCTCCAAAGACATCTCAACAATCCCACTATGTGGGACTTACTGGTGGAAAAAAGATGGGCAGTTGGTCCTCAAGGACCCTCTGGAGCCAAGGGGACTTCATCTCCCAACCATCAGTGCACCAGGAGATGTGTTTGCAGAGTGGTGGAGAAACAGAGGTGTTGTCTCTGATGACTTCTCAGCAATCTCACAATGTGGGCCTGACTGGATGTAACAGGATGGCTTGTTGGCCCCGAAGGACCCTCTGGAGCCAAGGGGACTTCATGCTCCAACCTTCAGGTGCCAGGAGGCATATTTGTAGAGTGGTGGAGAAAAGGGGCATGGAATCTGAAAACCTCTAAGTAATCGTGCTGTGTGGGATTTGCTGGAGCTAACAGGAGGAGTTGTTGAGCCCCAAGGATGTCCTTGGGGCTCAACAACCCCTAATGCTACCTTCAGTAAGTCCCACAGTGCAGGATTGCTGAGAGTTCTACGTGACCCACCCCTTTTTTCTACCACTCTTCAAACATGCCTCCTGGTGTGCTACTAGTTGGGGGGCAAAGTCCCTTTGGCTGTTGAGGTTCCTTGGGGTTGAGTAACCCCTCCTGTTACTTCCAGTAAGTCCCACTCAGCTGGATTGCTAAGAGGTCTTCGGAGGACACACACCCTTCTCCACCACTTTGCAAACACGTCTCCTAGTGGACTACTGGATGAGGAATTAAGTCCTCTTGTATGCTGAGGGACCTTGGGGGTCAAGAAGCACTTCTGATTCTTTCTGTAAGTTCTACACAGCAGAATGCCTGAGAACTGGTCAGAGGCCAGCCACCTTTCTCCACCACTCTGCAAACATCATTACTACTTAAAAAAAACATAGAAATTCACTGAAAAAACAGAAGGTTACAGGGACTTTATAGTTAGGGATTAGCATTTAAAAATCTTAGAAATTCACTGAAAAAACCAAAGGTTACAGGGACATTATAGTTAGGCTCAGGTTTCACTCATACAATACCAGTGAAATTCAGCAGTTATAGTTAGCTGAGCTAACTATAAATAGTGCCTAGCAATGCGCTGCTTAGGACCTCACATATTCCTAAATTGCACAAAGACAATGTTCATCCACCGGGAAGAACCATTGTCTCCTCCATGAACAGTTTGACAGAGCATCTCTCTATGTTCCTTGATCATTATCTGTTTATTTTTGTGGCACAACTGGAATCGTATATAAAGGGCACCAAAGACTTTTTGAATAAAATCATGGATCTGGTATGGGACCCTACAAACAAATTAATGGTATTGTACATAATGAGTCTATATACTTATAGACCATAATGATGGTATGAAGGCGAAAGGCGATATAATTCTTTCTGAACAAATGTTAGTTACGGTACTGTGAACATAGCCAAAGGTTACTACAGTTTATAGAGTTCTGTCTGACTAATAATATCTTTTTGTTTGGGGACAGCTTTTACAAACAAATCTCTGGCACAGCCATGGGCACCTGCATTGCCCCCCAGCTATGCAAACTTGTTCGTTGGCTGGTGGGAGGAGCAGGTGCCTAGGCATCATGAAAATGGAAACCTAAGTGGTAGAGTGATCAAGTGGTATCGTTATATTGACGATTTGTTTATTGTATGGCAGGGAGCAACTGAACTGGCCATGGAATATATCCAGATTTTGAATAGCAACCATCTAAAACTACACTTTTCAGGAACAGTTAGTCCAGTGGCAGTGGACTACCTGGACCTGAAGATGTTTGTGGACAATGGCAAAGTACATACATCACTATATCGCAAATCCACAGCAGGAAGTTCCACACTTTATGCAACCAGTAGTCATCCTTCAAAACTGGTTCACAGTATTCCATATGGGGAATTGCTTTGGCTGAAAAGGAACAGCACCAGAGATGAGGATTTTGAACTAGCGGCAAAAGAATGTATAACCAGGTTTACTCATTGGGGTTATGGCATGGAGAACTTAGAAACCACCCTTAAAAAAGTGAGAGGGATACCCAGAAAGAATCTGCTAAATGTAAAAAACAGAGAAAAAGAAAACACTAATAAGGGAAAATTCCGGATGGTGACCCCTTATTCAGCAGAAGCAAATTATCTAACACGGATGGCATATTTAAAAAAATGACATTATCCATGAGGATTTTCCAGCATACCCCCTTGTTACTTTTAAGAAGGCAAGATCTTTTCAGGATATGCTGGTTAAAAGTCACTTAGAGAAGGTGCCGCAAAAAACTGGTACTCTTATTAATATGAAAGGATTCTATCCATGTAGTAGGTGTAAGGCCTTTGCAAACAGCAAAAGAGTCCTATCGTATGAGATACCAGATACAGGGGTGACCAAACGAATAACTAAATTCCTAACCTGCAGTACAACATACGCAGTATACTGCCTAACGTGCCCATGCGGGCTACGCTACATTGGCAGTACAATCCACCAATTAAAAATCAGAGTATTAGAACATCTAAGAGCCATAGATAAAAACAATAAAGCTTATCCTGTTGCACGTCATTTCTTTAAGAAACATGCCAGCAATAGAAATCAATTAAAATATTTTGGCCTAGATTACATTCCAGGGAATGTTCAAGGTGGAGACAGGTTACGGAATCCTAGGAGACTTGAGTCACGCAATATCATAGATCTACTGACTAAATCCCCTAGGGGTTTGATTAGCGAAGAGGAGCTGTCATCATACATTGGATCCTAAGTTGTGACAATAAGATGTATACTACTGTATATTATGGGATCATCATGTATATTTATGTATAATTTTGAGCATTGTTAGAATTGGGGGTCTCTGGTTGGCGCAGGTATGTACTTGCGACAAGCAAGGACCCTCTCCTCTAAGTCAGGGCAAAGGATTACTCCCACGAATTAACCCCTGCTCACCCTCAAGGTAGTGTGGCGCGAGCAGTCAAGCCTAATCTATGGAGTACATGTAGCTAAGCATTTGCAATATCACACATAATAAATCACTAACCCACTACGCAATGACACAAGACTGTAATTTGTATGGAAATATATCTTTTATATAGCAATCTTTAAGTAGGCTTTAAAAATACAGTCTTCAGGTTGCAAACACGGTTCCAGTTACTCTCAGGGTGCCACAGTTCTTTAAATGCAATATTTGAACGTTCTTTTTCCCTTCTTGGATGTCTGTACTCTTTGTAGCGCTCTTGGTATGCTCTGCACGGCCTTCGGGGAAGAGCCCCACTATTTCTCACGCTTTTCGCGTGAGCTGGCATACGCGTGAGCGATGCAGAGGAACGGTACGAGGTGTACTAGCAACCGTACCACAAGCGTACAGTTCCCGCGTATTATGAGGTGCGCAGGCAACCGTACCACAAGTGTACAGTTCGTTTGGATGCAAGCATACGCTTCAAAAGCAGGGTGACCCAACGTGGCGCACCCAGGGTGCGAGGCGTACCGGTTGATTTGAGGCCAGTAGTCGCACGCTGAGTGTAGTTCAAAGTGTACAGCGCGGATGACAAAGCAGGGTCAGTTTTGAATGCGCCTCGCGGACTCTGGGTCCGGAGCACGGCGTACCTCGCAGCAAACAGTACCTTAGTCCTCGAGGGGAGGGTGAAGCGAAGGGCTGCGGGGGCTGCTCCTCTGACGTCACGGTGCCGTCCCGGGGCGATGCGAGAGGCGGCTCGGGCTCCGGGGTTGGCGATGTGTTGTAAGGAGATTGATGAGCCCGCGGCGTACGCTTCTACCCTGAAGGGGGAGTGGCCAGCTGGGGGGACGGCGGTACAAGCGGGGCACTGATCAGGGGCTTTAGGGAACCACAGCAGAGTCCAACGTTGCGATGTGCGTTATGGCGCGGGCAAGTAAATCACGGTGCTTGGAAAGACAGCAGAGTCCAACATTGCTGTGTGCGTACAGCGCGGCCAGAGAGCACGGTGCTTAGGAGGACAGGTTCTCAGAGTGCGCGGTGCAGATTCACAGCGCACTTCGCTCCTTGATGATCAGGGCTGCAGGGATAAGCAGTACAGCTGGTGTTTCTTTCTTCAGGGGGGGTAGCGCCCACTGGTCCTGGGGCGCAGTTCAGGGGGCAAGTTCACCAGCAAGCCCTTGGAGATCTTTTCAAGTAGAATGCACAAGTTGAAATAAAGTTAAGTCTTTCAGTCTTTTCTCCGCTCCTTCATGCAGCAAGGCACCCACCACAGGCCAGTCTCTCAGGATTAGAGACAGTACTCCTCCATGCAGCTTTCCCAGGTCCTTCTCTTTAGGCAGAGTTTCTTCTTGGCGTCAACAGGATCTGATTTGTTAGGAGCAGGGCTCCTTCTTTTATAGGACATTTCTTTTGTTCTCGCTGGACAGGGGGGCCTTTGCCTAATCCAGTCAGTCTCTGAGCACTGTGTCTCTGCAGGCTCTGGTTTCTCCTTTCAGTGAGCAAGGCAGGGACATCAGCCGCTCCGCAGGAGGTGGAGCCGGCATTGTGGTGACAAGTACAGTCCAGGAGTACTCTGTTGACAGTCTTCCCTCTTCCTGGGCCAGGTGTCGGGCAGAGTCATCAGTTGCTCCCCAGGGGGCGGAGCCAGCATTGTGGTATTCAGAGTCAAGGGGCACTCCCTCCAACCATCCTGGTGTAATCCCCCCATTCACCACCTGTCATCCCTAGCCCTGTCACTCACAGAACCCAGACAGCAGATACACATAAGAGCAGAGGCGGGCCGAAATGGTTAGGCAAGCAAATGCTAACTTTCTGAAAGTGATTCAGAAAAGGGGGTGGTGATGAACAGAGTGCCTGAATTAAGCAGACCACTCTTACCCAGTCCAAAGATCAGGGCTTGACCCATCACCGTTATTTAGCTCACTGCCCCATCCCAGCTTAGAACCTGGCTATATGCAAATTAGTCTGTCCCTGGCCCAGTGCATCATGGGAACAGGGCAGACCAAACTACCAAGCCAATTCTTCACCAGAAAGGAGACAAGCTTCCGGGGACCGGTTTCTGCCATTCCAGGCGTCGTCGGCCCGGCTTGCTTGAATCCTGATGGAGCAGTGAGCAAGGGACTCGTGTCTGAGTATACCCTTCCACGCTTATGGTGGACAAAATGATTCAGAAAAGGGGGTGGTGATGAACAGAGTGCCTGAATTAAGCAGACCACTCTTACCCAGTCCAAAGATCAGGGCTTGACCCATCACCGTTATTTAGCTCACTGCCCCATCCCAGCTTAGAACCTGGCTATATGCAAATTAGTCTGTCCCTGGCCCAGTGCATCATGGGAACAGGGCAGACCAAACTACCAAGCCAATTCTTCACCAGAAAGGAGACAAGCTTCCGGGGACCGGTTTCTGCCATTCCAGGCGTCGTCGGCCCGGCTTGCTTGAATCCTGATGGAGCAGTGAGCAAGGGACTCATGTCTGAGTATACCCTTCCACGCTTATGGTGGACAAAATGATTCAGAAAAGGGGGTGGTGATGAACAGAGTGCCTGAATTAAGCAGACCACTCTTACCCAGTCCAAAGATCAGGGCTTGACCCATCACCGTTATTTAGCTCACTGCCCCATCCCAGCTTAGAACCTGGCTATATGCAAATTAGTCTGTCCCTGGCCCAGTGCATCATGGGAACAGGGCAGACCAAACTACCAAGCCAATTCTTCACCAGAAAGGAGACAAGCTTCCGGGGACCGGTTTCTGCCATTCCAGGCGTCTTCGGCCCGGCTTGCTTGAATCCTGATGGAGCAGTGAGCAAGGGACTCATGTCTGAGTATACCCTTCCACGCTTATGGTGGACAAAATGATTCAGAAAAGGGGGTGGTGATGAGTCCCTTGCTCATTGCACCATCAGGATTCAAGCAAGCCGGGCCGAAGACGCCTGAAATGGCAGAAACCGGTCCCCGGAAGCTTGTTTCCTTCCCAGTACAAGAATTGGCTTGGTAGTTTGGTTTGCCCTGTTCCCATCATGCACTGGGACAGGAACAGACTAATTTGCATATAGCCAAGTTCTGAGCTGGGATGGTGCAGTGAGCTAAAAAACGGTGATGGATCAAGCCCTGATCTTTGGACTGGGTAAGAGTGGTCTGCTTAATTCAGGCACTCTGTTCATCACCACCCCCTTTTCTGAATCATTTTGTCCACCATAAGCGTGGAAGGGTATACTCAGATGTGAGTCCCTTGCTCATTGCACCATCAGGATTCAAGCAAGCCGGGACGAAGACGCCTGAAATGGCAGAAACCGGTCCCCGGAAGCTTGTTTCCTTCCCAGTACAAGAATTGGCTTGGTAGTTTGGTTTGCCCTGTTCCCATCATGCACTGGGACAGGAACAGACTAATTTGCATATAGCCATGTTCTGAGCTGGGATGGTGCAGTGAGCTAAAAAACGGTGATGGATCAAGCCCTGATCTTTGGACTGGGTAAGAGTGGTCTGCTTAATTCAGGCACTCTGTTCATCACCACCCCCTTTTCTGAATCAACTTTCTGAAAGTAGCATTTGCAAACACAGGATATTAAAATACACTTTACTAAAAGAAGTATTTTATTATTCTGAGTTCAGGCATACTAAACTTGACTTTCTACCATGCTCTCTGAGTCTGCTGGGATTATAGAGTGTAATAATTCCAGCAGCCCATTCTGGCCTATGGAGAGTAGGTAGCCTTACAATAGTGAAAAACGAAAATGGCTGGAATTCACTATTAGGACATGCCACACACATCAGGGCATGTCCTACCTCATGCTTACAATGTACCCTGCCCTTGGGCCTACCATAGGGGTGACTAATATGAAGTAAAGGGAAGGTTTAGGGGCTGGCAAGTGTGTGCACTTGCGCAGTTAGCATGACAGTACCAGACTGCATGCAGGTCTTGCAATGGCAGACCTTAGACACATTTTATTTATTTATTTATTTATTTATTTGCGGGTTTTATAACACGCTTGAATAAACTCCCGAAGGAGTATCTCCGCGCACCAGAAGCAACAGTGGCATAAAGATGGGACAGTTAATCCTGAACAGAGATTCTTGTATGATTAAATCTAGGCCTAACTGATTAGGCCTGAAACAAGAAAGTTTTCAGTTTTTTTCTGAAGACAAAGTGGTCCGAGCACTGTCTCAGCAGAAGAGGAAGTTTGTTCCATAATGTTGGGCCCACCACTGACAGTGCTTTACCTCCCTGTCTGACCCTTTTAATCATGGGCACACTCAGAAGGAGCTGATTATTTGACCTCAGGGCACGTGTGGGAGCATATGGGACACATTTCTCAGCCAGATAAGAGGGTCCTAAGTCATGTAGTCCCTTATGTACTATGCAACATATCTTTAAATTCACTCTTTGGCTGACAGAAAGCCAATGGAGTTTTTCTAGCAGAGGTTTAGAAGGGGATCTGGGAGGAGCATTGAGGACCAACCTGGCCGCAGTGTTCTGTATCACTTGAAGTCGGTCCAGTACCTCTTCATTTGCAGATGCCAGAAGGCCATTGCAATAGTCAAGCCGACTAAGCACCAAAGCCTGGACCAGAGTCTTTCTAGTGGAGTCAGGGAGGAGCGGAAATACCTTGCGAAGGAGTCCTATCACATGGAAACATGACCCCACTGTGTGATTTCCATGTTTTTTCAAGGACAACTCCTGTTCAAGGCGGACCCCCAAGTTCTTGATAACTTGCTTTGGTTCAGGAACTGGTCCCAAATCTAGTGGCCACCAGTCAGGGGACCATAATATCTTGGCATCACCGAAAAGCATAACCTCAGTCTTACCAACATTACACCGAAGAAAGTTGGAAGACATCCACTGGGATACCGCTTTCATCCCTTTGGAGAAGGATCGCTTAACCTCCGGGGTCAAAGATTTAAATGGAAAAAGCAGCTGAGTATCGTCAGCATATGACACTGGACAAAAACCAAAGGCTCTCATAATATTTGCCAGGGGGGCCACATAGATGTTAAAAAGGGTTGGGCTCAAACAAGAGCCCTGTGGCACCCCCTTGGTGATCTTAAGCTCATCCGACCGGAACTCACCCATGGTGACACATTGAGTGCGGTCGGAGAGAAAGCTCTTTAGCCAAGCCAGTGCCATGCCCTCCAGTCCACTCTCAGCCAGTTGTTCGATCAAGATTTTGTTGTGATATGGTATCGAACGCTGCCGATAAGTCCAACAGTACCAGGACAGCTGGGATACCTTTGTCCTGGTACATGCGGAGATCATCTGTAACCGACAGCAAGGCCGATTCTGTACTATATTTCGGCCGAAAACCAGACTGAGAGGGATCCAGGCTTCCAGATTGTTCCAGGAAGTTATACAGATGTTTATTAACGTGCTTTTCGATGAGTTTACCCAAGAAAGGGAGCAGGGAAATCGGTCTGAGGTTGGACAGATTGGTCCATGGGACGGAGGTGTTCTTCCGTATAGGTCTTACTATAGCCTTTTTCCAATCTCATGGGACACAGCCCGTACTAAGCGAGAGGTTGACAAGGTTCTGGATTTCAGGACCAAGTGCCCTACCCACAACTCCCATAATTCTTGCTGGTATCTGATCCGATGGACTCCTGCTCTTGACATTGTCAATCAGCCTCTCCACTTCCAACCGGGTGATATTAGGAAATTTAGAAAGTGTCTGAATTTGCACCTATTCTCACTTGCGTGTGAACTGTATGATTACTTAAGGGTAGGATGGATGCCCTGATTTTTTCATAGATAATGTAAATCTTATCAGTAAAAAAATCTGAAATATCGTCGCATAGTTGTTGCGACGACATATCTGTGCTTTCACACGCCACCGGTATTAGGAAGGTATTTAAGATCTGATATAAGACTTTAGGAGCTTTGCCTGCCGCCTCAAGTTGCAAGGTAATGTGATTCTTACGCGCAACTCGGATGGCTTTGTGATAAGTACTCAAAGCCGTCTGGTAACAGGATTTATCCATCTCCAAGTTCGACTTTCTCCAAGCTTTCTCAAATTTCCTGGCGGTTCGTTTAAGAACCCGCAACTCTTCGGAAAACCAGACTTCCTGCTTTTTGGCAGGTCAATTTTTAAATAATTTAGAAGGGGCAATACGATCTACCGCTGTATGTATAGTAAATTCATACTTAGATAGAGCGGAATCAATATTTTCCGTAGCCTGAAAATTCGGCCCAATGTATATCTCCTTGAAAGCTTCATGGGATATCTTGTGCCATTGTCTTCGTCGCACCGGAATCTGCAAAGAGTGGCAGAAAGGTGTATCAATTTTGGGCATGGAAAATTCTAAAATAAAATGATTTGTCCAATTAGCCTGTATAGTACATAACACTTAATATCAGGAGAATTAGAAAGGATCAGATCTAAGCTGATGGGTGGGCCCGATATTACACTGTTTTAGACCTAACAAGGAAAGGTCATTCAAGAAGGACTGGGCCTCCATGTTATCCTTAAGCTCGCTATGGATGTTAAAGTCTCCGAGCAATAGGAAATCTTTGTCCATATTGACATACGGAGCCAATACCTCCACCAGGGAGCTGGAGACTTTTTTTGGAGGGCCTGGGGGGCGATACACTAATGCTCCCTTCCTGCAATACTTGGCAGAAGTACCAATTTTAAAAATCATTATTTCAAAATCAGAATTACAGCATTGGTCTAGAATGGAAACAACTATGCTACATTTATAAACAATTGCTATACCCCCTCCTGCTTTAATAGGCCGATCCAATCTGATGATCTTATACCCTTCCGGAATCCCAAGGGTGATAACAGGGACCGAGTGAGGTTTAAGCCATGTCTCAGTGAGGAAACAGAGGTCAGGCTCACAAGTAGAAATGAGATCCCAGACCTCTGTGTAGTGTTTGGCCAAAGATCTTGCGTTACACAACAGATTCCTCCCTCCCTGTGTTGTTTCGACGATGATACCTACAGTCGTATCTTGGGGGTGTTTTGTGTTACAGGGAATTGGGTCGTCTAATGCCTGAAAATGGCAACGCCTACATGAAAACGGCCCCTCGGGAGGGGTTCGTTCTTCTGTCCCACATGTAGTCTGTGGAGCTTTACTTATGTGCATCAATGCTTGGGAGGAATAACTCACCCTTTCCTTTGGGGCGCCACTTCCCCTTGAAGATGTTAGCGCCATGGCCCCTGGCCCCGTCCTGTCGCGGACGGGCGCAGTCGGGCTTCTCTTAGGCTTGTCTTTGGCGCGTCCTTTGGCGCTCCCCTGCGCGCGACCGCTGCGCGCTCAATATAATGGGATGGCTAAATAGCCCTTCCAGGCAAAGAGCTAGAGCGCTAACCGCTCGTGTGCTGAGAGGTCCATGGCTCTGCCTGTCCCACCCTCCGCTCAACGGTACTGGTTACCGAGTCGGAACGGGGCGGGCAGGCTGGAAAGACGAGCGCAGGCTTCTTCAGGTAAGTAAATCCCCCAGTGATACCTCAAATTCAATGCCTAAATGTCTGGGTCTTACACTAACATAAATCGTTAGCACACAGTTAAAATTGCGGCGAAATGATTAAAATACTATTCAATTTTAAAAATGAAATTTACAATCAGGGCATTCAGATTTTTGCAAAAGAATCACTGGTTAGAGGAACGCTCCAACAATTAGACCACTGGACTCAAGCGGGTCAGGAAGACACTGCCACCCTCCTCCCTACCGCGCTGGGCCCGCACTTCCTTCCGTCCTAAATAGCCCTTCCAGGCAAAGAGCTAGAGCGCTAACCACTCGTGTGCTAAGAGCTCCCTGGCTCTGGTGTCCCGCCCTCCGCTCAACGGTTCTGGTTACCGAGTCGGAACGGGGCGGGCAGGCTGGAAAGACGAGCGCTGTCTTCTTCAGGTAAGTAAATCCCCCAGTGACTCCTCAAATTCAATGCCTAAATGTCTGGGTCTTACACTAACATAAATCGTTAGCACACAGTTAAAATTGCGGCGAAATGATTAAAATACTATTCAATTTTAAAAATGAAATTTACAATCAGGGCATTCAGATTTTTGCGAAAGTATCACTGGTTAGAGGAACGCTCCAACAATTAGACCACTGGGCTCAAGCGGGTCAGGAAGACACTGCCACGGTCCTCCCTACCGTGCTGGGCCCGCACTTCCTTCCGTCCTAAATAGCCCTTCCAGGCAAAGAGCTAGAGCGCTAACCGCTTGTGTGCTGAGAGGTCCCTGGCTCTGCCTGTCCCGCCCTCCGCTCAATGGTACTGGTTACCGAGTCGGAACGGGGCGGGCAGGCTGGAAAGACGAGCGCAGGCTTCTTCAGGTAAGTAAATCCCCCAGTGACACCTCAAATTCAATGCCTAAATGTCTGGGTCTTACACTAACATAAATCGTTAGCACACAGTTAAAATTGCGTCGAAATGATTAAAATACTATTCAATTTTAAAAATGAAATTTACAATCAGGGCATTCAGATTTTTGCGAAAGAATCACTGGTTAGAGGAACGCTCCAACAATTAGACCACTGGGCTCAAGCGGGTCAGGAAGACACTGCCACCATCCTCCCTACCTTTTACTAGGCCGCTTCTGTGGGTGGCACAACCAGTGCTGCAAGCCCACCAGCAGCATTTGTATTTACAAGCCCTGGCACTCCTGGTGCCCTTTACTGGGGTCTGACAGTAAACCAAATAGGCCAATCATGGAAACCAATCACATATAGCAATTTATAGTAGGGAGAGCATATGCACTTTAGCACTGGTCAGCAGTGGTAAAGTGCCAATTAAACCAACAAAAACAGGTCAGAGAGAATATTGGAGGAAGGCAAAAATTTCAGGGATGACCCTGCCAAGAGGGCCAAGTCCAACAAGCATATAAGAGTTCAATGAAATAATGATTTGAGATGCCATAGAACTGATTCAAAACTGCAAAGTGTAAAGTGTTGGTTGATCCACCCATTAAGTCAGGTATAACTTTAAAATTTCCAAATTTAAAATTTTCATCTGTAGTAAAAAACGTACATTATGGGCTCATAAAGTTGAGATGCATAGATGAATTATTGTTTGTGACCGTCCATGCTAAACGTAGAGAAACCATAACTCCGAGTATTGGTAAAATGAGATTTATTGTAGTGCAATAACATCCAATAGGGACATTTGCTGATCCACGGCAAGATAGAAAATCTGGTAGCTATGAGGTATAATATCTATAACATTGTTAGTAAGGTGTTTCAATATTTATTGTGCATATGAAGAACTGGGGTTGATATACAACACTCAGATGTATGAGAACTAATATGTTGGTGCAAGCATGAGAATATATCAGAAGATGGCGCCCACAAGCCGATTCACAGCGAAATACGGTCATGTGATCGATAGGATACGGATATCTGTCATATTTCTGTAGACCGATATACGGTAACGATTTTGAATTGTATAAGATATAACATGGTGCTATATTGCATAACTGAAATGATGACAGGGCGCATAGTGAAAGCAACATATATAGCTTGCATATCTACATGTGCCGATATACGGCTTAATAAGATCAAGACGAAGTATGTGTAAATATTTAATATGGGAATCTCGTACATCGTGGAAAAAATGTTGATTTGTTTAGTTTCACATGTAAATAATATGCACAAGAACCTCGTAATGCCCGAAAAACTACTAAGATGAAGTACAATTTGATGGATGGATTAGAGTCCCTTTTCGTTTGCAATGCACTACCAAAATGCCTTTAAAAATGACCTCTTCTGTTTTGTTCACTGACACGGAAGAAGGCTTCTCGCCGAAACGCGTTTGTTGCTGGCTATGAAAAAAATATTTGTTTTCAAATGCCCTCCTCAATGTAATCCTCTACATTTAAAATCACAACGTTACCCCCTTTGTCGGATTGACGAATAACAATGCTTTGATCCATTTGTAGTGTTTTAACTGCCAATCTCTGATGTTTAGTTAGGTTATCATGATTCCATTATTTCTTTTTTACCAATCCCTTCAAATCATCAATCATAAGTGTTTTTCAAAAATATCAATACCACATGTTGGCAGAGTAGGATTGAAGGTAGATTTGGGTTTGAAATTATTAGGACAACTCAGATTCACAGCATAACCTAATGAACACGCATCTATTGGTGTCGATTCTATATCATCCCGCTCTAGCTCTTTAAGAGCAATCAGAGTCTCTACTTCATTAATGGTTTCTTTTGCTGGTATGGAAGTAGCATTGGCTTTATGTTGGGATGTGTTCTTAACCTTTAGTTTGTGCCATTTGTGAAGTCTTAATTTCCTCGTAAAATGGTATAAATCTATTATTTCTTGGAGATTAGAAAATGCAGTGGTGGGACAAAAGGAGAGGCCGAATCATAAAACATCATATTCAACATTAGATAAAAGTCTGTTAGAGAGATTTACCACATTCTTGCTGTTCATCATTTCCCTCGCTGTTTCTTTTGGCCCCTTGTCTCCACTCCCAAGGGGGTTCCTGTGGTTTTTCCACCATCCGCCCATCCTGTGGAAAGTTTGCCCTCTTATCTTAAAGACAGTAGGGATTTTCTCAATAAAATCAGAGATATTGTCTGGGAAGAGGGGTTTTCACTAATGACATTGGATGTTTGTAGTCTTTATACATCCATTAAACATGTGAATGGTCTGCAAGCATGAAGACAGTTTTTGAAATCCCGTTCTATTTCCTTTCAAGAACACAATGAGATGCTCTTACAGATGATTCATTTTTGCCTGGAAAATATTTTTTTTATCTTTAATGAGACTTTCTTTAGGCAGAAACAGGGCACGGCGAGGGGCACCTGCTTTGCTCCAAGTTACGCCAAACTCTTTATGGGGTGATGGGAGCGGCAGGTGCCCCAGCGCTATAGCCAATACCACAGCCATGTTGCATAATGGCTGCGGTATTTAGATGATTTATTTATAATCTGGAAAGGGAGCCAGGAACAAGTTATCAAGTTCATTTCCATTCTCAATGACAATGAGGTGAACTTGCAATTTGAAAGTAAAATAAGTAAGTCGAAAATTGAATTTCTAGATTTAGAAATCAGAATAGGGGACAATAAACTAACATCTAGCCTATACCGCGAAGAAACAGCTGGCAATACTCTGCTACATGCAGAAAGCAGTCATCCCAAAGCATTGATCCGCAGCATCCCTTATGGGGAATTTCTTCCGGCACGAAGAAATTGTAGCAGCGAGGTAGGCTTTGAAATGGAATGTCAGCGGATAAAGCAAAGATTTCAGGAGAGAGGATATGGTTCCAAATTTATTAAAGATGCTTATACCAAAGCTGCCAATTTTACACAGAATGAGCTTTTAACTCCTAAAGAAAGGGTAAATGGTGAGGATGAGAATATCATTAGGTATATTTCTACTTTTAATTCAAACTCGGTGAACATACGGAATTGTTTGAAAAAACATTAGATTATCTTGCGCACTGAGCCAACATTAGTGGAAGTAGTGAAATAATCCCCCAACATAACATACTGAAACGCAAATTCCTTGAAGGACAGATTATGTAAAAATGAGATTGTGCATTTTAAGTCAAATCTGAGACATTCATGGATTTTATGTTTGCATGTCTTGTAAAGCTTGCAAATTTAGTTCAAATGTTTAAACTGTGTATAATCCCCTAATTGAATCTGAAAGGAGC
The DNA here is from genome assembly GCF_964261635.1 of Lissotriton helveticus. NCBI lineage: Eukaryota > Metazoa > Chordata > Amphibia > Caudata > Salamandridae > Lissotriton > Lissotriton helveticus. The sequence continues at coordinate 1,473,133,887 of NC_136067.1, forward strand.
ATTGATAAACATCTAACATGCCTTTCTGATCATTGTGTGTACATTTTGGTATGCCCCTGTGCCGAGAAATATGTGGGCAGTACGATGTTTCCTGCGAAAAAGCGTATCCTTGAACATTTTTGATGGCTATTTCTAACAAGGATAAATTGTCCCCAATTGCACGAACCTTTGAGGAAGTGCATAATAGTAATTGAAATTTATTGCGCTTCTTAGTGATTGATCAAGTACCATTGTCAAACAGAGGCGGGGATAGAATTCGTAAACTGAGCCAGCTGGAGTCTAAATATATTTTGAAATTGGATACGAAAATCCCCGGTGGCCTTAATTCTGAAGAGGAACTGGCCTGGTTCTTGGGAGAATAAATTCTTGATTGTTTGTATCAAGTATAGGATTGTCTTCAACTACTATTCTCTTAGCCTTCGATATTCTGTATCTATTGTTTTTCACCCGTGACCAAGGCGATTTATCGCTGAAACGCGTAGGGTTTACTTTGGCTTGATGTTTAATTAAATCTTTTTCAAGCGTGATAATTATTGGAAGGAGTGCAATGCGTACTTGCCTGTGCGGAGAGCGAGAAATTGACACAGGGTGACCTCGGACCCTGGAATGCACCGACGCACAAGTGTCCCGATGGACCGAGGAGGTGAAAAAGGAGAATATATATATATATATATATATATATATATATATATATATATATATATATATATATATATATATATATATATATATTACAGCTCCAACTCCTCCGTCTGAAGACAAAGAATTCTCCGCACTCCGGGGTAAATTTACCAACAGTTGCTTTATTAGACAATGACAGACGCCCTCGCGTTTCGGCAAATTGCCTTTCTCAATGTCAATGACCCTCTTGCAACATCCTGTTTTGAACAATTAGTCAGGTAGAGGAAGGACTACAGGCCAACTGGTAATAGCCAGCGCCATCTTAGAGTGGTGCATATTTACATATTTACAAGTAGATTTGTATCGCAAACATGTTTTTTCATTCAGTTTTTCTCAAAACATGTCCGTCCACCCTTCACATAAGTCTTTTAGATAGGTGATATGTACAAAAATTTATAACAACATCACAGGCACTTTCCTCGTGCTATTATCCAATTGACTCATGTCATAACGCAAAAAATTAAGCCGTGTATCGGCAATTCTCCTTCCTTTACCAGTATTTGAAATTGCATAACCAAAACATATCAACCATCTGTTCTTTTCCAAACCTTTAGACATTTCCTTACTTATCCCCTGTTTATATTGCGTTTTCGTCGTTACTATTTACATAAAAAAGCAGCAATTGAAATCAAATTCATCTATTGTTCACATTCCTCTAAGAGGAAACCAAGGTTACTCAAAACTACCATAAATTATTTACAGTTCTATTATATCTTAATCCAAAAGATAAAGTCCTATATACATATATATTTACATGTAAACAAATGTGCATACTTAATTTCAGGAAATTTTACACTGGTGTGATTACCAGGTATATATATTCTGTATTCAGTTTTACGTCTCTTATCCGATACCCTCCACCTCACTGGTTATATGTCAAGTTTTCACACATATTAAGATTTTGTCATATACCTATGTGTACCATCATGTCTTCACCACTGTTCAGACCCCAAGGCGTGTTTTGTGTGGAGATCAATGATGTATCTTGATTCCAACCTGCGGAATTTTCTAAGCCTGTCCCCCCCTCTGATGTTATCAGGGACTAGGTCTAGACCGTAGCACTGCAACAGATTACGGTCACCCTTGTGCTTGTCTGCAAAGTGCCTTGCTACGGGATAGGCTTGATCCACTTTGTCAATGGCCCTCATGTGCTCCAGTATCCTGATTTTAAATGGATGTACTGTGCTTCCAATGTACTGGAGTCCACAGGGGCACTCTAGACAGTACACGACGTATGGTGTACTGCAAGTGATGAACTTGCTGATCTTTTTCACCCTACCAGTATCTTGGATGGTATATGTGAGGGTCCTTTTGCTGTTGCTGCAAGCTTTACACTTATGACATGGAAAGAAACCTCTCATGTGTTTCAGGGTGTTAGTTTTTGGGGGTATTTTTTCTAGATGGCTGTGTACCAGTTTGTCACGGATAGATCTAGATTTTCTGAATGTGACTAAGGGAAAGTTAGGGACGTCCTCACCTATGACACTGTCTGCTTTTAAAATGTGCCAATTTTTTCTAAGCATAGATTTTAGGTGATTAGCTTCTGATGAATAAGGGGTGATTAGTCTAAATTTGCCGGTTACAGACTTTTGGTTTTCTTTTTCACACAGCAAACTTTCCCTGGTAATGGTTTTCACTTCACACAGTTTATATATATATATATCCAACATAACAGGTAGCCCTGATAGAAGAAGCCAGCAGGCAGGTGAATACTCCATTTATTAAAGGTGACAAACTCGCACGCAGGCAGGAGCGAGACAAAAGCATCCTCTCTTCAAGCATCTTGGGGCACAGCTAGACCCGGCCTTTGGGGGGCGTTTAAGAATCCCAGGTAGGGCCGGCTCGGGTGCTGGTGCTTGCCATTGTGATAGTCTTTTTTGGCACTCTCCTCCCTATAACCTCCTTCTCCACCAGGAATTCCCTGACTACGCACTACCACTCTCCAACAATGAACCTCATCTCTCCATAGCCAATTTCTGACGAACTTTTCTTTTTTTGTATAGTGCTACTCATAGTTCACTCACATTCAGTTCTGTGATCTGCATGGTACATGTTCTTTGCAACAGGCACATGAACCTTCTGCGCTACTTTACGATGAGTCAAAACTGCCACTAAACACAATTCCTAACTCTCACCAGTACCACCAGAATCACACACTTCACCCCAAAGGCTACATCCACCCAACCCAAGACCACCCCCCAATGTTCACACACCAAATGGCATCCCCAGATCACCCACACACCATTACACCATCCCCAAGATGATTATACCCTCACCCCCAACCACAGGCACTTCCACTCACACAACACCACAAACTCTGTCACTTCTAGACACTGCAGCGGAGACCCTGCCCCCACCCATCTGACCTGTCCACTGCAGTGGCTCACCCACCCCCACAATCTGACATGGGCACTGCAGTGGATCCCCCAACCCCACAATCTGAAATGGGCACCTCAGTGGAGCCACCAACCCCTCAATCCAACATGTCCACTGCAGTAGTTCCAGTACACCCTCAATCTGATTTGTTCACTGCAGTTGCTACAGACAGTCCAGATGCCCCAAGTCCTCCCATTACCCATCCTGCTACACACTAATCCTGTCCCTGCAGTGCCTGACCTGCCCCAGAAGATGCCCCTCCTTGAGGAGTTGTCCCCTAGTGATGTAAGTGCAGGCAAGGAATGTATTGGCATTCATCCGATATAGACCCTGAAGGACTAATTTTCATGGACTGGCCATTGGCCTTGTTTCTTTGCCAGAATCGTGATTGCATATTTAAATGCTGAATAAAGCAAATCTTAGTTAATTTGGCTAATTGTTTGAGTATACATATTGTTGCTGAGGATTGTACTGCAAATGATGTTTAACTTTATTTAAGGCCAAATTGTGCACATTGGTGGCAGTGTTAGCACACAAAGTCAATGATTGTCTCCACATGGCAGGTATTTTTTATTGAGGCCCAAATAAGTCCGCCTCCACAGAAAAGTGTTTTCTTTGGCAGACTAACACTATTTTGTCACTACATTGCTTGTGGTTTTAGGCCTCAGAGAGTCATACATGATTGTCTGAACATGCTGTGAGTCTGAACACCACATTCACCTTCTTGTCACTGCATTGATGGGGGTGATACACCCCTTGGCCCCTATGTGCTTGCCCAAGCTGGGGGTTTCAAACCCACACTCATCTTTTGGTCACCTCACTGATGGGGGTTATACTCCATTACCCCTATATGCCTGAAACTGCTGGGTGTTTGATTCCCCATCACCTAATGGGAACAACACTGATGTGTGGGGGGTATACCCTATGTCCCCTATGTGCTTGGCTAAGTTGGGGATTTGACCCCATGCTCATCTTTTGGGCACCACATTGATGTTGGGTGTTACCCCATCTCCCCTATGTGCTTGGCCATGCTGGGAGTCTGTACCCCACGCTCTGTGTTAGTTCATTGGAGTGATGGATGTAAGTGCATTTATTTGCAGATTGTGTCACTGATTCAGAATGTTTTGCAAATAGTACACAAACTTGGCATGGGAGTAGGATGGAATGTTTCCCTCCACCTCCTCTGGGGTGGGTTGTGCTGGGGGGACATAGACCCCCTTCTGGGGTGGAATTTGCTGGGAGTGGACATAAACCACCTTCTGAGGTGGACTGTGCTGGGGGTGGATGTAGACCTTCTTCTGGGGTAGACTGTGCTGTTGGGGTCGACATGGACCCCCTTCTGGGGTTGACTGTGCTGGGGTGGACATAGACCCTCTTCTGGGGTGGGCTGTGCTGGGGTAGGCATAGACCCCCTTCTGGGGTGGACTGTCCTGGGGGCATGGGAATCCACCCTTCTGGGGTAGTCTGTGCTGGGGGTGGACATAGAACCCAATCTGGGGTGGACTGGGCTAGGGGAGGACATAGACCCCCTTCTGGGGTGGACTGTGCTGGGGTGGACATGGACCCTCTTTTGGAGTTTGCTGTGCTGGGGTGGATATGGACCCCCTTCTGGGATGGACTGTGCTGGAGGTGGACATAGACCCCCCTACTGGGGTGGACTATGCTGGGGGATGGACATGGATCCCTTTCTGGGATGGACTGTGCTGGGGGTGGACATGGACCCCTTTCTGGGGTGGACTGTGCTGGGGGTGGGCGTAGACCCCCTTCTAGGGTGGACTGTCCTGTGAGGGTGGACATGGACTACCTTCTGGGTTGGACTGTGCTGGGGGGTGGACATGGACCCCTTTCTGGGGTGGACTGTGCTGGTGGGTTGGGCAACCACCCTTCTGGAGTGGACTGTGGTAGGGGTGGGTATCCACCCTTCTGGGGTGGACTTTGCTGGGGGAGTGGACCTAGACTCTTTTCTGGGATGGCTTGATAGGCATCCACCCTTCTGGGCTGGACTGTGCTGAGGGATGGGCATCCACCCTTCTGGGGTGGACTGTGCTGGGGGTGGACATAGACCTGATTCTGGTGTGGACTGTGCTGGGGGAGTGGACATAGACCTACTTCTGGGGTAGACTGTGCTAGGGGTGTTGACATGGACCTACTTCTTGGGTAGACTGTGCGGGGGTGGACATGGACCCCTTGGCTCCTATGTGCTTTCCAATGCCGGGAGTTTGAAACCCACACTCATCTTTTGGTCACCTCAATAATGGGGGTTATACCCCATTTCCCCTATGTGCCTGACACTGCTGAGTGATTGTTCCCCATCACCTAATGGTCACAACACTGAGGGGTGGGGTGTATACCCCATGTCCCCTATGTGCTTGGCTAAGTTAGGGGTTTGAACCCCATGCTCATCTTTTGGGCACTACACTGATGTTGGGGTGATACCACATCTCCCATATGTGCTTGTCAATGCTGGGGCTCCACACCTGCTTTTGTTCACTGGAGTGATGGAAGTGCATTTGTTTGCAGATTGTGTCACTGATTCAGGATGTTTGCACAAAATACACGATCTTGGCATGGGAGTAGGGGTGGAGTGTTTTCCCTCTAACTCCTCTGGGGTGGACTGTGCTGGGGGGACATAGACCCCCTTCTGTGGTGGACTGTGCTGGGAGGGTGGACATAGACCCCCTTCTGGGGTGAACTCTCCTGGGGGTGGATATAGAGCCCCTTCTGGGGTGGACTGTGCTGGGGGTGGACATAGGCCCCCTTCTAGGGAAGACTATACTGCGGGGGTGGACATGGACGGCCTTCAGGGGTGGACTGTGCTGGGAGGGTGGGCATGGACCCCCTTCTCGGTTGGACTGTGCTGTGGGGGGACATACACCCCATTCTGGTGTGGACTGTGCTGGGGGTAGACATAGACCCCCTTCTAGGGTGGGCTGTGAAAGGGGGACATAGACCCCCTTCTGGGGTGTACTGTGCTGAGGGGTGGACATAGACTTCCTTCTGGGGCAGACTGTGCTGGGGTGGACATGGATCTGCTTCTGGGATGGACTGTGCTGGGGCGTGGACATGGACTCCCTTCTGGGGTGGACTGTGCTGGGGGATGGGCATCCACCCTTCTGGGTGGACTGATCTGGGGATAGACACAGACCCCATTCTGGGGTGGGGTGGGCTGTGCTGGGGGTTGACATGGACCCCCTTCTGGGGTGGACTGTGCTGGGGTATGGGTATCCACCCTTCTGGGGTGGACTGTGCTAGGGGGTGGGCATCCACCCTTCTGGGGTGGACTCTGCTGGGGTGTAGACGTAGACCACACACACTTTCTGGGTGGACTGTACTTGGGGTGGACATAGACCCCGTTCTGGGGTGGACTGTGCTGTATGGGTGGGCATGGACCCCTTCTGGGCTGTACTGTGCTGGGGGTATGCATTTTCCCTTCTGGGGTGGACTGTGTTTGGGGTGGGCATCCACCCTTCTGGGTGGACTGTGCTGGGGGTGGACATAGACCCCATTCTAGGGTGGACTGTGCTGGAGGATGGATATAGACCCTCTTTTGGGGTGGACTGTGCTGTGGGGGTGGACATGGACCCCCTTCTGGGTGGACTGTGCTGGGTGTGGACATGAACCCCCTTCTGGGGTGGACTGTGCTGGGAGAGCAGGCATCCACCCTTCTGAGGTGAACTGTGCTGGGGTGGACATAGATCTCCTTCTGGGGTGGATTGTACTGGGGATGGGCATCCACCCTACTGGGCTGGACTCTGCTGGGTGTGGACATAGACCCCCTTCTGGGGTGAACTGTGCTGGGGGTGTACATAGATCCCCTTCTGGGGTGGACTGTGCTGGGAGTGGACATATGCCCCATTCTAGGCAAGACTGTGCTGTGGGGGTGGACATGGACCGCCTTCAGGGGTGGACTGTGCTGGGAGGGTGGTCATGGACCCCCTTCTGGGTTGGACTGAGCTGTGGGTGGACATAAACCCCAGTCTGGGGTGGACTGTGCTGGGGGTGGACATAGACACCCTTCTGGGGTGGACTGTGCTTAGGGGTAGACATAGACCCCCTTCTGGGGTGGACTATGCTGTTGTATTTCTATCTAGGACCCTAATTCGATATTCCTGATTTATACCCTTATGCGATTATAATAAATAATATCCTTATAAAGGCATAAGAATCATTTCCATATTTAGTAGTAGCCCATGCAGTCCAAATTAAGCAAGGCTACTTCCCCAGACTCCTAGAGAGTACAACGCATTCTTTAAACAAAGCAAACCTCCAGCAACCTGGGAAATCCCCATGCTTCTGTTTTGATTTGTCCTAGAACTCCTGCGAGCACTGAAAGAACGGCCAGTTCTTAGTGACATCTTTATTGACATCTTATATCCAACCTTACGTCAAACCCGGCACCTTTCAGGTATAAATATACCAACGTTGCCTTAAACAAACACACGGTGGTTTGGAGCAGAGCGGCTATCTACCTGCCCGAGAGCCCAGCTGATGCGAGAGCCCACGGACGCCGCCCCTCCCTTTTGACGCACTGAGAAAGACGCTGTATTTTTCTCCAGCCAAGAAAATCCAGCTCCGGTGTTTCCAGCCGCCCTTGTGTGAGAGAGAGATACCAGACCTCCTGCTTTCTATTACCCAGGTACGGAGCTGACTAAACCCTTAAGAGAATTCTTGATTCAGATTCCTTGGCAAAAACCAACTTAACTTAAACTGCTACTTACTTACTCCTTCCCACGTATTAGGCTTAGGTCAGGTACACCGGGGTAGGCGTATTTAGAAGCACCAGTTGAGTACGTTAGTCAATGTATTTATGTATGTATATATTTTATCCATTTTAAAGTATCATATGGCTAAGAAACCATATCAATGCTTTTACAGTATTATTTCATAATACTCCTTTTACTGTACGCACTATACTTCATGTTAAGTATTGCAATTGTGGCAATTCTTTTCTCTTGCATGAGAAAGAAGACTGCTCAATAAATAACACCTTTTATTGAACACGCCCATCTGCACTCGGTGAAACTAAGTATGCACAATTGACTGAGTAAAATAGCTGTCTATTGTTTTCACACGACTCTAGAGATACACTCTTATTCTGAGGGAGCAAAGTTGTCATGTTTATGGTTGTTAGAAGCTAATCCCTTCTTGTCTATCCAGGGAAGTTAAACTCCTCCTTGTTTATTCGAGAAAGTTTCTAGTGACCTCTGAGCTAGCTGGCAACACTAATTATGTCTAATATAGTCAGTAGAGACCTAGTCGACCTCAGTCCTACGTCTACACTGCTGTTTATATTATTCCAATGCGCAGAGCCTATTGGGAATATAGGAACTACACTTCATGGCGTTGGTAAGTCGATAATCTAACGCAAGACACTAGAGTAACTCAGTCGTGCTTTTTCACACAAAACCCTTTTTCCCGTAAATACTCCAAAAGACGTCTGGAGTGGGTAAAAGGTTAAAATCCGCCGGAACGTAGTAGGAAGAGATTCCTATGTATAGTTTTTGGTTTAGTCAACGTTGAAGGATACAGTGTTCCAAAATATTGGGCACCTAATCTTTGTTTCCCTTGAAACTTGATCTGCAACAAAAAAAAAATCTGTCAGTAAAATGCCTGACGGAGACGAAGAAAGAGATGCTACAGCGTCTCAACAGTTGTTGGATGACACAAATATCCAACAGAATGACCCGAATGCTATTTACATTCCGGCAAATATAAGAAGAACTATAACTATTAAACTTATAGAAAATGGACTATCATCATGAGGTGGTACAGTCATATTCGTGGTAGAGGCCCATGAATATCGGCAGACAGAGGTATTCTATTGATGGATACACTTTCCAGCAGCAAACGCTGTAACAAAAGAATTCCACTATTACAAAATAGAGGAACCTCCGGATGAATACACTCCTTTCGAGGAGGTTGAAATCCGATTAAATTACCAAGAACACCTGCTCTGGTTTAAAGGCGCCCTAAAACATAAAAATCACATCACCAGGCTCGGTCCACTAGGTAGACCAGGAGCAACGTGGCCGGTTCTAGCCAGCTACATACCACACCCAAACATTGATAAAATGTCAGACCAGGAACTTTTAGCTCAGCTAAAAATACTAATTAAGACACATAGACAATTGGTCCAATATGTAATGCGGACTTCAACAGTCCAACCAGCAATTAACATTCCACAGCTGATCCCTCATCAGGGGAACACAAACAAAATAACACCACAGAACATACAATCATGTCTTGGTAAAATACCTGTAAAACGGAAACAAATTCCATTCTGGCTAGCACAAAAAATAACTCAAATAGAGGCAGTATTTCCCGATACTACAGCCAATGAGAAACACAGAATTCTGACTAGCTGTCTTCCAATGGGGATCGCACTACATGTGGAGGACTGTGACACTTGGGGCACAGTCTTTGCTTCCATTTACACAAAAACACATGGTGTTCCGTCCATGGCGGTTATTCCAGATGTGCTAAGACAAATTCAAAATGAATACGGTCCAGAACCTGCTTTAACTTTGGGTATGAAATTACTGAAAGACTTCAAGCAGGTCTCGGCTATATTATTAGCCAACATAAAAGGAGAAGCAGAATCTGTGGCGATCCGCCAGAAATTGAAAGAAACGGATATAGCAGAACAACCTTTTGAACTTGCCAGAATCATAGAAAAATCCTATGAAGAACTAGGTAGAGATAGTTTGGGTGGGAAACCAGTAAAACCCCAACTAACTGAAAATCCTGAAAAAACTTTTATTAAAAATAATCTAAACAATCCAAAAAAGAGTTGGGATGGTAATAAACAATTCACTCCCAAAGAAAAACAATTCCAGTCCAGAGGAAGGTCTCCTCAACGGAGAGAAAGATCTCCGGACCAAGGACACAAGTCTCCCCAGAGGGAGCCCTCTGAGAAAAGATACACCCTTAGAAATAGGGATAATCTGAAAAACCTGATAGATATCAGGATATTGATACACGTCCCTCTCAATCTTTTCAGACTTCCTCACAGAAATCGGAAAGAAGAGGACGGTCAGAACACGTCAAGTCCAAAGACAAAGTACCTGCTCATCAAAGTAAAAAATTACAATTTCCAAGAAAGATGGTAGCCAGTATTAAAATAATAAAACATGCCGAGGATACTGAGGACACAACTGAAAAACTGAGAGTGGGCTCAGACAATGCTAGACAGCGCAGCAGAAGTGACCATAGCTCGCAAGATCCTGATGAATCTTCTGGATACAGTGGACACGAATGAATACATTCAGGTGGAAACTGCAGATACCAGAGTTAGCAAACCTCGTGAAATATACGAAATAACACTGCGTATAGAGGGGGACAAGACTAGGAAAGTAAGGGGTCTCTTTTGGGATAACCTTTCGAAAGGTTATGACATCCTGTTAGCTGAGAAAGACTGGCCACCAGAGTTTGCCAGGGAGTGCCCTCATGGCGAAGAAATGATTATGCCTGCCTTCTCAAATCATATTCCAATTCATAAAAATTATACACTTGCAAGGAAATGGGCAGTGGCCCAAGCGCCTGCATTATACAAAAATCATGTAGGATGGGATGAGGACTCTCCTCCTCACAAAATCCAGTTAAAAAGTCAACCAACTGCACAAAGGCAGTATCCTGTTAAGCAAGAAGCTAAAAAGCAAATCAGGGAGATCTTAGATCAACTTGAATAAAAGGGGGTGATTGAAACATGCACCTCACAAATGAACAATCCTTTGTTTCCTGTCTCCAAGCCTGACGATTCATATTGTCTAGTTTTGGACTACAGACACTTAAACTCCTGTTGCAAAACATTTGCAGTACAAAACTCACACAGTGCAGCACTAATGAATAACATCGTGCGCAAAAAATATAAAACGACATTAGACATCTCTAATGGATTTTTTTGTCTAAACATTGCACCTGAAAGCAGGTATTTGACCGCTTTCTCAATAATGGGGTCGCAAAAACACTTCTGTCGACTCCCACAGGGATTCAAGAATAGCCCAGGATTATTCTCAGCAAGGGTAACAGAGTTACTACAAATATATGATGATGAAGCATTATCTTATGTCGACGACATCTATCTAACAGATGATGACCTGGAGACTCACTTGAAAAGAGTGAACACCACATAATACTTGGTTTCGCAGCTGAGGGTTACAAATTCAACTTTAAAAAGTCAAGAATTGCCCATCTAACTGTCCTGTTTTTAGGATATAAATTATCAAGTGAAGGCAAAAGCCTAGCAGACAACTTCTTAGAGAAGTGTGCTGTACTCCAAGCACCTAAAACGCTGAAGAACTTACAATCAATACTAGGTTTCCTGAATTTCGGAAGAACATACATTCTAAATTATGCAGAGAGGGTAAAACCTCTCTATGAATTAATAAAACCTGATTTCAAACCAATCAATTGGACTCAGAAACACACAGAAATTTTAAGATCATTGCAAACAGACATTTTAGCTAAAACTAAATTACAAACTCGCGAAAACATACGCAACCTTGTAATCCGAGTCATCCCAGGAAGATGCCGATTCACGTACCTGACCTCTAATGAGAGAGAAACGGTACCAATAGCTTACAAATCTCACTTGTACACACAAGCTGAAATGAAATTCAGTTCTACTGAAAAAATTCTAATAGCGGTTCAAACTGCTGTAGCAAAAGAAAGAGCCCAAGCCCAAGGCAGAAGGATAACTGTTTTAACAGCAGAATCAGCCCTTAAGGCATTACCAAGTCCACGCAATTTGACTGCTGTGGCATTAGATCCAAAATGGATACAATGGGAAAATTCTCTTGCGGCAGTAGACGTGAAATACTATTTTGACCCAAAAAATGAAAAAACTAGAAAATCTAGAATATGAAGAAGAATATCCTCTGCCAATCGAAATTCTGCCTCTCGAACAGTACACATGTGTAATCTATATGGACAGATTTGCACAACACTACGATGTAGAGAAAAAATCCTACAACGCAGCGTGCAAGATTGTTAAAGGTCGCTGGCGCTTTGGTAAATTCCGACCAATAGTCACCAAAACTGACTCACTCAGAAACTGCTCAACTCAGCGAGCTGAAATAAGATCTTTAAAGATGGCGCTTGAAAATGCCGATCGCAAATTCCCCACACTAATAGAGTGCGATTCGCATTACTGCGTCAAGTCTTACAATAATGACTTGCAGAACTGGGTTCAAAACGATTACAAAGATGACACAGGTGCCACAATAAAGCATAAAAAGCTTTGGAAACTAGTTGTTCTTTTACAGAAAGAAATACAAAAGACTCACGTGATACATACACTGAGTCATCAACGTGACGGCGTTCACGTTGTAGGGAATTCATTGGCTCACAGAGCCACAGCGGAAGCTGCTCAACCGGCTACAGTAGCCACAAAAAAGCGTTCAGAAAAATACATAGACGGAGAGACTATGCTGGCGGTAAAAGCGTCTTTAAAAGACGACTATGCAGCATTACCTCTGAACTATCCACTCAGTAATACATGCATAATTGATGCAAACTCTGTTCCTTTTGCTCAAATCCCTGGAGTGGGGGATAGAGTAATTCCAAACACGAACAGGAGAGTCTTTTTAATAGCAGACGCACACATGGGATTGGGTTTAAGGCACCAAGAGATCAAGGAATCTCTGAAAGAATTACAATCAGAATACTGGTGGCCGGGGATGAGCCTGCAATTTTACAAATTTGCAATGGGCTGTCAAAACGGCAACAGAGATCGCAGTCGTTACCCGACCGGAGTATTGCCAGGACCCTTCTATTAGAAAGCATAAGGCTATCTATACGCAAAAATCCAGCAGGAGAAATGCGTCCCATTAACGTTTAAGACTAGATTCACTTAAAATATAGACCCCAGCGCTCGGCTGACGCCAGAACTGTTATAGAAGATTTGCGAGTCTTTAACGGCACATACGCAATTGGCATGCTACATTCTGACCAGGGTCCTGCGTTTAGCTCTAGGGCTTACAAGGAGGCCATGGCCAGCATGGGCATTGCATTGCGGTACTCTTGTCCCTTCCATCCTGAGGGAAATGCGGTAGTGGAAAGAAAAAACCGGGACATAAAGCAATCTATAACGGCGAGGGTATTAGGTTCGGGTGATGGGTGGGTCCAACATTTAACAAGTGTCCAACGTAGTCTTAATAATCTGCCAAGAAATTCTCTAAAAGGTCTCAGTCTGTACGAACTATTGTTCGGTACAAGAATGTATATTCAGGATCTTGATAGTCACACTTCAGTGGTAGAAGAAAAATGCTTTGACATCAAAGATCGTTTGGCTGTTTTACAGGACTTAAATGAAACAAGAAGGAACCTGAGCAACATAAAGTTAAAACAGCCAACAGCCACTGAAGAAAAACCTCCTGTCCCAGCAAGACCTGTCTGGATTCCAAAGATTGGGGATCTGGTCAGAGAGAAGATCGCGGTGAAGAAGGAATTTGGGCCTTCTTACAGAAAAGCAGTACCTGTCTTAGCTGTCAGCGGAACAAGATCAGTTGTACTACCGCCCCTTGCTGGTAAAAAGGAGAACCGAGTTGTATCCATCGACCTGGTAAAACCACAATCATGTGGCCAATAATAAGTAGTAGGCCCAGTGGACTCCCAAGAAATAGCAGAATACCAAAATTTGCTACAAACCAAGAGGTTCAAACTGAGAGACTAATCACATTTGATAAACCTGCAGTGAATAAAAAAGGACTATGCAACAAAGCCATGGAGCTTGTGCCTCTTGAAACCCAAATTGCAACAGTTCGTCAAGAAACACCAGTCTACAACGATGTAGCCTCAGACTATGCTAATGAAACAAAGAAAAATCCAAAAGCAAATGAAAATTCGGACGCAATTCCAACAATTGACAGAACTGCATCTGGCTACTTCATCAATTTCGATGACTTTTCTGAAGATCCAAGCGAGCCTGAAGAAATGCCAGCAACAAAAACTTTCAAAGACAAAGTAACAGAACTCTTTCATCAACTCAAAGAAACCTATCTGATTTCTCCATGGATTGAATTTTGGATTGTGTTAGGTGTACTTTTCCTCCTGCTTTGGCTCATCATGGTTCTTTGTTTGGGAACATTCATTGAAGGAAAATACAGTACAATGGACACAGCAAGTCAGAACATCAACTTGGACCTAAAACCTCACAAGTCATCTCACATCGAGAAAAGAGAACTATCATCAGTGAACGTCACAGCCAATCCAATACCCGGTGGGGTAGCATGGGACAGAACTGAATTTGACATTTTTGGCCCGATTGAGCTCTTGAAATATCCACATCAGTTCAAGGTTTCATTAAGTGACTTTGTAAAACCAAGTACTTTCTCTGATGATTGGGACTTTGAAAATATTAATAATATGATGTCAGATTTAGTAATGTCAGCAACATTTACAGAACATGATTATTTACAGGGTTCATCAATTTATGAAGAAATGTACTGCTATAATCACTTTGGTCATCACTATTTGCATAAATCTGCACAGCCTAGAAATGTTTTTAATTATAATCAATGGGAACATTGTGCAACACCACTTAAAAGCAGCTCGAAAACATTTTATGAGAAATTCCCATACTTCTCAGGGTTTAACACAAGTGATGCAGAAACGTTTTATTTTAAAATGCTAAATAAGACAGGAATGAAAGCAATGTTGACAAATACTAAATTGATTTATTCTGAAACATTTTATGAAAAAATGACTACATTCGGTTTTGATTTCTGGAAAAACAATATTGAAACAAAAACCATCTGGGGTACATAAGAATGGCAGGTCCAAGGTCTAGAAGCATTATTTAGAGCCTGCATGATCCCAGAACAATTATTATTCCTGAATGACACCATTCAGCAAACAACCTGTCTTGGTCTAGCCAAGATAAAAGATTTAAACAAACCGTCTATTCCGAAGCCCATACCTGATAGTAATAGCACTACAGATGTGGAGATAGATGTATCCTATATTTTACACCAAAACAGAACACATCCTGATTGGAAAAAAATGGTTGATCTGGCCCACAGACACAAATAGCTGTCAAGATACATTCCTGAACAAAATACAGGGGTTCAAAATGACCAGGCCAGACCCTAGATACTCCCAGAGACAACATCCAGGGATAGTTAGAACATACAGTGTAGGGAAACTATGCCTCGAATTGCTACAGAAATCCACACTGGCTGAAATTAAGCAACACTTGACTTTACTTAACGACGGTGCTGACTTGCGTGATTTCATACTGGGACCACGTAAACGGCGTCAAAAACGTTTCATAGCGGCCGGTATATACGCTGCGTACAACGATGCTTGGAAAGTAATGCAAATTGAAACAGCAGAAAAAAGACGAGAAATTGATCGTATTGATTTGGAAAAATCACTTTCTGTTGTGGACAATGGGTTAACGACTCTGTCCTCCAGAATATATTCACTGGACAGTATTGTATCATCTGCTATTGATATAATAGAGCAGGACTTACTAATGTTACAACATGGTCAGTCCCAATTACGTTCTATTGTACAGCTTGGCTGGACGTTGCAAAATCTGCATTCAGGCTATGTGCCATGGCGTTTAATCAACACAACGTCATTATTCTCTATCTTTAACCTTACTGATAAACAAATCAGTGTGGCACAAAAAGGAGCAGACTATACTATTCTGAGCATTGAAAAACTTGAGAGATTACCATTGACAATGTCAGAAAGACCTGTCATTGAATGGATAATACACGGAATTATTACAATTCCGATAACAACTTTCCAGTTTAAATATTGCCAAGAGTATATACCAGCGGGCCAGTATGAAAGGTTGGGTAAAGGGTACATCAAGTCAACATGGAAATGACCTTATACACACAAATGTTATAATGAAAAGAAAAAGGAGATATTTCTTAGTGGTAACAATTGTAAAAAATCACTAAGCGGTACACTTCTGTGTCAAGGTATAAACTGGCATTGAGCCTGCGAAGGGTCTTCGAATAACCTTTCATGTCACCTGCACGGCACTCCTGCAAAACAGATAGAACCATTTTTCAGACAGCTTTCCAACGGCAGCTACGTTCTAATAAATGACCACAGCTGTTGTGGCATGGTGCCAGGAAAAGCCTATCTCGTCAGCGTTAGTTCCATGGTCACTTGCTGTATGCAAGTATTGTATCTAAACAGCAATCCAGACATGGAGGCAGCAATATGGCCTTATTTGAATATCTCTATTATTCGAATTGATACTTTAAGCAGAATGAAGTCTATTATTTTACAGACAACTGTGCCTTTGACCTCGTCTAAAGAAACGTATGATTTGCAAGTCGCAAGGACAACAGCAGAGATACATTCCTTATTATCAACAAATTGCCCCGTGCATTTTGTAGAAATGTTAAGTCAAATCTTAAACATGTCAGATACCAGTGGCATCGCACATGTATTTAAGACAATTTTTTTGGGACTGTTAGCACCCTTTGAAACTGTTCTGGGCTTTATCCCGAATTTTGTGCATTCCATTTTTGGCGGTCTGCCTCTACTTTTGGGACTCGTAGCAGGAATTTTATTTTTGATTCTTCTGCTCCGATATGGCAAACCAAGCCGCAGACCAGACTCCAGCAACGATGGAAGAAATGATCCTAGCAATACGCTACCGGGACCGCATAACTAAAGTCCTCGGATTAGCCCGGCTAAGAGATCTGAATATGACCTGGTTTCTTTCATTCAGACCAATCTGGCCAGATTGCATCTTACCTGTGCTTCGATGTATGCTATGCGGAGAAGAATAAATGTTCGACGTCTGTCTTACATTATCATCAGCAGTACCAATGGATACAGATACCTTGCTAGGTCCGGTAACGGCTCATGCATCGTGTTGTCCCCAGCGGCTACCTATTCTGATGACGGCATTCGTTGAGACTTCACCACTACGAGTATGTGGCAGTGGAGTACGAGATGAGAGCAGCATCACACAGGTACAACCTTCTGTGAGCATTGCTGATCCTGACATCGATGATAGCAATCATTCTCACAACTGCACTGTTACAGCATTTTCAAACTTGGTCGACTTTCACATGATGCTGTAGACCAATTTTTTGCAAGGCTGTCTGAAATGATGTTCTCCCCTGAACATCGGGAATACATTTTTAAGCAACATGCACACAGCGTTCCCTGAACTCTGAATTCGGCCTTCAGCTTTGATAAACAAAAGCTACTGAAAACATTTGGAACTATTTTTCCCCTGAAAGCGAAATTATTTTTTTTTCACTTCCAAAATATTTACCTTTTTCTGGCACAGCGTACTCTGCTTAAAGTAGAACTATTCTTAGAGAACAGAGCTTCTATTTTAGGAACTCTAGAGACAATACTATACCTCAGCCTCTAGCATATGTACAGCATTTTGTATCAATATGTGATGGAATGGTCTCGACCTTCTCTGCTGTATTCAGAGCCATTTCATGTGTAAATTTTCGCAATTCATTCAGATGATATATATATGCATTTTTAACTGAATGATACCACTGCTTGAAAAGCGTACAGTACCAATACTCATTTTCGTGTATTTACCATATACCATTTCAAATGCGAATTATGTATTTTGGGGTGGGTTGGAAAACACATGCACCTTTATATGTTTATTGTTGCTTAGTTTTAGTAATGAGAGACATTAGATCATGGAGTGGGTGTTGTATTTCTATCTAGGACCCTAATTCGATATTCCTGATTTATGCCCTTATGTGGTTATAATAAATAATATCCTTATAAAGGCATAAGAATCATATCCATATTTAGTCGTAGCCCATGCAGTCCAAATTAAGCAAGGCTACTTCCCCAGACTCCTAGAGAGTACAACGCGTTCTTTAAACAAAGCAAACCTCCAGCAACCTGGGAAATCCCCATGCTTCTGTTTTGATTTGTCCTAGAACTCCTGCGAGCACTGAAAGAACGGCCAGTTCTTAGTGACATCTTTATTGAAGTCTTATGTCCAACCTTACGTCAAACCCGGCACCTTTCAGGTATAAATATACCAACGTTGCCTTAAGCAAACACACGGTGGTTTGGAGCAGAGCGGCTATCTACTTGCCCGAGAGCCCAGAGGATGCGAAAGCCCACGGACGCCGCCCCTCCCTTTTGACGCACTGAGAAAGACGCTATCTTTTTCTCCAGCCGAGAAAATCCAGCTCCGGTGTTTCCAGCCGCCCTTGCGGGTTGCTGGGATATCGAGTCTTGAGAGAGAGATACCAGACCTCCTGCTTTCTATTACCCAGGTACGGAGCTGACTAAACCCTTAAGAGAATTCTTGATTCAGATTCCTTGGCAAAAACCAACTTAACTTAAACTGCTACTTACTTACTCCTTCCCACGTATTAGGCTTAGGTCAGGTACACCGGGGTAGGCGTATTTAGAAGCACCAGTTGAGTACGTTAGTCAATGTATTTATGTATGTATGTATTTTATCCATTTTAAAGTATCATATGGCTAAGAAACCATATCAATGCTTTTACAGTACTATTTCATAATACTCCTTTTACTGTATGCACTTTACTTCATGTTAAGTATTGCAATTGTGGCAATTCATTTCTCTTGCATGAGAAAGAAGACTGCTCAATAAATAACACCTTTTATTGAACACGCCCGTCTATCTATTTCTCTGCACTCTGGTGAAACTAAGTATGCACAATTGACAGAGTAAAATAGCTGTCTATTGTTTTCACACGACTCTAGAGATACACTCTTATTCTGAGGGAGCAAAGTTGTCATGTTTATGGTTGTCAGAAGCTAATCCCTTCTTGTCTATCCAGGTAAGTTAAACTCCTCCTTGTTTATTTGAGAAAGTTTCTAGTGACCTCTGAGCTAGCTGTCAAAACTTATTAAGTCTAATATAGTCAGTAGAGACCTAGTCGACCTCAGTCCTACGTCTACACTGCTGTTTATATTATTCCAATGCGCAGAGCCTATTGGGAATATAGTAACTACACTACAATGCTGAGTGGACATGAATCCCCTTCTGGGGTGGACTGTGCTGGAGGTGGGCATGGACTCTCTTCTGGGGTGGACTGTGCATGGGGATGGGCATCTACCCTTCTGGGGCGGACTGTGCTGGGGTGGGCATCCACTCTTCTGGGTGGACTGTGCTAAGGGGTGGACATATACCTCCTTCTGGGGTGGACTGTGCTGGGGGTGGACATAGACCTGATGATTTTCAGACCGAACATGGGCATGGACCCCCTTCTGGGGTGGGGTGGGCTGTGCTGGGGGTGGACATGGACCCCCTTCTAGGATGGACAGTGCTGGGGGTAGATATAGACCCCTTTCTGGGGTGGACTGTGTTGTGGGTGTGAACATGGACCCCCTTCTGGGGTGGACTGTGCTGGGATGGACATGAACCCCCTTCTGGGATGGACTATGCTAGTGGAGCGGGCATCCACCTTTCTTGGGTGAACTGTGCTGGGGGTGGGCATCCACCCTTCTGGGGTGGCCTGTGCTGGGGGAGGACATAGATCTCCTTCTGGGGTGGATTATGCTGGGGGATGGGCAACCACCCTTCTGGGGTGGACTGTGCTTGGGTTGGGCATGCACCCTTTTGGGGCAGACTCTTCTGGGGGGTGGACATAGACCCCCTTCAGGGATGGATTGTGCTCGGGGTGGACATAGACCCTGTTGTTGAGTGAACTACGCCGTGAGGGTGGACATGGAACCCCTTCTGGGTTGTAGTGTGCTGGGGTGGGCATTCACCCTGCTGGGGTAGACTTTGTTGGGGGGGTGTATCCACTCTTCTGGGTTGACTGTGCTGGGGGTGGACATACACCCCCTTCTGGAGTGGACTGTGCTGGGGGTGGATATAGACCCCCTTCTGGGGTGGACTGTGCTGTAGGGGTGGACATGGAACCTCTTCTGGGGTGGACTGTGCTGGAGGGGGGACATGGACCCATTTCTGGGGAGGACTGTCCTGGGGGTGGGCATGGACCCTCTTCTGGGGTAGACTGTGCTGGGGAGTGAGCATCCATCCTTGTATTTGTATTTGTACTTGTATAGCGCTGATCACTGACAGGTCTCTAAGCACTTTTGAAGGCGAGGCTTGAAACGATATGGACAGATCAGGAAATCCGACAATGATGGAAGGTTTAGTCGGTGGTCAGTGCTTCCTTGAACAGTAGTGTTTTTAGTTGTTTCCTGAATACGAGGAGCGTGGGTTCTTTGTGAAGGTGGTCTGGCAGCTGATTTCAGAGTTTAGGGAGTATGACAGAGAAAGTCCCCCCCCCCCCTTTCGAAGCCAGGGTGTATTGGCGGGTCGCCAGGTTGCAAGCCTCTGCAGATCGAAGTGAGCGCCCTGGTACGTAGATCTTGAGGCATTCCTTTATATATGCTGGGGCTTTGCCATATATCGCTTTATGGGCAATGCAAAGGCCTTTGAACTTCACTCTTTGCCTGATAGGGAGCCAGTGAAATTTGTTAAGCAGATGGGAGGCATGGGTTCTTCTGGGTAGCCTAAAGATCAACCTGGCTGCATCATTTTGCACCACCTGAAGTTTGTTAGTGAGTTTTTGAGGGAGGCCAAGGTATCGCGCACTACCGTAGTCCAGCCTGGAAAGGATGGTTGCTTGGATGATCATTTGTAGGGAGACCGAGGAGAGCAGGGGGGCCAGTTTGCGTAGTTGTCTTAGGAGTCCTGTGCAGGTGCTTACCATCGTGGTTATTTGGTTGGTCATGGAAAGCTCTTGGTCCAATTTAATGCCTAGGCTTTTTATGATGGCGGCGGGTGAGGGAGTGGTGCCCAACTCCTGGGACCAGAAGCAGTCATTCCATGGGTTGTTTTTTGTGGGAATCACAAGGAGTTCAGTTTTCTCCGGGTTGATTTTCAGGGAATTTTTGGTCATCCAGTTTATGGTGAATCTGAGGATGTTTTGCGCCATTTCCTGGGATAGGGCGGTGTTGTCAATCCGAAGAATGAGCTGGGTGTCATCAGCATAGTTGAAGCACACAGCAGTCCATGTGGGCCAGGGCTGTTACCAGGGATTGTAGGTAGATGTTAAATAGGAGTGGGGAAAGGGCGGATCCCTGTGGGACCCCGCAGGTAAGGGCTCCCCTGTTTGATACCTGTTTCCCTAGCTGCATCTTTTGGGATCTTCCAGTGTGAAAGGAGTTCAGCCACTGATGGACCGCACTTTGGAGACCCAGAGCTGTTAGGCGGTCTAGCAGTTGGAGGTGGTTGACCGTATCGAACACCGCTGATAGATCTAATAAAATCAGGGCGCTCGGTTGTTTTTTATCAGCCATAATTCTTAGGTCATCAAGGACCCAGAGCATCACAAGTTCGGTGCTATAGTGTGCTCTGAACCCTGCTGGTTGCATTTGTAGGAGTTGGTGATCCTCCAGGAAGAGTGAAAGTGTTTTTGGATATGTTGCTCAATTACTTTAGCCAGGAAGGGTATTTGGGAGATCGGCCTGTAGTTCTTTGGGTTAGTGGGGTCTGCTCCAGATTTTTTTAGGAGGGGGTTACTCATGCTTCCTTTAGGTTTGCGGGCAGGTAACCGGTCTCTAATGAGCAGTTTAAAAGCACTAGTGTCTGGTGTTCCAGCCCAGGCGCCGCCAGCTGGAAGATCCTTGGGGACAAGGGTCCGCTGGCGAGCCTGATTTAGTGCCATTCATTAATTGAATTGGAGAGGTGTGGTCCAGTGGGGGGAAAGCCGAAAGTTGATGGCCCGTGGGGTGGGGTGCCTGAGAGTCGGCAGGCTCGTTTTGGTTGATTGGGGTGTTGCCAATCTCAGTAATGATGTCTTTAACTTTTTGCCGAAAATAGGACTGGAAGGAATTGCAGTCTAAGGAGACGTCGGTGACGTTAACTTCGGCTTTTTGGCTAAGTTCTCTCAGTATTTTAAAGGTCTCTTTCTGTTTATTTGCAGCTGTGGTAATCCTAGCCTCATAGTATACCGCCTTCCTATCTGATAGACTTTTTGTAGAGGTTTAGTTTGATTTTGAAGAGTGCCAGCTGTTCTGGTTCGCAGGTTTTCCGCCATTGCCGCTCGGCCTGGCGGATGTTTTGTTTTTGGGCTCTTGGAGAATCATTAAACCAGGGTGCTCCCTTCCCTTTGTTTCTAACTCTAATTGTACTCTCTGGTGCTATTTTATCTATGGCTTGGCGCAAGGTGTTTGTCAGGATTTCGCTTTCTAGGTCCAAGTTTCCTGAAGTGAAAGTGGGGGCCTGGGGTAAGCTAAGTAGGGCTTGTGCCAGGTTGGTGGCATTGATCCGCTTCCAGTTGCACCCTAATCCCATCTGGGGGTGGTTGAGGTATTACGCAGTCCATAGGGGCCCAGCATTTTCGGAGTGCGTCGTCCGACCAGGTACAGGGACTAATCTCAGTTTGTCTAGCCCAGTGTTGTGATGTCCAGATTAGGTTGAGGGTGTGCCCTTTCTGGTGGGTGGGGGTGTCATCGATCTGCTGAAGCCCCATAGCTTCCATTCCTATTTCAAATATCCTCACGTGAGATTCCTTCAGGGTGGAGTCCCAGTGAAAGTTGAAGTCTCCCATGATAAGGAGCCTTTTGTGGTGAGAGCACCGATCGGTGACAATTTCCAGGAATAATTCGTTAAAACTGGGGTTGACCGTGAGGGGGCGATAGACTACTGCCATTAAGAGGCAGGAAGATTTAAGTGAAATTTTGACCCCTAGAATGTCAGCTTGGTCAATGCTTTCATCCACTACTTTGGTGACCTGAAGCCGTTTGTTAAAAAAGATGGCTACTCCCCCTCCCCGGGTAGTTCCTTGTCTATTGTGCCAAAGGACATCATAGTTCTCTGGGAGTGAGGCAATAATGTCTGGGGCAGAAGAGTCCTCAAGCCAGGTTTCAGTGAGGGATAGGATGTCTACCTCATCATCTTGGAGGAGTGAGAACATTTCTAGATGGTGTTTCTGTAGGGATCGAGTATTTAAGACTGCCATTTTTAGGCCGTGGGGGTTTTTGGGTATGGGATTGACAGTAGGGGATGGGTTTGGTGTGTTTTTATGAGAGACCCTTGGCAGATTTTCTGCACGCAGTTTATCTGCCACACTTTCATTGATGGTTTGACTGCCAGGTGTGAGAGAGAGCAGCGTAGCTTTGGAGTATGTCAGATATTGGCCAGGGACAGGCATGGATGGGCGCGGACGGGCACGGACAGGCGCGGACGGGCACGAACGGGCTTGCCTTGGGCGCACCCCCTGCGTGCGTCCGCTGTGCGTCAAGGCATTCATCCTGTTTTTATACGTCGAGCTCAACCACTAGAGCGCTGACCTCGCGTGTGCCCCTGCCGGAAGTTCCCCCTGGTGCTTCCCGTATGCGCAACGTTCCCTCCACTCAAATGGTAACAACCGCGGTGGATGGGGAACACGCAAGCAAGTCACCAGGTAAGTTTAGGGCAGCTTGGAACACTGGGGTGAACTGTGCTGGGGTGGACATGGATCCCCTTCTGGGGTGGACTGTGCTGGGGGGTGGACATGGACTCCCTTCTTGGTTGGACTGTGCAGGGGGGATGGGCATCCACCCTTCTGGGGTGGACTGTGCAGGGGGGGTGGGCATCCACCCTTCTGGTGTGGACTGTGCTAGGAGGTGGACATATACCTCCTTCTGGGGTCGACTGTGCTGGGGGTGGACATAGACCCCGTTCTGGGGTGGACTGTGCTGTGGGAGTGGACATGGACCCCCTTCTGGGGTGTACTGTGCTGGGGGATGGGCATCCACCGTTCGGTTGTGGACTGTGCTGGGTGGTGGACATATACCTCCTTCTAGGGTGGACTGTGCTGGGGGGTGGACATAGACCCCGTTCTGGGTTGGACTGTGCTGTGGGGGTGGACATGGACCCCCTTCTGGGGTGAGGTGGGCTGTGTTGAGGGGTGGACTGTGCTGGGGGTGGGCATCCACCCTTCTAGGGTGGACTCTGCTGGGGGTGGCCATCTACCTTTCTGGATGGACTGTGCTGGGGGATGGGCATCCACCCTTCTGTTGTGGACTGTGCTGGGTGGTGGATATGCACCCCCTTCTGGGGTGAGGTGGGCTGTGTTGGGGGTGGACATAGACCCCCTTCTGGGGTGGACTGTGCTGTGGTGGTGGACATGGACCCTCTTCTGGGGTGGACTGTGCTGGGGTGGATATGAACCCCCTTCTGGGGTGGACTGTGCTGGGGGAGTGGGCATCCACCCTTCTGGGGTGAACTGTGCTGGAGGTGGGCATCCACCCTTCTGAGGTGGACTGTGCTGGGGGTGGACATGGAACCCCTTCTGGGGTGGACTGTGCTGGGGGTGGTTATAGACCCCTTTCTAGTGTGGACTGTGCTGTGGGGGTGGACATGGACCCCCTTCTGGGGCGGACTGTGCTGAGTGTGGACATGAACCCCCTTCTGGGGTGGACTGCGCTGGGGGAGCGGGCATCCACCCTTCTGCGGTGAACTGTGCTGGGGTGGACATAGATCTCCTTCTGGGGTGGATTGTGCTGGGGGATGGGCATCCACCCTTCTGGGGTGGAATCTGCTGGGGGTGGAATCTGCTGCGGGTGGACATAGACCCCCTTCTGGGGTGGACTGTGCTGGGGGTGGACATAGACCCTGTTGTTGGGTGGACTGTGCTGGGGTGGATATGAACCCCCTTCTGGGGTGGACTGTGCTGGGGGAGTGGGCAACCACCCTTCTGGGGTGAACTGTGCTGGAGGTGGGCATCCACCCTTCTGAGGTGGACTGTGCTGGGGGTGTACATGGAACCGCTTCTGGGTATACTGTGCTGGGGGTGGGCATTGACCCTGCTGGGGTGGTCTGTGTCGGGGTAGGCATCCAACCTTCTGGGTGGACTGTGCTGGGGTGGACATAGACCCCCTTCTGAGGTAGTCTGTGCTGTGGTGGATACAAACCCCCTTCTGGGGTGGACTG
Organism: Lissotriton helveticus; assembly: GCF_964261635.1. Lineage (NCBI taxonomy): Eukaryota > Metazoa > Chordata > Amphibia > Caudata > Salamandridae > Lissotriton > Lissotriton helveticus. The sequence continues at coordinate 1,473,158,812 of NC_136067.1, forward strand.
TGCTGTAGAGGTGGGCATGGAACCCCTTCTGGGGTGGACTGTGCTGGAGGGGGACATGGACACACTTCTGGAGTGGACTGCGCTGGGGGTGGACATGGACCCCCTTCTGGGGTAGACTGTGCTGGGGAGTGGGCATCCACCCTTCTGGGGTGTACTGTGCTGGGGTGGGCATCCACCCTTCTTGGTTGGACTGTGCTGCGGGGTGGACATAGACCCCCTTCTGAGGTGAACTGTGCTGTGGTGATAGGCATCCACCCTTCTGGGGTGGACTGTACTGGGGTGGACATAGAACCTCTTCTGGGGTGGACTGTGCTGGTGGGAGGACATAGACCCTTCTGGGGTGGACTGTGCTGGGGGGTAGACATAGACCCAGTCCTGGGGTAGACTATGATGGGGGATGGACATCCACTCTTCTGGGGTTGACTGTGCTGGGGGGTGGACATAGACCCCCTTCTGAGGTGGACTGTGATAGGATGAAGACATAGATCACCTTCTGGGGTAGACTGTGCTGGAGGTGGACATAGACCCCCTTCTGGGGTGGACTCTGCTGGGGTAAACATAGACCCCCTTCTGGGGTAGACTGTGCGGGGGTAGACATAGTCCTCCTTCTGGGGTGGGCTGTGCCGGGGGGTGGGCATCCACCCCAATGGGTGTTTTGGCTTTCGTGGGATTGTGACATATTAGTGGGGATAGGTGTCTGACTTACCGTCTGCGATGTATGCGTCGGTTCCGGTTATTGATTCAGTTATAGGGCTTACAGTACAGGGATGATATGCGCGGTCAGATACATGGCAGCTTCATCTCATACATGGTGTTTGTGTTGTGGCGCGAATGGGACCTGATGTACAGCTTTTCCGGATGCTGTGTGCTGGATGTGGCAACCTGTTCGGTGCGGAGGAAGTGCACATCGTTCTTGCCTGGCCGGAAACTGCTATGGTAATGGTTCCGGGCAGATCCACTCTGCCTTTACGAAGATGCCTCATATAGGAAATCTTGCTCGATTCGGAGTGTGCATGTCGTTCGGAATTCTGACACCTTTGCGCATTGTACTTCATCGTTCGGACGGCCCGGCTCCAGGAATAAGTGGGTCGGCAGGTAACGCTACGGACAGCTCTGGGAGGGCTATCCGAGCGAGATCGGAATCAGCCCCTTAGTGTTGATTTCTGAAGGTGTCTCCATAGACACTGATTGATATGATAGTAACATCCCTGAATTGATGTGTGTGGGTAGGATTTTTGAATTGCAGTTATCATTGCCTTCTCAAAATCATTTGTTTCTTGCTTAATTTTATTTAGTATTTCCATATACGTGAAGTTTTGTTTATTGGGTAGCAAAGTGTAGATAAAGGGGATGTTGGTGTTTTGATATTGGGCATGGACAGTGTATAGTTGGTAGAATGGTTTGGGACAGATTTTAAAAGTCTCAACCATCATCCAGGTTTCTAATTGTTAAAACTTTATTAAATTGTTTACAGTAGCAAATATTATTATTCTTTTCTCTTTGCATTGGTAGTCATAGAGAACAAAAGGTTCTTCATAATGAGTTATAGATAGTTCTGGGGGAATTGCCACATCTTCAAAAGTTTTTGGAGTAGGTGTGGTAGTTGTTGTTTCTTTTATGTGCGAGCTATAGTTATTTTTAATGAAGAAATAAAGGGCATTTGCCCAGTAGCATGTTTGGGTACTCTAGGCAGCAGCTCTTTAAGTATTTGACTGGTAGGTTTTTGTGAGCTAGAGCTATCTTCTTTAATGTTATCAAGGGCAATACTAAAGTCTATTTCAGTAACAATTGGAGGGTGGCTATGCTCCCTTGTATACAATATAGTTGTTTCTCTAGTTGTTGCCCGACCATAACATTTATTTGAATAGTACTTGCTGCATTTCCAATTGACTTTTAGTCCACTTTGCTTTTCCTGGGTAAAGACATACCCCATGTAAAATAGCAAAAAAAATCCTTTTTGGGATGTTGAGTCATTGTGATGTGGTGAATTCTATAATAAATGTATATCTTAATTATTAAAATAAATATTATACATGTTTATGTCTTAATAAAAACACATTCTTATCAATATACTTACAATGTTGGGTTTGAGATGCTTTTAAATGGAGATGTTCTTTGTTTGTTGAATCCTGTTAAGTTGTTGATTTTTCTGTAGGAAGAGTAAAACATATTTTTACTTATTTTGTTAAATGTGTACATCGGGAGGGGTGGGTGTTTGGGATGGAGGTGGGATTTGGTTGGGTGTTCTAGATGTTTTTAAAAGGTGTTTTGCTGAATACTTACTTTATTAGTTAGATGGTTTTAGGAGGTGATCTGTTATTTGCTTGATGCTTTGAGAATTATCTGTAGAGGAGACATAAATAACAAAAAGATATATATTAATTATTTGACTATGATAAATATTCGTTTTTGAAGATTAACCTTATTGCTATTTTATAGATGGTAATTTACTTACTTTTTGAAGAATGCAATAGCTTTTTCTTTGATGAAATCCTTGCTTCTGGTAGAAATTCAGCAGAATGTCTGCTTCCTTATTGTTTTTTGTTTAAGGTGTAAAATAAGAAGTATGTTTTCTTTCTTTATATATTGTTTATTTTATTGTTTGGTTAACCTCATTGGTTCATTTTAATATTGTGTATTTTTAATTGGTCGATCTTTATTGTTTTAATTATTTTGCTAGTTGTTTTCCATATATGGAAACCGCTAATTAAGTCATTTTTTTTTCTTCACATGTTGAATTATTTTAATGTCTATTATGTTATATATGAGATGTAAAAAAATGCGTGTACATAATGCAAGTATAAAATGTAAAAGGTTATTAATAGTGCATTTATCATCTAATGTTTTAAGATATGTTTTACTATTTTTTAAATTATGTATTTGCTTGTATTTTATATGCAGTGTATTTTTATTTATTTAACTATATTTATGGTGTCTAATTTTGTTTGTTTTATCTATTTTTGAGTTGTCGATATTTTCACAAAAATGATAATATTGCTGTCTATATTATTGTGATCGATATTTTGGACATGTATATTTTTAAAGGATGTTCAATATTTAAGATAACGATAATTATGTGTTTGATATTACTGTTATCGATAATTTTGTTTGACTATATTTTGGGGTCCATAATAGTGTATTTTTTTAAATGTTGTACATGGTGTCGATATTAGTGTTGTCGAAATTTTTGTATCAATGAAAAAGTAGGTCGATATTCTGTCTGTCGATATTATGTCAGTGATTCTATCAGGGTACTGTGATGTCTCTGGATGTCTCAAGATTGTCAGTCTGGAAAGACAATATTATCTTCTCAGCAGGATTTCACTTACCGGTTTTTCTCCTTCTGCTTGGCCCCTGTTCCCAAGTGACCCAATAGTAGGGATAGTGGGTCTGATTGGCTATTGATCATGAGATGGGCCCTTCATACCATTCCCTCTTCCTATCCTTGAAAATAATTTGTTTACATATTCATTTTGGGCCCCATTTTCTCACCAGAAGCTGTTTAAAATTATGATAGCTCTGATTATAAGCTCCTTTGTACCTTGTTACACTTTTGTTTATGTATGCAGGTTTTCCTTCCTCTACCTGATCCAATTTCCCCTGGGTACTCAATAGTAGGGACATTGAAAATCTTTTTTTGCTTTTGCAGTCATGTTATCTCCTGCCCACCCTACATAAACTTTCTTCTCAAGGAAACCTTCAGGTGTGTAGGCAGAGAGATTAGGGTCATCTTCCCTTGTTGCCTGTCCTATTACTGACAGAAACTCAACCCTAAGAAGCACATTCTCATGCTCAACTCCCACTCCCCTTTCTTACTATTTAAATGTACATGCCGCACAAAAACAACCTATTATTTCTTCCCAACTAACACCCATCTTTATTGGGTTCTGTAGACTAGCAACTGTGGCGACTGTTCTGTTCCTTGGGTTATAGCATGACTGCTACTGGGTGGATCCCATAAACCCACTATAGAGATGTCAACGGACATTCTTGGGTTGTGCCATTGACACATCTGGGCTGGACTCTTAGACCTTAATCTTTTGTGCCTGTTGACTCGCTTGCTTATGGCATCACTGCTTCTGTATCGATTCTTTAAACTACCCCTGTTTTGTCTCCTTATTTCCTTAGGTTGCACCATTATCAGTTTCAAGGGGATCTTTGTATACACTAATCTGCTGTCTGTTGAGTTCCTTGACTAATGCCTCAGACACTTCTGGTTTGACTCCTAAAAAATACTTTTGTGTTCTCTACTGATTTCTTTTAGGGTTTTCCTATAGCTGCCTATGGGTGGACTTAATAAACCCACCATCAGCCCCCAGGTAGTCTCAGCAGACCACTGTTGCTTTGTCCCTTCATGCATTCTAAGGTTGAACCCCAATTTAGCATACTACTTAATACATGCACTATGTATCTAAGCAAAGGGAGTGGAAGAGAAAAATGCAAATATAACTGATGTTCCCAGTGCTGTTGTCTGATCACAACATTGGACCATTACACAATTAAACATCTTTCAGCCATGCCAGAAATCCTCATTAAAAGACTTATTGATCAACAGCACTGCCCATCGTATTTCACCTATAACCATTCTAACCACAGAACAGTCTGATTTTCAAAAATCCCCCTCAGGAACACTTTAACACAACCAATGTACCTTTTCCTGTAGATGACTCACCTCTTGTTCTTATTGGTACAAGGCAACATCACCCAACACTTCACACACCCATGAACCAAAGACGAACTTTAAACTTATGTACCTCTCCTCATACTCTTTGATCTCCTATATCCAATCTCTCAAGCTTGTACATCTAACCCTACTAAATCACTCTTACCCTTTCTTTACATCACTTATTTTCCCCAACACAGTAAAACCATATTACTCTTTATTTGACTCTCCTCCCATCACTACATGTTTTTTATTCTCAGCTTTTCTCTCTACTCCCATTGATTAAACCCTTCACAGATCTCCCTAATCTTTTTCATACCATTACCACCTCATTTATTTTTTTTAATCTTGTTTACCACTTGAGGAACATCTATGAGATGATCCTCATTTAACTTATCTTTAGCAACCACCTCCATCTCCTGCTATTCATACTTTCCCTCTCCTTCTATGGCATGGAAAATACGAGGAAATACCCAGAGTGACATTGACTTCCCTTCACACATCTCTAAGAACATCAGTAGAGTTTGTGTTCACCCCATGACCCAAAGCTTGCACTCCAGAACGCCAAGCCCCTTACATGCAGAATATAAAGACGCACATCTTAGCTAACATCCTGTCTTGATATAACAATGCACAAAGTATGTATAATATAATTGGTAGGCCAGACAACTATATGCTCTAGCATTGAAGGGATGCAGGTCGCCCACCTGTCCGCCTGGACACTGACTCAAGAATGCCTGTCAGCATCTTATCGTGATAGAAGATTTAGAATGTAAGTTGAGTAGGTTAGTATTTTAGAAGTATATAGATCCTTAGATCCATATATTTGAATTGACGTGTTTTGCCCCTTCCCGGTGTAGAGGCCTGGGCTGTCTCAAGACCCTGAGTCAATAGAGTCCCGGATACAATCATGGTGTACACAGTCAAATCTGTAAGAGGTTCACAAAAGTCATTTAGATGGTCTGGGGCAGCAATAGGTCCTCTGCGGTCCTGTAAGAGTACAGTAGAGAGCGTGGCTGTGCATACCATGATTGTATCCAGTACTCTATTGACTCACCACTTTGCAAAAGCCCCAAGCCTATGTGCCGGGAAGGGGAGAAATACATATTAATTCAAACATTTGGACCAATAGATCTATATATTCCGAAAAATTTATCTTACAAATCTTCTATGATTTATGCCTTAATCGGTAAGGGGCCCACAATTTTGAGGCTAATTGAACACTTTGAATTGGCCTAATAATCAAGGACTGGCGACCTCTGGGACATTAACCCCCCTTCATCATTTCATAGAACATCCCATCGTGGCCTAGGTAATTGACATGAAATCTCTGTAACTAACCTCTTTCCTCAAATACATTTTCATTAAGTGATGGAGAATCTTCAGTCATTCATTTTCCTCTCCTGGGCTATACATAGATGCCAGATGACATCTCATCCAGGTACAACACAAGTTCAAGATGTTCCTCAAAATAATCTATCATGACCTCGGTATAGTTACCTTGTGATCAACCTTGGTGATGCTCACAGCTCTTAGAAAATACCCTAGTCAGCCCAGACAAAAGTCGACTTTAGAATGGTGGAAATACACCTTTATTTGCAATTCAATCAAACAATGATTTTCTAAAGTTACTGAGGTCAAGGGAATGATTATGTAATTAAACACATTTTACTATAACCTTAATATTACAAAGAGCAACAACAATATATTCTCTAGACCTATCTAGTCCCGAAGTACAGTTACAATATCAAGTGGTTGTATTTATTTGACAGTCTGAACAAGCAATTAAATACGATTTTTCATAGTGCATTTATCGATTAGAGAGCTCTGATAGCACACAGTTTCAAGTCTACTTTTGATATGATGGGTTGTCAAATTGGAATACAGCAGATTGTATGTACAAGCACAATTTTGTCTGAAATGCAGCAATTACAGAACAAACTTGTAAAATGGCCAAACAGGCATATGTTTACTGTGTTCTTGGTAAAAACACAAGTGAATGTAGTATTTTGATATTAAAAGTGTAATTTTAAGTATATGGCAATGTAATAGATGATTACAGCTTGAACTGATTTACTCAGAGAAACTATCTGGATTAGCTATTGTTAGGAGTGGTCTGTTATTGTATCTTCTCTAAATTACTGGTGCCGCTATTGTCTCCCAAGGCACGGGCCCTGGACTTGCTTTGGGTACAGCAAAATCATCACCAGAATTTCCACCTCTTCACCATGTTGAACCAGACCAGGGAATAGTGCTCACATATATAGGGGTTGAAAGTATCAAAAAGCCAAAGGCTTTCCAAAGAAGAAAACAACACTCAAACTTCTGCTTAAAAATTGACTTTTAAATCATCAGTCTTTCATCCCAGAGCTGCATATCCTTCAAAGACAATTCTGCTGTTTCTCTCAATCCGGTTCTAGTGTCAGGTATAAAATCTTTCTCTTGTGGGACCGAGTTCTATTGTGGGAAAAAACTCCTGTTGGTTATCAGAATTCTTTTTGTGTGGCGGGGGGTAAATAAAGGAAAGAACAGGTTGCCATATCCTTCAATGTGTCCACTTTGTATGTGATTTGTTACCCTTTGTGCATAAGGCCTAGCCACCCTGAATTGATTGCATTGTCACCAATTTTGACTCGACCCAGATGCATGTCTAGGCTTCGCATTGATGCTGAGACTATTAAAAAACGAATATTAACTTTTTTTTAAGCCTCACATCCAATATTCCCCCATGGCTTTCTCAATTCAACTACTACAGAGACTGCCCTCTTGTCTTCTGTCACATTTACTGATAATTAGCATGTTTGGGAGTTTTCCAAACTTTGCAATATCTATCAACTAATTCTTGCAGGCTCTTAACATGGTAAGCATTCCTTCACTGTTTGTAATGGAAGTTTAGGAATACACAAACATAAACATCGGGTTCTTTTGATTAATATCTGAGCATTTCGTAGCATATAGTCTCATTAGATTTTTTTAAGTGAACTCCATTTGCTCCTTTGCCTCTCAGAATATATTAATTCTTGCTGCATCTTGTAATTACTGATAGGTTCGCCTGGGTGACTGAGACTGAACAGTTTGCTTCTTAGCAGGGTATCAAACTGTGGGAATCCATAGTTGCCAGTGTATTGGGCTCGAACCGTGATGGTGCACTTATTTGGGAGACTACGTATCTTTATAAGAGACTTAGCTTGATGAAGTTCCAATTATTTATGCGACGAAACACGTTGGCTGGACAGTGTGTATAAACCAAGAAAGGATGATGGAATAATAAAGAATTTGTTATAATACTCTTAAATGGACTTCTTTACCTGGTGCACCTCCATTTGCTTTGCTGATCAAGGATCTGGTTTACAGGTCACTGAACAACGGCTGGTGCCGGAGGACTTGTGCATGGGATTTTAGACTCTACAGAACTAAGAGTAAGGCTTGAAAGTCTGCTGTTGGGCTCTTTCTCATGTGACATTAAATTATGGAAATGCATGTATTTCTTTACCAATACCAACTGCTCTGCAGGAATCGGTTATGTGGTATTTTTGTAAAATGGAATGTGACCAGGACCTAGCTTGCAGTGATGTCTTAATTTTAAAAAGAGAAAAAAATAGAGGCTGAGAATTTTGCACTGTTATACCGCTCTGTACCCTTTTTTGCCTTCTGTATCCCCCGCCCGCTCTTCCCTCCTGTTTTCCCACCACTGCGTCTCCTGCGGCCCTGCCCCCCCTGCTCGCCCATTCAACGCCCCCGCTCCCGCCTCCCAGCTGCTCCTCCTTCCCACCTTCCCTTATATGGCAGCCGCTGCGCGGTGAGGAGAGCGATCCATGACCCTGTTCTCAGGCAGGTCGCTCGCCACGCCGCACAGCACCACCTGTGTGTCGCTGCCCCTGAGCCCGCTGCTGCTGCTTGCTTGTAGTTTGAGGCCCGCCTTCACCCACACGCTACCACCTGCGTCTCATCCCTGGTGGCCAGAGGTAGGCTGTTAGCTCTCTGTGCTCTCTGCGCTCGATCTGCCTCTTTTTTTCTGTCAGCCTTGCTGTATTTGTGCTTTTGTATTGTGAATTGTTGTATTTCGCCTTTTATTCCTTTTGCACTGTTATACTGGTTTGTACCCTCTTTTGCCTTCTGTATCCCCCGCCCGCTCTTCCCTCCCGTTTTCCCGCTGCTGTGGCCCCGCCCCTGCTCACACATTCACCGCCCCACTCCCACCTCCCAGCTGCTCCTTCCTCCCACCTCCCCTTTTATGGGGGCCGCTGCACAGCTGCACCACTGGCCCGCCTAAGGCAGGCCCGTCTGCACCCGTCCGCTCCTGGACCACGCCCAGCGCCAGATCCCTTAGCCCCCGTGAAAGCCACGCCAAACGCCGCCACTACTCCCCCAGCACCCACCACGCACTCAACACTGGACGACAGCACATCTGCTTCCTGGCCGCCCTGAAGCACACCAAAGGACCCTTCTCCTGCCAGAGCTGCAGCTTCACCAGTCGCCAAGCCGCCCACTGCCACAGTACGCAACCACTTATGATGCATATTACTGAACACCTGCTCCGCACGCAAACACACCATCGAACTCTGGGACCTGCTTGACACATCCTCCCTCGAGGTCGCCTTCCTAACAGAGACCTGGATGAACGCCTCCTCGGCACCCGACATTGCCATAGCCATCCCGTACGGCTACAAGATCACCCGCTGGGACTGCACCAATGGAGTAGGAGGTGGAATCGCTATCATCCACAAGAACACCCCCAGGGTCACGGCCAGCACCGACGACACCCTTAGCACCGCTGAACACCTGCACTTCCAGATCCATACTGATTCCAACACCACCCTCAGAGCAACTCTCGTCTACAGACCTCCCGGCTTGAGTTCAGCGACTCCATCGCCGACTTCGTCAGCACGCACGCTCTTGCCTCTACAGACTACATCCTCCTTGGAGACCTGAACTTCCACCTCGAGAACAACAACGACACCAACTCCACCTCCCTGATTGACAACCTCGCCAACCTCGGTCTCAGACAGCTCTTCACAACACTCACCCACTCTGCCGGCCACACGCTGGAACCCATCTTCTCCGCAAGTTCCCACATCACCTTCAGCCACACCACCTGTTACGAGCATATTTTGGTAACTTGAAAATGCATTTGTATGCCTAGCATTGTGCTTTTTCTAGCATAGTGTACATTTTGCCTGGGAATGCCTGCTTTGCGTACCCCGCAGTTGCCCTTATTTTGGCTTGCAGTACTTTTCTGATTGGGACTGTCATTGAACTTTGCATTTTCTCATGTAATTTGCACAGGGCATAGATTGTCGACTGGACTTTGGAGTTCATTTTATGTATCTGTGAAGAGTCACTTTACCCAATTCGCTTAGCCAACACCCAAGGTAATTATAGGATTTTGCAGCCGAGATAATTTCTGTGCCCATGTGCCATTTAAGTAATGCTTTTTTGGACAACGGACGAAAATCATTACTTTAGTCTTATGAGAATTTATTGTTAATTCATTTCTCTCGTTGTAATTGTTTAGGGCATTTAGACTCCTTTATAGTCGAATTTTCGTGTGGTCCATCACCACTAAATTGTCAGCGTAGTGTAATATTTGAAATTTGTAAGCTCCGACTTTGGGGATTGCAAGGTTGGCATTGTGGAGCATCTCTCCCAGATCTGCGGTATATAAGTTAAAAAGTGTAGGGGCAAGTACTCCTCCCTGTTTTAGTCCACGATTTGTGCAGCACTTTTTTGTTGTGGTGTTATCTGCTAGTTTAACTTTAATCCAAGTATTACTATACAGCAAAATGATGGCATTAAGGAGACCTTCTGGAATTTGCCAGTTGCGCAATTTAGCCCAAAGCTTGTTTTGGGGCACCCTATCGAAGGCTGCTGAATAGTCTACAAAGCAGGCAAAGACAGGTTTTTAGTTTTTGACATTTGCTTGCTGGCTCAAATACGACATGACCATTATGTTGTCAATTGTAGAGCAGACTTTGCGAAATCCTGTTTGATAGGGAGGAAGGATTTCATTCTCTTTAATCCATCTGTTTAATTCTATCAGTAGGGCTCTTGCGTAGACTTTCCCTTCAATATCCAAGACGGCAATTAATCTATTATTTTTTGGTTCTGTATTGTCTCCTCTCTTGAATATTGGTTCTAAAAATGACCCGCACCATAAATCAGGCACCTTGGCTTGTAGTCGGCATTCGATAAAAAGCTTGGATAGAACTTTTCCCCAATTTGCCGGGTGTTCTCTAAACATTGCTCCTGGAAGCCCGTTAGGCCCAGGTGCCCCATCTTTTCTTATCTTTTTTCTTACTTTTTCAATGGCAGGGCAATCTTGTTCTTTGCCCACGGTTTCAATTGTGATCTCCACTTCTATGTTAGGGCATTCCGCTATACTTCCAGAATCGATGCAACCTTCCTTTTCAATGTAGATTGTGGAGACGTGTCTCAACCATGCATCTGCGTGGACGGAATTTCGCCTATCCACTGTACCTTTTTCCAAACGGGCTACATATTGCCAAAGCCATCAATATTTATGGGGCTTTGTGAGCTCATGGATCCTTATCCAACCTTCCTCTAACTTGTTCTGTTTGAGAGTTCATAGGAGATATTTGCATTCATTACGTAATTCTTTGCACTTATCCTGAGTTCTTTGAGTCCCAGCAATCCTATGAGCTCTATTTGCGCTATTTAGGTTGCATTTTATAACACTAAGTTTTTTATTGTCAAGTCGAGATTGTGGTATGATTTTCACTTTTGATTGGAAACTGGCTTTATTGTGGTGGCTGAGTGCGATTTTCAAGGTGGAGGTCCTCACCATCCAATTATCCATACTGGGCTTGATTCCAGGATGATTACCTCTACCCTCTTGTTCATCTTTCCAGGGTGCAATATATAGTGTCCTTGTGCTCATTCCATTTTATCCTTCTGACTAGTGAGTATTCCTCAGTCCCTGTTGAGTGATCTACTACAGAAACTTGTTCCTGTTGCTTAATAATGATATTCAATTCAACTTGGAGAATTGCGTGATCACTGGTATTGTGTACTTTTATTTCAAAGTGAACTATTTTCTGATAGAGTTAGCTTCACAGAAAGAGATAGGTAATTGTTGAGCAATCCTTAAATGTGGTCCTTCCTGAACACTTTGGGTCTGAACTTTTCAATATTTCCTCGGTGGACTTTAGATCATAATTTTATAGGAAGGTGACCAAAATTCTTTCAGAGCTAGTTAAATACATCCTGTTACTCGTCTTCATTCCCAGATGGTGCAAATTGAAATCCCCCACAATCACTTTAGCTGGTGACAAATGAGTGCATAGAATTTCCTGTATAGAGGTAATAATGGTTTTTGTAGCCTCCAATTTTAACGGACCATGCATGTTTAAATATACATTTATTACCAGGATGGAAGCCCTACCTTCTCTGTCCCCTTTTCCCTCAACTATGAGTGCCTGTAACATATCTCACTCGGTTTGTATCTTCCTTACTGTCAACTGTTTTAAGTGTTTTACGTAAATCGAGATCCCACGTGATGGTCTACCATATCGGTTGCATTTATTTGCTAATTTATGGAAACCGGCATAGCCTTCCAGCTGAACGGGCTTTGTGGCCCAAGTTTCTTGTATGTATAGAATGCCTCCTTCCTGCAATATATTTATTGCTGTTGCTTGTGTAAGAGCTTTATGTCTGCCTACCACATTCCAGGAAACAAATTTAAGATTGCATTTTCTATTTTGGTTGGGGCAAGAAATGCTAGACTTTTCCGATAATGAAGACTTTGCGGTAGGCTGCTCTTGTGGGATCAGCGAGACATCTGAAATGCCCACTTGAACATCAGGAGTAACGAGTACAAAGCTGTGTCTTACTGCTTGCCCTGCTGTATTGATCCTTCTGTTGGATTTTATGTAGTGCGTCATCTTTTACTGTCCTGTTTGTGATCGTGTCCTCCTGTGTTCTTACTGACATACTAAAATGTTTGTAGCTCTGATCTGGCTGTATTTTCAGGGAGCCTCTCAGTATGCCCTGCAAGTGTTCTTTTGCTTTCATTATATGTCTAGTTTTATATGCTGACTCGAGTAAGATTAACAGGTACTTTTTTTGCTCTGGTTCCATTACTGCAATCCCCCAATTCTTAAAGATTTATTTTTCTCTAAGCACCGCTTAGTGTCTTCATGGGTGGTATCTTCATCCCTTGGTACAAATTGAACACTGAACAAATCTTCACTTTTTATGTGAGACAATGATGATATGTATTGAAGGAGCCTTAATAAATTTCCCCTATTTAATGTATCATGCCTACCCTTTGATTTATATTGTGGTTGAAAAATAAATGTACATGTGTTACTAGTATAGGCAGAGTTTAATGTTATGCTAGTCACAGGCTCTGGATGTATGATTCCTTCACCTTGTATCTCTCTGTGAAGGTTGGATATACTACTGGTCGCCGGCTGTAGGTTTTTGATTCCTTCACCAAGTGACTCTTTAGGAAAATTACAAACGGTTTTATCCAAACAGATTTCCATTGTGGCTTGTGAATCTTTCTTTGCTGCCTCCCCCTTTACAATGTGCTCTAACTCTCGAATAGCTAATGAGGTTAATGAAGTTGTGGTGTTTACTGTGGCAGGACCTTCTCACAGGGGTTTGTTTTGTTCTTGGAGCTTAGTAAAAATTGGGTATGGCTTTTTATTCAGGTGCCTATTCTGATTTTGAGCCATTTTTTTTACTGGCTGTGTCGAGACGTACATTGCCTTCCCCCAAATTCTTCTAATTTGTGGAGCCTTTTAGAACTTCAGCTGTTTTTTTTTGTTTTTTCTGCATACGTCGTGACAGGTTTAGCTGCGTAGTACTGATGACATTTTCCAGCTTACCTTTCTTTGTCCGGGTTTTCGCTATTTACTGTCAATTGATTATTTATTACTAAATCTGTATTTGTACTGACCTCTCTTGTATCCTTTTCCATAGTAATTTGCTTGGACATAGCAAGTATTTTGTTACAACCTACATTAGTTACTTTTGTTTTTAGGTCCTCAATTCGAGTGGACAGGACTTCCGGGATTGTCGCTAGTTTGTCAATTGTTGGGCAACAGGTGCAGTCTGTGTTTAGTGTAGTTGCATAGGCTTGGGCCCACGTTATTAATATGTTCATATTAGCCAGTTTTTGATCAATCCCTGATATTGCTTTTGCCATAATATTGAACAAGTCTACTTGGACATCCATCTTGTTTGATTGATAATTCAAAGCTTCTAATGTGAGTTGTGATGTTTTAAAGAAGATATCCAATAATATTCCTGGGTCAGTTACTATTACGGAATGATTGATGTCAGGGTTTTGACCAAGGTTGTCCTTTCCCGGGCTGTTGCTGGTAATTTCACTCTCTCCTGTTGGGTGAGTTTGTATGTTGTATTTACTGTTAAGTGGCCTGTGTTCCAATGTGTCTGCCACCATATTCTGGGATTCTGCACCTTGAGGGCTTGAGTTTTCTCCTCCCAGTGATTCCTTTGTTATATTATTTTGTGTTCTTGGCGACTGTGCTGAAAGGGTCAGTGTTTGTGTTGTATTTACTGAAATTAGATATATTCCACATGTTGTATGTGCTTTAATGGTTGATTATTGATTTTACATGTACCTCAAGTGGTTGATGAGCCCCAATACTCAAAAATTGTTCCCGAGTTTTTTGACGCATTTGCTTAGAAGGTGCTTCAGGTGGATATATGTCTTGTTCTAAGGAGTGGTCTCTTGTTGTCAAAAGTTCCAAATCCGTAATGGACCCCCATTATTGGTCCATGTGTTCTCTTAATTCTTGTTCCAGCTGAGACCCAGTTAAATTTATGGACCCTGTATTGTCCCCTTTATTGTCATTAATTTGACCATTAATTGGGCTCGTTTTCCCTGTTGGTTTAATCTGTGTAATAGGTGTAGGTCGTTGGTCCTATCCCTCACAGTGGTATTGCATTCCACCCGCTCGATTTTGCAAACATTCGATTCACTGGTGAGATTAAAGGTTGAGCTGATCCCTCTGATTTTGCTTTATTATTCTTTGCAGTCAAGCCTTGAGTTTTTTTCTTCCTTTTTATCAGAGCAAAGGGCACCCTCTCTCACCCTGACCTCATAATTCACCTTTTCTAAATGTATTTCTTTTGCTTTTTTCCTTAGTAGCCTTTTAATTAAAGTTCCCTTTTTTCAAACCCACAAACTTTCACCGACAAGGGTTGTGGCCGCTGACTGCCCCCCAGTATTGGCCACAGACCCCTGGAGCAGTAGATGCCAGGTATTTGCCAAGTTGCGAGTTTGCCTGCCTGTCTGCATTCACTCCAGGCTACCACTAGCAGGGAGTGAGCGAATGAGCACACTGGGACAAAGTCCAAACAGCGGTCTGCTCCTTCTACTCGCGGTAACTCCAGCTGGTTTCCCCTCTGCCCCCTAGGGCTGCCCAGCACCGTAACTGTTGACCCCCGTCACGCCCGGGGAGCCCTGCTTTCATGTGAGGCTTCTCTCACGCTCTCTTGTGAAAACACAGCAAGCCCCCCTCTGCGTTGGGGGGGAACAGCTCTTCTGCACCTCAGCTAACGAGGATTCACCATCTCCTCCCGCCTGCAACCGTGGCCGTCTTGGGGCTGCGCTGGGTAGATTCAGCAGCGGCGGCTGCAGTGACCAAAACCGGGAGGCCTGAAGGCTGGAGGCAAGGGGGTCGGGAAACTCCTGCCCACAGTCCTGGCCACACTCCTGCAGCCAGCGGCCAACATCCATCTCCGATCATCTCGAACGCAGGCCTACTTGCGTGCTTGCTTACATCGATTCCAACCTTGAGATATACTTTACCTCTACAAACACACTAAAAAGTTTTGGATCATTGATTTGTGGGCTCCGTTGTGAGAGCCAATGCATTCAGAGAGGGTAATATTTACAAGCCCCTTGCGTAGCCGGTATGTCACTTTTTGTGATGCACCAGTGGTGTAGTGTGGTGCTCCATATTTACAAGGACTCGTAAATGCCACACGGCTTGGCTTTTGTGTCCTTGTGAATACGGCCCCCTTTCATGCAGCACTTTGCTTGAAAGGGGTATTCCATGGGTGTTGCTGTGGATGTTCCCACGCAACACCCTGGATTCTGCCGCATTCCCATATTTACGACGTTTCGTAAACCTGGGAATGAGTCCGAATCTCACGCCACCTCATGGGTGGCGCCAGG
This sequence comes from Lissotriton helveticus, assembly GCF_964261635.1. Classification (NCBI taxonomy): domain Eukaryota; kingdom Metazoa; phylum Chordata; class Amphibia; order Caudata; family Salamandridae; genus Lissotriton; species Lissotriton helveticus. The sequence goes on from NC_136067.1 coordinate 1,473,174,648, forward strand.
AGGCGCAGCGAGGAGAAATACTTTTTTCCTCCTTGCTTTTTCCTCTTTCTTTTCGTGGTGCCTTCTGCAGCTCACATAGAAAGGGGTAAACACCTCTTGTGATTTTTGTTGTGCAGGAAGGTATCCCTTGCTGCACAAAAACAATCATCCACGCAATGCAGGCTCCCTTGCACCATGTGCAAGTGTGCCTGCATTGGCGCATGACAGCTAATTGTGCACCAGCTCAAGGGAGAGCTCAGGGATGCGTCATAATGTTGTAAATGTGACGTATCCGTATGCTCCGGAAGGAACGCGGTGCACTGTGCTGCGATACTTTGCTGTAAATATGACCCAGAGAGGGATATTCTCAAGGACCGGCGATACCTACCGCAAATGCCAGTTAGCGGCAGTTTTGGTATCGCCGCCTAACCCTGAAAACTATCACCATGTTAGCGATGTATTACCAAGCAGTCACTACATGGTGATAGTATCAGGGAAAGGCGGTGAAAACTGCCACTAACATCAGCACGATGGCGATAGGAAATCCAGCGTTAGTGGGTGATAACTATTGATAAGCCCATTAGCAGCAAAAAAACTCAAGTTAGTCTGCCCACCGTGAGTTTTTTTTGTCTCTAATGCAAAAAATAGCCTATCAGTCAACCTCCCTTATAAAATAGGGATAACAACCAATAAACTACAGAATGGAGCAGCCAGGACCAAGTGCAGCACACATCAACAACCTCTGCAAGCCAGCCAATATCCAGGATGACCAGGATGAGAGCCTTGATGCCTCGCTGGACCTGCGCCTGTAGCCTGGAGGCCTCACTGGACCTGAGCCTGGAGGCCTCGCTGGACCTGAGCCTGGAGACTGGATGCGTCGCTTGACCTGCGCCTGTAGCCTGGATGCCTCACTGGACCTGTGCCTGGAGCTTGGATGCCTCGCTGGACCTGCGCCTGGAGCTTGGATGCCTCGCTGGACCTGCGCCTGGAGTCTGGATGCCTCGCTGGACCTGCACCTGGAGCCTGGATGCCTCGCTGGACCTGCGCCTGGAGCCTGGATGCCTCGCTGGACCTGTGCCTGGAGCCTGGATGCCTCGCTGGACCCGATTCTGGAGCTTGAATGCCTCGCTGGACCTGCGGCTGGAGTCTGGATGCCTCGCTGGACCTGTGTCTGGAGCCTGGAGTGGGATGCAGAGGAGCTGTGGAGTCGATGAGCAGTGGCGGTAGACATTGAGGCACGACGATCACTCGTACGTGGTGGTGAAGTCTGGCAGGTCACATGGAGATATGTTGCTGACCTGTGCGAGAAGACTGCCTTGCACACCTTGGAGCTTTCAATAGTAGAGGCGCTCCTGTGCCCCAACGTAGGGAGGTCTGCATCGCATACTATGATCAACCACTACACCAGGGTGCATGGAGGGAATTACCAACTGTGGTTGCCGCTCCTCTGCATCACAGGCCGGATGATGTTGGGCTGGCTGGACGCTGTGGAGGGTGAGGCCCCTGAGCTGCGCTGAACTAGTGTGGTGTGAGTTCTGCAACTTCACGCCTAAGGGGGCCCTGCTGCATCGACTGCATCGGGAGGTACACCAGCAGACCAGGCGGTGACTGCTGCAGCCAGGCTTGTGAAATCCCTCCTGGCTGTGGCTCCTGCTGACTGAGTCACAGATTTGAAGAGAGTGCAGGCGATTGATTTCACCATGGTGTCAATGTTCAGTTAAGGTGAAGGTGGGACGCGTAGCGCAGGACGCCTGGGGGTCGAGGCCCCTAGGACTAGCACATGTAGAGGACGCACCCCTAGTGTCGGCTCATCCGCTATGGCGGAAGAGCGTCGCCTCACTGCTTCCAAGCAGTGCAGAGGAGCAACAATCAGCACATGATGATAACTTCCTGATGTAACCGTGCTATGTTTTCCTTGCATAGGACTGCTCCAAGCACGGGGCAAGGCATGGTCACATTGGCATGCCCACTCAAGTGCCCAATGACTGTTTGGTCGGCCCACGCAGGCTGCCCAAAGCAGTCATGTGCACTTTCCTGTTGAGAACATGCCCCCCTCCAGCCCTTGGCTGTATGCCTTGTCCCATTTCCAATTACCAATCCCACCGCTGCATCGCAGCATTATGATTTGCTCAGGGGAGGGAGCCTGGCTGCTTAGTTACTGTTCCTGGAAGCAGACGCAGGAGAGCAGGAGCAATGAAGACACAGGACCCGGCTTCAAGGTAGACTTCACTTATTAACATTTTTAGAACACCCGGTCACACACATCCCCGAGGCCACGCCCCAGCCAATGTTCTTTCCAGCATTTACCAACTCACAGCTGTCTAGTCCCTCAGCCAGAACTTCTCAATGGTGGCCACATGCACAGAGGGGATACAACCCGTGTGCCAAAGGCACATACGTGTTTGTGACGCATGCCATAACATCGCATTCCATTCCCATGCATAATAATACTAGTCACATTGCAACAGTAGAGTGAGTGTTGCATAGTGGAGACATCACTATTTCCACATCAGAGAGTGCAACTCAAAACTAACCTTTGCACCCCAAACCCAACCATGAACACTGGAATTCCTTTTAGAGCCCCCATAACACCCCCAAAAATCAAATTTGACACACATGCACCCACCAATTTCAATATTATACCCCAAATGCACACCCCAATTTCAATATTATAACTCAAAACCCACCCCAAATTCCATATTTTACGCCCAAACCATCCCCAAATTCCATATTTTACCCCAGCACACACCCCAATTTTCATATTTTACATCTGAAACCCATACCCACCCGAAAACTTTAAATTACCCTATCACTGACCTCACAATGCGATGTAAAGGCACCTGCGTTGTCGGAATTGCATTGTTGACGATGTACTGCCTGCATTGTAATAGTCATCTCCCGTGCCAAAGGCAACCCATAGGCTATGCCGTTTGTGTTCGTCTGCCCCTGGACTGCGCTCTGCACCAAGGAGCCTTCCTCTTGGAGACTCCACCGCTATGACGCCAGCACCCTCCTCGGCATCAACCCTGGACGCCACCTCGCCAGCCTGGACCAACGTCTGCTCCGGACCGGACATCGTCATTGCCATCACTGACGGCTGCAGTATCACCCACTAGGAGCACCCTATCCATCAAGGAGGAGGCATTGCCATCAATTACAGAAGCACACTCAAACTGACCACGCACTCTAATGACCCATGGGTGACCATGAACCACCTCAACTCCCAGATCCGGACCAAGTCCGAGCACATCCTCTGCGGCACCCTAATGTGCAGGCCCCCCAGGCCATGGCCCCCTATTCTCCAATACCGTTTTAGACCTTTTGCACCCCAGGGTCTCCCATCCACCGACGACATCCTACTCAGTGAACTCAAGTTCCACCTGCACAACCCCAGTGACTAGGACACCACCTCTCCTGGGGAAGGACCCCTCCATCAGACGCAAGCAGCAAGTCCCCTCAAGAAGCCACAATGCAGGACACGCGGTTGAGTACGTCACCTCCACCAGCGGGAACTTCAACTACAGCCACAACACCGGACTCTCCTGGTCGGACCATCATTGGTAATATCACGTCTTCACCTTGCCCACCGGACACCACCGCCATCATTGCACCCCCTCGCAGCTGGATCAAGGGCACCAAAGAACATCTCGTCCACTCCTTCCACAGCAACACTCCACCAATGCTTCCAAACAATGACACCGCAGCGTGTAACCACCACCGATGGATCGCCAACAGCACGGACATTTGGGCACCCTTGATGAATGGCACTGCATCAGTACCTTCTGCCTGCCTGATGGCAGGTGTGAGGGTGACGCAGTGCCTCAGGGATAGGCTGGCCCCATGCATTGCTGGAGTTGCGTCATGGTTGTGACTCCACTGCAGCAATGCCTGGATTTAGCACAGACAGAAACGTCAGGGTTCCTGGCGTATCTGTCATTACTTGCATCATGGAGCGCTGTCCAGTGAACACAGCGCATCCATGCTGTTGCAAGAAGGGTGTAGTGAGAAGTGTTGCAACGCTGTCGTGTTGCAGCGCTGCAACACTTTTCATGACTGGGGCCCAGGAATGCGCACTATCTTTATGATGGTACGCATTCATGCACTGTTGTTTCTTCGCAGGGCAGTACTGCAACATTGCTTGCAGCGCTGTCCAGCACAAAAGCATGCTGTGATGTGGCCCCAAGCGTTATCTCCATTATTACGACCAGCTATTTTCTGGTCTTAAGTAGTTTTTTGGTCTTTAGAAGTTCAAGGATCCCCTTGTGAATATGGAGTAGTGTTGTTTGCAGGCGTTTTTGCACGGGAACGCCTCTTCTGCATATAATTATCGCTAACAGAAGTAGCGATATTTATAACTGACGTTTTTGCATAAAAACTGTCGCTAGCGGCTGTTAGCTACAGCTTAGTAATAGGGTGACAAAATGATCGCCGCATTAGCGGCAAAAAAGTGCCGCTTACGCGGCGATAAGTTCTTGTGACTATGCCCCAGAGTATTTATACATGGAGAGCCAGCAAAACACACAAGATGATGAACGGAATGTTGCACAATGGCAAAACATTCACCCCAGTCACAGATCTGGGTTTAATCCATCGTTATTTTGCTCACCAAGCCACCCTAGTTCAGACATGGCCATATGCAAATCAGTCTTGACCCGGTGCCTCATGGGAACAGTCCAGCCCAAACTGCCAAGCCATGTCTTCCCTGGACCGGAATCAAGCATCCTAGGACCGGTTTCTGGCTATCAGCCGTCTTCAGCCAGGATAGCTTGACTCCAGTGGCTACAAATGCGTGTGCAGGATCTGTGACACCGTGCCATATGTCTCACTTGCTAAATGCAACTAAAGAAAATTTACTGCGCATTTGCGAGGGACATTTTGTTTTCCTTTGTGGTGTTCTATATCATGGCCTTTTCTGACAGGCAGAATGCCCGTAAGGTGTTCAGCATGTGAGAATGCAATATTTGTAAAATTATTTCATTAGGCCATCAAATGTTATTGTTTTAAAGCAAAGACTAAATAATTGTGTTACTTAGTCCATAAAATATTTTCTTTTGGCGTGCGTTAGGTTTTCAACGAATCAGTTATGCGAATAGCATTTGGCCTAATTGTAGCAAAAACTGTTCTTAGCCTTTTGACTTTCTCTAAATTGTTCACCCTCTTTTGGCAATCCCTCACCGAACTCTGGGGCATACGTCGCACAGGGGAAATCTAGCTTTATGCTTCACTGGGTTGCCAAAGTTCATGTTATTTGCCCTTTGTCATTATCCACGTTTTCCCTCGATTTCCTCTCTGGCGTTTATGACTTTTAATCCTAAGCATTAGTGAAAAGGTTAACCCACTTTCTCTCGACAGGAAAACCCAAATCAACATTACACATAGTTAGCAAAGCAATCGGAAAGGCATTCCAAGCGGTTGGGTACAGATCTGATCAGGAAGCAAACATGTGCTTTTCTGTATCAGTACTAGAAACAAAGGAACGGCATGATGCACAGACAAGGACGATGAAATGGCTCATAGTAATAATAATTCTTTTTTGTTGTCATTATTCCTTTTTTTATTCTTAACCATAGCCGTAACCTATTTTCTTGATATTGATCCTCATAATAGTAATAAAACATGTCATACCAGTCAAAAGCAGTTTTTTGTTAGTGTTGCATTATGTTTATAACTATTAGTTCGCATTATTGTCATTACATTTTTTTTTGTATCAATATATTATTACATATTCAATAAAATCCAGGGGAGGAGACAAGATGGCGAACTGACGCCGTCTCTGGGAGCCGGCACATGGAGAGGCTCCTGAGACTTTACCCTCCCTGCTTGCTAAACTAATGCCATATGCTTTGATTGGGGTGAAGAAAAATTGTTAAAATAGGAGACTGAAGGTGAAGAGAGGTGGAAAAGAGAGAAGGAGCTTTTTGTATAATTGTACATTCCGTATGAAAAGCCCGGCGACGAAATTGTTTACCAGCATTACGGCTTGGTTACACAGCTCAGGAGCGCTGAATGCAGGCAATTGCGAGGATTGGCCTCAAGTGCTCGCCGTCCACATTTGTGGCTGTGTGGCTGGTGGCTCGGTGTTTTTTTTATCTTGTCTTCACCCCAGGTCTGTTTTCCCGACTGCAGGATGGTGCTTCACTCAGGAGAATGGCGCCGCTGAGGAACCCAGCCAGAAGAACTTGGGCAGCAAATCATTTTCCAGCGCCTGTGAGTTCAGCGGTGAGTCCAATGGAGACTTTGGGGGGAGACAAGGTGACAGGGAAGGCTGATTCTGTAAGAGCAGATTCCATTAAACAGACTGCAGGGCTTGGTAAACCAGTACTGCGCTACCTGCACTCCAGAAAATTGGCAGAATTGTTGGAAACTGACACAGAATCTGCTAATGGTAACAAGTTGGTGGAGATGATTACTAATGCTATATGTGAGCAACAAAGTAAAGTCGAGCCCACTCCCCCAGGATCTATGAGAGCTAATCAATCACAATCCTTGATGGCGCTTCATCAGTCTCAAATTCAGGTGCAGACTCTAGAAACTGGTAAGGTGGACAGTATGGGGCAAACTGCGAGGCACTGGTGGTACCGGAGATCGATGAGATTGAGGCTGGAGAAATCCTGGATAACTTGGGAAACTGTGGGGGCAATATGGATACTGCCACAGGTCGGGCAGTTAAATATGATCTTTCGTCCGAGGGAGGAACAAAAAAGCTGATATCTAATGACGAGTTATTGGAGTCAGGGGGGCAATCGGCTACCATAAGAGATGATGTGATAGAGCTCATACATCTAGGGGGGGGCAGCAATAAACCCTGCACCTCCGGGCCACTTGACTGAGAGAAAAATGATCACCGTCTGGTGGGGAGCATATTTCTATTCTTTTTTGTGTTGAATATACAGCAGTTAATGCTGAGGACCCTGTATTGATCAGCGATAGTAGTATAGTGGTTAACTTTAAGGTGGCCCAAGAAGAGGAACAGAAGAGCCAATGCCAGAGTCCCTCTGACCTACAAACGGGGCAACAACCTTAAATAGGTACAAGAGAAAAACAATTGGTACCCTCAGTGACTCCTAGAAAAAGAACTTTAAGTCTAAAGCCGCGAAGGATACAAAGAAGATGTCAAACATATCTAATATGGGGTCGGGTAATAGGAAAACAATACAAACTAAAGATCTATCAGGCAACAGCCCCATGCGGAAATGGGTACAATCTAAAGGGGGATTCAAGACTGTGATATCTAGACTATTGGATGTTGGCTTAACACATGACATTATTAGTGTTGGTAAGGCTGCGGGTAGCTCAGAATCTGTTCTAGAGTCAATCACAGTAATACCACCTGAAGGACCAGGAGACCTAAGTTACAACGGATTGTCTCTGGTATCTGGATTCTCTCCACCATCTAATATAGTGGAACATTTTCAGAATAAAGGGGCTCAGGATGATGAAGCTTCAATACTGTCATTGATTCTACAAGCTCTGAAAGATCAAATGGAAGAGACACAAGAGCTTTTTGCCCAAGTCAGAGCAACAATCTCTGAGAGAGGTGACAGTGAAAGTAGGGCCCATGACAGACGAGATAATGGAACTTCAGCACAGAGTAGTGTGTACAGAGGAAGCCACTACTAAAGTAGCAAGCTCAGTTCAGCAGCATGAGGGTCCACTTGCAAAAATACAACTTAAACTTGAAGACTTAGAAAATAGACAGAGGAGACAGAATTTAAAAATGTTTGGAATCCCTGAAGGTCAAGAGGGATCCGACTCCAGAGCCTTCATAGTTCAGGTACTGCAGAAGGTTTTCCCAGATCTCGGGGACTGGGACTGGGACTGGGACTGGGACTGGGACTGGGACTGGGACTGGGACTGGGACTGGGACTGCCAGGTTCAAAGAGCCCATAGGCTTCCGTTGGTGCAGCATCGACAAGATGCCCACTACCCAAGACCGTTTTTGGTCTACTTTGGGAACTTTTTGCTACAACAAGCAGTTTCTTTAAAAGCGGGCCCATATTCAATTAAACCCACAAGGAAGCTAGACCGAGAGTTTGTCAGCTACAAAAGAATTTGATTAACTAAAAAACCTGTGGGTCTCCTTTGTAACAAATTTCAGCAGGGGCGGTTCCTCCGCTAAGGTGGGGGATCGTCGCCCCACTGCCTTTCAGCAGGGCAACAAAGGAGAAATAAAATGAGAATAACATCGCAGTGGTATTATCATTTTATTTTTCCGTGCTGAGGTAGTTTTGTTGGATGGGCTAGACTGGGCAGGAGGGGGAGGAGTGGTGGCACCCTCCTAAATGTGCATAAATGTTTGGCTGGCCCTCTGGGGCCTGCCACACATTCATGTGCACTTTACATGTTCTCCACCCAGGATGCATTACAGCTTTGGTGGAGATCACCATTGCATTGCAGCATTGTGATTGGATTAGGGGAGCCTGGATGCTTCCTGCTTCTTGTTTGAACAGAAGCCAGGAAGAGGACGGAGAGGACGGAAGAGAGGCAGTGGCTAGCCAAGGGGGCAGGTAAGTGATCGCCCCACTACTGCTTCATGGGAGCAGCCGCGATTAGAGTTCAGTAGTAAGCCCATGTGAGAAAATGTTTGAAAGAATGAGCATAAGTTCCTAAGGCGTCATATGGGGGAAACCAGCTAACTGCATGCATAGAAAGAGATGCAGGCATAACATATTTAAACTGCAGAAATGGAAAATGCTAACATTGAGTTATTCTTCCATAGGTTTACGTGCACTTACTGCTGCTTTGAGGAAGGAACACACTCTAAAACAAACATCAAAATTATCTAAAAACTGCATGTGAAGTGACAATATTCTGCACTCTCTAAATGCTAAATGCTTTAAAAAAGGTTTTAAGTATTAATAAAAATACAACACAAAATATTTACAGAAAAACATAAAATGTAATAAATAAATTGGGAAGTTATCGCACAGGCAGGCTGGCAGAGAACATCTGTATGCTCCAGACCCTAAGAGGGAAGCATAATAGGGGCCAAACTTCCCCAGTCCAAAAATTGGCTAGGAGGGACCTTCCCCACTATGGAAGTGTTAGATTTAAATACAGTACTATGGGCCAGATGTAGGTCGCCAATTACCGGTCGGTAACGGATGATTTCGGCCGTTACCGACCGGTATTTGGGATTTGGCATGTAGGGGGCATTTTATTTACAGAATCGGTATATTTACCGATTCGGTAAATTTACAGATTCGGTAAAATACCGAATCGGTAAATTTACCGATTCTGTAAATCAAGATGTAGGTGGCACTGTAATCAGTGCTACAGGCCCTTACCGAATCGTTATTTACCATGGAATACTATTCCATGGTAAATAACGAATTCTAGTGTACATGCACATCTGTGCATGTACACCTGTGCCATGTGGCACACAGACATGCCCTAAGGGCATGTCTGTGTGTCACATGGCACACAAGCCTGAAACAGGGGTGCAACAGGGTTTCAAAGTGACACCCTGTCCCCCTTGTAAATTCGGTAATTTTACCGATTCTGTAATTACAGAACCGGTATTTGCTATTGAATCCTATGGGCTTCAAGGCCCATAGGAATCAATGGCAAATACCGATTCTGTAATTACAGAATCGGTAATTACCGAATCTTACAGATTCGGTAATTGTAAATTAAGAATTACCTACATCTGCCTCCTTCTAATTTACCGATTCATAAATACCGAATCGGTAAAATTCGGTATTTATGAGTCGGTAAATTAGATTTACCTACATCTGGGCCTATATCACTTATTCCCATTAAGTAAATGTAGTGGTTAATGAAGCTCTTAATCAATTCCCCGCTGAGCAGCTCCGACTCGTTGAGTTCCAAATAACAAAGGCTGACCAGCCATTCATCTTCCTTGGAAACCAAAAAATTCCGGACAGCCAGTCGTACTAAATGAGTTTCTCCGACTATTCTCACAGGATCAGCAATCTTTAATAATGTTATTCAGGCTGGCTTCCTATGAAGCCCTTATTGATACCCAGAGCATCAAAGGGGCAACTCCAAATGCATAATGTATTGTGAACTGGATGGTGGAACTGAAAGAATATTGCTACAAACGCAGTTTTCCTTATACTGGAGCAGTGATCATTCAGAATACTCCAAGCACTTGCCCCACACAATGCAGCCAGAATGCACTGAGATGTGAAGACTGGAGGAATGGCAGCATTATTGTGCAACCTTGAGGCTGCTGTGGATTTAGTATGGCTCTGGTAGGTTTGGACAAATTAAGGCAAGCGTTTCTAATGTGGGTATGCTAAGTACCCGAGGAGTCAGAAGAAACCCCCAGGTAAGGAAAACTGTTAACCCTGGCCAAGATGTCACTATCAGTGAATACAATTGAGATGTGGCTCACAGCCGGCCACCGGCTATAATACGTGACCTACAAAAATTGGTTACTCAGTCCAATTCAGCCCATATAAGATACGAAGCAACCGACTAGTATGTGGAGAGCATTAGATGGGTGGGCCATTAATACTGCGTTGTCAGCATAGAACAAAGATGGGATTTACTATTATATATACGTATTATATTAAAACGGCTCACAGCGCCGGTCCGTGCAGGTAACAGCGGTGGGGCGGTGCGGCCGGGTAAGGGGGATTTCGTGGGACGATGCAGAGGGAAAATTAAATAAATAAATGATGGAATCAGATGTTGTTCATGCAGGCCACATAGGTGTCCACTGACAAGCAGGAGAAATGCACGCACATGTGTGCACCATGGCCTGCTGATTTCACAAATCACTCGGAACCTATACATTGCATGTGTCTTCGGGTTATCTGATTGGGCAGACACCCATTGCTCCACTTCGGTTAAGTAAACTTAAGTTGGTCTTGAGGGATAGGAGGGGCCTTAATTACAGTGATTCGTCATTGACTCATTAAGTATTCACAGCAATGACGCGAGTAATGAATACGCCTGGCATCCGCAGGGATATCGAATGAGCCTTCATTGGAATTTCTTTGAAAGTCGGTGATAACTAATGTGCCATTAACAACCTATTACCAATTCTGCAAACATCTTGCAAACCGCACTTAAACTGTTCAGGGTCAAGGCTTTTTCGCCTTTGCAGTTCTCATCCAGACAGTTTGGCAGACAGCTACGCAGACAGAACACACGTATGAAGTGCTAGGCAACGGCGCTAATGTGGTTTGTATCTTCTGTGCGGTAAAACTCATATTTTCGTACACAAGAGTTCTAGCAAGTCTCCAGTGGCCACAAATGAGGTACGTACATTTTATCAGTTGTAATAATAGATTGACCCTGCCTGTGTAAGGCCGAATTAAATTATCTACGTTCCAAGTTCTTCAACTGTACTTAACCTTTGTTCACGGGCGAAATACATTTATATTTGTTTTTGAGACTTAAAAAGGATAGGTACTTTATTGGTGCCACGCTGACTGCAGCTCTCCGGGAATTCGTTTTAATTTGATGTAAGTAGGCAGCGATTAAAATGTGATTATCTGTATAGAAAATGGGGTACCTTCCCCAGTAAGCCAACCTTCGCCAGGAAATTGTAACAATCACATAATGAGCGCTTGCTTCCAGCAACTCCGTTTTAAGGCGCAATTCTTTAGAGCCGAATTAGTGATAACTTTGCAAAACATCAAAAAAAGGGCAAGAGACCAATGTAATTTTATTCTTAGAAACCCGCCACGTTTGCTGCCGAATACAAATATTGCCCGGTTTCGATTCAACCTCATGATTTTTTTATTTCCAAGAGTCTCTTTCTCTCACTCCTCTCCTGCAGGTTCTCTTTCATTCCGTTTTGTCCCTTTTCATAGTTTTCCTATCTTCTCTTTCTACTTTCTGCTTTTTCTTCAGTTTTTTTTCTGGGTCAAATTCCAATGATTAAAAATAAGTCCTCGTCCCTAAAATGAGTGCAGGTGAGATGCCAGCCACATCCGACCCATATCATAAAATAAGCCACGAGAATGAACCATATTGCTTTTCCAGTTTCTTGTGCAATGCCACATAAATTGCTAGTATGATTTGATTTATGTATTTGTTTTATGGCTTTGGTAAGAGTGACTGGGCATTTTCAATTGTCAGTGCACTGCAGACAATGGTGACATCTTTATTTGGACAACGGTGGGCATGTTACAATGTGTGGTTCCACAAAACAAAAAGTTGTGCCAATAACCCTAGCATCACCCTCCCAGCGGTTCAATGAAACGTGAGGGGCCCCCTGCAAACTAATTGCAGGGGCTCCCCAAAGCTCCCAACCCAGTCCGGAGCTCTCAGTCCTGGGACATGCCCACCTGGGGCAGGGGCTTTTGTTACGCCACTGCATCTTCCACACAGTACAAATAAGTAACACTGAACCAGGCTAGCAAGCCAATGAATGGAGCTGATTGCTGCATTGTACCACAGGCTTTTAGATATCACTGTGTGTTGATCATGGAGCATGCAGTGTAATCCCAAATGGAGTGACCCAGCACATAAAAGCGCACAATGATAGGATCTGGAGCAGTGTATGTTATCATTGTACTGTCTTGTAAATAAAAGAACGCTGGAACTCTTTTGGTTCCCGACGTACACTGTGGGCCTGTGACATAAGCGTTGGAGAGATGAGTTGAAGGCAGGCTTAGAATTTAGAGTTCTGACTTACACTCAGCAAAATAAAGACGTGCAGAATTACTCTCAGTGTATGGCTTGGTTATTGGCAAGTAGCTAGGCTGTAGCTACAACAGGCGACAAGGTAGAGAATATACAGCCTGTACATTGAAAGCACTCACAGAGAGTTTGCCATGGTCCAGCAAACTGTTTGTGCATGACACATTTGCGCAGTCGTAGTTCAGAATCACCGCTGGAGTCTGAGAACAATGCTGGATGTGTAAAATGCTTCAAGATAAAGAGAGTAACATTGAAAGTCTACGTGCTTGTGGCCAGGATCTGAATGAAATGGCCACAAATAAAAGGTACTGCGCCACTATGAAAATTAATGCCATACATTATATGGAGTGATAACGCTGAAGGCAGATGCAACCAGGTGACGGAAGAAGCATTAAACAATTGTTCAATACAGATTAAACTGAAATTCATGAGCTATGAAGCAGAGATTAACCAGGTGTTTGTGAAGAAACATGTGAGCACAAAATCAGCCAAATAGCCTAACGTTATCTGCTTTAATGCTTTAGGAGCATACAAGGTTTATCTACTTACCAAAATCATTGACAAGTCATTGTGCCACGACGTGCTGCGAAGTGTCTCCTCAGTAGGAGGGTTGGGTTGTATTTGACAGCTGCGCAATAACAACCAAAGCTGATGCGTAGGTGCACAGAACAGCTACCTAGATCGCCATCAAATAAAGAGCTCTAATGTAGAGCCAAAAGTCATGAAGACTGATCCAGAAGCCAGTACGTCACAAGGTGCTAGAGAAGCTCTGCCTCATCAATTTCCACGAGAAGTGTCTGAAAGACCGCTATTGTCCTTCAATGAATATTTATCTTCACATCGCAAGCGAATGAAACGCATGCCATTACAGCATGGTTGTTACAACGACCGCGTTGTAACAAAGGGAACCAGTGCATCGCCAGTCGTTACCTCTTGCTGTAGGTGGTGCACTGGACATAGGATAAGTATTATTTACTATACCTACTCCAGTTTGCACAACAGCTGGGAAGTTGTTGGATTGTAAATCCAACACCAGTGCCCCCCCACAGCAAGTCATTGAAATGATGTACGATGTAATGGCACGCTTGGTAACAACGCAGTCATTGTAACAACCAGGTTGTAATGGGAACGCGTTGTGGAGACAGCGTTGTGAACGCTGTTTCTCCCATCTATGTATATAGACAGCTGATGCATTCTTAAAACTGCAAACTGTATTTGATACTGCCAAAACCACAATATTGGCAGTAGATGGATTGCATAGATAGACTTTTGAAGATTTCATTGATTCAATAGATGAAAAATATGATAAAAAGATTGCAAAGTATCTGAGGAACACGGCTGGTGAAGGACTGAAAGAAACCATGAAAAAGATACCACAAGCAGGTGATTTAATCCAGTGACACATGTGGGATATGGAAGATACATGAATGTCAAGAATGCCAAGAGACCAAGTGATACCATTGATGAGTTTGTTGAGAGACTGGATTTTCTGGTGAAGCACTGTAAAGTCAATAAATGTAATTATGAGGAAGCTACCCACATAAGAGGGATTGATTGATGTCTGTCAGATTCCTTTCGACGATGAATGCTGAAGAAAACTCTGAACTTGAAACAGGTCCTCAAGGCTGCTCATGCTGAACAGCATGTTGATCGTCAAGCGGCTGACATGGTGGCCCGGAAGCACCCACAGTGCATCAGTCCTGAATAAAAAGAGTAAGCCACGGAACATGGCCAAAGGTCATAAGGTGATGCCACGACAGAAAAAGAAAACTTGTTACAGATGCGGGCTGTAATTTTCACACAATGGAAATTTCTCGCCATTGGACAGCTATGCAAAAACTGGGGCAAGGTGAATAAGTATGGGCGGAAAATTTGTTCCGCTTGTGGAATTTGCGGTTTTCCGCGATTTCGCGATCCACGAATTGTGCGAAATCGCTTCAAAATCTGCGAATTCGTGAGCGGGACGAATTTTGCTCAGGAAGCACTTACAGGGTTACAGCAGGTGCCCAAGTTGAAGCTAATTTCTTTGTAACCATTTACAAAATGGTTACAAAGAAATTAACTTCAACTTGGGCACCTGCTGTAACCCTGTAAGTGCTTCCTGAGCGGCGCCTCGTTGCCAACTTGCAACTATTCTCTGACCCTGCTCTGACCCTCGAAGCAGGGTCAGAGAATAGTTACAAGTAGACAACGAGGCTCCGTGAACAGGAAGCACTTACAGATATAGATAAAGCAGGTGCCCGAGTTGAAGGTCAAATTCAGTAACTCCTTAATCAGCCCCAAAAAACTTGTGCGCTTTGTCAAGACTGGGCAGGTGTGCTTTCTCCCCATATCTACAGTCGAAAATTAGCTATGATGCTTGATGGAGGCCTTTGCATCCTTGACTTTCACGAGTGCAATCGCCGTGCAGTTCCTGTAACCAGTAGCTTCTTTCTCCCCATCTGCTGCTCTGATCGGTGCCTGACCTTTTATACACACAAGAGGCATGTGAACTCGCAAAGAAGCCCCCCCGTTTGCCCCCCAAACACTAGCGGTGTGCACCGTCTTCCTGCCCTTTACCCACTCTGATGGACAGCTCACTTGAGGGACCCCGGCGCCATGGCAAAATTAATCAGCCCCCAAAAATTGTGCGCTTTGTCGAGGCTGGGCAGGTGTGCTTTTTCCCCATATCTACAGTCGAAAATTAGCTATGATGCTTGATGGAGGCCTTTGCATCCTTGACTTTCACGAGTGCAAACCCCGTGCAGTTCCTGTAACCAGTAGCTTCTTTCTCCCCATCTGCTGCTCTGATTGGTGCCTGACCTTTTATACACACAAGAGGCATGTGAACTCGCAAAGAAGCCCCACGGTTTGCCCCCCCACACTCTAGCGGTCTGCACCATCTTCCCGCCCTTTAAACACTATGATGGACAGCTCACTCGAGGGACCACGGCGCCCTTCGGTGCGAAGGCAAAGTTACACAAACATGGTCACTGGAGGCAACTCTTCTGCCCCTACGAAGCTGTAGTGCAGGAAAAGCACTATACAATTACCCAGCGAGGTAGCACTTACTGATTAGCCAGTAGAAAGTACTCCAGTTAAATATGGTGCAAAATCGCAAAAAAATCAGCGATTTCACAGGGAAATTCACGAATTTGCTGATTTTTTTGCGATTTCACGCGAATTCGCGAACCGCTGATTCGCAAAATTCGCCCATACTTAAAGGTGAACCATTTTGTGACGAAGTGCAAATAAATTGGCAAGCTATTGAGTTACATTGTAGTTACTGAATGATATGGTGTTTTCGTATTTCCCACTTCTTGAGTTTTCTGTCATTGAGAAACATAAGATTTTATCATTCTGTCAAACACTTATCGTGTGTACTACTGTACTGGCCAAGGTGTTCCTTAAGCAATGGTCACCTGATCGCAGCACAATTAAAGAAATATGATGGCCATGATGGGAGGCAAAGGTCACAGATAGGCCTGGTAATGTGAGAATAGGCAGGGTGTCAACTTTCTCATGAAGAGGCTGGTCCAGAAAATAGACAGAAAGAGCCTAACCTATTGGCGCATCAAAATGAAACATTACACAAAGTTCTACAGAGCTGCAATAGAAATGTAAAGTAAAGCCAGATTTGGGCTTTTGAGGTGTGTCGGATTGCTGTAGGACAGTAACACTTCACCTCAGAAGCGGCTTCTCCACTAGGGAGGCGGAGCGTCGCGCCACTCCTCCATGCCTGTTGTATATTCAAAGCTGCCCTGCAGGGTTGGAGGCTCCCTACTTCGTAGGTGATTTGTGTGTGTGTGTGTATATATATATATATATATATATATATATATATATTTTTTACCGCAACAGGTTTTGCGACAACAAGAAATTGATCTAATGTTTACGAATTGAGTAGATATTAATTTGATCTTTCTTTGTTCCTGCTGTGATTAAGATTTATAACAGGGAATGTGTATAGCAGGTAATGAATTTTTTCTGCTTACAAAATTACACCTGTTTATAGAAAATGTTTTTAAATCCTTAATTTTGGTTTATATTTCTGTTTAAGTTTTCAGCACTTGCACTTTACTAATGAAATTGATATCTTTGCATTCTATTAACCCACTATAAGATGGTCACCATATAACTGTTATTGTTGGGGCTGATGAAATGTTCATCTTCTGTTTTCATGGCTATGATGACGTATGGAGGCTTTAAAATGGTTGTGTCACTAAATGGTAATCGACATTGAAAAAGCCGCGAGGCGAAACGCGTCTGTCGATAGGGGGGGAGAGGGCTCTAGCACCGAATAAAGCATCTTTAGCTTTATAATCAACTCCGAGTGTGCCTTTCATTGCTGCAAGCCAGAAAATTGTTTGCCAAGTGAAGTAATACTTAGCGAGTCACCGTTGCTGAAGTGTGCACCCGGAAGTACGGAGCGGCGGCGGTGAAGTTCTGTTCCGAAAATCAATATGGCCGCCAGCCCGGAGGCTTCGAAATCCACAACAACGCCGAGGGAAATGCGGGCGTGAAAAGAGAGTGATTTCAGTGGAAAAGAACTTGCGGATTAGCAGACTAACGAACCCCGATGCTGCAGTGACGAACCGGCTGGAAAGTGACACGACTTCCGTGAGGGAGCTGCGGCGCCGACCTTGGTGAGTCCTTGCTTCATCTTGTGCTTCCGCGACTGCTAATTATTAAAGCTCCAAGCCTCTATTCCGAGGAGTAGGAAAACGGTGCGCGATAACCCTCTCCCCTTCCCCGTCTTTGACAACCAGTGCAAGTGCTACTGAGGGCGCTATTTAATCACGCCTACGACGTTGAAAGAAGAAAAAACGATATGTCTAGCATTAAGGAACGTGAGGAAATGGCCACAGGGATGTTTAAGCCCAATTCCGGTGGACAGCCTAAACAAACTACAAATAAGTCAACTACAGCGACTTCTGCCAGCAATTTAACAATACTCTTCCAAGCACCAGAAAAAGCCCACGAGAGGGAATTAAGAAAATGGTGGGAAGCCACCTCTTTACAAGGATATGTAGACTGCGACCGAATACCAAGGGGTCTCAGAATCTACACAGTACCGGCTTATGAGAACCCGGATCCCCAACTTCTCAAAGACTGGGCTGCATACACTGCTGAATCAGCGAAAGGCATGGTAAAAATGTTAGTTCACTATTCCTGGAGCGACAGGAAGAAAGCTCTTGACGAAATAGACAGATTGGAGGATCTAATCGGAAAAGAGCAGGACACTGTGAATGCAGCCGACCTGAAAAACGCTATGCTCAAGAGATTGAAGGATTATGAACAAATGATCAGACGAAGAAAACAAAGTAAGTTCGATCGTGATGAACAGGACTATTCGACAGGACGTATACTGACCTTCGCAAGGAAATATGACAACGCCCGAAAAAAATTAAATAAAGCTGGAGCAGCTGTCACTGAAGGCCAGGAAACATCGGAGTCAGAAGTAGAGTTATCCGAGGATGAACGACCAACTGGAGAAGGTGGCCAGAGTGGACAGAATGTGGAAACTGAGACAGACCCCCCCATTTTTTCGGGAATACAAACTTATCAGGGAAAGTCGTCAAAGAACAACACAACAGACGCACACCCCGGTACAGCAAAAATCTAAAAATCAAAAAGGAAAACAAGGCGGGGCAAGAAAGGAGGCAGAAGAAATGCCAACACAGAGAGAAACCCGGAGTCAACTGAAGAAAAACAAAAACTAAATGAAAAACCGGCACAGACTGTGGTCAATCTCTCTAGTAGAACATTACCTCAAGAAGAACAGAAAGTCTTAGAATTAGGTCCCACCTTCTGTCTAACCACAGGATATGACTACGCTGGTGTCCGCATAGACCTCTTCAAGTTCATACGTAAACTAAAGTTCCAAAAGATTTTCCTGATCAACCCAAAAGGTGAAACATCAACACTACACTCCGCTACTGTCGAAGAGGAAACAACAGAGACCCTACCGACAGCAAACACTTTTCGAGCTATGTCAACTATGCAAGCACTGGAATGCTTAGGTGCTGGTGAATCAACAGCACCCAGCACACAAGAATATCTAGAACATGCAGGAATTAAACAAGTAAGCGGTAATAGTGAGTTTAAAAGAAAATCGAGAAAAATTCCACACACATCTTTTGATGCCATAGACGTTTTCAACGAAGCTGTTATCGCAGACTTAAAAAATCTGGCCAAAAAAAGCCACAAAGGAATTGAACAGTACAATATTCCACGGAAATATTGGGAAGCATTACAAACATTAAAGAGTGACAAGTCTATAGAGATAAAACCTTCAGATAAAGGTGGAAACATGGTGATCTTTAATAAAGAACATTACCAAAGAGAAGCAATGCGGCAACTGGAAGACACTGAATGTTACAATAAAATTCATCGTAACATATATGTGGAAAGTATAATCAAATACCACCAATTATTGGGACAATGGAAAGAGGAGGGCATGCTAAACAATGATGAGTATCTCTTCCTGCTTTGTGAAGAACCAACTTTACCCACATTCTACCACTTGCCAAAAATTCACAAACATTACAAAAATCCACCAGGAAGACCTATTGTGGCTTCGAACAACAGCCTTTTGGAGAACACGGCTATATATGTGGATTCATTTCTATCTCCCTTTGTGAAAAACCTGGCGTCATACATACAGGACACACAGGATTTTCTTAGACATATAGAAGGGATTAGATGGGAAGAGAATTTACTGCTTATAACTTTGGATATCACAAGTTTATACACCTGTATTTGTCACTCCGATGGTTTAAATGCAATAAGATGGTTTCTGGGCCAAAAACATCCAAAATTCACACAACACAATGAAATGCTGCTTCAGATGGTCGCATATTGTCTCCACAATAACATCTTTGTGTTTGACGGACAGCTGTACCTACAAAACCGTGGTACAGGGATGGGTACGTGCTTCGCCCCCAGCTACGCGAATCTTTTCATTGGCTGGTGGGAGAAGCACGTAGCCTGGGGGGAGGCCAATCACCAATGGTTAGATAGGATCGTGCTTTGGTCGCGATACATTGACGACCTGTTTATTATATGGAGAGGCGATCGGCCCTCGGCGGAGGAGTATATCGCATCTCTAAATAATAACAACCTGAACCTCATATTTACAGGGAATATCAGCAACAGCGCGGTCAATTATCTGGACCTACAGGTCTACATTGAGAATAATGTCCTATTAACCCATCTTTTTAGAAAACCTACTGCGGGTAATGCAGTTCTGCACGCAGGTAGTCACCATCCAACAAGCCTAATCAAAAGCATACCCTATGGGGAACTTTTGCGCTTAAAGCGCAACTGCTCCACAGAGGAAAGCTACACAAGTGCTAAAAATGATGCATTATCACGCTTTTTAGATAGAGGTTACAGGAAAGGACACTCAAAAACTGCTGAACTAAAAGTGCAGGAGATTGAGAGGAGAACACTACTATCTTCTAAAAACATAAAAACCAAACAATCTAAAACTGATAACAACATTGTACGAATGATCACATTGTACAATGACAGATCTGCACAAATTGTCCAGATTTTCAAAAAGAACTGGCACATCCTCCAAACTGATAATGTACTAAAAGCCCACATTCCAGAACGCCCGCCTATCACATACAAAAGGTGTCCCTCAATAGGAGACCATCTAATACACAGCCACTTTACTAAATCTAATGCCACACAGAACAAACTAGGAATAAATGTCTTTTTTCCTTGTAGGAAATGCAAAGCCTGCAGATTTAGAAAAAAATCACTACTTTCGAAGGTGGACCAGGGGACCCTAGGCCAATAAGACCAATTAATAAGTTCTACAATTGTAATTCTGAGTATACCATATACTGTCTCATCTGTCCATGCAATAAAAGGTATATCGGCAGCACTAAGAACCCCACTAAAAAGCGAATATTAGAGCATATGCGGGCCATTTCGAACAAAGACCCTACCTACCCCGTCGCAAGACATTTTGAACTATACCATCAAAGTAACAGGGATCTGTTGCAATATTACTGCATCAACGGGGTAGACAAACATAAAAGGGGTGGAGACAGGCTGAAGAAACTCAGAGCCAAAGAGTCCCTCTATATTATAGAGCTCCAAAGTATGAGTCCGACTGGACTCAATAAGGATGAGGAACTTTGGACACACCTAGAATAACCAGTGGCAGTGCTATACCTAGAAAAACAGTTTCATTGTAACCCCCACACTTCTTTATCACTATGCCACTGCGATTTAGTCCCCCGGGGGTAATTTGAAAAAAACAGACCGGGTTTAAAAAAAAAAAAAAATTGGGCCTTGGGGGTCCTTGTGGGACCACCTGGGCAGGCCTAGGGGCTCAGGGTGTGTCTACCCTGCCCCCTTTTTGTGTTCTACACGTTTGTTTTTCTGTTTTCTTGTGCCTCGGTCTACCGAGCACAAGATGGATGCCAACACTTCCTGGTTTGAAGTGTTGACAGCCAATGAGCTTGCAGCTTTCTTGGGAAGGCATGCTGATTGGCTGCCACTGTCTGTCAACACTACAAAACAGAAATTGTTGGCAGCCATCTTGTGCCTCGGTAGACTGAGGCACAGGAAAGCAGAAAAACAAACGTGTAGAACTCAAAAAGGGGGCAGGGTAGAAGCACCCTGACCCTCTAGGCCTGCTCAGGGGGTCCCACAAGGACCCCTAAGGCCCCCCAATTTTTTCCGAAAAATCGCGGGGTGCTCGCACCGTGCGCGCTTATAGATATATACATTTGATTTTCTCAACAACTACTGGAGGGATTTACACCCTTTAAACAAAAGGGCGATCTGCGAATCAGACTCTACCATTTTGCCAAATTTCTTGTAATTCCGTTCAGCCGTTCGGGCTGTAGCCGTGTCTAATCGTCCTATGCAAAATAACATGGGGAAAACACGTTTTATGACCCCCCTTTTTTCTCAGCCCCCACTTCACGAATCTCTCCACAACTTTCAGGGAATGAGCAGAGCGGAGCGGGCCATCTTCTTTGAGAAATTCGCAGAGATTCATCAACCGGCGCCAAAGTTATTCCCAATAGAATGTTGCGGATTTCCTATGGAAAGTAGGTCCTAACTATAACTACCTACTGGCGACCTCCAGTAGGTAATATATATATATATATATATATATATATATATATATATATATATATATATATATATATATATATATATATATATATAAATAAAAATAAAAAAATGAATATCGCTCAAGCCAGGATAGATCTATATCTATACATAAGAAAGATCAAACTAGCCAAGTTTTTCGAAGAAATGAAAACAAAAAGATCATGCCTAAAACACAAATAGAAAATCAAGGCACCTCAAACCTACGTGTGAGAGAAGCGGATGCTTTCGCTACACTCTTGAATTTGGATGTAACCGATGAGGATGAAATAACAGTCAGCCAAGCAATCGCACAAAAGGGAGCGGGCATCAGCAAACTAAAACCAAAATCCAAATTTTATCCTCAGTTACCACCTGGTAACAAGGTGGATACCTTTCAAGAAGCAGTAATACGGGATCTATATAAAAAAATTGAGACAATGGAAACTAAATAATTTAATTGACAGTGATGAAGAAAAATATCTAACAACCAGTCACCCGGTCACGGCCACAATATATTTCCTGCCAAAGGTTCATAAGGACCGGAACAAACCACCAGGAAGACCAATCCTATCTGCAAAGGGCTCTTTGTTGGAACCAATTTCAAACTACATTGATTATTTCCTCAAACCACACGTAACACAATTAAGTTCATATATCCAGGACACCAATGACCTGTTGAGACGTTTGGAAAACACACCATGGCAGGAAAATTACCAGCTAATATCCATGGATGTCGTATCTCTTTATACGAATATACAAAACAACATTGGGCTAAAAGCATGCAATTATTTCCTGCAACAGAGAGATATCCAATACAAAAATCACAATCAAATGCTGCAAGACATGATGGAACTATGCTTAACGCAAAACATCTTTCTATTTGGTGAAGAACTATATAGACAACGCAATGGAACCGCGATGGGTTTTTCATTCAGTCCTAACTATGCCTGTCTCACAATGGGATACTGGGAAAAGGAAATAGCATGGGCCTCTGAACACGACCAATTCACAAGTAAAATCATGTGTTGGATAAGGTTCATAGACGATCTATTGATAATTTGGGATGGTACCCAAGAAGAATTCCAGGAGTACTACAAAATCATCAATGCCAGCATGACAGGATTAACATTCACATATGAAATCAATAATACAGAGGTAACTTTCCTGGACACTCGCATCTATATCAAAGACAACCATATCCACACAACACTGCACGGGAAAGAGACGGCCACAAATGCAACATTGGAAGCTACTAGTTGCCACCAAGCCTCCCTCATATCAAGTATCCCATATGGAGAGTTCCTTCGGATTAGAAGGATATGCAGTGAAGACTCGGAATGGCAGAAACACAGTGCCAAAACGAAACAAAGGTTTAAAAATCGCAAATACAACCAAGGAAACATTGAAAAATGCTGGAAAAAGGCAAATGAGAAAACAAGACAGGAATGTTTGAAACAACCCAGCCAAAATGTGGATAAAACTGAACCTGAACCCATTAGACTCATCATGGATTACTCAGAAAACAGCAAAGAACTTTTGCAAATTATGAGAAAAAATTGGAAGATACTGCATTTGGATGACACAGTAGGAAAGATAGTGGGCCCACATCCAGTTGTAACATATAGAAGAGCACCAAATTTGAAAGATCAGCTGATCCATAGCCACTGCAAAACAAGCAACAAGAAAGCCTGGCTGAAAACTACAGGCTTTGTAAAATGTTACAACTGTAAAATGTGTCAAATTGCAAAACCAATCAAGGAGATACCGTTACCTAACAACAAAAAATGGCAAATACGACAACTGATATCCTGCACGACAGAATTTACAATCTATGGTATTGTATGTCCCTGCCCCCTGATGTATGTGGGGAGCACCAAAGGAGAACTGAAAAAACGAATAATGGAACATGTTAGAGCCACAACACATAAAGACAGAGCGAATGCGGTGGCTAAACACATGGAGCAAAAACACAATGGAGACTGGTTGAAATTGAAATTCTTTGGTATTGAAACGATACCAAAGAATATACGTGGAGGAGACCGGGAGAAAATCATGCGCAAAAAAGAATCTCGCCACATCCTAAACTTCAGAACCTTATATCCACACGGCCTGAATCAATTGGAGGAGTTGTATATTCATCTCTTGTAACAGATCTAATTGAGCTTGTGAAGTGTAAAACTGCATTCAATAAACAGGACCATAAAGATAGGAAAACAAAGGGCCCAGAAAAATGACTCCAAAGTGTCAAATCCCACTGGAGGGATGGAAAAGGACAATAGAAAATAAACATCAAAATGTGCAAAGATGAACATTTAGGGTCCTAGGAAAATGGACTCAAAAGTGACAAATCCCACTGGAGGGATGGAAAAGGACAACAAAATATTAATATACAAACCAAAAGTAAATCAACAAAAGTTCACGGCACCATGAATCAACTAAAGGCCCACTGAGTTCTTTCCATGAAAATTGAATGGCGTAACTCCACTTAATAGACTCTTTTTAATAAAAACTGCAAATACCACAATGCTTAGAGGTAAAACAGGATGTGATGTAACATCCAATATTATTGGTTGCTTTAAATACCATGAAAAAACTTGAGAAAAGTGATCGTGAGCAAGGTGCCAGGAGCACTGAAACGCGTAGATCGTTTGTTTGTTTTCACGCTGAAATATAATTAAATAAATGAAATTGTGGAAAATCAGCGCGAGTGCGCCCATTACTTTCGTGGTAGCGAAGGAGTGATAAATAATTAACGGCGAGGTTCCGCCGTAGGGTACGCACCCACACTGAGCGCTCAGCAGTTGGGAAACCAGGAACCGGCGTGTGAAGAGATATATATATATATATATATTTATTTTTTTCACTGAAAAAACAAAAGGTTTAAAGGTTTCAGGGACATTATATTTAGGTTCAAATATCACTCGCACATAACCATTGAAATTTTACAGTTATAGTTACCTGAGCTAACTATAACTTACACCTTCATAATGCACGGCATATGACCTCACATATTGCATCACTCATGACATGGTCAGTGACATCACTGATGACATCTCAAATGACGTCACGCCTGTAACCTTTAGTTTTTTAAGTGATTTTGTAAGGTTTTTTTACTAGTACTTTTGATTGCAGAGTGGTGGAGACATGGGGCGGGCCTTGGACCAGCTCTCAGCAATCCCACTGTGTGGGACATACTGGAGGTAAAAGGAGGAGTTCTTGCCCCCCCCCCCAAGAACCCTCAGCACAAGAGGTTTCTCTTCCTAACTAGTATTGTGCCAGGAGGCGCATTTGCAGAGTGGTGCTAAAAGGGGGCAGGGCCTTCAGCCAGCTCTCAGCCATCCCACTGTGTTGGATATACTGTAGGTAGCAGAATGGTGTCCTTGGCTCCCAAGGACCCTCAGCATCCAAGAGGACTTAATTCCCCAAATAGTAGTGTGCCAGGAGGCGCGTTTGCAGCATGGTGGAGTCAGCCTCCGAAGACCTCTCAGCAATCCAACTGAGTGGGATTTACTGGAGGTAACAGTAGGGGTTCCTGGCTCCCAAGGACCCTCAGCATCCAAGGAGACTTCATCCCCAAACCAGTAGTGTGACAAGCGGCACATTTGCAGAGTGATAGAGGAAGGGAGCATGGCCTCCAAATATCTCTCAGCAATCCCTCTCTGTGGTGTACACTGAAGGTAACAGGAGGGGCTGTGGCCTCCAAGGACCCTCAGCACCCAAGAGGGCTCCATCCCCCAACAACTATGCCAGGAGGCCCCTTTGCACAGTGGTTGAGTAGGGGGTAGGGGACTTTTCACAGGCCAGCCATTTTTTTTTGTTGGTATTTTATATTAGGCGATAGGCCCCCCTTCCCCAGGTCGATTTTGTCCCGGGGACCCCATCAGCCAGGACCAGGCCTTTTTACAATGGAGGAGGGGGTCCACCCATGCCAATTTTATCCCAGGAGACCCAATCCCCCAGAGCCCATCCTTATCCATAGGAGTAGGGGGGCCATGTGGCTCCCTCCATGAGCCTCCATTTTGGGTGCCCTGGTCCCACCCAGGGCACCCATTCAAAACTGTTAGGGACCACAGGGGAAGCCTCAAGGTCCCAGCCCTCCCTGGCAGCTCCCCACCTCCTGCAGGTGCTAGCATTGCTTTCAGACATAGGGAGCTGCGAAACATGCAGCTCCCTGTGTCTGAAAGCATTTCTGCTCTACTTCCAGCAAGTAAGACAATTTTCAATGTTCTCACTTGCTGGAAGCGGAGCGTTTGCTGTGGTTTGCGGGAGCATTGAAGCTCCTGCCAAAGCACAGCAACAAGCTATTTTACATAGCAGGAGCCGGCCCGGGGGTGACGGTTCCCAGGGCCATTATTGGCTCCAGGAGGGGGTACACATGGAGTAGGTCTGCGTCAGAAATGTGGCGGTCCCTGGGGCCAGAATGGTCCTTGAGACCCCCCATTACACATCAAACAGCCCCAGGGATGTGGTGTTTCCTAAAGCCTTGGGAGGCCCACGAGACCCCACCGAATAGCTACATTTTAGCCCCGTGGAGGTGGCAGTGTTGAAAGGTAGGGCCGATGTCGACCAAGAACCTTCAGTGTTTGCCCGGCGTTAGCCGCCTCTCATACCATTTAATATTACCAAACAAAGAGGCAGGCGCTGGAGACAGGAAGGCAGGAAACAGGAGTTTATTCCGACGGAGCAGAACACGTCAAATCAGACAACAGGGTATCTTCTCGAGGTGCTCTAACCGCATCTCTGAGGCCTGGCCTCTTATACATAGGTTTATGGTTTTATTACATACATTGCATCCATAATGTTTCTGTGAAGGCCAGGAAAGACATCCTTGGAGTCCCCGGTCCAGGCCAGTTCCCACACATATCTACAGTAGAGTTCCCACCCCGATCTCAGCAAGTGGTGGTTATCGCGCAGCTGGACATTCCGCTGGGAACGGAAAGTGGGTGGTCGGTCGGATCTGGAGGTGTGAGGGTATTGATTAACCACCGCTCCTCTGATGTGAGGCGAGGTCCTACTGTAGGGAGCAATAAACTGCATCTGTTGGGCCTGGGATCAGGCCGGGCAATCGGGCAGGGAGGAAGAGGTTACCAAAGGGCCTGTTCTATGAATGGGATGAAAGAGCGAGGGGGTAGAGGGTTCAGCACGAGATGTGGCTCTGAGACAGGGTCGTGTTTAGAGGTGCGTTTATGGCCCAAGCAGGAGAGACCGGGGGCTGTCAGGGCACGGGGGAATGCTTGCGAGGCTGGGGAGTGAGGGGGAGAGACGCGCAGGCTATTGGCAGTGGGCAGAGAGGTCATGACACACAAAATGGCTGCCACCTACGTTCGTGATGGGGCCTAAAAGGGACAAGATAGTGTGGCCACTGTTTCGTGATTTTCGCTTTACTTTCAACAGTGGCTGTGGTGAACATAAATGAACGCCGCTTATGTATACCTAATTTTAGTCATTTTCCACAGTCCCCAGTTTTTACCATAAGTTAGTTCATTCCTGTTCATGTCATAGGTGAGGATGTACATGCTGACTTTAGTTATACAATTCGCTTTGGTAGACCGTATGCATTACAGGCAGATGGAAATAATTCTGTTATCAATGTAGACAGAATCGTGCACAACCATATGTAGTCAATGTGATGAGCGGGGAGGCAGTGCATACAAGATTGCATTAGCTGTGTCATACATTAGACCTGGAGATGGGGACATCACTTGAATGAGGTAGGGGATTTCGTTCGAATACAAACATTATGTCATACAAAAATGTCCTGGCAGAATAAGGGCTATTAAGTACATTTCTTGAGGTCTGGACTCCGTGAGGATCAAAACTAGACAGCATGTTCATGTGCATAACTGGTGTTCTACAATCATCAAGGTACAGAGTTAACGCCTTCTTAGTTATCCATGTACAGTTGAAAAGTGACCGATGTAAGGTTACGAAAGCTCAATTGGGTGTTAATCAATACAAAGTGGTTTGGAGAAGAATCCAACTTAATACAAGGGACAGTCAAGGGGTGGCAATGTTCAAAAAAAGGGTTCGTTTTTCCAATGTCTTATTTACAGCGAGCCATCACTGGTAGGCTCTCATCGTTCTTCCTCTTTCGTTGGCACTGTTGAGCACCGGCGGTGGAGCTATGCGTCCAGCTCTACTTAAGATCTCGCGTTGCAGGGTGTGGCCATTCTTTTGCTCTCGGACCACAGTCCTGTTTGTCCTGTTACCTAACTAATCTATCATAGGTACCTTAGGCGGGGTACCCGCATTCCGTTCTTCCTTCGTGACAAACCCTATTCTATCTTTTATGCTGTGTTTCTTCTCAGAGTCAAGTTCAAAAAAATTCCATATGCAAAAAGGGGGAGGGTGACGGGGGCATGCTTTGGGAGGCCGGGGGAAGAGAGGGTGGAGTGGGATCAGATCTGAGACAGACCAAGGAGGGCAGAAATTTCAAGCAAGTGGGCCCATCAATCGGGCACAATGGGCTGGGACTTTCGGCACGAGCTCATCAACGTGCAGGGGCTTCTGGACAGCCCTTCTTTCCTTCATTTTCCACGCTGAGAATGGTGCCTTGTCCCGCAACTCTTTGCTCTGTGGCTCCACCTTGGTCGAGGTCATAGATATTCCCCGATCCCCTGCAGCCAGGCTGTGCGTCACATCCGGCCCCTCTCCTCCGACGACTGCACGTTATCCTTAAATGAGTATAAAAAAACAAGTTTTAGAGAACTGGCAGGGGAAGACGTTTACACACTTTAATTTCTCTCCCAACCCCAAGTAGTTGGGGAAACGTTTATTGGTCACGATAGGGTGGATACTTAGTAATCCTTACATCGGTGTATGCTGATAACTCATGCATCATTGCTGTGGTTCAGGTTGGCAAGTATTTTCTATTTTCAAACATAATGTCTGTCTGGTGTTTTACTCCTGTTATATTTGCGAACGTGGCAAGAAGTCTGATATCTAAAATTTACATGGTTTTATCGAATTCAAACCGGCTCCTCTAGTAGAGACTCGTGTTTTTCTAAAACAAATCCTGCTGAGCCTTCAAGTTCTGCTAATTTATAAAAAGAGTGAAGTGCTATTATCATGGGCTTACAGCTACAGTCTTTAAGATTTTCTGGGGCGGCTGGTACAGAACTGGGACCATTCTGGAGAAACGGGGACGTTTCGGACATTCTATTTTTGTGCAATGGACGGTGGTAATCCGAACGATGAGGGTGGTGTTACTAAAGTACTTAAAAACAAAAGCCACTGACATATAGTTCCCTTTTAAGGGTCAGATTAGGGGACATCAGTCGTCTTACCTGTCCTTTCTTTCTCAGCCAATTAAGTTCCATCATTTTACAGAAAGGAGAGGTAGTAATATGGCAAAAATACGATCGTTTTGTTTCTGTCAATTTGTTCAAACACTGTTGTGTCTAAAGCCAATTATACCTGTACCGGCGAGATACAGTGTCCTCATTTGTTCAAGAGGGAGCAAGGGAGCCCTCAGAGGGAGAGAGCGTCGTGCGCACCAAATAGGCTATTAGTACAAGTACAACATAAAAAGAGAGGTAGAGAAAAACGTGTATAATAATAGGCTATTCAGTGCACACACATATAGAACAGTACGGGTCAGTTTTACGTGTAAAAACGCAAGCTGAGGGAAAACATAAATTCATAGTTTATGTACACACAAATACCAGATAGGGTGCGACAGTACATACATCAAGTACGAAAACCTAAGACAAAACGCAGAGCTATTTTGGGCAAAAGGACTTTTTCATGCGTGTTGCGTGTTTTCAGTACTCCAATCAATTCATTTGGGGGTCGAGCTCTTTGTTCTCCTTCCTTCCTAATAGCAGACAATTTTTGTTGGTAACCTCGCTTCAAAAAAATACTTACTCCTCTTAATTGGTCGGACACCAGTCCAGTCGTGCTTATACTCACGGTGGGGTCTTCCAACATCTAACAAATGATGATCCAAGCTGAGGTAAAGGAGGGGTGTCAGTCGGACGTGCGATGGTACAATTCTGACTTTTCTATGAGGGTGGAAGAAGAGGGGGTAAATCTAAAACATGACAATATCCCTAATTTCTGGGCTGGGGGGGATTTTGGATGAACCCCAACCCGGGGTATTCTTAACTTTTCTCGTCTAGTCCGCACATAAGTTGACTCACTGGTGCGCGTCATTTTGGGCGTACATTTGGGATATCGGTTGGGGTTGGGTTCGTCGTACTGAAATAAGCCTTCAAGTTTCTGGCGTAGGCCACTCTCCCATTCGTTAGCTCCAGAGAGAGTCGTTCCTAGGTAAGGAAAGTGCTATATTTTTATTCGTTTTTCACATGCAGGTACCATGTTCGGGTTTAATTTTCCTATCCCAGTGACCGTTCGATCAACACCTCAGTCATACAAAAAGCATTCTTTCGTCAACCTAGGCGTGCACCACACATAAGCATTCATACGACACAAATCAGGGCCCATGCGCACATTCATACCATACAAAAAACTTTTTCTTTCTGCGTGGAACACGGTGCATTCTGGGTCTTCTCCATACTTCAGCTGAAATTCCGATATTAACCTGCAGAAAAGAAAAGAGGGGGGGGGTGACAGCTTTCAAAGCACATCAGCGCGCAAAAACACGAAAATGTTTTTACCTACCACGTACCTGACTTATCTTCTTTTGGATGCAGTACCTTGCATCTCGGCATTGAAGCCCAGAGGAACTGGTCTACTGTCTTATTCATAGATATATCTAAACATCAGGATCTTTACTTATTGCTTATGCTGCAGGAATGTAAAATACGACAGATCCTGACTATTCTTTTCGCAATATTTCTATGTACCATGTCTTTCTAATTTTTCATAACCAACATTGCTTTATTTTACTTGCCCATTATCTATTTTGAGAATAGTAGCCTTTATTCGAGAACCTACCAATCTAAGTGACTGTTATGAGGCTAGTTCCACATATTTAAAAAACTTTATTTGTGAAGATGCCAGCATTCAAATACGGGCCTCAGACCATGTAGGCCGGTCACGGAGCAGAGGGGAAACGCATGAGGTAAGGAGACATTACACTGTAGTATAGAAGTAGGTAAAGGACGAGCCATTTAATTGAAAAACTAAACGCGACTAACGGTTGCAGGACCAGTGAAGGTTTATTTTATAGTTGGAAGCATAACTGGATCAGTTACGATAAAATCGTTCATACGTACACCATGGGCGAGTATCATTAGTAACATTATTTCGGAGCTTTTAATAATACAAGAATCAAAAATGACAAAGAAAACACATCGATAGGGCTGTCCGCATGTTCAGTCAGTACCCTTCTCCGCCCGCCGTGTGCACAAAGGTCGCATACATATCCCATAACATCAAGGTTTAAGCAACTAGAACGTCATAAGGAATTGCGAGTCCCGCCCATACTGGCGCCATTTTGGTCGAGGCCGGGCGGGCCCATAGTATAGTCCAAATGCCTCCAATAACAAGTGGTCGGACCAGAATCCCTTTCGGTAGTTCAAAAGATTCCGTTAATGCCAGCAGAGAGGACAGGCGGCGTGAACCGCAACTTAAAAGCGAGGAAGGCAAAATCTTCCCTACCGGGTCACGCTGAGGTCCCACCGCAGCTGATCGAATTGACAGTCTACAGTGTCTCTTAGTAATTTGGGCAAAAGCTGGCGTTAGCACGAGAGCATCACCATCTTGTGGCGACGTTGTGGCCACTCCAGAGAGCGGGACAGCAGGCGTGTCCCTCCACCGATGCGCTGAATCAGCCTTTCCTACGGCACCAGATGTGGATAAGGCGGCGGTCACCCGGGGCAGCGGCATATCTGTGGGTGATACAGTGGCGGTTGCCCCCACCGGAAGCCCGCAGGAGTCGAGGGCCAATGAGCCGGCCGCCATCTTGTGAGTCCCGCAGCAGCCGCCCTTCACCACGGCCACTGGGGCGGGTCCCTCGGCCAGTCAACCGCGGGGGCCCGTTGAGTGGAACGCTAATGGCAGTCTTGGTGCAGGAGAGGAACCTCCACCTGGAGGGGGAGGGGGGCCGTCCACGCCACCTCTCCGCGGGCGCCCCACGCCATCTCCTGGCGTAGATATACAAAATGGCCGGACCCACGACCCTGAGTTTAAGAGTCTCATGCTCGATCGATTGAGCTAGCCGGGCCGGGCAACGGAAGAGGGTGCGGGGGGTGAGGAGAGCCATCAGCAAGGCATCCCCCCGCACACAACTTGTTGGGCACCACCTCTGGACGTCCTGGGGACGGGCCTCGGCGCGCGGTGTCGCCTCCGGGCTATTCGCACAACGGTCCTCCACCCCAGGCCGCCACCGATGCTACCTCGCCGGCTGATGGCTTTTGTAGACTTTCTAAAGCCCAAAAACCTACTAAAAAGTAGCCCAAAGTAGCCCAACATTGCTACTTTGAGGAAGGAGGGGCAGGGACAGCGTCAAGCAGACGGCGAATGCATTTGCGTTTGTTGTTGCAGCCGTTTGTTATGTAAATAGTTGTTTAATAAATAGTTGTATAATAAAACGTTTTAACATGTTACTTTGCTGGAGTGTTGTATATATTTATAATATTTGCATAGGGTTTGTCGTTATTTGGGCGGGGTGGGCGGTGGAGCCGAGCTGTCTTGCAGTCATCATGGCGTCGAGTTCGGCTCTTCTCACTAGTTTCATATTTCTCATGAGGGGTTGTTCCTAATGTTTCTTTTTTAGCGAGGTCAAAAAGAGATCTCATCAGTGGCCTACTGATTTTGCTCGATTCCTTTTGTTTTTCCTAACGATTTTTATGTTATTGTTTGCTAGCACGATACAGCGGCTAATCCGCATTTTTTATATATATGTCCTTTTTATTAGGGGTGTCCTCCGGTGGAGCCGGATGATCTACCTCCAATAAACGGTCCGGGCTGAACCAACTACCAACAAACGGGGCAAAGATAGGCATGACGGGTTACAAAGGGGACAAAAGTCTGCACTACCTATCCTTCACTATCCGCAAAGACTAAACAGAGTATTGCGACTCTGTGCTTATTTGTGAATAGAGAATAACCCAAAGAGAACCAATTCCGAACGATCAATGTTCGGTCAAGCAATCAATCAAATGAGGGATAAAAATAGGCACGACGGATTACAACGGGGCAAAAGCCTGCGTTACCTATCCTTCACTATCTGCAAAGACTAAACAGAGTATTGCGACTCTGTGCTTGTTTGCAAATAGAGAATGATCCAAAGAGAACCAATTCCAAAACAGTAAATGCTTGGATAACAATCAATCAAATGGAGAGGAAAGCAGGCACGACGGATTACAACGGGGGCAAAGGCCTGCGTTACCTACCCTTCACTATCTGCAAAGAGAGAATACTCCTATTCTTCCCTGTTTGCAGACAGAGAATCTCTCAGAAACAATCAAATGAGTAATACTAGTATTTTCAAACAATCAAACAATCAATTCGCAACTCGTCGTGTTACACGACCTTACCCGGACCGCAAGGACAGTTTCTCGTCTTCCGCTTCCAGCGCCTGATCGTCCTCTATTCTCCGTAATTGCTGTGGCACTCCTGATGGTTCCCAGTCAGGACGGTAGATCACTCGAGAGAGGTCTGCTCAGAACCGGTGAAGTTCGGATGATCGGCTGCCAGACGAGGGTCTATCGGGCAGGTGCACTTCCCGATCGTTGCAGTCGTTCACTCTGTCGTTGGGACCTCTCCCACTGGATCCACGTGTCACTGATGGGCCCCACGTTTGGGACGCCAATTGTTGAAAGGTAGGGCCGATGTCGACCAAGATCCTTCAGTGTTTGCCCGGCGTTAGCCGCCTCACATACCATTTAATATTACCAAACAAAGAGGCAGGCGCTGGAGACAGGAAGGCAGGAAACAGGAGTTTATTCCGACGGAGCAGAACACGTCAAATCAGACAACAGGGTATCTTCTCGAGGTGCTCTAACCGCATCTCTGAGGCCTGGCCTCTTATACATAGGTTTATGGTTTTATTACATACATTGCATCCGTAATGTTTCTTTGAAGGCCAGGAAAGACATCCTTGGAGTCCCCGGTCCAGGCCAGTTCCCACACATATCTACAGTAGAGTTCCCACCCCGATCTCAGCATGTGGTGGTTATCGCGCAGCTGGACATTCCGCTGGGAACGGAAAGTGGGTGGTCGGTCGGATCTGGAGGTGTGAGGGTATTGATTAACCACCGCTCCTCTGATGTGAGGCGAGGTCCTACTGTAGGGAGCAATAAACTGCATCTGTTGGGCCTGGGATCAGGCCGGGCAATCGGGCAGGGAGGAAGAGGTTACCAAAGGGCCTGTTCTATGAATGGGATGAAAGAGCGAGGGGGTAGGGGGTTCAGCACGAGATGTGGCTCTGAGACAGGGTCGTGTTTAGAGGTGCGTTTATGGCCCAAGCAGGAGAGACCGGGGGCTGTCAGGGCGCGGGGGAATGCTTGCGAGGCTGGGGAGTGAGGGGGAGAGACGCGCAGGCTATTGGCAGTGGGCAGAGAGGTCATGACACACAAAATGGCTGCCACCTACGTTCGTGATGGGGCCTAAAAGGGACAAGATGGCGTGGCCACTGTTTCGTGATTTTCGCTTTACTTTCAACAGTGGCTGTGGTGAACATAAATGAACGCCGCTTATGTATACCTAATTTTAGTCATTTTCCACAGCAGTCCCCAGCACGTAGGGGAGGCCAAAGGCCCCCTGTACTAATTTAAACAATAGCCCCTGAGAAGTGACAGTCCATGGGGGTTTGTGAAACACCCCCCATTACTTATGCATAAGCCTTGGGGAGGCGCTTCTCTTTTTTTTTTGGCAGAAGCTGCGGCTCCAGCTCGACTCCCGCTGAAAATTATTTTTGAAAAAAAGGTGTTTGTCCTGGTGGGGTCCCTCTGCGAATCCCCCAGGAGGCGTAGGGGTCATCCTACATTGATTTAAGTAACAGAATATATTTTTGCCGTAACGATAAATACGCCTTTTCTTTAGTTTGCCTTTAAATTAGTTTTTCCATTCTAATGATTTTTAAATTAGTTAATCAATTTATGTTTTATTACTGTTGATAACCAACAACTAGTAGTTGCTATTTTACCTTTTGATGAGGTCTGTTTTTATCATTATAAGTGTCTAATGAAGGTGACAAAGTACCTTATTAAAAACATACTAATCCCAATGTGTTTGTTTTTATATTTCCTGCTGTGAATCATTTTCATTAAGAGAGGTTATGTAATGAAAGTGATTTTTGTTTCCCAACATATGTTTTTCATGTTTCGAAGAGTAGCCAATCAATTTGTAGCATTTTTATAATAATAGATTATGTAAGTCAGTTATTCTTTAATAACATTTTAATAATATACAACACAGAATTAAAAGTAATCAACAGAAAATACGTTCCTTTTAAAATACGTAATATGTTACGTAATTTGAAGTGTACATGTCATGACAATCGTTTTTTACTAGTCAGAGCTGAATGTTTGAGGGATGGTTTCAACTTTTTGGTGAGATGTCTTTTTTAATTGCCTTCCATTTATTTCTGGGATTATGAAGGTGGTTTGCCACAGTTCTCATGAAGTCTGGATTCTATGAGAATGTTGGCATACTAGGAAGAGCAGCATGCTTTATGTCATTAGTTTGTGACTGACTTTCAAGGACTGAATGCAGTAAATATGTTTTTGTTTCCTTTGAGATTGTCCAAGGAAAGGGTGAGTAGAACATGCCATGACATCACAGGAAAGTGATAGAACACCATCTTGGACAGGAAAGCTCCTGCAGCCCAAACTGGGGAGATAGGCATCCTAGTTAGGAAAGAATATAACCATAATGACACTCGCTGTCACCGAAAAATTACATTGTCCTTTTATGGCATGCACAAGAAGAGAGATTGATTGCACGACATCCTTCCCTTGACTCATGTGATAATTCTGGTCCTTCATACCACTGGTCTTATTCTACTGAACTCTCAGGCTGATATTGTGGATTATGAGTAAATCCACTAATCACGAGTGTTCACCATACAGGGTTACCACAGCAACAACACATCAACACCTGCTCGTTGTCCTGAGTGAAGCAGGCAGGGCATCCTTCCTGCAGGACATGTGTGCTGATTTCGCGTTTGCTACACCACTTCCACTAACAAAAAAATGATGCTCTCCAGTGAGTTCTGTCTGAGGATGTAATACAGATTTGGGTTGTACAGGAGTATGGTGAAGTGGTTTAGGCATGTTACATGAGATGGAGAACACTGGTTTCTACATTACATAACATGCCCAATATGTGCCATCCTAAAATAATGATTTTACATGTTGGAGGCAATGGTCATGATCATATTGCAGGTTCATATCCTTATTTACCTGCCACATATCCCAAAGCACATTCCTTTTGAGGTGGCTTAATGACTTCATTACACTTAGTATTCTGTTCTCAGTGACTTAAAGTTAGCTAAAGATGTTTTTCAGGAGGAATGTTGTCATAGTGGAATATTCTTAGATGCCTTATCATCGTGGTTTTGCTAGCTTGTGCAGAAGATTAAGTTGACCATGTTTAAGGATATCACCGTATTCACAGCAGACGAACCCTTCTCTATTTTTATGATCTGCTGCATCCAAAGGTACAAAATACTGCCCATAACCATAATTTAGGTACCACATTCACCAATACAGTCCTCTTCTGGTTACCTTTCTTGTGTATACGTTTCATGTAATATGAGAATCAAATACAAATGCAAGTTACTTCATAAACTCTATAAAGAGACTGTGACTGATGTACAGCTGTACCAATATGATAGGGTTTCTAAAAGTGTTTCAAAATATAAATGGTTTGTTCTACAAACTGAAGGTGTAAGGGTTTGATCACTGTCATGTGCTGTTACCACTATGCTTAGGGCCATATGTATCAAGCAAATTTGCATTCGCAAAGGCCGAAATTCGAAGAATTTTGGCCTTTGCGAATGCGAATTTGCTAAATGGTATGTATTAAGCAAAATGTAGTTCAAAAAAAGGAATCGCAAAATTTGCGATTCCTTATTTTGCGATTGCATTTAAGGAATCGCAAATTTTGCGATTCCTTAAATGCAATGTAAGAAGCCAATAAAAATAGCAAATTGGTCTTAAGGAATCGCAAATTACCACCAACTTCTAGTTGGTGGTAAGTTGCGAATTCCTTTCAAAATGCATATTTTTTCATTTTTCAAAGTGCCATGTGACGCACATACATGCCCTTAGGGCATGTATGTGCGCCACATGTGCACCCATGCAGATTTCAGGGGTGCAACAGGGTGTCCTTTGGACACCCCTGCACCCTTGAAAATATTCTCAATTTGCAATTAGCAAATTGCGAATCGCAAATTTCCCCTTCATTCCTATGGGCCTCCTGGGAAAATATTCCTTAATTGCGATTAGCAATTTGCTAATCGCAATTAAGGAATTTTAAGGAATCGCTAAAAAGAAGCGAATTTCTACGTACATACCATTTTGCAATTTCTAAATAGCGATTCCTTAAAAATCGCTATTTAGAAATCGCAAAACGGAATGTTGATACATATGGCCCTTAGTGTTTAGGGCCCATATGTATGAAACTTCCAATTTGCATTTCCTAAATAGGAAAGCCTAAGAAATCGCTATTTGGGAAATGTATATTGGAATTGATGAAATGTGCAATTTCCCAAAAGCTGTTCCTATGGATACACAATCGCTTCTAGGAAATCGCAAATTTTCAGTTTCCTAATGGGAAATAGCACATTAGGAAATGCAAATCAAATTGTACTTTTGGGCCTAAGGCCCCCAAGTAGTAATGGTGTGCAATTTCCTGTTAGGAAATCGCACCTATGGAAATACAAAACCATTCATACCTTGGGTCCTTACGCCCCTTGTAACTCACCTTTAACTGAAAGTGGTGCACAAAAGCACTCCAATGCCCTCGGAGCGAGTGTGAGCTCTATGCCACTTTGAAAAATTCATTTGGGGAGGTTTTTTATAAACTGCACCTTGTTATCATTGGATTGGATTCGATTGTAATAGCATTTTATAAATGCCCATTTTGCATTAAGGCAAATGCTTTGTACATGGGGTTAGGAAATCGCAAATAGAAAATACCTATTTGCGATTTCCTATTTTGGTGATCCCTAAATTCGATTTCTATGGGGCAGAAGTCTACATTTTCAGCCTTTGGTACAAAGGGAATAGCTACTTAGCTTTTCTTTATGGCCAGAAACAGCTATTCGGTCCTTTAAGAAATGCTAAATAACTTTTTACATATGGGCCTAAGAAATTGTTGCATTTGCCCACATGCATCAACGTTTTTTGCATTCGCAAACGGTGCGATTCGGAAAAATCGGCCGTTTGCGAATGCAAAAACCGTTTTTGGGATGCATCAAACTTTTGTGCACAATTCGCATTTTTTAGCATTTCTAAAAAATGCGAATGCATTTAAAGAATCGCATTTGTGCGATTCCTTAAATGCAATGCATCATTTTTTTTAAATTTGCGAATTTGAAAATTGGAAGTGCAAATTAACACGAGGTTGACCCTCGTGTTAATTTGCGAAAATTGTTAAAAAAGCAAAAAAATGCATTTTTAAAACTTGCATGTTACAGACACACATGTCCATAGGACATGTGTGTGTGAAACATCCACTTAAAAATACATTTCAGGGGTGCAGGGGAGGGTCCTTTGGACCCCCCCCCCTGCACCCATGGAATGCATGAAGATTATGCGAATTCTAATTTGCGAATTCGCAATTCCCATTGATACCTATGGGCCTTTTGGCCCATAGGAATCAATGGGAAATGCGAATTAGCAAATTAGAATTAGCATAAAATTAGCGATTCGGTAAAAAATGCGAATTTTACCGAATCGCTAATATTATTAGAAAATATTCATGCATCCCGTTTTGCGAATTCTAAATTGCGATTCGCTATTTTTCGCAATTTAGAATTCGCAAACGGCCGGGATGATGCATGTGGGTGATTGTTCGGTGGCTGCATTGGAGAATGTTCTTTCATATTGCATGCTAGAGAATTCATTTTTTTACTTTACTTAAAGATACTTCATTTTTACTTATTGGCATGTAAAACAATGCAACATTTTCAAACATCTCAATGTATGATTTAGTTTTGTGTCCTGAGTTTATTTATAAACATAAACTTCAAAGAGATTATGTTTTTCAAACATTACTTAAATCTTTGGAATTGTCAGTGGATTTCTTTTTTTTTTTAAATGCTAGCTAATGTCTTATCACCATAACTATAATGTTACTTTAACCTTGGTTTCTTCCAGTGAATTCTTTTTTTTGTTAGTGTATGGGAAGATTTTTTCACCATTTCCAAACCATAACATCATTTTGAACTTAGTTTTTTTTCCTGTGAGTTACTGTTGTTTTTTTTGTCATACTACGCTTATGCCCCTGCTGTGCATGGCCTTTGGCTGTGTGTAGTGGGGTTGGCTGCAGGACCTGGGCTCTTCCCAGGCACTACACCCAACCCTCCACAGGTGGCAACCACACCTGTGCATAGCCTACTGCTGAGCGCACCATGGGGTTGACCACAGTGCAAGGCCAATGGCTAAGCCTTGCATCCAATCAGTGGCATATCTACTCTTTAGGCCGCCCGTGGGGGCCCCTTCATTTGCCGCCTACGGTGGCCCCTTTGTTTGCCCCCTACGGTGGCCTACTCTAGTAGCGCCGGCCTTTCACTTTGCAGGCCTCAACCTACCCTGCAGTTCAAAGAGAAGCAGATATCCCTGTGTGGGTAGGTGCAATGAGTTACTTCACATGCCTGCAGGGAGGGGTCTGACGGATCCATAGGTTCCCCCATTGCCTTTCCAAGAGGTTCTTTCAAGACAGTGTAACACTTCTTTGTGGGGCTCAGTCAGTGCACCATGCCTATAACTCCTTTGTCCCTGCGTCCACCTCTATAATGCAGCGTAGGCGCACAAGCAAATTGTTTCCTCATTTGATGAGGGGCATGCCCCCATGCACAAGAGAATGTCCTCTTCAGTTCATAGCAGCTCTACATTTGCGCAAGCATTATCTGTATTACAGAAGGGTTATTGGAAGTGTCTGTGGCCCCTTCTGTAATACAAAAGTGCAGAGGGATGCACATATCAGGCACACATGCATGCTGAGTTCCTGTGGAACGTTTGATAAAAAAAGCCCTAGATGTGCAGTGTGGGACATGTTATTTATTGCCATTGCTACGTGTGTTGGATGGGGCATGACTCACGGAGGTGAAGCCTCGACTTGGTCATAATGCCCTTTCTCTCTATCATCAAAACATGGGAATGAATAGCATATTAATCTGGTCAATAGCATATGTGGGACTTTTTCACAATTATGGAGCACAGTCACTGTTTGCGAAGCAGCACATTTCAAACTGGCACACTCAGGAAAGAGAGGGACAGTGAACCCTGTTACTGATAATAGCCCTGCCCTCAGGGAAGATGGGAATTTGCGATGCCATAGGGTAGTCGTTAGAGAAAGATGAAGCGGCTGCTTGAAGCAGGTGTTCCATCTTTCACTGCTGGAGGCACTTCAAAGAGGAGACAGGGATCCCGCAGCAGGCGATTGCAGTGAGTG
The DNA here is from genome assembly GCF_964261635.1 of Lissotriton helveticus. NCBI lineage: Eukaryota > Metazoa > Chordata > Amphibia > Caudata > Salamandridae > Lissotriton > Lissotriton helveticus. Next base: position 1,473,214,881 of record NC_136067.1, read on the forward strand.
ACTGACACTTGCTTCCGGGAAGTGATCTCAGGCCCCCCTCCAGAGGGTTGCTGCTAGAAGGAGCACATACTGTGCTCCACCTTTTTGTAGCGCACAGCCAATGAGGCTCCTGACCACATTTTTGCATCCACACCCACATCCTTAATAAGGGGCGGGTGCAAAGGCAAAGAGTTTCCCTCATGCAAATGAGAGGAAAAAAAAGTTTTAGTACCCGTGTGGCCCTACCCGGGCAAGGGAGCTATCTGTATCAGGGAAGGAGCTGCACAAGTGTCTGTGGCCCCTTCTGTGATGCAGTAGTGCTCTGGGGGCACAACATATGGGTACACAAGCCCATTGTGCCCCCAAGGAGCTGCCTGTAATGGTTAATGACAAGACATCTTTTTGATGTGGATCTTTATTTATTTCAAAATGTTAAAACTATGATACACGGTATTACATTTGTGCAGCAAGATAATATATTGAAGAGCCCCTCCCATTATAGAAATAGTTGTTTTTATATGTAAAGTCATAGCATATTCTGTGAGGGTGTGCTTTTTTTTAATGTCAATTTCACTGTGCTTTAAGTGACATAGAATCCATCTTATTCAATATAGTAGAAAATGTGTGTTTGATAGAACAGTTGAACAAAATGACATGATTCTAGCCACATTTATTTTTATTACCGTTTAGCACTGCCCTTTCTTTAACTTTCAGCAAAAAAAGCTTTTTGCTGCCAATGTTGATTGATGCTGAGTGTGTGCCACTTGACTTTGCATCACTGAGTGGTGTCTATCATCATACCGGCACGGAAGCTTAGTAAAGCTGAGCCCGTGTTTTTTTGTTTGCCTGCCTGGTATGAATAATGATCGCTCAAAATACACAAATTTTGTACCAATGTGTGATGAATGTGCTCAAAGAAAAGGTTCTTAGGCACCAAGTGCACACTCCAAGCCAGTATTTGTGTATTCATGTAACTTAGTGTTACATAGTGCCTTCATATCCCTCATTGAATTGATCAAAATTTGGAGATTTAACTATATTTTGGAGGATCTGCCTATGGCTCTAATATAGGGGAAGATATTTCTCCAGCATTCAGAAAGCATGCATATCAGTCTTAATTACCTATTGTGGAGACATTGAAGCTTGCTTGTTCTATAAGTTCCAACAACTACCGGAATCATTAGGGTTTCCACAGATCTGGTGCTCTTGGGGATGCTATAAGTTGTAGCTTAGCACTTGCTCTTAGCAGTGCTTGCTCCTTTCCTTCCCATGACATATGCTGTGTCCCATTCCTTTGTTGTGCTGCACCTGCAGATTCCATCAACAGCAGTTTGTACTGTGGCTGGCCAAGGTGGGATCACGCTCATTGTGCTCTTGTCATCGCAAATAAAGCTGTTTCTAAAGCTGCCAGTGTCCGTGTCATCACCACGTTTTTGGCGACGATTGAAAGCCACATGTGATGACACCTTTAGAGCACTGCAGCATGACCTGGGTTGTATGCGAGGCTGGGCAGTGTCGACCTGTTCAAAGAGAGTGAAACACTTAATCATATGGTGAGTCGCTGCCGCTCCATGTTCCTGCGCTCCATCCTTTCCGACCATCCTGATTTTTGTTCTTCTACTTTAGGTTATTTGTTGTGGGTATAAGGGAGGGGGTGTGTTGTAGCGTAGCACTTGCTCATAGCAGTTCTTGTTCCTTTCCTTCCCATGATATATGCTGTGCTCCATTCCTTTGTTGTGCTGCACCTGCGGATTCCATCAACAGCAGTTTGTAATGTGGCTGGCGAAGGTGGGATCACGCTCGGTGTGCTCTTGTCATCGCAAATAAAGCTGTTTCTAAAGCTGCCAGTGTCCGTGTCATCACCACACTATCCATGAATGATACCAACTGAGATACCAAATATTGCTACAGCTCTTGCTGCTATAGAGTCTCATCGTAAAAATTTCAACTCATTCTTTTTGCGGAAATAGAAAATTGTAGAGGATGGGAACGCGAAGGATCACTGGAAACACTGGTATATCCAAAAGCTACTATTTATTTGTAGCATAGAAATAGTTAGTATATAACAACGTAGCCCACAGCATAAGTAGTAGCGGGAGCAGGAACAACACAGCAACTGACCTAGACAAGTACAGAATCAACCATGACATAACAACGTTCCAAAGCATAAGATTCCATAGAATTAAAGAAACAGTAAGAATATAATACCACATACCCTCCCACCATATAATACAAAAAACTTCAATACAATACATAATCATGAAATTTGACAGGCATTCTGCAAACCCGTTAATCACGTGCAGATGTCATAACTGGTGAAGTACAAGAATGAGTAGGTGAAACAACATTAGAACAATTTGGAGAAGAACATGTAGAATCAGTGTTAACATTAGTTGAATTAGAGAAATTTATAATGTCAAATCCAGGTCCAAAAGTAAAATCAGTATCGTCTTCAATAGACCTGTTGGCATAAACTTTGTTAAATATACTAACTTGATTGTTAGTAAGTTTTACAACATTGTTCTTATTCCACCAACCTCGGTTTTCTAAAAGAACAGAAGGTTTGGTGACCCTGACAACCCGAACAGGTAATGTAAACTTAGATTGGCCCTTGCAAACTTTGTAGGGTTTTTTGATGAGAACCCAATCATCAGTTTTGAGATCAGGGCCAAGTGATCTGGAGAGACCACCGTACGTTTTCTTTTGCAGTGATTGATTTGAAGGAACTCTAGTTTTAATTATTTGAGGATCTGTCATAGTATTTCTCTTGTGATGTAAAGCAGAACCAATCCAATCCAATCCAAAAATTCTTTATTTCGGCCACATAGGCCATAAAAGAAGCAGTAAAAATACATACAGATAAAAGGCAATATATACAATAAAAACCAACTGGACCTGCAGTGTTTAGAAAATACAAGGTAAAAAAGGTTTAACCAGACATTTTCTTCCTTATTATCCATGCTGCCATTAAGAATCTGGAAACCGCAAACACAATGTGGCCCAGGGTACTAGTTTTCATAACCCTGTAGGCCTGTAAATAGTTGCTGAAGCCCAGGTTCCGGCATAGAGGGGCTAGCCAGCGCTTCCTAGGGCTCCGGTAGGCATGGCAACAAAACATTATGTGCAAATCGTCTTCCTCCTTAACTTTACAGCATGGGCAGAGCTTGTCGCCCCCTATCGACCATTTATAGGTGAAGACTTTGGTAGGGAGCGTACCAAACCTCCATTGCAGGAACAGTTTCCTCGCCAAAAGAGGATAAATAAAATCCATAAAAGTTTCAAAGACATAAGAATTTTTGGATACTATAAAACATCCAGTCAGGGTGCCACTGTCATAGGCATTGTCCATGTCAGCAAGGTTTTTGTTCTTGTAAAGCTGTGCGAGGGTTTTGCGCGATATCCTTCTACATCCTTGAGCAGGATCATCCCATAGGTCTGGTAATTTAAGGTTAGAACATTCCGACCTAATAAATGCCAGCCAAGGGATCTTGCCATTGACATCCAACCTCATGACGTGTATAAGGTCCTGCCTGTAGTGATGCAGTTCCTCGGTGGACCATACCCGATGCCAGAACTTCAGTGGTTTCGACCGTAGGTCCTCTGCAATTGACGGAAGGCCCAAGTCGAGTCTTAAAGGGAGTAATGGTGTGCCTTGCGGGAGGGCAAGTAAACGCCTAAGGAAGCAATTTTCCACCCCTGCCATGACCTTCCCAGCTTTATGTCCCCACAGTTCACTGCCATACAAGGCAGCTGCCTTCGCCTGAGTCCTGTACATTTCTAGGGCCGGACTAACAGGCTTGAAGGTGGACTTGTTAGACACCCTCAAGAGTGCGCCCGATAGCTGGGAAAGTTTCAACCTGGATCTTGCTACCTGGGAGTCCCATGCCAGATTTTCTTGAAGTGAAACCCCCAGATATGTAAAGGTGGAGACCCTTTCAAGGCTAGTTTCCCCCAGTTTTGGATTGGGTCTGGTCTTGGTGGGAGGGTTGAAGATCATGAACTTAGTTTTTCCCGTGTTCACCTCCAACCCATGTTGTCGACAGAAATGACCAAAACCATCCACAATCCTCTGGATCCCCATAGGTGATTTGGAAAGGAGGAGGGTATCGTCGGCAAACATTATTGCCGGGACCCTCCTTCCTGCCAGGACCGGGGCGTCATTGTCCCCAACAGCGTCTAGATGTTGGATGACGCTGTTTATGTACAGACAGAACAGTGTTGGAGCCAAAACACAGCCCTGCCTGACACCTCGGCGGACCGGGAATTTACCCGAGGGCTTACCATCCCTCCCACACCTCACTACCGCAAAGTTGTTCTCATGCAGCCTAATGATGATTCTAAGGAGGTGGGGGGGAACTCCTAGCTTCTGCAAGACCTCCCATAACTTCCCCCTCGGGACCAGGTCGAAGGCTGACCTCAGGTCCACGAAGACCATGTACAGTCGACCTCCCTCTAGCGTGACCGTCTTCCAATACAGGAGAAGGAGGCGAAAAATTTGGTCCATGGTCGACGTGTTCTTCCTGAAGCCAGCCTGGAGGGGGCTCATGATGTCATTGACCTCGGCCCAGTCTAGGAGATGGTCCAAAATGAGGCGCGCAAAAAGCTTTTGAGGCACATCTATCAGGCTTATAGGCCTGTAGTTAGAGGGGAGCAGAGTAGAACCCTTCTTGTGGATGGGTACGATCTCTGCCCCCAACCACGACCCAGGGATCGCCATACCTTCAAGAATGGCATTGAAGAGAATAAGAAGGTATGGGCCCCAGATGTCCGGGTGGTGCCTAAATAGATCCCCGGGTAACCTATCCAGGCCTGGCGCCTTCCCCACTGCTAAACACTTGAGGGCATGCTCCACTTCCCCCAAGGATAGATCCATTCCAAGCTCCTGAGTACCCATGGGCAGTTGCAGCTCTGTAGCCGGGCAGGAACTAGTATCTTGGTAGAGAGCCCCAAAATGGGCCTCCCAGACCGCAGGGGCTATATTTGGCTCGATCGCTTTACTAAGTTCCCCTGTCCCATTGTTCACTAGGGCCCAGAATTTCCGGGAGTCCCTAACCTTGAGAGCATCATAAAGATCCTGCCAATGGGTCCAATCCCAGTCGGACCTTGCAGCCGCCAACACTGATTTGTGGTACTTCCTGAGGTCACGTACTTTAGCCTTATCTGAGCCCTCTTTTATTGCTACAATGAGCTCCGATTTTGCCGCCCTGCAATCTTGGGTGTACCAGGAGGGAACCACAGTCCTTTTCTTCCGAGTTGGAACCTCCGGATGGAATACCTCGGCCAGGTCCCTCACTAGATCCTGGTGAATGCTTCCCAGTTTCTCGTGATAATCTGGGGTTCTTGGTTCATTCAGGAGAGCAGCCACGCCCATAAAGCTGGGAAGTGCCAGCTCATATAGTTTCTTGATGGACTCGTCCGAGCCCACCAGCTTTCCCCACTTGACCCGGCGCCTGTTTGTAGTCAGGGACAGACCCCCCAGATCATCCCCTTGACCAGCTGGGGAAGGGTCCGTCATGGGCAGAGGGCACAAGATGTTTAGGCAAAGGGCATTGTGGTCACTGTCTGACCTCTTAATTACCCTAAAGTCAAGCACTTTGGGCCAAAGTGAGATGTCCACCATGATGTAATCAAGCCTCGACTCATGGCCCCTCCTATTGAAAGTACAGACTGAGGGGGTATCGGAAGGGGTACGACCATTACACGCCCTCAGTGCGCAATTCAGGGTAAGGGACATGAGCTGTAGTGCCAGATTGGACCAGGCTTTAGGGTGGGGTGAGGACGAGGGTGGAACCCCCCAGTGGTCATCCTCGGCCGTTAAGGCACCATCCAATAAGCCTTCCAGAGGTTCAAAGTGGCAATTGAAGTCTCCTCCAAGCACCACCTTGAGGTCACCCGGAAGTTGGCCCAAAAATGAGGCCAGATCAGTCAGGGTAGGTGATTCGTTTGGCGAGGCCACTGGACGCGAGTAGACGTTGACAATGGCCCACGAGGATTTGTCAGGCCAAGTGAGCCGCACACACTGGATGTCCTGCGAACATGCATGTACTTGCTCCGCCTGGCACCCAGTGTGACTCGCAATCCAGATTGCCAGGCCCCCAGATGGCCTCCCCCTTCCAGCCCATTTGGCAGGAATTTCGAATACTTCAAACCCTCTCCTAGACTGAGCGCCCCTCGCCCAAGTCTCCTGGAAGAGGAGTATGTCACATCCACCTACCAGGCAATCCCATTCAGGCGAGCCTTCCTTGTTCGCAATACCTGCCACATTCCAGGAGAGAATCCTCAATCCTGGAGCAGGTGATAGAGTGCCCTGGGCTCCAACAGGAGGTTGCAGGGTGACCATGGGTGATCCAGCATCTGGGGAACCAATTCCGCAGTCAGCAGTGGCAGCAGGGCCGGCCCGCTCCACTGCCCCTGCCTGCAGAATATGGGCTGATCCGATGTCAAGTGGGGGACCCAGTTGACACAGAGTATCGTCCGTGTCAGCCTCGCAATCGTGAGCGGTCTGCAGCCGGGCTGATTCCAGCATGGGGACCACACCCGATCCCACACAACCCTGCACATCCACCACCATCCTCCCAGGACCAGACAAGATTGACCTAATTTGTGGTCAATCAACCTGGTCCAGACAGGAAAACCTGTTGTGATGTGTGAAGTTTGCCTGGGCAGTTAGTAGGGGGTGCCTTGGTCTATAGCGGGAGCCATCTACAGCAAAGCCCACCCTAGTCCACCCCTTCTCACTCCCTCCCACCATGTTGGCGCCACTAGGATAGAAATAAGAAAGGGGTACAAGTTCGATTTTGGACTTGTCAGGCCTTACAAGCCAGTTGCAGATGTAATTTGCAACATGTGGGCTCCTAAAACTTAGGACGATGCAATCCCCTGACCTATTCTTTGTAGTAGGGCCAATCCACGGGATCCTCCTTACCATCAGGACCTCACCCTTCAAGTTTGGAGGCAGCGGTCTATTTATGCTGAGCCAGCTTATAACCTTATTGCGGAGGGAGTCTTGAGACTCCCTAACGCCACCAGTTAGTTCAGGAACTCCCACCATGATTGCCGTAAAAGGGACAGCCTCTGGGGGCAGGTTGACCACCCTACGTCTATCAGGGGGGGGGACAAGACCATCGCTCGGGGCATTTACAGAACCCAATGTCGCCCTTGTCCGCGGCGCGAGTTGCGGCGCAGGGGGTAACTTAGATCTCCTGGGGGCCGGAACAGGGGGCCTAGGTGCTGGAGGTAGCAAGGTGCACGTCTGAGGAATGGACGCGCCATTTGCACTAGGCAATACCCTACTGGAAACCTGGGGCAATGTGGGGGAATGTAGACTATTCCCAGGTGGTTCCCCGATAGCTATAGGAGCATTTGCAGCTATACCAGGGCTATTCCTAGTGTAGTTATTATCCCGGGACTGGAGTAGATTTTCTATTGCCTCTAATCTAGCTGAGATGGGGGTTAACAGATTCTTAATAATAGCTGTAAGCGATGTAATTACTAAATCTGAATTGTTTGATGATACCCCACCAAAGATAAATGGGCCCGCCGCCGCTGGTGGTAGGACGGAAGCTGGCGAGGCCACATGATCCGACCCAGACCCAGATAGAATAAGCTCTGGGGAGACTGAAATATCTGTGCTTTCTTCAAGGGATGAATCAGATACAACAGTTCTTGCCCTTTTTACCCTCTTTATTTCATCCGGCCTTTTCCTTTTTAAGGGCTGAACCACCCCACTACCTACAGGGTCTGGTAACAGGACCGCTTGGCCCGCTTCCAACGTGTTTGGACCCATATTGTCCAGGACAGCAGAATGGTCGGAAATCCCCAGCGGCTGAGGGGAATCCTGATCCCTCTGCGATACAGGAGTTCTTAGCTGTCGAAGCACCGACTCAATAGTCTGGTCAATGCTGTCCAGTAAAGACATGTGGGTAGCGTCCATAGTGATGGGAGTACTGACATCATTTGAGGCGGATTCCCCAAGGTCCAAAAACACACTTTCAGGGCCCATCTCAAGGTGAGAATCCATGGATGAATGACACTTACTAATTTGGGAGCTCGCCTTGGGGAAAAATTTTTCCAGAGTGCTTGCGCCTTGTTGAACGGACTTACTCCTTAGTGCTCTGGATGCCATACTGGGGTAAGTAGGGGGACAATTTAACCAGGGCGTTAGAGGGGGGGCCCGGTCCGGTCTCTACCGGCCTCTAACGGCCTAGAACGGCCCGCTCTTTGCCCGGTCTTCGCCCCGGTGACCGCCCCGCGCGCGTCCCGCTGCGCGCGTGAGGAGGTTCTCCTAAGTATAGCAGGGGGGCGTGTCACTGGGAGGGGGCGCGAGGCGCGGCGGGAAGAGGAATCAGCTGGCGCTGCCAGATGGACTGCTGGTCCTCGCAGTCCCGCTCGCCTCCGCCTCTCACCTCCACTGCGGCCGGACTTGCAAGAAATAGTTCCCCAGCACAGCGTTGGCTCCCAACCACTCCTGTGGCGAGCAGAAACGGAAAGCTGAACAAAACTCCTCACTCGAGCGGCACCCGCGAAGCGGGGGCCGCGAGGAGTTAAGAGCACTCAGGCACGGGGGCGTGGCACTGGGAGGGGGCGCGAGGCGCGGCGGGAAGAGGAACCAGCTGGCGCTGCCAGATGGACTGCTGGTCCTCGCAGTCCCGCTCGCCTCCGCCTCTCACCTCCACTGCGGCCGGACTTGCAAGAAATAGTTCCCCAGCACAGCGTTGGCTCCCAACCACTCCTGTGGCGAGCAGAAACGGAAAGCTGAACAAAACTCCTCACTCGAGCGGCTCCCGCGAAGCGGGGGCCGCGAGGAGTTAAGAGCACTCAGGCACGGGGGCGTGGCACTGGGAGGGGGCGCGAGGCGCGGCGGGAAGAGGAACCAGCTGGCGCTGCCAGATGGACTGCTGGTCCTCGCAGTCCCGCTCGCCTCCGCCTCTCACCTCCACTGCGGCCGGACTTGCAAGAAATAGTTCCCCAGCACAGCGTTGGCTCCCAACCACTCCTGTGGCGAGCAGAAACGGAAAGCTGAACAAAACTCCTCACTCGAGCGGCTCCCGCGAAGCGGGGGCCGCGAGGAGTTAAGAGCACTCAGGCACGGGGGCGTGGCACTGGGAGGGGGCGCGAGGCGCGGCGGGAAGAGGAACCAGCTGGCGCTGCCAGATGGACTGCTGGTCCTCGCAGTCCCGCTCGCCTCCGCCTCTCACCTCCACTGCGGCCGGACTTGCAAGAAATAGTTCCCCAGCACAGCGTTGGCTCCCAACCACTCCTGTGGCGAGCAGAAACGGAAAGCTGAACAAAACTCCTCACTCGAGCGGCTCCCGCGAAGCGGGGGCCGCGAGGAGTTAAGAGCACTCAGGCACGGGAGCGTGGCACTGGGAGGGGGCGCGAGGCGCAGCGGGAAGAGGAACCAGCTGGCGCTGCCAGATGGACTGCTGGTCCTCGCAGTCCCGCTCGCCTCCGCCTCTCACCTCCACTGCGGCCGGACTTGCAAGAAATAGTTCCCCAGCACAGCGTTGGCTCCCAACCACTCCTGTGGCGAGCAGAAACGGAAAGCTGAACAAAACTCCTCACTCGAGCGGCTCCCGCGAAGCGGGGGCCGCGAGGAGTTAAGAGCACTCAGGCACGGGGGCGTGGCACTGGGAGGGGGCGCGAGGCGCGGCGGGAAGAGGAACCAGCTGGCGCTGCCAGATGGACTGCTGGTCCTCGCAGTCCCGCTCGCCTCCGCCTCTCACCTCCACTGCGGCCGGACTTGCAAGAAATAGTTCCCCAGCACAGCGTTGGCTCCCAACCACTCCTGTGGCGAGCAGAAACGGAAAGCTGAACAAAACTCCTCACTCGAGCGGCACCCCCAGCCACACTTGTTAGCCATTGTGTCATGAGCTTGGACCTAGCTTCCCTCCCCCTGAGAGCCCTAAAAGGTGCAACAAGTTGTAGATTAAGGTGTTGTTAAATAAGCCCAAACATTTTTTTGCAAGAAATCACCTACAGCAAGATTGGCTGCGATAGCGGTTTTGACTCCTTTTTTTAGGATTCGATTGGCCTTCTCAACGAGTCCATTAGAAGAAGGACTATACAATGCAACCTGACAATATTTCACTCTGAACTCCCCATGAATATGGTGACTTGAAGAGAAAGGAAAGGTTGGCCATTGTCAGTGACAATACAATTGGGAGTACCTTCAACCTAAAAAGAACTTTGAAGAAATTAAACAACAGTGGAGGAGTTGGCTGCCTGTACAAATGAATACTAAATACATTTAGAGTGATAGTCAATAGCAACTAAACAGTACCTTTTGTCTGAGGGTAATAAATGAAAAGGTCCTGAAAAGTGCAAAGCAATTTTGTCCCGAGGAGAATCAGGGAATGGAACAGGAAGCAAAGGCTTCTTGTTGGTTTTTCAATGCTTGTCGGAAACAACACAACTAGGGCAATTGTCTATAAAAAGGGCTACTTGTTTGTCTAGGTCTGGCCACCAGTAAGTGTCTTTTTGTCTTTTGAAGGTTGCAGAAATGCCTAAATGATCTTTATGGGCAATATTGATGATTTTCTCTCTGAGCTAAGTGGGAGGTACAAACAAATCATTCCTCACGCAAACTCCATTTTCGAAAGACAATTCTTCACTAATTTGTGCAAAGTACTTCACATCGTTATTCAAACTTTTATTAGCAGGCCATTTACTATTAATGAAAGCCTCCACCTTTTTGAGCGTCTCATCAAGTGCCATGGCAGATGCCCATTCATCCTGTGAGATGCTGCCGTGGCACATGGAAACAGTATCTATGAGACCAACCACACAATCTTTGTGGACATCATTTTCGCCTTCACTGCAAACAGGGAGAGGGATGCGGGAAGGCAATCAGCTGGGATGTATTTACCTCCTTGAATATAATTTACAATGAGATTATATTCTTGTAATTTGGAAAGTAACCTAACTAGCCTTGCAGAGGATTTTCCTAGACCCTTACCAGACAATAAGGAAGACAAAGGTTTGTGATCAGTAAAAATCTCACACTGAGTACCCCAAATATATGTTTTGAATTTCTGTAGTGCCCAGACATTGGCAAGGGCCTCCCGTTCAATCATGCTGTAGTTGCTTTCGTTAGGTGTCAGGGCACAGGAGGCAAAAGCAATGGTGTTCTCTTTGCCATCAACCGATTGTTCAAAAACTGCCCCATAGCCTTTTTGACTGGCATCCACAGACACGAAAGAACTGGCATTGGAGACAAAAGGTTGTAACGCAGGATCATTGATAACTAATAGTTTGATTTTCTCAAATGTATCACATAGAGTGTCACTCCATTCAAATTTGATACCCTTCTTGAGAAGGCAACTTAGTGGTTGAACTAATTTTGTGCAATCAGGTATGAATCTGGCATACTATTCGCAGAGTCCAAGAAACAAACGTAAAGAATCTTTAGCATAAGGAGGAGGGGCATTGCGTATAGCTTCTACATTGCAAAATTTGGGTTTGATGCCTTTGTTCGACATGGTGTGACCTAGAAACTAAACTTCATTAACAAGTAATTTACATTTATTAGCTTTTACCATCATGCCTTTGTCTTGTAAAATGTTTAATACTTTGTTAAGTATTTGTAAATGTTCCTCCTTTGTTTCTGTGTGGATTAAGATATCATCTTGGAATGCTTGCAATTGGGAAAAATCACCAAATAGACTGTCCATCAGTTTTTGAAAGACACTTCGGGCTGAAGCTAGGCCAAAAGGAAGTCTCAGATATTTAAACGCCCTGAAAGGTGTTATAAAGGCTGTGAGTGCTTGACAGGTAGGGGAAAGTTGAATCTGGTGATAGGCGGAGTGTAAATCTATGGTGGAAAAAAACTTTGACTTCCCAAGATTAGCTAGCATTTTGTGTATGAGAGAGTGGGGGTGGCAATCAACCAGGATGTTTTGATTTAAAGATCTTAAATCTACACAGAGCCTCAAAGCCCAGTCTTTTTTTTTTCGTAAAACGACCGAAGAAATGCATTCTGATGAATCTGTAGGAGAAATGATACCTTCAGTTTGGAGATCATTAAGTAAGGACTTTAAATTGTCTCTGATGCTAAGAGGTACTGGTCTAACCTTATGTATTATAGGAACAGCATTTTCCTTTAACATAATGGTGTGCTCGTAACCCTTGACAGTGCCAACAGAATTTTAAATACATTAGGAAAAGATTTTAACAGGTCTTCAACAATTGAGTCTGGCTGACTGACAGATAAAGTACTTGAAGGCAGATTACCTAGAATGATTGGAGGATCTTGGCCAGGGCGTAGGTAATAACTAGGAGAGAAAGGTCCTTCTAACCAATGATGTCTCTGCCTTTGATGGGTATATACATTTTTGTCTTAACAGATCTACCAAGACACTCCAATTTGTCCCAAAAATAACCTAGGAGATCAATGTCTTGTTCCCCAAAAGCGTTGGGGGTTGATGTCAGGAGCAAGAAGTGGAATGTTGTTAGGCCAAAATTTATAAAATGTTTTATCTGCTAGAATGGTAACCAGAGCTCCGGAATCAGCCATAGCTAAAATAATTCTACCATAAATGGAAATGTCAACTAAGGGCCCTTTAATGGGTTTGTCTGAAGATTCAGGAACTTCGACTGTAACTAGAATATTAGCGAATTGAGTGGTACAATCTTGGACATCAGGAGTGTCCAAGGAAATGCTTGAAACTTTAACCTTACTTGCTGATGTAGTATACATACCACTCCTACATACCCCTTGAAAATGTCCACATTTATGGCATTTAGTACATTTTTTCCCTGAGGCTGGACAGCTGGGATTGATTCCTATGTGGTTCCTAGAACAAACCATTCGGGCTCTTGGCGGTTGATTTTTGTAAGGCCTTTTGTTGAAATGTTGTTTGGTATTTATAGCACACACAGTATTATCATCAGAAACCAGACTTACATTGGATGGAACTGCGGACTGAGTGGGAATAAGTGTGGTTTGATTGGAACGAGTAGACAAAACTTTAGATGTAACAATCGATCTTTCAATGCTTTTAGCAAGATCATTGTTTCAGCTAAAGATGGATTTGGATCTTCTTAGAATGGCAATAGAAGACATACTGATCTCTTATGTAAATGTCCACATTGGGCCCAAAATCTCACTTGTCAGCTAAAACCCTTAAAGATGCCATATAATCTTTCACAGTCTCCTCAGAAGATTACTTACACATAGCGAAATTAAATCTTTCTAATAGAACACTTGTAGAGTCGGAATATTATTTGCCCATGAGTAGTTTAGCTTCAATAAAAACATTCCAAACACTATCTTCAGATGCAGGGGAAGGATAGCGTGGTAAATTCTCAAAAACTCTGCGACCACCTGTGCCAAGATGATTTATTAACAGAGCTAATTTTAGTGTCAATAGCAGGAAGGTAATTCTCAAAGTCTTTCAGCCATTCAGCCCACTTTAAATCTGGCTTGCCTGGTTTTATTAAGAAAGGTGCCGATTGAATGACTCTTTGGCTGGATGCCATGATGAATAACAATTGAGCACTAAAGAGAAAATATGTCAATGTCTGAGAAGGTGACACACCAAAGCACAGATTGAAACAGAAATAAGTAAATAAATGTAAAGCATGATAGTTACTCACAAATTTATAATAAAATATAAGATATGCAACACAGACTCACTGCAGGAGATATAGAAAGATATGTGAATCATCGTGAATCAGAAGTGAAGCAAAGTGACAGCGGTGTGTGAATCACCGATGGCAGTGTCGCATTAAAAGAAACAAGTACTTGCTGTGAAATGAGGTGTCCGAATAACCTATCGTAGTATCGCACCCAGTAGGTAATAGCAGGTAACAGCTGTGAGTGGACGACGATGCTGACTGAAAGATCCGATCCTGACTGATCCAAAATGGCAGCTGCTGAGCGTGTGACATCAGCACGCTCTCCCAAAATGCAATGCAGCAGTTTCTTTCCAGTGATGGCTGAAGGAGCAGCAAGAGGAATGAAATGCCAGTGGAAGTTCCAGAGTCTTGAACTCGGCAGGAGCGAGCCAGGTAAGCAACTTTTGAAATGGTCGCGTGCCGCAACGGAAAGAAAGCTCCAAAGAGGGAGAAATTGACAACATTTTTAAGACCGACCTGAAAAATGTTCCAAAAGGTGGTCACAACATCCGGTAAACGGTGACAGCAGTCCGGTGGGCTCCAGCAAATGCAGGAAAGCACAGAAGAAAGGCAAAGTTTTTTTTTTACCCCACTCCTGGTACCAATATGTAGAGGAGGGGAACACCAAGAATCACTTGAAACGCTGGTACTTCCAAAAACTACTATTTATTTGTAGCATAGAAATAGTAGTATATAAAATCGGAGGCCACGGCATAAGTAGTAGCAGGAGGAAGAACCCAACAGCAACTGACCCAGAAAAAGTACAGATCTGGTAGTTGTTTTACACACATTCAAAAAGTACACAGGGGCCCAAAAACAGTGTAGCTGATCATTTACTGAGGGTGAGAAAGTAATTATCTGCAAAAAAAGTTTAGTTCAACGTCCTAAGAAATTCGACCATGCTCTTTAGACCGATATTGTGTACTCTTCAAACTATCAATTATGTGGTTTTGGAGACTGATTATCCAGTCTTTATGCACTAGTGGTGGGCAATCCAGACATTTATATGGGATGAGCTGAGCCAGAGCCCAGAGTTAGGGGGCCAAGCTTGGTTCTAAGAGCCCAAACATGAGGTGAACCAATAAAAATAAATCTAGCACTATCGGTGATGTATTAATATGATCACTAGTCATGCTGTAAGCCTTCCTCACTACCGCATTTTATTAAACCCTCCACACATTTATTTCTACACACATACACACAGGAACTGTGGCACTCACTCTCACTCACTCACTCACTCAGGGTCTCTCTCTACCCGTCTCTCTCACTCACTTTCACTCACTCTCTCAATGTCACTATGGCTCTCACTCTCTAGCTTGCTCTCAGTCACTCACTCTCATTTTCTTATTCTCACTCATGCTCCCTTTCTCACCCTGACATAATCCCTCTCACTCCCTCATGCTCACTTTATTCATATCACCTTCAATCACTCACACTCACTGTCACTTTCTTACTCTCGCTCATGCTTTCATTCTCGTATTCACTCATTCACTCTCCCACTCCCTCTCTGTTATGCTCTTTATTTTTTTGTCCCACAGTTGTTCTGCCTCTTCCTTTCTCATCTTTGTTTCTTTTTTGTTTCTTACTTTCTCTTCTTTGTTTGTTTGTTTGTTTATTTGTTTGTTTCTTTCTCTTCTTTGTTTCTTCCTATGTTTCCTTTATTTCTTTTCATTTTTCCAATGCAAGACTGAGTGACATTTTAAGTAGTTCCCTCCCTTCAGTGCCAGGGAGTACTATGGTAATGTCTGTTTTTTTTCTCACAAGAGTCATGCCAGCCCTGTTGGCTGTTTGCATTTTGCGTATTTGATAATCGAAATGCTAAGGGCTTATGGCATTTCCTGGCTGCACCTTTGCTGTACCCATGGGGTTTCAAAGATAACCTGTAAGCATGCTTGAGGGAAGGGAGTTCCCAGAGGGGGAGACCACAAGCAGGTTTAGCTCACTTTGGCTCAAGAGTCTTAGAGGACATTCGAACAAGCCAGAGACAAAAATCAGAATGGAGCCTTATTCAAACGTTTAGTGGCACACCCATGTCTATTGTGCATGCACCCTCTTTTCTATGTATTTGTGATTGGGCCACATCCACCCTTGGTGCACCCAAACATTGCCACCAGTAAAACTTGATGGACAAACAGAATACAAGGAATGAAGGGTGAAAGGCAACATTTAACAGGCTTGCACTGTAAAAAGCCAGATGAAGGGGTAGGGGGGCACTGGGTGAGAATTTAAAACACAAAACTTGACATCTCAGAAATTTTGGGGTGTTAAAGGTCGGTGTTATTGGAGGAAGCTCAGTGAATGTCCCCACAATGTCATATCTAGCAGAGAGGATTTGAATCAATGCACACATGACAATAAACCCAATTCAGGCAGAAAACTCCAGATTTCTTAAGCCAAAAATGGCTTTATTTTGGCGGCTTTCCCCCTTAAAGTGCCTCTGCTTCAATAGAAGTCATTTTGAGGGAAATACATTCTTATTTTTTTTTATCTCTGACTTTCCTCTACTAAAATGTTGGTATAGAGGTCAATGATGTCTCCATTAGCCTCTCTGTGAGTCCAACTATGCAGTTAGCGAACCCTATGTGGGTGGAGGGCCTGGGAAGGGGAGGAGGAGGTGAAGGAAGATTGGAATTGGAAGAGGTCAAGCGTTTGTCTGATAGGTGAGAGGCCAGCATTGGGAAGATAGCTTTTCACAAGCCCTCTGCACACTTCCATGCCCTGTCCACAGACCTTTACCTTCCTTGTCACACCATGCACAAATGGGCTTTGTAGCAAAGACAAGCAGATCAGCAGTCAACAACTGATCAAGTCTTAATGTTTTTCTCCAGTTTCAATTAAGAAAATTTCATCTTAATGTTTTATGAGGCATATATCTTCATTTTAAACTTCTTCCATTTAGACAAATGGCTGTAATTTTTCTCTTTTAAACATGGCACCTTGTTTACAGGCCACTAGGAGCAAGGTACCTGGTGATTGCAAATGTTGCACTTGGAAATGGGAGTACATTTATATGATGAGTTTTGTGGAATCCATATAAACATAAAGTTAACTCTTCAGTGTAAGTTTCTCCCATTTGAAAGTGTCACATTTACACACAGCAAGCATCTTTCTCCCGGATCCCCTGAACATCGAAGGGTATTACGAGAGCAATGACGGTACCGGAGTGAAGAGCGGTCGATCAGCCTAACGTCTCATGCCAGTTGCGTGCGATCGGCTAGGTGGCCTGCGATGCGCGAGTGGAAGCGCTGGCAGGCAGCAAGGCAGGCAGCAAGGAGAGACACGCCGCTGAGGAGCACAACAGGAATCTTGGCACGGGCAGATCTCTGGAGATCCTGTGCTTTACCCCACAATTTTCGCCAACCTCTGGAGCGGGACGACAGAGCTTCGTTTTTCAAAGCGCCTATCTGGATACTAACGGTCTTTTCCCTGGCCGCCCTTACAATTTTGGAAACTTTGGTGCCTGGCTGCAGTTCGGAGAGCAGAGAAGGAGAACCCCGGAGGGGCCGTAATTACCTCATGGAAATGAGAGGCAGGGGCGCCAAGAGGGGGAGCAAAGCTTAGAACGCCACTGAGCCCAGAGACAAGGCTCCATCGGAGGGCAGCATCAGCAGCAGCCACACCCGGCAAGAGGTTAGTGGCACTAAAAATAGTTTGGAAAACCCGGTGGGGCAGGTGCAGACACAGGAGCTACCAAAGACTGTACCAGCGCAAACTGTGCACCTACACTCGCTAAAATCTTCCAAGTGGCTAAAGGGCAGAATAAAGGACTAAGCCAGAATGCTAGTGCAAGTAGTAAACCCCCTCCAACGGTCTCCCCCGAGAATGCCCCTTTGTACTTGGATTTAACCCTGACCCAAACCCCTCTGCCCACACTAGCCCAGAAGCATGAGACTGACCTAGTAGGTGTGGTTCTGGAGGCCTCGTCAGAAAGTAACGCTGCGAACACAACAGAGCTAGTAGGCAGAGTGGAAGATCTCACCCCTTCATCCCTTCCAGCCAACATTGACCGGGCAAACCAGCTAGGTCTAACTATAACGTACAATGAAGATTTGCTTGAACAGAGGTCAGCGAAACCTGGAGCTCCATTAAGTACGCCTGAATCCGGCATTATCAATTACATCCAGGGCCTGGAAGCAGCTGCTGGCTCACAAGCACCCTGGACCCAGACATAGGGCCCGAGCACTTCTATTCTGTCTCTGATGGCACCGGGACATCTTCGGACGAAGGGGGCTTTGGCTCAAGTGAAGGCGACAGTGAGGAACTGGCCAAAGACACTGGAACGGTGCAGCATGCTAAAAAGGGAAAAAGTAAAGGGAAAAGAAGGAGCCAACTAAAGTGGGACTACTTGGACTCACAGATGTCCTATCCCCTGGATTAGGACGAGGACAGGCAGCTAGCTGACTGGAACAAGACGAAGGGCTTGCCGGCCACCACTGAGTCCTCCGTACCCTCTCTAGCATCAATACTAGCCTCTATTAAAGAGTTTCAAGAGGAGGTGCGGGCGGACAACCGGGTAGCAAAGGGTGCAGCTAAAAAGGTCCAAAGTGGCCTTAGATGACTAAACAAAACATGCACAGATATAAGTGACCGTGTTACCATGATTGAGGGGTGCACAGAATATATAGAAAACGAAGCTACGGTGGTCAAAAAACAGAGTGAAGCCAACACCGCTTGCCTGGGAGACATAATGGCAAAGATCGAGGAGCAAGAAAACCGCCAGCGAAGGAATAACCTGCGCCTGTTGGGCATTCCAGAGGGCAAAGAGGGGGAGGACCCCGAAAAGGTTTATTGTGAAGCTTTTGCAGGACTCTTTCCCTGAACATTCACCTGGGACTGGGACCGAGAGGTGCACAGGGCTCACCGCTTCCCCTTCAATCTGAGGAGACAACGCAACGGTAACAGCGGCACGGAAAGTGGGCACTCAAGGGTGTTTCTAGTCTATTTTGGAAACTTTCTATTGAGACAGCTCATTTACGTAGGATATATGGTCTTGGAAGATTTAACCATTACATCCCCCTCAGCCTAAACTGTGACCTGCCTGGCATTTTTGATCAAAGCTACTTAGCAGAGTGGTACAAAGCTGGCATCTTAAAACTAGGGGACTTAATCTCAAATGAGAGAGTGAGCACATTTGCAGAACTACAAAGCAAATTTGGTTTAAAACAACAAGACGCCTTGACGTACTCAGCGATTTATAGCTTCCTTTCGTGGAAGGAGTGGGGATTGGCTGGGTTCTCAGAGGTCAAATTTATTATCATGCTACGAAGTCCTGTAGCGCCACGAATAGGATCTCTATATACAGCTCTAAATACGAACGCACCGGACGACCTCCCTAGAATAGCTGAAAAGTGGTTATCAAAATTGGAGGCGCCACATTGCCTGTTTTTTAAATCATTAGATCTCTCACAGAGTGACTTACTGTCAGCTAAACTACAGGTGCAACACTTCAAAACCATTTTTTTCTTGTACTTAACTCCTAGCAGAATTGCTAAGTGGAGCACAGGTGAGGGAACAACCTGCCCACGGTGCTCCGAGTTTGGAGTCGACTCTATCCACATGTTTGCCACCTGTCAAAAACTGTCCTCTGTCCTGTCTAGAATACAGGAATTCCTGGGAAAGGTTGTTTCTCAGGACTATATACTAACCCCCACAACAATCATGCTAGGAACCTGTGAAACACTTAGCCGGACCAAAGGAGGTGCCTTGGTGTTTGTAGCTATGACAGTATGGAGGATATGTGTAGCTTCAGGGTGAAAAGATACAGACCCGCCACCATTTTCTCAGTGGTTAGCCAGGCTAATGGCGATGTACCATCTCCAGAAATTGGTATACGCCAAAAAAGGTCGCAAAGGGATTAAGAGGGGCCTGGACATATGGGGACATTTCACCCCATGGCTTGAGCGCTCTGATTAACTCTTCTATCCCTCACTCATTTTCTTTTTCTCCCTATCTCTTTCTTTGCTCCTATTTTATTTTTTTCCCTTGTTTCCTTTTTTGTCTTATTAGTCGCTTTTTTCTTCTCAGTTCTACACTCTCTTAAGATGTTTTTCCGTACACACTTTGATGTTACTGATCAACATTGTGAACCTTATCTTTGTTTTGTTTAAGAAGGGGGGGGGGGGGGAGGGGGGAACACCACTATGTCAAACTCTGTATACTGTGCAAATTTTGAAAAAAAAATGTTTTTAAAAAAAAGGCAAGCATCTATCTCCCAGTGACTGGTAGACATGTTGCCATATTTATAACTGTAAATTCAGCCAATATTTTAAGTAGGGGGGAAATTAAAGTGCAGAAATATCATGAATGTTTCTGCAGGACGTTTTCTGTACTTATATATGTAGCTTATTCATCAATAGCATGATCATTCACATATATAACATCACAAGGCATACAGTATTTCATCACAACATTAAAAACACAGTCTTATATTAACATAATCTTCAAGTGCCTATACATCAACTATCAAAGTTTAAAAAATTCATAGTTACATACATCTGTAAAATAATAAAAAGCCTAAAATCAGGGAAAAAGCAATTCAGCCCTTTCATTACCCCACTGTTCCAGTGGCTGACCTAGAGCCAGCTTACTTGCATTTTCAGTTATCTGTATCAGGATATTATATTGCCACGTTAGATCTGAGCCACCAAGCATAGATCAGATATCTTGAAATTGTAAATACAAGCCTGCTTATAGTGTAAGACCTAAATACATGTAGGGCGTCAGAGGGGCAGGAGAAGGAAAGCAATCAGCAGCCAGGAATAATCCAGGTTTTCCTAAGATCTGTGTAGGCAGGACAGAAAAAGATAAAATGCTCTACAGCCTCTGGGGTAGAATGACAAACCATGCACAAGGAGGTTACAGAGATATTTACCCAGGTACTTTTCATTAGTTTCAATGGGAGAGCCCCATATCTAAATTGTAAGTAAAGTGCATGTGCCTGCGGGGGTTCCGCATCTTCAATGTACAAATCAAACTTAAACCAGCCCTTGATATTCAAAGAGCTGGAAGATAAAGTGCCGAGTGCCCTGACATCAGTGCAAGAAGAGTCAACAAACTTCCAATACATTTTTTTCTGCAGGGGTACCATTTTTTGTGATAGACTTTGGATCCGCCAACATTTATCTCAACCCCAGTTTAAAGTAACAATCCTTAACCTTATTGAACCAAACCAAGCGCCACGTTTGTTTTTGTAAAATTAGTAATTCCTCCATTGCATCCATAACTGGAATCTGGTTGCTACTAGTCCATAATCTTACCCAAAACAGAAGCACCTTAAAAATAGCAAAATAGCTAATATGTTTAAGACTAAGGTCAAGGCGTAGAGGTAATAGGGGCGTGTTCAGTGGAAGATTAAGGATTGCCCTTAAGAATTTGTTCTCAGCGACCTCTATTTGTTTTAGGCACTCCAAACCCCACAGTTTTGCCCTGTGTAGGGCCTCATCTAGCCCTTTTGCTCGATGTAGTTCTACGGTCAGAGAAAGGGGCAGAAAGCTGAACATTTTACCCTCTAATAGCTGAGATGGGTTCCTCAATTGTAAAACTAACTGCATCATCCTGTGCTAGTTCTAGGTTGGGAGCATCAGCTAAATCTGTATCCATTCCCTCGGGTTCAGAGGCCATGCCCAAATAAAGTTTCTGAAAATACTCTTCCCAGACATGGGGCTGTATATGGAAATCATCTTCACTGCCTTGCTTGGTTGTCCCTTTCAACATAACTTGTAATAAAAGTGGCAGTATTTCAACCTTGAAGCCTCAGTAAGTGTGCAGCAGTTCTCTGCATTCCGTTTCTTTTTGCCTCAATCTGTACCTTCTTGTACAGCCTTCTATTTTTAATATCTTCCTGTAATCCTTGCTTTACCACCACAGTTAAATCATTCCTGGTTTGCCTACATGCCTCATTGTTCCAGGGGGTGGTATTCCATTTGGTCAATGTAGAATTACACTGTTTATTGAAAAAGGGTCTTAAGCTATGCATTAGCTGTTGAACATTAGTCATGATACAACCGTCACTTATGTTTAGATTACTCATAACCGGAATCGTCTGAACTACCTCTGTATAGATGTTCCGGAGCAAATTCCCATCAGCCATAATCTGTGGCCATTTTACTCTCCTGTTATTATTGGTGGTAACAACAGGGGCCATCATCTGTCGGGATTGACCATGCAGAAAGGAAATTCCAGATAGCCTCAAGGAAAGGACATTGTGATCACTATCCTCACAGCATAATACAATCATGTCGTTTCCATTTGGCCAGAGGACAAGGTCCATCAAGATGTAATTGATCCAGCTTTTAGCATTCCCCCTCTTAAACGTAAACCATGCTTACGCATTAGAAGGTATCTACCCATTGCAGGCTTGTACTCCATATGCGAGAGTAAAGTACAGTACTTGCTGCCCAACCTTAGTACATCTTTTAATCTCAGTTGTCAATAGCGTATTTACCCCTCTAGCTTTGTTTCCCTCCTGCACTATTTCCTGTACAAAGTCAACTGGTTCAAAAGTCATTTTAAAATTACCAGCGACAATGAGGTGATGCCCTCCCCTTGAGATGTATAGGAAGTTGGACAACGTTGCTATCGTGTCAGAGGGCTTGTGGTGGCTAATAAACCGGTTATATATGTTAAATATTCCGAGATAAAGAATCTCTTTTAATAATATCAGATCTAAGCCAAAAATATTCCTGGAGCCAATTTCCAGTAGCTTAATTTTGCAGGCCTGAGTAGTCTCAACCCAGATCAATAAACCACCAGCTGGATGACCAGCTGAGAAAGGCCTGGCCTCAATGCTAAACATAGTTAACCCCAGAACAGACATATGTGAAATCTGTCAATAAATTTACCCCATTCCGTGTTAATTTATTTAGACCGTACTCCTCCAATGGTCCATGAGATAATCTCCACTTACTGGTCAGTGTTTATACATCCCGGTAGCGGAAATCTAGATATAGAGTTTACGCTCTTTAAGCCTTGATTAAGTGGAAGGTAAGTGGGCTGGATATGTGGGCTAGAGTGTGCTTAAGATGTTAGTGATAGTAACCCTATCCAACTGAGTGTTAGGGATCACAGAGCAAACTGTTGTCAATTTAACAGTCTCTGAATTTAGTCAGTCTGGAGTATCCAGGTCAGTGAGTGCTTGGTATCTCTTTTCTAGTTTCGAGATGAAAGTGCTCCTGTCTCATCATCGTTTTCTGGGCAATGTGCTCATTTTGTGGGACAATTGGACCAATGGGTTTGAGATCCTTATAAAAAAGCCAAGTGGAACAATATCAATCCCTTTATTATCATGATAGCTTGCTGTGGAAAAATTTGTGTTTTGGGACAACCAGTAGCTAACTTTTTTTTCCAGTTTGCTAGTGTTTTCCTCAGCGTTGCCTTGGAGTGAGGGGACATTAGTTAAGATCACCACGTACGGGCAGCACTCTGAGGGGAAATGTGGGATCACTTAGTTAGCATTGTCATTTCGGGCAGTAAAGTCATCAGTTTGAGGAAGAGGCTGCCTAGTGTGTTCAGTTTCATTCCCATTGAGTGTAGAATTACATAGGTTAGACCCAGTGGTATTATCAGAAAGCCCATCCCCAGCTAAGTAATTAATACAATTCAATTCCCTAGCTTTGGGTGGGGCTGCCCCCAAATCACGCCTGTTTATTTGAGAGGTGGACATGTGCAAGGATTGATTTGAATTAGTACTATGACTCCCCACTCTGTTATTGAATTTCCCACAATGTCAGCGGAATAAGGTCTGCTTACCGCTTACTTGGCAGGGGATATCTTGGGAAAACATTGGGAAAAGCATTGGCAAAAGCATTTTTAACTAAACTTTGCTGGATTGCTTTAATATTTACATTTCTTACTTGCATGTTTGCACATTTCCTGAGCCGAATAGTATCTTTCGGCGTTTCCGGTCCGTCACGGCATCTCTGTGCCGATAGTGCGGAGAATCGCTGTAGGCCACACCTCCCACACTTTTACTCCACCCCCACTTCTGGCTGGCTGGCTGGCTGTCGGGCTGGTATCTTGAGCCGAGACAGGATTTAAACAAGATGCACCCCCGGACGCGCAGCGGGCGTGCTGAAGGCGCAATCAAAGGCAAGCCCGCCTGCACCCGTCCACGCACGAATGGGACCGAGGGCCATACCTCATGCCCAATTTAATCGATACTCGTCCAGGGAGCTGATATCACACCAGGATAATCATTACATTAACTAAACTACCCTCTAATTTAGAGGAAGAGAAAATGTTAGCCCATAGATATACTTTTCCTGAAATTGATATAAAAACTCCTCCTACTCCTATCTTACCCCCACTACCTGTCTCAGAAACTCATAAAACCCAGGAGTCAAAGGGCCTCACAGTTTATTATCTGAATACTCGCTCTATGGTGAGACACCAGCTGGAAATCTTTCAGCTCTTAGATTATATTAAACCAGATATTCTCCTTCCTACAGAAACGTGGCTGACCGAGGAATCTGCTACGGACATTCTAGTGGCAGTACCGGACAATTACTATATCCTGCAGACTAATCGCCCCTCAGGAAAAGCTGGCGGTGGGGTGGCAGCCATTATTCATCAAGACATCTAGTAACCACCAGTCGAACTGCAGCTCTTTGTAGAATTATTTTGATATTGGATACTGTATAATATTCAATGCCCACTGCTAATCTCATCCCATAATGCTTTGCAGGGCCTTTGGTTGGGATTGTTTTTTTGCCAATAACTGTGCTTGGGGTGGTCCTAAGAGGATGGGACCACCACCGAATTGTTTAATAAGATGTTTTAAACTAAGGCATATGCTTGGTACTCTCCCTAGGTTAGGGAGATCCCAAAATCATCACCTCTCTCACTGCTTGCTAATTTTTCAGTTTCACTTTTGTGAAAATACTATATGCTCTTTAGCATACAAAGATAGAGATACTTATTTTATCATACCTGGCACTGTGCAGGATGCCATTTGCAATTATTTCACAGTTCAGACAAGTACACAGTGCCATCAGCTACGCTACGCAGTAACTGTGTACTACGTGTAGTTCAAAGTATACTACCTTCAAGCTACGTGTAGTGCTGCTACGCAAACTACGCCCAGGGTTACTTCTAACTTAGACATTTCTACTCCACTGATCTCTCCCTGCATTTGGTCAGATCATCACCTTATAACATTCTCCATTATTGATGTTTTACCTCCTAAACCCCAACATTTACGGAATGTAATGTCAAGAAACTAGCGACGTATAAATACTGATCAATTCAGACTATTGTTAACTGACATGGCCCCCTCTGCACAGGAGGCGTTTCAGACTTATGTTGAGAGCATTAAGATATGGCTTGAGCTAGTAAGGGACCGTGTCGCCCCCTCAAGAAAATCTCGATTCTAAGACCCCCTGATGCCCAACGATGGTTTTCTGATGACTTAAAAAACTAAGAAATTTGCCTTAAGACAGGCCGAACGCAGTTGGAGACGTCATTATCTTTCTGATAAGAGGGCGATTCCTGTAACCCTCCAGAAAGAATACAAAAAGGTGATGCTTCGTTCCAAGGAAGATTATTTTTCCAATAAAATTCTTAATTCATCTAATAAACCCAAAGAAACTTTCTCCATAGTGAACGAGCTTTCTATACCGGACAGGATTATGTCGAAGCCAGTTTCTACACAGTCCTTCTGCGATTCCCGCAACTCGTTCTTCCTTGAGAAAATGTCTTCCATTAAAGCCAGTATTCCCTCTTCTACCTTTCCTATATCCGATCCAAATATTTGTCAGAATACATCTCGGATGGATCAAATTCCTTCGATCTCTTAGGAGACCTTTCTTGATTTATTTAAAAAAGTTGACTCTGGTTCCCCCACTGATTGATGCCCTCCTGATATACTTCGAGGACCTTTTACTATCTGTCCTGCCCCCTATATCATTCCTTAACAATTCACTTAAATATGGCATTGCCCCTGACATATTTAAAAGTGCGGAAATCGTCCCTATTCTGAAGAAACCGGGCGCAGATCTGTCAGTTTTTTGCAATTATCACCCTAGCTCTCTGCTACCCTATGTGGGTAAAGCCCTAGAGGCGTATGTGGCAAATTGCTTTAGTACATTTGTTGAACATCACCAGATCTTGGACTTCCATCAGGTGGATTTTAGACCTGCTCATTCCACAGAATCTGTCATACTCACAGTCTTGGATGAATTAAGAAGAGGGGCTGATAGTGGCATACCCAGGCCCTGGTTCTCCTGGATTTGTCAGCAGCATTTGACATGGTCGATCATAACATTCTGGTTGACCGTGTCAGAAATGTTGGGCTCCAGGGTCTGGCATTGAGATGGCTTTCCTCCTTTCTTAGCAACCATTTCCAAGCAGTACAGCTTGCTAATTTTCAGTCCATCAAGAGGGAACTGACCTGTGGGGTCCCTCAGTACTCCTCCCTTTCTCCACTCCTCTTTAATCTGTATCTTCTCCCTCTAATTCAATCTTTGAGAGAAAGAAGAATTGGGATGTTTAATTATGCTGATGATCTCCAATTGGTGTTTGACATCAACTCATCAGCATCCTCAGTTTCCCTCTTTCAATCTCTCTTGAGCTGATTCTTACAGGTGGTTCTATTAATCCTTGGCATTCCAACTTTTGGCCATCCTCTCCCGGCAACTTTCCGGTGCCGGTAAGCTCTGTCAAAATCTTAGGCATTAGGATTTCTAACGATCTGTCAATGAATGCCCAAATTGGCTCAGTGGTTTCCGCAAGTTTCTTCCAACTGCAGAGAATAAGGAAGATTAGTAGATTTCTGTCTAGGGAAGCTTTAACCTTGGTTATTTTAGCCTTGGTTATCTCCCGATTGGACTATGCTAACTCCTTGTACTATGGCATCCCCGCCTATCAACTGAGAGGTCTTCAGTTGGTTCAGAACCAAGCTGCCAGACTCATTTTTCACCAACCTAAGTGGCAGCATTTGACACCTATTATGAAAAATCTACACTGGCTTCCTGTGGCCAAGAGGTGTGTTTTCAAGGTGGGTTGCCTTATCTTTTAAGCACTTCATGGCAACAGTCTTGTTTTTAATTCTTCTAGGATTCAGTGATATATTCCCTCCCGGGACTTGCGTTCCTCTCATCTGAATCCTGCTAGTCATTCCTTCTTATAAACGTAAGAAAAATGGAGGCTCTAGATTTACCGCTGTGGCCCCAAACTTCTGGAACACTCTCCCTGTGGAGATGAGACTGGTTACGCCCTGCGCACAGTTCAGAAAATTGCTTAAGACCCAATTATTTGCCCAATCATATGACACTTAACCTCAGTTTGCTGCTAGCACCTACCCGCCCTATCAGCGCCATGAAACCTTTTGGTATACGTGCGCTACATAAAAGTTTTTAACATAACATTACATAACAATGTGGTGCCCCCCTACATTAGGGCATTTTGTGCTCGTGAGTGACCATTTGGCCCTGCCCCCAACATTAAGCAGGCAAGAGACTTTTGAATAATTGCCACACTTGTCTCCAGTTCATCAAGCCTGTCCAATATTGGTGTCATTAAAGTCTCAATGTCTTGCAAAGATAAACCTGTAGGGTCAGAAGACATCAGATGCGAATGTAGGGTTGGGACTACTTGCTTTAGGCCCCTATGCACCTCAGATTTTTCTGCATTTTGAATTTCTCCCATTTAGCCCCATCACTGATACCAATGTTCAACGGACGTCGCGGGGACTACCTCGGTAGTGCTGCGCACGTCCGTTGAACGTCGCTGCCCCGCCCACGCAATAGAACATTCTGCACTAGCGCGGAACGTTCAGCATAGGCAAGGGGTTAGAAAAGAAAATGGTAATATATTTGTATTATACATGTAATAGTGCCATATATGACAAAAGGTATTCCAGTGACACATGTACATACAACATAGGCTCTCAGTCACCCATGCACATTTATCCCATTCATACGCACACATTTTCATACACCCTCAAAGACCACACTCTCACTGACACACATAGCAGTCCTGTCATAGTGCCCCTAGTCAAAGTACTTTGTTCAAACAATAGTATCTGGTTCTATGGCCATTAGGCTTAACGCCAATGGAGCTGGGCATGAGGTGTCTGCTAACAATCAGCGAGTTCCTTAGCCTTCAGTAGCTCAAGATGAATTTCACTGATCAGAAGTAGCTCTCACTACAGAAAAGGTTGGAGACTCCTGCCTTAGGTGTTTCTCAGTAGTAATATGCATGCTAAAGTATCATGGTTTCGTAGGTTCAGGGAGACATTATATTTGCTGTAGTACATCTGCACATTTCCAGCCGCTCTTTTTACATTGGCAAATAAAAGTGTGATTTTAGGAAAATAGTTAATTCCACAGTATGTTTATATATCTGTATCTTTGTTTAAAGGTCTTGTCACACTTTCTCTGTGAGAAGATCCTGCCTCCTGCTGGTTAGGTAGTTTCATTAAAATAACAGTTTTTGTCATGTGTTTATGTTCCATAGTAATAGGAGAAATAGATATAGACAATTTTTGAAGTTGTGTACATTTAGTATTACATACTTCAACTGGATTTTTGAGCAAGAGCTATGGTCGGTTGAAGTGACAATTGTCACCTTTTTATGTGCTGTGCCTTTTGCTATTTTTGCATTAAAGCTTAAAATCACAGACATTCTAAATACAAAGAAAAGAGTAAGAGAAAGGTGACACAGGGGCAAGAAAAAATGGCTTTGCATAGAAGCTGCAACTCAACATGTATGCTTCAAAAGGAAAACAAGAACAAGAACATAAAGGGCAAAAAACCTCAATAATACCAAAGAGGAATTGAACAAATCCTCATTCCAGGGTTGACACAACAAAGACGGCAATAGAGCTCTGTGAAAGGCCTACAGACAACCCATGCACAGAGGTAAGGCTAATAAATGGAACAGCTGGACATCAGATAGCGAATGGGAGTATTGAAGAGAATGTGTAGACTGTCATTGCAATGAATAGCATGGAGTAGATACCAACATTGTTAAAAGTATTCAGCCCATGTGTCTCACATAATCAGGACCCAAACATTGTAGCTGGAGTGTGATAAAAAGTCTGACAGCTCTATAGTCAGTGAGGAGTTAGGAGAGAGGCCGACAAAAAGGAAATTACAATGCCAAATGAAAAGCTACAGATGAACGAGATGACAGAAGCCTACAACCTAAATAGATATTGATAGCATGCTGCCTCTCCCAGATTACTGTGACAACAATTCTCAGTCGAACAGAGAGTGAAGCCTACTGAGCCCCCCCCCTATCGAAATGCATGTGTGATTGTCCAATGCAGGGTCCAGTTTGGGGATGTCAGTGTCGTGCTAAGGAAAAAGAAGGGGATCCCATTAGCCCGAGGCCAATGGAGGTCCCGGGCTAAAGGGTTTATGGTTCCACCTTGAGTCCCGCCATCACATCTGCTTGACTTTTCATACAGTGTATAGGATCAGATAGGCTTGCAAAATGAACTCAGGCTGTCTTACCCCTCTATATACCAGGTAGCATCCTCTATATTTGTCAAAGTGGCCCAAGAGAGGGAACCTTTGGATGGCTGAATTGGACACCATTAAGTATTTCATCGCCTAATGAGGTGCGAATGTGAAACCCTTTTGTGTAGGTGGCTCAAAAATGATCGAAACAAACGCATTATTAACAAATGGAGAACTTTTAAGAATTATACACCGAGCACATTTTATTTTCGCTGCAAAGGCAGTTAAAAAATATAATTATCATGTGATGCAAGCCTGTTTAAACTTTCACATTCAGCCATTTCAAGCTCACGTGGATATGTGGATGACATACATGTGCTTTATCAAACCAAAAATGAAATCATAAGTGTTATCTTTAAATTTCTATCCAATTACATGATTAAATTGTGGCTTTTGTGAAGCACATATGCAGTGTGGCCGCCACTTCAAATGATGGCTTATTCATAGTCATTTTTTCTTTATTGTATCACAAATAATTGCCAACATCCTGTATGTCAACTATGTTACCAACTTCGTTAATTCTAATTAGAAAACAACTTTATGAGCAGGTCGTTTCGCAATCAATATATGCATTGCCCAATTTATATGTGCTTGCTTTTCATCTAAATGATGCATTTGCCTTTTATTTCATGGTATCCGAAGAAATACATGTTGATAAATGCATGCATTTTGCTCTACATTATGACTTTTATATTCTCTAAAACATTTACTTTGTTGCCTGTTACAGGCAAGTTGAAATGTATGTATGTTAGCTACAGATAGGACTACTTAAATAATGTGGTCAAGTCGTTAAAGTTATCGAAGCATCTGTTGTAGACCAGCTGCGTACATCGAGTTCCTTCGCCTGCTCACCCATAACTCCTGCTCGGCCCCTGTCGAACCTCTGGGATTATCTAGAACAGTGGTTCCCAAACTTTTGACTCCTGAGGACCCCCATTGAGTCACCACTGGAAGCCGGGGACCCCCAAGCAATTTGTAGGATTTAAATTTCAAACATTAAAACAGTAATTCGAAAAAAATGCACACGTTTGCACACAAAACAAATACTCGAATTACTAATGATTTTAGGAAAATATTTACAGACCCCTATCACCAAGGAAAATCACTTTTTGCGGCGTTCCCATGGCGATAGGGGCTTCGCCCTATTTACCAGGCAGCGTTAAATCACTTAACGTGGCTTAACGCTGCCTTGTAAATAAGACCCCCTTTCATCCAATGCTTAGCGTTAAAGGGTGGGCAGTGGGTATTGCATGGGCGTTTCCCCTGCAACACCCATTGATTTTGACGCTGGGCAGCGTAAATGGGAGGCCGCGCCAAAATTGAGACCAGGGACAACCGGGTCTTAACTGGAGAAATGGTTCATTTCTACTCGATTTTGCAAAACGCCTTGGATTGTTTATCTTCAGGAAGGTGACCATTCCTGCACCTCAACAATCTAAAAAAAGAAAATGCCATTTTATAACTTTCATGTGTGCTGCATTAAGCAGCACACATAGAAGTGATAAAACGACACTTCAAGATTGTTTGTGTGCAGGAAGGGGGACCTTCCTGTACATAAACAATCTTCCCCTGTTAAGTGTAGAGCCAGCGCAGGGGAAACGAAGGGCTGCACCATATTCTTGTAAATATGGTGCAGCCCTGCGTTTCTGAAGTGGCGGAGTGTGTTGTTAAGCCAAGGAGGCTAACAACACTCTTCGCCACTTCTGTTGTATTTTATATTGAAAGAATTTGCAAGAAAACAAAAAAAGTTAATGGGAAGGTTGGTGCTGCGTCTCCGTGACTAACTTTTCAATGGTTGGCTTTATTTCGCAGTACGAGGCTCCTGCTCCTGCCAGGGCCAGACTGGAAACCCAAACCAGCCCTTGGCAAATGATTTCAGACCAGTCCCCATACTGAGTGCAGTGAGTGAGCCTGACCACTACAAAGGGGACTTTGGGTGGCTCTCCGCCCAAGCAATTTAGGAAACAATGGTGCAGTCTACAACACATATCATTATATATTGAATTGTAGTAGCTTTTAAAGAATAGTAAATGAAGACCTGACTATGCACCAGACTACGACAATCTTTCTGGGGGTTCTTCAATGATTCCCCCACTATCACCCTCCAAAAGTGCTTCTCATCTTTCCATAGCCCCGCTCTGTGATGTGTATTTCCTTTTTTATAGCATCTCTCATACCATTGTAGTGATGTCAGAGCACTTTACATCACACACATATAGAGACAGTGAATCATACATGTAAATCAGTGTATAGAAAATGTTACGTAAGGCAAAGGGGACTACGAGGTGTAGAATTCACATGTCATCCATACTGGTAGGCATTTTTAAAGAGTGCTTGTTCTGGAGAAGCACAAACCCAGGATTCAGAAAATAACACAGTGGTTAGCAATGACTTTAACAATAAAAATGTATTTCCACCCAAATAAACCTTTTTAGCAGCATCAGGATAATGAAAGACTGGGAGAAAACATAAGTTACTAATTTGTACCTTACAGTTAGCAAGCAGCTCTTTGATGACAGTTTATAGGTCTATTTGCTAGATTACGACTGTCACTTATGAACTGCAGAGTAACAAAAGAATCCCTGTGACAAAAGCAGTAACGCACTGACCTATGCATATAAAATACTGTTTCTTAAAATTCATGGTACACTTCCTTGCAGTAGGCATATTAACCCTCTGTGCTACATTGGATAAGTCAAAGCTGCCACCAGAAAAAAACTCTCCTCTCTCCAGCAGGGACATTAATCACTGGCGTTATCTCGACACTTTTATTGTTCTTTGAAAACTGCTAATTAAACGAGATACTTTGCAGTGCTTTTAAAACTGCTGTCTGCGGACCCCCTGGGAATGTGTCAGGGACCCCTGGGGGTCCGCGGACCACAGTTTGGGAAACACTGATCTAGAACACTCGTTCCGGAGGCAACATGACGAAAATATGGTGACTAACTAGAGCCAAGTTTGAAGACAGAATAACTACGCAATCACATTACAACATATGAGGCCGGATGTACGACCAGTGGCAATTACTCCCAAATTGCGCCAAATTGCGAGTCGTAATTTGCGAGTCGCAATTGCCAATGTACAACAGTGTCTAAGACACTGTTTGCGATTACTAATCAGGTTGCAAATTACATGCCTCATGCATATTAATGAGGCTGTCCCAATTTGCGACCCCATTGGGAATGGCTGGCACTCTCCGGGATGATGGCATGCTGGGGTCGACACACCTCCATGTCTGGGACTGCTTTTAAAAAAAGCTGTGTTTTTTTGTTGAAATGCACCCATTCATAAGCGAAAGAGGTCCTCTGGGGACCCCTTCCTGCTGGCAAATGGTTTACCACCCTCTTCAAGAGGATGGTAAACTGCGACCACAATTGCAGTCGCAATATATTCCTACACAGGGTTCAGATTTGCTATTAGGAAGGTATGCCCTTGTACCGCCCCTTCCTAATAGCAAGTCGCTAACCCTATTTTGCGAGTTGCTATTTAATTAGTGACTCACAAAATAGGGTTAGTACATGGGCCACAGGTTTTTTGCACGCACAAACGGATCTAAAACCCATTTGCGCCCGCAAAAATCCATCATACTTTTGGTCCATTTTCCTTTATCACAACAACCGCGAATATAAAGAAATATGCTTTATGAAAGCACTTACAAAATAAAAACGAACACATGCTACACAATTCTGAGTTAGGGTTCCATTTTAGAACAAGAACAAATAGAACAAGATAAAATCGGATGACATTTAACATGACCAGTAATATTAACTCATTACCAAATCTCGAAATCTAATGGAAGCGCAACGTTCTCTGCATCCATCAACATGCTCACTGCTCTCCTCCCTTTGCACTGGTCTTCTTTCATCTCCTGATCACGACTCATACATACCCTCTGAAGCTCCCTTTGAAGCTACTCTCATCCTTGAATCATTACATTCATAATTTGCCATTTCACGGCCATTCATTAACATAAAAGTACTGCAGCCTAGCTTGTCTAACTCCCTCTCCTTCATATCTTTCTTCATCTCGCCATTTCTTTACAATAGAAAGCGACTACTCTCTTATTCCATCTCTGCTTATTTTTCAGCACCACATGTCAATTATGAACACTCTTCACCTCCATAGGGTCAGAGAATGTATTGACTCCAGCCTTCCTTCTTCCCAATTTACATATCCCCCTGTCACAATCCTACTGGCACTTTGCATATATTTATACCCATTCCCACTACTCCTCTCTTTCCTCTACTGGGGTAAAAAGTTTTTTTCTTCGGATCTTTCTCCATCATATTCACAATAGGTGACTTGCCTGTAAACCCATTCAAAGTAGTATTGTATTACCACAACAGCAAAGCGTTTAGACTCCTGTAAGTACTCCATTGGACCTTTGAAATCATGGATACCTTCATCAAAGAACCATCAGCACCACACAAGGAACCCATTGCTTCACCACCTACTTTCAAAAGCTCTTGCTTTCATTATGCAAT
The DNA here is from genome assembly GCF_964261635.1 of Lissotriton helveticus. Lineage (NCBI taxonomy): Eukaryota > Metazoa > Chordata > Amphibia > Caudata > Salamandridae > Lissotriton > Lissotriton helveticus. The sequence continues at coordinate 1,473,248,419 of NC_136067.1, forward strand.
GCACACCAATCCATCCAATACGTCAGTTCACTATCCATGTACAGCCGCCAATACCTGTCCTACAAATGTCTTACCGTCAGTAAATGCTCTAGGTGACCCTCGAGCTTGCTCAATCAGTTTCTTCTTTACCCCTTCCATGGTGCAAGCCTCTCACCTCTCAAGACTATCGCATTCATGACACCAATACTTAACTCATCCTGGAGTTTGACATAGCTCAGCAGCGGAGCCATCACACTTGACTCCTTTCTTCAACATCCTGAAACACTGTCAGCTTCCACAGCTTTTTCCACTTCTCACACATATTACCACCACCTTCCCCTTCCAAAGCATCTTCAACTCTTGTAACTGCACTTTCTATTTTATCATTTTCTTAATATATCCATCTCCAACATTCTGTACCTCTAGCAGTAATAAAGACAAATAATCGACTTGCATGTTTCTCCATTCTGCCCCATACTCGACTCTGAACCGAAACTCTTGTAAATGTTATGCAATGTGTCTACCTTGGTGAAACTTTGTTAGGAACCTGTGGCTGCAAAACTTTGAGTAAGGGTATGTGGTCTCTATGCAATGTGATACACCAACCCTACAAATAAGTATGGAAAGATTCAGCAGCGCATGCAGTAGTTAGAGCCTCTTCTTGCTCAATGACTGCATATATTCGGCAAGTAAAATTGAGAGATTTCGAAGGAAACGCTTCCGGTTTTCCCACACCATCTGTCATTTATGACAAAATTGCTCCCAAGCCATGGACCCTCATGTGTACAGTCAGAATGAGCTTACTTTTAGAGTCAAAAGGAGATAAAATCTTTGCACTTGCATATGGCCTGCTGTTGTCTTTCACCCCATGCAATCTCCTTTCCCTTTCCTATTTAACTCTTTCATAGATTCAGTCTTTTTCTGTACAATTGTTCACAGATTTGGCACAATATTGAATCAAGCACATCAAGGATTGCTATTGATCCTTACCCTGAGCAGCTGGTGCTTGCTAATAGATTTGACCAAATCTTCATTCGGCTTGATCCCAGATTTAGAAATGGTGTACCCGAAATATTCGATTTCTTATATCAACAATTGACACTTACCTTTGGGACGTGACAAAGCAGCACTCCTCAACACCTCTAACACCTTTACTAAAACACAATTGAAGGGTGGTCTAATTATGTCTTGGACAGACTCCCTATTAGTAGCCATTTTTAAAAAGGGCAATAGGAACTTAGCCTCATGTTATTGGCCAATCTCGTTGATAGACTCAATGGCAAAAAATTCTTGCCCAATTCACTCTGAACAAAATCTTTTTTTTACAAAATTGGAAACCTGGTCAGAGAGCAATTCCTTTTTTTCTGTACTTCAATTTGGTTTTCGATCAGGACTAGGGACTGTATAACAAACCCTTAATTTAACATTGATAGTGAATATATACATCAAGGCCAGGAAAGGAACAAAGAATATGGCTTTCATGGACCACTCCTGTGCTTTGACCTTGCTGACAGAGTTTTTTTGTGGGACTTGATGGAACAAGCAGGAATTGCCCCCCTCTTACTCGACCTCATCAAGCGTTTACATTGGGACACTACAACTAGAGTGCAGTACACACAAACTGGAGAATGCACAGCCCTGATAAAGGTCATGTAAGGTCTCAAGCAAGTTTGTCTTTTAGCCCCTGTCATTTTTTTTAATATACATTCTTTTGATTCAGCATTGGAACTATGCAGAAAGGATGTTCCCAGGATTGGCTCCCAGGCAATCCCTGTACTGTTGTACGGTTCACTGAGAAAATATGACCTATGACAATATCCCTATTCCTAAACATCGTGACCAAAATATCGATGTCAAAAATATCATCATCCTATACTTATAATGGTAAGTACAAACATTTTGAGAAAAAATATTGTTGTCTTTAATATCATTATATAAAATCATGTTTTTAAAATGTATATTAATTTAAATATTACATATATTAAATAGTAACATTAATTTATTAAAAATAAAATAGATGTAATATATATTTTAACAAATAAAGTTTGATTTTAAGTTAGACATATATATATATATATATATATATATATACGTATTTACATATATCTAGTTAAAACTATTACGAAACTAATGATTTTATTTTATATTATAATTTCAGAATTTTCTAAATAATGAAATATTATGTAATAATATACCAAATGGCTATCAACAAATAAATGTGTGTGTGTATATATATATATATATAGAATACAAGCTCCTCCTCGGATTTCACAGCGTTTCAGGCAGCAGCGCACGTCGGCAAACGAGGGAGATGGACCACAGGAATCAGCAAAGGTGATTTATTGTAGCAACCACACAGAGAACAGTTACGCGTTTCAGGGTAACTCGCCCTTGTTCACACTGCAACGTTACCACACATGAGATGCTTGTTTTATATTTACTCAACCATATTGACACCCACTCTTAGTGACATCACCAATCACGTGATACATGAATAAAAAGTGAAGAAATACAACTACTTGTAGTTTAAGCAGCAAGGAATTGTTACACATTTAAACATCTAGGTTTTCAGGATAAATCCCAATAGGACAAGATGTGTAGTATAAATCGACAAAAATTGATGTTGTATGTTTTAACAGTAAATATAGAAATTACATTTAGATAATATTTCATATAAATGGCAAAATTATTTGAGGATAACAGTATAAATACATGTTTATAGCTTGACCCAAAAGACTCTAAAATAAAAGAGTCTGGTAGGCATATGCTAAATGCCCAATTTTTTTAAAATAAATATATATATACATTCAAGAAAGTAGACGCTCCTTCCGGGTACAAAGAGACTCGTGTGAGGTGGCGCGGGAGCCTGTGGAGCCACCGGTAAATGTGAATAGATGCAAAAAATTAAGTACACACACTCTCAGAAACAAAACCACAGGAGTTTCAATACAAGGGATTTATTTAATCATAAATCCAATTGTGACGCATTTCAACCGTCAAGCGGTCTTGCTCACACAAAGTATAAACACAAAACAGAGGGTCATAAGTACAAATACAAGAAACACAGGTTAGACTAGTAGCGTGTCAGCAAAATGATAAATGGAAAGAGGACTGCTATACACAAAGTGTGAGTGCCATCTTGAAAGGGCAAAAAGCATAATCACAGCAAGGAACTTTGCTGCCTGGACGGTGGCAGTGGAACAGATGAAACGAAAACAATGCGATGTTAGAATTGCTCTCTGCAATAGTGCGCGCGTTGAATACATGAATACATGATTGCAGGGCACAAATTGCTGCTTGTGCCGCTACCCCGCTAAACATAGGAGCAATAATGGATAGATGTTTAGAATATCATCAACATAGTGTCATGCTGTGATGTAGATCCATGTGGCAGAAGGTACATAACAATGCAAAATGCAATGATACAGCAGTAAATAAATAAACACAGCAAGTCCTTAGGATTCCCCAAGTGGGTTCAGAAAGGTACAACCACCTCAAGTCTTCAGAAGCTCAAAAGAATAAAGGGCTACAAAAGGAAAATAGAGTGAAGATTTTAATGAAATGTGAAATCCTTATCTGTAGCACAGTGGACAGCGGATGAACATCTCCAATGAAGAATAGGATAGGGATCCCGGGAGGTCATGGGTAAGGGTCTGAGGGCCCCTTCCTTTCCTCTCGCAAGAATAACGAGTAACAATATTAGAGACACAAATAGCTTGCGGAGGGAAGGAAGAAATAAGGTAAAGAACAGAGTCATGAAACTAGTAAAGAGTCAAATACATAGGAGAGAGAGAAATGATGTACTGTGATGTGAGAGAAAGAGAGAAAGAAAGAAAAATAATCTCTATCTCAGTGGAGGGTGTGAAGGAGAGGATATTGTAGGCATACAGTTTGGAAATTAAACCACCATTTGTCAACGATTGTTACATGGTGTGCAAATATACAGCTATTTCTTCGTCTATATTGTGTCCGCCCGTATAGGGAGTGCCAAGATCTATAATGTGCCGGGACTCGCGTTTCCTCATTAGGAGTTCTCTATTGCCTCTCCGTGTGCCAATGTAGACCTGCACGCTGACAAAGTATTTAGAAATAAATCCCTTGTATTGAAACTCCCGTGGTTTGGTGCCTGAGAGTGCATGTACTTCATTTTTTGCATATATATATATATATATATATATATATATGCAAACGAAATCCTTCCCCAAAAGAAAAAGGCGGAGGCCTGCACGGGAACAGATATGGAAGCCTTTATTACAACAATTCCATCAAGGCGAATGCATTTCGGCGTTTTGAGCCTTCGTCAGCGCCATGGAGTAATGATGAGCCAGGAAGCAGTCCACACTCAAAATGTCTTGCCGCTCTAGGGATTGGTAGCGGCTGTTCCTTCCCCATATGGGGCTCCGCCTGGTGTAGTTAGTACTGTAGGTACTCTAACTACGGGGCCCAGAATGCAGCAGTCCGAATCCGGGTCCCAAGGCGGTGATGACCAAAGGAAAGTTGCCGTATTCAGCACAGTGTGCAGTAAAAGTTCCGTGTGCCCTTAATTAGTTGCGTGTCAAAGCCTCCTTCCGTTCCCACCGCATCAGCCACATTACCAAGTGTAGTATTCACGGGGGTTTGCCGCAATGCAGCTTAACGCAATGCGAGGCATAATATCCTCGTCACCGTGTCTCTTCCACCCGGATTCTGTGGCGGGTCTGACTGTGTCACTACCGTTACGGAGAGAAATTGCCGAAGCGTTGCCAGCTGCAGATCAGACCTCTTGTGATGCGGGGACCTCCTTACACGTTACTGGCAAACGTGTGTAGAAATGCAAACGAAATCCTTCCCCAAAAGAAAAAGGCGGAGGCCTGCACGGGAACGGATATGGAAGCCTTTATTACAACAATTCCATCAAGGCGAATGCATTTCGGCGTTTTGAGCCTTCGTCAGCGCCATGGAGTAATGATGAGCCAGGAAGCAGTCCACACTCAAAATGTCTTGCCGCTCTAGGGATTGTTAGCGGCTTTTCCTCCCCCATTTGGGGCTCCGCCTGGTGTAGTTAGTACTGTAGGTACTCTAACTACGGGGCCCAGAATGCAGCAGTCTGAATCCGGGTCCCAAGGCGGTGATGACCAAAGGAAAGTTGCCGTATTCAGCACAGTGTGCAGTAAAAGTTCCGTGTGCCCTTAATTAGTTGCGTGTCAAAGCCTCCTTCCGTTCCCACCGCATCAGCCACATTACCAAGTGTAGTAATCATATATATATATATTACCTACTGGCGGTCGCCAGTAGGTATATATAGTTAGGATTTTTTCTCTATGGGATTTTTGAAAATTCTATGTCGAATAACTTTGGCGTTTGAGGACGGAATTGGCTGAAATTTTCAGGAAAATGGCACATTTTGTTTCTGAGCAGCGCCTGAAAATTTGGAGGGGTTTCGTCAAGGGGGGGCCGAGAAAAAAGGGGGGTCCCAAAACGTGTTTTTCCCATGCAATTTTCCATAGGGCGGTTGGCCTCACTTTTAGCTCGAACGGCTGAATGGATTTCCACGAAACTTGGCAAAATTGTAGGGACTGGTAGCCCGATGTGCCTTTGCTAGGTCTCAATATATGTGTTCCAGTGGATTTTGAGAAATTAACGTTCAAAAAAATATATATATCTGTAAGCGCGCTCCAGGCAGCGCCCCGGTTCGCGTACCTGACGCGTAACGGAACTTCGCGAAGCTAAGCTGATTGGCTCTCTGGTGTCTGTCAACATTCTAAACAGTCCGGAGCGGCCGCCATCTTGTCTCTCGGTAGGATCGAGAGACAAGATTCGGTGAAAAACGAAGGGGGAAATGAAGGAAAGGGGGCAAGGTAGACCCCTCCTGACCCCCTAGGATTGATGAATTTTTTGGGGCGATTTTTCGCCATAGAGGCGCGTCCCGGTACGCGAACCGGGCAGCTAACTGGCAGCGTAACGGGAGTCTGCAATCTTGTGTTTTTGGAGCGTCCGGTTCGCGTACCGGGTAGCGTCCCGGTAAGCGTAACAAGAGAAACAGTAAAAAAAAAAATAATGGAATAGATTATCAAGAAAACTTTGAAAAATTGTAGGGACTGTTTGTTTGATGTGCCTTTGCAAGGCCTCAAGATATGTGCATGTGTGGATTTTGTCTAATTAAGGTTAGGGACTGGTAGCCCGATGTGCCTTTGCTAGGTCTCAATATATGTGTTCCAGTGGATTTTGAGAAATTAACGTTCAAAAAAATATATATATCTGTAAGCGCGCTCCGGGCAGCGCCCCGGTTCGTGTACCTGACGCGTAACGGAACTTCGCGAAGCGAAGCTGATTGGCTCTCTGGTGTCTGTCAACATTCTAAACAGTCCGGAGCGGCCGCCATCTTGTCTCTCGGTAGGATCGAGAGACAAGATGCGATGAAAAACGAAGGGGGAAATGAAGGAAAGGGGGCAAGGTAGACCCCTCCTGACCCCCTAGGATTGATGAGGGGGATATTAAAGTGCCCCGCGGGGCAAAAATTGTTTTTTTTGCGATTTTTCGCCATAGAGGCGCGTCACGGTACGCGAACCGGGCAGCTAACTGGCAGCGTAACGGGAGTCCGCCATCTTGTGTTTTTAGAGCGTCCGGTTCGCGTACCGGGTAGCGTCCCGGTAAGCGTAACAAGAGAAACAGTAAAAAAAAAAAATAATGGAATAGATTATCAAGAAAACTTTGAAAAATTGTAGGGACTGTTTGTTTGATGTGCCTTTGCAAGGCCTCAAGATATGTGCACGTGTGGATTTTGTCTAATTAAGGTTAGGGACTGGTAGCCCGATGTGCCTTTGCTAGGTCTCAATATATGTGTTCCAGTGGATTTTGAGAAATTAACGTTAAAAAAAAAATATATATCTGTAAGCGCGCTCCAGGCAGCGCCCCGGTTCGCGTACCTGACGCGTAACGGAACTTCGCGAAGTGAAGCTGATTGGCTCTCTGGTGTCTGTCAACATTCTAAACAGTCCGGAGCGGCCGCCATCTTGTCTCTCGGTAGGATCGAGAGACAAGATGCGGTGAAAAACTAAGGGGGAAATGAAGGAAAGGGGGCAAGGTAGACCCCTCCTGACCCCCTAGGATTGATGAGGGGGATATTAAAGTGCCCCGCGGGGCAAAAATAATTTTGTGCGATTTTTCGCCATAGAGGCGCGTCCCGGTACGCGAACCGGGCAGCTAACTGGCAGCGTAACGGGAGTCCGCCATCTTGTGTTTTTGGAGCGTCCGGTTCGCGTACCGGGTAGCGTCCCGGTAAGCGTAACAAGAGAAACAGTAAAAAAAAAAAATAATGGAATAGATTATCAAGAAAACTTTGAAAAATTGTAGGGACTGTTTGTTTGATGTGCCTTTGCAAGGCCTCAAGATATGTGCACGTGTGGATTTTGTCTAATTAAGGTTAAAAAAAATATATATATCTGTAAGCGTGCTCCGGCGCGCTTACGTTACGGGTTTTGTTTGCGCTGCAGAGCCGATACGTCACGGTTATGCGACGCGTCATGAGGCGTCTCACGTGGCTACGTGATACGTCACGTAATAAAGAATATATTTTACAGATATAGATATTAGCTTTTAAAAAACCATTGAAATTCACTGAAAAAACCATAGGTTATAGACCATATATAGTTAGGAATTAGCTTTTACAAAACCTTGAAAATTCACTGAAAAAACCATAGGTTATAGACCATATATAGTTAGGAATTAGCATTTACAAAACCTTATTTTACTCACACAAAACCATTGAAATTCCATATATAGTTAGTTGCACTAACTATATATCGCGCACCCGCAATCCACTGCTGATGATGTCACATATTACATCATTCATGACATGGTCAGTGACATCACTGATGACATCACTGATGACATCTCAAATGACATCACTGATGACATCACTGATGACATCTCAAATGACATCACTGATGACATCACTGATAACAACATCCAGTGACTGTATGTTTCTGTAAAGCTAAAATATGTCTTGCATATAGAAGAATGAGTGGATTTATAAGTGTCTGGATGAAGGATTTAGTAGGTGAATGACTGACTGTATGAGTGAGTGATTAAATGTGTCTCACTGAGTGCATGGGTTAGTGACTAAACTGTCTTAATTTGTGCATCATTATATCTTTTGTTCTGTAAACTGCTGCATGTGTTGATCAGTAGCTATATGAGTAACTATATGGGTTATTGATTGGTTGCCCATGTATTTGTATGGGAGACTGAGTGTGTGTGTGGGTGTCTGGGAGGTGTATGACTCTGTACTAGATGTATGGGTTCAAAAGTGCATGTGGAAACAGCTGTATGGGCGGTTGACTGTGTGCATGAGTGTATTGGTGAGTGAATGGATATCTCAGTGCTACATGTCAAAGTAAGTACATATGTAAAACACAGTACATGTGAGAGTTGACATATATAAATAACTGTGCATAAGAGCCAGTGAATGTGTGAGTGGCTGTATGGATCATTGTGAACTTGTATCCGGGATTGTATAAGAGAGTAAATATGTGTTAGTATGTGTTTGAATAAGTAAGGTGTGTATAACTGTATAGTTGAGAAAATGGAGGTGTGATTGATTCTTTGCATGACTGACTAGGTGTGTGTGTAACTTCATGGATGAGTGACAGTCTGTGAGTGTCTGTTTACACTGAGTGTATCTAAGGTTATATTAGAGTCTGAAGAAGTTCATCGTATTATCACATGAATGATGTCATCAGTGATGTGATCAGTAATGTCAAATGAGATGTCATCAGTGATGTCATCAGTGATGTCATTTGAGATGTCATCAGTGATGTCATCAGTGATGTCATTTGAGATGTCATCAGTGATGTCATCAGTGATGTCACTGACCATGTCATGAATGATGTAATATGTGACATCATCAGCAGTGGATTGCGGGAGCGCGATATATAGTTAGTGCAACTAACTATATATGGAATTTCAATGGTTTTGTGTGAGTAAAATAAGGTTTTGTAAATGCTAATTCCTAACTATATATGGTCTATAACCTATGGTTTTTTCAGTGAATATATATATATTACCCTGAATATTGAACCCCCTTTTCACGCAGCATCCACTTGGACGCAATGCAGGCTGGGACTTGAAGTTCTACTATGGACTACAGTTTCACTGATTACTAACTGGTGAGGAGGGGCGTTACTTAAATTCCAATGAGGGTGAGTCAGGACACTTTAAAGGCGTGGGTGGAGCCTCATCACGGAAGCAGCAGCATCTGAGGAAGGTTGGATTACCGAAATGCATTATGCTATGCTGTGTCTATTAAAAACGGCTCCCGAAGGTTTCCCTGTGTGGCCTCTTTCCTTTTCCTGACTGGAGGGGTCTGCCTGTTCATATATATATGATATATATATATATATATATATATATATATATATATATATATATATATCCTATCACGCCTTTACACCATCCGTCGCTCCTCTTAGCCTTGGGTGCCTCCTTCACGCACGGTGAGATGCGTAATATATGCCAACACACACGGTCCACACTCGCAGGTCCGTTATTTTTGGCGCTGCATAATCAAATCAACAAACGCGTTTCGGCCGAAACGCGTTTGTTGATTTGATTATGCAGCGCCAAAAATAATAAACTTTGGCATTAAAACGACGGAGTAATTGCTGAGTGTGCCCTTCAGTGTGGAATGGACCTGCGAGTGTGGACCGTGTGTGTTGGCATATATATATATATATATATATATATATATATATATATATATATATATATATATATATATATATATATTACCTACTGGCGGTCGCCAGTAGGTATATATAGTTAGGATTTTTTCTCTATGGGTTTTTTGAAAATTCTATGTCTAATAACTTTGGCGTTTGTGGACGGAATTGGCTGAAATTTTCAGGAAAATGGCACATTTTGTTTCTGAGCAGCCCTTGAAAATTTGGGGGGGGTTCGTCCAGTGGGGGCCGAGAAAAAAGGGGGGTCCCAAAACGTGTTTTTAACATTGAGTTTTCCATAGGGCGGTTGGCCTCACTTTTAGCCCGAACGGCTGAATGGATTTGCACGAAACTTGGCAAAATTGTAGGGACTGGTAGCCCGATGTGCCTTTTGTAGGTCTCAATATATGTGCTCCAGTGGATTTTGAGAAATTAACGTTTAAAAAAAGATATATATCTGTAACAGCGGACCGGGCAGCGGCCCAGGACGCGTACTTTTCGCGCAACGGAGCTTTGTGAAGCGAAGCTGATTGGTTCTCTGGCGTCTGTCAACATTCCAAACAGTCCGTATCGGCCGCCATCTTGTCTCTCGGTAGGATCGAGAGACAAGAGGAGGCCAAAGCGAAGGGGCAAATGACCATAAGGGGGAATAGTAGATCCTCGCTGACCCCCTAGGTTTGATGTGGAGGTTTTAAAAGGGCCCCGCGGGGCAAAAAAAAAAAATAATAATAATAATCGAACGGCTGAATGGATTTGCACGAAACTTGGCAAAATTGTAGGGACTGGTAGCCCGATGTGCCTTTGCTAGGTCTCAATATATGTGCTTCAGTGGATTTTGAGAAATTAACGTTCAAAAAAAGATATATATCTGTAACAGCGCACCGCTTCGCGTACTTTTCGCGTTACGGAGCTTTGCGAAGCGAAGCTGATTGGCTCTCCGGTGTCTGTAAACATTCCAAACAGTACGTAGCGGCCGCCATCTTGTCTCTCGGTAGGATCGAGAGACAAGAGGAGGCCAAAGCGAAGGGGCAAATGACCATAAGGGGGCATAGTAGATCCTCGCTGACCCCCTAGGTTTGATGTGGAGGTTTTAAAAGGGCCCCGCGGGGCAAAAAAAATAAATAATAATAATAATCGAACGGCTGAATGGATTTGCACGAAACTTGGTAAAATATTAGGGACTGGTAGCCCGATGTGCCTTTGCTATGTCTCAATATATGTGCTTCAGTGCATTTTGAGAAATTAACGTTCAAAAACAAGATATATATCTGTAACAGCGCTCCGCTTCGCGGAGATAAAATTATATCTGTATTACCTAGCTGTTGCTAACACCAGTTAGCGACGGCTAGTAGGAGATAGCGACCATCTTGGGTCCCACTTTGCATGTGAGTGATATTTATCACTAATGACATGCAAAGTGGGCATGCCAAGATGTTAGCGACTGGAAACAGTCGCTAACATCGCTATCTCCTATTATCAACTTTTGGAAATATTCGAGATAAGCGCGAATATCTCCAAAAAGTAACAGCTGCCCTGAGCAGTTCTTAGCCATGTTATCCAATGGGAGGTGGATAACATGGCTAAGAGCATTAGCTCGGTAATGCATGAATATCGCGGAGTTTTCAGCGATATTAATGCATTGCGCTCGTTTTTTATCGTATTTGCGATAAACCTTGATAATAGCAAGGTTTATCTGCGATAATTTCTGACGGTAAAAAAATCTTTGCAATGCATCGTTAGGGATAAATATCGCTTAACTTTGGTAATATGCCCCAACGTCTGTTAACGTTCGATTCGAAGGAAATCAGGAATTGTTGAAAAACATTGTGTGCGCCATCTTGTCTTTTTTCAAATGCCACACTTTTGTCGTGCACGGCAGCCATTTTAGATGCCTTGACCAGACCCACTCTGTGCACGCTGTCGATCCTTAGCATGGCTCCCCACCCTCGCAAGCATCTCACCCAGGCAGTGGTCACCCCCGCTCTCTGTCTTATGCATGGGTAATAAACCTCCCCCCATCTGCGCTGCTCTTCCCTGAGAATCACACCCTGTGCCCGCCCGACACCTCCCTTTCGCCCTATTCACTACCGCACCCTCTGACACTCCTTTTCCTCTGTGTCCGATTGTCCAGGCCGGTCCTAGGCTATCAGCTAGCCCTGCAGATGTAGTTTATGGCCACAGCTGTAAAGAATCACCCCTCTTCAAAGGAGTTATAGTAGATCAAGGCCCACACTCGATGAGATCCGTCACAGCAGAAGCGTTGCTATTATCTGAAAACCATCCTGTATTGTGATTGGGGTGGGGACCGAGCGTGAAGCGGAAGATTCCAGGGATGACTCTTTGTACATCAAAGTTTTTACAATTATGTGTCACATTAAAAATATATAGCACTCCGACAAAGTAGTAAGATTATAAAACTTTAATAATTTATAAATATATACAAGAAAACAAAAATAGTAATAACATATAAACATTTTTAGGGAAAAACAACGAAGTAGCGGTCGGCTGTGCGAATAGTCCCAACGCAGCACAACGTCCAGATTTCCGGCGTGGGGCGTCGCGGGGGGTGGGTCATCAGTAGCAAACTGTTGTGCGAATCGTTCCAAGGCAGCAGAACGCGCCGAAATCTAGATGACACGAAAGTGATGTCTAGTAAGTTGCCACCCAGCAAATAACGGCGTGGGGCGTCGCGGGGGGTGGGTCATCAGTAGCAAACTGTTGTGCGAATAGTTCCAAGGCAGCAGAACGATGGCACCAAGGTGATGTCCAGTAAGTTGCCGCACTGGTTTTGGTATCCTACAATGCTGCTCCGAATAACGGCGTGGAGCGCCCCGGGGGAGGCGGCGTGAACGGGCCTCTCCAGGTGGAGTCTCATCTGTTTTAGTGGGGCGCCCCTTTACCGTTTCAGTTGCCATTCCGTCCGCTTTTGGTCCACTGTGTCAAAATCCGCCATTCAGCTGAGTTGCGCCCACTCTTGCGGTGCAGCGATAGGCGGCTGCCACAGGACTCTCAAAATGGCGGCAGGCTCTTTCCTTTTTGGGCGTGGTCCACTGAAATGGCCCTGGGACACCTTGGAAATCGGACGCTTGTCTGCTAGGTCTTGGACCCCATTCTCGAAAGCGTCCCCTCCGCCTTGAGAATTCATCAAAAGTTTTGGGGGCCCCGACTCCTGCAGGCTTCTGGTGGGGAGCGGCTGCCATGATTGCTCGCGGAATGACCACGACGGAGCTACGAGATGGTGGTGCTCTCATGCTGACGCCAGTTTAGTCTGAAACATCCAGAAACAAGGTGGGGCTTTCATCGTTTGGGGGAAAAAAAAAGTTTTCATCCAATGAAAAGTGTTGTTTTTAGGTCATATGATCAAGCCTTCCATCATTCGGAAACCAAAAGTAAAATGAACCAATGAAAAGTTTTATAAACAAGTCACATGACCTGTTATGCGGCATAGGGTATAAAATGCGGAGAAAATACGTTGGCACGTGAGGCGGCGTCAGTAGCGGACCGATGTGCGAATAGGCCGAAGGCAATACAACGCGCCAAGATCCGGATGGCACCGAGGTGGTGTCCAGCAAGTTGCAGCACTGGTGTGGCCATCCTACAATGCTGAAAGTCGGCGTGGGGCGCCCCGTTGGCCTGTGAGTTTGCGTCAGTAGCGGACCGATGTGCGAATAGGCCGAAGGCAGCACAACGCGCCAAGATCCGGATGGCACCGAGGTGGTGTCTAGTAAGTTGTCGCACTTCTGTGGCCATCCTACAATGTTGAAAGTCGGCGTGGGGCGCCCCGTTGGCCTGTGAGATGGCATCAGTAGCGGACCGATGTGCGAATGGGGCCAAAGGCAGCGCAACAATATTTTCTGACTGACACCACAAGGCGCTGAGATGCCAAGATCCGGATGGCACCGAGGTGATGTCTAAGTTGCGGACTGATGTGCGAATGGGGCCAAAGGCAGCGTAACAATATTTTTTGTATGGAAGATACCACTAGGCGTTGAGATGCCAAGATTCGGATGGCACTGAGGTGATGTCTAGCAAGTTGGTGTGGTCATCCTACAATGCTGAAACTCGGCGTGGGTCGCCCCATTAGCCTGTGAGATGGCGTCAGTAGCGGACCGATGTGCGAATAGGCCGAAGGCAGCACAACGCGCCAAGATCCGGATGTCACCGTGGTGGTTTCATAGTTGAGAGGCACTTCATCTGCAGTGGGGCGCCGAGATCCGGATGGCACTGAGGTGATGTCTAGCAAGTTGCTGTACTGGTGTGGTCATCCTACAATGCTGAAACTCGGCGTGGGTCGCCCCATTAGCCTGTGAGATGGCGTCAGTAGCGGACCGATGTGCGAATAGGCCGAACGCAGCACAACGCGCCAAGATCCGGATGTCACCGTGGTGGTTTCATAGTTGAGAGGCACTTCATCTGCAGTGGGGCGCCGAGATCCGGATGGCACCGAGGTGATGTCTAGCAAGTTGCTGTACTTGTGTGGTCATCCTACAATGCTGAAACTCGGCGTGGGTCGCCCCATTAGCCTGTGAGATGGCTGTTCTTTGGATTTGGGCCTGGTCCACCAAAATGGCCCTGGGACACCTTAGAACTCGGACGCTCGATTTTTTTTTCCTTTCCTGTACATGCAAAAAAAGGTAAATGCCCGGTACGTTACACGCTTCATCTGCCACGATGAACTCTCCAGAGGAACCGAAAAAAAATATAGTTGTGGTAACTATACCATGCATCGTCATATGGAGAGGTGGCACCAATTAAATATAGTGCTGCATAAAAGAGAGATTTGGAGGAGAACCCCTGACCTGCTAGTACATTCATCAAAGAAGTGGCACTGAGAGCTTCAGAGGCAAGGGAAACGGTCCCAAATATTTAGAAGAACTTTGGAAAGATTAAAATGACATGTTTAGATTGTGGCAAATTAATTTCATGTGGACAGATGAGTGTTACTCTAATAAATACAGCATATGAACATCATCATAGTCGATGGTTGGTAGAGACATTTTGACTATATCCTGGACCTGCCCGTCCTCGCCCAAAATGGCGCCGGAATAAATGGGACTCGTAACTCCTTGTTGTGTACTGGTTGCAGAACCTTGAAATCACGAGATACGTATGCAGTTTTGAAGCACATGGCGGGCGGGGATGAGAATTGATTGAATATTTCGACATCCCTATTGATATTAAGTTCTGATGTGTTATTGATTACTGTACTGTTGAAAGTTCGAATTAACGTCACCCATGGTACTTGCCCGCAAATGTATATCTAGATAATTTTATTGTAACTGGCCCTGTCGTATTTTAATTATAAAATGTACGTCCACCGATTCCGTAACTGTTAGACACCTTAGTTCTTGCAACCTAATGGCCCGCCCGTTACGTTCCTCTACAGTGTAAATGTCTATTCATCATATACGATTACAGTTTGCTCTGTGGCAGGCCCACGTGGTTATAGGCTCGTATTTGTATAATGAAATTTTCACAATAAAGGTTTTTAAAAGAAAACATGGTAGTAGTATATACATTGGTAAAGTTTTTAATAATAGTGACTGTTTTAGAATCATTAAAAGGCAAGTGAAATAAAGCAGACCAATTACATGAAGGGTAAAAGGTATAATACGAAGGAACGCAGTAAAGATAAATGGTCAAGGGCTGTTGTGTTTTCTATTCCTGCAACATAAAGTGATCGATAAGAATCTCATATTCAGGCGTATCGGCGACTAAGACAGCAGGTCGACCCTCTTTTGCTCAACGGCTCCGTCATGGGACGAAGAAACGCTCTTTTTCTCGAAAAAAGAATATATTTTACTTGCAGGACAGTTGTAAAATTTCCGGGAAAGTACATTAGCCTGGAACATTATAACATATATTTAAGAAAAAATAATGTTCGGAAGTAATGAAAAGCGTAATTTTTAGGTCATATGACCAAGCCTTTCATCATTACAATAAGAAAAGTAAAATGAACCAATGAAAAGTTTTATTAACAAGTCACATGACTTGTTATGCTTACGTTACGCGCTGCGCGCCCCGGATGACTTCCGGATGCGCTAACGCGGCGCGTCATATGACGCATTACGCGACAACGCAGGTACAGAATATAGTCAAAATGTCTCCACCAACCAGCGGTCGGAACACAACCCCTTTCAGCAGGCTAAATAGTTCTGTTAAATGACAACAGAAGGGACAGGCAACAAGAACCATCAGTCAAAGAGGGGAGAGCTAGTTCTTCTCTACCGGGTTACATTGGGGCGCTACCGGAACTGATCGAATTGGTAGTCTACAGTGTTTCTGGATGTTTCAGACTGAAGCTGGGGTTAGCATGAGAGCAGCACCATTTCGTAGCTCCGTCGTGGTCATTCCGCAACCAATCATGGCAGCCGTTCTTTATCATTATTTTGGGCGGGGTGGGTGGCGGAGCCGAGCTGTTTTGCAGCCATCATTGTGTGGAGTTCAGTTCATCTCACTAGTTTTGTATTTGTTCCTAATGTTTCTATTTTAGCGAGGTCAAAAAGAGATCCCATTAGTGGCCTACTGATTTTGCTCGAATCCTTTTCTTTTTTTTTTACACGATTTTTCGTTATCTGCAAAGACTAAACAGAGTATTGCGACTCTGTGTTTGTTTGTAAATAGAGAATGAACCAAAGAGAACTAATTCTAAAACAGTAAATACTTGGATAACAATCAATCAAATGGAGAGAGAAGCAGGCACGACGGATTACAATGGGGGCAAAGACCTGCGTTAACTACCTTTCACTATCTGCAAAGAGAGAGTACTCCTAATAGAAATGAGGGGGGGGGCACCATTCAAAGCAGATCAGTGTGCATAAACACGAAAATGTTTTCACTTACCACGTACTTGACATTCGACAGCTTATGATATTTGCTATTAAAAAACCATTGAAATTCACTGAAAAAAACATAGGTTATAGACCATATATAGTTAGGAATTAGCATTTACAAAACCTTGAAAATTCACTGAAAAAACCATAGGTTATAGACCATATATAGTTAGGAATTAGCATTTAAAAAACCTTATTTTACTCACACAAAACCATTGAAATTCCATATATAGTTAGTTGCACTAACTATATATCGCGCACCTGCAATCCACTGCTGATCATGTCACATATTACATCATTCATGACATGGTCAGTGACATCACTGATGACATCACTGATGACATCTCAAATGACATCACTGATGACATCTCATTTGACATCATTCTTGTGCTAATACGATAAACCTCTTCAGACTCTAATATAACCTTAGATACACTCAGTGTATACAGACACTCACACACTGCCACTCATCCATGGAGTTACTCACACACCCAGTCAGTCATGCAAAGAAACAATCTCATCTCCATTTCTTCAACTATACAGTTAAACACACCTTACTTATTGAAACATATACTAACACATATTTACTCTCTTATACAATCCCTGATACAAGTTCACAATGATCGATACAACCACTCACTCATTCGGTGGCTCTCATGCACAGTTATTTATATATGCCAACTCTCACATGTACTGTGTTTTACATATGTACTTACTATGACATGTAGCATTGAGATATCCATTCACTCATCAATACACTCATGCACACAGTCAACTGCCCATGTAGCTGTTTCCACATGCACTCTTGAACTCATACACCTAGTGAATAAACTGTTCACACATCTATGCATAGAGTCACACACCTTCCAGCCACCCCCACACAAACTCAATCTCCCATAGAAATACTTGGGCAACCAATTAATAACACATATAGCCTCTCGTATAGCTAATGATCAACACATGCAGCAGTTTACAGAACAACAGACATAATGATGCACAAATTAAGACAGTTTAGTCACTAACCCATGCATTCAGTGAGACACATTTAATCACTCACTCATACAGTCAGTCACGCACCTACTAAATCCTTCATCCAGACACTTATACATCCACTCATTCTTCAATATGTAAGACATATTTTAACTTTACAGAAACATACAGTCACTGGATGTTGTCATCAGTGATGTCATCAGTGATGTCATTTGAGATGTCATCAGTGATGTCATCAGTGATGTCACTGACCATGTCATGAATGATGTAATATGTGACATGATCAGCAGTGGATTGCAGGTGCGCGATATATAGTTAGTGCAACTAACTATATATGGAATTTCAATGGTTTTGTGTGAGTAAAATAAGGTTTTTTAAATGCTAATTCCTAACTATATATGGTCTATAACCTATGGTTTTTTCAGTGAATATATATATATATATACATCAGACTAAGGCATCGCCGAAACGCGTCATGTTTTACATGTCCCTGCTGATCATGAATTAAAGGTATCTGCAACTGCTATGGTCCCTGTGGAGCGCTTTTTCTTGCGACTAAGGAGGAGCGAGGAGTGAGCGTTTATAATTACGTGGAGGCACCACCGCGATATAAGCACCCGTCTGGGAGTGCGCTGCACTCCGGTGCAAAAGGAGCTTCAATATATATATCTATATATACATATATATATATATATATTCACTGAAAAAACCATAGGTTTCAGACACGTTATGGTTAGGAATTAGCATTTAAAAAACCTTTGAAAGTCACTGAAAAAAACATAGGTTTCAGACAATGTATAGTTAGGAATTAGCATTTAAAAAACCTTGGAAATTCACTGAAAAAAACATAGGTTTTATGGGTGTCATAGTTAGTTGGACATTTCACTTGTACAAAACCATTTAAATTCCCCTGTTATAGTTAGTTATACTAATTATAACTCGCACCCTCGCAATGCACTGCTGATGAAGTCACACATTGCATCATTCTTGACATGGTCAGTCACATCACTGATGGCATCACTGATGACATCATCCAGTGACTGTGTGTTTCTGTAAAGTTTAAATATGTTTTATATATATATGCCAAGGTGTATTGATGAATGAGTGGGTATATAAGTGTCTGAATTAATGATTTAGTAGGTGTGTGACTGACTGTATCAGTGAGTGATTAATTGTGTCTTACTGAGTGCATGCGTTAGTGACTAAACTCTGTGAATGTCTGTATTAGTCTGTCAGTTGGTGTCTAAGCGGCTGCATGGGGTGGTGAGTTGCTATATGAGTGTCTATATGGGTTATTGATTGGTAGTCTGAGTATCTGTATGGGTGCCTGAGTGTCTCTGTTGGTGGGTGGGGGGTGTGCTACTCTTTGCATAGATGTGTGAGTAGGTGAGTCACTGGGTGTATGGGTTCAAGAGTGGATCTGTGAATGGCTGTATAAGTGGGTGAGTGTGTGTATGGGTGTGTTGTGAGTGAATGGATGTCTCAGTGGTACATGTGTGAGATGTCATCAGTGATGTCACTGACCTTGTCATGAATGATGTAGTATGTGATGTCATCAGCAGTGCATTGTGGGGGCCCGAGTTATAGTTACCTCAACTAACTATAACGGCCGAATTTCCCTGGTTTTGTACGAGTGAAATGCCCAACTAATTATAACATCCCTGAAACCTATGGCTTTTTCAGTGAATTTCAAAGGTTTTTTAAATGCTAATTTCTAACTATAACATACCTGAAACCTGTGTTTTTTTTTCAGCGAATTTCAAAGAGTTTTTTAAATGCTAATTTCCAACTATAACATCCTTAAAACCTATGGTTTTTACAGTAAATTTATGAGGTTTATTTAAATGCTAATTTCTAACTATGCCTACAGAGGTAGGACAAGGGCAGAAAGAGGAAGAAAGGCACAGAAAGAAGTAATAGAAATGATGAAAGAGGTAACAGAAGTCCAGAAAGACGAAGAAAGGTGCAGAAAGAGCCAACAGAGTTGTAGAAAGAGGCCTTGTTGCTAAGTCATCCTGTGCTCCCAACATTGGTGGTAACTGACTCTGACTAACCAGGCCTCTTGCCAGTGCTATGCTGAAAGAAACTTAGAATACAGTGAAAACAACTACATACACTAGGGTACACAATGGGTTGGGGTATCACTGTGATTGGCATGACCTACCCTGTAAGGCCCTAGTACACAATAGGGCACAGGATTGAAACTACCTCTCACTCAGAGGTGCAGAAAGAGGCAAGAGTGGTACAAAAAGGGGAAGAGAGGTGTAGAAAGAGACAAGAGAGTTACACAAAGAGGGAAGAGGGGTGCAGAAAGAGGCAGGAGGGGTGCATAAAGAATTAACAGAGATGCCGAAAGAGGCAAGAGAGGTGCAGAAAGAAGCAAGTGAAGTACAGAAAGAGGCAACAGAGGTGCAGAAATAAGCAAGAGAGGTGCAGAAACAAGCAAGAGAAGTGCAGAAAGAGCTAAGAGAATTACTGAAAGAAGCAAGAGCGGTTTAGAAAGAAGCAAGAGAAGTGCAGAAAGAGGCAAGTGAGATGCAGAAAGAAGCAAGAGCAAAGCCAAAAGAACCAACGAGGTGCAAAAAGAGGTAAGAGGGTGCAGAAAGAGGTAGGAGAGGTGCACAAAGAGGCAAGAGAGGTACGGAAAGAGGCCGGAGGGGTGCAAAAAGAAGGAAGAAAAGTGCAGAAAGAGGCAAGAGAATTGCTGAAATAAGCAACAGAGGTATAGAAAGCAGCAAGAGAAGTGCAGAAAGAGTCAAGTGAGGTATAGAAAAAAGCAAGAACAGTGCAGAAAGGACCAACAGAGGTGCAAAAAGAGGCAAGAGGGGTGCAAGAAAAGGTAGGAGAGGTGCACAAAGAGGCAAGAGAGGTACAGAAAGAGGCAGGAGGGGTGCAAAAAGGAGGAAGAGAAGTGCAGAAAGAGGCAAGAGAATTGCTGAAAGAAGCAACAGAAGTGTAGAAAGAAGCAAGAGTAGTACAGAAAGAGGGAGGTGAGGTGCATAAAGAAGCAAGAACAGTGCAGAAAGAACCAACAGAGGTACTGAAAGAGGCAAGTGAGGTACAGAAAGAGGCAAAAGATCTGCAGAAAAAGCCACAGAGGTGCTGAAAGAAGCAAGAGAGTTACAGAGAGAAAGAAGAGGGATACAGAAAAAGGCAAGAGAAGTGCAGAAGGAGGGAAGAAGGGTGCAGAAAGAGGCAAAATGAGTACAGAAAGAAGCAAATTGGGGTCGGAAAGAGGTAACAGACATGCAGAAAGAGGGGAGAGGTGAAGAAAGTAGAAACGATTTGCAGAAAGAGGCAAAAGAAGTGCAGAAAAAGAAAGAAATGGCAGAAAGAAGCAACAGAAATTCAGAAAGAGGCAAGAGAGGCGCAGAAGGAAGCAAAAGTGGCTTGCACACCATTAGTAACAATTAAACACCCACATTTAGCAATAAGTAACAGATGACCATTCTAGGTTTGCAAAGGGCCTTCCAACACGCTGTAACACTTGTCGCTGAATTTTTGGTAATGTTTTAGCTTTTTGAGCTAGAAACAAGACTTTTTTTGTTTAAATCTAAAGATTAGGGAGCAGATCATGAATTATGTGGCTATTGCAGAAAATGTATAATTGTGCGAAAGTCGGTGCAGCCAATCAGTTGCATGATTCCAGTGGCCCTGCTCATACGTCTGACTAGGTCCACAAGTGTTCCACAGTGATTTCTACTTTTTTTGTCTCACTGAGTTCATAGTTGAGCTCCAATGGAAACAAGAAAGACTAAATCTGAGGTTACCACTCCATAACACAGACTACCATACCACATAATTACTCTCCATAACACATAATACCACTGTACATAATTCCTATATACTAAATACCACATACTTTCTATCCACACAATTTCACTGCACAACATACCACATAATTCCACTACACACAACGTACATTCACTCCAGTCCTAAAAACATTAGTTAAAACATTTACATTTTCAACACCAACAGCTCGAACTCTCACAAATGCAAAACCTATTACGTTACAAACACTTCTTTAACTAGTAGTCCCAGTTGCAGAGTGGTGGAGAAAGGGTGCTGGGCCTCCAACCAGCGCTTCGGAATTCTGCTGCGCAGGATTTACAGGAGGTACCACAAGGGCTTATTGGCCCCAAAATTCCCTCAGGTGTAAAGTGGGCTTCATCCCCCATTCCATAGTCTGCCAGGAGGCATGTTTGCAGAGTGGTGGAGAAGGTGAGCATGGCCTCCGAATTCATCTTTGCAATCCTACTGTGTGGGACTTACTGGAGGTAACAAGAGGGGTACTTGGCCCCTAAGGACATCTTTGGGTGCCAACTACCCCTCCTATTACCTTCAGGAAGTACCACACAACAGGTTTGCTAAGTTCTCCTAACAGGCCATGCCTCCTTTGCCCACCACTCTGCAAACACGCTCCCTGGTGTGCTATTGGATGGAGATTGAAGTCCCCTTCGTTGCTGGGGTCCTACCTCTTACCCCCAATAAGCCTCACACAGTGGGGCTGCTGAGAGCTGGACACAGGCCACTTCCCTTTCTCCACCATTCTGCAAACGCGCCCCCTGGCATGTTCTAAGATGGGGGATGAAGTACACTTCTTTCCTGAGTTCCTCATGACACAAGAGAACCTCATCGCTCCACCAGCAGTGCGCCAAGAGGTGCGTTTGCAGAGGGGTGTAAAAAGAGGCCTTAGCCTCGGACCACCTCTCTGCAATCCAGCTGTGTGGTGCTTACTGGAGGTACCTGGTGGGCTAGTTGGCCCCCAGGGATCCTCAGTATTCAAGGGGACTTAATTCCCCCAAATAGAATGTTCCAGGGGGCACGTTTGCAGAGTCATGCAGGGAGGGGGCAGGGCTTCCGGCGAGTTGTCAGTTTCTATTTTCTTTTTCTTAAATTTTTTATTTTATGGGAGGGGGCGCATGACTCCCCTTCCCTGCCCACTTTTGGCCCCGGGGACCCCATCCCCTAGGGCCTGGCAGCCTCTTTGTTTTGTTTAATATTTTGAAGAGGGAGGGCGCGTTGCCCCTTCCAGAGGCCAATTGTAGCCCCGGGGACCCCATTCCCTGGGGACGGACTTTCTGTTTAATTTAAAAAAAATGATTTTTAATTAGAGGGGAGGGGGGTCCATGTGGCCCCTCCTGGGCCACTTCTGGCCCCAAGGACCCAATCCCCTGGGGCCTGGCCTCACCGTTGGGGACTGTGGAGGGAGCCCCAATACCCCCACGGTCCCAGACCGCGCCTCATTTAAAAAAATATATTTCCGGCGGTATTTGTGCACCCAACACGAATTTGGCCAAAATTATTTTTAAAAAAAATGCTTTCTTTGGACCTGGGGGTCCTTGTGGGACCCCCTGAGCAGCCATAGGGGTCAGGGTGCTTCTACCCTGCCCCCTTTTCTTATTTTCAACCTTTTTTCCACAGTTTTCTTGTGACTCAGTTACCAAGTCACAAGATGGATGCCAACAAAAAAAAAACAAAGCCACAACAATGACAGGTCAGGCAGAGCTGATTGTTTTGTGCCAGAATTTTAACTTTTAAATTGCGCCGGTCACCTGCTCACTTCATGCTCCCCTGATCCGCCGCAGCTTGTGCCGTTTGTGCGGAGGGGACAAGCACCACCATTTTAACCCACATTTCTCTTTGACACCAGGTCAGCACTCCACATACTGCTGCAGTCCCGCCCACTTCCTGTCTTTCAAAAGGAAGTGCGCAGAGCGGACGCGGAGCAAAACCAAAACACCGAAACCACAACAACGACAGGTCAGACAGAGCTGATTGTTTTCTGCCAGAATTTTAACTTTTAAATTGTGCCGCTCACCTGCTCACTTCATGTTCTTCTTGGTCTGGTACGGCTTGTGCCATCTGCATGGAGGGGACAAGCACCACCATTTTAGCCCACATTTCACTTTGACACCAGGTCAGCGCTCCACACACTGCTGCAGTCCTGCCCACTTCCTGTCTTTCAAAAGGAAGTGCGCAGAGCGGACGCGTGCAGTGGTGTGCCGGCGGTGTGCCAAAGGCAAGCAAGTCTGCCACGTCCACGCCTGACCGTTGCCAGGCGCCAGCCACTCTGCCCGTTTCATCCACTGTTCTCCCTCCACTAGCCCATGATGGCTTTCCTTCAGTATACCAGTCAGGAGCTCCACTCATTTAACAAAGTATGCCCCCAGGAGGTAGGCAACATCCCCTTCTAACCGACAACGGGTCTTACAACCCACGAGAACTCTCCACTCAGCAGTCAAGCCAAAATAGCAAACTGTAGCACCAGACACTCCCAAATAAATCTCGCAACACTAGAACCTAAACACCTGATAAGCCTATACTGCAACGCTCGCTCCCTCCCAAAACACGCATTCAGGCAGAGCTGATTCTTTTCTGCCAGAATTTTCAATTTTAAATTGCGCCGCTCACCTGCTCACTTTGTGCTCCTGGTCTGCCGTGGCTTGTGCTGTTTGAACGGAGGCGACAAGTACCACCATTTTAGCGCACATTTCACTTTGACACCAGGTCTGCGCTCCACATGCTGCTGCAGTCCCGCCCACTTCCTGTCTTTCAAAAGAAAGTGCGCAGAGCAGATGCGCAGCAAAACCAAAAAAGCGAAGCCACAAAAACGACAGGTCAGGCACAACTGATTGTTTTTTTGCCAGACTTTTAACTTTTAAAGTGCGCCGCTCACCTGCTCACTTCGTGCTCCCCTGGTCTGCCGCGGCTTGTGCCGTTTGTGCCGAGGGGACAAGCACCACCATTTTAGCCCACATTTCACTTTGACACCAGGTCAGCAAGCCAAAACAGCAAACTGTAGCACCAGACACTCCCAAACAAATATCGCAACACCAGAACCTAAACATCTGATAGGCCTATACTGCATCGCTTGCTCCCTCCCAAAACACGCATTAGAAATTTGATCCCTACTGGACTCGTAGAAACCTGACTTCTTTTTCATTGCAGAGACATGGCTCCATGAATATTCACAACCAGAATACCATCTGACTAGGCTGGATAGAAAAAATAAGAGATCACGGGATCGCGATTGCCTTCAGAGCAAACACTAAAATACACACCGCAGAGTGCTTACTTGCAGAATGGGGCAAAATCTGTATCTTCACAATAGAGAGCACCAGCAAGGAGTCCTGGAAAGGTGCACTTCTCTACAGGCCCCCTGGAAACAAAGCTCACTTCTCCAGCAATCTAGAAGAGACAATTGCGCTGCACGTCCTGGCCACCGATAACTTCCTCCTATTAGGGGATTTTAATTATCACTCAGAACTCCTATCTGATTCTCATACACATGATCTTACTACCAGCCTAACACATTAGGTGTAAACTAACTGGTGATAGGTCCCACCCACATCGCTGGTCACACCTTGGAGGTACTATCCACAAACTCCCACTATGTAAAGATCGACCAACTACTTCCAGTCCTATGGTCTGACCACTATGTAATAAGGTTCCATATACTTGGAATATCGACTCAACCACATCCCACAAAAGAATCTAAACTAAGTAGGTCATGGAATAAGATAAACTTAGAATCATTTTCAGCAATCTTTGTCCCCCTTTCTCCTTCAGAGCTGGCTGACGTAAACAAGGCAGCCAAATGTCTTGAACTAACCATTAGCACGACCCTAGACACAATCGCTCCTAGGAAAAAAACTAAATGTCCAAACAAACTTTCCCCCTGGTTCACCCCAGACTTAAAAATTTATAAACTCGCTGTCAGGAAGGCAGAATGTAAATGGAGGCATACAAAAAAATACAACAGACAGACAGCACTACAAACACACCAGCATTATATGGATCATATAGCCACAGCTAAAAAAGTCTACCTAGGAAATAGAATAAACCAGGCCTCCAACTCTCATAAAGAACTGTACATGATTGTGAAGGAATTCACCAACCCCCCCCCCCTCCTGCCAACTAATGCACAATGCTTCCCAGGAGTGGGTCGACTCCCTCTCATCCTTTTTTGTAAATAAGATAAATGACATTCACAAACTCTTTCCGCAGCCAACAGTGACACCACCGAAATAGAGACATACTGAGATTCTTCCCTTGCACACAAACTCTCTCAGAGAAATTCACGAAGTCACAGAGGAAGAAGTATCCACCATACTAAGCAGGATTAAATCCGGCTCACCGACCAACCCTGCCTCTTCCCAGATTTTATCTAAAATTGCACCTGCCCTTCTCCCCAATCTGACCAGAATTTTCAATCTCTCACTATCGCAATCCACAGTACCTTCACACTAGAAAGAAGCCATAGTCAGACCGATTCTAAAAAAGCAGATAGCGACCCTAAACAGCTTTCTAATTACCGACCAATCTCTCTCCTACCCCTGTTTGGTAAAATCATGGAATCACTGGTCAACAACCAACTATCTAAATACCTAGAAAGCAATAATCTTTTAGACCCATTCCAATCAGGGTTTCGGGCCTTCCACAGCACCGAAACTGCCTTACTAGAGATAGTCGACGACATCAGGCTTTCTCTCGAAGTGAGTCAATCTGCCATTCTGATCTTACTTGACCTATCGGCTGCTTTCGACACCATCTCACATGGCATGCTTTTGGAGTGCCTACGGGAGTTTGGTGTCGAAGGCCCCGCACTGAAATGGCTCAAGAGCTACCTGACGGATCGGTCTTCCAAGGTCCAGATAGGAGATTCTTCCTCCAAGAGCCAGACAATCGACAAAGGAGTCACTCGGGGATCCATTCTAAGCCCCACACTTTTTAACTTATATGTGTCACCCTTGGATAAGATAATCAGAGCCTATGCTTTTGAAACAGTGTCATACGCTAAAGACACGCAATTACTGATCACCCTCGGACCTGATCTCACCGGCACTAACCACAGATTCAAACATTGCATGACAGTCATAAATGACTGGATGACAAATAACCACCTATTACAAAACACTAGTAAAACAGAAATCATGCTCTTTGGTGATGCACCGAAACTATGGACCAATGACTGGTGGCTGCCCTCTCTGGGACCCTGCCCCCCACCCAAGACAGCAGCCCGCAATCTTGGAGTGATAATAGACAACAAACTCTCCATGGCGGACCACATTAATTATGTAGTACGTACCAGCTACGGTCTAGTGCGCAATCTTAGAAAAATCTTCAAATGGATTCCCCTTTCTCTCTCGCATGCCCCTCGTACAGGGACTAATCATTAGCCGCTTGGACTATGGAAATGCGCTACTTGCATCCATAAATGAAGAGCATCTGACAAAGCTTCAGGTCCAGCAGAACACTGCGGCCAGGCTGGTCCTAAACATCCCCCCCACTTTCCATTGGCGCCCAGTTTGAAGACCTTCCACTGGCTCCCCATCAGAAAGAGGATCAACTTCAAACTCTGCTGTCTGGTTCACAAAACACTTAACTTAAAAGGGCCACAATATCTAGAAAAGAAACTGATGAAACACCAACCAGTTAGAACCCTTCGCTCCACCACTAAACAATTCCTAACTGTACCCAAGGCCCACTCAGTAAGGAACGGTGGCAGATCCTTTTCCAGAATTGCTACTGAAATATGTAACCGATTGCCTCTACATCTCCGATTGGAAATCAATCACAATAAATTCCGTAAAGCCCTCAAAACCTGGCTATTTTAGCTCTGTCTCCCCACCTCTTCTGGTTTTCTGAGTATCGGCTAGCGCTATGAGACCTATGGGTGATATACGTGCTTAACAAATACAAAATACATACATACATACAACACTTCCTGGTTTTGAGTGTTAGTAGATAATCAGAAGTCAGCTCGTGCTCGGGAGAAGTCGTGACTCTTCCTCGGTGCTCAGATATCGATCTTTTTCTTTTTTAAATTTCTTAGGAACTACTGAACGGATTTACACCATTTAAAAAAAGGTAGCTTTCTGAACCAAGAGCTACCTTTTTGCCAAATTTGGTGTCATTCCATTCAGCAGTTTGGGCTGTATCCTGTTCCAAAATGCCTTTGGAAATGAACATGAGGAAAACGCGTTTTGGGACCCCCTTTTTTCGCTTTCCCCACTTAATGAATTGCCCCCAAACTTTCAAGACAAGAGCTGACCTCAGTGGACCATTAGTTTTGTAAATTTCAAAGATTTGTCAAACGGCGCCAAAGATACTGGCAAAAGAAAAAACGCTTTTTGATGATAATTTATGTATATATATATATTTATATATATATTTATATATATATATATATATATATATATATATATATATATATATATATATATATATACATATACTCACTTGTAAAGCTGCCTTTGATAAAGAGACGAAGTGTCTTGAAACGCGTTAGGCCAAATAATCGATCTTGAATGGAGAGTTGTCAATGAAGAACCGGAAGGTGGGCTTGCTGTCGTGTGCGTCCTGTGAAAAGCTTCAGGGCATATGATGAAAAAAAAAAAAAGAAATATATATTTCTTGAGAGAGAAAGTTTTCGACATTTGATCTGCGCCTGCCGGAGGCGCAGCACAGAAGGCCCTGCTACATCAAGAGCCTCCGTCACTTCTGGCACCCCGCTACTTGTAGTGAATTTGCAATCGAGATATCGATATGACGGAAGGCCGCCAGGATCCTAAGGTGAACGTGGGCAGACTCAGGTATTTAATCTGAACAGGGCATTGTTGTCTCGCATTTGGCAGCCCTCACCCATTTCCTTACCTGAAGAGAACGGCTGTAGCGGTACGAGGGAGACGAGGGAGACGAGGGAAACCACTGGGGAGACATTGAGGTGATGGGAGACATTGAGGTGATGGGAGGCTGCTTTCACAACCGACTTGCAGCTTGCACAAACGGACTGTTTTTCACACTCACTCCCTCACACCACCAGCCCAGATCTGCCGACACAGTGCATGCTGGGTAGTGAAGTTCCAAAGACTGAAGGCGAACTACCACAGGTGTGCTAATTGCAACAGGGGGAGGAGAAAGTGGCTGCAAGCGGTTATTTGATACAGGTTGGAGTTATAGGTGAAAGACTCATAGCAGTGTGGGCGCTGAAGAAGGCTTACCCGCCAAAATGCATTCGCCGCCACTGACATCGCCTCAATAAACCGTGTTGGCTTCCTGAACCCCCCTCTGGCCTCTGATTTCTTGAGAGAGAAAGTTTTCGACATTTGATCTGCGCCTGCCGGAGGCGCAGCACAGAAGGCCCTGCTACATCAAGAGCCTCCGTCACTTCTGGCACCCCGCTACTTGTAGTGAATTTGCAATCGAGATATCGATATGACGGAAGGCCGCCAGGATCCTAAGGTGAACGTGGGCAGACTCAGGTATTTAATCTGAACAGGGCATTGTTGTCTCGCATTTGGCAGTCCTCACCCATTTCCTTACCTGAAGAGAACGGCTGTAGCGGTACGAGGGAGACGAGGAAAACCACTGTGGACATTGAGGTGATGGGAGGCTGCTTTCACAACCGACTTGCAGCTTGCACAAACGGACTGTTTTTCACACTCACTCCCTCACACCACCAGCCCAGATCTGCCGACACAGTGCATGCTGGGTAGTGAAGTTCCAAAGACTGAAGGCGAACTACCACAGGTGTGCTAATTGCAACAGGGGGAGGAGAAAGTGGCTGCAAGCGCTTATTTGATACAGGTTGGAGTTATAGGTGAAAGACTCATAGCAGTGTGGGCGCTGAAGAAGGCTTACCTGCCGAAATGCATTCGCCGCCACTGACATCGCCTCAATAAAACGTGTTGGCTTCCTGAACCCCCCTCTGGCCTCTGATTTCTTGAGAGAGAAAGTTTTCGACATATATATATATATATATATATATTTATTATTTTAACACATACATATAGTAATAACATAAAACATTTAAAAAAACAAGCCATTTTATTATATTAGAAAAGTACACAACATAAATTGCTTACAGTTTTTTTGCAATATTTGACACATAAAAAATTGCTAATTATAAATATTATAAATAGTATAATTTTTAAAGAAGCAACAACAGAATGCTATTAAGGGCCTGATTCTGATGTGGTTAGGACTCTAAGAAAGTACGCAAGGTTCTTGCAGATAATTGGAAGATACTCAAGTCCGATCCCATCATTGGACCAAAAATCAATGATAGACCCCAAGTCACTTACCGTAGAGGTAGAAGCCTCAGACATATCCTAGTAAAAGGGGACATCTCGGAACCCATCAACCGCAATGTTCACAATCTAAAAAGGTTTTACCCGTGTGGACATTGCAGGGCTTGCAAAACCAGTCATATGGTAAAAGAAATAGGGGTCCCAGGTAGAAATAATTTCATCTTGACACAATTTCTCACATGCAGCACTAATTACACGATATATGTATTAGAATGCCCCTGCAAATTACGATATGTGGGAAGCACGATCTGCATGGTTAAGAAACGGGTACAGGAACATCTTCGTGCCATTACCAGTGTGGATTTACACTACCCCATTGCCCACCATTTTCAGGAGAAACATCAGTCCAACAATGCACTCCTGAGGTTCTATGCTATCGAACAGGTTAATATGGGCAAAAGGGGTGGAAATAGAGAACTTGCATTAAGGAAAAAAGAGTCCAATTGGATCATTGAATTAGAATCTCGTTTCCCTGGGGGTCATAACCTCGATGAGGAACTGGCAACTCATCTCTATGAGAATTAAACAATGAAAGTCAGATTAGAGCCTAACAGTTATCCATCAATATGAATTGTGTGTAAGAAGTTGAAAATTTAGATGTATTAGTGTAAAAAATTCTCTTTTAATAAGGTTTTTAATCAATTCTTGTATTTGGTTGTTTATAGGAGGAAAGGCAGGGACCGTTCATCTGCACGGTTTGAGAAAAGTCATCAGGCTCCCCACCCTTGTCTCCAATGGACACATTTTTGCACCATTTAGATAAGAGAGTTTATAATTTGTTTTTGGCACTTGAATACACTTTTATTTTATTTGATTTTCTGTGCATATTTTCTTCTTTGGTTAATATATTAATTCTTTGCAGTAAAACGCAATTGTGTTATATATTAAGGTGATTATATAACAAAAAGTTTACAACTGTGATGATATAGTTTATGGTCTATCTTTGCATCTAATTGAGAAACAGTAGAAAGAATAAGAAGCAGGCACTAGACCTCTTGTACTTATGCATGCAATCAGAAGTCTATTCTATTAATGGCACTAGACCGAGTACACTTATGAATGAACTTATGTATGGAGTTATTAATTTTGACAACTCAATGGTATGGAATAATTCAGTACTATTACTGACAATTGTGGTTTATGCATTAGAGCATTCACGATGTAGCAAAGGAGGTGATAATTAATCTATTCTTATGCTGCTTAGGGGTACACGTTTGAATAAACGAAAAATTGAAAAATTGAAAAAACGGTTAGACACAACACGTATCGCAAGGGTATATCAATGTATGAAATGTTCTTCTAACCGTTTACATGAAGTGTACTCTTTCGTGCTTAAAGATAGCACACATTTCATAAGTTGTGAACAAATAGATCATGAAGTGCATCATTTGTGTTGACCATCTAGTTTACTCGAGTATGCTCAGCCACTATCATGATGATTTCTCATAATGAAAGCTAGTTTTGAACAACATTGAGCTGTATATCATCATAAGATTTCCATAACAAATATGGTTCATGAATTTGAGCTCTCATGCTGAGAACAGTAATGCGCAGGAATCATTTCATAAAAAGCTCTGGGGCAATTGATTAATATATTAAGCAACTATAGCGCAAAATAATGTTTACAAATCGTTGCCCTTGTACAAATTATTATGAATTTCATGATTTCCTACATATGAAAATGTTACTTTTTTACTGTTTAAAGATGGTGCTTGTTGTATAAGATGCAAACATACAAACCACAAGTGCATCATTTGTGTTAATAATTTTTTGTTTACTTAAGCACGTCATATTCCTATTGTGACTGTCGTGTGAACAAGACACCTTAGTGTGTCAAAACACGTAACGAAGGAATAAAGAACTGGTGAACTATCTCTCCCGAGTGCGCATTATACTTTTTGCATTGGATTTGGATATTACTACCGGCTTTAGGGTGCCTGCCGATAATGCGCCACCCAACTTTAGGATTGATCCTGGAAGGACCCTAAACGTGTTTGTATACATATATATATATATGTAATTGCTTGGATTTAGTTCACTGAAGCTGGTTGTCTCCGTCGACGGTACCCCCTCCGAAAGAAGTGGCCTTGCCTATACAGCCAAAATGAAGTGAAATTCCGAGGAGGAGTATTACGGCAAGACCCCCTGCAGCTAACAGTTTATCTACGAGTAATGCGCTGGTGAGCGGGATCCGCGGGTTGGATAGACCGGCAGTGAACGGGATACCGGAGCAAGTGGTCGAGCATTCAGCTACTCGCAGGTGAGGCGGCAGCGGCATTCTCAGGCAAAAACAACCCAGCGGCCATGTGCCGGTAAAAGTCTATTTAAATCCTTTCTATTGCACCAAACTACGTTAGACAAACGATGTCAGCAAGCTTAGATAAAGAGAGGGAGGCGGCAGCAGAAGCTCTATATGGAAATCTGCCCTGGGGCGAACAAAACAAACAAACGCCCGCGAACGCCGCTATTCCAGCTAACGAGGATGTTAAACAACTGTTAAAATTGTTGGAAAAGAAATCCAGATCCGAAGTTACAAAATGGTGGGAACACAAGTCCCTAACAAAGTATGAGGAGGCAGGACGGTTACCGAGGATTGCGAATATTACTCGCCCCCAGTTTTTGGGATCCGAACCCTGCTATGCTCAAAGAGTGGGGCGAGAGCAATCACATAGAGTCAATGAATCTAATCAAAATTTTGATCAGGTACGCGATAATTGACAGAGCAACCCTGCTAGAGGATTTAAAAAGAATAAATGAAGATTTGGATAAACATGTTGCAGCAGATATGAAAGCACTCATTGAGAAAGGTCGTAAGGAAATTGGAGAAAGACTAAATAAACACGAGCAAAAAATAAAGTTGCGCAAAATACAAAAATTTGCACAAGACCTCAATGACTATGAAACAGGCCGAATATACACTTTTTCACGCAAATTTGATCAAGCCAAAAAACAACGCCAATGCAATAACAAAGCGAAAAGTGTACAACAGCCCGGTGGAAGCAATCAGCCAGGGCCCTCAGGCTTATCAGATTCCGACACTATCTCCTTTTCTAGTTCAGGCAGTTCATTGGGATCCGATTCAGGTCGGAATGAAGAAAATGAACCTAATGCAATCCTGGACCTGGGCGAGGAAATTGATTTTTTAGTCGAGGAGCGCCTACGGACCCTTCGACCCAGAACGCTCAACAATGCTGCCGCAAGAGGCGCAATGCAAGACGCAAAGCAAGGAGGAAATGTGCCAAATCCGCCGCAAACAAGAAAGAAGCCATGGTACAACAAAAAGAACAAAAAGCAGTAACCATGTCCAGCACGATTACCAATTTATCCAATGTGACGCTAACAACCGCTGAGCAACAACTTTTATCCTTGGGCTTAAATTATTGCCCAGAGAGCTCTTTCAATTATGTCAACACAAGAGCGGATGTCTTTCTATTTATAAGAAAATTAAAACTAAAGAAATTCTTTCCCATCAAATCTAACACCACCAGGGAAGACATCGCCAGTAGGGTCGTGGATGACACAGCCAATGATCTTCCATTGGTTGCAGCAAGTGATGCCAAAACTTTGTTAACATTGTGTGATCTTGACACTGGATCCAATACGTCCAACGAAAATGAAATGAATAACTTACTAGATACCCAAAACCAGCTTCGTGCTATTAATGTTGTACAAAAAGGAGCAGGGGAAAG
This sequence comes from Lissotriton helveticus, assembly GCF_964261635.1. Lineage (NCBI taxonomy): Eukaryota > Metazoa > Chordata > Amphibia > Caudata > Salamandridae > Lissotriton > Lissotriton helveticus. The sequence continues at coordinate 1,473,281,703 of NC_136067.1, forward strand.
TCCCTTCAAAACGAAAAGTAAGTTTCTCCCCGTCATGCCAAAAGACGCGGTAGACATCTTCCATGAGTGCGTGGTAGAGGACTTAAAAACACTCAACAGGAGACTAAAAGTTCAGAAAAATGTCAACATTTTTCAATCCAAACAATATGACAGATTGACGGAAAAGCTAAGCAAGAACGAGGAAATAGTGATTAATTCATCTGACAAAGGTGGAAACATTGTTCTTTGGCAGAAACAGGAATATATGGCAGAAGCAATGAGGCAGCTTGGTGACAGCAACTACTATGCCAGGAGTAGCGGTTTGGAATAGAAACGAGCTAGAGACACTTTAAAGAAAATGCCAATGTCGTAAAAACGGGAGAATCTGATCTCATCTGAGGAACGTGCATTTCTGCATGTAGAAAATCTGGATATGCCGCACCTATATTTGATACCTAAGGTGCACAAAATGAGACACCCAACCCGAGGCAGGCCAATTATTTCTGCGATCAAGAGCATGGGTGAGAACGTTTCTCATTACATTGATTATTTCTTGCGGGAACACGTCCCAAATCTTGCTAGCTATATAAAAGACACTGGTGATTTTTTGTCCAAGCTTGGTTCAATACAGTGGCAGACTAATTGGTGCATGATAACATTAGACATCGAGTCATTGTCTACTTGCATTGAACATTGTAAAGGAGTTGAGGCCATCAGACATTATTTGGGACAAAAATCATGTGAATACTATGGTCATAATAGAAAGCTTTGTGACTTATTGAATTGGTGTCTAAACAACAACTTTTTTATGTATGATAAAGTAGTTTGGCAACAGATTAGAGGTGTTGCGATGGGATCCTGCTTCTCCCCTAGCTACGCGTGTTTACACGTGCACCAGTGGGAGGAGCGGGATCTCATCGCAGTCCCAGGTTTCAGCCATGTCATACACTGGATGCGTTTTATAGACGACATATTCTGTATATGGGAGGGTGACATCTCCAGCGCACACCAGTTTGTGAAAGCTCTCAACATTAACACCAGTAATTTATTTTTCACATCTAACATATGCAGACAATCAGCAGAATTTCTAGATGTCCTAATTACAATTGATGGGGCAAAGATTACAACATCAATGTATCGCAAGCCCACGGCTGGCAATAGTATATTGCACACCAGCAGTGGACACCCTAAGCATGTCATTGACAGTCTACCTTTGGGGGAACTTCTGCGATTAAAAAGAATCTGCAGCAGTAGTGAAAAATTTGATGAAGGAGCAATTCCGATGTTGGAGCGCTTGAGGGCTATGGGTTACAGCGAATCTACCCTTTCTAGAGCAATAACTAAAACTAAAGAAAGGACACAAGAATCTCTTTTCATGCCCAAATCCGCTGAAGTAGTAAGCAGCGAAGAATCCCCTAGGCTGATAACAACTTTTAGTCAGCAACAGCGCCAAATTAAATCCATCATCAATAGACACTGATCTATTTTAAAACCAGATGGTGTATTATGCTCGAGAGCCCCTGACAGACCCATTGTTACCTTTAGACGAGCCTATAGCATGCACAGTAAATTGGTCAAGACTAGTCCCGAGCTAGGCAGTGGCAGTGCCTGGCTCAACAGGAGAGGCTTTTTTAAATGCACCTCCTGTCGGGCGTGCAAGTTTGGGCAAAATACCACGCACTACGATACTCCATTCTCTAGCACTAAAATTGCAATCAGGGGTAATTTCAACTGCCGGACGGAGTTTGCAGTATATGTCCTGATGTGCACCTGTGGTCTGTGCTATGTTGGAAGCACGAGATCGCAGGGGCATGTCAGGATATTGCAGCATCTCCGGGCAGTTGTAAATAATGATTCAGCTTACCCTGTGGCACGGCATTTTCACTTGAAGCACAACAGGGACCTGTTGTGCTTGAGTTATTATGTCATTGATGCAGTGCCACCACTGAGAAGGGGTGGGGATAAAGATAAAATGCTGAGGAAGCTAGAAACAAAATATCATTGAGCTTGACAACAAACAGCCCCATGGTCTTAACGCAACTGAAGATCTTCATAACTTTTTATAAAATGCCCCTAAATTGTCAACATTGGTTCGTAGCTGGTTCATGAGAATATCTAATTGTCCTTGAAACTCTATGTGTACTTTTGAGCCAGGTTGTCAACCTGTGTCAATGATAGAAACCCATAGAGCCATACACATGCACATATCGAGGGCATATTATGTAATTAATGCACCTGAATATTATATGAATTACTAACGTGTGTATGGGAATTCCTATCTTTTTAAAGCATTGTGTATAGTTCAACAGTAATTATTTTACATCAGTTTTCTTTTTTTCGTAGTGTTTTCATTCGTTTGTTACTCACCCATATGCACATGTATAGATTAGCACTTATACTTTGGTTTTAAGTATAAAAAAATTTAAATAGGTCTTAAAAATTTATGATGTACAAAATTTAATCATTTTAAATTTTGAATAAATACATAGGACTAAGAGCTCGTGGGTAAACAGGGTGTTGCTTCACCACAAATATTCAGATTTTCACATGTCTCATAAGATTCATGATTAGCATAATATATTTTCAATTGCCAGTTCGCAATAAATAATTCTAGTCATTTTATATACCTATTGGTATCTGCATTCATGCAGTTATGATAATTGTGGAGATGGTTGATAAGCAATATATTGAATGTATTGTCATTTCGCATAATATAGCACTAGTCACTTTATATACTTGTTGGTATCTGTATTCATACAGGTATAATATTTGTGAAAGATGGACGTTATTGAAATTTGTGCAATCTTGCAAATAAGGAAAAAACTATTTTTTAATGTGATTTTATAACATTATAAATTTATGGGACAGTTATTTTAAGTGAATACAATGCAATTTGTTCCATTTAGATATATGCATTTTTACAGGCAATTTTGTAAACTTGAACACAACGCGAGAGGTTGTTCAGCAAATTCCATCTGCATTGAGCACTATTTCTATGTTCATGAATCAGATCATGTGATGCACTTTAGGAGATGTGGCCCATAGGAGGGGTCAGGGAAACACAGCATTAAAAAAGCAAGCTGACCGTTAAATCAGGTGTGTGATCAAGAGTACTTGCTACTCGAAACGCGTCGCTTGAAGGGTTTCAAATAAAAAAACATCTTGCCTGAAGCCGTGGGGTCCGTCTCCTTCTTTCGCCACGGTGTGTGGAGGTTTGAGGAATTGCTTGGATATATATATATATATATATATATATATATATATATATATATATATATATATATATATATATATATATATATATATATATATATATATATATATATATATATATATATATATATATATATATATATATATATATATATATATATATATATATATATATATATATATATATATATTACCTACTGGCGGTTGCCAGTAGGTAGTTATAGTTAGGATTGATTTCCATAAGGAAATCGCAACATTCTATTGGGAATAACTTTGGCGCCGGTTGAGGAATCTGCCTGAATTTTTCAGCAACTTTGCCTCGCGGCGCTCCGCTCCTTCTCTAAAAAGTTGGGGGGGATTCGTCAAGTGGGGGCCGAGATAAAAGGGGGGTCCCAAAACGTGTTTTCCCCATGTTCATTTCTATAGGGCGGTCGGTCGCACTTTTAGCTCGAACGGCTGAATGGATTTACACCAAACTTGGCAAAATTGTAGGGACTGATAGCCCGATGTGCCTTTGCTATGTCTCAAGATATGTGCTGAAGAGGATTTTGAGTAATTTAGGTTCCAAAAAATTTATATATCTATGGCAGCGCCCCGGTACGCACACCGGGGAGCGCTCCGGGCGCGCCACGCGACTTGCGCACGGAAAGCTGATTGGCTTTCGGGTGTCTGTAAACATTCGAAACAGTCCGCAGCTGCCGCCATCTTGTGTCTCGGTAGGATCGAGACACAAGAGGTGGCAAAAAACAAAGGGGGAAATGACCAAAAGGGGGCAGGGTACACCCCCCCTGACCCCCTAGGTTTGATGTGGGGGCCATAAAAGGGATTTTTGTGTTTTTTGTGTTCGCGAGCGTTCGCGAGGATTTGTGGACCGGTTCGCAATTGCGAACTTACTTGTCGGCTCGCAACGGCCGCGACTATGTTGTTTCTACGTCTGGTTTATCATCACAGGTTCACAGCACCCTCTGTTTCACCACTGCCACCCTCTGGTACACCCATGCCACCCTCTGGTACATCCTCACTGCCACCCATTAGGTTTGTTTATCACTGTAGATTATGGGGGTGAAAAAAAGCAAGCACATCTGCCCTGCTACAACTGCCATGAATTAATTTGGGGTTGATTAATGTGTCAGTGATTTTGAAACTTCCAGTCTGGCTGGCACCTGCTTCCTTCCTTATCTGTAATTTGCTTTCTGTTGCAGTGAAAGCAAGCACACCTGCCCTTCTTCAACTGCCATGAATTAATTTGGGGGTCATTAATGTGTCAGTAATTTTGAAACTTCCAGTCTGGCTGGCACCTGCTTCCTTCCTTATCTGTAATTTCCTTTCTGTTGCAGTGAAATTTTTTTTCACAGGACCTGTATGGTCTACTTGTAGCTATTCTATGAGCCTGCTGTTTGGGTCATAGCAGGGTCATAGAATAGTTGCAAATAGGCAACTGAACTCTGGAGGGGCCCCTCAGGAAGCACTAGAGTGAATGGTTACTAATGTTAAGTTTGAACTTTTGCACCTGCTGATTGCTTTCAGTTTAGCAAAAATCGTTTTTCTGCAATTTCGCGCCATTTGCGGGGCGCGAACCCGTGCGAGATCGATTTCGGAAGCCGCGAATGCGTGCGAATACACTATTTCTTTTTTTGCGGCGTGTATGTTCGCGTGATTTTGTGCATGTTCGCAAGGCGCTTGTAGCGATACGTTTGCGAAGTTACCCTAACGGTCGTACACGGTCGCGGCCATCTTGTTTGCGTGACGTAATTCCGTTTCCGGCCGCTATGTGTAATCTCGCAAAGTGTGCTGCTCGCTAGTACAATTTCTCGCGTGATCGCGAGGAAAATCTTGCGCGAACTTACCCATGCGGTCGTGAACGGGCGCGGCCATCTTGTTTCTCATTCATTGCTATGGTTCTGGGCATGCTTTCTGTATCCTCTCTGAATCTCTTCCATCCTTTGCTTGTTTGAAGTTTTTTTGATCTATTTTACTTATTATCTATCCCTCTATTTTTCTAGCTCTATATTTTTGTGTTTTCTGCTACTTTTTGTTAATTTTAAACTACTTTTTTAAACTCTTTCCTTTTCTTCTTCCCTATTCTATTTCTTCTTTATTATTTACATTCATTTCTGCCCAGACCATGGTAAAGGGAGCCGGGAAGCACCCTGAGAAGGGGAAGGGTCCCGCACCCCGTGCCCGGCTCCCGTGCGGGCGTTTGAGGGGGGAGCTAGTGATGCCACAGGAGATCTTTAGCGCGGAGGAGGTGGCCGCACTAATATTCCACGTCCAGCGCCGCCTCCCCAAGACCATCCTGGGAGGCGGCAAGATCGCAACCGGCTATGGCATCCGGGAGCGCCGGAAGCGGTGGGAGAAGGTGTGCCGGGCCATGTTTAAGCTCTCTGGGGTCCGGCGCACCTATAACCAGGCCACCCACCGCTGGACGGATGTCATGGACCGGGAACGCGACTTGCTGGACGCGCTCGGCGTAGAGGTCCCCGGGCTTGGTGAGTAGTAGTAGCTATTTCTAGCTATTTCATCACTACTCTGTTTTATCCGGCTCTGTTATTTGCAAATCTTTGTTCTTTACCAAGAGCAATAATGCTGCCGATTACATTGTAGGTAAATTATATTACAAAATCTTCTATGCATTTCAGGTGCACTGCTCTCCTTCTCAGTAGCCTTGCTTGCTACTATGCTTATTTGTTTTGTATTTTGTGTTCATTTCATTGGCCTGAGAAATTATGTATGAGTGTAGTGTAAAGAACTGCGTAATGCTAGACACTAAGGGTCATATTTTCAATTACCGGCGCATCCCTGCAAAGTAGCAGGGATGCGGCAGTAATTGTGCGCCATGCCACCACCACCACCCATGGGCCCAAAACGTCACAGAAGCCTTACGCATCTGTGCCGTAAAGGCGGCGCATTGCTGGAGTTGCGTGCCAACGATGGCGCAGCTCCAGCAATGCTCTGGGGTGCCCTATCTCCCCAATGCTGCATCAAGCCGTACGTCGGCTTCAAGCAGGCGCAGTGTTTCAGTCACGCATCATTGTCCTAAAAGTGACTGATTGACATCTTGTAGATTTCCCTCAGCCACTTTTAGGATTCGTTCCTGCGCAGGAACGCCCTCCCTTGCACCGGAACGCCCCCTGATGGCGCAGGGCTTTACAACGTGATGCATCTCCCATATGCGTCCATGGCGCCTCTTTTGTTCTGCCGCTGCGACTCAAAAGTCACGCAACAATGGAGTAAAATGAGCCGCAAGGGACTTCTAAATCAGCCCCAACAGACTGAAGTCCAGTACTTCCTTTAGACACATGGCTATAAGAAGAAATAGTGGTGGTGGTCGGTGGATTGATAGTTGGAGTATTCACTGATCTGCAAGCACGATGGACTTTGTCTGTCACTTCGCGTGCTGCGGACTGCTGCCTGCCAGGCCTAGGCAAACCTTTTTAGTAGTCTGTTTAGTGAGTTCCATAGGAACTTTCAAAGTCAACGGTCCGCAAATCAGGCAATACGAATAACGTAGTATACCATATGAGATTGGTCAATATATCCTGTGGAATAGTTGTCTATCTATTTGCTATTTCTCCAAAATATGTTGTTATTGTTCTTTTGAAATGTTTGATTTGGTTGACAAATCTCATCCATGTTTTCTGGTCTTTCTTTCTTTCATGTTGTACATCAGCTCCCCCCAAGTGCAAGAGGACACAGGAGGAGGAGGAGGGTGCTGTTCAGGAGGATGCAGGCCAGGATCGGGCAGGCGAAGGCTCCTTTTCTGGCCCCAGTAAGTTTTAATTTTAATATAGAGTACCTATTTTTTCCTAGCGTTCCTCATTCGATTTTTTCTAAATCGTCTTTGATCTTCTTGTAGACTGGATCTAAATTCTTATCCTGCCTCGACTATGACTCCCTGTGGTATTACTAGATTATTCTTATTAGTCTGTCTGTGTAGCTAACTAAGATTGCACATTTGGCAATTCCATTGGACTCCCATTCTAGTCAGCAATAGCTCTATGCACTGAGTGCAGTCCTCTGGGATTGTCCATAATGTCTTTTCAAGTCTTGTAAATGTTTATGCTTTGACAATTGCCAACAATAAAAAGGTGAATGACCACCAAGAAAGAATAAGATACTACTTTACTTTTGGTTTGGATAGGAGGACAATCCATTCTACTACTGTTGCAGGGACAAATCTGCACAAACCGAACTATGAACACTAAATAGTGCATTGTTTATCAATTATAATAGGCGCAGGTAGACTTTCTTTCCACATACCTCAGTGATATCAGACTTTGAAGAACCCCCAATCTCCTTACTGACTAGATAGTGTGGCAGAGTCATTTAGCTCCCAAAGTCACCGATGATTGATCCCCAATGATGATTAGATTATCCAACGCAGGACAAGAGTACGGAGTCAGTCAAGAAGTGTCAGAGGCACTCATGCTTGCAAAAATTCCAGAACCTTTAGCTCATCCACTCTAGTCTGGAGGACCAAAAACCACAGAGTTTATTTAAGTTTAAAAGTTTTATTAAAACTTGTCGTGTATTTCTATAGGTTCTGAATCGATCCCCCTATTCCTGACCCTATTCTGGTTAAACTAACTAGCTAGTTAACTAACAGTCAGCCCATGAGGCAAGAAATCCCCCATGATGCAGATACCGTTATCTGACGCAGTCACACTACGGCACAGGAACGTGTTATCTGATTAGGTCATAACGCTTGAGATCTAATTAGACAAGCGACATTCCTCCAGCCCCTGATAAGGCATACGACGTTCTCATAACAAATCAAACCTATGACAACCTGGATAATCCGTGCGGCCATTGTTTTGATTTCACAGAGAACTTTAGTAAAGAATGTGCTAACGAGCAAGTCGTATGACATCTTTATTGACGTACCTATGTCCATCCTTACGTCAATCCCGGCACCTTTAAGGTATAAATATTGCCGACCTTGCCCTATGCAAACACACGCGTGGTGACAAGACGGAGCAGCCATACTTGCCGAAGCCGAGAGCAGAAGCAGACCCCGCAGGCAGCAGCCCCGCCTTCCTGACGCGCTGAGAGACGCGCTGCTATCTCAAGCCGAGAGACCCAGCACCGGCGCTTCCGGGTAGCCCTCGCAGGCAGCCTGGAATATCGAGAGCAGAGAAAGAGATACCATTCCTCATTCATCCTAAATTCCAGGTACAGAACTGAATAACCCCTCCTAGAGAATTCTTTAGTTATTCACTTGGCAAAAACAAACTTAACTTAAACTGTAACTTTCTATTCCCGCCCACGCATTAGACTTAGGTCAGGTACACGGGGTAGGCGTATTTAGAAACACCAGTTGAGTACGTTTAGTCAAATGTATATGTGTATGTAAATATATTTTAATCATTTTAAACATCATATGGCTCAGAAACCATATCAATGTTTTTACAGTATTATTTTATACTATTGCTTCTAATGTATGCACTTTACTTAACTATAAGTATTGCAATAATATCGATCCATTTCTCATGTATGAGAAAAGAGACTGATCAATAAATAACACCTTTTATTGAACACGCCCGTCTCTTCCTTTTCTCTACATTCTGATGAGACTAAGAATGCACGTACTGACTGAGTAAAATAATTGCCTTGTGCTCACACGACTCTTGAGATTGACTCTTGATTAGGGGAGAGCAAAGTTGTCATGTTCTATGGTTGTCAGAAACTAAATCCCTTCTTGTCTAATCAGGGGAGTTAATCCTTCCTTGAACATTCGAGAAAGTTTCTAGTGAACTCTGAGCTTAGCTGGCAAACCCAAAAATTAAGTCTAGTATCGACAGTAGTAGACCTAGTTAACGTCTGGTCTAGGCCTTTACTATTGTAGGTACTATTCCAATGCGCAGAGCCTATTGGGAAAATAGGAGCTACACTACATGGCGCCCAACGTGTTTGGAAAGGGCGATAAAACTAACGTAAGACATTTAGAGTAACTCAGTCGTGCTTTCTCACTCAGACCCTTTTTCCCAAATACTCCAAAGACGTCTGGAGTGGGTGAAAGGTTATTATATCCTCCAAAACCTCGCAGGAGGGAACTCCTATGTATGGTTCTTGGTCTAGTCAATGTTGAAGGATAAAACAGTTCCAGAATATTGTGCACCTAATCTCTGTTTCCATAAAGAAACCTGATCTGCAAACAAACATAATACCATCCTGTCTGTAAAATGGCAGAGAGTGATGATGAAAGAGAGGCAATTAGATTAGCTACTGAAATAGCAGATGCTGATGCTACCATGCAAACAGCAGACCCGGATATAATACTCATCCAGGTCGCCAAAAGGAGATCTATAACCTTAAAACTTATAGAAAATGGACTGACACCTAGAGGTGGCACAGTCATATTCGTAATTGAGGCACACGAATATCGGCAGACAGAGGTATACTATACATGGATACATTTTCCAGCAGCAAATGCTGTAACAAAGTACTTCCACTATTACAAAGTAGAGGAACCTCCTGAAATATACACTCCCTTCGAGGAGGTGGAAGTACCACTCAAATTCCAAGAGCATTTGCTCTTATTTGATGGCGCCCTAAAACATAACAATCACATTACAAGGCTCGGTCCTTTAGGAAGACCAGGAGCAACGTGGCCGGTCCTAGCCGGATACACACCACATCCAGACATCGATAGGATGCCTGCAGCTGAATTATTAACACAGCTGAAACAATTACTAAAAATTCATAGACAATTAGTTCAGTATGTAATGCGGACTTCAACAATTCAGCCAGCGATTAAACTACCACAGCTGACCCCTCACCAGGGGAACACAAATAAAATTACACCACAGAACATCCAATCCTGCCTAGGTAAAGTTCCAGCTAAACGGGAACAAATACCATTCTGGTTGGCACAGAAAATTACCCAAATAGAGGCGGTGTTTCCTGACACCACCCCATTAGAAAAACACAGGATTCTGACTATATGTCTCCCAATGGGAATCGCACCACACATTGAGGACTGTGACACTTGGGGTACAGTCTTTGCTTCCATCTATACAAAAACGCACGGTGTTCCATCCATTTCGGTGATACCAGAGGTGCTAAAACAAATTCAGGATGAATACGGTCCAGAACCTGCTTTAACTCTTGGTATGAAATTGCTGAAAGACTTCAAGCAGGTCTCGGCTATATTATTAGCCAACATAAAAGGTGAAGCAGCAAACGTGGCGATCCGCCAGAGGTTAAAAGAAACAGATATAGCAGACCAACCAGCTGAAATTGCCAGAATCATAGAAAAATCCTATGAAGAACTAGGCAGAGATAGTCTAGGTGGAATACCAGTAAAACCGCAACTGACTACAAGTCCAGAAAAAATGTTTTTTAATAATAATAATAATTCACCAAAAAAGAACTGGGATGGGAACAAACAATCCAATCCTAAAGAAAAGAAATTCCAGTCCAGAGGAAGGTCTCCTAGGCGAAGAGAGAAATCTCCAAACCCGAGACAAAGGTCACCCCAGAGTGACCCCTCTGGGAATAGATATAACCTTAGAAATAGGGATAATATTAAAAAACCTGATAGATATCAAGACATTGATACACGTCCCTCTCAATCTTTTCAGAATTCCTCGCAGAAATCGGAAAGAAGAGGACGATCAGAAGAGCACGCCAAGTCCAAAGACAAGGAACCTGCTCAACTGAAAAAGAAATTACAATTTCCAAAAAAGAAGGTAGCCAGAATCAAGGTAGTTAACAATGCCGAGAATACTGAGGACACAACTGAAAAACGGAGAGTGGGCTCAGACAATGCTAGACAGCGCAGCAGAGGTGAGCATAGCTCGCAAAGTCCTTATGAATCATCTGGAGACAGTGGACACGAATGAATACCTTCAAGTGGAAACTGCAGATACCAGAGTTAGCAAGCCCCACAAAATATACGAGATAACATTACGTATAGAGGGAGATAAGGCTAGGAAAATAAGGGGACTATTTTGGGATAACCTCTCCAAGGGCTATGACATCCTTCTAGCTGAAAAAGACTGGCCACCAGAGTTTGTCAGGGAGTGCCCTCATGGCGAAGAAGTAATTATGCCTGCCTTCTCGAATCAAATGCCGATTCATAAAAAATATACACTTGCTAGAAAGTGGGCAGTGGCCTTAGCACCTGCTTTATATAAAAATCATGCAGGATGGGATGAGGATTCTCCTCCTCACAAAATCCAGTTAAAATCACAACCTACTGCACAAAGGCAGTACCCAATTAAGCAAGAAGCTAAAAAACAAGTAAATGAAATACTAGATCAGCTAGAATACCAGGGGGTGATTGAAACTTGCACCTCACAAATGAACAATCCTTTGTTTCCGGTCTCCAAACCAGACAATTCATATCGCCTAGTTTTGGATTACCGACACCTTAACACATGTTGCAAAACTTTTGCAGTGCAAAACTCACACAGTGCTGCACTAATGAATAACATAGTGCGCAAAAAATACAAAACTACCTTGGACATCTCCAACGGATTCTTTTGTCAAAACATAGCACCAGAGAGCAGATATTTAACTGCATTCTCAGTAAATGGCACTCAAAAACAATTCTGTCGGTTAGCCCAGGGGTACAAGAACAGCCCGGGGGTATTCTCAGCGAGAGTAACAGAATTACTACAACTATATGATGATGAAGCATTATCTTATGTCGATGACATTTACTTAACAGATGATGACTTGGAGACTCACTTGAAAAGAGTGAACACCATAATACTTGGTTTCGCTGCAGAGGGTTACAAATTCAACTTCAAAAAGTCCAGAATTGCCCATCTGACGGTCCTATTCTTAGGATATGAGCTATCAAGTGAAGGTAAAAGCCTGGCAGACAATTTCCTAGAGAAATGTGCCGTTATCCAAGCTCCTAAAACACTAAAAAACCTACAGTCAATTCTAGGTTTTCTAAATTTCGGAAGAACATACATTGCAAATTACGCAGAAAGGGTCAAACCCCTTTATGATCTAATTAAACCAGACTTTAAAAGATCCAGTTGGACTCAAACACACACAGAAATTTTGAGATCCTTACAAACAGACATGCTAATTAAGACAAAATTAGAAACCCGTGATAACACACGCAACCTTGTGATCCGAGTCATCCCAGGGAGATGCGGATTCACATACCTGACCTCTAATGAGGGAGAAAAGGTACCAATTGCATTCAAATCACACTTGTACACAGAAGCTGAACAGAAATTCAGTAATACAGGGAAAATCATTCGTGCAGTTCAAACCGCAATAGCTAGAGAAAAAGACATAGCTGACGGTAGACATATCACAGTCAGAACAGCAGAATCAGCCTTTGAGGCACTAACAACACCGTGTAATTTACCAACAACAACATTGAATCCGGAATGGATACAATGGGTGAATTCAATCACAACGGACAAAGTAGACTACTACTTTGATCCAGAACTAGAAGAATTAAAAAATCTAAAATATGAAAAGACGTATCCTCTGCCAATCGACATTCTGCCTCTACGACATTACGCCTGTGTAATCTATACAGACGGACATGCTCAACCATCCGTTTGGGGAGAACAAGCATACAATCCCACATGTGAGATTACAAAAGAAGTGTGGCGCGGAGGTAAACTAAGACCTCTATTAACAAAATCACACTCAGTAGAAACTAATTCAGAACTACAAACTGAAATAATAGCTTTGAAAATGGCGCTAGATAATGCGGATCGCGAATTCCCGACACTTGTAGTGTCAGATTCATATTTCTGCGTCAAAGCATATAACAAGGATTTGCAGACATGGATTCAGAACGGTTACAAAGATGACACAGATGCACCAATAAAGCAGAAACTGCTCTGGGAACAAGTAGCTCTTTTGAAAAAAGAACTACCAAAGACTCACGTGACACATTCACTGAGTCACCAGCGTGATGGCGTTCACGTTGTAGGGAATTCATTGGCTGAAACAGCCGCAGCGGCAGCCAGTAAACCGGCTCCCGTAGATCGAAAAACGCGTACATTAAAATACATTGACGGTGAAACATTGCTGGCGGTGAAAACGTCATCAAAAGGCGACTGCTCAGCGTTACCGATCAACTATCCACTCAATTATACATACATAATCGATGCAAACTCCGTCCCTTTTGCTCGAATCCCTGGAGTGGGGGATAGAGTGATTCCAAACATGGACAGGAGAAACTTGTTAATCGCAGACGCACACATGGGCGAGGGTCTCAGACACCTTAAATTAAAAGATTCTCTGGAAGAATTACAATCACGGTACTGGTGGCCAGGCATGAGCCTGCACTACACCATGTTTGTAAAAAACTGCCCAAACTGCAACAGAGATCGCAGTGGGGAGAGAAGCAGTTTAATACCTCGTCGTATCAAGGCAGATAATATTACCAACAAAAAGAATGGCTTGCGATTAACATACACAGGCTAGTTCCACTTATAATGTAGATCCACAGCACTCGGCTGACGTCCGGACTGTTATACAAGATTTGCGAGTCTAAATGGCATATACGCTAAGAGCATGCTACGTTCGACCATTTCTTTCACTCAGGCAATCCAGCCTGGGGGGGAAAGAATGGCCAAATGAGCACAGCCCAGCGGGAATCTTCTCACTTCCTTCCTGAGGGTATGGGATGGTGTAAAGAAAAAACCAAGGCAGAAAGCAATCTATAATGGAAAGGATATTAGGTTCGGGAGCTGGGTGGGTCAAACATCTAATAAGTGTCCAACGTAGTCTAAATAACTTGCCAAGAAATTCTCTGAAGGGATTCAGTCCGTACGAATTATTATTCGGAACTAGGATGTTGATCTCTGACCTTGATAGTCAGACTTCAGTGGTAATAGAAAAAACCTTTGATGTCAAAGACCGTTTGGCTATTTTGCAGGACTTAAACAAAACAAGAAAAGACCTGAGCAACATACAGTTGAAACAACAGCCAACAACCACTGAAGAATCACCACCTGTCCCAGCAAGACCTGTCTGGATTCCAAAAGTCGGGGATCTAGTCAGGGAGAAGATCGCGGTAAAGAAGGAATTTGGGCCTTCTTACAGGAAAGCAGTTCCTGTCTTGTCTGTCAACGGGACAAGATCAGTTGTACTACCGCCACTTGCTGGAAAAAAGGAGAACCGAGTTGTATCCATCGACCTGGTAAAACCACAACATGTGGCCGATAACAAACGGTAGGCCAAGTGGACTCCCAATAAGTAGCAGAACACCAAGGTTTGCTACCAGTACAGAGGTCCTAACAAAGAGGCTCATCACATTCGAAACGCCTACAGAAGAACAACAAGGACTATGCAACAATGCAATAGAACTCAGACCTCTGAAAACCCAAATAAAGACATTTAGCAGAGACACACCAATCTACAATGAAGTTCCAAGTGAAAATGCAAGAAACAAAAATCCTGAACCAATTGGAACAATTGACAGAACTGCATCTGGTTACTTCATCAACTTCGATGATTCCTCTGAAGGTTTCAGCGAACAAAAGACACAGCCATCATCAAAATCCTTTAAAGACAAAGCTAAGGAACTTTTAAAACAACTGAAAGAAACATATCTGATTTCTCCATGGATTGAATTTTGGGTGGGTTTTGGTGCATTTATCCTCATACTTTGGCTCATCATGGTATTTACTTTGGGACGCTTCATTGAGGGAAAATATGCTAAAATGGACACAGCAAGTCAGAACATCAACTTGGTCCTCAAACCACACACATCTTCACACGTCGAGAAACGAGAACTTTCTTCAGAACTTTCTTCAGCCAACTTCACAGCAATTCCAATACCTGGTGGGGTAGCATGGGACAACACTGACTATGAAATTTATGGTCCGGTCGAGATCCTGAAATATCCACACCAAATCAAGATCTCCTTGAGTGACTTTGCAAAACCAAACTCATTTGCTGATGATTGGGACTTTGAAAGTATAAACAATATGATGTCTGACTTAGTAATGTCTGCTAAATTTACAAAACATGATTATTTGCAAGGTTCTACAAATTATGATAGTATGTATTGCTATAACCATTATGGTAACAGTTTTTTGCATAAATCTGCACAACCAAGAAATGTTTTAAATTATAATCAATGGGAACATTGTGCTACACCTCCAAAAGGGAGCTCTAGAACCGTTTATGACAAATATTCATACTTTCAAGGTTTTAACACTAGTAATGCTGAAACATTTTATTATAAATTGTCAAACAAGACAGGGATGAAAACCATGATAACCAACACAAAATTGATATATTCAGATTCATTCTTTGAAAAAATGAATACTTTTGGATTTGATTATTGGGACAAAAATGTTGATTTGAAAAGTGTTTGGGGTACAAAAGAATGGCAAGTACAGGGTTTAGAAGCTTTGTTTAGAGCCTGCATGATCCCAGAACAAATGATATTTTTAAATGACACTGTTCAACAAACCACCTGTCTTGGCTTAGCCAAAATCAAAGATTTAAATAACCTGTCTATTCCAAAGCCAACAAGGTTTAGCAATAACTCTGATACAGATGAAGAAATAGACATAAGCCATATACTTAACCAAAACAGAACACATCCTGATTGGAAACAATGGTTGATCTGGCCCACAGATACAAATAACTGTCAAGATAGATTCCTGAATAAAACACAGGGTTTCAAAATGACCAGGCCAGACCCTAGATATCCTCAAAGACATCACCCAGGGATAATAACAACCTACAGTGTGGGCAAATTATGCCTTCAATGGCTACAAACTTCCACACTGCCTGAAATTAAGCAACACCTAACTTTACTTACTGATGGTGCTGACTTGCGTGATTTCATACTGGGACCACGCAAACAGCGTCAAAAGCGTTTCATAGCAGCCTCTGTATATGCAGCATACAATGAGGCCTGGAAGGTTACTCAAATTGAGACAGCAGAAAGAATACGGGAAATTGACCGTATTAATTTGGAAAAATCACTTTCTGTAGTGGACAATGGGTTAATGACTCTGTCCTCCAGAATATTTTCATTGGACAGCATTGTGTCTTCAGCAATCGATATATTATCGCAAGACTTACTGTTATTACAACATGGTCAGTCACAATTGCGTTCTATTGTACAGCTTGGCTGGACGTTTCAAAATCTGCGTTCAGGCTATGTGCCTTGGCGTTTAATCAACACAACGTCACTATTCCAAATCTTTAACCTTACTGATAGACAAATCGGTATGGCGCAGAAGGGTGCTGATTATACAATCTTGAGCATTGAAAAACTAGAAAGATTACCAATGACAATGTCAGAACGACCTGTCAGTGAATGGATAATCCACGGAATCATAAATATTCCAATCTCAACCTTCAGGTTTCAATACTGCCAAAAATATATACAGGCTGGCATGTACGAGAAATTGGGAAAGGGGTACCTTAAAACAACTTGGAACCTGCCCTATTCACATGCATGTGTCAGTAACAAAGGACAGAAAGTGTTTCTTAGTGGCAACAATTGTGCTATGTCACTAAGCGGCACGCTTCTGTGTAACGGTATTAGTTTGCACGGAGCCTGTGAAGGGAATTCATACAACCTTTCATGTCACCAGCAAGGCGCACCTGCAACTGAAATAGAACCATTCTTTCAAAGACTCTATAATGGGAGTTACATTCTTATTGTAGACCGCAGATGTTGTAGTCTTATGCCCGGGACTCCTTATCTCGTCACTACGACGGCGAAGGTCAAGTGCTGTGGACGTTCTTTGTTCCCCAGCTCCTTTCCAGACAGGGAGGCAAGGGCATGGCCCAGTTTGAAAATTACTTCTATTCGAATAGACACTTTAAGCAGAATGAAAACAGTGCTTCTTCAGACGCCTACAAGGCTCACGTCATCTAAAGAAACGTATGATCTACAAGTCGCAAGGACGACTGCAGAGATACATACATTATTATCAACCAATTCCCCCGTACATTTCGCGGAAATCCTGAGCGAAATCTTAAATATTTCTGATACCACTGGGGTCTCAAAGGTATTTAAGACAGTATTTTCGATGGCATTAACACCATTCAAAGCCATACTGGGTATTTTTCCAGATTTCGTCCATTCGATTTTTGGCGGACTTCCCCTGATCCTGGGACTAATTGCAGGAATCCTATTCCTAGTCCTTATTTTTCGTTATGGCAACCCATGTCACAGATCAAACTCTCGCGACAATGGAAGATACGATCCTAGCCATTGGATACCGGGACCGGATATCAAAAATCCTGGGACTCTCCCGGCTTAGAGACCTAAACATGACTTGGTTTCTATCATTTCGACCAATGTGACAAAGGTGTGTTTTACCTGTACTAAGGTGTCTGCTATGCGGAGAAGAATGCGTGTTAGACACCTGTCTGACGCTACAATCGGATGCGCCGGTGGATGCAGATACACTGTTGGTTCCTACCAAGGTTCACGCACTGTGCTGCCCTCAAAGGCTGCCAATTCTGATGACGGCATTCCTGGAATCTTCACCACTACGATTGAAGGGTAGTGAAGTTCGAGATGAAAGCAGCATCGAACAGGTACGACCTTCTGTCAGCAATGCAAATCAGAATGTCAATGGAGACAATCATGCGCACGAATGCATGGTTACCCCTATTTCCGACTTAGTGGAACTTTCCCATGAAGCTGTTGACAGTTTTTTCGAAAGCCTGAATGATATGATGTTCTCTCCGGAACAGAAATAGAGACTTTTGAGTAAACTCGCACACGGCGTTCCCTGAATTCGGCCTTCAACCTTTAAAAATAAAAGTCACATGAACAATTACAATCCAGTTCACGGACAGCAACTTTTTTCAGCAAGCCCTTAAAATATTTTTCTATATATTTTTTCCCGGGACACTGATCTTCTGCTTAAAGTAAGAAACTATTCCTAGAGAACTAAGATTTCTATTTTAGATACTTTATATAGACTTTAGCTGCCCGCTGGTATGTTCACAAATATTTTATTATGTGATGAAATGGTCTCGACCTTCCTTTCTGTATAGCTATCTTAAGAGCCATTTCATGTGTATTTCTCATATACCAATAAGCAATAATGCATAAAAATGCGTGTTTACTTTTGCATTTAATTCATAGCTTAAGTGCATACAATATATATGACTGCAATTTTTCAGTATATTTGAAAATTTCAAAATGCATTTATGTATTTTGGGGTGGTAAGGTATACACTATGCTCTATAGTATGTTGTACTATGTTATACTATGCATAGATTAGTAGATATGACCATAGTTAGCGTGGAGTGGGTGTCGTGTATTTCTATAGGTTCTGAATCGATCCCCCTATTCCTGACCCTATTCTGGTTAAACTAACTAGCTAGTTAACTAACAGTCAGCCCATGAGGCAAGAAATCCCCCATGATGCAGATACCGTTATCTGACGCAGTCACACTACGGCACAGGAACGTGTTATCTGATTAGGTCATAACGCTTGAGATCTAATTAGACAAGCGACATTCCTCCAGCCCCTGATAAGGCATACGACGTTCTCATAACAAATCAAACCTATGACAACCTGGATAATCCGTGCGGCCATTGTTTTGATTTCACAGAGAACTTTAGTAAAGAATGTGCTAACGAGCAAGTCGTATGACATCTTTATTGACGTACCTATGTCCATCCTTACGTCAATCCCGGCACCTTTAAGGTATAAATATTGCCGACCTTGCCCTATGCAAACACACGCGTGGTGACAAGACGGAGCAGCCATACTTGCCGAAGCCGAGAGCAGAAGCAGACCCCGCAGGCAGCAGCCCCGCCTTCCTGACACGCTGAGAGACGCGCTGCTATCTCAAGCCGAGAGACCCAGCACCGGCGCTTCCGGGTAGCCCTCGCAGGCAGCCTGGAATATCGAGAGCAGAGAAAGAGATACCATTCCTCATTCATCCTAAATTCCAGGTACAGAACTGAATAACCCCTCCTAGAGAATTCTTTAGTTATTCACTTGGCAAAAACAAACTTAACTTAAACTGTAACTTTCTATTCCCGCCCACGCATTAGACTTAGGTCAGGTACACGGGGTAGGCGTATTTAGAAACACCAGTTGAGTACGTTTAGTCAAATGTATATGTGTATGTAAATATATTTTAATCATTTTAAACATCATATGGCTCAGAAACCATATCAATGTTTTTACAGTATTATTTTATACTATTGCTTCTAATGTATGCACTTTACTTAACTATAAGTATTGCAATAATATCGATCCATTTCTCATGTATGAGAAAAGAGACTGATCAATAAATAACACCTTTTATTGAACACGCCCGTCTCTTCCTTTTCTCTACATTCTGATGAGACTAAGAATGCACGTACTGACTGAGTAAAATAATTGCCTTGTGCTCACACGACTCTTGAGATTGACTCTTGATTAGGGGAGAGCAAAGTTGTCATGTTCTATGGTTGTCAGAAACTAAATCCCTTCTTGTCTAATCAGGGGAGTTAATCCTTCCTTGAACATTCGAGAAAGTTTCTAGCGAACTCTGAGCTTAGCTGGCAAACCCAAAAATTAAGTCTAGTATCGACAGTAGTAGACCTAGTTAACGTCTGGTCTAGGCCTTTACTATTGTAGGTACTATTCCAATGCGCAGAGCCTATTGGGAAAATAGGAGCTACACTACAAACTAAACACATTTATTAAAATACACTTTGTCATAAAAGTAAAAGTTTAACTGAAAATGGAAAAGTGCTTAGTGCTAACGATTAATTGGACACATTTCTTGTGGTCGAGCTGAGCTCTCACCTGGTTTGAACTTGAGCTTGACCCTGATCGTGTTCTTAGAAGTCAAGCTTCTGTTAGGAGAAAAAGTGGCGTGTGTTAAAAATAAAAAGCAAGCATTCATCAGTTGTGCCAAAAAGTGCAGCAAGACAACAGCCTTCCCTGGAAAAAGGGACATTTTTACTTTAGAGTATACAGTTACAAATTATTACATTGTATTTTGTTTTTTTAACATTTCTTTATTCCTCCTAGACCAAATATTATATAGTAGTGAGTGGTGTATTTCTAACATTCTTAAATGTACTTTGTAGGTGTAACATCTGGTGGCGGGGCCAGCGCGGAGGTGGTGGTGTTGGACGAGGACTCTGGGGAGGATGCGGTCCAAGTGCCGGACGTTCCTGTGAGGGTTCACACGGTGGTGGCGGGAAGAGGTAAGCTATATATTCCTTACTTATTGAGATTGAAGACTGCATAGTGTGCTTTCTGCACGGGTGTATAATAAATCAACCAGGTAGTAGCCTCCTCTAAATGTACTTTGACTTAGCTGTGAAGTTTTTGGTGAGAAGAATCCCAATAAGATCTTAGATGAACTTGATGGATGGGATGAACGAAAAGCGAAAGAAGGGTGTAAGTAAGTGTGGAAGGACGAGAAATTTTATGACGGCTGGCAAAGAAGAATGATATGTGTTTGCTTGGTCCCCGAGGTGGCTGGGAAGGAAAGAATATGGTATGGTGCATGGCTGGGTCAATGATGAAGCAAGGATGGGTGGAAGGAGAACAGCCTGGGTGGGTGAAACAGAAACTGTATGTGTGCATATACTTTGAATGGATGGATGCCTGGAGCATGGTATTATCTGACTCTTAGATAGCATATGTGTATCTAGAGAGAGTAGATGGTCACTGGATGAACTAAGTGTTACCTTGAAGAGCATGTAACACCGCACCCGCACGTCCGTTCCAGTGTAGGGAAGGCAACTGGCAACTGGCAAGGAAAAGAAATTGTAAATTTGTCCAATACTACCATGAATAGTAGCAGTAGTTTGTATTGCAACTGCAAGCACAGCATATATCCGGTTATTACGGTGGACACTCCGTACCTCTCTTAATAACTTTAGTTTAGTAGTAGTACGTCATTCATGTGTGGGTGTATCACTGTTCACTCAATAATAAGCAAAGCACCTAAAGTCATCCCATATGTCATCAAATACATCCCATGTGACGTGATAGATAATCAAATTATTTAGCTTCTTCATTTTCCTTTTCTAGTACTCATTTGCACTGTAGGGTGAAAGGTAAATTAATTAATCAGTAGCCCTTGTAACAGAGTATTCTCAGTGCCACCCGTAATAGAAAAGTAATAGCTTCACCACCTGCATGTACTGGACCGGTACAGTAACGCAAGTCTGTCTCACTCATCATGGTGTGCGTCTGTTTTACTCGGGTGCAAGTTCACTGCGCTGGCATTCTGCCGGCTTGCATAAGATAACGTACCAATTTTCCTAAACAAGAGAGAAGAAGAAGAATAAGACTTGTGTACTGTCATAGTCGACTGTAATGGATGTCCATAGTGGTCGTAGAATTTGTTCATTAAACTCCCACTAATGTTAGAGCAAGGATGCAGAAGTGGGAGGTTAGATAGATACTGTCCTCAATAGTTATGTACTGTGCTTTCAATTTGCTACTTGTACTGTGACACAACTTTCGGCTCAATCACTTTGTGTTATTAATGTTAAGGAGCATTGGTTACAGACTATGTCTTTCTTTCTTCATATAGTTGCTCCTTCCAAATCGACATCACGGATGGAGCAGGCTCGAATGGCCCGGCAACGGAGGCTGTATGCCACTGTCGCCGAATATCGGCGGCTGATGGCCCTGGAGGAGGAGGACACGCAGTCAACCGGTGGAACCACAACATCCTCCACTGGGACAGCTGCATCCTCCTCCGTGCCCCCACGGGCTGCCAGCCAGCGCAGTGCTCCAGCGGTACGGAGCCGGGCTACCAAAGCCAACCGCCACCGCCAAGCAGCAAAGACACCAGCTGCCCCCCACAGGAGCTGCAAGGCACGCCAGCGCCGCCTAGGACTCAGAGTGTCCTACCCGGAGCAGGAGGTCCATAACTATAAGAACTTGGTGGAGGGCCTCCGCTTCGACCATGCCACCCTCCGCAAGGAGTATGATGCCCTGGCCGCTAAATTCACCAGCACCCTCCAGTAGTGTAGTGTCCCTTGCCCTTTTTTTAGAGACTTTTGGGGGGTGGGATTTGGGAGTTGTGTTCTTTTTGGGACTTTTGAAAGACAATCGTTGGGGTTAGGGAGGGTCTTGAGGGAGATTATTTTGTTAGGGCTACATAAATATACTTTTTTAAACTTTATCTGACCATACCTGTTTTTTACTGCTTTTGAGTCTGGTGGGTGGGGGTTTAACAGTAAGTTTGTTTTCCTGAAGAGTCCTAGGACTTTAGTAGTTCTACCGTCAATCTCTCATCTAGTCCTAATACTCCATTATACTACCTCCCACCAAACGCTTATCTTACCTGTAATTTGTGTTTGAAATTAGGGCTAGGCCCAGGGCTGGCTCCACGGGAAATGGGGATTAAGGTTGCCAATCCTGGGCGGATGAAATGTCCTCATTGCGGTGATACTAGTGGTGTGACACAGTGGCAGTTGCATGCCTATGGAAAAAAAGAAAACGAAACCTGGTTTGTCCTTACTGTAGCATTACAACGGTTACGGTACGATAGAGAATATAGCAGGTGACAGTACACTAGAACAGTGCCACACTGTAGCCTAACAAATGGTAAAGTATTGCAAGTATAACTAGTACTTGCGTTGAATTTATTTGACATTGGCTCCTACTACTACAAGAAATAGTACTGAAGCTGAGTAAGTCTAGAATATATCCTCGGATTCCTTCACCAGCCTGTTGCTATGACCTTATCCTCCCCAGCAAGTGTGTGGAATTATTGATGTCATTTAGTCACACATCAAGCAAAACCACACAGCCCGGGGGAAGAGGGTTAGGGTTTGGAAAATGGATGGGAATGGGGGTTTCTTTTTGGGTAGGTTTTGTTGAGAGAAGAAAAAAAAAGCACAGCATGGACAAACAATAATTGAAGATAAAGAAATGGCTGTAGGGATCAATTTAGAAGCAGAGAGAGATCCAAGAAATGCAGTCAGACTCATAGAAGAAAACAATGGATACTGCATCTGTATGTTGTTGGAGTTGTCCTGTTGAATTTGGTAAGTAAGTTGCATGCAGCAAACAATTCCTCTTATTAGCGGCACTCCTCCATTCCAGCTGACGTTTCGTCCATCAATGTTGGTGACCACTGACAGAAGACACCCTGTCCACTGCCTGCCTGGCGGATGTTGACTGAAACCCGGCCTGTAATTATTGAACGGAAAACAGGAAGTGCTATTACAATACCACTGATAAATAAATATAAGGTATGTACGCTGTGTGGTGCAAAAAGTCACACTTTGATTTTCCTAATAGACAGTACAATATTTTTGAAATTGCGTACTCTGTCTGAGTCACCTTTTGAAGTATAAATAAGTATGGCCAAATTAATTTAGCGGATCTTTCCCCTCAAGCTAGGTGTACTATAAACTGTGTTTTAGAACAAAATTAGACCTTCCCAGCAATGCTCCCACCAAGACCCTTACTAAAGCCAGTCGCAAAAATGTAGAAGAACCCCAATCAGATCTCAAAGAACGAGGCCTAGCAGAAAAATGGTGACAAAACGTACTTTGAAAGTAAAAGTAGGCCCAAATACCCCCTTACCCACCGTGGATTGTATTCAAACCACTTGCAAGCAAGCAAAAGTATCCATAGCCAGTTGCAAAAATCTAGAAAACCCCGAAACACATGCAATCCTGCTGCTAGGGCTAACCCTAACGAACCATAAGTTACAAAAAGTGCCAAAAGGCTTTTCCTTATGGATTTTGTCCAAACCACTTCTATCCGGTATTAGACCTTCCCAGGAATGCCCCAGACCCGCCAACCCACCCGCAAAAAAGCACGCAACAACACCCCCAAACAGCCAAAAAGCAAAATCTCATACTTACAATATCTCTCGGCCTTCGGTCCAAACGCGCTGTGCAGCTAGGCCATCATCATAACTCCTGTTTTCCACCACAGATTTCCTGAAAAGCAAATGCAATCAAGATTAGACTGTCGCAGCAGTGCTCCGACAGAGACACCAAAACCCACCCACAAACACCAGGAAGCCCACCAAACAGGCCCCCGAAAACGCTACATTGAGCAAGATGTCAGAAGAAATAGCAAAAAAAAATTCTGCATGGATTTAGTCCAAACCACTTCTATCCGGTATTCGACCTTCCCAGGAATGCCCCAAGACCCGCCAACCCACCCGCAAAAAAGCACGCGACAACACCCCCAAACAGCCAAAAAGCAAAATCCCATACTTACAATATTTCTCGGCCTTCGGTCCAAACGCGCTGTGCAGCTAGGTCATCAATCATCATAACTCCTGTTTTCCACCACGGATTTCCTGAAAAGCAAATGCAATCAAGATTAGACTGTCGCAGCAGTGCTCCCAGACCCCAAAAGTCACCCACAAACACCCAGAACCCCGCCAAAGAGCACCTCAAAGGCAAGCAAGTCAGCAAAAACGGCAAGAAATTTCCGCCTCATATTTGGTCCAAAACACTTTTATCCGTTATTAGAGCTTCACAGCAATGGGCCCAGAGCCGTCAACTCACCCGCAAAGAAGTAGAACACCTCCACAAGTGCTGAGTCTTTCTTCATTGGGCGTAATCCAGCCCTCTGCTTTGCGGGAAATAGGAGTCTGGAGGAGGAGGATAGAGGAGCATGTTCTTCTGAACTTGTGAACCTGAGGAATGTAGACTGCGGCACCTTCAAATCAATAAGCAAACAAGTGAAGACAGTTCTGCTGATGGGCTTGTTTTTGTGATTAGGTGATTAAAGTTTGAATTAAATTAACTGTGCAAAACAAAGAAAGACAGACACACAGGAATAAAAGTGAATAAGGACGAAAAAGAAAGTTATTGATTCATTGTCTCATTTTCAGGGCTCGGTGTCAGGGAATAAGAATAAGAGTTCGTCATCATACTCTGCGAATTCAGGCAGGATGAGGTCAGTGTCACCGAACAGAGAACAAATTCCCTCATCTACGTTGCTGTCCTCCTCTTCTTCATGCGGCGTGCTTTCTCGTACTTTGTAATCTGGTGGTATGAGGTGCTGATTCATCTTGATCATTGTTAGCCTCTCCACATTTTTGGGCGAGAGGCGGCTCCGTTTGGGAGTTACAATGCCACCAGCAGCACTGAAAATACGTTCAGAAGACACACTTGCGAATGGGCAAGACAAGTAGTTTATAGCCAGGTTGGAGAGCTGTGGCCACAATTGTTTTTTCCCATGCCAATACTCCAATGGCTCATCATTAAGAAAGACCTCTGTTGAGTCATTCAGATAGTCCTGCACCATCGACTCAAGGTCCTCAACGGTTCCTCCACTTTGCTTACTTTTTGCTGTGCCTGTGACCTTTTTTCGAGAACCATACCCAAGCCAAGATAGCCAATCCTCTTCAGCAGCCAATGTTACTCTTGTGTGTGGTGCAGATGATCCGGTTGCCGGTGTCTTTAACGACTGAGAGGTCACTTGTGCCACAGCCACAGGTGCAGAAGTGGATTCTTTTGACTGGGGATGGCCTGCTGATGCTGATGCTGATGTACTGCCTTCTCCTTCAATATCCTGCCGTTCTTTTTCAAACCTCTTGGCTGACCAGGCTAGCCAACGTTTGTACTTTTTAACATCTTCATCAGCAAAAGGAAAGAATGCTTGGCCTGCCACCGCCTTTTTGTAGCGTGGATCCAGAATAGTAGCACAAATGTAATGCTTTTCTGAGTTGATCATTTTAAGACGTTCATCACCACGTAGGCGCTCTAATAATTTCTCTGACAAAACAAAAGGGTCTTTGTTTTTTTCATCTTTTTCTAACTCAGAAGACACCGCCTTCAGTTGGTGCTCCAGCATGCACAACAATGGGATAGCTTTTCCCAAATTACAGTCCTCCTTGCTGACTGCACGCGTGAAGACCTCAAAAGGACGAAGCATTTCTGTCAGGCTTTTAACTATTTCCCAGTGCGCCGCATCCATCCTAAGGTCCTTCTGAGCTGTACCCAGTGTTAAGAAATAGTGATTGAGTACCGTATACTGCTCATACAGACGCTCAAGCATGTAGAAGGTTGAGTTCCAACGTGTTGCCACCTCCTGGATGAGTGCTTTCACTGGCATTCGACGTTCATGTAGCAGGCTCCTCAGATGCTTCCGGGCCTTAAAAGAATGGCTGAAATGGTTGCAAATTTTTCGGCAGGTGGCCATTACCTCGCACGCTGGAATGTCTTTATCACTCAAGAATTTTTGAACTACCAGGTTGATACAGTGCGCCAAACACGGCACTCTGAAATAGTCACCCAGCGCCATGGCCTTAACAACATTGGTGCCATTATCCGTGGAAACATAACCAATCTGGCGTTTTTTTGGGGACAGCCAGTAAAAGACCTTTTTGTTAAACTCGTCCAAAATGTTTCGTGCTGTGTGACTTTTCTCCAAGCCAAACATGGCTAGTGTTGCATGTTTCCGAGCAGCTTTAAAAACTTGGTCCGGGTCAACACCTGCGTTTAGCTTTGCTTTAACCCCTGAAAAAGAGACCCAGTGTGCAGTGATGCACATGTAATCAGCGCCTGCGCCACTGGTCCACATGTCTGTTGTCAGATGTATAGTGTGAACGGTGTACAGTCATAATATCGAGTCAATTATTTCGACTGGACAGAATATCGAGTAAAAAATATAGAATGGACATAATATCGACTAGACATAATATAGACAACAAAAATATCGACTAGAGAAAATTAATATCGAATAGAATGGACATAATATCGAATCAAAAATATAGAATGGACATAATATCGACTAGACATAATATAGACAACAAAAATATCGAATTTAAGGTAAGTTAATAATAATTTTTATTTTTTGTGTAATATAAGTCTGTAGCGGGTTGTGGGTTTATAGGGGAATAGGGTGGGAAGTAATTTAATTCTAATTAATTAAATATGTTAATTTATTTATTGATATATATTTAGAATTAATTGTTAATTAATTATTAATTGGTAATTAATTAAAATATAATTGGTAATTAATTATAATTGATTAATTGATACATATTTTAATTTTAGTAATTTATTTTCTGTAGCGGGTTGTGGGTTTATAGGGGAATAGGGTGGGAAGTAATTTAATTATAATTAATTAAATATGTTAATTTATTTATTGATAATAATTTAGAATTAATTGTTAATTAATTATTAATTGGTAATTAATTAAAATATAATTGGTAATTAATTATAATTGATTAATTGATAAATATTTTAATTTTAGTAATTTATTTTCTGTAGCGGGTTGTGGGTTTATAGGGGAATAGGGTGGGAAGTAATTTAATTATAATTAATTAAATATGTTAATTTATTTATTGATATTTTTAAAAAATTAATTGTTAATTAATTATTAATTGGTAATTAATTAAAATATTATTGGTAATTAATTATAATTGATTAATTGATAAATATTTTAATTTTAGGGTTCAGGGTCAGTTGTCAGTTTTTGGGTAAAGGGGTATTTTTAGGGTTCAGGGTCAGTTTTCAGTTTTTGGGTAAAGGGGTATTTTTAGGGTTCAGGGTCAGTTTTCAGTTTTTGGGGTAAAGGGGTATTTTTAGGGTTCAGGGTCAGTTTTCAGTTTGTAGGTAAAGGGGTATTTTTAGGGTTCAGGGTCAGTTTTCAGTTTTTGGGTAAAGGGGTATTTTTAGGGTTCAGGGTCAGTTTTCAGTTTTTGGGTAAAGGGGTATTTTTAGGGTTCAGGGTCAGTTTTCAGTTTTTGGGTAAAGGGGTATTTTTAGGGTTCAGGGTCAGTTTTCAGTTTTTGGGGTAAAGGGGTATTTTTAGGGTTCAGGGTCAGTTTTCAGTTTGTAGGTAAAGGGGTATTTTTAGGGTTCAGGGTCAGTTTTCAGTTTTTGGGTAAAGGGGTATTTTTAGGGTTCAGGGTCAGTTTTCAGTTTTTGGGGTAAAGGGGTATTTTTAGGGTTCAGGGTCAGTTTTCAGTTTGTAGGTAAAGGGGTATTTTTAGGGTTCAGGGTCAGTTTTCAGTTTTTGGGTAAAGGGGTATTTTTAGGGTCCAGGGTCAGTTTTCAGTTTTTGGGGTAAAGGGGTATTTTTAGGGTTCAGGGTCAGTTTTCAGTTTGTAGGTAAAGGGGTATTTTTAGGGTTCAGGGTCAGTTTTCAGTTTTTGGGTAAAGGGGTATTTTTAGGGTTCAGGGTCAGTTTTCAGTTTTCGGGTAAAGGGGTATTTTTAGGGTTCAGGGTCAGTTTTCAGTTTATGGGTAAAGGGGTATTTTTAGGGTTCAGGGTCAGTTTTGGGTTTTTGGGGTACAGGGGTACTTTGTAAAAATAAGGTAAAATTACATTTAAATTACATTTATTTAATAAAATTAAATTATATTAAATTATATTATAATATTTTTTATTAATTTATATTCAAAAAATTATTATATACTTACCAATACTTATGTTGTAATGGTATGCGTTGTAAAGGTATATGCGTTGTAAAATCTTGCGTTGTAAATGTATGCGTTGTAAAAGTTTTTGCGTTGTAAAAGTTTTGTTGTAATGGTAGGCGTTGTAAAAGTATGCGTTGTAACGTCATACATCCCTGGAGTGGGAATAGTAATTTTAACCTCTACGCTATCCAGCGCTTTCCCTACTGTTGCACCCACTGGAGTGGGAGTAGTAAATTTTACCTCTACGCTATCCAACACTTTTGCTAATGTTGAACTCACTATAGTTGTAACAATAAATTTTAAACATTTTCTAAAATGTTATATATGTTTATTTAATAATATGTTTAAATATATATATATTCACTGAAAAAACCATAGGTTATAGACCATATATAGTTAGGAATTAGCATTTAAAAAACCTTATTTTACTCACACAAAACCATTGAAATTCCATATATAGTTAGTTGCACTAACTATATATTGCGCACCCGCAATCCACTGCTGATGATGTCACATATTACATCATTCATGACATGGTCAGTGACATCACTGATGACATCACTGATGACATCTCAAATGACATCACTGATGACATCACTGATGACAACATCCAGTGACTATGTTTCTGTAAAGTTAAAATATGTCTTACATATTGAAGAATGAGTGGATGTATAAGTGTCTGGACGAAGGATTTAGTAGGTGCATGACTGAATGTATGAGTGAGTGATTAAATGTGTCTCACTGAGTGCATGGGTTAGTGACTAAACTGTCTTAATTTGTGCATCATTATGTCTGTTGTTCTGTAAACTGCTGCATGTGTTGATCAGTAGCTATATGAGTAACTATATGGGTTATTGATTGATTGCCCAAGTATTTGCATGGGAGACTGAGTGTGTGTGTGGCTGGATGGGAGGTGTGTGACTCTGTACAGATCAATGTGTACTTGTATCAATGATTGTATAAGAGAGTAAGTATGTGTTAGTATATGGTTGAAAACGTAAGGTGCTCTATGTTTAACTGTATAGAGTAGAAAATGGAAGTGTGATTGATTCTTTACAGGACTGACTAGGTGTGTGAGTAACTCCATGGATGAGTGGCAGAGTGTGAGTGTCTGTATAGGTGTATGAGTGCATA
Organism: Lissotriton helveticus; assembly: GCF_964261635.1. NCBI lineage: Eukaryota > Metazoa > Chordata > Amphibia > Caudata > Salamandridae > Lissotriton > Lissotriton helveticus. The sequence continues at coordinate 1,473,311,320 of NC_136067.1, forward strand.
TGATTGTGTTGTAAACATGAGTGATTGTATGTATGAATGATTGTATGGGTGAATGAGTGAATGTGTGTGTAGACGTAGGAATCAGTGAGTACGTATGTAGTAACTAGTATTGGTGTGTCAATGGTTTCAAAAATTATACTCTGTTTTTAACACTGGGTGAAACAGAGGTTATATTAAAATGTGAGGAGATGCATTGTATTGTCACATGAATGATATCATCAGTGATGTGATCATTGATGTCAAGTGAGATGTCATCAGTGATGTCATTTGAGATGTCATCAGTGATGTCATCAGTGATGTCACTGACCATGTCATGAATGATGTAATATGTGACATCATCAGCAGTGGATTGCGGGTGCGCAATATATAGTTAGTGCAACTAACTATATATGGAATTTCAATGGTTTTGTGTGAGTAAAATAAGGTTTTTTAAATGCTAATTCCTAACTATATATGGTCTATAACCTATGGTTTTTTCAGTGAATTTTCAAGGTTTTGTAAATGCTAATTCCTAACTATATATGGTCTATAACCTATGGTTTTTTCAGTGAATTTCAATGGTTTTTTAATAGCAAATATCATAAGCTGTCGAATGTCAAGTACGTGGTAAGAATTTTTTTTTTCGTGTTTATGCACACTGATCTGCTTTGATTGCTGCCCCCCACCCCTCATTTCTATTAGGAGTACTCTCTCTTTGCAGATAGTGAAGGGTAGTTAACGCAGCCCTTTCCCCCTTTGTAATCCGTCGTGCCTGCTTCTCTCTCCATTTGATTGATTGTTCTCTTTGGTTCATTCTCTATTTACAAACAAGCACAGAGTCGCAATACTCTGTTTAGTCTTTGCAGATAGCGAAAAATCGTGTAAAAAAACAAAAGGAATCGAGCAAAATCAGTAGGCCACTAATGGGATCTCTTTTGACCTCGCTAAAATAGAAACATTAGGAACAACCTGTTGAAAATAGCAATGCGTATGTATATAAGCGGCGTTCATTTGTGTTCACAGTACCCCTTGTTGATTGTTTCAATCGAGCATTGAATTGTTCGAAGTTAATTCTCTTAACGATCTTCTCTACCTGCAAACGAGGAAGAATAGGAATATTCTATCTCCCTTTGCAGATAGTGAAGGGTAGGTAACGCAAGCCTTTAACACGTCGTACCTATTTCATTCCTCATTGATTGATTGATTGTCCGAACATTGACTGTTTGGGAATTAGTTCTTTTTGGAGGTATTCCCTGTTTGCAAATAAACGTAGGAAAATCTTTGCAAGTAGTGAAAGGGTACGTAATGCGGACCGTTCTCCCCCGTTGTAATCTGTCATGCCTATCTACTCCCCACTGATTGATGCACCTTTTTCACCCGGACCATTTACTAGAGATACGTCATCTGGCCCGACCAGAGAGCACCCCTAGTGAAAAGGACATATGCAATAATAACGAAGTGATCACTGTATCCTGTTAACAGAAACTTTACCATGAAACAACCTGGAAAGAAAAAAATAGGAAAACGAAAATCAGTAGGCCACTGATGAACATGAACTTTTATTAAACAACGAACAAAGAAACGATAACATAACGTAATGATAAAACCTATTAATGTCCTAGAAACAAGAAAACGTTAAAATATGCCAGTGGTGAGAGACCAGAAAAACAGTAAGAGAAACCAAATCACCCCTCGCTGTCCCACCGCCTGCCACGCCAAAAAAATCGATAGACTAGGGAAAATGCAAGTCAGTAGAACATCCACCCCCACTCTGGAAACTTCCAAGGTGGGGCAGGGTTCCGGCTACGCCCAGCCGGGAGCAGCCCATATAAGGCAGGTCCTGCTGCCACGCCTCGGCCAGGAGATCCTAACGTAGGGTGTAGCCGGAGGAGAGGCCGAGACCAGCGGGACCCGGCCAGGGGATTGCCTTTACAACGCTGAACAGTTGCAGGGGGGGGGAATGTCTCCTCGACCCTCCCCTCTCTCTCCCAGTCCGGCCGCGGTGGCCCTTGAGAGTTGCAGGTAGTCCCGCCACATGCTCTTCCGGTCCGACCACCAACGGTCGGGGGGCCGAGGCCGACGGGATCCGGCTGCAGCCGATAAACCAAGAAACCCGTTCATGGGGCCAGAGCCAGGGGCGTCCGGCCGACATCCACCGGAAGCCCGGCCCGAAGACGGACGGGACACTTCTTTCTTTTATAATGGCTGCGACAACACTGGAGGGGGATGTCTTGCACATGCCTCCGACCCCCCCCTCGTCCTCATCGCCTGGTCCGGCCATAACAAATCTCAAGCGAGACGCCGTGGGGTGCACTGGGAGGGAGAGACGGTGCGAACAGGCCTCTCCCGCCTCCCCAGGTGGAGGCTTCCCAGCTGCACCCTCAGCGCTCCAGGCGGTGGCATCCTAACAACTACAGTGCTGCACAGTTTCGGAACGACCTAGATAACGGTTCTTCCACTGTGGCCATGCTGCAACGTCTCGCCCGGCAGGGTGGAGCCCGTCCGCTCATGTGACCCCGCGATCGCCAGTAGCTGCCGAACTCTCAAAATGGCGGTCGACCTGGCAAGAGCGGGCCCAACATAAAGAAATGGCCCGGTCACTGGTTGACTCCACCACCGTAGTCCTCCACGACCTTGAAGATTCTAGAGGAGCCGCGGGAGTCTCCGACCCCCGATGGGGAATGACTGCCATGATAGCCCGTGGAGTGACGAAACTGTATCCGCGGGACGTCGGCGCTCCCATGCTGGCGCCAGCCTCACTTTGAATTACTACAATCCTGCAGACCTTACTTCCGGTGAAAGCACAGTGTGACCCGGTAGGAAAAATTATTGCACCCCCTCCCCTTTTTGACTGATAGTTCAAACCACCGATCCTTTCCTTTGCCCTTTTAACGGAACTTTGGACTGCCTCCCCCTCTTTCACATTTTCTAGAGAAAACAAAACATTAACCACTACATTAGCATAGCAGTTGACACCAGAACTGTTTTCAAATTGAAAACCAACAACATCTTCAACAGAATCCTTTTTGTTTCTGCTGTGACCCTGCTACAGCACAGGCATTGTCCCCAGCAGTAATTCTGCAATGCCGGTAAGAATAGCTGTGGTGCCTACTGGACTCACTCACCCCCGCGGCGCCCCACGCCGTTTTTTGCTGGGCGGCAACTTACTAGACATCACTTTCGTGCCATCTAGATTTCAGCGCGTTCTGCTGCCTTGGAACTATTCGCACAACAGACCGCTACTGACAAGAATATTTCATTATTGGTGCTGTCAATTTCAATAAATCTATTGGATAATTAAAAAGAAATTGCCACGGTCTCTTCGTTGTTTAAATGTTTTTACTGTTTTTGTTTTGTTGTATATATTTATATGTTATTAAAGTTTTATATTCCTACTACTTTGTTGGAGTGCTATATATTTTTAATGTGACACATAATTGTAAAAACTTTGATGTACAAAGAGTCATTCCTGGAATCTTCCGCTTCAGGCTCGGTCCCCTCCCCAATCACAATACAGGATGGTTTTCAGATAGTAGGAACGCGTGTGCTGTGACGGATCACATCGGGTGTGGGCCTTGATCTACTATAACTCCTTTGAAGAGGGGTGATTCTTTACAGCTGGGGCCATAAACTACATCTGCAGGGCTAGCTGATAGCCTAGGACCGGCCTGGACATTCGGACACAGAGGAAGAGGAGTGTCAGAGGGTGCGGTAGTGAATAGGGCGAAAGGGAGGTGTCGGGCGGGCACAGAGTGTGATTCTCAGGGAAGAGCAGCGCAGATGGGGGAAGGTTTATTGCCCATGCATAAGACAGAGAGCGGTGGTGACCAGTGCCTGGGGGAGATGCTTACGAGGGTGAGGAGCCATGCTACGAATCGACAGCGTGCAGAGAGTGGGTCTGGTCAAGACATCTAAAATGGCTGCCGTGCACGACAAAAGTGTGGCATTTCAAAAAAGGCAAGATGGCGCAGACAATGTTTTTCAACACTTCCTCATTTCCTTCGAATCGAACGTTAACAGACGTTGGGGCATATTACCAAAGTTAAGCGATATTTATCGCTAACGATGCTTACCAACCAATTTTTTACCACTAAGCATCGTCAGAAATTATCGAAGATAAACCTTACTATTATCAAGGTTTATCGCAAATGCGATAATAAACGGCCGCAATGCATGAATATCGCTAAAAACTCAGCGATATTCATGCATTACCGAGCTAATACTCTTAGCCATGTTATCCACCTCCCATTGGATAACATGGCTAAGAACTGCTCAGGGCAGGTGTTACTTTTTGGAGATATTCGCGCTTAGCGCGAATATCTCCAAAAGTTGGTAATAGGAGATAGATATCTTGCATGTTGTAATGCAAGTTATTGTGGTATATGGAACTCATACCATAATCTCTCAGGAAAGCAGAAACTGATCCTTTTGGGACCGCCTAAAAAGGCCTAGGGGGTGAGGAGTACTCTACTTTGCCCCCTTTTCACGTTCCGAACTATTTTATTTTACTCTCTTCTGTAATTACACAAAATACCAGCGATAAGATGCATCGGAGACACACAGTGAGAGAAAGGAGGCCGGAGATGAAGAAGACATGTCAAATACACATTGGAGATAATATAGTGGCAGAAGGGAAGTAAATATTAGTAAACTTACCATGTAACATAAAAATGTTGCACTCTATACTATAAGTCTCATTTTATACTACAATCACTTCGCTACAACCTCATAAATTAAAAATAAAAATAAATAATGTCTCAAACAATTTTTGATTTCTAAATATAAATTTATTCTTCAGAATTTTCTAAATTTGAAACAACTAGTAACATGTCCTCATCAGTAATTTCCTCTTCAATCATCTCATCTGGAATCTCCTCATTAAAAGTCTGCAATGATGATTCTTGTAACTCTATGGTCTCCAAACACTCGATAAATTCGCCATCAAGAGATTGATCAAAAAAATCATTCAAGTCATCTCCTCCTTCTGACAATATTTCATTATTGGTGCTGTCCATTTCAATCAATGTAGTGGAATCATTCAAGTCATCTCCTCGTGACAATATTTCATTATTGGTGCTCTCAATTTCAATCAATGTAGTGGAATCATTCAAGTCATCTCCTCCTTGTGACAATATTTCATTATTGGTGCTGTCCATTTCAATCAATCTAATGGAATCATACAAGCCATCTCCTCCTTGTGACAATATTTCATTATTGGTGCTCTCAATTTCAATCAATGTAGTGGAATCATTCAAGTCATCTCCTTGTGACAATATTTCATTCTTGGTGCTGTCCATTTCAATCAATCTAATGGAATCATACAAGTCATGTCCTCCTTGTGACAATATTTCATTATTGGTGCTCTCAATTTCAATCAATGTAGTGGACAATTCAAAAGAAATTGCCACGGTCTCTTCATTGTGAGCCATTTTATTTTGAAATTGCTTGCTGTAAATTGCAGAAAAAAATAATCACTTTCATTTATCGTTTTTAGTAATACATAATATAAAACTAACTTCATCAAGTATTTAGTATAACAGAAGGACTGCAAATAAATAACAGAAAACATTTTTCAAATTATCTTCAAGTGTACAACATAGTTCCCCTTACAAATTAACAACTCACCTTTTTAAAAGTAGCAGAAGTGTTAGTACTGTGTAAATCAAACACCAGAAATTCACCACCAAAAATTCCTCACAAATGTACCTCAGACAGTAGTATCACAAAATGGCTGTGGTTTCCTCTCATTTGACATATATACATAACCAATTAACTTTCATCACACACAAATACAAAACCAAAGTAACATTTTAATTGGTTCTAAATTTCAACACTTTCAAATGTGTTTTCCCCATGCAATTTTCCATAGGACATTTACATACGTCTACAGCCTGAATGGCTGAACGGAATTACACCAAACTTGGCAAAATGGTACATCAAACCTAAGAGGTCAGGAAGGATCTACTATGCCCCCTTATGGTCATTTCCCCCTTCGCTTTGGCCTCCTCTTGTCTCTCAATCCTACCGAGGGACAAGATGGCGGCCGCTACGGACTGTTTGGAATGTTGACAGACGCCGGAGAACCAATCAGCTTCGCAAAGCTCCGTAACGCGAAAAGTACGCGAAGCGGAGCGCTGTTACAGATATATATCTTTTTTTCAACGTTAATTTCTCAAAATCCACTGGAGCACATATATTGAGACCTAGCAAAGGCACATCGGGCTACCAGTCCCTAATATTTTGCCAAGTTTCGTGCAAATCCATTCAGCCGTTCGATTATTATTATTTTGTTTTTTTTTTGCCCCGCGGGGCCCTTTTAAAACCTCCACATCAAACCTAGGGGGTCAGCGAGGATCTACTATGCCCCCTTATAGTTATTTCCCCCTTTGTTTTGACCTCCTCTTGTCTCTCGATCCTACCGAGAGACAAGATGGCGGCCGCTACGGACTGTTTGGAATGTTGACAGACGCCGGAGAACCAATCAGCTTCGCTTCACAAAGCTCCGTTGCGCGAAAAGTCCGCGAACCAGAGCGCTAACCGGTCCGCTGTTACAGATATATATCTTTTTTTAAACGTTAATTTCTCAAAATCCACTGGAGCACATATATTGAGACCTACAAAAGGCACATCGGGCTACCAGTCCCTACAATTTTGCCAAGTTTCGTGCAAATCCATTCAGCCGTTCGGGCTAAAAGTGAGGCCAACCGCCCTATGGAAAACTCAATGTTAAAAACACGTTTTGGGACCCCCCTTTTTTCTCGGCCCCCACTGGACGAACCCCCCCCAAATTTTCAAGGGCTGCTCAGAAACAAAATGTGCCATTTTCCTGAAAATTTCAGCCGATTCCGTCCACAAACGCCAAAGTTATTAGACATAGAATTTTCAAAAAACCCATAGAGAAAAAATCCTAACTATATATACCTACTGGCGACCGCCAGTAGGTAATATATATATATATATATATATATATATATATATATATATATGTGTGTGTGTAATTTTTGGTGATATAATTTTTTTAATTATATAAATTATTTATTAAAATTATATTTTTTTAATAATTATTTCTAAGTTTATATTAAATATATTTATTACTATATTAGTTTTAACTTACTTTTAAGACATTTTAAAAAATCGATATTTTGACAGTCTATATTTTTGTAAGTCGATATTTTGGAGTCGATATTTTGGTACTTACCTGTTTGAAGATAGGGAGTCGATATTTTGTCAATCGATATTTTTGACTCGATATTTGTGTATCTCGATATTTGTGTCGTCGATATTATGTCAGTGATCCAGTGTGAACAGCACTCTTCTGCAAAGCTGCCCCAATCACTTCCAGCACATCTTCATGTAGTGCTGGAACCGCAACTCTGGCAAAATAGAACCGGCTAGGAACCTTCCATTTAGGGCAGAGCGCTGCCACTAATTCTAGAAAACCTACCGCTTCTACAAAAGAAAAAGGGAGAAGGTCCAAAGCTAGCATTTTAGCCAGCTTAGTGTTATACAGACGCGTCAGTGGGTGGTTGCGTTCATATGGCGCGTCTGAACAAAACATGGTTCTAATGTTGCCCTGGACCAAGCATTTACGGGATGATAATGACTTCTTTGACCCAATTATGCTCGCTGGTGAACTTTTTCGCGTTGGTGTCTCACTCGCTCCAACACTCTTAGTGTGCCTCACATGGGGTGTGCTGCTGACAGGGGTACTGGGTGTAAGTGAAGTGTTTGACACGTCTTCTTCCTCCTCGTCATCATCAGATGAAACATCAACGTTTTCTTGACTTCCAATTCGGGCTTCCTTGATTGCCTTTAGGTGCGCAAACCATTGGACAGTGTGCTGTCTCCTAAGATGACCTCTCTGGCCTCCGGTACCATAGTTGGTACCAAGCTTACCACCACTAACTGCAACCTTACAAATGGTACAAATGGTGAACTTTTGCCTTTTTGGGCAAACAGTAAAGAAGTCCCAAACTGGGGACTTGAAGTGTCTGTGGGGGCCGGAGGAGGCGGCGATACTGGTGGTGGTGGTCATGCTGCTAATGCCAGATGAAGTGGAGGATCTGGATTGCCCAACTTTTGTACGTTGTGCACTTTCACCGCCACTAATTAAGGTCGAGGTGGATGGAGGTCCCTTCTTGTGAGAAAGAAATATGGAAGCGGTACGAGTTGGTGTACTACTTAACTCCAATGATTGTGGTGTTTCCACTGCCTCCTCGTCGACAACATCATCATCATCACGCTCAGCAGCTTTTCGGGCTAGGGTCAAAATGTCTGTTTGCTGCATGCCCGCTGGGGCTGCAGTGACCTTTATGATGACTGGGTCGTCGTTGTCAGAGTCTTCATCAGCAGCAGTATCCGCCACTTCTTGTTGAGCCTCATCATCACACTCCATAACTCTGAGACTTTGGACAAGCTTCCTTTTACGCTTAACTACCTTTGTCAGATCATGTGCCTCACTCTCAGACGGCAGTGGTGCTGGTTCCCAATTTTGATCCGTATCATCAGAAGGAGGTGTGCTTGAAGAAGATGTAGACACCACCCTTGATCTCTTCCTTGCTAGGGGTGTGGAAGACAATGAATGATCATCAGGAGGAGTGTCTTCCTCAATTGATACCTCGCCTTGATTGTCGATTTCCTGATGTGCCCCTACTTCGGGAGGAACAACTATTGTGGGCACTTGTGACCCTCCATGCACCTCTGCTTGCGCATCTCCTTGCGCTGCCTCTCCTTCCACATGTACTTGGGCTTGTACTTGCACATGTGGTTTTTGTTGCGGCTGTGGTTGTTCAACACTCGTCAGATGAGTTACAACAACCTGTGTTGATTGAGGGACATTGCTGCTACTTTCTTGCGATGAGCCAACATCACTGGTCGATGGTGATTGAACAACTAGACTAAGTGCCTCTGCAGCAGTGAAGGGCTTGGACCTAAGTTGGCGTGGTGGTGGTGGTGGCACTGAGTCCAATGGAGCGGGGGTGCTGCTCCCAGCTTGGTCCCCAGCAAATCCCGCTGCTGCTGCAGGCATACTTTATTTTTTAATCCCAAAAAAAGGGGCGGCCGGCACACTAGTCTCCTTGGTAACTTGCTTCTTCTGCTCCTTACTGGCAACTTTCTTGCTAGAGGAGCTACGGGTAACTTTATTTGGGGCCATCTTCTTCAGAGCAGGTCAGAACAGCAGGCAGCAGTTGCACGAGTTGCAGAGTTGTCTGTGTCCAGACGTGACGTCGCGTGACGTTATGCTGCACACACACACCGCTGCAGGACTTCTTCCTGGCACTGGTGGTTCTCTTGAGTCTTGTGCACCTAAAAGCAATGGAAGACAGAGGAACATCAGTTCAGATACACCCCAAAAAAACAGAAAAACACCCAAAAATCACCACAATCCAATGCCATCCAGGATGTTTACATTAAAGAGAGTGAGACCCCACAGGCACACTCAGTCCATGCACCACTACCCCTGGGCAAAAGGCCACACGAGCAGCCCCAAAAAAACGACACAATACACAAAAAATAGCACAATCCCAGCCCATCCATGGCCTCAATGGTGTTTAAATTCAAGAGGACACCCCACAGACAGACTAGGCCCATGCAACACTCACCACCCCTGGGCAAAGGGCCCCACCAGCAGCCCCAAAAAACGACAAAAACAACAAAATTCAGCACAATCCCAGCCCATCCATGGCCTAAATGGTGTTTAAATTCAAGAAGACACCCCACAGAAAGACTAGGCCCATGCAACACTCACTACCCCTGGGGATAATGGATGAAAAGTAGGCAAAATAAGTGCAGGCCTCAGACACTGCCTCTCTTCAAAATGGCCCCTTGCACCCCAAGCACATGTTGCCTGTACCAGCCAGCACTCAAGATGGCCACCACCACCACCACCCACATGGCCAGTCCACATCAACAGTACACCCCAAAAAAACAGACAAACACCCAAAAATCACCACAATCCAATGCCATCCAGGATGTTTACATTAAAGAGAGTGAGACCACACCACAGGCACACTCAGTCCATGCACCACTACCCCTGGGCAAAAGGCCACACCAGCAGCCCCAAAAAAACGACAAAAAACACAAAAAACAGCACAATCCCAGCCCATCCATGGCCTCAATGGTGTTTAAATTCAAGAGGACACCCCACAGACAGACTAGGCCCATGCAACACTCACCACCCCTGGGCAAAGGGCCCCACCAGCAGCCCCAAAAAACGACAAAAACAACAAAATTCAGCACAATCCCAGCCCATCCATGGCCTAAATGGTGTTTAAATTCAAGAAGACACCCCACAGAAAGACTAGGCCCATGCAACACTCACTACCCCTGGGGATAATGGATGAAAAGTAGGCAAAATAAGTGCAGGCCTCAGACACTGCCTCTCTTCAAAATGGCCCCTTGCACCCCAAGCACATGTTGCCTGTACCAGCCAGCACTCAAGATGGCCACCACCACCACCACCCACATGGCCAGTCCACATCAACAGTACACCCCAAAAAAACAGACAAACACCCAAAAATCACCACAATCCAATGCCATCCAGGATGTTTACATTAAAGAGAGTGAGACCACACCACAGGCACACTCAGTCCATGCACCACTACCCCTGGGCAAAAGGCCACACCAGCAGCCCCAAAAAAACGACAAAAAACACAAAAAACAGCACAATCCCAGCCCATCCATGGCCTCAATGGTGTTTAAATTCAAGAGGACACCCCACAGAAAGACTAGGCCCATGCAACACTCACCACCCCTGGGCAAAGGGCCCCACCAGCAGCCCCAAAAAACGACAAAAACAACAAAATTCAGCACAATCCCAGCCCATCCATGGCCTCAATGGTGTTTAAATTCAAGAAGACACCCCACAAAAAGACTAGGCCCATGCAACACTCCCTACCCCTGGGGATAATGGATGAAAAGTAGGCAAAATAAGTGCAGGCCTCAGACACTGCCTCTCTTCAAAATGGCCCCTTGCACCCCAAGCACATGTTGCCTGTACCAGCCAGCACTCAAGATGGCCACCACCACCACCACCCACATGGCCAGTCCACATCAACAGTACACCCCAAAAAAACAGACAAACACCCAAAAATCACCACAATCCAATGCCATCCAGGATGTTTACATTAAAGAGAGTGAGACCACACCACAGGCACACTCAGTCCATGCACCACTACCCCTGGGCAAAAGGCCACACCAGCAGCCCCAAAAAAAACGACAAAAAACACAAAAAACAGCACAATCCCAGCCCATCCATGGCCTCAATGGTGTTTAAATTCAAGAGGACACCCCACAGAAAGACTAGGCCCATGCAACACTCACCACCCCTGGGCAAAGGGCCCTACCAGCAGCCCCAAAAAATGACAAAAACCACAAAATTCAGCACAATCCCAGCCCATCCATGGCCTCAATGGTGTTTAAATTCAAGAAGACACCCCACAGAAAGACTAGGCCCATGCAACACTCACTACCCCTGGGCATAATGGATGAAAAGTAGGCAAAATAAGTGCAGACCTCAGACACTGCCTCTCTTCAAAATGGCCCCTTGCACCCCAAGCACATGTTGCCTGTACCAGCCAGCACTCAAGATGGCCACCACCACCACCCACATGGCCAGTCCACATCAACAGTACACCCCAAAAAAACAGAAAAACACCCAAAAATCACCACAATCCAATGCCATCCAGGATGTTTACATTAAAGAGAGTGAGACCACACCACAGGCACACTCAGTCCATGCACCACTACGCCTGGGCAAAAGGCCACACCTGCAACCCCCAAAAAACGACAAAAAACACAAAAATCAGCACAATCCCAGCCCATCCATGGCCTCAATGATGTTTAAATTCAAGAAGACACCCCACAGAAAGACTAGGCCCATGCAACACTCACTACCCCTGGGCATAATGGATGAAAAGTAGGAAAAATAAGTGCCGGCCTCAGACACTGCCTCTCTTCAAAATGGCCCCTTGCACCCCAAGCACATGTTGCCTGTACCAGCCAGCACTCAAGATGGCCACCACCACCACCACCCACATGGCCAGTCCACATCAACAGATACACCCCAAAAAAACAGAAAAACACCCAAAAATCACCACAATCCAATGCCATCCAGGATGTTTACATTAAAGAGAGTGAGACCCCACAGGCACACTCAGTCCATGCACCACTACCCCTGGGCAAAAGGCCACACGAGCAGCCCCAAAAAAACGACACAATACACAAAAAATAGCACAATCCCAGCCCATCCATGGCCTCAATGGTGTTTAAATTCAAGAGGACACCCCACAGACAGACTAGGCCCATGCAACACTCACCACCCCTGGGCAAAGGGCCCCACCAGCAGCCCCAAAAAATGACAAAAACAACAAAATTCAGCACAATCCCAGCCCATCCATGGCCTAAATGGTGTTTAAATTCAAGAAGACACCCCACAGAAAGACTAGGCCCATGCAACACTCACTACCCCTGGGGATAATGGATGAAAAGTAGGCAAAATAAGTGCAGGCCTCAGACACTGCCTCTCTTCAAAATGGCCCCTTGCACCCCAAGCACATGTTGCCTGTACCAGCCAGCACTCAAGATGGCCACCACCACCACCACCCACATGGCCAGTCCACATCAACAGTACACCCCAAAAAAACAGACAAACACCCAAAAATCACCACAATCCAATGCCATCCAGGATGTTTACATTAAAGAGAGTGAGACCACACCACAGGCACACTCAGTCCATGCACCACTACCCCTGGGCAAAAGGCCACACCAGCAGCCCCAAAAAAACGACAAAAAACACAAAAAACAGCACAATCCCAGCCCATCCATGGCCTCAATGGTGTTTAAATTCAAGAGGACACCCCACAGAATGACTAGGCCCATGCAACACTCACCACCCCTGGGCAAAGGGCCCCACCAGCAGCCCCAAAAAACGACAAAAACAACAAAATTCAGCACAATCCCAGCCCATCCATGGCCTCAATGGTGTTTAAATTCAAGAAGACACCCCACAGAAAGACTAGGCCCATGCAACACTCCCTACCCCTGGGGATAATGGATGAAAAGTAGGCAAAATAAGTGCAGGCCTCAGACACTGCCTCTCTTCAAAATGGCCCCTTGCACCCCAAGCACATGTTGCCTGTACCAGCCAGCACTCAAGATGGCCACCACCACCACCACCCACATGGCCAGTCCACATCAACAGTACACCCCAAAAAAACAGACAAACACCCAAAAATCACCACAATCCAATGCCATCCAGGATGTTTACATTAAAGAGAGTGAGACCACACCACAGGCACACTCAGTCCATGCACCACTACCCCTGGGCAAAAGGCCACACCAGCAGCCCCCAAAAAAACGACAAAAAACACAAAAAACAGCACAATCCCAGCCCATCCATGGCCTCAATGGTGTTTAAATTCAAGAGGACACCCCACAGAAAGACTAGGCCCATGCAACACTCACCACCCCTGGGCAAAGGGCCCCACCAGCAGCCCCAAAAAATGACAAAAACCACAAAATTCAGCACAATCCCAGCCCATCCATGGCCTCAATGGTGTTTAAATTCAAGAAGACACCCCACAGAAAGACTAGGCCCATGCAACACTCACTACCCCTGGGCATAATGGATGAAAAGTAGGCAAAATAAGTGCAGACCTCAGACACTGCCTCTCTTCAAAATGGCCCCTTGCACCCCAAGCACATGTTGCCTGTACCAGCCAGCACTCAAGATGGCCACCACCACCACCCACATGGCCAGTCCACATCAACAGTACACCCAAAAAAAACAGAAAAACACCCAAAAATCACCACAATCCAATGCCATCCAGGATGTTTACATTAAAGAGAGTGAGACCACACCACAGGCACACTCAGTCCATGCACCACTACGCCTGGGCAAAAGGCCACACCTGCAGCCCCAAAAAAACGAAAAAAAAACACAAAAATCAGCACAATCCCAGCCCATCCATGGCCTCAATGATGTTTAAATTCAAGAAGACACCCCACAGAAAGACTAGGCCCATGCAACACTCACTACCCCTGGGCATAATGGATGAAAAGTAGGCAAAATAAGTGCAGGCCTCAGACACTGCCTCTCTTCAAAATGGCCCCTTGCACCCCAAGCACATGTTGCCTGTACCAGCCAGCACTCAAGATGGCCACCACCACCACCACCCACATGGCCAGTCCACATCAACAGTACACCCCAAAAAAACAGAAAAACACCCACAAATCACCACAATCCAATGCCATCCAGGATGTTTACATTAAAGAGAGTGAGACCACACCACAGGCACACTCAGTCCATGCACCACTACCCCTGGGCAAAAGGCCACACCAGCAGCCCCAAAATAAACGACCAAAAACACAAAAATCAGCACAATCCCAGCCCATCCATGGCCTCAATGATGTTTAAATTCAAGAAGACACCCCACAGAAAGACTAGGCCCATGCAACACTCACCACCCCTGGGCAAAGGGCCCCACCAGCAGCCCCAAAAAAACAACAAAAACAACAAAAATCAGCACAATCCCAGCCCATCCATGGCCTCAATGGTGTTTAAATTCAACAAAACAGTTGTATCATGCACCCATAACCAACCCTGGTCCTACTGGATACTGTGGCTACCCACAATATGTTTTATTTAATGTTCTGAAAAAGTTCCAAAATTGTAGTTGCAGCAACTGTAATGCCCCAAACAAACTTACTTGTGAAAGTTGATTTCTAATCCAAAAGTGATCCAAAGAAAGTCAAAAAGGCCTCAAATCCAAATATCCAGCAGCACCCACAAAAAGTAATCCTTCCAGGTCAAGGTCCAAATGAAAGTGACCAGCACATGAAGAAAGCACTGGGAGGAGCCTGCTGGACAGGAACAGGAAGTTGGAGACTGTGGGGCACTTCCTTCCCCCTCCCCCCAAAAATGGACTCCTTGCAAAAAAAAAGGCCATGCAAATGTCAACCTGAGGAGTGATTCTGATAAAAATCATCATTTTCTGAAGGTTTATCCTGTTTGCTGGTGGATTTCTTGTGCTGAATTGCAAAATCTCTATTTCGCGAGTGCGAGATTGTTCCTGTCCGCCGCAACTACGTGTTCGCAATTGCGAACTCTCGCGAGGCGTGCTCTGCAAGGTGGCAAGCCGCGATTACATATTCGCGGGCGCCAAACTCCCGCGGGATCCCGCAGCAAGATCCAAAATAGCGCAGCACTCGCAAAATATGATCGAGAAAAACAACTCGGCAAACGCTTAATGACGGAAAGTTAACGCCGTGCACCACGCCGCGCGCCGCAATATTGTATCAATAAGCAAAAAATCCGCCGCGAGCGAATTCACGTATTTTCGACAAATTCGCGAGAGTTCACGGATTGCGAATTTGCCGAAAATCCGAAAAATCCGCGAGCGGAACGGATTTTACGCCCATGCTTAGTAACAGTGTCCTAAAAGTGACGCAGTGAAATCTCATAGATTTCACTGCGTCATTATTACGAGGCTTTTTGCGGAGAAATGACCCCTCTGTGTACATTACACTTGACAGAGGTATAATGTGGCGCAAAAGGTTTAAAAAATGACGCATCTACCTACATGCGTCACTTTTTAAATATGGTGCAACAAGGCACATGTTTTATGCCGCCAATGCGTCACAAAAAGTGACGCATCAGTAGCGCAAAACTGACGCATGGCTTTATAAATGAGGCTCATCTTTTTCTTGCACACTACTCCAGTTTAGTCCTGTCCACTGCACTCTTGGACACAAGCCTCATGTTTTGTGCTCCCCTGGACAGTCTTCATCTCATCTGCACTCCTGCTTAGGTGTGAGAATCGTATCACATGGGGAAAGCCCCATGTGAAAGTGTTTGCCTCAGTCTTATCCCTGCTGTGAGGCAGGTGCAAGATTTTGACGTAACAGTGTCCTAAAAGTGACGCATTGAAATCTCATAGATTTCACTGTGTCATTATTACGAGGCTTTTTGCGGAGAAATGACCCCTCTCTGTACATTACACTTGATAGAGGTATAATGTGGCGCAAAAGGTTTAAAAAATGACGCATCTACCTACATGCGTCACTTTTTAAATATGGTGCAACAAGGCACATGTTTTATGCCGCTAATGCGTCACAAAAAGTGACGCATCAGTAGCGCAAAACTGACGCAGGGCTTTATAAATTAGGCTTATTTTTTTCTTGCACACTACTCCAGTTTAGTCCTGTCCACTGCACTCTTGGACACAAGCCTCACATTTTGTGCTTCCTTGGACAGGTTTCATCACATGAGTATTCCTGCTTAGGCCTTATAATTTTTTTGTAGAATAACATTTGAAAAACAATGAAAAGGTCATATGTATAAGCTTTTCATTACACTACTAAAATATTTTTGCTGCAAATTAATGAGTTTTACATTTTTGAGAAAGTTTAAATAGTAGGACCTGCACTGTGTTTCTAAAATGTTATTGAAAAATAGATTTTGGCACTAATCAATGAATTCTACATTTTTGATAAAGAATAAATAGTGTGTGCATGATTACATAAAAAAATGTGACCTTTTCACAATTATGTCACCTGTGTTACCTGAGATTAGGAAGTAGATTGTGCAGATGAGGTGAGACATGTGCAGAGGGACAGAGGAGGTGAGGTTTATGATCAAGACTGTAGTGGGAGAGAGGCCTTTCCCGGGAAGCATAGGTGATGAAGCCTGTGTATAAGAGTGCAGTGGACTAGACTTTATGAAGTCTTTCCCCTACTGGACTCTTAGACACAGGTCTCATCTTCTTTGTACCTGTG
The DNA here is from genome assembly GCF_964261635.1 of Lissotriton helveticus. Classification (NCBI taxonomy): domain Eukaryota; kingdom Metazoa; phylum Chordata; class Amphibia; order Caudata; family Salamandridae; genus Lissotriton; species Lissotriton helveticus. The sequence goes on from NC_136067.1 coordinate 1,473,328,075, forward strand.
GACAGAGCTGTCTTCCACTATACTCTTCAATACAGGCCTCACCTTTTGTGCACCCCTGGAGAATCCTCACCTGATCTGTAACCCTGAATAGATCGTTTGCATTTTGTCATTGCTTTGTTGTTTGGTAATAGTGGTCTATAATATGCTATTTTTTTTTAACACAGATTGAAATCAAGATTTCAAGAGTAAGCAAAAATGCCCTCAAGGGAAAGGAGAAGAAAACAACATAACCGCCAAAAAACAAAAACAGCAACGGAATTACAGCACTCTTCCACAACAAATACTTCAAAAAACAGGAACCAAGCTCCTGGTAAGAGAACTAAGTCTTTTATATGGAACATATGTACTTCAAAAAATATTGTTGGACAGCATGTAGAATAAGAGAATGAGAGAGTAAATTTGAAAAGGAAGGAGAGAACCTCAAAGAATCCTACAACTGGAGCAGGAGAGAATAATATGTATAGGAATAGAAGGCATTATCAGTTTAGAGACATTCGTAAATGAATGTTTCGCAATAGGGTGGTTTTAAATTTGCTAAAAAACATTAGGAAAGGTAAACAGAGAGCTGCTTTTTATAAGAAAAAGAAAAGTGTAGAGAAGATTGTTGATCAGGCTTTTGAAGTTAAGAAAAAATTATTTATTTTATTAATCAATAGAATTAGGACACTTAACAAGACAATTGATGTTTTCAAATCAAACAGTAGATGGAAAAGAGTAATTAATCGGACTAATTTTTGTAAAGTTTTTTCTGGAGAATGGATGCACAGTTCAAGTTGTGAGCCATTTTTTAATGAGGAGAGTTACTTCCAGGAGAATGATTTAGTTCATGCAGTTGACACCAGTGGTCGAGCGTATGAAGTGAAAGACGGTTGTCTGATTGAAAAAGAGAAACTTGTGCCTAGAGAACCAGAAGAGGTGTTAACTGATGAAGTTTTAGGGAGACGTACTAAGGGTCCAGTGTACACTTGGAAGTGTAGTCGTATTTGTAGTGTGCGACAGGAATCAATTGATTTGTTTTGTAATTTCTTACGTACATATAGCAAGAAAAGTCTAAAGCAGAAAGTGACGTTGTTGCAAGACTTAGATCCTTGCAGAGTGAGAGAAAACACAGGTTTGCAAGGGCATTCACTGACTTGTCTTTCTAGAAAAGTCTGTCAGAGTGTTTTTCATCATTTTAGGATGTTAGCAGTGCATCATACCACAATGAGGAAATTAGTGAGAATGTTGTATTATGCAAAAAGTCCAGCACTTAAGCTTAAACAATTAAACAGTGCTCTTTTGCATGGAACTGAATTAGATGTGAAGAAGATTTGTGAAGAAATTGAGATTTGTTATTTTGGTGAAAAAGAGGATAGTGTAGAAATTGACACAGCAGTTCAAGGTAATGTGGAAGACAATGTACAGATTTCAAGTACAGAAAAGTTTGAGCAGGAAATTACCAGGTTTAAGGTGAAATCAAGTTAAAGGCCGAATTTTACTTGTGTGTGTTGTCGACGAAGTCATTATAAGCATCAAACTTAGGGCCAGATGTAGGTGGCCAATTACCGGTCGGTAACGGCCGAATTCGGCCGTTACCGACCGGTAATTGGATTTTGAGATGTAGGGCATGCATTTACAGAATCGGTATTTTACTGATTCTGTATTTACCGATTCGGTAAAATTACCGAATCGGTAAATACAGACTCGGTAAAATACCGATTCTGTAAATGCAGATGTAGCTGGCACATGTCAGAGTGCCACAGGGCTTTAAGAATCGGTATTTTACCACCCAATCCAATTGGGTGGTAAAATACCGAATCCAGGTGTGCATGCACATGTGTGCATGCACACCTGTGCCATGTGACACACAGACATGCCCTTAGGGCATGTCTGTATGCCACATGGCGCACATGCCTATTTTTGGGGTGCCAGAGGGTGTCAAAGTGACACCCCCTGCGCCCTTGCTAAAATCGGTATTTACCGAATCTGTAATTACAGATTCGGTATTGCCCATTGATTCCTATGGGCTGCAAGGCCCATAGGAATCAATGGGCAATACCGAATCGGTATTTACAGAATCGGTAAATACCGAATCTTAACGATTCGGTATTTACCGAATCTGAAACACCTACATCTCCCCCCCTCTATTTTACCACCTCTTAAATACCGATTCGGTATGAATCGGTATTTAAGAGGTGGTAAATTAAAATTACCTACATCTGGCCCTAGATTAGTTGATTTATACGAAAAAGTGAAAAGATGAATAATTATGAGTGGAACGATTTTGCAACTTATTTGTGGGTGGAGAATTGTTTTGATTTGAGTTCTGATCAGCGTATTTGTAAATATTGTTATGATAAATTAAATCAAAACAGAATGCCTGCTAGAGGTGTTCATAATAATCTTGAGTTGGTAGACATTCCCCGTGAATTGATGGATTTAAATACATATGAGTCTATTTTGATTCAATGTGTCCATCCTTTTCAGGCAATTGTTCGCATGGAGCCTAAGATAGGGAAATTGCCTCCTACAGATTTGCAGAGAAGATTAAAGGGAAGAGTTGTTTATTTGCCTCTTGATTTGAAAAAAAATATTGATACAATTGGTGTAGAAAAAGTAGAAGAGGAACCTTTAGTTATTCTAGTTAATGGGGTTCTGACAAAGAGTAAGAAAATCTGGCAAGATTTAGTGGATGTTAGGAAAGTCAAAAAGGCAACGTTGTATTTAGTCAAAAACAATGAGTATTACAAAGATGTATGTGTTGCAGCAGAGGAAACAGCTGCAGATGAAGACAGTGATTGTTCAGGCGGCCAAATTGAAAAAGTTGATGTGTCTAGAAGTGAAGAAATATATGAACATTATACTGTTCATCCTTTGCATTCCAAAGAAGTAATGGGAAATGCAATTGAATTGTTTCAAATGAAAGCAGCAAAAGGAAGTCCCATTAGTGTATGGGAAGAAAGTTTGGAAGCTCGTTGTTTTCCACAGCTATTTCCAACAGGTCGAGGTGGACGATATGATGATCGTCCACTACAAATTCCTACATCTGAATATCGAACTGTAAGATTATATGCTGAAGATCCAAGGTTTCGTCAATGCATTCCCTATTTGTTTCATCTACTGTATGAAAGTGACTTGTCTGGGCTTTCTTATGCAGTAAACCATATACTGAAAAGTGGAGCACATCTGCAAAATGTTTCGGCGAGGGACTTTATGGAGAAAGTGAATCTGCAAGATAATATTTTGGAATCTCATCTAATCAATCTCATGGCATGTCAGCGTGGTACAAATGAGTATTGGTACCATCGTCATGGGGAATTGAAATGTATGCTAAGAAACTTAGGAACTCCGACATGGTTCCTCACTCTTAGCTGTGCCGAGTATGCATGGGACGACTTACTTCAATTTCTACGAGAGGCAAATGCAAATATACAAAATATAGAATTCAAAACACCTGGAGAGCTGTGTTCTTTGGATCCAGTGAATGTATGCAGATATTTCAATCATAGATTTGAAGCTATGATGTCTTTTATTACCAACAAAAATAATCCTCCCCTTGGAGAGGTTTTGGATTTCTTTTGGAGAAAGGAGTATCAAGCGAGAGGTGCTCCTCACATACATATGTTGTTGTGGATTAAAGATGCACCCAAATTTGGAACAGATTCGGATAAACAGTGATGAGTTTCATTGAAGAGTATTCAACATGTGCTGTTCCGAAAATTACAGAGGAAAACAGTTTAAGGCAACAAGTTTTACGCTTTTAATCCCATCGTTGTGGAAAGTACTGTCGTCGAAAATTCAGAAACAAGGACAAGTTCTACACAAAATGTCGTTTCGGCTTTCCACGACCAGTGATTTCTAAAGGAAGAGTAAATAATTTGATGTCTTCTCTGCGACATACTGTGACGAGGAAATCAGCAAAAAATACATACAATTTAAAAAGAAACGAAGAGTCCAAGTACATCAACGTCTACAATCCAGTGATTTTGTCCATGTGGAATGCTAACATGGATATTCAGTTTGTTGCTGACAACTCTATTGCTGTGGCTCGATATGTGACGTCTTACATCACAAAAAAAGAAAAGACAGAACTGAAGGAAATGTGGGAGGACATTTCACATGAAAAGAGTCTAAGCAAGAAATTATACAGTTACAGTCTGAAGATGTTGTCGCATCGAGAAATTGGAGCATATGAATGTTCTGATCGATGGTCGTCAGCAAGTCTCTATTCCAAATCTAGAACCATCATTTGGGTGAGTCTAGGTCTTGCTGCAACACGAAACCGAGTTTTGAAATCTGTACAAGAAATAGAGTATTTGGCAGAGAAAGAACCAGAAAGTACATATATTTTGAAGACAAACATGTTGGATACATACTATCCAAATAGAAGTAGTCATCTTGAGAACAGTTGTTTGTATGAAGTTCTGCAAAACTATATTTATAAGAGAACCATCAGAGAAGATATCAACAATGGAATATATGCTATCATTGGGTGTGAAGGATGTCTAGTGAGACAGAAAAAAGGCCATTTGATTAACCATCGAAAATTGAGTTGCGAAAATCCAGAGAAAAGGGAATTTTACTATTTAGCTCTTTTGCAACTCTTTAAGCCATGGCGTACAGAAGAGGAACTACTTGGAGATTTCCTGTGTTACGAAGATTCTTTTAATGCAATCAAGGATACCATAGAATGCCCTGTTTTTCCAAATTATCTGCAAATGTTGAACGAAGAAATAGAGCAAGAAACCACAATTGCTGCAGAGATTGCTAGAGACAGTTCTCAAGACAGTCAGAGTTCTGCTTCATTGAGTCAGGATCCACTTGGAGGACCAATTCTACAAAATGAAGCTGCCACTACCATGGATGAGGTGGAACAAGCTATGGAACAAGCTCAAGATGATATAGTTAACTTAGAAGATTTGGTGAAACAACTAAACCTTGAGCAGAAACAGATATATGACGAAGTCACAGAACAGATTGAACATGGATTCAGTCATGAGAAGAAAGAGTGCTCATGTACATCATTTAAGCCTGTCCAACTGTACGTGAGTGGAGAAGCGGGAACTGGAAAAAGTTTTCTGATTAAAGCAATTGCAACTTATCTGCAGAAAAGGACTGAATCACCGCTGTCTTGTGTTGTTACCGCTCCAACTGGGCTGGCTGCACATAACATTAAAGGGATTACTTTACATCGTTTACTGATGCTGCCAGTGGAGCATGATAACAAATTGGAGTAGCACAAGCTATCTGGAGATGCGTGTTCCGAAGTTTTGAGAGTCCTGAAGAAAATGAAACTTATTATCATTGATGAAGTAAGCATGGTGTCAAATATAATGCTTGCTTTTGTGCATTTGAGAATACAAGAAATTCTTAGAACAGACTATGATGTCTTATTTGGAGGAAAACACATTATTGTTTTTGGAGATCTACTGCAGTTGACTCCAGTGAAAGGACAACCTGTGTTCAAAATGCTCACGCATGAAGATACCAGGAAGTCCTTAGGAAGTATTGGAAACGTTAATATATGGTTAAACTTCAAATATGCAGAACTGCTTCAAAATATGCGGCAGGCAAAGGATGAAGATTATAAAAATATTTTACAAGATGTAAGAATCGTAAAACTAAGTCAGCAAGGGAAAGAAGCTTTACATGGACGATTAATTTCAAATTTGTACCCAAATGAAAACATTCTTCCAGAGAATATTTTTAAGAAAATTAACGAGAAGAAATCTGGCATATGTTTGATGCCAACTCTGAAAGAATGTTCCATGTTCAACAACAAAATTTTACAGTTAGAAAATGAAGAGATAGTGAAACTGGAAGCTACAGATAAAATAGAGCATATGGGAGCAACAATTATTTTGTCTGAAAATTTTAAATCAAAATTGGATTCATTATAGAAGACTATATCTAAAACTGCTGGTTTTGAAAAGACTGAATGTGTGTTTAAATTGTCGTATCATTTTGAGAAGGAATTTAAATGTTGAAAGAGGTCTGGTAAATGGAGCAATGGGTCATGTTGTTGGTTTTGTGAATTACAAAAATAGAGATGCAATTGAAATTTTAAAAATTAAATTTGATGGCATTGATGAAATAGAACAAATTTGTCGTGTTTCAGCTAGATTTTTGCTCGTGAAAGACTTATATGTTCGGAGAAAACAGTTTCCTATTTGTTTGGCATATGCGGTGACAATTCATAAGTCTCAAGGTTTAAGTGTAGATAGCGCTTTGGTGAACATTGGAAGTTCTGTGTTTAAAGAGGGTATGGCATATGTGGCATTATCACGAGTCAGAACTTTATCAGGATTGTACTTGATTGAGTGTGATGAAACAAAGATTTGTGCAGATCTACATTGTGTTAAAGAATACAATAGGTTAAGAAGAGAGTATGCTCCACATTTGCCTCAATATCCTCTGATTGAAAAACGTGTGGTAGGCCGAAAAAGAAGAAATGAGAGTAATTGCAGTGAGGTATTATCAAAAAGACAAAAAGTAGACGAAACTGTAATTGTAAGCAGAAGGAAAAAAGATTCTGTTGAAGATGTTGGATTTCAGTTTGAAAACAGTTCTGGTGTCAACTGCTATGCTAATGTAGTCGTTAATGTTGTTTTTTTCTTCAAAATATGCAAGATCAGATTGTTCTCTTTACTTTCACCACCAAATTATTTTCTTTCAGTACCACTGTTTTAGTCGTCTTCTCCTCTCTTTCCTTTTTTTGCTCTCTTACTCATTTCCTTTTCCCACTCATTGTACTCCACCTCACTCAGTTTTTCTCTAGTGTGTCTGCCTACTAACTTCCTCAGTCCATTTCCCTCAATCGTTGTATATTATCCTCTCTCTCTTCATCCTTTCACTCTATGACTGTTCTTCACTTACTCTCAGTTATCTTCTATTCCTCAGTCTTCTAAATGCATCCTTAATTAGACTGTTTTCTGTCTCAGTCATTATCTTTTTACTTACTTCTGTTTCCTGATTTAGTTTTGCTAACTCAGATTGTTTTAGTATCTTTCTTACCTTCAGTTCATTTAATCTGTTCTTCTCTCTCTCTTTGTCAGTGAATCTATATGCCTTACTCTTTGTAATTTGCTCTCCTTCTATTTCTTTTTCTCTCTTTTTGTCCTTCTACCTTACTTTATTTCCCTTTCTGTGTCCTTCACTCTTACTTTATTTCTAAATAGAGTGTTATGATTTTTAACCTCTTCATTTGTATCTTTTAATTTAAAATACATATTTCATTAATTATAACTTATTTTTTTTCTCTCTTTCACAGATACAAACTGTAGTAAAAAAAATTAATTAAAGTTACATTTATTATATGGTAAGTATGACTAAAAAAATGTAGTTTGTCATCACCCTTTGCTTTAAGCTCAATAACATTTTCTCAATCAACCTCCCTCCTGTGTCTTTACTCTGCTTCCCTTACTTATTCTTATTCTACATGTTTACTCCCCTTTTCCTATTTTCCCTCTCATATTCAACTTCTTTCAATCCCTATTCTTTACTTCACTTACCCTCTGTTCCCTTCCTTTGCTTCTTCACTCATTCTCTTTTTCTTAATTATTTACCTTACTCCTACACATACACCTCATCCCCCTCCCAACACATACACACACCTCTAACATACACCCCACATACACACACCTCATACACACAAAAAATCCTCCCACACTCACACCTCAAACAAACACACACATTCCAGACACACACATACATTGAACACATATACACCCCACACTCATACACTCCTCACACATATTTCACACACCCTCACCTCCACCCACACCGAAACACCCCGCACAGCCACACCCACAGACACACCTTACACACCCACACCCCGACCTACACCCACTGACTCCCTATAAGTCACACACACTGCATTACTTATCTTTCTTTGCTGTTTCACTCAAGGCCAGTCAGGTACTGTTTCCTTTACTCTCTTTGTCCTTTCTCTTTCTCACTCCCCATGTCTTATCCTAATTCGATTTTTCCCCCTCTTTCACCCCTCTTTACTTATACAAACTCGACTTTTCTCACTTTCCCTCGTCGTTCTTCATTTATCCCGGTTCCACCACTACCCTTCATTCCCCATTTTTTACTGTCCTTTCTTTTTCTTTTAAGAGCCAGTCATATTCTCCCACTATCTCTACTTTAGTGTTCTTCCTCTCTCTTCCTTTCTTTTGCTCCTTTAGTCATTTTACTTTTCTCACTTTCACCCTATTACACCTTCTCTGTTTTTTACTATGTAATAAACAATCCCTATGTGTTCATCCTGGAGCTCTCTTTCTCTAAACATTACTCTCTTTGTGTTCTTCCCTCATGCTAACTCCTTCATTAAATATTTTTTTTCTATTTTTTGGGGGGGCGCGTCCCGGTACGCGTACCCTTAGAAAAAAAATTTGACAGAGATTCATTAAAAATATAGGTTTATTTTTATAAATTAAAGGTAGTTCTAAAAAGAACTGGTTTTTTTCTTCTTTTTGTTGTTTTATATTTTTTTGAACATTTTGTACTTTTTTTGGCTTTTCAAAACAGTTTTATATTTTTTTTGTATTTTTTAGGGGAGAAACAAAAAACAGGGAATTGTAAATGGCTCAACAGGAGCAAAAAACGGAAAAAATTACTGTTTTTTGGGGCATTTGTGATTGTCACCAGCAAGGACGACGAGCTTCATGCTCTTTTCACCATAGGCGATGAGCTTGCCACATGCAATACAGGTGATTCTAAAATCCCCAAATCGTTCCTGGATACAAGGCATCACCTCTGATGTTTCTGGTCCCGATTGAGTGGGTTGCTTTCTTTTGGAGCTGGTCCTTGAACACTGGGGGAGGTGACTGGCCAGTTCCCTGATCTCTGCACGAGAATAGTTAGCAGGATGCTTCCGAGTCATATGCCGAATCATGGTATTATTACCAAATGAATATTTTTTATCTGGATTGCCCCATGAGAGTTCTGCACCACAGATTCGACATGTTACCTTGGCCGCATTAACTTTTTTCTTGCCCTCTGGAAGTGAAAAAAACTCCTGTACAATGTGCTCTTTTGGCTTGCATGGGGTATTTTGTTCAGGCAGCCATCTGCTCCCCTCCTCCTCTTCCTCTTCCTCCTCCTCCTCTTCTTCACCACCAATGTATTGGTCCTCTTGGTGGTTGTGGTGGTGGTGGTGCAGATGCTCCAGCTGTTGCTGCTACAGTAGCCATTTCAAAGTACAAAAGAATTGTCTCTGTAGATGAAACAGGTCTTCCTCAGTCAAAGGACAAAGTCAGAGTAAGGAAGAAAGGTGGGGTTTTTTATCATTTGGAAAAGAAAACTGTGCTGAACCAATCAGAAGTGTTATTTTCAGGTCACAAGACCAAGGCTTTACTCATTTGGAAACCAAAACTGTTCTGCACCAATAGAAAGTGTTATTTTCAGGTGACAAGACCCAGCTGGTCACAAGACCCAGGCATTACTCATTTAGAAACCAAAACTGTTCTGCACCAATAGAAAGTGTTATTTTCAAGTCACATGACCCGACGCACTTACGCTACGCGCCCCGGGGCGCGCCCGTAGTCGCGCTCCGGGGCGCGCCCACGGGTGCGTAGCGTAAGCGCGTCAGGATGTTTCACGATCGTATGCGATCGCGTGCTTTTGGTTGCGATTACGCTTGGCGTCATATGACGCATCACGCGTGTACGCGATACGTCACGATGTTGTTTTAGTTCGCGGCAATAGCGCTCCCGGAACGCTCCCCGGTCCGCGCCCCTGGGCGCGCCGTAATATTGCGCTTACCCGTGCGTTCACCGGTACGCGCCCCGGGAGCGCCCCCGGGTTAAAAATAAAAAAAAATAAAGATTTGCTATTAAAATACCATTGAAATTCACTGAAAAAACCATAGGTTTCACACCAGTTATAGTTAGGAATTAGCATTCAAAAAACCTATTAAATTCACTGAAAAAACCATAGGTTTTACACCAGTTATAGTTAGCTGGAAATTTTACTCGCATAAAACCATTGAAATTCCCACGTTATAGTTAGTTGGACTCACTATAACTTGCGCGTGCAATGCACTGCTGATGACGTCACATATTACATCACTCATGACATGGTCAGTGACATCACTCATGACATCACTGATGACACCATCCTTGTAACAGAGTGACAGACCTCCTTTCACTGTAATGTAACCCTTGAAACAAATATTCTAAAATATAAACTAAAATTTACAAAAAAATGGAGATAGCCATACCAGTTACAACAACCAATTCAATAATTCCACCATCTATATACACATGCACGCATTCACCAACAGTTCAATATAGTCACTCATACATATACTGACTCATCATATGTAGTGATACACCTATACATCCTGTTACACACCGACAGTCATCCAAAAGTTACTTACACACATACTCAAACATGCAAATTAACTATTCAACATCCATTTATTTGCATATACAGCTATACACACACTACCACTTTACTTCTAAGGAAACTTACACATACTTACTCTCTTAAACAATCACTTATAGAAACACATACTAATTTAAACTGGAACTCTTACAATCTCTTACTCTCAGATATACTCACTTATATACATCAATATTCACATACACTAGATAAAAACATATGTAGTTACTGATAAAGAAACTAGTGAGACACTCATTCACTCAGTAACACACACATATACACAGTCATCCACCCATACAGACCTGCACATATGCTGTCTTCAAAACACATACAAAGAGAGAGTCAGTCATTCATGCATCTATGTGCTAAGTAATACCTCCACCAAACCATACAAACAGTCATACTGATACTAAGAAAAACATCTAATAACCTATATACATACACATGTACCTACTCACCAACCCATGCAGCCACTTATACACAAAGTGAAACACTAATACATATATTTAAATATTTAAACATTACTCTCTAATATATGTATTCACTAAGATACACTTAATAAACCAGTTAACCAATTATTTTTTTTTTTAAATCCATGTAAACACTTATTTAAACATGTATTCTTCCAACAACTTTTAAATATACATATATAACACATATTTATTTTTCCGAAAGACACAATCACTGTAGGGAAAGTAGGGAAAGTGTTGGATTGCGAAGCTATAACATTTACTATTCCCACTCCAGTCATTGCAACACTAGAGAAAGTGTTGGATTGGTGAGAGGTCACATTTACTATTCTGACTTCACTCTGTGCAACAGTAGGGAAAGTGTCAGATTGTGAAGGGGTAAAATGTACTATTCCCACTCCACTCTGTACAACAGTAAGGAAAGTGTTGGGTTGCGGCGGGGTGGGGGGGGAGTAAAATGTTTATTGCCACTCCAATGATTGCAAAAATAGGGAAAGTGTTTTATTGCAGAAGGGTGAAATCTATGATTCCCACTCCAGTCAGGGCAACTCCAGAAGCAATCAAATTCTCCTCAACACAACAAAATAGTTGCAAAAAAGTAGTAAACAAATACAAATATAAACATGAAAAAAATTGAAATTAATGTTATATTAAACATTAAGTAAACTAAATACATATGACAATGTTAAATACATATCATGAATAACTACAAATATTATTATAATTAAAATTAAAAAACATTTTATTCAGAAATTATGAATTAACAAAACAAATATTAAATTATTTTATTTTAGTTACTTCCCACCCTATACCACTACAAAACTCAATACCCACACCTAAGACTTCACTTTAAAAAACAAAGTATTTACACTATTAACATAAATATGTATCAATAAACTAATGATCATTTATTAAAAGTTAATAATGACTTAATTATAATTAATTTACTTCCCACAATATATCCCTACAAAATGCACAACACACTCCTAAAATTTTACTTAAAAAATGTATTGCACATTTAATATAATGAAATATCAATTTAATAATTGATTTAATTGCAAAAAATAATTATAACTGAAATAAAATTAATCTACTTCCTACCCAATACCCCACAAAACCCACGACCCACACCTAAAATTTAAATAAAAAAATGTAATTGCAGAATTAACATAATTCATTATCAATTAAATCATTCCTAATACGTAATATTAATTACTTATAATTAATTCACTTCACACCCTGTACCCTTATAAACCCCCCAACCTGCACCTAAAATTAAGAATACAAAAAATAATTACACAATTATCATAATTAATTCATAATTAAGTTATTATAATTCGTTAACAGCTAATTCTTTTTTTTTTTGGTCCTCATCTCACCTTTCAAGCCTCTGCGGGTCTTATGAAGCCGCCTTCGTAATCTGTCGCCCCTACGGCTTACCGCACTCGCTTGGGTCAATCGACCGATCCCTTTTTTGTGAGGGAACCTGGTGTAATCATTAGACCAGTTATGTTAAATTAATCTTACATTTTTTCCCCAACTCACAAAGGGATGCCAGATGTTCATTTGCTTATCTTCTGCACCTTCGTAATCTAAACGAGCCATGGAAAATGAGGCTTTAAGTCAGTCTTCCCTTTGTGGGGGTATGGGGTCTTTCCACCTCTTGCACACTTCCCTTCTGGCCAGCAAAATCAAATAAATTAATAGGCCTCTGTCCTTTTGAGAGAGGGTCTGACTAAGGCAACCGTCGTCTCCAAAACACACTAATGCCATATTGATCTCTATGCTGGTATTAAAGATATCACAAATATTGTCGCCCACCTCAGCCCAAAATCTTACAAGGGCTGGACACTCAAAGAAGATGTGTAAGTCGTTAGCAAGAGGTGTCAGACACCTGGGGCATTTGGGAGCTGGTTCTGGGGCAAACTTGGCAATTTTCGCGGGTGTATAATAGAATCTATTAATGACAAAAAATTGATTTTTTTTTAAACAAGCGGGCTTGACAAATCTATACAAGATCTTTAGAGAGGGCTCATACAAGGGCTCTATTAATGGCCCAAGGGGGGTTTCCATCCACACTGCAGATGGGGGGGGGTCTCATGTTCCTCAATATCCAACAAGTTGTTATACCATATAGAGATTTCCTTATTCATTGGAAGGGTAGATTGCCACAAACCTTCAATCTCTCTGTTCCCTCTGACCTCCCCCTTATCTGCCTCGTACCATGATGTTACCTGTAAATATTTGAATCTAGAGAGCCCTGGCCCGATCTTTGCCCTCAGGTACTCCCATGGATGTATCCCCCCGGAGTCCACCAGTTCGGACCAAACGGTGACGCCTGCTCTTCTGATAGGCAACGCCAAACTGTCCAGTAGGCAGTCCGGAGTTCCCGGTGCACCCCAAATGGGGGCACTGTTAGAGTAGTATCCAATGCCCCAGCTACGTCTGAGCCTATACCATAGCTCCAAGGCTGCCCTCAAAACCTTAACAGCTAAATATTAACTATTTAAAATTAATTTACTTCCCACCCTGTACCCCTATAACCCCACAAGCCACACCTAAAATTGAAAAACAAATTATTTACACAATTAGCTAATTAATTATCAATTAAATAAATATTAGTTAAAAAATAATTATTAATTAAATACATTTGAATTACTTCCCACCCTGTACCCCCTTATCCCACAACCTGTGCCTAAAATTTAAATAAACAATATATATATTGCACAATTAACATAATTATTTACCAATCAAATAAATAGTAATAATTACAAATGAATTGATAATTTATGATAAATAGATTACCTCCCACCCAGTACCCCTATGAGCCAACAACACACTATGGTACAATACGTGTGTCGAAGAGGGCCTACCACGTGCCCGTGCAAGCTCCAAGTCCAAGGCACATGACCCTGGCAACGTGCAACAACCGTCACGGCCTCCACAAGCAAGGTGTGCAGGACTCCTCTCTCGTTTACGTACTCTACCGGCTGACACAGCAGACTAGTAGATCACACATTTGGAAATGAGTCTTGATTACACCATGGCACAGGATGATGTTCATGGCTGACTGGAAATCACTATACTCCCTTCGATGTGGTGCCACCAAGTCTGTGCTCAGCATCACAACCACATGTGCATGTGGGCCCACGTGGACTACTTCCTGCGGCCTAAGCTGCGCTCGAGCAGGTCACAGAATTGTAACTGGACATCAATGATTCAAAGGCAGACTGCATATCAATGCATGCAAGGAGAGGTGTAAGAGGAGAAAAGGATCATCGTTACGGAGGTGATCTGACACTACCGTCAACTGCCCTGGTGTCACTAACTCTGTGCATCGCGAGCCAGCAACACATGGCTGTGGGCCACTGCTGACCTCTGCCTCCAGCCTACTCTGCGGTCCAGTAGGTCAAAGAGTCCTGATTTAGCAATGGCAGAGTTCATATCAGTGTACCGGCATCATTGCTGACTGCATACCCTCAGGCCCGGTGCCACTAAGTCTGTTCCCCGACAATCATGGGCACTCTCTGGTTAAACTTTGGTGGCGTCTGAGTCTATGGGCTAGGGGGTACTTTTCATCCTCATGTAGCTGATACCGAATTGTTGGTGACAAAGAGACTATCGCTTTCCACTCCCCCATTTGCTGTTTCCGGATAAGATCAAACTTTTGCATCATGCTCTGGAGGACCCCTTCCACTGCCTCCACTACCCTCAGTCACATTTCCCTTGGGGCTCAACGAGGCCCCACGCAGTCCGCATGGCCCTACCTTAGTGGGCTGCAAGCCACAGCCCCGTGGCGGGGTGCCTGTGCCGCTCGCTGTGCATCTGGGGCCACTAACTCTGTGCTGGTCACGTCCTGGACCCCTTCTTTTAAGATGTTGGATGGCTTCCGAGGTGATGGATTTTGGGGGCCTCAACACCATGTGTCTGTGGCCCTGCGCTGCCCGCTGCCTCCGGCCACAAATGTGCCCCACCAGGGCTCACACATCAAATCAAGTCCTGACTGGCCCGGACGTCGCATCATCGCAGGAGGCACATGCCACCCTCGCCAGGACCACCTCCAACTGCCATCTGCCAGAGTTGAAATAGTGGTACTGACAAACTAACAGAGTTGCTCGCTCCTGTCGTGGATGCCATCCTCTGCCTGTTACACCGCTCAGCACTCCAGTTGCCACTAACTCAGTGCACCTCAACCCATGGACCATCACGGATTGAGTGTTGTGCTGTGGAGATGTTGCAAAGCAATGTCACATCCGGCAGTGTGGGGGATCTGGGACATTGATGTGGAAGATGATGATGCAGGTCTAACACACCCCACTGCGTCTGCATCAGGAAAATCCTTACAGGAAACAACACCAGACATTTTCTTCACATGAGTGTGCTCAGCTCTAGTGCCCCACCTCAGTGCACTGCAACTCATGGACACGGAGCAAGTACAGAGGTCACACAACATACAAACAGAAGTGTTTGTATGTTGTGTGACCTCTGTACTTGCTCCGGCTCCCTCCATGTTGCTCAGCAGTTGACTCTGTTATGCAGGTTTATCTGTTTTTGTTGCACTGGTGTCCATTGTTCAGGTTGTAGCCAGCACCAAACACTTCATGCGGGCTGGCTTACACACACCCCATACACATCCAGCACAGGCATCACTGTACATGTGGCTCTGCAGATAAAGGTTCCAGGCGCACGTACCTGTAGCCAATTCAACATGATATCTGCGTGTGTTCCTGTGGTCTTGTATACATAAGGGCACCGGGCCCTACCACATTACTATGTACTGTGTACAGGGGATGCCACTATGTCACAATAGGCAGCGAGTTGGAGCTTGGAGATGTAGCTTTTACGATAACCACTCAAGTCGTCAGGGGAGTGAACTGGGCTGTTGTGCGCAGAGCCAACGTGGGTGTGTGACTGATGTTTGCATGCCCATGGGCATGGTTATGTACTGGGTATGTGCATCTGCATGTGTCAATGGCAGCGTGGGTCTCCTCTGTGGGGTTTAAGTGGTCCCTGAAGGATGATGGACACCCACGTCTGTGATCTAGTTCACCTTCCATGAGTTCGGACCCCACGGCACCTGTTCGGCCACCTCCTTTTGACGTTCTGACACCTGGCATTGGGTTGCCATGTGTGGGTCGGTGAAGTGCTTTGAGCCAGCCGTGCTTGTGGGTGCTTCCTGCTGTGTGGTCTGTTGCAGGGTCTGTGTTTTCCTCTGCATAGCTTGGCTGCCCTGGTCCTGGTGGTGGGTTGTGTGGGATGTCCATGGGCTGTTGTAGGGCGTCGGTGTCCAAGGTGTGGTGGTCCTTCACTGATGTGTGGTCTTTTCTGCTCTGCTGGAGGTGTTGTGTGTCCATCTGCAATGTGAATGGGAGAGGCATGGTGACATTGTGTTGACATGTATGTTGGTGCATTGTTCTTGTTTAGATGCAGACTGTCAGACAATGTACATTGTGACTGTTTGAAATGTGCAGGATTTGGATGCGGGACTGAGTACATTTGGACTACACGACGGATGTGTGGTTGTATTTGTACATTTCCATTTCACAGTTTCCAGCTCTGTCAGAGGTAGTAGGCCTGTTTCTTCGCGTTTGCAGACCCAATTGTGTCCTCTGTTATGCAGAGTTGTGTTTGTGCATTGTACCACATTGTATTAATTGTGGGTGTGCTGTTCTTGCTATGTGTGTGCTGGAGTGTGCTATGGTGTACATGGCCATGATCCTGGGTCATTGTGGGTGTGCAGTGTGTTACAGCTCATTGTGCATGTGTACCATTGTGCCCATCTCCCCCCGTCCCCCCAGTCCCTGGTGGTTACTCACCCTGTTAATGTTGTGTCAGGTCCTCCCGAGCTGTGTCCGGACTCCAGATTCCTTGCACCGTCTCCACACTGATGACTGTGGCCTCCGTGTCCTCCAGCTCCTCCTGTGGCACAGGATTCCCGCCTTCTGTCGCCATTGCTGCCTTGCTGTTGGCAGCAGCTTTGTGCCTGGTTTAGATTGTCACATCATGCCAGCACCTCTTGGCCTCCTCAACACTCCGACTGCATTCCCAATAGTCTAATTGTGGGTCAGTTGATGGTAGTGTTCTGTCACCTCTGTGACGCTGATCTGGTTTGACTGTCGACTGCATCCCATCTTCCTCTCCCTCTTCTCCCTGGCCTTCCCCAACCCCGTTGTTCCTTGCTGGTGGTCTGTGGGGATTGTGCGGTTCGCGTCGGACTCTGCGCTCTGTCAGGGTGCATTCATGTTGCTACGCACTTTGAATTGATTCTGGTGTGTTCTATTTTTAGCTTTTTTAGTGCATTTTTCCACCAGATGTGTGGGATTTGCAGGCCTGTCGCTGGTTTTTTCTGCTTTTTGTACCGCGATTGGCCTCATCATAGCTTTTTTGGCTTTGGTGTTTTGCATTTTTGCGGTGACGCGTTGATTTTAAAGCGCTCATTTGACACGTTATCTGGTGACTATTGCATGGTACTACTGTGTTGAAAATGCTTGGTTAACACAGAGTAATTTTCCCTCAATAGACTGGGATGTCGGAAGTTGCGTTAAGTAACTTTTGCAATGGTTATCACACGTTATTGAGAATATGCCTCTCAGAGCGCAAAAAATGGAAGCAGCTGAAGATTATATTTAGATTTACTAAAGGACTGGGTCGAAAGACAATCCGGGAGATACTTAAGTTATACAAAAGCAAACGTTAATCAGTGGGCACCAACGAGGCTGGTGTTTGGGGCTATATTGCCTCAGGGAAATTACAGGTTGCTGAAAATTGTTTCTTGTGAAGACTATTGGCTGTTCCAAAATCTATTGCGAGCCTTATAGCACACATGGAATTTGGCTTAGGTTTTTATTGAAGATCAAATTAACATGGCCCCACTTCTTTTATGGTTAAAGCTGTAGAATTCTCTTAAGGCCAAATTTTCACAGCAGGTGATAGCTGATTATGTAAACTTTGAGCATATGACTGTCATCCCATGGCTGGTCTATGTAAAAAACGTTTTGTAGTCTGGGCCTCAGTATCCTCTTTGACGATTCCTGAAAACATTGACTGCAGATCTAAAGAGTTAATCATAGGAGTGTTTAGAACTTTTAGAGAGGAAATCAGACTCAAGAAGTTGTTAAATATGCCTACTGTTACTAAGTACATGCAAATTTCTGTATTTTTTCAAAAAAAAAAATTGTAAGACCTTTATTGGTAATTGCCAGCATGACACAGCCTGATGCCTACAACCTATTGGGCCGGCAGAGGTAAGGACCTCAACTCAGTTGTCTACCATTTTACACAGCTGTTAAGCCGACAACCAGAGGTCCGGCAGCGTAGTCTGAAATGTAAATTAAAATCACGAAAGTTTGCTAAGGATATGCCATTGTCTTACATTTTCTTATTCGCTGTTCCTTGCTACTTCCCAAGACAGACTCTAGCGTTCTTTAGGGAGCACGGTACGTCTATGCATACAGATCGGGCAATTGTATGTCAAGTGGGATACCAATGCGTTGCACGTTCCCATGCTATGCAGGACACAGGGAACAGTTCAGTGCATGTAACAAGTAAAGAAAGGCAAACATTAAACAGAAACCCCAGGGAAACAGTTAGCACAGTATTTCTATCATTGAATGTAGTTTCATATACAAATTAGCTCATCCACAGTTCAGTGCACAATCAGGAGGTAAGCTCAAGAGAGGGGCGTGGGGCCTAGTCACCCCGGCTGTCCGCGCCACCTGGCCTTTATCGGTGCCACAAGGGGCAGGTGTACCAGTGTAAGGTAATGATTGCATGAGGCTCACTGTATATAACAAGGAGGGAGGGGGGGAAGTTGGGCAGTCCCTCGGTCCAAGCGCAGCCCAGGAACCTCAAGGACTGACAGGACTGCATGTAATGGGAGGATCGTGAGCATCCTCTTCCTCCGCTTGCCGGCCAAGCAGATAAGTCACCACGGGGGCCCAGATGTCTTTAGGTTTAGACAGCACAGGCATTAGCTCGGCGTAATCGTGCAGGCGTTCCTGCCAGGTGGCCATATCCCGGAGCCAGCATTTAAATTTAGGCGGTATAAAAGGGAGTGGTGATGGACGGAGCATCAGAACCAATCAAACACTCACACCCAGTCAAAAGATCTGGGTTTGATCCATCACTGTTCTTTAGCCCACTCTGCCACCCCAGTTCAGACATGGCTATATGCAAATCAGTCTGACCCTGTGCCTCACGGGAAAAGTTCAGCCCAAACTGCCAAGCCATGCCTTCCCTGTACCGGAAACAAGCTTCCGGGGACCAGTTTCTGGCATTCCAGCCGTCTTCAGCCCGGCTTGCTTGAATCCAGTGGCAAAGTGAGCAAGGGACTCACGTCTGAGCATACCCTGCCACACTTATGGCGGCCAAAGCGGTACAAAAGGGAGTGGTGATGGACGGAGCATCAGAACTAATCAAACACTCACACCCAGTCAAAAGATCTGGGTTTGATCCATCACCGTTCTTTAGCCCACTCTGCCACTCCAGTTCAGACATGGCTATATGCAAATCAGTCTGACCCTGTGCCTCATGGGAACAGTTCAGCCCAAACTGCCAAGCCATGCCTTCCCTGGACCGGAAACAAGCTTCCGGGGACCAGTTTCTGGCATTCCAGCCATCTTCAGACCGGCTTGCTTGAATCCAGTGGCAAAGTGAGCAAGGGACTCACGTCTGAGCATACCCTGCCACACTTATGGCTGCCAAAGCGGTACAAAAGGGAGTGGTGATGGACGGAGCATCAGAAGCAATCAAACACTCACACCCAGTCAAAAGATCTGGGTTTGATCCATCACCGTTCTTTTTGTATCGCTTTGTTTGCCCTAAGTGTGGCAGGGTATGCTCAGACGTGAGTCCCTTGCTCACTTGGCCACTGGATTCAAGATAGCCTGGCTGATAAGGATTATGAATCCGAAACCGGTCCCAGGATGCTTGTTTCCGGTCCAGGGAAGACATGGCTTGGCAGTTTGGGCTGGACTGTTCCCATGAGGCATAGGGTCAGGCTGATTTGCACAGGGCCATGTCTGAACTGGGGTGGCTAAGTCGGCTAAAGAATGGTGATGGATTAAACCCAGATCAGTTGACTGGGGGTGAGTGTTTGATTTGCTCAAATGCTCCGTCCATCATCCCCTTTTGTATCGCTTTGTTCGCCCTAAGTGTGGCAGGGTATGCTCAGACGTGAGTCCCTTGCTCACTTGGCCACTGGATTCAAGATAGCCTGGCTGATAAGAATTATGAATCCAAAACCGGTCCCAGGATGCTTGTTTCCGGTCCAGGGAAGACATGGCTTGGCAGTTCGGGCTGGACTGTTCCCATGAGGCACAGGGTCGGACTGATTTCATATATGGCCATGTCTGAACTGGGGTGGCTAAGTGGGCTAAAGAATGGTGATGGATGAAACCCAGATCAGTTGACTGGGGGTGAGTGTTTGATTTGCTCAAATGCTCCGTCCATCATCCCCTTTCGTATCGCAGCATTTAAATTTAGGTGCTCGTCCCCTTCCCCAGTGGCACGCCACCCGCCCTTTGGCAATAAGGAGACTGAGTGCAAGAAGTTTCCTGTGTGGGGTGACCACTTGTTGTGATAGGCCCAGCAGAGCAATCAAAGGGCAGGGGTCTTTGGTGATACCCAGCATGGCAGAGAGCCCTTCAAACACCTGTGACCAGTATGCAGCCACCTGTGGGCAGGTCCACCCCTGCGAAGCCACAGCGAGGGCTGCAGTCAGAGTCTCGGAGCTGGAATCTATATAATTGCGCAGGTGTGTGATATACTCCATGCAGGAATTTATAATGTAGAAGGCGCAGTCTATTATTACTGGTGATGGCTTTTGTTTGTGTGCAGCTAGTTTCCCACTGGTCGTTGGTGAGTGGTTCCGTGAGGTCGCCATCCCATTCCAGACGGGCTTTTAGGGGAGGGGGATGTGGAACGTCCTGAACATGTTTGTATAGTTTAGAGACTACGTGGCGTGGGTTATCCGCATGTACAATAGCATGTAGTGGTGCGAAGGTGTCCGGCTCCCTGGGGAAATCAGGAGTGATAGTGCCTACATTTTGATGCAATCGGGTGAATAGGAAGGTGTCCATGACTGAGGCTGACCTCTCCCTGAAGAACTGTTCAGTTGTGAGAAAGGTCCCGTTCGGTTATAACTCTCCCCAATGGACGAGACCCAGCTCGCTAAAGAGTTTGCGCCCTATCTCTTCACATGCAACTCGGAGTCTGGGGTCATTCGCTAGAGGTAACTTGGGTGAGTAGAGAAATGCACAGTCCAGGGTGTGCGCCAAACGTCGCCATGCTGCCACTGTACAGTCCACTGTGGACGGGTCACGTTCCCTGGGCTTCACATTGGAGTGTATGTAGCCTGAGCCGGTCGTGGGAGCCATGTAGCCATCCTCCACTGCGAGGTGTGCCATGTAAGGAGGGGGAAAGTACCAGTAGGCCGCAAAGTGTGCCTGTGCGCAATCATAATACCTCTCGAAATTAGGGACGTCAAAACCACCCAGATGGAAGGGGAGCATAAGAGTGTCCAGGCTGACGCGTGACTGCTTCCCGCCCCATATCAGTCTAGTAAGCTGGGATCTAAGTGTGCTGAAGAAGAATTTCCCTGGGTAATAGGGAATATTGACAAATAAATATAATAGTTTGGGAAGGAGTACCATCTTGGTTAAGGTAATCCTACCTGCCATTAAGAGCGGGAGATGGATCCACTTAGTGACTTTGTCCGTAATTTTGTCTATCACGGTGCCGTAATTGGCACGCATCATGTCCTCTTTGTTCCGTGAGATGCGAATGCCCAGATATTTCAGATCGTCTTGCTCCCATACCAGGGGGTAGTCAAGCAGGTGAGGTAGTGTGATATCGGTCAGAGGAAAAATGGCTGATTTCCCCCAGTTAATTTGTACTCCAGCCAGACCTCCAAATTTAGTGATCTCGCGCAAGATCGGGTTGAGATTTTCTTTCGGTTTTGCAATATAGAGGGTGATATCGTCCGCGTTGAGGGACAACAGTAAGGGACGGGAGGGGTAGTTGAGGGCACGGTGATTGTGGTGTTGGCGCAGTTTTGCAGCCAAGGGCTCGATAGCAATAGCAAAGAGGGCAGGGGACAGGGGGCAGCCTTGGCGCGTTCCCCTCTGCACGGCGAAGGGCTCAGTTCTAGCGCCATTGAGTAGTACCGTGGCCGTCGGCTGGTTATAAAGTAGCCGAACCCAGTCGATAAAGCGGAATGGTACCCCCATGTGACGCAGAGTGCCTAGTAGGTATTCCCATTCCAGGGAATCGAAGGCTTTGGTAGCGTCAAGGAATACAGCTGCCACCTCACATCTGGGGTTGATGTCCTGAAGGACGGCATATAGGGTGCGGAGATTGTGTGCCGTCGCGCGATTAGGGACAAATCCAGCTTGATCTGGGAGTACCAGGCGCTCCATGAGGAGGTTAAGGTGGGTCTCCAGTGTTTTAGCCAGGATTTTAGTGTCGCAGTTTAAGAGCGACAGGGGTCTGTATGAGTCACACATCATGGGTGGCTTTTCTGGCTTCAATAGGGATGTAATGAGTGCTTCGCGCATGATGCGTGGTAGGATGCCCTTCTCGAGTGCCGAGTAGAAAACCTGCTTTAGAATGGGGGCCAGGATGGGAGCGAATAGTTTATAGAAGTCAATTGGCAGGCCATCTGAGCCTGGCGCCTTGCCCGACTGCATGCTCATAATGGCGTCTGTTATCTCATCCAGCTCCTGTTCGTGATGGAGAAATTGCTGCTGGCCTTTACCCAGCCACGCCAGCTTGGAGTGCAAGGTCATCAGGGCGGGAGGAAATGTCTCTCTCAAGCTGGCGCAACTCCACCTCCAGGGAGCGGAGCTCGGTGCGTAGTGACTTGAGAATGCCCCCACCTTTGGCGATGCACCAACCCTGGACGGTGACTTTAAAAGCCTCCCAGACCGTGATCACCCTGTCCACCGAGGACATATTACGTTAAAAAAACTCTCGGATGTCCTGTTCAAGTTCAGCCTTGAAGGCCATGTCTTTAAGGTGTGCAGTGTTAAGGTGCCAATATAAATATAGGGAGCATGCGCGGGGGAGTCGAAGGACTAATAGCACAGATGAGTGGTCCGAGGGGGTGCGAGCTAAGTGTTGCGTTCGATCCAGCCATGGAGTCAGCCCCGCTGAGACAAATATGTAGTCGAGCTGTGCCCATGTGGAGTGGACTGAGGAGTGGTGTGTGCCTTCTTTCAAGGAGGGGTGTGCTAATCTCCACACGTCCAGCAGGCCACCGTCCTGAATTATGTCCCTGAGTGCCCTTTGCGTGTTCATGTAGTGCGACCGGAGCGCCCTTGACCTGTCCACTTGGGGATGTAGTGCTGTGTTAAAATCGCCCCCCTCACCACGTGTGTAATGCCTAGCGTTTGGATTTTACCCCATAACGCGAGAATGACGGAGGGGTCATCTGTATTAGGACCGTAGTAATTCGCAAATAGGATGTCATGTGCATACAGGCGTCCCAATACTAAACAGAATCTGCCCCCTGAGTCCACCTCTGCCCCATGTGGTGTAAAGGCTACCCCTCTCTTGACGAGAATAGTAACCCCTCTGGCGTAACTGGAGTAAGAAGAAAAGGTGCGGCTAGTGGCCCACTTGGAGGCGAACTGTGCAGGCCCTCGCGGGTTCAGATGCGTCTCTTGCAAGAGGGCTACCTTGATGTTGTGGCGATCTAAATAACTCAGCACCTGTCGCCGTTTTCTGGGGTCATTAAGTCCCCGAACGTTCCAGGTGGCAATCGTGACGTGTTGGTGCAGACTATCTTTGCTATGTGTGGCCATACCTACATCCCCCCTCTGTCTCTAGTGTGGAGTGCAGTTTAAGTGCACTTGACGCTGTAAGTGAATGGTGTGAATGTGTCAGAAAGTGTAGACTAGTCGCAGAACATTTATATACTTGTGTTGTGTTACTGTTTCCAACATTCCCTCCCTCCTCCCACACCGGCTGCCCCAACTCGCCGGGTACAAAAACCCACCCAAAGTTACCTAGAACATAAGAAAGTACCAAGAAAGTCTTAAGAGCAAATCGGGGGATCGCCCACATAAGGGGGTGAAAAGTCACTAGGTGCGCTGGACCAGCCCATATCTCTCCCTACTTGCACCCACCGGGCTCTCAGCAAGACTAAGAGTCCATTAGTGGGATGGAGAGGTGAGTCCGAGCATCGAAGTGAGTGCAACAACAACTACATAAGGTTCAGAATGTACTGTTAAGTCATACATCACCAAAAGGTACACCCAACCATTCCAACGTGTAGAGAGGCGAGGAGTCTGACGGTTCATGGGCGTGTGTCAAGGGTCAGTCAGGTTGGGAGAGAGGAAAGGGCGATCTGGAGTGAGCTCTGGCAGCCGCCCCCCCATGTGCCGCCCTCCTGTGCTGCTTAAGGTAGTCTTCCGCATGTTGAGGAGTGCCGAAAAAATGCTGCTTTCCATCATGCGTGATCTTGAGCTTGGCGGGGTTACTGCATGGCATAGGGAATTTCTATCTTCTGCAGTTTTTTCTTTACAGCGTGCCTCCTGTACAGTCGTGGTGAAGTCAGGGTAGAAGGATAGCAAAGTGTTTTCATAAGGGACGGTTTGTTTCTCCCTGGCGAGCCGTAAAATAGTGTCTCTGTCCCGATAGTTGAGGATTGTAGCTATTACGGGACGCGGTGTAGCTCCAGGGGGGGGGGCGGGCAGCAAGAGACCGATGGGCCCTCTCCACGATAAAGTGTGCCGAAAAGGAGTCCCTGCCAAACAAATCAATCAGAAGTTTTTCGATGAACTCCTCCATCCGCCCAGTGTTGGTCGTCTCCGCAAGGCCCAGGATGCGGACGTTGTTTCTTCGAGACCTGGCTTGAAGGTCCTCGTTTTTGTCCGCAATAATTTTAAGGAGTTTGTCCATTTGAGTGAGCTGGTGGTTCGACGCGACAGAGGTGTCCTCAAGTGTGGATATGCGGCCCTCCGCCTCTTTTAAGCGGTGATCATGTTGATCCATTTTGGCCACTACTGAGTCCATTCGGGAATTGAGGGCATCTATTTTGGAGTCTATGGAAGTGAGGCTCTTTTTCATGCCCAGCAGTAGAGATTTCCAGTCTTCATCATTTGGCGCTGTGCCACGGGCCCCCGGCTGCACATCCTGCTGAGTGTCCACCGTTTTCCGGGACATATATGGCAGCTTAGATTGTCTGGCATCGTTGCGCCCCATCCTGGCGCAGATCCCAGGGGAGGGAGAGGAGGTTGTTGGGCTAGGGCACAGCGATGATAACCAGGGAGGGCTCCGGCGAGTTTAGGTATGTAAGCTCTCCAGCCGGTCAGAAGGTGAGGCGTGGGCCTAGCAGGGTCTCCGCTTCCGTGCAGGGCGCTGCAGTGCCCTAGGGGCTCCACCGGTACCCCCTCAGCGCCCGAGCCCAGCCCCAGAGCGGGTGAGACAATGGTGAGGCAGCGAGTCAGGGCAAGAAGAAGGTGGAGGCTGGGTTTCGTGGCGATGGTGAGCGCCCACCGAGGGGACAGCATGCACAGATCCACCACACCTGGGGGTCAGCGCAGGCAGCGCCGTGTGTAGCGGGCGTCAGCAGGCCGAGGCAGAACCCCCAAACTCCAATGGGCGCTCCGGGACAGCGCAGTCGGCCCCGTGGAAGCGAGCAGGGCCTGAAAGCACGTGAAGAGATGGCCCAGGGAGTGGCAGACCAGGCCTCACCTTGTAGTCCAGGAGCTCCGGGGTGCCAGTAGGTCCGCCGGTAAATTGGCCCAGGTGGATGGGCACGTGCCGGGCCGGGTGGGGAGAGCAATGACCGTTGTTCCGGCCCACAGTGGTGCCGCCGGGCAAAGGCCCCGGGGAGGTCACAGGTCCAAATCAGCGCCCCCCATAGTGCAAGCGTACCTGTTGGTATCGGTGGCTCGGTCCGAATCCGAGCATGGGCCAGGCAGAGCCCGCACTGTAGAGTGACCGCCAAGGAGGGAGGGGGGGTCCGTGTATTACGCCGTCTCAGGCGGTCCGGTTGTAGGCTTCGCACCTTCCCACGTGAGGCCGGCTCCCCGTGGAAGGATGGACAGAGAACCCGTCTAGGCCCCCGATGGCAGAGGCGGACTCAGGCCCCGGGTGACGTGGGGGCCCGGAGCACAGCACTCCGCAGTTCGGACACGAGGTGGCAGGGGAGGGGGCCCTCACCTTCCAGAGTCCCCTCCGGTCAGTGGTGACTTCAGTGGCAGGTTTGGAGATGGGGCGGGTGCCAAGAGGGCCGTGCGCTCCCGCCTCTGGAGGGTCCTGGGTGGTTTCAGGCCCGGGTGGCTAGGCCGCAGGCAGATCTGACCGGAGTTGGTTCCGCTTCCCCAGGAGTGTCGGCAGAGCCGCCGGGGGCAGTGGGTGAGGGCTTGGGCAGTCTCGGGGCCACTCAGGCCTGCAGGCAAGTCCAGGAGGGTGCCGCAAGGATAGGCCTCAAAGCCGCGGACTAGAGTGCCCGCCACGGCCGATCCCGCAGCAGCTCAGGCTCCAGCTAGGGTTCCAGGGGCGGCACCAGCATCGATATCTCGCTGTGTGGGGCAGCTGGAGCGGCGATCTTGGTGCCGGAGCGATCCTCTCCACCTCACGGATCCAGCGGTGATGTCTGTGCACAAGTTCGTGCACTCAGGATGATTACAGGATCGTGCTTAAGCTCAGGTGGGCGAGAGCCTCTCTAGCGCGCAGCCATCTTGGTGCAGTGCCACCTAGCGCCCCCCACAAATTTCTGTATCTGTAGGTCTGGAGCCCTATCTTAGCTGGATATCTAATTTTGAATATAGATTTTATCTTACCAGGCTGAGGTTGAACACAGTCCATTTTCTTGTGGTCACTCCTATGGAATGCACTTGGCAAGTATTTCTCCCTTGCTTCCCATGTGATGCGGTTATTGCCCAGTCTACTGAAGATTTTATGTTTTTTTGTACTTTGTAAGAATCTTTTTAAATCGCATTTTTACGCCCAATTTTTTTAAAAGGGATTTTACTGCTCATAGAGAGGGGCTCATTTATTTGCAAAATCTGTCTTCCATTGAAATTTGTACTACTGTTCTTAACTATATTATTACTGCAGTCAAGCTAAGAAGACACTAAGGGGGTCATTAGGATGGCGGGCGGACTTTGTCCGCCCGCCACCCTATTGGAAAACGGGACCACCTGCCATAAGGGCGGGGGTCCCGTGGGGGCAATTAGGATGCACCCGCCACAGTGGCGGGCGCATCCTGAATTTCTGTCATTGTGGTGGGTGGTGCACTCAGCACCGCCCGCCACAATGCCAGGAAGGCATGTCGTGCACTTCCATGCACAACATGGCAGGCACCTCACGGTGCATGCCATGTTGTGCATGAAACTGCAGGGGGGTACCATATGTACCCTCCATGTGCACTCCCCACCCCCCAGAGTCCCTGGGGGCCCACAACGGGCCCCCACAGTCTATTCCCGCATGCCTTTCCGTGATGGCAATCCTGCCACGGAAAGGCATGTTACCACACCCATGGTAATATAGCTGGCGGTGTCTAACAGACACCGCCACCATATTAAACCGTTTTTGGCCCGGTCAACGAGTTGACCGGGCGGAAAAGCGGCAGACGGTCTTTCCATCCGCCGTGGTCCCCCCGCCGTAGTAATATGGCAGGAGGGAAATGGGTGGCCGGCGGGGTCGGATCACGGGCGGATCGCCTCCGCCATGCGGGCGGTGGTGATCCGCCCGTGATCCTATTGGGCCCCTAAGCATTTTAGCCATTAAGCAGTTAATAATTCTTTATGATTATTGTTATGTTATGTTATGTTACAACCGCACTTTTTGAGCGCACGGCTACCCCAAAAGGGTGTCCCGGCGCTTTAGCAAAAGAGGTCTGAACAGAACCCAGAAAACCCAAAAGCGGATACACTAGACGCACTGGTTATACAGAAAAGAGGACGGTCTTCAACTCCTTCCTAAAGGCCAGAAGGTTATTAGCCCTACGTAGAGAAAGAGGGAGCTCATTCCAGAATCGGGCTGCCATAAACTGAAAAGACCGACCTCCCATCCGCACTCGTTTGATCACTGGCACCTCCACTTTAGCCAAATCAGCAGATCTCAATTTCCTCCGTGGAACATAGAAAGCAATACGCTTCTTGAGGTAATCGGGGCCAGTAGAGTGGAGGGCTTTAAACGCCAGCGTAAGAATTTTGAACCTGATTCTGCTAAGCATTGGAAGCCAATGCAACCTGACCCGCAACAAGGAGGCGCTGACCCTCCTCGGTAGGCCAAAAATTGCTCTGGCCGCTGAATTTTGGACAATTTGCAGTCTGGACACCAGATGTTTAGGCAGTCCAGCAAAAAGTGCGTTAGCATAATCCAAACGCGATCCCACAAGCGCTTGAACAATGTTCTTACGGTATTGTAGGGAGAGCAGTGGGAGAAATTTCCTCAGCATCTTGAGGATGCCGAAGCATTTCCCCGCTAGTCCCGTAATGTGTGGATGAAAGGAAAGATCGTCTTCAAACACAACTCCCAGATTTTTTACTTGGGAGGAAGGTTTCTCAGGTGGGGACATGTCCGGGGGCCACCACGACATCCAACCAGGGTCAGGGGCACAGCCAAATAAGAGCAGCTCGGACTTGTCCGAGTTGCATTTCAGGCTCTGGTGCTGAAACCACGCAAAGACTGCACTCAGACAGTCTTTAATTCTACCGCCGTCAAAAACCTCTCCCTTCCTGCACGTGAACAGGAGCTGGGTGTCGTCAGCGTATGAAATGACCCGGGCTCCAAATGCCTCCGCAACCTTCGCCAAAGGGGCCATATAGATATTAAAAATGGTGGGGCTCAGGATAGACCCTTGAGGCACCCCCACCTCAAGCGAAGGCATTTCCGCGGAGAACGGTGGAGCCCAGATCACCTGTCGACGGTCGGCTAAGAAGGATTGAAACCAGTCCAACACCGTCCCCCGCAGTCCTATCTCCCTGAGTCTTAAAAGGAGACCTGCGTGAGGAACGGTGTCGAAAGCCGCCGACAGGTCCAGCAGGACCAACATAGCCTTTCCCCCATGATCAAGCGTCTCCCTGATGGCGTCGGTCACCTCCCCAAGAGCTGTCTCCGTGCTATAATTAGCACGGAAACCAGATTGGGAGTCATGCAGCACTTCGTTGTTCTCAATAAAGGTGGTAAGAGTGTGCTGAACATGCTTCTCCGCCACCTTCGCCAGAGCAGGGAGGAGAGAGATTGGTCTATAGTTGGCCAACTGCAGGGGGTCAAGCAAAGGTTTTTTGATCAGCGGGAGGATAAGAGCATGCTTCCACTCTCTAGGAACCACCCCGGAGCTCAGAGACATATTAAGCAGGGGGTTCAGCAGGCTGTTTACAGCTGAAGCCACATTGCCCCGGCATTTAGCCGGGCAAGCATCCAAAGGGGATCCTGATTTCAGCCGGGAGAGCAGCTCAAGTGAGGTTTCACAAGACAGCAGGGGAAAAGCCCATAGAGTGGGCCCGGACTCTGCTTCTACAGATGGCAAGAGCTTCTGATCGCTCCCCAAGGCCGCAACATCCTTCAGAGGCCCCACCCCGGGAAATGAATCCTGAATCTTTAAGATCTTAGCAACAAAGAAGTCAGCAAGCTGCCTGATTCACTCCTCCGTATGGGAGTGTACACGGGCGCCAGCAGCAGGATCCACGAATTCCTTCACAATTCTGAATAATTCCCGGCTCGTATTGTCAGCTTGATCTATTCTGTGCTCAAAGTGGGTCTTTTTAGCTTCAGCAATCTGTTTATGGTATAGTTTTATAGCATCCCTGTACTTGATTTTCTCCTCAGGATCGTACTTGCGCCGCCAGAGTCTTTCCGCCTTTTTGCAGTCTTGGCGCATTTTCCGTAAAGTGGAGGTAAACCAAGGAGCAGAGTCCTGGCAGGGAGCTATCCTTGCTGGCTTCCGAGGGGCAAGCTCCTCAAATCTTGCCTGAAGCCAGTCTTGAACTAACGACAGGTCGGCTTCCAGGTTCCCTGTCATGGTACAAGGATGTTGACAGAGTGCGTCAGCGAGCATATCAGCTGTCACTAGGTGAAAGGCTCTTGATTGACGGGACCCATCCTTGTGAGTTCTATGGCTAGTCTGGCACTCGGACAATAGAGCAAAATTTATTAAAAAATGATCAGTCCATAGAACCGGGAGAGGGAGAGACACCTTAATCGGAACCGTGGAAAAAATTAGGTCAAGCGTATGACCTTTAACATGGGTGGGACTATCAATAAAAGGGACAAGCCCTAGCATCTCGGTAATATCCCGTAATTTGGATGCTTCAGCGTCGGTTGTTGAGTCCATATGCAAATTTAAGTCGCCCAGCAGCAGACAGTGCGCAGAGCGCATGCAGGGTACTGACAGCGCTGACTGCAGATCCTCGAAAAATTAGCCAATAGGCCCTGGTGGTCTGTAAACAAGAATCCCTGTGCAGGTCTGTGAGGCTGACAAATGGAGAATAAAACCAAGGGCTTCACATCCAGCGATGTTATCCACAGGGAAAGAGGAACATCCCAAGGACTTGTCGACAATCAGGGCCACTCCACCACCTCGACCTCCCGTTCTGTCCTTCCTTAAAATAGTGTATTTGGGGGGAAGGGCACTAGCAATGTCAGGTTCTGAACCCGCCCCCAACCAAGTCTCTGTCAGAAAAAGACAGGACATTTTAGAAAGTACAAGGAGGTCCCATATCTCCACCGAATGACGCGCCAGAGATCTCGTATTCAGAAGGGCGCAGCGACATTCTACAGGGGGAGAAGATGTAATACGAGTAGGTGAAGACAAAGGACGCCATGCACACACAGGACAGCCTTTGCCCAGTTGGCGACCGCCGGGGAAAAGAGATTTGCAGTCCAGCCCAGGTGGGCGTAGCGCAAATAAAGCAGCAGCGCTGTAGGTAATCATCCTAGATCACTTACCCGGGATGCCAGAGTCCCGCCTCAAACGCCTCCGAGACGCTGACGAGCGCAGACGGGCAGGACTCTGGCACGACTCAGGCGCAGGGAAGGCGCACCGCTGCGCGTCACCGCTGCGCTAGTCAAGCGAGCTTTAAATAGCGTCGTCTCGGCGTCCCAGGTGACCTGGACGCTCAAAGATGGCGCTCGCACTACTTCCCTCTCCAAGATGGCGCTCAACCCAAACCCTCCCGGTAACCCGGATCCGCCCAACAGCGGTGGTGTTCACACGAATTACAGTGCAGGTAAGGGCCAGAATGGAATAGCAGCAGGGAGGCAGGCTAAAAATAAAACTAACAAAGTTCAAAAAAACGAAGGTTTTTAAAATACAGGAGCAAACAAGCGCGCGACCAGCGCGGTCCACAGCGAGGCGCCAAGAGCAATCTCGGCCTCAGGAACCCTAAGCAGGCTCACCTTGCAGCTGGCTCACCCTAAATAGCGTCGTCTCGGCGTCCCAGGTGACCTGGACGCTCAAAGATGGCGCTCGCACTACTTCCCTCTCCAAGATGGCGCTCAACCCAAACCCTCCCGGTAACCCGGATCCGCCCAACAGCGGTGGTGTTCACACGAATTACAGTGCAGGTAAGGGCCAGAATGGAATAGCAGCAGGGAGGCAGGCTAAAAATAAAACTAACAAAGTTCAAAAAAGCGAAGGTTTTTAAAATACAGGAGCAAACAAGCGCGCGACCAGCGCGGTCCACAGCGAGGCGCCAAGAGCAATCTCGGCCTCAGGAACCCTAAGCAGGCTCACCTTGCAGCTGGCTCGCCCTAAATAGCGTTGTCTCGGCGTCCCAGGTGACCTGGACGCTCAAAGATGGCGCTCGCACTACTTCCGTCTCCAAGATGGCGCTCAACCCAAACCCTCCCGGTAACCCGGATCCGCCCAACAGCGGTGGTGTTCACACGAATTACAGTGCAGGTAAGGGCCAGAATGGAATAGCAGCAGGGAGGCAGGCTAAAAATAAAACTAACAAAGTTAAAAAAAACGAAGGTTTTTAAAATACAGGAGCAAACAAGCGCGCGACCAGCGCGGTCCACAGCGAGGCGCCAAGAGCAATCTCGGCCTCAAGATTTGTTGTAAATCAATTTCAAATGGTTTTCAATATTTTATGTAATTTTAACCTGGTTGGGAGGATGCATGGTGGTGCTGATAGGCTCTCAAGAATATTGATATAATTTATCTATTTTTAAAGCTTTATGAGCTTTGGCCGATTATTGATTATTGATTAATGTTTTATTTGTACATTGTTTATTTTAATGTGTATTATTCAATTTTGCACTGTACACTTTTATGGTTCTATTTGAGCCGCATTAAGTTTCTTATTGAGAAAACACAAGTGAATTCCTCTTCCGTTGCTGCAAAAATTAATATATCATACTGGAAAAATAATTAGATCTTTATGTGCTGAAATATGCCTGAAGCTAAAGCCTATCCAACAGGAAGACTGGTAAACTGAAAAACTCATTCCATTGTGATGAATACAATGAGCTTTTAAGACCTAGGATGCAATTTGATCTAATTATTTTCAGATTTCAAATCTAATCTAGTAACATATTTTTGCATTGTTCAACAACAATATAATCTCAGATATTCTCAAGAGGGAAACTGTCCAAAACTATGCATTGGTTCAAACTCCTCAAATCTACACAAAACTTCAGGCATCAATCCCACCTTTTTCGTGAATGAAAAAATCTAAATCTCCTTATCTACATCGACTCAAAATAATACTAGAAGAGGAAACCCTAATTAAATCCATTAAAGGAGAAAGGTGTCAACATGACAGAACCTCTGTATAAGTTCTCCAAAGGGAAAGAATATTGTATAGCTTGAAGCCACACAACAGAATGTCGCAAAGAGGCCTGAACCTCTTTATGTCTAACAGGAGTCTGAATAATCTGAAGTGAGATCATCAATTATACCTAAAAAAAGAGCTTTCAAGAATCCTGTGTCACATGTCTCATTATTTTCCACCTTCAAAGAGTAAAACTTGGCAACTACAAGTGAAACTTCTTTCCTTTGGTCCACACATTGTAACATCCATAGAATCCTCCTGTCTCCCTCTTCCACAAGGACAGTACTCCTCCCTTTGTTCGTTAAGGCTTATCTTTGCCAATGGTACTCCTCCTGAACCTCACTTTCTCTTTCACATAATGTGTCTTTTTCTTTTCTTAAGATCAGACAACTGCACCAGCAGAGGAAAGAAAAATATTGCATGCAAAGCAAAAGTTCACGTTGAAGGTTAGTGTGGCAAGCATCTCAGATCATGTTTTCGAATGCATGATTACAAATACATATACTGTTATAATATTGATGTAGAGTACTATTCAAATGGATACATTTTCAGTTATAAAATAATTGCAGAGTATTATACAAATTAGTATGGAGCTATATAAGAATTAACAATATTTTTCAAACCAAACAAATGCACATTTGTATATGAGAACTGCAATTCAATGTTACCGTAAGGAAAACGTTAAATTGCACACTTTTGTAAATGTCGAGGTTTCCATAGTAAATGCACATTCTGTATCTGTTCGGGTGCATTACATTATGATAATAATGTTAAATCACACAAATTCATGAGGCCATGTGTAAATATATATTTAGCATAATCAAACAAAAGGTAGAGCCAAAAGTCATACATCACAGATTGCAATCTGATATTATCTGACGGGCCATCTAAAACCTTAAGGTCTTGAGCATCTTTCATCTAGAGTCTTTCAGGTATTTCATGGCATCATAATACTTACTGTGGCTCTCCTCTAACTCTACATCTGCCTGATTTCTCATCACTCCCGTCTATCTAGTGCATACTTGTATACCTTAAAGATCATTGGTAGGAGTATTGCACAGAGAGCAATTTTCAAAAGAGGTTTCAATATAGTCCCCAGAATTCCACTTCCCTAGCTTCCAAACTACTTGCCTACTGAAGCAAATCAACTTCCAATAGCTTTTCAAGCACCTTTCACTTCGAACTCTTTCGAATCATTTGCCAACTCAGGTTTGTTCCGAATGTATTTCTCCAGATCGTTACTTTCATCTGGGATGTTAGTACAGCATTGCTGTACTTTTTCTACCCTCCTTTGCAAGTAAAAGATCAAGCGCAAGTGCGTTTTGCACAACCATAGACCTTATCGCAACCATCTCAGTACTTACAAGTAATAAAGAATTTGCAGTACTATTGGCCAATGTATCCACTATTATAGAACGCTTTCTAATTTTCATATCATTAAGAAGGATTCCTACAGAAGGGGTTATGGCACCAAATATTTCTCCTACTACTTCCGCTGCACTAACACTGTGTCTAGTTCTAGGTCTTGTTACCCTTAAATGATCATTAAAATGTCCCACATTGAAAATCTTTGGGAAAACTATACCAAGATAACATATACCTTGCGATCCGTTGGGTAATTTAAAATATGCATACTATCCACAAATAAAGTACACTCCAGGAATCACAGGATCCCATCCCTCCTAGAAAAGGTCATTTTTCCCTCTCACCTTGAAAATGTGTTCAATTTACTCTTACCTATAAATAACGGTCTTTATAATTCTGATCAATATGTACATAAACCTTTACCCTATGTTGCCAATCTAATGTCAAGGTGGGGAAATATCCCTTCACCTGTTGTTCGATTTCTTCACTACTCCACCTGTGGTGTCTCTTAAGATCGTTATCAGTTTCAGATTTGGAATCTAGAACTCTCCTTCTATCTTCCACTAAATTCAAGAATGTCGTCACCCCATCTGACATTAAACAACTCAAATTATGTCTGTGTGCATATGCAGTGCAGTGTCGACTGGCTTAAGAGACACAAAATATTTCCCTGCAATCTCGCACCTTAAAATAACGATTCTCATTCAAATGTTTAAACATAGGAACTTCTGTAAGGACTAAATCATTATTCAAAATCTACCTAGTAAAAGACTACAAAAAATTATGTATGTCAAAGGAATGTGGTGTTTGGTGATGCCAGGTGCAGCTGGTGCAGGAAAGAGTGGTGGGGAGGGGGTTGGAAAGTGGACAAAAAACGGAATAGGGAAAATAAAATAAACAAATAAATAAAACTACTAACTTTGTGCAAGCACAAGGTACTGCCCCATCCCCACTCCACTGCTTCTACCTGCACTGGCTGCGCCTGGGTATTACCAGTGCAGAGACAGAATATTGAATCACAAATATCGAGTTGTGCAAATATTAAGTTGTAAATATCTTGGGTCAGAAATATCTCAAGCATGAATTTTGTTCTCAAGTATATCAAATTAAGGTAAGTAATATCAATTTCAAAAATATCAACGAGTTTAATATAATTTGCAAAAATATAGTTGTTGAAAATATTGTTTGTTTATTAATGTTACGTATTTTAGTATATATTTTATATGTATGTGTTGTATGTTTTTTCTATAAGAATTGTTTGCATTTTCAATATATGTGTTACATTTTTAGTAGTTATTAATTTTTTTAATTGAATTTTGCGCTTTTAGTTCTCTAGCGTGTTGCGGGTTTATAGAGGAATAGGGTGGGAGAGAGTTTAATTATGTTAAATGTATTGATTATTTTATATTTACTTATATTTGTTTACTTGGGATGTTATAGAGTTAAATGTGTAAGGTGGTTTATTATTAATTACTAAATAATTGGTTGTTAGTTCATGTAAAATAATTATTAGGTAATTAATTATGGTATTGTGTAATTCGTTTTAGTTGTGTTGTGGTGTTTATAGGAGATAAGGGTGGGAAGTAATTTATTTTTAATTGATGAATTAAAAATTGGATGTCAATTAATTTTAATTAATGAATTGGTTATTAATGATGGTAATTGTGTAATAAATTGTGTGTGTGTGTTTTAGTGTCTATAGGTGTTAAGAGTGGGAAGTATTTAATTTTTAATTGATGAATTATTATTTTGATGTTAATTCATTTTAATTAATTTATAAATAAGTATGGTAACTGTGTGATTAATTTTAGGCGAGTGTTTTGGTTTTTATAGGAGCAAAGGGTACGAAGTAATTTGTATTTAATTAATTAATATATAGTTGTGAAATAATGTTAATTATTTGACATGTATCTGGGGTAATTTTTTATTTTTGTGTCTGTTGTTTTTACTTTTAAAGGAGGAAAGGGTGGGTATTAAATTAATTTTAATTACTTCATCATTAGTTAGTGATATTAATAGTTTTTAATTTATCAATAAGTTCCAATTAAGTTTTGTTATTTTAGAGTTTAATTTAGGTGTGTGTTGTGGGTTTCATAGTGTTAAAGTTTGTGGAGTCAATTAATGTTTATCAGTCTTTTTTAATAATAATATTTTTAAATGGGTTATTATTTATGTTAATTTTGGAAAACAAAAAAATAAAAATTGTTGAAGGGTTTTGTTATTGGTGTGGTGTGGTGTTATAGGGTAGGAAATATAATAAATACATTTATGTATTAATTACTTTTTTTTCTGTAAAAGTGTTAAAGTTTAAAAGACGTTTTTTTCATAAATGTTTTTCATTTTATTTAATATACTATTTATTGTTTTTTTATATGTATTTAATATTATAATAGTGTTTCTTTATATATATTTAATATATTCGATTTTTCATTTCTAAACATTGTTTATTTTTATGATCTTTTATGATTTTTAATGTTTTTGATTTTAACTGTTTGAAGGCAAATATTATTTTTGTCTCTTTGCTATCCAACACTTTCCCTAATGTTGCACTCACTAGAGTGGGAATAGTTATTTTTACCTCTCCTCTATCCAGTACTTTCCTTACTGTTGCACTCACTGGAGTGTGAGGAGTAATTTGTTCCTCTCTGCTATCCAACACTTTCCCTACTGTTGCACTCTCTGGAGTGGGAATAGTAATTTTTACTCCTCCGCTATCCAACATTTTCTCTACTGTTGCACTCACTGGAGAGGAAATGGTAATTGTTACCTCTCCCTTATCCAACACTTGCCCTACTGTTGCATTCACTGGAGTGGGAATAAAAAATGTTACCCCTCCGCTATCCAACAGTTTTCTACTGTTAAATTCAGTTGAGGGGGATTGTAATCTTTACCACTCGGCTATCCAACACTTTCCATACTGTTGCACTCTTTGGAGTCGGAATAGTAATGTTTACCCTGCCGCTATTCAACACTTTCCCTACTGTTGCATACTTTGGAGTGGGAATAGTAATTTTTCCCCTCTGCTATCCAACACTTTCCCTATTGTTGCTCTCACTGGAGTGGGACTAGTAAGTTTTTACCCCTCCACTAGCGAACACTTTCCCTATTGTTGCACTGATTGTATTGGGAAATTTAAGTTTGAATGTTTTTTAATATTTGAATGTTTTAATTTATTATAGAATGTGTTTTTTATATTTTAAATTATTGATATATATATAGTTAATGTTTATAAAATTGTAAAGTTTTAAAATAAATTAAAGATAATACTTGAATAATTTTTTTAAGCAAATATATATGTATAAAATATTATGTTTCTGTGTTCATCTTTTTTAAATTAAGTTTATTTGTTATATTTAGTTACAATTTATATTAAATGTAATTTACTTGGTTAAAATTTATATTAATATTTAATATTTAATATATATAATTTTATATTATATATATATATATTTAAATCAATATTTTTCTATCAATATTTTTGTACTTACCTGTTTAGGTATGGGAGTTGATATTTTTGTAGTCTATATATTTTGTTCTCGATATTTTGAACATCGATATTTACGTCATTGTTATTCTATCAGTGAACCAGTGATACCCTCTGTAGCAGACGCAGGCAGCCGAGTGCAAACATAACAATGCTGTGCATTCATAGTGTTGGGGTATTCATTAAGCAATCTAAAATAGGAATATGAAGAAAAATCTCCCCTTGATAGATCTGTGTACAATTTCTTAATCCCAACAACTGTATGTTACTATCAGCAGGATGTGGTGTAGTGGGACCAACAGTAGGCTTGGTTTCTACTGACCTATATGTAGCTGAATATAACACTGGAAACAATATGATTAGTACTGCAACTACACCTATTAGTGTGCATACTATGATTTATCTATGCCTGTCTGTATTAGAATTAGCTTGCAATTCTTCATTGGAACCTAAACCTTTGTGTGGAACTTGGCAGCTGCATAGTTTTTTCTGTAGGTTTCCATCTATGCAAGCAGCAAAACCAAAGTTCAAATAATATGCAACAACAGTATTTACAAAGGTATTCATGAATTTTCCTTAGCCCTACTCTGTGTTCTTCTAAAGGACAAACTTAGGCTCCTTAAGCTGCTTTGGGCTTTGGCACTATTCTTTCTTCCGCACAAAGTCTATTTTAAATGTCTCTAATAAGAAACGGTTGAAGTTCATTAACAATCAGTTCCAGAATGAAGTGTTTCAGTTCTTTGATCAGTACATTTGCATACAGGAAAATAATCTTGGCCACATCCAGTATAAGATGTCTCAAAGCACTCAATCGCACTAACAGAGGAAGTTCAAAAATAAGATCGAACTGAAGATCAAGTTCCTGAATTTTCAATTGAACTTTCACTGTGATCCCAGAATTCCCAGAACTTGTTCTCCCTGTCACTTTCAGGGAAGTAAGCCCATTCAGGTAGAAGAAGAGTACCTCCAACAGGACACTCTTGCTCACTTTGACCTTCTGAGTGCAGTCTCTTCTCCTTCTCTGTCACTCAGATCAGAATACTCAGTATCCTCCAGGATAACTGGGAGGTCACCTACTCCCTGTGGGACCAGTCTCCCCCGCCCCTACCTTCGAATGCCAACGTTCTCCTGTAGCCGCTCGCAGTTCCACAGCACTAGGCCCTGCATCGGAGTCAGAGTCTGGCTCAGTCACAACCACAGGACTTGCCTCCCTTTCTTCAGTTTCCCCAACCAACTCTCCAGGACCTTAACAGGCAGAACAATCGCTGTTTCAGGTTCTTGCTAGTCACCTGCAGCTTGACTAATCTGCTCCCATAATCACTCAACCACTACTGGCACTTCTGGGAGAGGTTTTGTTAAATCATCAAGGAGACATGGAAATCAGGAGTATGGGCAGCATATATCCAGTTGGGGAATCGTCCGCACTTCACAGCAGTTGTGGTAACAAGATCACTTTGAAGGGCCCACGCCAACAAGGTTCCATAGAACTCTTTAGGGCAGGTTTCTTCACCAAGACTGAATCTCCAGGACTAATGTCATGGCACTGCTCCTGATGGGGTGAGAATGTGGTAACTGCAACCTGATGAGACACAGAACAAACTATATCTGCCAGTACTTAGGCATAATCAAGTATCAGATTATCAGTGATGTTCACAAGTGCATTTGCAGGTATGGCTGGCAACTACATTGCCCTGCCCATGATGATCTCATGGGGGTACAATCTTGTCCTACGATCAGGTACACTGCTGAGACTCATTAACACAATCGGCAAAGCATCAGACCATTTCAAAGACATAAAAGAACACACTTTTGCTATACATTGAATTATAAAATACAGAAATACAGCTCACTATATCAAGCAAAAGGTAAAGGCATATTTACCACAAAGAGTGTTCAGAGATTGGTTACATGAGAGTTTGCAAAGTTGTACACTTGCAACCCTGCTATGCTGATTTGAAACCCTATAATTTAGTTATCAAACCTCCCAAAGATGGATCAAATAACTAAATTGCTGTCTGTCTGTAAACCGTGTTTACAAATAACCCATTTGCATGCTCTTTTGGGAAACTTATGAGTGCACTCTTCATGTTGCTTCCCCCTCACATGCATTCTCTGTGTTGCTTCCGGTCCCCGATGTTGCTTCAACCCCCAACAATCCCTGCTGTTGCTTACGCAAACCTGCCACTCTTGTTGCTTCACCCACCCATTTTGCCCCCTTGGTGTTTCCATACCCTACCTGCACTTGCTGTTAACCCCACCCGCTTTGTAATAAAAAAAAACACTTTCTCAGATTTTGTTTTCTTTTTTATTGACTGATCCAATTTGGATTGATCAAAACAAAGGGGAAAAACAGCCATGTCACTTTCTAGTCACGCACAGAAAATGATACCATATGCGTTTTAGGTTTTGCCCAACACAAAAGCTATAGTAAGCAAAAAAAGAAAGCGCTAAACAGGCTTAGAACCATCCAATTACTTACCATTACTTTCTGATTGGTTGGCTTCAACATAACTCTAATTTCCTTGCTTCTTATTAGTCAGCACCTGCTGCACACATTTTGCTTCCTCCAGGCACTCGAAAAAGTGTATGTGTCTGCAGTCCCTCCCTCTTCCCAACATTTAAGCTCATGACTCAATCTCCCTGCCCCCTCTTCCCGCTGTCCATTGTGTTTCTGCTTCCTCCCTCCTTCCCTGCATCTCCCTGCAGCTCCCTCGTGTTGCTTCCCCTGCCCTCGGTCCACTGTCTCTTTTATTTCTGCTTGCCCTAGTTAGGCATATTCATATTGCACTGTAGCATGGGCTGCTGTGCAGTATGACTTAAAGGAAAAAAGGAGGCGCTATTTTGTGGTCAAAGCTGACTGAGTCATAGCGCTATTTTTTATAACTTTGGGCTGTGTTGTACTGCAGCCCATGCTGCTGTGCAACACGTCTAGAAAAACATTGATAATGCCAATGGATCTCTCCTAGGTGAAACCTAAAGGCTTTTCCAATGCTTGTCTCTTCTTATTTAGCCATGCTGCACAGCGTTGGAGATGCGGTACAGCATTGCTCAAACATAGGGTCAAACCCAAGGGGTCCCAAAGGTGAGAACTTTTTACTTTGCCAATGTTTTCTTCTTTTCTTGCTGACCTGTGTGGTGGAGGTTATTGTCTGCAGTTTTAGGGGCCTGGAGCAGCCGTGCTGGTCTCTCCAGCAGCCTGCAATTGTGTGCAGAGCAAAGCATTCTCCCAGAGGGGCAATGACTTTTTCAACATATTTTCGGTGAGGCTGATTGCCTTGAGCTCCTATGAACTAGATACCCCTGCTGCCGGTCCTCTTATTCCCCTCTGGGCCTACTGTTTGTTTAGACTCTACATGTTAATCTGCCTCCCAGCACTTAAGGCCTGACCTTCAAATACCATGTGTACATGTAAATGTACATGTATTTATATAGCGCAAATCACCGACACGGTATCTAAGCGCTTGCTTAGGGAACCCGTCCTGGTATTCCCCTGTGAGATACCCCGGCAGGGTATCCACAAGGTGAAAGCCAGGCATCCCGCCGCGAGGGGCCGTAGTGGAGATTAAGCAAGCTATTGCCCAGAGTCGCAGAGTGTGACCCCGTGAGTCGAGTAGGCACCGGAACGAGAATTATCGAGTCCGTGGAATTTTGAGCCCGAGACCCGCCGAGGCGGGGAATCGAACCCTGGTCCACGGCCGATCTCAGCTTCCGGGTCTGCCGCCTCTAACCACTGAGCCACCCACCATGCCTAACAGAAACTAAAAGCCAATAACAATTGACATCTAACTTCTGCACCCAGGATAAACCCACATCCTGAATTTCTCTGTCCCATCACAGAAACTTTAACTTTCCATCTGGAATCATATTTACCATCTCATTCATATGTATCAGGTAATACTCTGCTACGAAATGACAAGTTGACCGTGTCCCCCCTAAAGTATCAGATGGCTCATGATGATGCTCTCCATGCTTGAGACGCAACATCCCTCATTTCAAGTAGATTTGCTACCTCAATTTATGTTTATGTCCGATTTATCAATAGAAGATGATCAGCAACACCCCTAAAAAATCCTGGTATGAGAAAGCTTTTTCCACACATTACAGATATGTGCACATAACATTTATCACTCTTAAGTCTTGTTTACATTTCCCCAAAAGGTAGACCCCAGGAGCTTGATCTTGGTTCTACTCTCACAAGCAGATGAACAAAAGGTTGGGACAACTTCAGCCTTTACTAATCTCCACTAAGGTTTTGGCTCTGATTTAAAACCTCTCTAACTTAAGCAATGCACATGGTCAACAACCAAGCATCTCTACCGAGCAGCAAATGAAGTTATTTATCCTGAGCAGCAGTCCAGTTCATTAATAAGTCCACAAATATACTCGGGTAGAGATCTTCTTTAGTTTTCAATCTTGCTTTATTCCAAATTTTCAATCTTGCTTTATTCCAAACTCAGCTTTAGTACAGCCAGTTGAAAAACTCAAAACTGCAGTCAACACGTGTTTCCTCTCGTGGAAAGTGTCCCACCAACTTCCTCATGGCAAAAGAATCATGGTAAGGAAAGGTCTCATATCAAATCTGATTTATGGCCATCAATTCACGATTCACTAGGAGCACTCTCCCAGAAATTCTGAGCAAGTACACTATTACTCTGTATGTTGGAAACTGTGATTAGTAAGACAATTTTGAGCCTATAATTCAGTGTTGATTTGAGACCTTTCCTAACCATGATTCTTTTGTCCTGAGGAAGTTGGTGGGACACTTTCCACGAGATGAAACACATGTTAGCCGCAGTCTTGGTTCCTTGGATTGGCTGTACTAAGGCTGAGTTTGTAGTAAAGCAAGATTGAACATTTGGAATAAAGCAAAATTGAAAACTAAAAGAGATCTCTATCAGAGTATATTTGTGGACTTATTAATGAACTGGACTATTAATCTAGATAAATAACACCATTTGCTTAAAGATATTCGGGGACAGTTGTCTTTGAATGTGGAAACGTTGGGTGGCCATTTCTTGTTATCCTTTGAGCAGCCTGATATGCAACTTTGTGTAATTGTGTACAACCCACCTCAAAATTTTACCCTGCCACTAGTTGTTTTTGTATTTCTCTCTACTGAGCTGCCTCACGCCATTAAAACCACCCAATGTCTGCGTCTTCCTATCTGCCTGATCTGCCTCACTGCCTTTAGTATAATGTGGGTGTAAAGAGAAACAAAACGCATGTTAAGTTGGCCGTACGAGTCTGTTTGATTCTCGCATCCGCCCATAGGAAGAGATAACTGGATATCTAACCATTAAACAGCTGAAAAGGTGTCAGAACTTTCCCACTCAGGTGACTCAAAACCATCTCTTCTAGTCCTCTCATTAATTCCTTGAGGTAGGAAAAGCATGCCAAGGGTGCAGCATAGATTGCAGAGATGCTCACAACTTGACCAACACAGCAGTCTTTCATATAATTTTTTTACTTTCTCAGCCTAACTAACTTCCTATCTTACTGCATATTCACATCATCCTGAGCATGCATAAGAAACCATAGCCACCAAGAAATTCTGAAACTCTGATATCCTTTAAAAGCATTGTACATTGTAAAACATTGTAGTGTACCTCCTCTCTCAAATCAAACAAACCACTTCCAGTGCACCACACATGCACCCTAACAACTATGAAAAGACTACAATGGACCCGAAACACTGCTGCCCGACTACTCTTCCATGTAAAGCCACAAGCCCACATCTCCCCTACCTTGAAGGCCCTATGTTGGTTACCGGTTGCCAGAAGATCCACATTCAAGCTGCTTTCTATCACCCACAAAGCGATACATGGAACAGGACAGCTCTTCATCAGGAATAAAATCGCCAAGTATATTCAACAAAGGAACCTCTGCTCTAGATCGGCACCTCACCTCAAAATTTCATCCTACAAGAAAAAACCCATAGGTGGCATATCCTTCTCTGTTCAATCAGCCAAACTGTAGAACTCTCAACCCACAAACATAAGATCCATGGATAACTATCTTGTCTTCAGAAGATAACTCAAGACTTGGTTCTTCCCCACATAACCGCCACGCTCAAACATGGATGTGCAGCGTGTCCCTGTGTATGTGAGCATTTATTTGGACTCTATGTTTGTACCTACATATGTGTACTCATTTGTATAAACATGTATAATAGTTGTGTTTGTAAATATGTGTTGGTTCTGCTTTACAAGTAATTATATTACTTATGGTTATACTATTCATTGTTTAATGGATGTTTAGGTCCCTGCATAAATAAGTAAATGTTTATTATAACAGTTTATCTTCAATTTTATTATAAAAATTTAAAACAAACAGATACATTGGCTGGAAGTACAGCAACACTTGAAAGTCTGAGTTTATTAAATACAACTTAAATCTACATATATTACCATAGCACCTTTGACAAACCTCCACACTGCCCCAGTTCAGGAAAGACCTCAAGATCTTGCTCTTCGGATGAAACCAGCATGCTACGTAGTCGCCCCCCATTAGCGCCTCACAGGTGAGTAGCTGTGCTTTATAAAACCCTGATTGATTGATTCCATATACATATACACCTCTAATGTACTTCTGTATCTTTATATTTTTTACTTTATTTCTAATTCAGCATCTCCAATACACTACCCTATATCTCACCCTATACCTCTTTAATAATATCCTCTACCTCCACTCTCTGACTAATCCCAAACCTCATTTTACTACTCTCTCCATTGCACTACCCCATTTCTCAATCTATGGCTCTCTCAATATATCCTCCACCTCCACTCTCTGACTTATCACAAATCCCATTCTGCTACTATGATCCCCAAAATGACCATTTCTAGACTCTTCCCTCCTCTACCACTCTTTGCAGAATTTCAAACCTCCTTTACTATTCAGATCTCCCAAAAAAGCCTTTCTAAAGCCTTCTCTACAACTCTTCCCACTGCCACCTCTCCTTTACTCATCCCACACCTACTTCTACTGCTATGATCCAAAAAAACAAACACTTTCTAGACCCTTCCCTCTTCTATCCCTCCACTATCCCTTTCAATCGAACTAACAGACTCACAAGTTGACTGCTCAAATTAATGTCATATTTCCCTATACTAATTCCCCTCTAATCTTGTTTGGGTTCCAGAGTGGCGTGCTACCTGCTGAAAAGCGCTTCATCACCCCATCAGAGATAGCAAGCGCTACATATATGCATACCCGTCCCTTTTCTATCCCTCCACTATCCTTTTTCAACCCAAATAACAAACTCACTTGTCCACTGCTCAAATTCATTTCATAGCTCCCTAAACTAATTCCCCACTAATCCTCTTTGGGTCCCGGAGTAGCGTGCTATTTTCCGAAAATTGCTTCGACACCTCATCAGGGGTAATGCGAGCTATATAAGTACAATCACAATACAATACAATACAATTATGTGCCTCATATCGATGTCCACAGCTCATCTGACCCGCCTTTGGATGAAGCATCCTCAACAAGGGCTCTCACAGTGCCCCACCAGAATTTAACGTACATTTTTCACA
Organism: Lissotriton helveticus; assembly: GCF_964261635.1. Classification (NCBI taxonomy): domain Eukaryota; kingdom Metazoa; phylum Chordata; class Amphibia; order Caudata; family Salamandridae; genus Lissotriton; species Lissotriton helveticus. The sequence goes on from NC_136067.1 coordinate 1,473,373,028, forward strand.
AGCCTATCTTAGTCCATTGTCTGGCCCATGCTCCAATGCAGTCAACCTGAAATTGTGACTCTGTCCGGTCCGGCATGATCAGATAACCACAGTTGGTGCATTGCGTTTTGGGGCATTTTTTACATTGAAATCTTTAAAATTGCATATCTTCAGTTCTCCTAATTGGATTTTTAACTATTTCGGTCTCAAATAATAAACTCAATGTTACTCTATTTTTTTAATTTGATGTGGGATTTTTCTGTTTTCATGTTATTATTGTTTGTGGGCTGCATAAATATCTTACTTTACATTGCCTCTAAATTAAGTCCGACTGCTTTTGGGCCAAGCTACAGAGTAGACAAATTGCGTAATAGGGCAATGTGTAAAGTATTTATTCAGTGTTAAACCTGAAAAAAGTCAAAACATCACACATTGAAAATCCTAACCTGAATTTAAAAAATAGAGTACATTATAATAAAAAATGACATAAAAATAGCAACAATCTAATAAGGGGAAAACAGAGATATAGAGCTTTAAAGATTTAAGTGAAAATAGCGCCGGGAAAGCACCAAATGCCAATGACAGTCAATGTGTAGTGAAGACAGGGTCCTGCTTGCACACATTGCTATGTAAGCATAAGCCTATTAGAAGTTTAAACGCGATTTTGCCACTTTGCAGCTTTTGCACACGACACTACATGTAACTGTTGTTGTAAGTTAAACTGCTTGATTTTCCTTGCATGAGAACGGGCTGTTTTTCACATCCCTAGACTTACGGCGCAACCTTAGTCTGTACACTGCGTGCAGAAGCCTTCAAGGTCATAATAACAATGTATTTTATGATTTAGGTGAGGCCAATGCTCTAGACACAACACGCACACAGCTGCAACCAACTGAAATTCTAGAGCCTTTAATATTGCTCTGTATTCATGATTCGGGCACTTAGAGAAAAACCTTTCCAGTGATAGAGAGCTTTGCTGATCTTGAGATGTGATTCACCTCTGCTGATCCTCGAGGTAGGGGGGTCCCCATTTAGGCTTCAGAGACCTTCTAATATTGTAAAACCTAGTTCCTAGCAGGGGAGGGTGGTACACAAGGCGCTATATGACCTGTCTCCACAATCACTATAACATGATTTCTCCCTTTGTGTTTTATGGAATTGTAACAATGCTGATTGTTTTATTTCTAAACATATGCCTGCTTATGTTTGCCAAAATACTGCATCTTAGAGCACGTATTTAAAAATAAACATTTTAAACTTTTCCGTGTCTCTGATCACTCACGTTGTGGACTGGTATGAGAATAAAAACGAAAGAGTGTTCTTAATTCCCACCATTCCTGAGAGTACCCTAAGTCGCATGTTCTGGGTTGTTTAATCATTGATAGCTTCGCTATAGGACGGAGATCTAATGAGACACTGATGCTAGTCGGATAGGGGTTCTGGGTACTGAGGTGAGTTTTTTGGTACACCACAATTCACTGAGGTCCTGGGTTCCTGGGCATAGTTCTGTGCATGAGCAGAATCCCCACAACATGGCGCACCTAACATTTGGTCTTATATCTGAGATGCTCGTATAGTGCTGGTATTAGTTCACAACACCCTCACTCCTGTTTCCGGTTGACAGCAGTGACGGATTTACCTACCTATATGGATGTATTATAGGTTTATTCAAGCTTGAGATTTTAAAAGATTTGTTTTTTTAATTACTACCCTTTTTGTGCTACAATTCTTATAGATTGTTTTTTCTGTACTGTGTCCTTATGGGTGATATTGATATTGTACAGCATAGTCGCGTACCACTTCGGAATCATTTGGCACAGTACGGGGTATCCACTGATGGTATGGCGGTGATCTTTGTGGTTAGTGCTGATGCAGCATTCCCCTTTGAGCTTTTTTACTCTTGGGTTAGGTTTCCCGCTATGAATGCGGATGATCGTACATTCTATAAGTACACTCCCCCATTGGTGCCTGCAGCCTATGCACCATATTGGACACAGGAGATTCGGCTTTCTGCTTGGCAGCATCAAGTTTGGTTTGATGGCGCCCTCCCCCATACTGTATCTGTAGTTCGGTTAGTTCTCTTGTCTATTTCTGGGGCCACTTGGCCAGTCTGGCCAGGTTCACACAGCATCCTCGTTATCTAACAGTCCCTGTTGCTGAGTTACGTTTACTCTATGCCTGCAGTATGTTTCCCACAACATCCGGGTGGAGGCACCTGGAGCTGAGGCGCAACCAGTTGGACCTGGCGGGATAAAAATGAGTTCCCGTCATGGTTAATTCGGTTATGGGCAAGCGCCCCCAGTATAAGGACGAGATGCCTTTCTGGCTTGCCGAGAAATTTGACCAACTGGAAGCAGTATTTCCTAATACGACTCCTGTGGAGAAGCACAGGATTCTGACCATTAGTTTGAGAACATCAATAATCGGGCCTTGAACGTGACATTTGTCTTCACAGACCAAACATGCACAGTCACACAGCATAGCCCTTTTCATACGCGGGCCGTAGAGCATGAATTACGGCATGTTTATCTACTTAGCAGCAGTGCCGGGGGGCGGTTGCTAAAGGCCAGGAAGGCAGTTACACGAGCTAAGTGGGGGGATAAAACCGGCATGGAAAATAAAACGTGCTCCTGTGTGTGCTGCTTTGCTCCCAGGGTTTTAAATGCAGAACACATGTCTAATGAACGTTCTCTGATTATGACGAAGTTTGCGGTGCTACTTTAGCACAGCCACTAAACATCACCACAATAAAGGAAAGGAAGGACACAACTTTGTTACATTATTTGGTATTTCTCAGCCACTAATTGTGCACACAGGTACATATTTCACCCACTCTCCATCCAGTGAGCCAGCAGCATTCTCCTTTCATGTCGCATGAGTATCCCCTCTTGCCTTCCCCAAGGATTTCGCCTCTCTATCTGTGTAGGCCGGGCGCATGTTTTCAGAAACTGCATCTGCATTCTCCAGATCTCATGGTGCTGACATGAAGAAAACGAATTGCAATAAACGCATACTAACTGAAAGTTACTATAAGTAATGAGTCACAGTGTTTTGATCCCAGAAAGATGAGAGGCCAAGTAGGCCCTGTTAAAATTTTAGTTTGTAACTTGTTTGCTGAGGAGCACAGAATGCACAAGATGCAGTATTTATCTTATGCACAGCACCGACTTCTCATTATTTAAAGTACCATTGCATACTTTTGTAAACTGGTTACAGAGGCTTAGTTTTTTCTAGTTCCAGGCAGTACCCCCTGGGCCTATTCCTTACATTTGAAATTCACATTTCCTGCTATGGTGTGAGAAGGCATTTCATGAAAAGGAATATAAAGTAGGGTTGCCAAAAGAAAAATGCCAGCCATGTGTTGTTTGTAGACACTAAATAGGGTTATAAATAATGGATCATTCAGGCAGCCCTTAAACACAATTAAAAGTGTTTTCTATTTATATTTGCTATTCGAAGTATGCCTAGATAAGTGCTGAAAATAGGGCTTTAGGTGACTGCTTATTTTTGTCCTGTATGGGGTATCAAAATGAGCTGGCAACCCTAATCATAAAACTGGATGTATAAGCATATTATTTCCTACATCCTAGATCCCTATTAATGCCAAAATAACAATAGTTTAACTTATACCTGAAACACTACGTTGCCAGAAATAACATGCTGAGTTACTTCAAGTGTCCGAGAATGCACCCTGCATTCAGGCAAGTCACTCCTCTTTCTCGCCCTTCACTTTTACGCTCACCCTGTACTCACAGCAATCACAATGAACTCACACTGAACACCATGCACTCACACCATTCACCCGCTCACCCTGCACTCACAGTCCTCACTCTGCACTTCGCAATGCACTTGTGCTGTTTACCCTGTACCTCACCCTGCAATCACACTAATGCACTACTCACCCTGCACTCATGCCACACTTCACTTACCTGTCCCCCTCACTCCTCAATCTGCAATCTCACTCGAATAAGCCCATCACTAACCATGCATTCTTTTGTTCAAATCTGCACTTACATATGGTCACCTCACTCACCCTGCAGTCGCTCCTCTTACCCTACTCTCACACTGTTGCATCATTCACCGTGCACTCTTTAATCTATACCTACTCAGGACCATTAACTTTTAAACAGTAGGCACAGTATTTCCAGAATGGATGACTGATTACTGCAGTAATCACCAAGGTTGGATTAGGAACAAAAGAAATACCATAAAGGGACCTTCAGAGAGATGAAAAACAAAATAATGTGCATATCTCCCACCTCTTAAGCCATTGCTAAGCGCTGCATCCTATTGCACAATAAGCTGCATGCACCCCAGTCAGTGGTCCTCATGCACAACATGGAATGGGAACGCTTCCAACATAGCATCCAAACAAATACAACACCCTTCCAGCCACACACCCTACACATATTGTAGCTTGCTACTCATGTAGGAAAGCACTTCAGTGCTCCACCTAGGGGTAGTAGATCCTCTATAAATATAACAATACAATAAATTCAAAACCGCTCCATCTCTTCTCTTCTTGGCTCTGTCCTTTAACGCCTGCCTCCTTGAAGCCATCCATTCAGTTCATGCCTTCTTGCATCTGCCTTCAACTCCTTGATTCTTCGCTCTCGCCTTCCTCATCCGACTTTTGAGTGATTACCTCCTCAATCCTATCCCTTCTGCTATTTCCTTCTTGTATCTCTCCCTTGAGCACTTACCTTCTTGCATCCATTCCTCCAGTGCCTGCCTTCAAGTATCCATTACTCCAGCTCTCTAAATAAGCTGGTATGTTTAAGGTACCGTAGTGTTTTGTAATAATACTTTGTATTTTCCATCCTTTTAGGCAGTATTGGTGGAACAAAAGCCACAATTGCATTCTTGGTCGTGTACACAAAATATTCTTACTGCTACCTTCAAATCAAATCAAATCAAAGAACTTTATTCGGATATCCAAGTATCCACAAAAATACAAATACATAAAAACATCATAAAATCCCAAAGTACATACAAAAATGGACCACATTTATGGGTCAAGCATCGTCTGTCTTGCTCGAACAGCTATTCGCATAAAAGTGCCAGTACGAAAGATAAGTTCATCATCATCCAGGGTTAATATCATTAGATAAGCATTTTCCAGGCTAATGAGATTATATTTTTTAAAATACGAAGTTAAAAGCCATTTGATATATTTCATATAAAATTTGCAAAACGGATTGTCCACTTAGGCCGTCACATGGGCAAGGCAAAAATATCAAGTTCATTGTGGTGGCTGAGGGGAAAACAAAGTGCAAATTTAATTGTGCCTGCCTTTAGGCGAAATAATAAGCCCCGCTCCCAATGACTCATCGTAATTGTCAAATAGCGAGGCATGGGTAAGATCAAAATTTTCGTTGGCCAAATAAATAGAGCCAGTTGTCTTCAAAGATTCCCTGCATAATCTTTCTCGGCCGTACTGTGTGTATAAAGCATGTCGTAAATAATTTTTATGTGGGAGATCATTGGCAGTATGACTAGTAAAAACACTCCCTTGATTAATACTGCAAATGCTATTATACACTCCGGAGAGCCAAGGGATATCCATAGATTTATCCCAATTCAAACTGTCAGTGATAATATCTCTTGTGAGCGATGCCGCAGGGTTCTTCCAGATGGAAAGCCAGAAGAGAGCAGGGCGAGCACGGACAAAATCTTCAATAAAATTCACGCCCAATTCCTCATGACAAACATATTGTGGGGTGGAAATAGGAACGCAGAGTATCTTCCTGAGAAGTCTGTTCTCTTCAGATTGAATCGGTCGGCTCTTAGCGATACCCCAAACCTCTCCTCCATACGTGGCAACTGGAGTGCATTGGGCTTTATACATTTTTTAATTTTCCAGTAAGGTGCCAGTATTTGTAGAACGGGGTAAGCTGAGGATTGAGTTGATGGCCTTTGAGAACCTACCCCTGGAGTGAGCAATATGGTCAGTCCAGGAGTAAATAGGGAAAGCTGTTAGTAGACCACAGCTTATCAGCGCCCACCAAAATACAACCTAGCTGTCGTTTCTTAGGGCCACAGGACATAATAAAAGATTTCTTAAAATTAGTTTTTAGGTCGAGGGACTCCATGTAATCAACAAACCCCTTGACCGGGGCACGTAAAGCATTCGGACTGCGGCCCATAAGGACCGCATCATCTGCGTAAAGTAGAACAGGGAGAGATTTGCCTATAATTTTGGGGACGTAATTGGAAGGATGGGTTAGGATTTTGTGCAGCCCATTATTATAACTAATAAAATAAAAAGAAGGGGGGCTAACACACACCCCTGTCTTACCCCTCTATGAACTTTTATAGCTTTTGTCACTTCACCCCCCTGGCCGATTCTGACACAGCATTTAGGTCCTTGTGCAAATAGGCCAAAAAATGCACAAGGGATTCATCCAGACCATAATTCAAAAGAGCTGTCCAAAGTTTCAATCTATTAACGAGATCTAAAGCAGAGGACAAGTCGATAAAGGCAAGATAAACTGCTGATCTACGTGCAATATTATATTTACCTAGGATTAGGTTTAGATTGAGGCACGGTTCAATGGTTCCTACCTTATTGCAGAAACCTAATTGGCAGCGCTCCAAAATACCATTGTCCTCAGTCCAGCTCAAAATCTTATTATATAAAATCCTGCCAAGGATTTTTAAAGTATTGTCAATAAGAGAGATAGGTCTGTAACAGCTAGGTTGAGAGCGGTCTCCCTTCTTGAAAATAGGGACGATGATACTTGATGATCAGGTGCAAGGAAGAGGGGCGAGGGTAAGATTATTAAAAACATTTAGGAGGAGGGGTGCCCAGACTTCCAAGTTTGATTTAATAATATTGATGGGTAAGCCATCAGGGCCAGGTGCCTTATTCCCTGCGCTCTGAGTAATGCCATCTTCTACCTCAGATAAAGTTATGTCAACCCTCGGTGGGTGGCAAAAGGACAGTGGAGCGGAAACCGATTGTGGTGCGGCATAAATGGTGGCAAAATGATTCACCTATGCTTCGCCTGAAATGGTACAGCTAATCGGGGTCAGGAACTGGCCTGAACATCGCAGGTCCTTGACAGCGGCCAAAAAGGCATCTCCCTTCCTTAGGTCAGCTGCTCTTGCTAATGCATCCCAACGGTCTTCAAGGATCTCTGTTTTCCTTTTGTTTATTGGCACTCTATACCTACGTCTAGCTTCTCTCACTTCAATGGGACAGTTAGGTTTGGAAGACAATGCCTTGCGCAATTCTCTGTTAGCCGCTGAACACTCACGATTGAACCATCTGGGGCCTGATTCAATTTCCCTGCGAGGTGCTGATAATAAGGATTTAGAAGCTGAACAAATCTTAACAAAGTCACAGACAACCTTGGGATAAGGGACCGTGTCTGACAGACATGAGTTAAAGAGACATAAATTATCTCTAACTAAGACACGCAACACTTCCTTAGTATTAATACCCCGCCGTCTGAGTCTAATTTTTTCTGTCGTGGGAGATAAGTTCCTAGCACAACATTCCCTTTTAAAAATGGGCCGTGATTCCAAACTCATGACAACCCTGATGGGTGTGTGGTCCCCTTGACTCATTGGGATGACAACACCCTCTGATAAACAGTCAGCGAGGTGAGGTGAAACAAAAAAATAATCGATAGTTGAAGAGCACCCCCTACCTCTAAAAGTTGGCACAAACTGGGCATTCGGTAAAAAATTGGCAGTAATATCCATGACATTTTGCAAATTGTGAGAGCTCAAAAAAGAACGCAATTCAGCACCCCTTTGGTAAGAAGTACCTTGCTCATTCGTCCTAATATGCGAAAGGGCATCGTTGAGCCTCGCATTAAAATCTACGCCCAACAAGATGCCACCAACTTTATCGAAATCTTGCCTGGGCTCTAAATTGGTAATAAGGTTAAATAGATCAATAAAATTCCTGTTTGGAATCGTATTAAAATCATTATTATAAAAATTTATCAAAAAGAAAGAAACTTTCCTTTTAAATAAAAGAGATTGGAAATGTAAATTATCAGTTGCTATATTCTTAACAATATTAATCAAGATAGAAAGGCCCCCAGATGGGCGGCCCAATCTGGGTTTGGCAGCTAAAATGTTATGGCACTGAAACCCATTAAGATGCAGCTCCTTCATAGTCGTGCACTCTAATACAAGATTGACTTTCTACAATTACATTTTCCTCAAAGAAATGAGCAAACCGCCAAGAAAGTATTTACGCGGGTCTCAAAAGGGCAAGTTAAATCAAAACAAGAGCAGTTTAAAGGCAAATTCATGAAAATTGACTCTATGTTTCGATGTCCTGGTGATCATGGGGCATCCTCATCATCTCATGTATCATTACCAGAAGGCGATGCAGATGCATCAACAACAGGAGACAAAGAAGCATTGCCACAATCCCAATTGGTCACACCACATGACAAAACATTACAGTGCTCTGATCAAACGACAGATGTACCTTTTAGCCTTGAAGCACCAATTGTGGCAGCACTGCAGGCAACAACAACTATAATAAACATAGAAAGCGAAAAGTAAAAAAGCTGTGGCAGCACTGCCTCCATCTATTTCAGAAGGAGTTGGAGAAATTGCAAGTACACCAGCTAGGCCTACACTGCTACCACTGACTGAAGAAAGTTATGAAACTGAGAATACACAATCAGCAAATGAATCTCTGAGTCTGCTATTACAAACAAGTGAAGGAAGTGTTGAAATTGTAAGTGCACCAGATGAATCACTGCTGCTACCAGTGGCTAAAGAAAGTGACAAACCTACTGATGTACAACTTGTTTCAGCAGTATTGCCAAACATTGAAGACAATATGAGTAAGGATGTGGAATTACATGGAGAAGAACTAGGATCAAGCAATAGTCAGTTTAGCCAGGATTTGTACCCAAGTGATAGTGGGAACTTTGAAGACAAACCTTGGCATGATATTGAGTTATGAAGGTTTGTTATTAGAAGTGGCCCATGCAAGCCTAGAGGACCCTTCCCACGAGATAATAAAAACAGGTGATTTTCCACAAAGTATCACTACAAGGAAAATAAAACTGGAGATAAGACTCTAGACTTTGGTTGTGTTACTTTTTAAACATGGAGAGTGCATACTGTGAACCTTGTGGATTTTGGAGATAGAAAATGTTCATCCTATCAGCAAGCATGGGCTAATGGTATAAAAGATTGGCAAGGCATGTCTCGAAAAAAATCTAAGTACATGAAATTACGCGATCACATTTAGTGACTTGTGCTGTACATGGAAAATGGAGGCAGGATGAGACTATTGATACACAACTGGAATCAGACTACAAAGAGCAGGTGAACTATTTGACACAAATTCTGAGTAGGATCATCAATTTTACACTTATGTTGTCAACTTACAATTTACCTTTCAGAGGACTTCGAGAAAAACTGAAAGAAAAAGATGGTGGGAACTTTCTGGCAGTCATTGAATTTTTGGCCAAATATGAACCTATTTTAAACCATCTGATTACAAAGAGACTAGAGTTAAATACTTGAGTCCTGCTATTCAAAATGAGCTTATTGAAATGCTTTCAAAGTAAAAAATTAGATAGTAAGTGAAATAAAAAATGCACCATTTTACTCTGTTATAATGGACACAACGCAGGACATTACAAAAGAAGACCAATTAAGCCTGGTTATCCGATATGTAACCCTGTGCCTTAATACTGAAGAAATTCCAACTGAAATCAAAATTAATGAAAGCTTTGTAGGTTTCTATAACATTACAGATCAAAGTGCTGAGGGGATAGCAACTGAACTTGTAAACCTTATAGAGGACAAAGGCCTAGTGCTTATTAAATTTAGAGGTTAGGGATATGATGGTGCCAGCACAATGAGTGGTATATATAGTGGAGTGCAAACCAGAATACGACAGAAAGAACCCAATGCAGTCTATGTACACTGTGCTGCTCATAATCTAAATTTAGTGTTAAATGATGCCTGCATGCACATTCCTGAGATTGCAGAATTTTATGACATTCTGCAGAAAGTATATTTATTTTTCAGCCAAGGATCAAACGGTGGGAACTTCTTACAAATACAAAAGAGAGCACAACTCATTCAAAGCCAACACTGAAGAGACTCTGTCCAACATGGTGGGCATCCAGACATGATGCTCTCCATGCTCTACGCTATTGTTTTATGGACATCATGAAAGCACTCACTTCCATTTTAATGCAGTCTAAAAAGGTTGAGGGGCACACAGAATCTCAGGGTCTTAGGAAGTGCATGGAGACTTTTGGGTTTGTGTGTTAATGGTTGTAATCCAATCCAAAGTGCCAATATTGTGTCCAAACTGCTTCAGTCTAAGGATCTGGACCTTTTACAAGAATCAGATATGTTAAGTAGTGCAGGGAATACATTTGCCAGTTTCAGAGAACAGTTCAAAGATGTTAAAAGCTCAGCATCTTCACTTGGAGCTGCATGGGGAATTTAATTGCGTTGTACACAAAAACGACAACGATGCAAAAAAAGCACTTTGATGAACTCTGTGAAGACCAAAGGCTGTGCAATCCTGAAGACCATTTTAAGCTTTCTGTGTTTTATGCTAACATAGATATTGTTGAAATTCAGATAAAAACTCGATTTGCTGATATGAACACCATAATCCAATGCTTTCATTTCATAATGCCTTAAGAAATCCTCAGAGCTAGTGAGGATGAGTTGTTTGAAGCAGCCATGACTCTGGCAGTTCATTCTGAAAAAGACTTGTCCCTAGAGTTTCCACAACAACTCATCGCTTTCAAAGCTGTGTTGAAAGAACAAATAAAACTTATCTCAGGTGGCACAATAAAGGATCTGGCTAACCTTTTATTTTTGAGAAACCATGCAATTTTGTCTGTTTTGGATGTTGCAACAGCACTGAAACTTTTTCTTCCAATTCCAGTTACTGAAGCCAGTGCAGAAATATCATTTTCAAAGTTAAAATTATTCAAGAACTATCTCCGAAGCACAATGACGCAGGAAAGGCTGTCGGGGCTTGCAACTTTAAGCATTGAGAGTGATCGGGCAGAAAAATTAAATGGGAAAGCACTAACGGAAGAGTTTGCGCAAAGAAAGGCAAAGAGGCAAACATTCTTTCAGTCAAGTACATCTATCCAATTCAGTGAACCAAGCAGTAGCAGCCTTCAGCTACCAGTCTAATTTGCCAGCCACTTTTCCTGGTGTAAGCAGTCTTCAACCTTGTGTCCATTCTTTAAGTATAGTTTTTCTGCTGTACCGGCCTTCAAACTCTGCAATTAATTTCATCAGGCTTTTGCAAGTACTGGTCCTACTGATAGTGTGAGTCTCAAAATGGATCTGTCCTTTGAATCCCATGAGAAAGCAGTAAGTAACATGGTTTTCTGCCAGTATATCATACATTAAATATTGTTCACTGATAAATAGGCTACCTCAATATTCTGAACATACGTTTATAGAGACATGAAAAATTTATTCAGTTTACCCTTACTATATGCACCCCCTTGACACTTTATTTTGCACAGACAAAAGGGGCACCATTTGAGTAAACAGCTTTGTTTATTTTGCTGGTGAGCGTGTTATTGATTTGCAGGTTACTTAAATATTTGTGCCTTTATGCACAAACTAAAGGAGCATACTTTGTCGACTTGTTTAATGTTCATGCTGCTAAACTTCTTTTCGTTTTTACCACTCGCGTTGAAATATTTGCACCTTTATTCACAAATAAAAGTGGAATTGTTTGACTGGACGGGTTTGATGTTTATGCTGCTAAATTGTAATTGCTTTACCAGGCACTTTGAAATATTTATGCTTTTATGCACAAACAAAAGGAGAATTAGTCGGACTAAATAGGCTTGATTTTTGTATGCTCGTGCTTGCTGTACTTGTTGTTTTACCAGTCAGTTTGAAATATTTGCACCTTCATGCACAAACCAAAAGGCATTGGTTGACTAAAGTGGTTTTATATTTGTATGCTGCTGCCTGCTGTACTTGTTACTGTTTTTCTAGTCACTTTGAAATATTTGAGCCTTCAAAAAGGGAATTGTTTGTTTAAACTGGTTTTATTATTGTATGGAGCTGTAGTTGTTGTTGTTTACCGGTTGATTTGAATATATGTGCCTTAATGCACTCACCAAATGGGGAATTGTTTGACTTACCTGGCTTCATTTTTGCATACTGCTGGACTTGTTTTTACCATGCACTTTTTGAAAGTGTTTTCATCTTGCTGCAAGAAGAGAGTCGATTGTTTTACAAAACGCGCTTGATTTTTGTATATTGCTGGACTGGTGATTGCTTTATTATGCACTTTGAAAGTATTTGCACTTTTTCTTTTGCTTTACCAGCTACAGTTTGTATAGATTGTCATTAGGTACTTGCTGATATGGTTTGGTTTTATTCTACATGCAGTGTTATTTATGGTGTGTAATATATGTGCCTTAAATCTTGTATTTACCATTGTTTACACACTACAGAAATTATAAATTAAAAGAGACAAACATCTGCATCAATGTTCTGAAGCATCCAAACAGTTTTCTTTCTCAGCCTTGTTTGCCTGCCTGTTTTGCAAAGCTTACTAATAAAGACATGATGGTTGAAATTGAAATTGCTTCCTCAGTTCACGTTATTATCATGCATAACCCTTGACAGTCGCTAATGTGTGGAATGCAGATCATTCACCAGTCTATTTCTCTTGACTTTCACAGGCTACTGAGTTATATCTTGTGTACTTCTCATGTATATTGTCAGTCAAGTTTTTATGGAATTGCAGATTTGGGTTTGTCTTTCAAGGTTTCAAGTTATTGTCCAGTAATGTCAATTCTATTTCAGATCCTTCATAGTTGTTCTTTGCTCTTCAGCCATAGGCATTTTCTGAGACAATAGGATTGCTCCTTGGCATTATTCTGACTGCTGCCTCAGTCAAATAATCTGCTTTTGACAGTATTGTTAAAAATGACATAGATTGTATGTCAAGAGTATTTCCCATTTTCTCATTAGAACTTAGAGAAAGACAATATAGAGGCATTTCATTAAAATGTTGGAGGTTTCAAATCAAAATATAGTAGATTTCTTGGTGGTAGGGCAAAGTGGTAGGTCATGTGCTGGGTCGCCGGGGGAGCCTCCATGTGCTTTGCAGGGGGGCACCCTCAAGTTTCGTTACTCCACTGTTTTCACTGTGACCAAGCCTGATGGGTCATACCGCCTAGTTTTGGATTATCAGCATTTGAACTCTCATTGTCGGACATGTGCAATACAGAATATCTACAGCTCTGCCCTGGTTGATAGTCTTGTGAGAAAAAGGTAAATGACCACACTTGACATATCCAATGGCTTTTTTAGCCATAACCCGAACTCTCTTAGTAGTTGATGGACAGATTTCACTTCTGGCGGCAAACAAAGACAGATCAGAAGATTAGCCGTGGACTATAAAAACATCCCGGGCGTCTTTGCCGCACGTGTAGTCTCTCTGTTGGAGAGCATTGACCCTGATGCATACTCATATGTTGACGATATTTATCTCACTGATGACGAATTATGGATGCATCTGTGTCGCGTTGACCGCATCATTGTTATGATTGCGGACTTTGGTTACAAATTTAACTTTGCAAAATCACACATTGCAGAGTACCCAGTGTTGTTTCTGGGCTATGAGCTCAACAATGAAGGTCAAGGTTTAGCACCTCACTTCTTGGAGAAATGCGCACAGTTGCGTGCTCCAACAACTCTGAAAAAACTACAATCTTTACTGGGTTTTTTGATTTTTGGGCTTACTTACATTCCTGATTATGCCCAGCATCTCAAGCCACTTTATTCTTTGATGCAACCTACTTTTACCAAATCATGCTGGCTGCCAGAACATTCAGCTATACTGCAATCTTTTCAGTCTGATCTTCTTGAATCTAAATACTTACTGACACGTGACAACCACACAAACTTGGTAATAAGAATTGTGCCAGGCGCAGTGGGTTTCACATACTTGACGTTTAATGAAGGAGACACAGTCCCCATTGCTCACAAGTCACACTTGTAAACTTCGGCTGAGATGCGCTTTTCTTCTGTCGAGAAAGTTTTGACAGCAGTACAGATGGCGATTCTTAAGGAACGTGCACTGACACAGGGGAAACACATGTTGGTTGTTACATCGAATCCTGCTCTTGAGGCTGTGACGAAAGCCAGTGTACCAAATACTGAAGCTTTGCATCCACGTTGGATATAGATGTCACGTTTATCTTTGACCCCTCATTGCAGACACAGGAGTTTTTACAGTATGAATTTGTTCATTCTGCTCTTTTGTCTTTGCGCCCACTTGAGGATTACCATTGTACCATTTACACTGATGGTTCGGCGCAACCAGCGACGGAATCTAAGCATGCTTATTCAGCGGCCTTTGCAATAGTGGTGGGTACCATGGTGAATGCCCGATGTCATGCACACGCTGTCATTAGGGGACTGTACAGCCCAGTTGACAGAGCTAAATGCTCTTATGCTTGCACTGGAGTTTGCTGATCCATGTGTGATTACTCTAATTGTAAGTGCCTCTTACTACTGTGTTCAGTCTTTTAATGACAATTTATTTTTTGGGACTCAGAATAACTATCGTGATTCCAAATGTAGCACAATAAAACACAAAATGGTTTGGGTTTGAGTTGCAGAACTTAAAGAGCGTCTACCTCTAGTAAATGTAATTCATACTCTTGGTCACCAGCGCATAGGAGTACACGCTGTTGGTAACAGTCTTGCTGATGAAGCAGCAAAGACAGCAGTGGCAACTTATGTAGTAGCAGCAGTTACACGTTCCAAAAGTAAGCTTGATCATGGCATCTTGGCAGCTACAGAGAAGGGAAGTGATTACCCTAGAGGTTTCCCTTCTAAATACTTTTATCATTTAAATTATGATAAAGTTCCCTATGTGAGTATTAACGGCGTTGGTGACAGATTGATTCCCATTGCGGACCGCAGGCTTTCCTTGATAACAGCTGCTCACGAAGGCATGGCCTCGGCTCATGTTGGTGTTTCAGCAACCGTCTCTAACTTGCAGCAACATTATTGGTGGTGCGGATTGTACAAACAGACTCGTGAATATGTCCTTACTTGTGACATTTGCCAGCAGATTAAACCTTCAACTGCTACGCGCCCACCCCAAACACAATTGTACATATCTAATAAACCACTTGGCTGTGTTTATTTGGATTACTGCGGTCCTTTCTCTTCTGATACTGCTTATAAGTTCATCTTAGTTGCTGTGGATTCGTGCACATATTGTTTATGGGTCTGGCCAGAACGCAGCGCTAATGCTCAAACTGTCATCAGGGATTTGAGGGTATTTGTGTGCATTTTTGCATGTGGCACCCTTCATACTGACCAAGGCCCGGCGTTCGCCTCTAAGGTGTGCAAAGAAACCATGAGGTCTTGGGGTATGCAGGTCAAATTTTCGCCACACAGGCCTGAGGGCAATTCGGTTGTGGAGCGGATGAACCATGACTTAAAGCAATCCTTGACAGCTAGAGTTTTAGGTACTGGCAGAAACTGGTTGGCCCCTTTCTATAGCGCTCAACGTGCACTTAATAATCTCCCTAGAAGGTCTCAGGGTGGGCGGAGCCCATACAAAATGCTCTTTGGCACAAAGATGTTTATCCCGGACCTTGAGGGTCTAGACAAGGCGTCGTCGACCACACCCTTTGACGTAGATGATTATTTTGCTGTATTACAGAACCTACAAGAGACTCGAGACAGTCTTGCAAAGGAACACTTGCCCTCCACAACTGATGCTGCGCTTCAGATTCCGGTAGTTGGCTGGCTACCTCGAGTAAGTGACCTGGTCCGTGAGAAGGTGGAGAACAAGAAGGAGTTCGGCCTCTCATATCGTGCACCAGTTCCTGTGCTTGGCATGCAGGGTACAAGAACAGTAATTTTACCTCCACTTCCTGGTCACAACGATAACAGGTACATCTCCATTGACAATGTCAAATTACAACGAGTGGCCAATTCTTCTTAGTATGACTCCAACGGTTTCTTGTCCAGCAATGCTGAGAAATTCTGTTTTGGCCCCAGCTAACACCAACAGGCCTGATATTGTAATCAAGATGACTACAGTTAGTAATCCATTGTTGAATTCACAGGCTGGTGATCCCCATGAAGATACTGAGTATACTTATCCCACAGATGTGTCGTTGCCTGGTGTACAAGCAAGTGCAGTTGACCAGTCCCATTTTTCTTTTGACACTAACTCTGCAATATCACGTTCTCCATCGAACATCTCTATTTCTGCTGTTTGGTTTAAAAGACATTTTTTAATACCCCCTTGGACTTATATTTGCCTGGTGCTTTTCTCAATTTTTTTATTCATGTCAATTGGATTTGTGGTTGTATTTTTTCGTCAAGTAAATGGACATTATGTTAAAGAAAGATCTACAATTAGGTTAATTGATTGAACTTTGGCACCACACTCCTCGTCCCACATCATGAAGAGGGACCAGACTTTTGTAAACATCACTGCCTGGCCAGTGTTAGATTGGATTGTGTTGGATGCTGTTAAATTTCAGATTCATGGCCCTACAGAGGTTATTAAGGTCCCCAATGTACTTCGTGTTTGTATGGGGGATGTTGTGAAACAAAATATACGCTCTGATGATTGGGATGTCCAAGCCGTAGAGGCTCTTTTTTCTGATTTGAAATATTATGCTGCATTTGATGCTGAAGATTTGTATTTGGACTCTGCAAATTATGCAGACTTATTCTGCTACCAGCATTATGGCAATCATTTCCTGCATGAAGCAAATACATTTTTAAATCTGGTCAATTATACAGAATGGGAACATTGTCCAGCTCCCATTGAAGGCAGCTCGAAAACTCTCTTGAAAAAGTTTACCTATTTTACTGATTTTAATCAATCCAATTCTGAAGCCTTTTATTTTAAAATTACTGCAAAGTCCTCCTCCAAAGTTAGACTCACCAACACTAAATTACTGTTCTCAAAGTCCTTTATCGGTCAATTAGCTATAGGGGGCTATTGATCTTAAATCTGTTTGGGGTTCTAAAGCTTGGCAAGTGCAAGGCACTGAGCTTTTGCATTGTGCATGTCTCATGCCTAACCACATGTTGTTTCTGAACGCTACAATTTCTCAAACTACTTGCTTTGGATTGGCTACCTCTAAAAAATTGAATACCCCTTCCATTCCTACTTTGGGTGCTTATCCTACATAGATTGTAGTCTCTGATAACTAATTCCTCTTTTAATATTTCCAGCTTGGATCCTCAAGGTTGGTTATTATGACAAAAAAGTTCAGATTCATGCCAACACCATTTTCTGGGTCTGGCCCCAGGCTATACGCAGGTTAGAGTGGACCCCTGTTTTGAAAATTCCCATTCTGTTACTACATATTCAGTAGGCAAATTATGTCAGAACTGGCTTAAACATTTCACTTTAGCGTCAGTTAAACTTCATTTGTCCAAATTGACTGACGATGTTGATTTGAATGACTTTGTGAAAGGCCCTGTAGGAGGCAAGTCCAAACGATGGATATATGCTATTCACAACGAAGTTTGGAAACTGTCCCAAATTGAAGATGCTTCTAGATTAAGAGCAATTGATCAAGCTAATTTAGAAAAGGTGCTTGCTGTCGTTGACAATAGTATTAATACTCTGTCTTCTAGAATTCATACCTTAGACAATATTGTGTCATCTGTTGTTGATATTGTACAGGATGAAGTGTCTGTTTTGTACCATGGTCAAAATCAATTACGATCTATAATGCAGTTTGCATAGACTTTACACACTTTAAAGTCAGGGAAAGTGCCTTGGAATTACATGTATAACTCATCTCTGTTTTTACCGTTTAATTTGACTGAAAAACAACAGTTTATGTCCATGAAGGATGCAACGTATTCACTTTTACATATTGAAATATTAGAACCTTTACCATTTTCTGTTGCTGAATCAAATTCTGCTGTATGGCTTATTCATTGGTTAATACCACTGCCCTTCCCCTTGTTTAAATTCAGTTGAAACACTATGCCATAGGTAGATATGAACCATTGCGAAGTGCCTATCTCCATGAAGTTTGGTCTCTACCTTTCACATTCAGGTACATAAAAGAGGGTACAGAAGTTTATTTGAAGGGCGAGGAGTGCACTGCTACACCTGATCACTCACTAGTTTCCAAGAACATACAATTGCACGGCTCATGTAACACGCAAGCCCCAAATATGGCTTGCATTTTAAATGGTAATCCAGTGCCAGCTATTACACCAATGTTCACGCTGCTAGCTAATAGTAGTTATTTGCTTTTAAATAATGAAGCTTGCTGCGGTATGCTGGCAGGGATCCCGTATATTGTAACCATCTCCATACGTGTGGTTTGCTGGCAAAATGTGCTTTTCCCACCCCTGCATGGGACACTGTACATATCCATCTGGCCTTCCATTCCGACCTTGAAAGCAGAGTTCAACAAGATGAGTAGAGTAAGGGCTCTTTTTTCTCAAAGAGAAGTCGCCCTTACTTCTTCCCGTGAAACATTTGTCCTTCACATGGCAAACACCCACACTGAGGTGCATGCGCTTTCAATACTGATCTCCTACTTCATTTCAGCACTTTGATTCACACTATATTCAGTGCCTCGTCAACAATGGGATTGGTGCATTTTTTCAAACTTGTGAACTCCGGCCTTGTGACCTCATTCCAAACTATATTTGGTGTGACACTGGCATTTTTTCATTCTATTTTTTCCAGCATCTTCGGCGGATTGCCTTTAATTTTCTCCTTGGCTATCGGTGTACTACTGTTGATTTGCTTGCTCAGAAATGGCTGCACAATCTGTGTCACGAGACAGCCTCTACCGGCTGCTTCAGCTTTGCAGCCGGATGCTTGAATATTATGGAACGCTACCTCTGGCCACCTTGAGTGTAGCATATGGATTATCCTTCCGATTCTCGTACTTTACTTGTGTTCAACCTGTTTTCCGTTGCCTGGATTGCTATTTTGAATGGGCTCTGGATTTGTATCTCTGCAATACGGTGTCTCCTGCCCAGGATTATGATCGACTAATGAATCCCTTAGTGGCTCATGAGTTGGACTGTTCTGGTATCGGGATTATGGCCTGCGCAGCGGCGCATGGAGTTCTAGGGAATTGGAATATATCTATATGTGCGGCTGCACAAGACTTCCTGGCACGAAGTTACATCGAACAACACACAAGTTGCCCTCTGATGGTGTTAGAGGCCCCAGCTATCGAAGAACATGTATGTTCCTTCAATTTATTAAATTGGATGGCTGAATTATTTTATGATGATAGCAGTGAGTTCCTCTTGGAGGCTGTTGCAACATACTGTGCCTATACGCTGATGGATTAAATTGGCACACTTCCATCATTTCCGCGTACAGTACTTAATACAAATTATTTTCGTTTTAGATTTGTTCTCCCCTTATTGGGCTATAAGACGCCCTTTCCGTTTTTTTTACTACTTACTACTCCAAAATTTTCACTTCCAATTATCCAGTTTGACAAATTTTGAACTTGGTTCTGTCTCACTTGAACTTGAACTCTGCATTCCTAAATTGCTTCCCTTCTTGTACGTTGTCCGATCAGGGGAGGGTGTAGTGAAGACAGGGCCTTGCTTGCACACATTGCTATGTTAGCATAAGCTTATTAGAAGTTTAAACACCATTTTGCCACTTTGCAGCTTTTGCACACAACACTACATGTAACTGTTGTTGTAAGTTAAACTGCTTGATTTTCCTTGCATGAGAACAGGCTGTTTTTCACATCCCTAGACTTACACCGCAACCTTAGTCTGCACACTGTGTGCAGAAGCCTTCATGGTCATAATAACAATGTTTGCTGTGATTCAGGTTGATCGGCCAACGCTCTAGACACAACACGAACACAGCTGCAACCAACTGAAATTCTAGTGCCTTTAATATTGCTCTACCTGCATGATTTGGGCACTTGGAGAAAAACCTTTCAGTGATAGATAGCTTTGCTGATCCTGAGATGTGATTCACCTCTGCTGATCTTGGAGGTAGGGGGTTCCCCATTAAAGCCTAAGAGACCTTCTATTATTATAAAACCTAGTTCCTAGCAGGGGAGGGTAGTACACAAGGTGCTATATGACCTGTCTCCACTATCATTATAACATGATTTCTCCCTTTGTGTTTTATGGAATTGTAACAATGCTTATTGTTTTATTTCTAATCATATGCCTGCTTATGTTAGCCAAAATTCTGCATTTTAGAGCACGTAGTTAAAAATAAACATTTTAAACTTTTCCGTGTCTCTGATTACTCATGTTGTGGACTGGTATGAGAATAAAGTGTTCTTGATTCTCACCATTCCTGAGAGTACCCTAAGTCGCATTTTCTGGGTTGTCTAATCATTGATAGCTTCACAATAGGACGGAGAGCTAATGAGACACTGATGCTAGTCGCATAGGGGTTCTGGGCACTGAGGTGATTTTTTTGGTATACCACAATTCACTGAGGTCCTGAGCTCCTGGGCATAGTTCTGTGCGGGAGCAGTATCCCCTCCAACAAATGGAGGTGGTGGACCAGAACGTAGGCACAATATTAGGCTGACCGTGATGTGGAGCAGGTCTGATACACCAAGAGAGTTTGTCTCTGTCAAAGATTTTACCTTCTATCTTAGACTTTTATATGGACCTCAAAATCCTCCAGCAGGGCAAACTTGAAGTTGTATGCAATAAAGTTGCATCAAAATAGTACTCCTTCACTGTGATGTCCTGCTGATGCTTCAGAGGCCTTGGAAGAACAAAAATGTTGTAAGTCTCAATATTTCAGAGTTTCTGGAGCAGCTCTTCTGGGTCACGACTAAGGCTCCCAGAACCTCTGGGACACCACTTGGTGGACAGGACTCGCTCCAGCAGAGAGCACCTGTAGGGTAAGTCCAGATCTAGTTGTTACTGGCCAACTGGTCACTTCAGGAAAAAGGACCCTCACAACTTGTTGTATACCTATAGCCATAAAGCAGGTCAGCCAACTGACCCTTGGAACCCACTTCTCAATCCAAGGGAACTCATCGGAGCGGGTGGCCACACACATCACAGAGAGCAGGTCCAGTCCTCTTCTGATCTTCCATAGGTATAACAATTTTTTAGAGAAGCAGTGGAGTGAAATGCCAGGTTTGTAGGTTTCACTAGCCTATGTGTGGGGATTCCAGTTAGTGCTATGTTCTCCCTAAGTGATGAGGAAAAGGTTCCCCTTCGGTAACTCACCCCATTTTTGCAGAAGATCCTGTGTGCCATACTGCAAACTATCCCATACTGCACAATTATAAGGGAAATCCTAGATGGCAAATACCTTCTGCCTTTGGAGGGAGCTTGTGTGCCTCTCAAGGGTATGTTTAGGCAAATGAGCAGTCTGCTTCTACTGAGCTACACGAAACTGGGGCTGAGGAAGCTCTCCCTCCCGTGGGGACAGAGTCAAGTTGACTATCTTGTATCTGGGTATGAAAGAGTGGCCCCTTCTCATGTCTTTCCTTATCCTAAACAGGTCTCACATGTGCCCTTTCCTAGTAAATTACATTTCCAGACCCTCCCCAGCTGCCCTTGCTGAGCTGATAGGTATCACACGTCCCACACCCAGTCCACCCAGTCCATCCAGTCACCAAGAATAGGCCATTGTTCTGGGAGTGTTTTTCACACCTCAGGAGGGTCAAGCTGCTGTGATACTAATGCAAATAAGCCTCTAGAAGCTTCAGGCTGGGAATAGGTAACTTTCTAAAAGCTACTTTTAATTAATATTTGTTAGAAATCTAACTCTACCAATGAATTGGATCTTTAATACATTTACATTTGAAAGATAGGTTTCGAATGACAATTCTAGCTGTTTCCTGTGAAACGCTTTAGATTAAAATTTCTAATGTGTACTTTGACACTTTTCAGGATCCAAAATGTCACCTCAGGAATGTGCCAACTTTAATTTCTCACATGTTCCATTTGTAAATATCAGGCACCCTACTTTGGGACCAAAAATGTGTACTTAGGGTTGAATTAATATTATTTGAAGCATGGTTTCCTGCAGAACACATCATGCACAATGCTCTTTGCATCATTCCAGGTGTCTGTGGAAGAGACTGCTCAAGCAGACCTGCTTCTTGAGAACTGCCTTGACTTGACCTGTGTCTTCGCACACTGCCATTTTCACCCTATCAAAACACAGCAACACAGTAAAACACAAGACAAACCCACACAATGCACCTCACCTCAATAACACAGCACAAAAGTGCAAACACAACTTCACATAACAGCATGCTAGAAAACACTAAACAATGCACTCACATGGCATGTTGCTAAGCACATAGCTGGGTGTCCTCAGGGCCCGAACCATGCTGGTGGTAATGTGATCTTAGTTATAGTGAGACGTGCTCCATGGTAATCTGGAGGCAATAATCGACATTGAAGGCAGTGAAACTGCAGAATCTAGCAACAAGAAAGCATGTCACACTTGGTCTGTTTCATGTATTTAGCTGAAACCATGATTTTTTTAAATTGTTTTTATTGCATTTCAAATTACAGAGAACACAAACAGAAGTATATATATATATATATATATATATATATATATATATATATATATATATATATATATATATATTACCTACTGGCGGTCGCCAGTAGGTATATATAGTTAGGATTTTTTCTCTATGGGTTTTTTGAAAATTCTATGTCTAATAACTTTGGCGTTTGTGGACGGAATTGGCTGAAATTTTCTGGAAAATGGAACATTTTGTTTCTGAGCAGCCACTGGAAATTTGGGGGGAGTTGGTCCAGGGGGGGCCGAGAAAAAAGGGGGGTCCCAAAACGTGTTTTTAACATTGAGTTTTCCATAGGGCGGTTAGCCTCACTTTTAGCCCGAACGGCTGAATGGATTTGCACGAAACTTGGCAAATTTGTAGGGACTGGTAGCCCGATGTGCCTTTTGTAGGTCTCAATATATGTGCTGCAGTGGATTTTGAGAAAATAACGTTCAAAAAAAGATATATATCTGTAAGCGCGGACCAGGCAGCGCCCCGGTACGCGTACTTGACGCGTAACGGAACTTCGCGTAGCGAAGTTGATTGGCTCTCCGGTGTCTGTCAACATTCTAAACAGTCCGGAGCGGCCGCCATCTTGTCTCTCGGTAGGATCGAGAGACAAGAGGAGGTCAAAAGCGAAGGGGCAAATGACCTTAAGGGGGCATAGTAGATACTCCCTGACCCCCTAGGTTTGATGTGGAGGCTTTAAAGGGGCCCCGCTAAGCAAAAAAAAAAAAAAATTTTTTTTGTTTTTTTTCGTGGTTAGCGCCCGGTACGCGAACCGGGAAGCGTACTGGGGAGCGTATCACAATAAAAAATGAATGATAGACTTTTCAAATGCTGTATGTTAATTGATTGTTGGTTTTGTTGATTATTTTTTTTTTTTTAAATTTTTTTTATTGTGTTTCATAATTTATTAAACTTTCTAACATTTCATTGTCAGAAATTTCATAATCATGGAATATAGATTGTAGTCTCTGAGGTTGTAAAATGTCCTCATTTGCAAGGAGGTTATCTACTGCTTGCACACATTGCAGTAGTTCTTGGTCCCATGTTTTATCCATAAATTCAATCTCATTTGGATCAATGATTTCTGTGTTGGACTCTGGAAGGACAATTTCAAATGAAATGTTTTGTTCACTTTCCATTTGAGAAAATAACGTTCAAAAAAAGATATATATCTGTAAGCGCGGACCAGGCAGCGCCCCGGTACGCGTACTTGACGCGTAACGGAACTTCGCGTAGCGAAGTTGATTGGCTCTCCGGTGTCTGTCAACATTCTAAACAGTCCGGAGCGGCCGCCATCTTGTCTCTCGGTAGGATCGAGAGACAAGAGGAGGTCAAAAGCGAAGGGGCAAATGACCTTAAGGGGGCATAGTAGATACTCCCTGACCCCCTAGGTTTGATGTGGAGGCTTTAAAGGGGCCCCGCTAAGCAAAAAAAAAAAAAAAATTTTTTTGTTTTTTTTCGTGGTTAGCGCCCGGTACGCGAACCGGGAAGCGTACTGGGGAGCGTATCACAATAAAAAATGAATGATAGACTTTTCAAATGCTGTATGTTAATTGATTGTTGGTTTTGTTGATTATTTTTTTTTTTTTAAATTTTTTTTATTGTGTTTCATAATTTATTAAACTTTCTAACATTTCATTGTCAGAAATTTCATAATCATGGAATATAGATTGTAGTCTCTGAGGTTGTAAAATGTCCTCATTTGCAAGGAGGTTATCTACTGCTTGCACACATTGCAGTAGTTCTTGGTCCCATGTTTTATCCATAAATTCAATCTCATTTGGATCAATGATTTCTGTGTTGGACTCTGGAAGGACAATTTCAAATGAAATGTTTTGTTCACTTTCCATTTTTCCTGAAATTTGCATAAAAAAAATATATATTAGTAGAGGTAGGGCACTGTTGGGATTAATTTTAGATAGGCAGTTTTTATCAGAGAATTTATCTTTGGGCAGTGTATAGTATCAGAGTGGAAGTAGGAATATAAAAAAGTGTATCTAAATTTATAAGTACTACAGAGGGATAGTATATAACTAACAGAAAAAGTTTGCCATATTAACTTAAAGTGCACAATATACTTCAGTTTTAAAAATAACAACTTACCTTTAAAAAGAAGTTGAAGTTATTAATGAAAATCCAAATGAAATGTACACCAGGAAGTAGTAGTCAAAATGGCTGTGTTTCCTTCTCTTCCTTTATATATATTCGGGTACATAACCAATCAAATATCATGTAAAAAAAGTAGAAAATGAAAGTAACATTTTAATTGGTTGTCAATTCCAACACTTCAGATGTGTTTTGTGAAGTAATTTACCTCACGGTATTTAGAGAGGACTACAGGCTAAATGGCTAAATGGAATTCCAATCAAATTTGTGAAAATGGTAGGGATTGGTATGTAGTATGAGCTATTCTATATTTGGTGAAATTGTCTCCAGTGGCTTTTCTGTGAACTACTTTCCCACCTTTTTTGATGGTGCGCTTCCCAGGAAGCGACCCGGTACGCGAACCGGTGAGCTCCCTGGTACGCGAACCTTAAGCGTAACGGGAGTTCACCATTTTGTGTTTCGGTCGAATTATGATACAAGATGGAGGGCAAATAATGTTCAGAATGGGTAGAAGGGGGCACGGTAGACTTATCTTGACCCCCTAGGTTTTGTGAGGGTGGCTGAGGAGGCCCATATGTGCGGAAAAAGAAACATTTTTTTTAAAAATTTCGCGAGGTTAGCTCCCGGTACGCGTACCGGGTAGCGCACCAGGGAGCGTATTTTGTTGAAAATTAGTGAAAATAGTTAGAGTAAAAAAATAATTGTGAGTGATTAGATGTAGGGTAGCTCTGAGAAGAGCTTTTGGGTTTATGGTACATTTAGGTACTTATAAGTAGGTACCAATGCACATTTTTAAATTCAGAGTGAAAACTCTGTTGCCCTCATCTGAGAAGTGAACTCCATCTCCTCTGTAGATATCTTGCATGTAGTAACGCAAGTTATTGTTGTACAGGGAGCCCATTCCATGGTCTCTCATGTAAGCTGAAACAGATTTGTTTACATGCTTCCTCGACTTCTCAATTTGTGGACAAAATTGGTTTGACCACCTCCATTTCTGTCTTTGGCATATATTTGAATATACCAAGGCAGTCTGAGGAAAAAGTGCCATTAATTGCTCAAAGGTGTCCTTTAAAAGCATTTCCAGACCTACACCAGTCAAAGTGCCCAAGTCATTACCTCCACAGTGCACAATTAACAGGTCAGGTTTTGGCAAATGCATAAAGGTTTTCACCAATGGTATCAATTGGTGACATTTTAATCCTCTCTGGCCAAACCACTTAATTTCCACATCTTGTAAATTGAGGTTAGGTAAATTCCTGCTTTCAACGTACCTTTGAGCCCAGTGAATATAACTATGACCAACAATCCAGACAGAAAACATGGTGAGAGAAGGTTCTCCTGCAGTCAGATGAAGTGTGGCAATGAAATGGCAGTTGAAAAAATGTGAGTTTGAAATGAAAAAAACTGTGGAGTTTCTGTGTTCATGAAGTAGTAACAGTGATTGGTGGATTTTGAT
Organism: Lissotriton helveticus; assembly: GCF_964261635.1. Classification (NCBI taxonomy): domain Eukaryota; kingdom Metazoa; phylum Chordata; class Amphibia; order Caudata; family Salamandridae; genus Lissotriton; species Lissotriton helveticus. The sequence continues at coordinate 1,473,399,074 of NC_136067.1, forward strand.
TGATGAAAACAGAAAGTTAGGGTGTAGAGATGTGTTCTTTGAAAGATGTATTTTGAGTGGTCAATAAAAAATCATTAAATGAAAGAAAGCACTGGATATGCAGGTGCACTGAGAGTTCAGAGTTCAATTGCAACATTGTTGTGTGAATTTGCAAACACCAGAGTTTCTCCAAGAGGTGGTTGCTATGGAAAATAGGCAGAAAGGGCAGAGGGGGAAGGGTTTTCATTTGAAAAAAAGTGAGGGAAGAGTTTTGATTGGGTGACATGAGAAATATGTGTGAAGAATTACAGCATTTCTGTGCTTTTGATAGCTGCAGACTCTGGAGTGCATACCTTTTGCTCTGCTGAAGACAAATTGGTGTGTTTCTGAGACTGTTTTCAAACTCAAAGTATTTGCTAAGGTGAGAAAATATTTCTTTACTTTAGATAGAGAATAGTGTGCTTTAAGGAGAAAATTATGATTTATGTGGCGCAATTTGCTAGTAAATATGCTCTCACATGTGCATGGAAATTTTTGATTTTGAATGTTTCTGTTATATAGCCATGTTAAAAGTGACTCAACCATGCTGGAAAGTCAATCAAAAAATGATTTCATGTATTTTAATGACATTTTAAGTCATTTTCTGATGTGCAGTGTTTAGAAATTATGATTTGAAAATCGTTTTTGTGGAAAAGGAATTGTTTTTAAAATCATGACAAGGAAATAATGGTGTATGGTTATTTATAAGGCAATTGACTGTCCTTGATGTTATTTTTCTCATTTTATTGTAAGACCTTTCTCTGTGGCGCAAATTGCTTGTAAATATGCTCTTACATGTGCATGAAAATTTTAATTATCAATGTTTGTGTTACATAGCCATGATAAAAGTGAACCAACCATGCAGGAAAGCCAATAAAAAAACGCTTTCATGTGTTTCAATGACATTTTAAGTCATTTTCTCATGTGCAGTTTTTTGAAATTATGATCTGAAAATCGTTTTTGGGAAAAAGGAATTGTTTTTAAATTCAAGAGAAGGACATAATGGTGTATGGTTCTTTATAAGGCAATTGACTGTCCCTGATGTTATTTTTCCCATTTTAATGTCAGACCTTTCTTTGTGGCGCAAATTGCTTGTAAATATGCTCCCACCTGTACATTGAAAATTTTGATTTTGAATGTTTATGTTACATAGCCATGTTTAAAGTGACCCTACCATGCAGGAAAGCCAATCAAAATACGCTTTTATGTGTCTTAAGGACAATTTAAGTAATTTTCCCATGTGTAGTGTTTTGAAGTTATGATTTGAAAATCGTTTTTGAGGTAAAGGAATGTTGTTAAAATTTATGTTCGCCATATGCCCCCAAATTTCTTTCTCAGGGTTGCAGCAGGGTGATCTTGAGACACCCCTGCACTTTTGGAATAAATTCCTAATTTGTGATGAGCAAATTGTTAATCGCAAATTGCACCTTCATTTATATGAGCCTCCTAGCCCATGGAAATGAATGGGTAATTTGCAATTAGCAATTTTCTCATCGCAAATTTGGAATGGTAAAGAATCGCTATTTATTCCTTAAAATTCGCTTTTTTGGAAATGGAAAATAGTTATATGATACATATGGCGGTTGATGTCTAACAAGATAAGAAGCTTATGGATACATTTATGATGACTGGTGCAATGAAGTAGAAATCACTTACTTCATTGGTAGGCCTTTACAATAAATTATCTCCTCTGTATTCTTCATCAAGCATAACTTTAATCTGCAATCCTGAGTAGGCCTCACCTTAAACAAACCTCTGGATAGGCCACATCTTATTGTCATCCTGATTTAATCATTTATAATTCTAGGGACAGATTTATGATAGGTGTATACCTCTTTTGTGCCACTTAGAAAACATTGTCCATGGGGAAATGAATTAAAATGTCATTAAGACACATGAATGTGTTTTTTTTAAACGTTTGCAATTTTTTTGGGTCACTTTCAACATGGCTATGTGTCTGAAACAGTCAAAATCTAAATTTGCAATGCACTGGTGGGAGCATATTTACAAGGAATGTGCTTCATGGGGAAAGGTCTTATAATGTAATATGGGAAAAATGACATTAGAGATACTGAAATGCCTTATAGAGAAGCATACACCATTATGTCCTTCTCATAAATTTGCAAACCATTACTTTTCCCCAAAAACGATTTTCAAATTATATTTAGAAAACAGTGCACATGTGGAAATTACTTAAAATGTCAATAATTCAAAAATTGTGATTCCTTAAATGCAATGTATAAAAAAAAAATATGTAAAAAATGATATTAAGGATTTGGAAACTACCACCAACTTGTAGTTTGTGGTAATTTGCGAATTCTTTTCAAAAAGAATTTTTTTTTAAAAAAAAAAAAGGTCCCATATGACGTCCATACATGCCATTAGGGCATGTAGGTGTGCCATGTGCTCCCAAATTTCTTTTTCAGGGGTGCAGCAGGTTGTTCTTGAGATACCCCTGCACGCTTGAAAAAAATCCTATTTTGTGATGAGCTAATTGCTAATCACAACTTGCAACATTAATTCCTATGAGCCTCCTAGCCTATGGAAATGAATGGGTAATTTGCAATTAGCAATTTGCTCATTGCAAATTAGGAATAGTAAAGAATCGCTATTTATTCCTTAAAATTTGCTATTTATAATATGTAAAATATTTTGATGATACATATGGCAGTTCATCTGTAACAAGATAAGAAGCTTAGGGATAGATTTATGATGAGTGGCGCATCCCCAGGGATGTGACAGTCATCCTGCGCCACTGTTCCGCCACCCATGGTGTGCTGCATTTACAATGCGGCGCAGCATGGGGCAAAAAAGGCACAGATGTGTGACGCATCTGTGCTGTAAAGGTGGCGCATTGCTGGAGTTGTATCGTAAGTGCGATGCAGCTCCAGCAAGGATCAGGGGTGCCCCATCTATACAATGCTGCGTCAAGACCTATGCCAGCTTCAAGCAGGTGCAGGGTTTTGAAGCAGCTTTCTCCTATCTGATTGTAAATGCGGCACACCATGGGTGGTAAAGCAGTGGTGCACATTAACTGGTGCATGCCTGGGGATGTGCCATTTAATATAAATCTGCACTTTAACATTTGAGTATGTGCAGGGGACACAGAGTCGTTGAGGCTTATCCAAGGTTAAGAACAGATGAGTCCTGTCCAGTGAAAAATTAGACATAGGCTTCACCTGCTCAGCATCGCTGGACATGGCTAAATAATAGCTGCAAAATGTTACTCTTGTTAAATAATTTTACTATTATAATCTGTGAGATTTGTCTCTTACTCTGCAACATCTCATTGTTGTTGTCTTTCTTTAAAGATAAAGACAACCTCAACATGAGCGACAATCTGCAATCAGTTGATTTTGACCTCATCATTGAACTTGTAATTGAAACATCAGTGGATGTTGATCCATTGGATGATTTAAATCCTGAGGATGAAGAAGAGCGTGATGAGGATGCAGATTTGTCCGAATTATATGATATAGGATGGGAAGATGACCTGCTTGAGCCTTTGGAATTATAAACATTTATTTTTAAAATTTATAATCAATAAAAAGTAAAAAGGTAAACCGTTTAATTTAAAAATAAAGACACCTTCAAAAACAGGTTATGTGTAGTGTCTTCAATAAAATATTAAAATATGCTCATAAAATTAGATCAGATTCACATATAAAATAGCATAGGTAACATAAATATAAATCTCATTTCTTTTCTGCTACTTCTGTATTGTAAATTTGCAAGGACTAAAAAATCTTCTATTTAAAATGTCAAGTAGTGTGTTATGTTTTTGATCACTATTACTGATTTACTGTTTGATAATATTTTTTTATTAACATTTTTATTATATTTTTCATCAGATTCAACTATGCCTACAAAAATAAGAGAGATGAAGGCTGCAAAACGTCAAAGACAGCAGGAGAAAAAAAAAATGCAGCAGTCCTCTAACAAAAAGATTTCTCAAGCGATGAAGAAAGCACCGGGTAAGAGCTCTAAATATTTCATAAAAAATATTTCAAATAAAAAAAATATTAGTACAGAAAATGTTTCAATCCATAACAACACAAGTAAATCAAATGGAAAGAAAAGGACAAATGAAAATGTTACTGCTAGAGCAAGAGATAAATCTGTGCATGATAGTAGAAGGAAACAACAGTTTACGGAGATTCGTAAACGAATGTTCCGTAACAGGATAATTGGCAATTTGTTAAAAAATATTAAGAAAGGTCAACAGAAATTAGTTTTTTATAGGAGAAAAAAAAAAGTTGAGAAAGTTATTGATCAGGCTTTTGAAATTAAACGTAAGTTATTTATTTTGATAATCAATAGAATTAGGAAGCTAAACAAGGCAATTTTTGATTTCAAAAGAAATAGTAGATGGAAGAGAATAGTTAATCGTAGTAATTTTTGTGAAGTTTTTTCTGGAGAATGGATACATAGTTCAAGCTGTGAGGCATTTTTTAATGAAGAGAGTTATTTCCAGGATAATGATTTGGTGCATGCAGTTGACATCAGTGGTCGTGCTTATGAAGTGAAAGATGGTTGTCCAGTTGAAAAAGAAAAACTTGTGACAACAGAGGCAGAAGAGTTGTTAGGTAATGAGGTTTTAGGAAGACGTGCTAAGGGTCCTGTGTACACCTGGAAGTGTAGTAGTATTTGCAGTGTGCGACAGGATTCTATCAATTTGCTTTGTGATTTTGTACGGTCATTTAACAAGAAAAGTTTGAAGCAGAAAATGAGGTTGTTGCAAGAATTAGATCCTTGCAGAGTGAGAGAAGTGACAGGTTTGCATGGTCATTCACTGGCTTGTCTTTCCAGGAGAGTATGCCAGAGTGTTTTTCATCATTTCAGGATGCTAGCAGTGCATCATAACAAAGTGAGGAAGTTAGTTAGACTGTTGTATTATGCTAAGAGTCCAGCAATTATGCTGAAACAATTATGTGCTGCTCTTCTGCATGGTTCTGAAATAGATGTGAGGAATATATGTGAAGAAATTGAGTTTTGTTACTTTGGAAGTAAAGAGGAGAATGTTGAAATTGAGCAAGAAATAGAGGGTCATTTGGAAGATACTGTACATGTTTCCAGTACAGATAATTTCCAGAGGGAAATTGCGACGTTTGACATGAAATCAAGTGAGAGGCCTAATTTCACTTGTGTGTGTTGTCGACGCACTTATTATAAGAATCAGACTAAGTTAGTGGATTTATATGCAAAAAGTGAAAGGGAAAATAATAGTGAATGGAAGGATTTTGCAACATACTTGATGGTAGAAAATTGTTTTGATTTGGGATTGGATCAACGTGTGTGTACTTATTGTTGTAACAAATTAAAACAAAACCAGATGCCTGCTAGAGCAGTTCATAATAATCTGGAATTGGTTGAGATTCCTTCTGAATTGAAGGATTTAAATACTTATGAATCTATTTTGATTCAAAGTATCCATCCCTTTCAGGCTATTGTAAGAATGGAGCCAAAGACAGGGAAATTGCCTCCATCAGATTTACAGAGAGGATTAAAGGGAAGAGTTGTTTATTTGCCTCTAGATTTGAAGAAAAACATTAACACAATTGGAGTAGAAAAAGTGGAAGAGGAACCTCTGGTTATCTTAGTTAATGGGGTTCCGACAAAGAATAAGAAAATATGGCAAGATTTAGTAGATGTTAGGAAAGTTAAAAAGGCAACATTGTATTTGAAAAAAAATAATAAATACTATAAGAATGTATATGTTGAAGAAGAGGAAGTAAGTGAGGAAGAGGATAGCGATTTGTGTGCTGGTCAAATTGAGAAAGTAGAACCCTCTACTAGTGAGGAAATATATGAACATTATAGTGTTCATCCTTTGCATTCAAAGGAAGTCATGGGGAATGCTATTGAGTTGTTTCAAATGAAACAAGCCAAAGGGAGTCCCATTAGTGTTTGGGAGCAAAGTTTGGAAGCTCGGTGTTTCCCACAGCTTTTTCCAACAGGTCAGGGAGGAAGATATGATGAGCGACCTCATCAAATTCCTGCTTCTGAATACCGGACTTTGCGATTGTATGCAGGAGATGCTAGGTTTCGACAATGCATTCCATATTTGTTTCATCTCCTGTTTGAAAGCGATCTGTCTGGACTGTCATATGCAGTGAACCACATCTTGAAAAGTGGTATACACATGCAAAACATCTCGGCAAGTGATTTTATGGATAAAGTGAATGTCCAAGATAGTATTTTGGATTCTCACCTGATTAATCTCATGGCGTGTCAGCGTGGTACTAATGAGTACTGGTACCGTCGTCATGGTGATTTAAAATGTATGCTGAGGAACTTAGGTACTCCCACATGGTTCCTCACTCTGAGCTGTGCCGAGTATGGCTGGGAAGACTTACTTGAATTTCTACGAGAGGCAAATGCTAACGTAGAAAACATCGAATTCAAGACACCCGGAGAACTGTGCTCTTTGGATCCAGTCAATGTATGTAGGTACTTCAATCATAGATTTGAAGCTATGATGTCTTTCATCATGAATAAGAAGAATCCACCTCTTGGAGAGGTGTTGGATTTCTTCTGGAGAAAGGAGTACCAAGCAAGAGGTGCTCCTCATATACATATGTTGCTGTGGATCAAGGATGCACCTAAATTTGGAACGGATCCAGATGACTCAGTGATGAGTTTCATCCAACAGTATTCTACGTGTGCTGTTCCAAACGCAAAGGAGAAGAAAAGCCTAAGAGAAAAAGTTCTGCGTTTCCAAAGCCATCGATGTGGAAAGTACTGCCGTCGTAAATTCCGAAACAAGGACAAGTTCTACACTAAATGTCGTTTCGGCTATCCACGACCGGTGATTTCTAAAGGAAGAGTAAACAGTTTGATGTCTTCGCTGCGACACAATGTCATGAAGAAATCACCTAAAAACACTTACAATTTGAAGAGGAACGAAGAGTCCAAGTACATCAACGACTACAACCCGGTGATTTTGTCCATGTGGAATGCTAACATGGATATACAGTTTGTGGCTGATAACTGTATGGCTGTGGCTCGGTATGTGACGTCTTACATCACCAAAAAAGAGAAGACAGAATTGAAGGATATGTGGGAGGACATTTCCCATGAAAAGAGCCTCAGCAAGAAGTTGTACAGTTTCAGTCTGAAGATGTTGTCGCATCGAGAAATCGGAGCGTACGAATGTTCTGACCGGTTGTCTTCAGCAAGTCTCTATGCCAAGTCCAGGAGTATCGTTTGGGCGAGTCTTGGTCTTGCTGCAACGCGTAATCGAGTTCTCAAACCTGTGCGGGAAATTGAGTATTTGGCGGAAAAGGAGCCAAACAGTACCGACATTTTGAAGACAAACATGTTGGATACATATTATCCAAATCGAAGCAGTCACCTAGAGAATGTTTGTCTGTATGAGGTTCTGCAAAATTACATGTTCAAGAGGAACATCAAAGAAGATACTGAGAAAGGAGTGTATGCTGTAATAGGAAGTGAGGGATGTCTGGTGAAGCAAAGAAAATGCCACTTGATAAACCATCGAAAATTGAGTGGCGAATCTCCTGAAAAAAAGGAGTTTTTCTATTTAGCACTTTTGCAACTTTTCAAGCCTTGGCGTGCAGAAGAGGAACTGCTTGGAGATTTCCTCTGTTATGAAGACTCTTTCAATGCCGCCAAGGAGACCATAGAATGTCCTGCTTTTCCCAAATATGTAGAAATGTTGAATGCGGAAATTGAGCAGGAAGCAACAATTGCAGCCGAGATTGCCAGAGACAGTTCTCAGGACAGTCAGAGTTCTGCTTCATTGAGTCAGGATCCACTAGGAGGACCTCTTATTGAAAATGAAGCTGCCACTGCTATGAATGAGGTGGAAAGAGCCATGGCACATGCTCAAGAGGATGTGGTTAACTTAGAAGAGTTGGAAAGGCAACTCAACGTTGAGCAGAGGAAAATATATGACGAAGTTACCATGCAAATTGATCATGGATTAAGTCATGATAAGAAAGAGTGCTCATGTACGTCGTTGAAGCCTGTCCGACTGTACGTGAGTGGAGAAGCGGGAACTGGAAAAAGTTTCCTCATTAAAGCAATTTCATGCTATTTGCAGGAAAGGACAGAGTCATCGCTGTCTTGTGTTGTCACTGCTCCAACTGGACTGGCAGCACATAATATTAAAGGGATTACTTTACATCGTTTACTGATGCTGCCAGTGGAGCATGACAACAAATTAGAATATCACAAGCTATCTGGAGATGCTTGTTTTGAAGTTTCAAGAATCTTGAGGAAAATGAAACTTCTTATCATTGACGAAGTAAGCATGGTTTCCAATGTCATGCTTGCCTTTGTGCATTTGAGGATGCAAGAAGTTCTCAAAACAGAGTATGATGTGTTATTTGGTGGCAAACACATCATTGTTTTCGGAGATCTTCTGCAGCTGACACCAGTGAAAGGGCAACCTGTGTTCAAAATGCTCACGCATGAAGATACCAGGAAGTGCCTAGGCAGCATTGGCAACGTCAATATATGGTTAAACTTCAATTATGCTGAACTGCATGAAAATATGCGTCAGGCAAAGGATGAAGTTTACAAGACTATTCTACAAGATGTTAGAATTGGAAAAGTGACCGAGCATGGAAAAGAAGCTTTACATGCACGATTACTGTCAAATTTATATCCAGAACAAGATGTTGTGCCTGAGAATATTTTTCAGAAAATTACTGATAAGAAATCTGGAATATGTTTGATGCCAACTCTTGCAGAATGTGCCAAATTTAACAACAAAATGTTGCATTTAGAAAAGCAAGAGATTGTGAAAGTGGAAGCTATTGATAGAGTAGAGCATATGGGATCAACAATTATTTTGTCTGAGAATCTGAAATCAAAATTGGATTCATTAGAGAAGACTATATCTAAAACTGCAGGTTTTGAAAAGACTCTGAATGTGTGCTTGAACTGCCGTATAATTTTAAGAAGGAATTTACATGTTGAAAGAGGTCTGGTAAATGGATCAATGGGTAATGTTGTTGATTTTGTGAAATACAGAAATAGAGATGGAATTGAATTTTTAAAAATTAAATTTGATGGCATTGAGGAAGTACAGCTAATTGCTCGTTGTTCTGCTAGATTTTTGCTTGTAAAAGACTTATATGTTCGCCGTAAGCAGTTCCCTGTTTGCTTGGCATATGCGGTGACAATTCATAAATCGCAAGGTTTAAGTGTAGACACTGCATTGGTGAATATTGGCAGTTCTGTGTTCAAGGAGGGTATGGCATATGTGGCATTGTCACGAGTTAGAACTTTATCGGGATTGTACTTGATTGAGTGTGATGTCAGAAACATTTGTGCAGATCTAGATTGTGTTAAGGAATACAATAGGTTAAGAAGAGAGTATGCGCCACATTTGCCTCAGTTTCCTTTGTTTGAGAAACGTCTGGTAGGCCGGAAACGAAGAAATGAGAACAATACTGGGGAGGTTGTAGCAAAAAGACAAAAAGTGAATGAACCTAAAATTACAAGCAGAAACAAAGAGGATTCTGTTGAAGATGTTGTTGGTTTTCAGTTTGAAAACAGTTCTGGTGTCAACTGCTATGCTAATGTAGTAATGAATGTTTTGTTTTCTCTAAAAAATGTAAAAGAAGAGATTGTGGTCAATTCTGATCAAAGATTTTGCAGTTTGTTGAATTCTGTGTTAGAGAAATGTAGCACAGATAGAACAAAAATAGAAAGTGTGTCTGAAATTCGAAACCTGTTAGACAGATGTTCAGGGCAAACACAATTCTCTCAAAATATTCAGCAAGATTGTCAGGAGTTTTTAATGTATATGCTTGATGTATTACATGCTGAAGGTGTAGATGTAGATCAGCTGTTTGGGCTTTCTTATCAATGGCAGCATGACTGCGAGAACTGTATGGTATCAAGTACTACTAGTGTAGACTCAGAAAGATTTATATATTTAACTTTGCCAGACAGTAAATCAGTCTCCTTTAATAAGCTAGTAAAAGCTGCTAATCACAGCATGGAGTGTAGCCAATGTAAATCTGAAATGATGTCCACATTATTTATACGAAAATATGGCCAGTACGTCATTTTAATGTTCCAACGATGTAGGCCTGATGGAACAAAATTGACAACTTTAATAAAAAAATTTGTAGCTTCGCAGTTGTCAATATCAGGAAGGACTTTTGTAACTACAGCAATTATATATCATGACGGCCCTTCAATATCATCAGGACATTACACAGCTTATTTAAAGTCTAGAAATGGCTGGTCATTCTGCAATGATTCTGTTTTAATTTTCAAAAAAAAATTGCCGTATGACCTTAAAAACTCTTACCTGGTGTTTTTAAAACCAAAATTTTAGGAAAATAATCTCGGGATATGATCTGTGGAATTTCAAGAAGTTCTAATGGCTCCTACACAATTTGGCCTTGAGGATAAGTGTAGTTCAGAGACATAACTTCTAATCAAAGGATTGGACATCATGGAGATGTATGTGCACTTTAAATGAGTTCAGAAAAATTGTTTCTTTTCATAAGCTAATTGAAGCAGCCAATCAAAACATGGAGTAGAGGGAATGTAAGTCTGCAATGCTGTCTACTGTTTTACATTGCTTTGTGATTAAAAGTGATGTAGAGAATTAAATAATTGTAGTACTCATAGAGGTAGTGTAAGTCTGCTTCATATTAAGCAGTATCAGTGTCATAGGAAATGTAGAACATGACTGACCAAGAAGGGGAAGATATTACTATTCCAGGATTGTGAAAATGATCTTCAACATTTTAATTCTGAAAGTTGCGGAAATGCCAAATGATGGGATTGGCTTACAAGAAATCCAAGAGTTATAAATATCTCTGACTAGATTTGGCCTTGTGGAAAATAGTGGTAGAGAGCAAGAAGTCATTTATTGCATGTAACGTGTTTTTAAAAACGATGGAGGTTTTCTTTCAGAAAGTGGCGGGCTGAAAGTAATAACAGCACAAAAGAGTGTAAGCTGTTCATAGGACATCCTTGGACGTCATGGAAAGTAAGTTAACTTTAAGGAGTTCTGAATTTTATTTTCTGATGTTGTATGGGTTTTTTAAACACAATCATTTTGATTGTGTTTTTTTTTCCCCGCTGTTACATGATGAATACCTTCAAGTCACTGTTTTTAGTGAATTTTGATACATTCTGAGAACAGCAAAAATAAACCATTTAACATGTATAATTAATTCTGTACTGTTTGCATTTATGATGTATATGTAGAACTGTGTAGGAGGCATGGAGAAGGTGAGTTTTCTGTAAGTGTTAAATTTATTGTATGCAGTGCTGCACTTCTACGTAATCTTTCATATGCTGGACTACATCTGCACAATGAGATACCTAAGCAAAGGAAACACAAGTGATGTGATTGTGAAATGAGCAAAATAAATTGCACATATTTCAATTACATCACTTGAGTTTCCTATCATTACGAATCACATTGTGCAGATCAAGTTTAGGTCTGTCCAGGGAAACATAGGAGGTTTCTACTTTGTTGAAGAGTGCAGTGGACATGACTCACTTCATTAGTAGACTTTCACAGATATTATCTCCTCTGTACACTTCAACAAGTGTAAATCTCATCTTGAACTCTGAGTAGGCCTCACCTCAAACAAATCTCTGGATAGGAGACATGTTATTGGCATACTGAAGCGACACTTTTCTGAAACAAGAGCAATGCAAAAGATGCACCATGTTTTAAGATAGTCCTCACTTCATCTGCATGAAGATACTGTTAGTTTAAAATGTATATCTTTAGCATTGTGTAGAGGACCTGGAGAAGCAGAAGCTTCTGTCAGTGTCAAAGTTGTTGAAAAACTATTTGTCCTTCAATATTTTCCCTTGTCTTTTGTAATTTTTAAATACATATTTTAATTTTTTTTTAAATGTTGGTTCTCTCTTTCACAGATTGAAAGTATAGAAATAAAATGTGATTAATTTAACAGCAATTACAAGGTAAATAGTTGTACTCTTTTCGTTACATTTCTATCACATTCACCTACTATTAGATCCACTGCTTCACTTCTTTAATCCTCAGTTTCCTGCCTTTGCTACTTTCCTCATTCCTTTCTCTATTACCTATTTACTCAACTCCTTCCACTCTTTTTCTCAGTCCCTCTGTTCTCATAGTTCCTCAGTCTTGTTCACTCACTCCATCTCTATTACTCTTAGTGTCTGTGAATTACTTTCCCAACTTTTTTTTTTTGGGGACCGCTTCCTGGGAAGTTGCCCGGTTCGCAAACCAGCAGCGTTATGGCAGTCCACCATTTTGTGTTTCGTTCGAATCAAGATACAAGATGGAGGGCAAATAATGTTCAGAATAGGTAGAAGGGGGCACGGTAGATGTATCTTGACCCCCTTGGTTTTCTGAGGGTGGCTCAGGAGGACCATAGTTCTTCACTCTTGTTCACTCTCTCTGTTTCTATTAATGTCACTGTTTATGACTGATCAAAAAAATGTTTTTTAAAAAAGAACAGTAACTATAAGGGAAGGAAATAGACAGTTATGTTAAAAGAAAGACAGCTAAAGGGAGTAAACTAACGATACTGTTACCTACAATCCACTGCTGTTGATGTTACTGACCATGTCATGAATGATGTAATATGTGACATCATCAACAGTGGATTGTAGGTAACAGTATCCTTATTTTACTCCCTAGAGCTGTCTTTCTTTTAACATAACTGTGTATTTCCTTCCCTTATAGTTACTGTTCTTTTTTAAAAAATATTTTTTTGGTTAGCGTCCGGTACGCGTACCGGGTAGCGCTCCGGGAGCGAACTAAGAGAAATACAGGTTGGCAGAGTTCCAAATTTTCTACCAATTTTTTTATAATGGGGAGTTAGTTCTGAAAAGAACTTTTTTTTTTATGTTTTTGTTGTTTTATATTTTTTTTAGTATTTTTTGAACATTTTTTTACTTTTTTTGTATTTTCTGAACGTTTTTAAAAATTTTTTGGTTTTTTTGGGGGGGGGGAAACAAAAACGATCCATTATAAAGGGCTCAACAGGAGCAAAAAAAAAAAATGAATTTATTTTTTGGTGCGTTTTGTGCAAACATTAATATGATTTTGAATTGCTCGCAAAATCAAAGTGATGCTACTTTCTCTGTAGCAGATGAAAGCGCCACATTCCACGCACACTTGTTTTACGTGACCAAACAACATTTGGATGTTTGCAATCACCTCCCTTGCCTCTGGTCCCGACACCTCTGGAACCACCGATCTTCTTGCCATTTGGAGGGGATGTTGTTGTTGGTCACGTAGCTGGGCAGCACTATAGTTATTTGGGTGCCACCTACTCATATGCCGATGCATAGTATGATTCCCATAACTATATTTTTTATCGGTGCCCCTTGACAATCTGTCACCGCATATGCGGCAAAACACGTAACGAGCATTCACTTTCTTTTGCCCCTCAGGAATTCTGTAGAATTGCCAGATATAATTCTCCTGTCGATTGTACCTCCTGGGCTCCTCTGGCAAAAACTCATGCTCTTCCTCCTCTTCCTCCTCTTCCTGTTCTTCCTCTTCTTGCAGAATTACTTCTGCAGGTGGTCCTCTCTTTCTTGGATTTGGTGGAGGTGGTGGGCTAGCACCAGCTGAAGCTACTAATGAAGCCATCACAAAGTCTCAATAAAGGGTCTTTCTCTCACCAAGATGAAAGTCAGAGTGATGAAAGAAGGAGGGGTTTTCATCATTTGGGAAAAACAAAAGTTCTAAACCAATGACAAGTGTCCATTTTAGATCACATGACCTTGTATTACATCATTAGGAAACCAAAAGTGAAATGAACCAATGAAAAGTGTTATTATCGAGTCACATGACCTGCTATGTTTACATTACGCGGTCGGCGCCGCGCCGCGGATCGCTTCCGGTTCGCGTACCGGTGCGCTTCCGGGTACGCTAACGTAGCACGTAATATGACGTATTACGCGAGAACGCGAAACGTCATGCTGACGCGACGCGTCACGATGTTGTTTTGTAACGCGAGAGGTGCGCTAAAGGAACGTTTACCAGTTCGCGTACCGGGTCGCGCCTCCGGATTGAGCTAACGGGAAGCTAACCAGTACGCGTACTGGGAGCGAAACAAAAAAAAATAAAAAAAAAATTGTATAAAAAACATGTAAAAAATATTTTTCTTTTTAAAGAATAATACATTGTAAAGGTTTTGATATTAGCTATTAAAAAACCAATGAAATTCACTGAAAAAACCATAGGTTATAGACCATATATAGTTAGGAATTAGCATTTACAAAACCTTAAAAATTCACTGAAAAAACCATAGGTTATAGACCATATATAGTTAGGGATTAGCATTTAAAAAACCTTATTTTACTCACACAAAACCATTGAAATTCCATATATAGTTAGTTGCACTAACTATATATCGCGCACCCGCAATCCACTGCTGATCATGTCACATATTACATCATTCATGACATGGTCAGTGACATCACTGATGACATCACTGATGACATCTCAAATGACATCACTGATGACATCTCAAATGACATCACTGATGACATCATCTAGTGTCTGTGTGTTTTTGTAAAGTTTAAATATGTTTTACATATTGAAGAATGAGTGGATGTATAAGTGTCTGGATGAAGGATTTAGTAGGTGCGTGACTGACTGTATGAGTGAGTGATTAAATGTGTCTCACTGAATGCATGGGTTAGTGACTAAACTGTCTTAATTTGTGCATCATTATGTCTGTTGTTCTGTAAACTGCTGCATGTGTTGATCATTAGCTATACGAGAGGCTATATGTGTTATTAATTGGTTGCCCAAGTATTTCTATGGGAGATTGAGTTTGTGTAGGGGTGGCTGGAAGGTGTGTGACTCTATGCATAGATGTGTGAGCAGTTTATTCACTAGGTGTATGAGTTCAAGAGGGCATGTGGAAACAGCTACATGGGCAGTTGACTGTGTGCATGAGTGTATTGATGAGTGAATGGATATCTCAATGCTACATGTCATAGTAAGTACATATGTAAAACACAGTACATGTGAGAGTTGGCATATATAAATAACTGTGCATGAGAGCCACTGAATGAGTGAGTAGTTGTATCGATCATTGTGAACTTGTATCAGGGATTGTATAAGAGAGTAAATATGTGTTAGTATATGTTTCAATAAGTAAGGTGTGTTTAACTGTATAGTTGAAGAAATGGAGGTGAGATTGTTTCTTTGCATGACTGACTGGGTGTGTGAGTAACTCCATGGATGAGTGGCAGTGTGTGAGTGTCTGTATACACTGAGTGTATCTAAGGTTATATTAGAGTCTGAAGAGGTTTATCGTATTAGCACAAGAATGATGTCAAATGAGATGTCATCAGTGATGTCATCAGTGATGTCATTTGAGATGTCATCAGTGATGTCATCAGTGATGTCACTGACCATGTCATGAATGATGTAATATGTGACATGATCAGCAGTGGATTGCGGGTGCGCGATATATAGTTAGTGCAACTAACTATATATGGAATTTCAATGGTTTTGTGTGAGTAAAATAAGGTTTTTTAAATGCTAATCCCTAACTATATATGGTCTATAACCTATGGTTTTTTCAGTGAATATATATATATATATATATATAAATTAAAACAAAAACAGATCACATAGACCATAATCATTTGTGGAACACAAAAAGATTGAAATGTGACATAATGGCAGGCAGGGGAGGAGGGACAAAAACCAAAAAAAACACAGATGGCACCGTAACAAGGGAACTTAGTTCCACTGAAGCCAATTTACAATAAAGAGGCATCATAGGCAGACATACATTAATACATGGCAGTGTCAAATCATCAGCAAGAATATATCAGGGCTTTAGACATTATGTGAGTTCAACAAGACTGCTTTAAACAACTGTCATGTCTTCAGAGGTTTGTTGAGCCAGGCGGTATTGGGCATACAAACCCCAAAAGCTTTTAGGGCGGTTACAGGGTGAAAGCATTTAGATATAAACATCTGATTGGATGTTGAAGTAAATCATGTCCCGCTCTCATTCTGCAATTGTATGTACAGGACCCCTTATCCACCGCATCGCCAGTTGGCGCTTTGCTAATAGAAGGCCCATCCCCACAAGTTTCCGCACATTTTTCCGGAGGTGCTTAGTGTACCCTAGGAGTGCCAGCATTGGTTCCAGGTTGAGGGCGAACCCAATTATGTCCGTCAAGACCTGGAAGATCCTAGCCCAACAGGCTTCTATCTGAGGGCATTGCCAGGCCAGGTGAAAGAACCCAGCCCCTTGCAGACCACAATGCTCGCAGTGATCAGAGTCACGTAAACCATATCTAAAGAGGGGGAATTATATACTGTTTAAAAATTTGAAATGTGCAAATCTATGACAACCATTTATGGAGATCTTGCGAGTAACTTCACAACAATAGGACCATGCACCATCCGTGATTGGGACGCCTATGTCCTATTGCCAGGCCTGTCTAACCTTACGGTGTGCGGAGGACTTAGTGGCTAAAGTCTAGATATCAGCTTGCAAGGAGTTTGTGAACTCAAAGTGTAGTCAGGGGTTGTTAGACCTGGCACCATTGGCGTGGGTCTCCCTTCCATTTTTACTGTTGCCTCGTGTATTTTTGCTGGTATTAGATGCTTTGGGCACTGTGCCACTGCTATTCAGTGCCACAGTGCAAGTGCTCCCTATTGTAAATTGATGTGTTAATCAGTGGTTCCATGTTTGGCTATTTGGTTTACTTGTCAGACCCTAGTCTAGTGCACTGAGTGTGCCCAGGGCATGTAAATCCAAAGGATGCTGGTGGGCCTGCAGCACTGGTTCGTGCCACCCACCGGAGCGACCTTGTAAAATGTGTCTAAGGTCTGCCATTGCAGAACCTGCGTGCAGTCTGGTACTATCCTACTGACTGGGCTAGTGCACCCACTTGCCAGTCCCTAAACCTTCCCTTATTCATATCAGTCACCCCTATGGTAGGCCCAAGGGCAGGGTGCATTGTAAGTATAAGGTAGGACAAGCCCTGCTGTGTGTGGCATGTCCTATTAGTGAATTACAGCCATTTTCGTTTTTCACTATTGCAAGGCTACCTGTTCCCCATAGGCCAGAATGATCTGTTAGAGTTATTACATTTTATAAGCCTAACTGTCTCAGAGAACATGGTAGAAATTCGAGTTTAGTATGCCTGAACTCAGAATGATAAAATGCATCTTTTAGTGAAGTTGGTTTTAACATTCTGTGTTTCGAAATACCACTTTTAGAAAGTAGGTATTTGCATGTCTAACCATTCAAACCTGCCTCTGCTAGGTTGTGTAGTCCTTTGTCTGGTTTTGTGAGTGACAGGGCTGGGGAATTCCAGCAGACAGGCTGAGTCACCCGGTGGTGAATAAAGAAATCTCCATCTAGATGGGAGGGAGGAGTTGCACCTGAATCTTGAATAGGGCTGTGCCTGCCTTCCTCAATGTTGGCTCCAGCCCCTGGGGAGCGACTGATGTCTCTGCCCTGCACACTAAAAGAATAGAAGGAGTCCTGTTCCAGGACTGTACTTGCCTTCTACAATGCTGCCTCCACCTTCTGTGGGGCGTCTGATGTGTTTGCCCTACACTATGAAAGGAAAGGAGAAGTCTGGTAAACAGAGTGCTTCAGAACTGGTTTGGACTGGGCAAAGGCCCCTCTCCCCTCAGAGAACAAAGGATTTTGGGGTATAAATATTGGGACCCTGATCCCATGAAATTATATCACTTTGGACTACAACAAGAAACTTTTGCTGAGGAAAGGAACCTGAAGAAACTGAGGAGAGACTATTCCCAAGCTGAAGTGCTGCTTGGGGGATTGGCCTGCAGTGGTTACCTTACTGCCAAAGGAAGGAGAAAGGAAATGTGTGTACTTTCAACTTGTGAAGGACCTCCAAGGGCTTGGAAAAGAGCTTGCCTCCTGCTGAAGTCTCAGGCACAATAGACTTCACCCCCAGCTCCCCAGAGTTCTTTTGGAAGTGCCTGCTGTTTTGGGCCTTCTGAGGAACTGCGTGTTGCAAGGAGCTAGAAGCGCGACTCAACGAGAAGAAGCGTGTCGCTGTGCCTGCTGTTGCAACTCCGAAGTAGGGTGTCGCCACTGGAATTGTCGCACTGAACCGCATCATGAGAAGACTCTTGCAATGAGGTCGGAGCATGTGCCTGCCGTCGTAACTCCGGAGGAGGGTGTCGCCGCTGGAACTGTTGCACTGCACCACTTCAACCAAGAGCACCGCGCTTTCCACAAGATGCGCGCCGCCATCGGAGCTGCTGCCGTCGCATCTTGGATGTCGCCGCTGTAGTTGTCGCATCGAGCAGAAGCTTCACGTATCGTGGGAGAAAAGCGTCGCTGCTGGAGCTGCTGCCGTCGCATCATAAGAGTGTCGACGCTGCAGTCCACGCAGCAAACCGAGAACTTCTCACATCCCCAAAAAGCATGCCGCATCTGGAAGATCTTCTCATCTTTATTTCTTTGTATCTGAACTTTGACGCATTTCCCATCGCTGCGACATTGCTTGTTGTGGAAGCGTAATGCTACCTAAGGTACATTGACGCAGAGTGTCGCATCTAAGAACTGAACTGAACTAAGCTCAAATCTATCATCTTAAAGTAATAGTATTGTGTATTTTTGTTGTTTATGGTCTGGTGGTAATTTTATTACAGCGGTATACAGCGCCAGGACACCACGTAACGAGGTAACAGTGCGCTTTACAAGTATACATACATTACATTACATTACATTACATTACATATAAAGTCTACTTATTTTTTATATAAAACCTGTGTGGTGTCCATTTGTAGTGTTGTCACTGGGTTACTGTATGTGGGCACAAATGCTTAACTTACAATGCCTCTGAGATAAAGCCTTGCTGCTCGTGCCAAGCTACCAAGGGGGTGAGCAGGGGTTATTTTAGGAGTGTAATCCCCATATCCTGACTAGAGGAGAGGGTCCCTATTTGTCACACGTACCTACCTGTGCCAACTAGAGACCCCCAAATCTAACATTAGTGGTCAGCAGAAGGGTTTCTGAATTTGCATTTGTGAGTCATGTACAGTGACTGGTGAACACTACTTAGTGAGTGCAGACCAAAACGATACCACATACTTTTTGGTAGATTCATTTTTGGATTTTTGTTCCATTTTTGAAAGATACCTGATTCAGTCGTGGAGAGAGCAGAATCCATAGCCTCTACTGATCTTGAATGGAAAGAAGAGAAATTGGAAAGCTACAAAGTTGCACAGTTGAAGTATTTTTGCAAGAAATTCAAGGTTTCCACTGTTAGGTAAACCAGGAAAGAAGAATTCTACAAAGCGCCGAGGGCCTGGGTAGAAGCAAGGAAAACCCCTGAAATTGAGGAAGGGGATGACTTGGCAATTGTGCAACAGGAAGGGCCATTGGGTGTAAGAGGAAGGAAGGCACCTTCCCCAGCAGGTAGCGTTGGTTCTTACAAAAGTCTGTCTCCAAAGGAGTTGGAGGACAGAGAGAGATGAAGAAGGCATGAAATGGAGATGACCAAATTCAAGGTGAATAGGCAACTGGAATTAGAAAATAGAAGATTAGATCTGGAAGAAAAGAAAATGAAGTTTGAGGCGAGCATGAAAAAGTTTTAAGGGAGTTGGAGTTTAAAACCAAAAGTTTAGAAGCTACTCCCTCTGGTGGCAGCATACCGTCAGTACATACAGAAAGTAGAGTGTATATTCCCAAGGATATGGTGAAGGAGTTTTACAAAAATTATGATATTGGTCAGTGGTTCAGAGCCTAAGAGGTAGCCATGTCTTCCCACCGGGTCCCTGAGAGAGATTGGGAGCAGGGTTGTGGGGACGGTTCCTTAGTGAGGGGCAGGATACATTGTTAGACTTGCCTTCAGAAGTCCACAATTCATACAACCTCATGAAAGATGCATCGATGTCTAGATATGGTTTGACACCTGCGCTCTATAGGCAGAGGTTCAGGAAATGCTCAAAGTTAGAAAACAGTACTTGGGTTGAATATGTCACTTTCTTTTGCAGAGCATTGGATGGTTGGGTAAAGGGCAGCAAGGTTAATGATTTTCAAGGTCTCTTTGATTTGATTGCATGGGAGCACTTGTCTGATAATTGTTTTCCAGAGCTGCGCCAGCATCTGATAGATAGCAAGCTGACTAACCCTAGGAAGTTTGCTGAGGAGGCGAACCGCTGGGTGAGCACCCGGGTCCACAAGGGTCATGTGGGAGACTCAGCCAAAGGTGGGCAGGGTCCCCAGCAGAAGAGTGGGGGGACAAGGGTAAACAGAAGGAGTTCCCAAAGGGCCCCAAAGGAGTCCCCAAGGGAACCCCGTGAAAGGTAGTGCTATTCCCCAGGGGCCCCTGATGTGTTACAATTGTGGCGACCTGGGTCATAAGGCAAATGATACCAGGTGCCGCCTGTTTGGTAAACCAGCACCACTGGTGCTCCGCCCGGGCAGATGGCCAGTGTAGCCTTGGGGGAGGAAATTGATGTCCAAGGTGGGTGGGGTCCCGCACAGATGACCTTAGTCTCTTTAGGAGACTGTGAGATGGTCTCAGAAGCTCAGCTGCACAGGAACACTAAGAAATATGGGCAGTGAGTGACCATCAATGGCCAAAAGGTGGAGGCCCTTAGAGATACAGGAGCCAGTGTGACAGCTGTTAAGTGTCGCCTGGTGTTTCAAGAGCAGATTGTCCCTCATGCATTTTGCCGAATTGTTAACGCCGACGACACAGAGAGTCATTGTCCAATGGCTCAGGTTCCCTTTGAGTGTGGGGGGTCTCTGGTACTCTTCAGGTAGCTGTGAGGCCCGCCATGCCTGTTGACTGTTTGTTGGGAAATGATTTGGAGAGCTCCCCTTGGGAAAAGGTGGAGAAAACAACTCACTTGAAGAAGGTTGGACTGACTGGGCATGCATGACCACCCCGTCAATGTCAGCCAGTAGGGGTTCTGAAGAGGACCTGGAGCCATTTCTTTAGCGCTCAACGTGCACTTAGTAATCTCCCTAGAAGGCCTCAGGGTGGGCGGAGCCCATACATGATTGATTGATGTGTTTATTATGTTTTGGAACTCCGAAGAGGTCCACATAAAAAGATACATAATACAAAATACTCGTTCAAATGCAAAAGACATTTACAAATTTTACCAAAGTACAAGATAATCAGCACAACACAGTTAATAAAAACCCTCTAATAAATATCTAAAAAACATTTAAAAAAGTTAAAAATACTAAAACAGAACATTTCATTAGGAGGATTATATAAAGCATGTAAGAAGGAATTGGCAGTAAGAATATTTAATTTCAAGCATATTTGTCTTAGCCACTTACGACGAAATAAACGAAGTACAGGACATATAAAGAGAACATGTATACAGTCCTGGGTAAACAAATTACAAAAATTACAAATTGCAGAACAACCATACCACCTAGCCATAAGATTATTTAACGGGAGTAAATCCTGCCTCAGGAGAAGCCAAAACCGCCGTATGCCATGGGAAAGATTCCAGGCGACATAGGGTTGCATGTGTTTTAATACGCAAGTATGAGTAAGAGGGGTTACTCCCTTCTTTACGAGAATGGATTCTCTGTCCAACCTAAAACTGAGATCCCACGAGGCCTGTTTCAAAAGTGATTTTAACTGAACGGCAGACAGAGTGAAAAGAGTACTCTCCTCCAATTGTAGAAGTGCAACAGCCCTTCTAAAATTCTTTACAATTAAGGAGAACTCCCTTAACCCCTTGGATGCTAATGACAAGGGTAACTCGTCATGGAGTTTCCATTGATTTCAATGGAAAGTGGTTGTAAATCTTTCCAGGGCCTTAGCATCCAAGTGGTTAAAGTGCCCAGCAATTCCGACTTCATTAAGTGTCTCAAAGTCCCCACTTCCCCTCTGGCCAGACTGGCTACCCAACGCACTAGCCCTGCCAAGCCCTGCACCCAACTGCTACGGATGCCGAACTCAAGTCTCAGGGATGCCACTGTGCAGGCGGTATTAATAGAGGCTAAAAACCGTAGAATCTTACCTTCTGCAACGTGTAAAAAACCCCATTGCCCAAGATCGACTATTTCAATTCCATACAAAAGGGATGACGGGATTTTTGCCCTAAAAACCTCTAGCAGGTAAGAGAAATGTCTTCTCCCTGTGGCAGAGTATAATGCACTCAAGTTTTTACCCTGAGACAGGGCCTTCCGGGTATTATTATCAATGTGGGCCTTGTCACTTAGGTTATCAGATATGATTTTCCCCAGGAAGACATAAGACTTAACTACCTCCAGCTTATGACCTCCTACTGACCAACCAAAGTTCTCGTATTTTGTTTTTTTCCACCCTGAGATACACATTATTTTACTTTTAGCTGCATTTATCTTTAAGTAATGGAATTCAGCAAAAAGGTGCAGAGCGTGCACACGATTGTTTAACCCTTTGGGCGTTAAGTCCAATAAAAGGATATCGTCCGCATATAGCAAACAGGAAATTGGAGTTCCCCCCAATGAAGGTGCAATACATCACAAGCAGATACAGACATAGGGAGATCTGAAATATATAGGGAAAAAAGCAGAGGAGCCAAAAGACAACCCTGCTTTAGTCCGTTGATGGAAGGAATGACTTGGGATAACCCCCTTTCCCCTCCTTGAAGGACTTGGCACCATGTATCTCAGTGGAGAGCCTTAACCAAATCTAACAGGAGAGGAGGCATGCCTAGAGTGGCTAATTTTCTCTACAGCAACGGCCGATCCACTTTGTCGAAGGCTGTGGAGAAATCTATAAACGCCGCAAAGACTCTTCCCCCACGAACCCTTACATATTTATCAGAAATTATCTGAAGTGCGGTAAGGTTGTCCAAAGTGCCATGTCCCTTGCGGAAGCCTGTCTGTTCTAAAGGTAATATGTGATTCCTATCAACCCAGTCGTTAATTGAGTATAGGAGACATTTGGAGAAGACTTTACCAATTGCCTCGAGCAGGGCGATTTGGCGGTAATTCTTGGGTTCATTCCTATCGCCTTTCTTAAACAAGGGCACCAATATGCTCCCTTTCCAGGACGAGGGGACAGATTTACTCAAAAAACAAAATCTAAATATGAGGAAAAGAATTTTACTCCAGGCAACTGAGTCCTGTTTCAGGACAGATATTGGGAGCTCGTCAGGCCCCATTGCACCAGAAAGGCGCAGTTCCTTTATGGCCAGTTCGATAGTTTTTTCAGAAGGGAAATAAATTAGAAATCACTATCATTACAAAATCCTCCATACTCGGCCACCGGCCCATTACTAGCATATAAATTAGCAATGTGGTTGACCCAGATTTGCTCAGATATGAGAATTGGACGGGGACTGACTCTTGTTCCACAACCCTCCCCGATTAGAGACCAGAATAATCTTGCGTGACCGTTTACTACGGCCTCTCGCAGGTTTATCCATAAAGAATCCTCTTTTTCTTTTTTTATTTTTATCTTGGCCCTGCGTCTCCTTCTTTTTAAGAGGGCTATTTTGCGGTATCTTTCGGGGGTTCTGGACAAATAATGTTCCCTCACCAGTTTATTTATTTCCTTATTTAAGAGGGTGACCGATCTGGGAAGTATGGACTTTTTTGAGGTTAGATTGGATTTTCTTGCGGCTAGAGTGACCTCCTTCATAAAATTCTCAAAAGAAATTAATTCGGCCCCTAGCCAATTATGAAGATTTTTTAGTGTTTTATCCAGGATATGTTCCAGGCCCTTCATGGCTTTTGAGTTCCAAAAACATCTTCCAGTTTTATTACTAAAGTTGACCAGATCACCATTAAGGGACCAAGGGTCAGCATAAGGCGGATATATAGAGAGGGTTATAGTAATCACCTTGTGGTCACTGAATACAGTCTGAGAGACCACCAGATCTCTCAGAAGATAAAAGAAACAATAATCAATGATTATATAATCCAAGATCGACTCACTTTGATTGGATTTATGCGTAAAGTGTGCTGGTGTATCGGAAGGAAACCTTCCGTTTGCTATAATACCCTCTGTTTCAGACAGTTCTTTCAGGAGCAATTTCCCTCTCTTATTTGTTCTAATTTTAACTGGGAAAAGAGCTTGTGGGATCTGAAAATATTCCTCTTTAAGCTTGTTTCTAAATAGTTCCAAGCTTAAATTTGAGACTTTGCAATTGAGATCACCCAATAAAATTACATTGGGGGAGGGAACTGTATCCTTAATTTGTTTAATAAAAACAAAGACTTGTTTTAATACTCCATTAAAACAGTCATCGGGGGGGATATAAGCATTTATAATTACCAGGGGGTTTTTCTTTTCCACATTGTCAAGACTAAATAGTGTCACAGCCTGAAAAAGGTTGCTAGGATCTAAGTGGTGAGAATAATTCCACTTTATCCGATTAGATAGCAGGCATGCAATTCCCCCTTTAGTGTTTCCCCTCTTAGAGGGGACAGCCCCTCCTTCTAGGACAAAATAATCCCTCCCCATAATAATTTTGTCCACACACCACGTCTCTTGAATACAGATCACACTAGCCTTCAAGGAATAAAGATACTGCATCTTTTCGGGACTGTTATTAATTCCAGCAGCATTCCAAGAAATAATTTTTAAGCTGTTGCTAAAAATGAGAAAATAGTTTAGGGTTGTCAGTTGATTTACCTGATAAAGCACCAGGTAACCAATTCCATTGCTGAATATCCTCTACTCTATTACCATTTAGGGATCAAGAGGGAGGAATTATATGTGTCACTAGACGTTTAGATTTAGAAATGCAGATCTTTAAGTCCTCAAAAATGGTAGGAGGACCGGCTTGTCTCTAGCACAAAGACCTCCTATCAAAGGAGTCATCTCTACAGTTGGAGAATAGAGGCATTACGTCGATCCCACGACTCTGAAAACTCTCGGCCTGCCTCAGAATGAGGTTCACAATAAGTTTGGAGTAGAACCTTACCCTGATGGATGATCCTGCCTCAACTCTCATAATTGAGACCAAATCAATGTCATTAGATTGAATTAGCTTCAGACTCTCCGTCTCTTTGAAGCACTTAAGAAGCAAAGATCTATTCAGTATTAAGTCGGGATCAAAGAGAGGGAGGAAATCTAACGTCAGCGTGTCTATGCTATCCTCTATTGGAATTACCGAGGATTTTGGGAGCATACTGCTCCTTCTACCAAGGCAGAAAAAGAGGGAGCCGTTGGATTAAGGGCAGATGCTACACTAGGAGCAGGTTTTATCATCTTCACTATCGGAAAAGGATTCGTTGACCTCCCCAATCCAATATTAGGGCTTCCTAAATTGGGATTCGTACAACTGGAGATGATGTCGTTGTACTCAAAGGGGGGAGCTGGAACATCGTCTATTTGCATATTGGAGCCCTGCTTCGGATTTCCATCTCCAGTCCCAACAGTAACCGGCAAAGAATTATTATCATCACTGTTAACATGCGAGTCATGAAGATCATCAAAAATTATTTGTCTCTGCCTCTTTTTTCTAATTCTGCGGATAGGTTTCCTCTTTTTTCCTCTACTCTTTTTTGGCTTTTCCATTGTTACTTTTTCCCCCTTCTCCTTAGTCTCTTGGACAAAAATGGGAAAAAACTCTTTAACAGAATTTAAATCAGCTACTTCACCAGTTTCTTCTACAACTTCAAGAACCGAGTCCGCAATACAATTGTATGCAGAAGATTTAGGGGCTGATAGAAGCTCGTTTCTAACACTAACAGCCGGGGTATTCTGGGCTGAATTATGAGGGGAGTCCAAGGGTTTAGTTCCCTGAGAGATATCACCACAGGATTTGGGCCCTAGCAAACCCTCTTGAGGATCTAAACTGGGTAACTTTTCCAAAGAATTATTTAAAAGGACCTTCAATATCTGGGTAAATGTTTCCAGAACACAATCAGAACTACCCACAAATTTACCTAATAGCAGTCGTATAGAAGACAACAGGTGTTCTAAGGCGATCAAGGACTCGGAGATAGCTTTATCAAGTCTCTCTGGGCAGGGGAAGGGAGTTGGATGAATGCCAGATATATTCAGCTCAGAGCTTTTTGAAATGTTGGACTGGGAGGAAATATCTTGAGATTTAACAGAAGGGGTACTACTATAAAATTGGAGACCTGAAGGAATGGGGACAAGCGGGGTCTTCATGGCCTCAAATAGCTTCAAAGAACCATCTACTAAGTACCGCCCACAGAGCTCCAGATCAATATCTAGCATTTGAGAGTCCTCATTACCTACTTCCCTTTGGTGGGAACCACCTGCTAGTTCTTGTATCAAGTTGATCCCTGGCATTGTAGGAGTATTATGTTGCTGCACACACTCAGCTCTGGGAGCGGGCGACTTAGCATAAAGGGAAGCGGTAAGTTGTGTTGGGTTAATTTCCTCACAAACCAATGAGCTCTTGGCTAATTTATTTTCCATAAGCGGACCCTCCAATGCCGGCTTAGGTGACCCCACACGGGAACCCACTACACCAATATCCGTAATCTTGCTCTTATCTTTGGGCTTTTCCCATAAATGAAATAGTTGACACTGGCCCTTCAGTTGCAGGTTTTGGACTTCCTTGTTTCGAAGTGGGTTGGATTTGGTTTTTGCACAAGACCTTCCTACCAAAAGTCTCCCGGAACGAAGCTTTTTAGCTGTCATGATTATATTTACAATAGTGAGAAATCAGATACAATCCTTAATACAAACTAATTAATAAATAAAATAACTGTAAAAAGTTGGGCAAGAAAAACTGTATGGAGCTGAAACTGACCAACAAAGAGTCAATGTCTATGCCAGACACGAGGAAACGAACAATGTAATCAAACAAACAATTTATTAACATGACTTTCGCTCCCGTTTTCCCGATTTTCCCGGGTCGGGCCGGATCTCCGGCTCCCGTGCTGCGCTGCACCCGCGCCGCCGCCTCAACCCGCAGATGGAGAGAAAGCAGGTGAGTGGGTGTTTATTGCGGGGGACCCCGCGGGGTCCTAGTGATCCACAGCAGCAGTTCACAGCGGTTCTCCTGCGGTTCTCCCGCACTTCGTCCGACTGTAACTGACCAACGGTCCCGGCTCTCGGCTCGTCAAACACAAACAACGGACCAGGTATCGGAGTCACCAGCAGAGAGGATCGTGTGAGTCCAGAAGTCTCAGAGGTACATACAAAATGCTCTTTGGCACAAAGATGTTTGTCCCGGATCTTGAGGGTCTAGACATGACGGCGTCGACCGCACCCTTTGACGTAGATGATTATTCTGCTGTATTACAGAACATGAGCGGGAGGCCCAGGAACCTGCCGAAGAGAGAAGTGGCGGGGGTGCGGGAAACTGACCCCCGAAGTTCCCACAGAAGATAAGGTAGACCCTGAGGGGGATGCCCTGGAGCCTACCGGGGAGCAAGTAGCTAAACTGGGGGACCTGCCTGAGCTGACCCATTGGCAGCAAGAAGGAGGCTGCTCAAGGGAAGAGTTCTGCAAGGAGCAGAGAGCGTGCCCTTCTCTTGTGGGCTTGCGGCAACAGGCTGCAAGCCAGGCAGCAGGTGATCAGCCCCTTCCATTTTTACTGTTACCTCTTGTATTTTTGCTGGTATTAGATGCTTTGGGCACTGTGCCACTGCTATTCAGTGCCACAGTGCAAGTGCTCCCTATTGTAAATTGATGTGTTAATTAGTGGTTCCATCTTTGGCTATTTGGTTCACTTGTCAGACCCTAGGCTAGTGCACTGAGTGTGCCCAGGGCATGTACATCCAAATGCCGCTGGTGGGCCTGCAGCACTGTTTATGCCACCCACAGAAGCAGCCTTGTAAAATGTGTCTAAGGACTGCCATTGCAGAGTCTGCATGCAGTCTGGTACTGTCATGCTGACTGGGCACCCACTTGCCAGTCCCTAAAACTTCCCTTTTCTTCATATCAGTCACCCCTATGGTAGGCCCAAGGGCAGGGTGCATTGTAAGTATAAGGTAGGACAAGCCCTGATGTGTGTGGCATGGATCACTGACATAATATACAATACCAAAATATGGACTTACCAAAATATCATTGACAAAATATAGAACGCAAAAATATTGAATTCCTATCTACAAACAGGTAAGTACAAAAATAACGAATCAAAAATATTGTTGGAAAAAATATAGTTAGTCAAAATATCGATTTTTTTTAAATGTCTTAAAAGTAATTTAAAATAATAAAATAATAAACATGATTAACTAAAACATACTTAAAAATACTTAAATAACGTTAAAATTAATGAATAATTAACTTAAGTAAAAAAAACATAAAATTTTATTTTTTAATACATATATATATATATATATTAACGTAATATTAATAAAACATATACAATATTTTTACCGTAGGATAGCGGGAGGGTAACATTTACTATTACCACTCCAGTGAGTGCATCAGTAGGGAAAGCGTTGGATAACGTAGGGGTAAAAATTACTATTCCTACTCCAGTGAGTGCAATAGTAGGGAAAGTGTTGGATAATGGGAGGGTAAAAATTATTATTCCCACTACAGAGAGTGCAACAGTAGGGAAAGTGTTGGATAGCGTAGGGGTAAAAATTACTAGTCCCACTCCAGTGAGTGCAACAGTAGGGAAAGTGTTGGATAGCGGGAGGGTAAAAATGACAATCCCCACTCCAGAGAGTGCAACAGTAGGGAAAGCGTTGGATAGCATAAGGGTAAAAATTACTATTCCCACTCCAGAGAGTGCAATAGTAAGTAAAGCGTTGGATAGCGTAGGGGTAAAAAATACTATTCCCACTCCAGAGAGTGCAACAGGAGGGAAAGCGTTGGATAGCAGGAGGGTAAAAATTACTATTCCCACTCCAGAGAGTGCAACAGTAGGGAAAGCGTTGGATAGCGGGAGGGTAATTATTACTATTCCCACTCCAGAGAGTGCAATAGTAGGGAAAGCGTTGGATAGCAGGATGGTAAAAATTACTATTTCCACTCCAGAGAGTACAACAGTAGGGAAAGCGTTGGATAGCTTATGGGTAAGAAAATACTATTCCCACTCCAGAGAGTGCAACAGTAGGGAAAGCGTTGGATAGCGAGAGAGTAAAAATTACTATTCCCACTCCAGAGAGTGCAACACTAGGGAAAGCGTTGGATAGCGGGAGGGTAAAAATTACTATTCCCACTCCAGAGAGTGCAACACTAGGGAAAGTGTTGGATAGTGGGAGGGTAAAAATTAAAAATTACTATTCCCACTCCAGTGAGTGCACCAGTAGGGAAAGCGTTGGATAGCGTAGTGGTAAAACGTACTGTTCCCACTCCAGAGAGTGCAACAGTGAGGAAAACGTTGGATAGCGTAGGGGTAAAAATTACTATTCCCACTCCAGAGAGTGCAACAGTAGGGAACGTGTTGGATAGCATAAGGGTAAAAATTACTACTCCCACTCCAGTGAGTTTCACAGCAGGGAAAGTAATGATTTAATATATTATTAAAAATAAATTAAATATCAATACCAATAAAATATGAATTAAAATGAATTACCAATTTAATATACTGTAATAATTAATTAATTAGAAATACAAATAAATATTAGTTATTAAAAATTTATTACCTATTCATAATTATTTAACAACTAATTCATTTTCAATAACAAAAACTAATTTATAATAAAAATTAATACCAATTAATAATTAACAGTAAATTGATTATCATTACACACAAAGTATTTTTAATATGTAATTAATTACAATTACATTACTTCCCACCCTATTCCCCTACAAACCCACAACCCGCTACAGAAAATAAATTAATACAATTATCATAATTATCTAATATTTAATTAATAAAAATTCATTACCAATTAATACAAATTAATCACTAATTAAAAATAAATTAACAATAAATTAAAAATCAATACTAATAAATAAATAACAATGATCTACTTAATTACAATTAAATTACTTCCCACCCTTTGTAAATCTTCTTTATTATACAGTTAATAAAAACCATAATGTACAAACAGAACAATGCGTGTTGGATAAAAAATTTAAAATATATAAAAACATGATCTGGTTCTTAATGCTAGGCGTTTATGCAGTGCAGTTAACCACTTGCATGCTAATGACAAGGTGAACTCATCATGAGGCACACTGGATCTGTGCTCATGACAAGGTCAACTCGTCATGTATAATGGGAAACATAAATCTCCCGCACAGGAGGGGAAAACCTCTTAGCAGCCAACTTCCCAGCTTTTGCTAAGGCCTGGGCTGAATTGTTACTAAAGCACAAAGTCGATGCTTCACTGCAGTGTCTCAGTGATTGTTCCCGAAAGACGGGGATCAGTAGGCGACGTCGATCGCTGCCAAAGAATGGGCAACGGCAAAGCAGGTGGAGCCAGGACTCATGTATATAGTTGCAAAACCTCCAAATGGGCTGCTCGTTCCACCGAGCCCACTGCGGGTTAAAGACGAAGATTGGTAGGGCTAGCAGCCTCATGTATAATATTTTGTTGCGAGTCTGGGGGTTGAGGGAGTAGTTAAAGTATAATTGAGGTTTCCCCTTGATATATGATTCATTCAAGGCAGTGAAAAGTTCGTTTTTAGATAGCCCGGCAATGTCAGTCTGAAATGAAACTGAGATGGTTTGTTTTGTTACTGTTTTTTTCCACGTTAGCAGAGGAATAGTTGGGTTAATGAGAGAGGTTGGTTCAATCTTTAATGTAGAGATGGCAAGGTACAACTGTTTGTGCCAAGGGGAATGTTCGTCCTTGAACACAGCTTGTAGTTGCTCTTTCAAAGATTGTCCTGGTGCTCGTAAGGTGTGTATATAGTATTTGATTAGGTCGCCCAGGCAATAGAGGTTTGCGCATGTCAGGCCCAGCTCGAGTCTCATCCTCGATCTCCTCACATGCTGTGGAACGGAGAAGATTTTCTCATAAGCTTTTATTTGTAGGTTTCCCAGAAATGCGTCCATTTTCCCGGGAAAGGCCATGTGGCCATAGGTAACTGCAGGTAGTAGTTTGGCCCGTAGCACCCTTAGGATTGATTCGGCTGAAGGGCTGTGCAATTGACGATTCAGACGCCTAAGGCTATGGATGATCCTCAAACCCTTAGACCTTAAGTTTGGTTTGCCCTAGCGTTGAACGAAACTCCTAGGTAGTTGTAGCTGGTGCAGGTCGTTATTTGTGATCCCCCTGCTCTCAAAGTAAGATTTTTCTTTTTGTACCCCCCCAAAGATCAAAATTTTGGTTTTTGATTCATTCATCACAAGATGGTTCTTTGTGTTATATTTATTGAGAGCAGTGAGCGATCTTTGCAATCCTGTTTTCGTGTGGTCCATGATGATGATGTAATCGGCATATTGCATTGTCTGTAGGCTCAGCCCGCCCAGTTTTGGGGCAGCCAGGGCTGCGGCTGCCAGTTCCTTTGGTAGATCAGCAGTGTAGAGTTTGAATAGTAGCGGAGCAAGTACACAGCCTTGTTTTAAGCCGTTTTCAGTTGCAATTTTTTTGGACAATGTTTGTGCGCTGGTTTTAATCCTAACCCAGGTATTATGGTGCAAGGATATCAAGGCTGAGAGAAGAGGAGATGGTATTCCCCAGGAGTTTAATTTGTTCCACCGCGTCCCTCGATTGACCCGGTCGAAGGCTGCGCTGTAGTCCACGAAGCAGCAGAATAGAGGTAGTTGGCAAGCCAGGGTAGCTTTCGGCGATAAGTAGAACAGAGCCATTATGTTGTCCATCGTGGAGCAGCCTGCTCTAAAGCCTGACTGGGAGTGAGGAAGGATGTTGTTTTCGCTGGCCCAGTTTTCTAGTTCCGCCAGTAAGACCCGGGCGTATGCTTTGGCTTCGATGTCTAGCAAGGCTATCAGTCTGTAGTTGGCCGGATTTGAGAAGTTGCCCTTTTTGTGGATTGGGTGTAGGATTGAGCCCTGCCAAGAAGGTGGAATTTTAGCTGTGAGAAAAGCATGTGCAAAAAGGGGTGAGAGGAGTTCTACCCAAAACTGCCGGAATTTTTTAAAGACTGCTGCAGGTATTCCGTTTGGGCCTGGTGCTCCATCGTTCTTCATGCGACTGATGATCTTACTTACTGCGTTTTCAGGTAAGGCCAGACCAGAAGTATTTCCGTTGAGTGGGGCTGGGGGCGTAGGGGTGGTTGAACGCTCCTGTGCCTCGCCATTATAAAGTTGGTTAATGTGCTCCACCCATACGTTTTCAGGGACTCCGTTTTCTCCGGTGTGGCCGTTGTTACTAAGCTGGTTGATATACCTCCAGAAACGGGCCGGATTTCTGTCCTTTAAGAGGAAGAAAATTTTTAGCCAGGCTTCCTCTATACGTTTGTTTCATTGGGCCCATGCGCGTTTCTTACGAGCTGCCCTGTGTGGCCCTTTCGTGGATAGCTGGACAGCTCTTTCTGCTTTTTTCCTGCTATTTAGGCCGTTTTGCCTCTTTCGTTCATTTTCAGATGTTTCCTCATAAGAGGGTTGCTTGAGAGCCTTTATCATACTTCCCACCCTATTCCCCTATAAACCCACAACCCGCTACGGAAAATAAATTAAGAAAATTAACATAATTATCAATTAATACAAATGTATTACCAATTAATAACAATTAATTACCAATTAAAAATTAATTAACAATAAATTCAAAATGAATACCAATAATTAAAAAAAAATGTTTAATTAATTACAATTAAAGTACTTCCAATTAAAGTACTTATTAAACATACATTACAAAAATAATATACACTTTTCACACATATACTAACATACAAAACACGTTAAAAAATTCGATATTATTAAAAATTCAACATATTTTAATGCCTATATTATATACTCCGATTAGTGTGACTTCTATATTTTGACAATCGACATTATATTACTTACCTTCAATTCGATATTTTTAACCACTATATTGTGTCCATTCGATATTTTGTCCATTATATATTTTTACTTCGATATTATGGCCATTCTATATATTTTTTTCGATATTATGTCTAGTTACCGTGTGACATGTCCTAATAGTAAATTACAGCCATTTTCATTTTTCACTATTGCAAGCCTACCTGTTCTTCATAGGCCAGAATGGGCTGTTAGAGTTATCACATTTTATAAGCCTAACTGTCTCAGAGAACATGGTGGAAATTCGAGTTTAGTATGCCTGAACTCAGAATTATAAAATACTTCTTTTAGTGAAGTTGGTTTTAACATTCTGTGTTTGCAAATACCACTTTTAGAAAGTAGGTATTTGCTTGTCTAACCATTCAAACCTGCCTCTGCTAGGTTGTGTATTCCTTTGTCTGGTTTTGTGAGTGACAGGGCTGGGGAATTCCAGGAGACAGGCTGAGTCACCCGGTGGTGAATAGAGAGATCTGCATCTACATGGGAGGGAGGAGTTGCACCTGAACCTTGAATAGGGCTGTGCCTGCCTTCCACAATGCTGGATCCACCCCATGGGGAGCGGCTGATGTCTCTGCACTGCACACTGAAAGAAGAGAAGGAGTCCTGTAAACAAAGTGCTCCTGGACTGTACTTGCCTTCCACAATGCTGGCTCCACCTCCTGAGGGGAGTCTGATGTGCTTGCCCTGCCCTGTGAAAGGAAAGGAGAAGTCCGGTAAACATAGTGCTTCAGAACTGGTTTGAACGGGGCAAAGGCCCCTCTCCCTTCAGAGAACAAAGGATTTTGGGGTATAAATATTGGGACCCTGATCCCATGAAATTATATCACTTTGGACTACAACAAGAAACCTTTACTGAGGAGAGGAACCTGAAGAAACTGAGGAGAGACTATTTCCAAGCTGAAGTGCTGCTTGGGGGATTGGCCTGCAGTGGTTGCCTTACTGCCAAAGGAAGGAGAAAGGAACTTTGTGTACTTTGCTTTCAACTTGTGAAGGATCTCCAAGGGCTTGAAAAAGAGCTTGCCTCCTGCTGAAGTCTCAGGGACAATAGACTACACCCCCAGCTCCCCAGAATTCTTTTGGATGTGCCAGCTGCTGTTTTGGGCCTTCTGAGGAACTGCGTGTCGCAAGGAGCTGGAAGCGCGACTCAATGAGAAGAAGCGTGTCACCGTCGCTGTGCCTGCCATTGCAACTCCGAAGGAAGGTGTCACCTCTGGAACTGTCGCACTGCACCGCATCGGAGAGAAGAGTGCCGCAACATAGAGGAATGTTGTCGCCGTCGCTGCTGCTGCCGTTGCAACTCCGAAGGAGGGTGTCGTCGCTATAGTTGTCGCACTGCGCCGCATCAGGAGAAGAATCTCGCAATGAGGTGGGAGCGTGTCGCCGTCGCTCTGCCTGCCGTCGCAACTCTGAAGGAGGGTGTCACCGCTGGAACCGGCTCACTGCACCGCATCAAGCAAGAGCACCTCGCATCCCTGAGAAGCGCGCCGCCGTCGAAGCTGCTGCCGTCGCATCTTGGATGTCGCCGTTGTAGTTGTTGCATCGAGCGGAAGCTTCGCGCATTGTGGGAGAAGAGTGACGCTGCTGGAGCTGCTGCCGTCGCATCGTAAGGGTGTTGCCGCTACAGTCCATGCATCGAACCGAGAACTTCTCGCATCCCCGAGAAGCCTGCCGCATCTGGAAGATCTTCACGTCTTTATTTCTTTGAATCTGAACTTTGCCGTAATTCCCATTGCTGCGACATTGCTTGTTGTAGAAGCGCAACGCAACTTAAGGTACATTGACGCAGAGTGTCGCATCTAAGAACTGAACTGAACTAATCTTAAATCTACCATCTTAAAGTAATAAACTTGTGTATTTTTGTTTTTTATGGTCTTGTGGTAACTCTATACAAAGTTTACTTATTGTTTATATAAAACCTGTGTGGTATCCATTTGTAGTGTTGTCACTGGGTTACTGTATGTGGTCGCAAATGCTTAACTTACAACGCCTCTGAGATAAAGCCTTGCTGCTCGTGCCAAGCTACCAAGGGGGTGAGCAGGGGTTATTTTAGGAGTGTAATCCCCTTATCCTGACTAAAGGAGAGGGTCCCTATTTGTCACACGTACCTACCTGTGCCAACGAGAGACCCTCAAATCTAACAGGGGTGGGATGTCCATAGGCTCTAAGAGGTCATCCCCAAGGACTGCTTGCATATCAGGCCGGGTTCTAAAAAAATTTAATTTCGTTAGTGCCGAAGGTAAATTGTCATCTCCAGCCACCTCTACCCATGTGCCCACCCTTCCGTGTTTAACCAGATCTCCAATTAAATCTATGTGCAATTTATTTAGGGAGTATAGTGTGCCCCTCTCCGAGCTGAGCGCAAACCACTGGCACCACTCTACCCGTAGCCGAGGCGAATACAATTGTGCTCCATTGTACATTCTGAGAAGCGCATTCCACGCATGAACAGTGGAGTTAATCGAGTCGAGTATTCCACAACATCTTGTGAGAGCCTGAGTTAAGAAGTGAGGCAATGAGTGCGGGGCAGCAGCAACCTTTTCTATCTGGAGATGAGGCCAATCGTGTGGGCCATGCACCAGCTGTAAGCGTGAGAGGCCTGCGCGACCCTATAGTGAAGTTCAAGATTTGGGGCACCAAAGCCACCAGCTGTGTATGGGAGCATGGGAGTATCCAAGGTGACACTAGAAGATTTGCCTGCCCACGCAAGCTTAGTCATCAAAGAATGAAGTTCCCAGAATAGGTGCTGGGGAACCACTATTGGGATATTGACAAACAGAAAAAGCAGGCGAGGGAGCACTATCATCTTTATTAATGAGACCCTACCAGCCAGGGACAACGGGAGCTGTATCGATCTGTCAATATCATCGGCAAGTTTATCAATTACTCTCCCATGATTAGCCTTAAGAACCATGTCTGCATCAGAGTGTACTTGGATGCCCAGATAACGTACCGGGTCGGATGTCCATTGCAGTGGGAAGTCGAGTGGGAACTGCACTGTGGTGGGAGTCAATGGGAATATTATGGACTGGTCCCAGTTAATCTCAAGGCCATTCAGTCCCCCGAAGCGCAGTACATCTCGTATAATAGGAGCTAGATGTACCTCGGGATGGCGAACATATAAAAGGGTATCATCCGCGTAAGCTGAAGTGATTAGATTGTAATTAGGAAAACAAAGTTCTCTATGCTCTATGCTCTATGCTCATGATACTCGCGCAACGCTCACAGCAGGGTTCAGCAGCCAGCAGCCACTGCATATAATAACGAGGATAAAGGGCACCCTTGTTGAGTACCTCTGGAAATTTGAAAAGGAACTGAGACTGTATCGCCAGTGCAAACCCTGGCCAGTGGTGAATTATATAGCACTGAAATAAACTTCAAAAAGACCTCACCGACGCCGAGGTGATGCAGCACTGCATGCAAGAACATCCATTCAATTGAATCAAAGGCCTTTTTGGCATTCTGAAAAACTGCAACCACCTTAACCTTGCATGGCGCCAAATACCGTGCGGAGGTTATACGAGAGTGTGCGCCCAGGTATAAAACCAGCCTGCTCAGGACCAATTAGTTGAGGAAGAAGTGGGTACAGACGGTTAGCAAGTATTTTCGCATAGATTTTGGTGTCAACGTTGAGTAGCAAGAGCGGACGAAAAGAAGGACACCTACGGGGGTCCTTATCCGGCTTCAACAAAGTGATAATGAACGCCTCACGCATAGAAGAAGGCATTATGCCATCCACAGCAATCTTGTGAAGTAAAGTATAAGGTGCGGAATCAAAAGATCGCTAAAGCCCTTATAGAAGGTGACTGTGAAGCCATCCATCCCGGTGGCACTACCCTTCCGCATCGAGCCCAGAGCCAGTCAGACCTCCGAGGCCTCAGTAGGGCGCCTCAAGAATTTGCGTTTCCAATTCTGTAACCAGGGAAGTTGAATATATTCAAGATAGTGTGCTATGTTGTCGTCACTAGGGGAGAGCTTGAAGCAATAAAGCTCCTGATAATAGGAGCAAAACTGTTTGTTAATTCTGATTTGTTCCATCAGGACTGCTCCCTCATCATCCATCAGCTCAGTAATGCACCCAGAGTCCATTTGGCGGCAAGCTAGTGCTGCCTGCACCTAGCACGGGTGATCAGCCTCTCCATAGAGTCTGGCTGAAGCATACTTGCCCATATGCTTGACCTCATTGTCAGCCTCCTCTTGAAAGTCAGCCAACGTGGCTTTCAGTTGCTCGAGCAGGTCAGGGTCATCTCCAAGTGCCAAGCGAACCTCCAGATCAGATAGACAGGTCTCCAACAGAGCAAGGCGACCTCAAATAGACCGTAGAACACCTGCATGCTTTCATTTGGCAACACCTCTTATAAAAACCTTGAACGTCTCACAAACCATGGCGAAGGAGTCAACCAATCCCACATTATTGTAAAAAAACTCTGAGATCGCATCACGCAACTCAGAGTTAAAGAATGAATTCAATAATGAATAAGGGAGAAAGCGCCACAAAAAAGGGGGAGGAGAATGCGGGGGCACCGAAATAGTTAACGTAAGAGGCGAGTGGTCCAAAAAGGAACGGGCTCAAATCGAACAATCCCTGACTTTAGGTAACATAGTCTGTGAGATGAACCAATAGTCTATGCACGTGTGCGTATGATGCTGCGCCGAATAGTGAGTGCAACCGTCACGTGCGCTAGATTGAGATCGCCATACATCAGCCAATTAAAGTTGCAACACAATATCAGTTATAGCCTGCGCAGAGGTAGATAACTGGCGAGAAGGGCACTTCGAGCAGTCTAAAGACGTATCTAATATGCAATTAAAGAACAACCGGAGGGGTTGGCGAATTTTGAATAGGGAAAAAAGAGACCGATAAAATCTTGGATCGTCATAGCTCGAACCATAGGAGTTTACTATCAAAAACTCCCACTCGGGGCTATAACACCTAGTCACGACATACTAACCCGCCGGCTCCGTTTCATATTGTTCCAACTTAAGACCGGCTTTGGGATTAATCCAGGTCAGCACCCCTCTAGAGTGAGAAGTAAAGCAAGCCGCGTAACAGGTACCAGCTAACCTGCTATCTGTGAGTAGTGCACATTCAGGTTGTAGGTGCATCTCCTGTAGTAAGGCTACGTCAATCTCCTTACGTTTCAAGTAGGCCAATATTTTCCGCACCTTGCGGTGGTCCTTTAAGCCTCGAACATTCCATGTCATAAGAGTTAGTTTTTTAACGTGGCTTCTGCCAGCAGTGTAGTCTGTCATGTAATCTGAAAGTGTGCATAGTGTAATGTCCCTCCAAGGCCCCATGTCACATCCCACCTAGCATGAGGAAAAAAGGACATGTGATCTATAAAAAAAGAAATTAAACCGAAAAAATATTCCCACGCCCTGCACATCCCATCTTTGCAGATGTGAATTTCAGCCTCCCAAATGCTACCAACAAACATAGATAACACAAACACATCACCATTACAACATTAACTCCATAGAAGAAGAGAAAAAAGCAGCGGGTCACGCAATGGGGCGGATGTTACCCAACAACACAAACTAATACAGCCAACCGCCACATCATCGCATATTAGTCATAAAGCTTCATAAAAAAATGACATGCATCAATAAGGAAACAACTAAGCAGCCACTTAGTGTGTACAATTTAGGTACCAGTAAGCAACATGGGGTCGCCCCCCGTGCATATGCATATAATTCAACGCCCACCCAGACCACAGGGGGTGGTCAGAGAAGAGAAGAAAAAGCATGTCCAATGCAAATAAACAATACCACAGTTATCCCAACCAGCCCCCTAGTACACCAATCATCATAACTTCGTACATGTACCCCATAGCATATTAATAACATCACACTGGGCACATCAAATCAGCGCACCGTTAATAATAGTAGCACACCCCCTTAGTCATTGTCATCACGTCCTCCAGCACCAACAGATGCAGTGGGAGTAACACTCTTCCCTTTCCCATGCTTGCCTGCTCTTAACAGTCTTTAAACGCTTTCTGAAGGGACTGAGGGTCAGGGTAGATCCTGGATTTACCATCAAATAGGACCTTGAGGCGTGCTGGATAGAGCATAGCATACTCTATGTTCTGCTCACACCGTTTGAGCTTTAGTGTAATAAACTGTCGTCTGACCTCCTGCACTTTCAAGGTGAAGTCCGGGAACAGAGAAAGGGAGGCCCCTTCATAACGCAAGGTGCACAGTTCTCTTGCCTTTCTCAGCACCTCGTCTCTGTCTCGGTAGTTTAAGAGTTTAAGAGATTTGCAGATATAGGAGGGCCACCAGGCTGAGGGCGAGGGTCAAGTGAGCGATGCGCCCCTTCCTCAACAAACAGGTGAGAGAAGGTGTCTGCACCCAGCAAAGTCATAAGCAATTTCTCTACAAAGGTCTCCATATTTCCTGTAGCCATAGACTCTTCCAGGCCCATGATGCGGAGGTTGCTGCACTGCGACCGGGCCTCCAAATCCTCAGCTTTGTCCTGTAAGGTGGTCAATGCACGTTCAACATGTTTCTGGGTGCTGCAAGAGTCAGACAGAGCCTCCTCAACCTCCGCGATATTGAGTTCCGCCATATCAAGACGTTCGGAGTGCTTATCAACCCTCTCAGACATCCTAACCCTCCTGTAAGCTGGCGTGTCAATTTTCGAGTCAATGGCAGAGAGACCCTTCTGCACGGATGCAATAATCTGTTTAATGTCACCTACCGGGTATTCGGAGGGCGCATCTGACTCCGTTAGAACGCTGTCCACAGCATCTTGATAGCGCTGAGACTTGCGCTGTGTAGGGATCGAATTTGCGATAAAAACATATTATTGGCCAAATATGTCCAATATAACCTTGTGAACATATATTCGATCAATTAGAATAAAGTGTAGTCATTTAGTTACCTAAAATTCACTCTTAATAGGTTAGTACTAGTGATACGGCTGAAGCCATATTGTTTCGTTTCGTGGTGTGCAAATGCGGTTTCCCTGAAATCACGTGACTATGTCTTTTCTCTAAAACATGACATCAGCCAAACCGTGGTGAATGTCTGCTAATTGGTGGCTCAAGGGAAACTCAAGGTCGCACCTGCCTACTTTGCGGGATGCGTACATTCTCACAAAGCCTGTTCTTGTCCTCCCCGTCTCTAGATAGACTGGGAGGCACCCGGTTGACCTGCCCCCGGAATAGCTGAGGCCTAGGATACCAGCAATCTATTGTGCCTTATATGGGTATTCCTCTTGGCCTGCTGACAAACTGTGTTTTTCCTTGTAGGGTGTCATTCTCCATGTGTGAAACGTATATATGCTTTGTACTTTGAACATGTAAGCAGTCTCCTCTGCGCACCTTCGAGGTTGTGTAGACCGGGGCTCCCCTGTCAGGGTGTGTCTTTGAAATTGAATAAAAGATTGAACCTTCTCCATTGCCGACTAAATTATTAGTTATCCTTAATCGTATATGGGTTATTGGTAAGTGTGACCCGGTAGAATTTCTTTATCCCTTCAGTTGGCGACTTCGCCGGTACTCCGCGATAGGGTTGTCCCCTCCTGTAAGCAGGAGTAGCGGGACAAGGTGGAGTTCTGGCTGAGTGGGAGGACAGAAAGAGGATCCTGATTTGAGACACCCGTTTGTGGTAAGAAAACAAGCCGTTCCCCTCTCGAGCCCAGTACCCCTCCCAGCTGTTAAAGACCCTACGCCGGAGTCCTACGGGCTTAACCTGAGAGAAGAGCAGACTGTGTCGGTCTGTTTAGATGTCGGCAGTGGAGAACTCGCAATCGACCTGAGTGCACCAGGTGAGTGATCTTTGAAATTGAATTGGATAAGGCTCACTTCAAGGAAGTGTTTCTTTTTGGATATACAGTTAACTGTCTTTGTTTGAAGGTGGCTGGGGAAGTCGGACCCTGAGGGAATTGAGGGACCTGTCGTTGTGGCGAAGGGGCTGCACGAGTAGAGACCTCATGGACTTGTTTTGTGATTAATTGAGACCACCTCTCATGCCCTAGTAGAGTACGGTGTTGCTCGCTCTGCCGAATTCTCTCCGGGAAAACTCTGGGAGCAACTGGGTAAGCTAGGGGTCTGGAGACGTGTCCAGATACCCGGCCCAACCAGAACAGGACCATGGGAAGGCCTGTGAGAGAGTTTGTGGTTCGCCGATCTGAGGGTCTCGGAGCACTCTAACGAGTGTCTCTTGTTGTGAATCTGTTGGTCTGAAATTCTTTTGAATCGATTCCACGAACAGGAGTCTACGGGCTATGATCGTATTTGAAGACGTCATTTGCATTTGAACAGGTTACGAGAACTAATTGCCTTGCACTGCTTTGCAGCACTTTATTGTGATGATTGGATGAGTGAATGCTATGAAAGGACGCGTCCGATTGTGTGTGCGTGATTATATGTGAAACGAGCGAGTAAAATAAAGCACAATGCCGTGTTTTAGTAAATTGTGTTTTGGGTGCTGCTGTCGGAAGGGAACACGGCTCGAAGAAAAATGTAAATGTAAATGTAAATGTAAATGTAAATGTAAATGTAAATGTAAATGTAGTATACTTGTAAAGCGCACAGCTGCCCCAGCAACGGGGCGTCCCAGCGCTGTATAACTCTGGGGAACCCATCCTGGCTTTCCCTGTGGGATGGTCCCTTGCTGGGAGTCCCCAAGGTGGAGCCAGGCATCCCCGGAATTGGTGGGGCCGTTGTGGAGATTAGGCAAGCTAATGCCCAGAGTTGCCGAGTGGAACCCCTAATTAGAGTAAGCACCGAAGCGAGAATTATCGAGTCCGCTGACCAAGGTCCACGACCCTGCCGCGTCGGGAATTGAACCCTGGTCCCGGGCTGACTTCTGCTCTCAGGCCTGCTGCCTCTAACCAGTGAGCCACACTACTCCACTAGACAGCCTGCCCCTCCCGAAGGCAGCCCCATTTTCGATATGTACACCAAACATGGCTTACAGCCAATTTTGTTTAATACTCTGTGGAACAAGTACACCAGGGACAATTCGGGTTTCCAATGGCCTCTCACGGGGTCTTTTGATGAGAAAAAGATAAATTATATACAGAATAAATTATTTATGAAAAAGAGTCGTCAGTCCATGTTTGACTCCTTGAACTTATGGTTGAAGGAGGCAAAAAGACGAAGAATTAGGGAGGAGAAGTTGGGGAAAATGAAGTCGGGTCAGACGGTCACGCAAAAAGCTATAGCATATGATAAAGACAAAGTGGAAAAGAATATTGAACGGATGGATAGGCAGTTTCGGTTGGAAACCGATAAAAGCTATGTAGCTAGACCAGAGACAGGAGATGAATTGGAAGAATTGTTAGACACCGGACCACCTCCCCCTTATGCCCCACAAGGTCTGTATCCGGCCGTGCCAGTGGTACGAGTCGAGCAGGCGAGTGCTGTTGCAACCGCCCGACCACGATCGGGAATGATTGCCACGGCTCCCGTTGACGGATCTGGATCCGACGTTCCGGTTTCCCCTCCTTCTCTTCGACTAACTACCTCACCCTTATTATCCCTTCGGCCGGACGCCGCTGTCCCTTCTCCCTTGGACCCTGTATTTCTCTCTCCTCCAACTCAAACTTCATTAGATCTTCGAAATATGGTTGGCCCTGGGGCCACGCCCAAGCGACCGATGTCTGACTCGAGTGATCAACGAGCTTTCACGCGGTCGCTGTTGGGGCAGGAGGAACGGAGAGCTATTATAATTCAAGCATCCCAGTGGATGCGGAATCCTATTTATACTTTGGAAGATATTTGGAGTACTATGAAGGATTATGAACCCGTTGCACAACAACTGGCCCTAGAGAGCATGGCGATCTGATTGATTTTACTATGGGAACAGTGTTTTGAGGAAGGATTACCTCCCCAGATACTGTGTGATATCAGGGACCACGCTCATAAATTTCATCTCCAAATCGAAGATGTGTATCAGAATGTAAACACCCTTTTGCATTATAGGGAAAGGATGCACCGAAAAAGTGCTGAATGGGGAACGCAACACCCCATGAGGGAAGTACACCCCCTTTTCTTTCCAGAATTACCTGAAATTAAGGATAATGCGGGCAATATTACTAGAGTACGGGAGGAGGCCAGACTTCAGGAATAATGGGTTTATACCCCTTGGAAACGAAGTGAGGTTCTTACGTTAAAAGCCCAACTCCCTGACCCTCGTAAAAATCCTACAGCCTATTATAAGGAATTGACGGAAGCCGCTAATTCGGCCATTATGACTATAGCTGACATCGAGCTATTTTTTGGCCTCCTGATCCCAGTAGATATCTGGAGACAGATACATGATACGGATCACATTCCTGAGCTAGGAGGCACCTGGAACCAATTAAAAGATTGGGATGAGGAACGAAAGCCGGGTGAGAAACCCCAGGATGAAATATTAGCAGTACCAGAAAAAATCATTACTTATATGCAGACTCTCCTCCCTCCGAGGAAGGTAGATTGTGATAAATTGACAGCATGTAAACAGAAAAAGGACGAAAGTGTGTCCGATTTCTTTACCAGGTTTGAGAAGGTGTTCATAGATTTTAGTGGTCAGGACCTTTCTACGGAAGGTGGAATTCGATTATTTGTAAATAGATTTGTCACCAACTTGCTTCCTGAGGTTATGACTCGTCTTCAATCGGCAGAAAGTACCTGGACTACGGCTGCGCCCTCTGTTATTCTTAGCATGGCCCAATATTATGAACATCGAGAAAATGAGAGTAAGGAGAAATCAGAGAAAAATACCAAGG
Organism: Lissotriton helveticus; assembly: GCF_964261635.1. NCBI lineage: Eukaryota > Metazoa > Chordata > Amphibia > Caudata > Salamandridae > Lissotriton > Lissotriton helveticus. Next base: position 1,473,442,564 of record NC_136067.1, read on the forward strand.
ATTTAAAAAACAGGGTACTATTACAACAGGGCAGTAGAGGGAATAGTTCAGGCAGAGGAGTACGAGGTTCCTTTCAGAGAGGTCAAATGTCAGGAAGAGGAAGAGGAGGCCCACCGAATATTGGGATTAATCAATGTTCTTATTGTAAAGAGGAAGGCCATTGGAGAGTAGTTTGCCCTTTGCTACAGGGAAGAAATGGACCCAGTAGAGGTCGGGGAAGAGGCCGAGGAAACATAGATTGGAATAGTATGAGAAGGGAAGAGGCCCAACATGAGGGTTCTCGTAAGAATCACTTTGATGACCCTCAGAATAGACAGTACTACAATGAACACTATGACAGGTACGAAGACCGCGAGTACGCATGAGACAGCCAAGGACAGAGAGGGGGCCTATTACAGTACCAGTGGACCAAGAGGGACCTTATGTAGAAGGAGAACTGTTGGGTACATCAGGGAAGTTTTTAGTGGATACTGGGGCGATGAGTAGTTCAGTCACCCAGACACTGGTCCCAGGGGCAGCTCTGTCTGGCCAAAATAATGTATCAGTCGGATTCTCTGGAATACCGGTAGTCAGCCCCGTTTCAAAACCTCTGCCTTTTACGATTGTTCCCATTTCTAATCATACCCCTTTTCTCCTAACTTCTAATTGTGGAGAGAATTTGTTAGGTTTGGATATCTTAAAGAAGCTTCATGCCCGAATCTACTGCTCACCCAATGGTGTTTTTCTAACCATGCAGAAACCACCTACAGAGATGGCTCAGTATTTTGCTAAAAATGAACCCTTGCCTCCCGAATTTGCTACCATACCTCCGACCTTGTGGGCGAAAGGGTATACCGACGTGGGTCTGTTAAGAATAGACCCTGTGTCAATCACCATAAAACCAAATGCAAAGATGCCTCGCATTCCACAGTATAAAATTTCACCAGAGGGTGAACAGGTATTGCTTTATATTATTCGTGACTTAGTTGACAAAGGAGTGGTGGAAGAAACAGCTGCAAACGTCTGTAACAGTCCCATTTTGCCGACTTTGAAAAAGACTCCGATAGATGGTACCCCGGATTATAAGTCCGCATATCGTTTTGTGATTGACCTTAGAGAGGTCAATAAAATAGTGGTCCCACAATACCCAGTGGTACCAGATATCACCACGATCTTTACCATGATTCCCCTACTGCTCGATATTTTTCTGTTATCGATTTGAAGAATGCTTTCTTTAGCATTCCTATTCATCCTGATAGCAGACATATCTTCGGATTCTCATTAGGAGAACGAAGCTTTAGATTTACGTGCGCACCTCAAGGCTATACAGAAAGTCCTAGTATATATAGCCAGGCCTTGAAAGCGGTATTGGACGAACTAGTTCTGCCCACCGGCAATGCAATCATTCAATATGTGGGCGACATTTTGGTGGCCTTTGATACGGAGGAAGGGTGTAGAGATGCAACTGTGAAGTTGTTACACCATTTAGCTACAAAAGGAAATAAGGTCTCCCTTTCCAAATTTCAATACTGTCGACAGGAAGTGACCTACCTTGGCCACTTTACTGTCGAAAGCGGGGAGGCGTCTAACATCAGAACAAATATCTGTAATCACTAACATGTCTGTACCGTGTACCCAACGTGATGTCCGTGCTTTTCTTGGCATAACCTCTTACTGTCACCAATGGATTCCTAACTATTCCCTCATCTCTAAACCCTTGTTGTATTTGACTACCAAAGATGTGCATGAACCCCTACCCTGGACGGATGAATGCCAAGAAGCCTTTGACTCTTTGAAATCTGCTTTATGTTCCGCACCTGTTTTGGGTACCCTGGATTACCGGAAGCCTTTTTGCACTTTATGTGCACAAGGTGGACGGTTGTTCTCTTTCAGTATTAACCCAGGATTTCGGGGGAAAACAAAGACCCTGTGCTTTCTTTTCATCAGTACTGGACATAGTAGCACAAACCCTTCCCAGTTGTCTGAGGGCCACTGCGGCGGTAGCAGTGGCCATCCGACAATCAGAAGGGATAGTGTTGATCACAGACCTCACAGTAATGGTACCACACGCTGTGGATATTTTGTTAAATAAAACTAAAACCCAGCCTCTTACGAGTGCCTGCTTGACAGGATATGAATTGACATTGTTTGCACCCCACATTACCATTAGGAGATGTGCCACATTGAGTCCAGCAACACTATTACCTCTGCCTTCTAGTGATACGAAGGACGATATCCATGATTGTGTGTTTAGGACTGAGGAAGAAACAAAGGGCCGTGTAGATCTTACAGACATTCCTTTACCAGAGCCCCAAGGAGAATTGTATGTTGATGGATCCTGTTTTAGGTTACCAGATGGAACTGCAATAGCTGCGTATGCTATTACGACTTTGAAAACAGTGGTAGAAACGGCTAGGATTTCACACCACTCAGCACAGGCAGCTGAACTAATAGCTGTGTTACGTGCGTGTGAAATTAGCAAAGGATTGAAAGTTAACATTTACACGGACAGCCAGTACGCCCATAGTTTTGGGAGGTTATGGAGGGAAAGGGGTTTCTTTACCACACATGACCAAAAGATCCAGCATGGTCCTTTAATTGATCGTTTGTTGCTAGCATTAACAATACCAGATAAAGTGGCCATTATCAAATGTAGCGCCCATCAGAAAATAGTCGATTCCACAGGAAAGGGAAATGCCTATGCTGATTCAGTGGCAAAAGAAACAGCTCGGACTAAGGTAACTCCCATGTTTCCCAGTACTTCAGCCCGGTGGGTGGCGGAGACGTCCGTATTTGACAATACCATAGAAAGTGTAAGGGAATTGCAGAAGGAGGCCACCATAGATGAGACGCAGAAATGGGAACAGGAAGTAAGGAAACTAGACAAGAATGAATGTTGGATAGATCGAACTGAAAAACAGCGTTGGTTACTCCCTAATGCATTGGTATATGCGGTAGTGACAATGGCCCATGGCCCGGCACACATAGGAGCAAAGGGTATTTGTGCTGTATTAGACCCCATTTGGAGCAATCCAAACATTCCCAAGACGGCCGCACATGTGGTCAAATATTGTCCAGTATGTTTACGCTATAATTCAGGGGGCAGAGAGCCTGTTCTAGGTGACAATTTTGCACCACCATCTTTGCCTTTTGAAGTTATTCAGATTGATTACATCCAAATGGAGAGAGTTAATAACTTGAAATACGTACTGGTGGTGGTTTGTGCTTTCAGTAAGTGGGTTGAAGCCTACCCCACCAAGAAAGCCACTGTGGTGGCATCTGCTAAAGCTTTGATTAAAGAATATTTCCCCAGGTATTGTTTGCCCCGAATCATATGGTCAGACAATGGAACACACTTCAATTCGGCATTGGTTCAGAGTGTATGTGATGGTTTACAAATTCACCAGAAGTTTCTTGCAGCCAGACACCCTCAGTCAGCAGGGCTAGTTGAAAAATACAATGGCATACTAAAATTGAAAATGGCCAAGATCTGCACAAGCACTGGAGTAAAATGGCCTGATGCACTCCCTTTGGCATTATTATCCTTGAGAACGACCCCACATACAAGAATCGGGTTGTCTCCATATGAGGTCAATTTTGGCCGACCCGCCAATGTGTGGGGAGTCCCTAGACCTAGGTCCTTTAGAGACATTGATTATCCTTTGATGACAGATTACTTGTATGCTTTGACTAAAGATCTGCGTTCTATTCATCAACAGGTATCCGAGACATTGCAGCTGCTACCAGAGGGCCCCGGACATCGGTTGGAACCCGGCCAGTGGGTGTTGGTAAGGAACTACCAGAGGAAATCGAGTTTGGAGCCGAGATGGTCTGAGCCCTACCAGATCATTCTCGTTACCAGGTCAGCTGTGAAGGTGCACGGGCGGAAATACTGGATCCATGTGAGCCATTTGAAACGGCTCCCTCTACCTTTGCCCTTTGATTTGCAAAACCGTGAAAGAATTCCAAGCCAAGAAGGGGAATCGCCTCAGAGCTTTGTGCCTTTTTCAGAAGCTCGAGAAAAGGGGCAGCCAAGTGAAGCTGTGTTCCCAGTCGACAAAGTGGTGGCCCAAGCAGCGGAGACCAGTATTGAGGGTCCATCACAGGATTCGGATGTATCTAACGCCCGTGCCATTGAGTTATTTTCTGATCAGGAGCGACCTGGTCACTACAAATACGACCTGCGGCCCCGAAAACAGCGCATGACCCCTGATCCTCTTGATAGGAGATAGGGAAAGACTTGAGTTTAAAAACCTTGGATAGATTTGCTGGGGTACTGAGCGAGACACTGGACTGAACGCGTTGAGAGCCTGGAACATTGTGCTAATAGCTCTGTTCAGCAAGAAAGACTGAGTTGGGGGCTGCGGTCGTTCTACAAAACAAAAGATGAATGACGAGAGTCTGCCTGTGAGACTCTGAACGGACACAGGGAAGAATAACCCTTCTGGTGGCGTGTGTGCTTTGTGGATACAGATAGTTTTTGGACTTATAGAGAGGGACCGAGTTATATCTGAACTTTTAGCAAGCATGTTTCCTTTTGCCCGATTTGCTATGGAGGATTAGAGACCACTAGCCCCTCGGCGATATATGGATAATATGCATTTGTTTTCTGGATGGTCCACCAGAGTGAAGGTGGCATTCGTTGTTTTTATCATTATTATCACAATTATTGTGATGAGTTTGTTTGTATATCTAGAATTTCAGCATCCAGTACAGAAATTATTAGGCACCACTGTTGCTCCGGAAGAACATCTCTTTTACTCTTTGCCCCCTCATAAGGCTAGACATAGAGAGACCGATATGATGAATGCTTTTATAGAAATGTTACACCAAACCCATTCCACTACAAATAAGATGAACTGTTGGGTATGCGGTTTACTCCCTTCAGTAATGCATCAACACGAACTGTTCATTCCCCTACCGATGTCCTATTTAGCCAGTTGTGAAGCATGGTTCCAATTGTTATCTTTGATGTATTCGCATTATGTAGCTGAACCGAAAATGTATACTGAAAAGGATTATGAAGCCATTTTAAAATATATAGAGAAACATCAGGGATTTGATGCAGCTGGAAATGAAGGAGAGGGCTCACTGGACCCTAATGCCTGTATGAATTTATACACGGATTATAAGAATGTTACATGGCTAATGGAAGAAATGCAGGATTTTGAACTTTTCAATGATACGATGTACTTTCAGCATTTTAACGACCGAAATGTTACTAATGACAAGGCCTTACCGATCCCTATCATTAATACTACCTCCCCGTTTTGTATACAGGGTAGAGGCCATGTTAAGGTAGGCAGTAGTAGATGTAATTACACCTATACTCTACAAGTGTACAGTACCCCACCTATGATCACCCCACCATATGTTTCTTTTGTGTGCGGTGAGAATGCCTCCACATGGCTTCCCCGGGGTTGGGCAGGAAGTTGTTATCTTTCATTTCTTTATCCCCCTGTATATATTGCCCCTCCTGACTCTCATAGAACTCTTCAGTTGATACAGAAAGAGGAAGTAGTGAGCCGAAACATTAGGAGTTATGACCTAGATGCTACGGATCAAACAGATACTTCCTTACAACAATTCAAAGACTTTGCGAAGGGACTTACTCCCTTCTGGGGGCCCATATTCAATAGTCATAGTATAAGACGTTTGTCAAGGATAGTTGAGAATGTGGTCCAGACCACTACTGGAATTTTAACTAACATCACGGTAGAGCTTGCTGCGACGAGGCTTGTTTCGCTCCAGAACCGGATGGTTCTTGACGTCATCCTCGCAGATAGGGGAGGAGCCTGTCGTGTGATCGGCAGCTCTTGCTGCGTGTTTATTCCAGATTCAGCGCCCACTATTCATTTAGCTATACAGAAACTACATCGATTAGCGAGCGAGGCCCATGTGGATAATGGCACCTGGTCCCTTAGCAGTTGGTTATGGGGTCTTTTAGCTACCTGGGGTTGGAAGATATTTATGATACTGGCGGGGGCATTCGGAGTAATTTTTACATGTTGCTTGTGTCTCCAATGTGGCCCTGCCTGTTGCTCGTTTTGTGCCACCAGGATCACGTCAGCATTGCAATTTTCTCGACAAATCAAGGTAGAAAATCAAATGATACAAAAGGAAGTGTCTGACCTCATGCAAATAGATGAGGGGGTATTTGTAGAATAGAAGTATGTGTATTGGCCATATTAGGCCAAAAGGGCCGTCTGTAGGGATCGAATTTGCGATAAAAACATATTATTGGCCAAATATGTCCAATATAACCTTGTGAACATACACTCGATCAATTAGAATAAAGTGTAGTCATTTAGTTACCTAAAATTCACTCTTAATAGGTTAGTACTAGTGATACGGCTGAAGCCATATTGTTTCGTTTCGTGGTGTGCAAATGCGGTTTCCCTGAAATCACGTGACTATGTCTTTTCTCTAAAACATGACATCAGCCAAACCGTGGTGAATGTCTGCTAATTGGTGGCTCAAGGGAAACTCAAGGTCGCACCTGCCTTCTTTGCGGGATGCGTACATTCTCACAAAGCCTGTTCTTGTCCTCCCCGTCTCTAGATAGACTGGGAGGCACCCGGTTGACCTGCCCCCGGAATAGCTGAGGCCTAGGATACCAGCAATCTATTGTGCCTTATATGGGTATTCCTCTTGGCCTGCTGACAAACTGTGTTTTTCCTTGTAGGGTGTCATTCTCCATGTGTGAAACGTATATATGCTTTGTACTTTGAACATGTAAGCAGTCTCGTCTGCGCACCTTCGAGGTTGTGTAGACTGGGGCTCCCCTGTCAGGGTGTGTCTTTGAAATTGAATAAAAGATTGAACCTTCTCCATTGCCGACTGAATTATTAGTTATCCTTAATCGTATATGGGTTATTGGTAAGTGTGACCCTGTAGAATTTCTTTATCCCTTCAGCTGCTCAAAGTTAAGCTTTGGTTGAGATTTGTCCGACTTTCCCATCACGATAGCCGCAGCACCACAGATCACACAGGAGGACACTCGCAGGATCTAGTTGGGGGAGTGAGCAAGCAGTGAAAGTGAGCCAAGGATATGGGCTGTGTCGGCAAGATCCGGCTAATTTAGCAGGGAGGTAGATGTTGGCAGCGCCAGCCCGGCCCCGAGCAGGACACACATTATTCTTGCTCCCAAATGGAGCAGGGGGGCCACACAGTGTGTGCAACAGTGAAGAAAGGAGGACGATGACTAGATGGCACCAGGCAGCACCTACAGGCAGCACAGCCCAGTCAGGGAATAGTGAAGCAAGTCTCGAAGATGCAGGCCAACAAGGCCGTGAGCCTGTCCTCAATAGCGCCTTATCACAAATTAACGCCCCGCCGGGCACGCGTGCACGCTGATGTAGCTGAATGTCCCCATGAGCGGAGATCCCAGTGTAGGACACCCCAGTGGAACCAAAGCGCCAGCGTCCAGCAGCCAGGCCAGATCATGAGAGAGGCCGTGCCTAACCCTAGAACCCAATTGTGGCGACGCCTCCCCGTAACCCAGCCCAGCCATGACTCACCCAACTCTCAGCACCTCAGACCGCAGGGCTTCCAAGGCGGTCTACGGCTCCCTAGCTTCGCAGCAAGGTCCCAGGAACTCGTTCGGCACAGCTGCGCTACAGGCGGCAACGGCACCCCCCTCCTGCAGGCACAGCCGCTCTTTGAGCAGGAACAGGCCTCCGCCGCAAGCAGGGGTACTTCACGGCAGCCACGGCGCTGAGGCGCCCCGACAGATCCCAGCACAGCGCCAGGGGCCAGCACTGCATCCACGGCCCAGCGAGCAGCATCCAAGTCAGGCGTCCCCTCCATCCGCGCAGCAGGTAGGCCTCACACGCCGCAAAACTCCTCGGCCAGAATATTGGCCTGCTCCGGAAATCAGCAATAACAGGTACAGCCCCAGTGCCAGTTAACGTTCATGGACACAGATCCGTTGTCCCCCCTAAGGATAGAGCCGGTTGACGCCTCATATTATGTAGGATAGATACGGTGTGTGGCGGAGCCCTATAACAAGGCGGCCATTTCCAAACCGGGCAAGCTCCGCCCCCCAGCTGAAAGCATGATTCTGAGGGAAGAGGCATGGTCAAGCCTACCCTTCTCAAGATGGTGGATTGTCCAGAGAACTCTATTGGAGGTTACTAATCTAAGATTAAGCGTGAGTCTTTCTTGTGATGCCATTTCCTGTTTAATAATATATATATAATCCATTTGGCTTGTTCTTGTGGACTTTTTGTACATCCTCCTTTCTCTTCCTGATGTCAGAGGGAGGTTGGTGCCTGGCTTATCCGCTGCAACATGAATTTCCACCATAAAACAAGCACTATCAGATTTCCAAGGAGACTTTTTACCTTCGTATATTGTCACCCTTCCTGAGCTCCTATTTAGGAAACATCTATTCTGTGATTGGTGACTCTATGTGTACTGGGAGGAGCCACTCTTTCCTGGGACGATCAAGAAATACATTGAACAGACCTTCTCCTCATCCAGTGCTTGACAAGGACAGGGAGTTGTAGATTGATATCAAACCTTTTACACAATGTAAAATTGACTTCTGATTAGTTTAGACAGAACATTTGTGATATGAGCAAGTGAGACACAGGCTGATGCACCCCACCGTGAAAGAAGCAGCCATAAGGGATGAGACCTTCTTTGAGGAGCCTCTTCCCTCAACTGGATAATTCAAAGTGCTATCTAATTTTTTTATTATATTATTGGCAATAAAGCCCATTCCCAGCTATTTCCTCGTGACCCACTGGGATCAATACACGAATAGAGAAATCGTGCCTAATGTGGAAAAAATATGAGGGATGTACCTAATAGCTCAGTATGTGTATGTAACTTTGAAGTGCCCTGTAAGCTCTCATTCACTAGTATTATATGCCCTCAAAACTGCATCATGTGTTTCAAAATGTTAATCAACGACTTCTGGAAAGGATGTGGCGATGTAGTAACTATTCAATATATTGTCTGTCCCATCTTGGCTCCTTTTTGGAGAGAGATGAAGCGGCATTAGAAGAAGTATTAGGCTAGACCTCGGGTTAGGACCCCGGGGTGCTGTTGATTTCTGGTTCTAAACGACATTGGATTGGTAATTGATTAGGTAAGTTGCCTGTTGCATTTCTTTTGAAAAATAGAAACCAGCATTAAAGACTCAGGCACATTCGAGCAATCAAGCAACTGCTTCGCAATATTAAGAGGGAGTACTTGGAATGTAATGGGATATGAGGGCAGAAGCAGGACTGTATGCTCAAAGGGCTAATGAAATTTACATGGCCCTAGAGTTGAGCGATCTTGGGCATTTTTTGTAAGTAATCAAGAGTTTAAGTAGCCATTTATGTGTCTGATGAGAAGTCAATAAGTTGCCATTTTGCTCTTAGTGAGTATGGAGACCAGGATGTTTCTCATTTTACTGACATTTTACACCATGGGCTTTAATAAATGCTTCTCTTGGGGTTTGTTTTGTGTTCAGTATCGGTGCATCAGAAATTGTAACCTCTACATTGAGATGTTTATTAGAGACACAATGCTATTTTCATATACTATACTTTAAAAAAGTAAATCACACACTGTAAAAAATATATATATTTAGTCCGGGCTAAAATATTGGGTGCTAAATCTTTGTTAATTAACAGAAACACATTTTGGAATGATGTGCAAGATGCACAGCAAATAGGGCAACGCAAAAACTGGACTAATTATCTCAGTTTATGTGTACATTTACCAAACTTCACAGAGAGAACATATACCCAAAAAGAGATAATGTTAACGAGTATATGTTCAAGATCTTAAATAGGATGCGTGCCGGCATTATTAAGAGTATCGTGGTTCAATTATTATCTCATATGGTACAATAGTGTAGAAACCATATAAAATGGAGCTCCCTGAAAAAGGACCAGCTGTCTCTTTCTACATGCTCTGGCAGGTTACGGATTTCCAAATGTAACTTGTATGTCCGTCTTCATTCTTATAGAGCTAAGATCTTAACATAATCAGCATTTCTAGAACTTGGTGTCATCTCCTCAGTAACAAACTACCTGATTTTAATTATCACTTTGACTAAGTTCGATATGTAGCTGTTAGAATTTTGGCTAATATTGCATATTGTTGGTTATATTGCATATGGCTTGGCTTCTGCTCAGAGTTAAGATTCACTCTCAGTTGTTATGTTATGATAACCAAAGAAAGACATTTATATTGGTTATATTTGTTTCATGTTTTTACGTGCTGAATTCGCACATGTTTTTGCAGTAGTAACTTACATTTCGTCTAGCATTTACTTTTTTTTAAGGTATCATCCAGTGATGTACAAAAGACACAGTTCTCAATAGCCATTGCTGGTCCTCTATCAGCCACCACAATAAGTATTTTAAAATGTTACTTTCTTTGATGACGTCTGCCGGGGTTTTGAGATGTACTGTGACAGAATTTACAAGAATACCCCTTTACATATTTAACAGAAAATACATTACAATTACCATGCTTGAAAATATGTCAGCATGGCAGAATTCCCGTTGTATCAGTTTTAGGTATAGTGGTGGTACTATAGGTGTTTACAGGGGATCCCAGAGAAGTACCCTTTAGGGAAGTGATGCACCTTAAAATGAAATGGGGAATTACCACGTGGAAAAATACATTTTACATGGATTTCCTATTTCGTGGGGTTTTAGCACATACGTCTATCACCCTCATTTATTTCACAGGTGGTAAATGAATTCAGGGATCTTTGGGTAAGGTGAGGGTGAGGCAGGGGCTTGGATAGTAGGAGAGGGAAGGGAAAGGCTATGCTCCCTCTGCTCCCCCTATAAAAATACAAACAAAAGAAAATGAAGTTTGACTACTGCTGCAGCTAAAACCTCATGCACATTTTCTGGCCAGAATTACCTGCCAGAAAAACAGGCTATGCTATGTTATGTTATGTTAGGAAGAATTTATAAAGCGCGCGGACACCTAAGGTTTCATGGCGCTGATCAGATGAATGTAGATGTGGCGGGCCAAGATTAGTAAGGTTGCACAAAGAGCCATGTCTTCAAGGCCCTTCTGAAGCATAGCAAGTTGTCACAGTTCCTAATTGGGGATGGGAGTGAATTTCAGAGCCTCGGTGCCAGATAAGAGAACCTGCGTCCACCCTGCCTTTTTAGTTTGATGGTGGGGGTGGTGAGGAGATAATGGTGAGCAGATCGGAGGTTACGTGTGGGGGCATATTTGGTCATCCGATTTTTCAGAAATTTTGGACTCGTGCAGTGCAGTGTTTTAAAGACTATGCATCCTGTCTTAAACGTGGCACGATGTACTATGGTCAGCCAGTGTAGTTTGAGCAGAAGAGGCCTGGTCGATTGCCATTTCGGCTGTTTGAAGAGCAGTCTTGCTGCCTGGTTCTGGGCCATTTGGAGGCGGTTAAGCAGGCCCTGGGGAAGGCCAGTGTACAGTGAATTGGAGAAGTCCAGGCGTGACAGTACCAGGGCAATGATCACTTGAACCAGGGCTGGATAGGATAGTAAGTGTGAAATTTTTCTGATTTTGCGCAGTTGAAAAAGGCTGGTGAAAACCACGCTGCCCACCTGTCCTCTCATAGTGAGATCGAAGTCTATAGTTACCCCTAGACTCTTCATGGAAGGCGAGGGCGCTGGGGAAGGACCTAATTCGGCCAGCCAGAAATTAGGTCCCCAATAAGTGGGACTCTTCCCAGGTAACACAAGCTCTGTCTTACCGGGGTTGAGCTTCAATTGATTCGCATCCATCCAGTGCTTGATGTGACACATTGTAGATTGGAATTTGGTAGCAGCACTAGGAGACTCCAGCGAGAATACAAGCTGGAGATCGTCTGCGTAATTGAAGACCGTGATTCCCCTGGTTTTGAGAGAGTGAATCAGAGGCCTGATGTAGAGGTTGAATAATAGTGGGGACAGGGAGAAGCCCTGTGGGACCCCACAGGACGTGGAGCGAATAGGGGCAGTGAAGTTCCCGAGATGTACTGCCTGAGTTCAATCCGTCAGAAAGGATTTTATCCACTGAGAGGCAGCGCCCCTTATGCCAGCTTGTTCGACACGGTTCAATAAGATGGTATGGTCAACCGTGTCGAACGCTGCCGATAAATCCACGAGCACCAGGGCTTGCGGGGTTCCTGAGTCAGCATTAGCCCTTAGGGTGTCCATCACTGCCAAAATAACTGATTCGGTGGAATGAGACGGGCGGAAGCCAGCTTGGTTAGGCTCCAAGTAATCTGTTTCCTCAATGAACTTAGAGAGGCAGCTAGCCACATGGGCCTCCAGAATTTTAGCAAAGAATGGAAGGAGGGAAATAGGGTGATAATTGGAGAGGTTAGAGGGGTCAGATCCGGGTTTTTTAAGGAGAGGGACTAAGGTGGTGGTTTTAAAAGCTCTAGGTACTTCTCCCTTTCTTAAAGATTTGTTAAGGAGAGGAAGAATACAATGAGGTAGAGCTGCAAAGGTATCCATAAGGACAGAAGGAGGACAGCAGTCCCTCGGGGAATCTGATTTTACTCGGGACATTAAATCTAGTAAATTGTCCGAACATAGAGCGGTGAAGTGATTCAGAGTCGAGGGGTTGTGGGAGTTGTTGTCCAGAGGCTTCTCCTGAGAAGTAATCAGAGTACTCGGAATACTGGCCCTGATGGTTTAAATTTTTTCCACAAAGAAGTTGTTCAGCAGATTACACTGCATTTGAGTGGGGGCCTGACAGGGTGATGTTCTGTCATTGTTGCAGAGTTCGTTAACAATCCAAAAAATGTCTTTGGATTTATTAGGGGCAGCGAGAATCCTAGTGGTGAAATAAGAGGTCTTGGTTACCAGAATTGCTTTCTTATAGTCCCTCTGGGCTGACAGATAGAGGTGTCTATCTTTACTGTCATACTCATGCCTCCATTTTCTTTCCAATTGCCGGAGCAATAGTTTCTGGTTTTTCAGTTCACTAGTGAACCATTTATGGGCTTCAGAATGTCTGGCCCGAGAGAATTTAGTAAGCGGAGCATGGATATCGCTAGCCGCCAATAACCATTCCGTGATCTCTTCATCCATAGAATCCACATTGGAGTTGGGATTGACAGAGGGGGCGGAACTAGCCAGAGTTTTGATGGACTCCTGAGTATTCAGTGCTCTCCACTTTCTGGTTAGTCCTCCCTCTATCTTAGGGGTCTTTGCCCTACTACTGAAAGTGATTGTAAAGTCGATCAGATGGTGGTCGGACCATATACAGGGAGAAATGATAGGAGGTGAGAGGTCCGAGTTATAAGACCAAATTTGGTCGAGAATGTAGCCCTTGATATGGGTGGGGGCGGTGAGATGTTGAACCATATTGATGTTGGAAAGTAGTTCGGTGAGCCTAACCGACTGAGGCCCCCCCCCATATCGTTGAACCTGTAGTTCAGGTCCCCAAAAAGTAGGACTCTGGTATGGTTCATGGTGAGATTCGCCATCTGCTCGCTGAGGGAGAGAGGGAAGGACGGCATGGACTGGGGAGGCCGGTAAACAAGTACCATCGTCAAAGATCCTGAATTGGTGTCAAGATTGATAACAATGTTCTCTACTTCAGGCAAAATCAGGGACGTCAGTGTGGTGAACTTATGTTTTTTATGTATGATAGCAGCCACTCCCCCTTCCGTCTTTCCTGCAGGCCGGTTAGCTGACAAGATGTAATAATCAGAGGGGAGTGCTGCTAAGGTTTCAGGCAAAGAGTCCAGCGTGAGCCAGGTCTCTGAAAGCAGGAGGACGTCCGGCTTATCTGAGGATAGCAGCAGAAAGATATCCAGTTGGTGCTTCACCAATGAGCGAGTGTTAAGATACAGGACTTGGAGAGATAAATTGCCAATAGACAGGTGATTAAAAAGGGGGGCAGCAGACGCTTCTATTGAGGGGGTGAGGTGACTCACTCGATTGTCGAAAATCCTGTGAATGTTAATTCGATCCGAGACTTCCCTGGTTAGGGGCACTTGAAATTGCTCTAGCGCTCTGAGTTCTGCCGGGGAATAGATGATCATTTGGCCAGGGTTCATGCCCCTGGGCCCTGTCGGGCGCGGACTGGCGCAGACGGGCTTGCCTTTGGCGCGCCTTCAGCGCGCTGCCGGCGTGTCCGCTGCGCTCCCGCTTGCTGGTGTGCATAGCTACCCCAGCCCCGCCTCCAAGCTCCACCCCGTGCCGGCCGATAGGCTCAGGCCTCTGAGAGGGGAACAGCTAAGGGCAGAGAACCCTTTAACAGTGAGAACGCGATTCGGGTGAGTTTTAAAAACAGTGAATTTTATGAACAGAGGTTCAAGTTTCTATCAGGCAACACAAAATGAAAATGGTCCGCGCGACAGCAGCAACAAACACACAATAGTGTGTATGAAACTCCCACACTTGGAAACACCAGAAGACGAACATCCTACCTACTCTGAGCCAGCCAGGCAGAGTGAAATGCTAATAGGTAACATGGCCTGACTCTGGATGGGGATCAAAGTAGTGAATGTTATTCTACTGTAGGCTAACAGATCCTCCTCTGGCACCTCATTAGACTTCAAAAAAGTAACACTATTTTTGTTAATTCACACTGATACTGTGTTAATACAGACTGATGTTGGGCTGTTAGACTTGCCCGACACTTTGGTGCCTTAATTATCGTGATGTTTTTGACCTCTATGCACTATGCGACACTCTTGCATTTTACTGATGGTAACTGCGACAGTCATGCTGCTACTTGACCTGCTACCTTAATAACATTTTAGCTACTATAATATACTGTGCAGCAGTTCTAAAGCCACCACTGTCCACAGAACTTTGGGAATATATGTGAAGCTGAACTGTGGTACCTACGAAAGTGATAAACAAGGAATCACTGACAGACTATCAGAAACAGAAATATGGTGAGGAAATAATGAGTCAAAAATATTGAGGACCAAAATATCGAGAAGGTAGGTACAAATTGGTAAGTATAGATTTACTGTTCTTAACTTCAAATCTACATACCATGAAGAGATATATATCGCCAAGGTACCTATATGCTGAATTATATATAGTAAAGCTTTGCATAGCTGTAGAAACATGACTTCAGGATATTGTTGTCCTCGATATTCTTGACCAAATTGTTTGTTAAAAGATACTTCTGTTTCAGATATTCTGTCTAAACACCATAAACAAATCCCTACATGGGTTTCCCCACAAAGACGCCTAAGACGAGCCAAAGACCAGCCCGTCTGCGCCCGTCCGCGACAGGACGAGACCAGGGGCCATGGCGGCAATCAGGCACAATATGCACTATCCTCAGTCCTCCAGGATAACCTACTCTCCTACGACGCTTCGGGATCTATATGTAAGTCCTATGCATGCTTGTGGTATAAACATAAACAACTCATTGGAGGGCCCCTTCGCTTGCATTCATTGCAGAACTGTATTTACCACTCAATGTCAGAAAGCCAATGTTGAAGGAAACCCCTCAGTATGCTCTTCCCTCTTTAGAGTTAGGGACAAAGGTACCAACACCCCCAGTCCTACTGGAGGGAAAAATATTCTTTGTAACATAAGATCTTTACCTAAGCATACATCTGAAGTGTGGGACCTTATTTCCACCATTGAGCCAGACTTATGTTTCTGTACTGAGACTTGGCTCAAACCTCATTCAACTCCTGCTATCGCTCTGGCTATTCCTACTGGATACAAAATCATTCGATTAGATCGCCCCATTAAAACCGGGGGAGGGATTGCGATCATTCATAAACAAGAAATCAATTGTACTACAGTAACAGAACTAAGTACGCCTGATATTGAATTACTGATCTTTAAAATTGCTCTATCCCCTAAACATACAAGAATGGGTGCTCTACTATATCGCCCTCCTGGACCCACTACCAACTTCTCGAATACTCTACTCGAGACTCTTGCACCTTATGTCTGTAATGACAGAGATTTTCTTCTAATTGGAGACTTCAATATACATAGTGAGCTGAAAGATTGCACAGAAGCACAATCCATTCTTAATGACCTTCTCCTATTAGGACTAAAACAATGTAATGTGGGCCCAACACACCAAGCCGGGCATACCCTAGATCTTATTTTAGCCAATTTTTCTTCTGTTATTTGTTCCCCTCCTACCCAAGTCAGCTGGACCGACCACTTTATTATTGAGTTCCATACCCCCCACCCAAAATCTATCTCTCATGGACCGATGTCTCTTCCCAGTGAACGAAGACAATGGCATAAAGTCAACAAAATTGCCTTTTCGGATAAATTTATTGAACCATCTTTTACCACGGCGGACCAGATAGAAAATGTCCTTGATAAATTTGAAAAAGCCTCAATAGCTGCTATAGATGCTGTAGCCCCTATGAAAAAATTCAAACCACGGCCAGCTAAAAAACAGGAAGTGTGGTTCTCTGATAACCTTAGAGCATTAAAACTAACAGCTAGGAAGTTAGAGAAAAAATGGAGGTGCTCTCATTCAGATACTGATAGAAGCATTTACTGGCAGTCATTAAGTACATACCACAAAGCTATTCGTACTGCAAGGAAAACCCACATAACATCTCTTATTTCAGAGGCAGATAATTCCCCCAGGGTTTTGTACCAAATACTACAATCTTTCGTCAAACCGACAGCTAGCGAAAGTCCGGACATTTCATCACAAAAGCTTTGTGATGAGATATCCCAATTCTTTTCTAACAAGATAGACCTGATCTATAAAAAAATCATGCACTCTAATAAAACCATGACCTGCGAAGAAGGCCTTGCTTCATACGAAATTGAGAGTAACCACAATGATCACACTTTGGATATTTTTCCCCCCATTACCCCAAAGGAGCTGTCAGCACTCACCATGCAAATTAAAAGTGGTAGTCCCAATGATATAATTCCTGCCAGACTTATGCCCTCTTTGCTGGAGGTACTATGCCCCACAATGGAAAAACTCATCAATCTCTCACTTAGAACAGGCTCTGTCCCAAGACAATGGAAACAAGCGTTAGTTAGGCCTATTAGAAAGAATACCGCCATTCCTTGGACTGAACTAACAAATCTTAGGCCCATCTCTCTGCTCCCTTTTTTGGGTAAGCTGACGGAAAAATATGTAAATCAACATCTTTCCCATTATGTTGAAAACACTGGCGGCCTAGACTATTCCCAATCTGGGTTTAGGCCGAAACACAGCACGGAATCTGCCCTCTTGTCTGTCTCCGATGATTTACATATGTTTCAAGACAAAGGCTACTCCGTGATTCTAGTGTTATTAGATCTGTCGGCAGCGTTCGACACCGTGTCACACAACATCCTTATTGACCGGTTGTCGAACGCAGGAGTTAAGAACAGAGCCCTTGATTGGATAAGGAGTTTTTTAACCGAGCGCACCCAGACTGTCACCATGGGTGCCCACCGGTCAGCAGAGGTGGAGATTTCTAAAGGGGTGCCACAGGGCTCATGCTTGAGCCCAACACTTTTTAACATCTATGTGGCACCCCTGGCAAGAGTGATGCGAAAATTTGGTTTCATCCCCGTATCTTACGCGGATGATACGCAGCTCCTCTTCCCTTTTGAAACTCTCACCGCTGAGACAAAAAACTCCTTCTCCGCTGGTATGAAGGCCGTTGCACAGTGGATGTCCACTAACTATCTACAGTGCAACGTTAGCAAAACAGAAGTTATGCTATTTGGCGAAGCCAAGCTTCTATGGGCCCCGGACTGGTGGCCTTCCGATCTCGGTGTGGTCCCAGAACCCAAACTGGTCGTGAAAAACCTGGGGATCCGCCTCGATCAGGAACTGTCTTTAAAGCAACATACCAACCTTGTCGCAGGTTCATGTTTTCATGTCATCAGCATGTTGCGAAAAATTTTTCCTTTGTTGCCAGACACGTTTAGGAAGACCTTAGTGCAAACCCTTGTTCTGAGTCGTATCGACTACTGTAATGGCCTGCTCCTATCTGCCAACGAGGGAGTATTGGCCAGACTTCAGGTAGTCCAGAACACAGCGGCGCGCCTAGTCCTGAATGCCCCTCCAAGAACAGCATCCAAACCTCTCCTACATCAACTTCATTGGCTCTCCATACGACAAAGAATAACATTTAAAATTTGTTGTATAATACATAAAAACATAAATGGACAAGGCCCTACCTATCTGCAACAGAAATTCATCCCCTACATCCCGTCTAGGCCACTCAGATCCAGCACAAGTCATCTACTGGTGGTACCTCGTGTCAAAAAGATCAGACACGGAGGTAGAGCACTGTCCGTAGCAGGACCAAATCTATGGAATCGACTTCCCCTAACTCTCAGACTCTGTACCTCTCATTTACAATTTAGAAAACTCCTCAAAACTGTTCTATTTAAAAATGAGATTTAATCCATATCAGTATTCTCTTCTGTATTTGTTAAACTGGCCCAAAAGCGCAGAGATACTCCAGCTGGAGTCGATTCCAGCGCTATATAAGCTTGTAAATAAATAAATAAAAGGCAGCATCGATTGTTTGAGGCATAGGTGGCCCTAGTAATGGGAGAACTATTCCTAAAATAAGGAGACAAAGATAATTTGATAAAAAATGCCCTATACCTGATTTTAGTCTCCTGGCAAGTATGATTTCCGGAGAGAGATTTTAGTCCTACACAATGCACGTAGAACTCCATAAACGTATTTATTTATCTATTTAAATATTTTGTATATCTCTGCCCATTGCCTCCTTGTTACTGACGAAAGCTGTACAGAATGAATTATATTTCAGTGGTATGGGGCAGATGAAACTAGCTATGGCACGGGACCCCTTTCCAGTAATCCTTACTCATTACCACCAACTCTATATTATACTCAAATTTCATACTGTACAGCATATAATCTAGGCTTTTTCTGAAGTGCTGGTAGTTGCGTTCTGTCATCAGTGGTGGCCGCCACTGACAAAGGGTGGTGTGGTGGGTGGAGGGTGCGCGCTGGTAAGCATGCGGGGGGACGTGTTAATTTTAATAATGAAAAAAAAATCCCTGACGCCACCGGCCGCTTCCCATGTTGCGTCGCTCCTGCTGGCCTCTTCCTGGTCCCAGCTGACCTAGTCACAGACTCTCGTCCAATCCCCAGGCTGCAGATCAGTGTGGGGATTGCCCTGAGTGGGCAGGGACGATGTTCCGGTCAGGTCTAGGAGTCTGTGGGGTTTCACCAGGCTTGCTGCATTCTGCAGCCGGGCTGGGGAAGCCTAAGTGCTCATGTGTGTTTTGGTCAGTCTGAGACGGCTGACCAAACACATAGGTGTACTTGGGGAGTGCAAAAGCACTCCTCCTCTCCCCTCCCATGCCCACCCCTCCATGCACAAGCTGGCTCTGAGCTGACAAATGAAAGATAAAACAAGACTAGAGCATTGTTTTATTTTTTGTTTGTTGGCACTGTGCCAGGCAGTGGGACAATGCTCCTGTGCCATTGTGGAGGCGCCACCACTGTCTGTCATCATAGTTGAGTTCAACATATTTTATAGCTTTTGGCCCTGCACTTTAAATAATCTACCTCCACATTTTAGTCATTTACAGTTTTTTGAGAAATCTGCTGAGATGAAAATGAACAGAGGTTCCTGGAACAGTTGTAACGGGTGAGGGCAAGAGTTTTCATATTTCCAAGGCTTTTCCTGTAGTATGCTTTGTGTTCAGTACAGACACTTGTGAATCCACCTGTATATTTAGTGCTAATTTTACGCTGTCATGTTTTCAGGGGACAATGCACTGCCTTTCTGCCTGATTCTGCAAACAATGCATGCTTTTTGTCATTTTGTTGGCTATCCCACTATGTATAAATTGCAATAATGCAGACACACCTCATCAGAAGATGTTGTCAGTTCCACATGTTTCATTCGTGCAAAGGTGCTATTTTCTGGAGTAAGAAAAACTATGGATTGACATCCTTAACCACTGCTTTGATTAAGAATTCTATTTCTTTATCTTCTTAGGAGCAAATGGGGGTATTTCCAGGATCTCTGGGTGTCATTCGAATGGGATGGACTTCTGGTCAGTTCCACAAATTTCAAGTATCTCAGTTATGGTTCCATTCAGGCACAAACTATGGGGCATATTATAAAGGGTGGTAATTCTATCGCCCTATTAGCAAGCTGTTGCTAACAGCAGTTAACGACAGCTTATAGGTGATAGCGAGCGGTTTGGGGCCCACTTTGTATATTAGCGATATTTATCGCTAATGACATGCAAAATGGGCGTACCCAAACTGTTAGCGACTGAAAACAGTCGCTAACATCGCTATCGCCTATTAGCAAGGCAGGTGTAGCGATGGAAATATTCGCGCTAAGCGCGAATATCTCCAAATACTAACACCTGCCCAGACCAGTTCTTAGCCATGTTATCCAATGGGAGGTGGATAACATGGCTAAGAGCATTTCATCGCTAATGCGTGAATATCGCTGTATTCTCAGCGATATTCACGCATTTCGCCGCTGTCGCCGGAAAATGTATCGCTTTGGAGATAAACGTTGCTAATAGCACGTTATCTCAGCGATAAATTTTGGCTAAGCTCAGCGATAAAACAATCGTCGCTAAGCCTATTCAACGATAAATATCGCTACTTGTTGGTAATATGCCCCTATGTTCTTGTTCCCAGTATAACACGTAGTTAAGGCAATCTTTTATGCGTTTCTCACCTACATGGAAATTTTGCACTTTGAGGTGAATTCAGATGTTCTTATCATATGATTGAAAGGGTGCTCCACATTGAGAAAGGATCTGGGCCAGTGGGTGCATCAACAGGTCAAACAGTATGCATAATTGTGCTGCCATTTGCGTACACCATGTCACACTTTCTGAGCAGATGTTGTAGATCCAGGCCCAGATTTACAAAGATTTTGTGTCGAGTTTGCATCACTTTATTGATGCACACTCGGCCCAAAATACATTTTGATGTTTACAAAGTAAAGTAAAAGTAAAGTCCACATTTGTAAAGCGCACAATCACCCGTAAGGGTCTCTAGGCGCTGGGGGCCGTCGGGAAGATTAAGCGAGCTATTGCCCAGAGTCACATGGTGCTGGGCTAACCTGCCGCCGGAGCCGGGGATCGAACCGTGGTCCCCAGATTCCAGCGTCAGTCGCCCTGGCCGCAACACAGGTGTTGATTTGCTTTGGAGAAACAGTAAGACAACGCAGAACATTGTGCTGCTTTCTGTTGCACTTTATCAGGGAGGAATTCCATGGATGATGCATGGACGTTCCAGTGCATCCACCCATTGATTTTGATGCAAGTCCATCTTAATAGGACAAAAAACAAATATATCCTGAGCTTAAATCTATACAGGTGAATGTCCTTATTAAATCAGAACAAAAATAGACGATCTTCTTTTCATTTTTCTTTTATTCTTCAATATTCCAAACTTGGTCCTAGCCAACACGTGTTTCGTCTTTTCTGGTGTCAACCATAGACTTCGTCAGGGCTGCCAAGAATTAGAATTCTTTAATAACGGACAGCGAGTAAATACTAAGTCGCGATGGAGAAATCTCCCAAGGTCAGTGAATTTGTGAGAGCAAAGAATCATGAGGTAAAGTGTGGCCTCTCCATTATTATCTCCAATCCCAAAATCATCTGTGGTAAATCTGTGTTATTAACAATGTTCTCTCATGGGAAAGACCGGACCATCTTAATAGGAGTTGTAGACATGTATTTGCACCAACATTGTGCACCTCTACCAGAGGCTGGTGAATTGAGGAGAAAATCTTTATTTCTTCTCATTATTTCTTCTCGTTATTTCCTCTTTGGAAATGGATAGTGTTTGTGCAGGAAGGCCCTTCCTGAACAAAAAACTATCCAGACCTTAATGCAGGCACCCTGCCATAATCTATCATAGCATCAACAGAAGAAAGGGAATGGGAAAATATTGTTGAAAAAAATCACTGGTACACCAGTCGCTACACTCTCACAATGAGGAAAATTGAATTTTGCCCTGTCATGTGTCCCTACGTGTTCCCTATTGTATGTTATATGTGCATGATCGATATGCATATTTACCCCCTTGCCCGAATAAAGACGCAATTATAGTTGTGTCCAACGTTAGTATGCCAGTTATCCAGTCCTCGTGAAAACAACGAGTATTAGGCCTATGTTGCCAACGTCTTTTCATTGTGCACGTTAAATCATCGAGTTGCACCCGTTTCTAGGCCTCGCAGGGCCCGGACACCAGATTCAAGCCTCAAGTCTCCTGAAACACTCCGAGGAGCGATGCAGCCCCTCCCGCATCCCTGACCCTTCACTTACTTCCTGCCAAGCAGCGCGGTGCCCGGCCTGGCCTGCCTGCCTGTCTGCCAAGAATATGTTATGCCTACAGTTATCAGTTCAGCTCCCCGGCTTCACATTCCTAAGCTAACGAACCGCATAAACATCTTCATCTATAGTCTAGTCTTTCTGTCTCTATGCAAGAGAATTACTGAATTAATATCCATAGAAGATTCATAGCACACGCAATACATGTAGAATATATGCATGCACCTTAGTGACAAGTAGCTTTTGCTCTGATGACTTTTAGATTCAAGCAACATGTACTCCAAACACAAGATATCAGATATGCTACAGGTACATGTCGTCCTGACATCCCAGACTTTAGTCTCCTCTTCTAGTGCCAGAAGTCAGAGCCCCCAGCTCTCCCCAGTTACACGTCATGGCCCGTTTGCGCGCACCAGTAGGTTAAAGGTTCCAGCTGCCCAGGTAGCCCCCTCCATGTATCCACCCATTTATGACACTTCTGTGACGTTTACATCACATGTCTCCGGCACGCCCTGTGCACGCCTTCTTAGCACGCCTTCTTTGCACGCCCATATGTTCTTATCTTCCGTTTGTCACTTGTTACGCCTACTGTATTCAATGCAATTATACTGTTTTACTATATATACTGTATGATGTTAATATGATAGCGCGCGACTGTCATTCTTGTCCCTTCCTGATCCTTTGCAGGCTCGAGCCATCTGATTAAAGCCCATATTACTCAGATACCACGGATTCTGCCTCTTATTTATTGAGCTATCCTTTTCAGTTAATGCATAGAAAAATAGTACCGGTAATTAATTATTTATTTACCACATAATGGCGCCCGAACAGTGACGAGCCCCTTCCCCACGCGCCGGCGATGTAACGCAGGCCCCCTGACCCTTCTACAGCCGTGACGGAACCCTACTGTGCACGTGCAGATATTTCTGCTTCAAGTCTCCCTCAGGCCCACGGAGGAGACGGAGACTGCGGTCCGGCATCCAGACGAGGCGGTGAGGAAGGCGGATCGTCCCGACCAGAGCCCAAGCCAAGAGAGCAAGGTCCGAGGTATCCGGAGGCCCACCTGTTTCCGAAGCCCGAAGCCCGAGGCGCATGCGTAGTGCGTAGCAGTAACCAGACGTCGTAGCAGTCCAGTCCAGTCCGAGGCCTTCAGTTTTGCTTCCCGGTGAGTACCGTTGCTGGGACGTATCTAGACGGGTTCCTTAATTTGTGCCCGGTCCGACGGGTTTGGGGTACACAGATCCGGTCCGACGTGTTCACCTAGGTGGATACGGTATGACGTGTTTCTTTAGGAGACCGGTATGTTCTGTACTGTTTTAGCAGTGCATCCAGTAATTCTAGTAAGTCTGTTCTCGAGAAATTCAAGTATTATGTTTTCAATGTATCAGGTAGTATTCTGTTCGAACTGTTATTAATGTGTTCTTGATGTCGTGGTATGAATGATTGTTTTGCTATCCATTACTGTGTTCATTGTGTATTGTGTTCAAGTCCAAGTACGGTTCAAATATGCCTCTGTTTTCAAAGTTACGTCAGATAAAAACGCGAAAAGCAGTACTCGAAGAATCAGTTCCTGTCCCTCCTAGGGACAGTCCTGGACATTTCATGTGTCATAAACATGGCTTAGATGCCATACTGTATCTAGATTTATGGGTTGATTACACAAAAGATCTCGAAGAGAAATATAGATGGCCTGTTTCAGGAACATGGGATGCCGAGTGCATCATGAGAGTCGAAGAAGCATTATGGAAAAAGATAGCCAGACAGTCCCAGAAAGATGCCATAGAATTATGGCGTAAAGAATCCCATAAAAGAACAGAGAAGGAATTCAGAAAAGCAGAATTAAGTAGAGAATCCTCAGAAAAAGCCCAAGAAAGGGAATTACTAGAAGAAGGTGAACGAGTTAGAGCAGAACAGTCAGACAGACAGAGAAATGCCCTTATTAAAGGTATGTATCCTCTTCTCGCCGAGGGTTTGCCGAAGGCGACCCCGGAAATATCCCGTAATTTACCGCCACCATTGGTCCCGACTAAGCTACGTCATAAACCGACTGCAGCTGAAATTTTCCTTTCTTCCTATTTAGATGACACTGTCCCAGAATATGCTAATACAGATCCTACTCCGCCAGTTCAAGTTCAACCTCAACCCCCTGTTAATAATGTAATTCCTGTGCCTCCAGTCGTTGGTCCCGGGAATCTTGTTAATGTGCCAGTACCCCAGGGTCAACCCACGTTACTTACTCCTACTTTGCCAGTCACGTTACCAGCAGCCGCACATTCAGTATTAACTGACGATTCCAGTTCAGGAGGAGCAAGGGGAGGTACTCCTATCACCCCGCCTCAAACAAGGCGACAGACGCTGAGAGATGTAGCGTTACAGCGTACGCCAAAACTGACTACGTACGAAGCCCTCAGAAAGTATCTTCATGAGTGCGGATCTGATTGTAGATATGACCCAGTGCCAGGCGAAGACAGCATGTTAATATATTCCATACGTTTACGACGAGTTGCAAGCTTCTTGGTTACCATATCAAATATGGAACAACATCTAGACAGAATATATCACTTTATCCGCACAGGGGAGAAACCAGAAAGTATTCACGAAGCTATGGTACACAGGAAAGTCGAGATTCAAGGCATGATTTTGCAATTTTTAATAAATTGTTTAATAAGAGAACAGGATTATCCTGATAAGAACAAAGAAGATATGAAAGTCCTGACAAGATGGAGTGACAATATAGCAGAAGGAAGACATAGAACACAAAATTGTATAGAAACCATGTACAGAAAGATTCGTAAATAAATTATAAGTATACACCAAAAGGAGGAAGCAATGAGAGTAGCCGAGAAAGAGAATGACTCTTCAGACGAAGAGGTAGACCACGAGAATCCCACCAGAATAGCGTATGTAGGTAGAACGAGACCTTCTGATAGACACACACGCCTAAATTACAAGAAAGCTTTTCCTCCTCCCGTACCAGAACAGTGTTCTCTTGAACAAGTATTCCAGGCTACCGATAAAGTTCTGAAATTACGAATAGGTTACAGTGAGCTTAATACCATGCATGAACAAGAACTAGCCCATTCAGCAGTCCGATGGACTAGTGATTCTACCACGTTTTCAGACGAAGTAGTGGCTCAAATGTTTCTGAAGCTGCCCCCAGGCGAACAGCGACTGGTGGGTATGTATATGATCCAGCACCTTATCACACTGTACGAGGATCAACATTCTGATCCAGGTCCTTTATATAATGTATTGAACGAGTTACTCCTAAACAGATGGAAAGGTCTAGGTACCAATCTAATTAGTGTCATTTTAGAACAGCGCCACAAATACAGAACGTTCCTGACTCCGCATTTTGTTCCTGTTTCACCCCCATTCTACATAGATAGACAGAATCCGTTGCGAGAAGTGCATCCAGTTAAGGGAGCGGGGGGTGATCTTGAACGAGTATTTGTTTACACCCCTATAACGAAAATAGAACTACTAGAAATGAAAAAGTTAGTGCCCTGTCACGATAAAGATCCAGCAGGGTTCCACCGTGAATTAAAAGACATGCTCCGTATGGGAGAATACACGTATCCTGATATCATCAAAATTTTAAAGGTCTTGTTGCCTGCGGGCATATATGAAAAACTCAAAGAAAAAGAATGGGAGGTGGGAGAGAAAAAGATTGACTGGACCGCGTTAGAGAACGAAGATAATACACGAGTCCCAGGTACTGGTCTTGGGGAAAAAGCCAAAGATTTGCCCGAACTGTTAATACAAGTCTTGCCAAGATTACTAGCCACGAAAAAGGAAGATTGGGATGCCATCTCAGCCTGTAAACAGAAACAAGACGAAGACACTAGTGATTTTTATTCTAGATTTGAAAAATGTTTCATTATTAATAGCGGTCTGAAAACAAGTAGTGAGTCGTATCCACATCTTTTTGTTACCAAACTAGTTGAGAATTCTTTACCGCAAGTTAAAAATAGAGTATTAAAAGTCGAGAGTACTTGGCAAGCTAATACCCCGTCACAAATGCTCCAGATGTTACAGTATCACCAGAACCGAATCAGGGAAGAGCAAGAACACGAAAGGAGACGTATGAAAGATACGAAAATGAAAGTTCTAGTTGCACAGTCTGTTCCACCAGATAGTCAGAAGAGGGGTCCGAATCAGACTAGTCATTCTACAGCTCCTGTTAAAGGGACATGTAATTACTGTAAACAGCCAGGTCATTATATAAACGAATGTGCAGTTCTGAAACACAACATAGCTACAGGTAAGACGAAAGAGAGACCGCGTCCTCCTAGACAAGAACATGTTCCGCAGAATCCGCAACCACCGCAGAACGCACAACAGACAGTTACAGTACCACAGCCTATAGCTGCCACACAACACGTTACACAGCAGATGTACCAGTACGCACAGTCAGAGTATCCAGAATATCAGCAGTATTCATGAAACAGCCTAGAGAGGGAGGTTGGCTTGCCTCTCATCGAGGTTCCTGTAGATCAAGAGGGTCCCTATGTACACAGTCAAGTATTAGGGAAAGACAGAAAGTTTCTGATTGATACAGGGGCAAGTAGGACTATCATCAGTCATGACGAGGTTCCAGGGGCTCCACTCTCAGGCTCAAGAAATGTTTCCCTGGGATTTTCAGGAAAGCCGATTGTTAATGAAATATCGAAACCAGTTTCCCTAGAAGTTGGTCCATTGTCCCGAACTACAGACTTGTTACTTACGAAATCCTGTCCTGAAAATTTACTTGGTATTAAAACATTGAAAAAATTAGGAGCGGTCATATGCTGTTCTCCGGAAGGAGTGAGATTGTTTTTACGTGATTTTAAAGGTCATTATGTGTTACGTGATTTCGATCCAAGATTACTGAATGTACCACAGCATTTATGGGCGCAAGGTCCAACTGATGTAGGTTGTATGCACATTACACCATATCGTGTTACTCTGAAACAAGGTGTTGTATTACCACGAATCCGACAGTACAAATTGCCACCCGAGGCTGTAGCAGCCTTATCGAAAATTATTGACGAGCTCATTGCTCAAGGAGTAGTTGTAGAAACTGACTCCAATGTATGTAATTCTCCTATCATTCCGATTCTTAAACGTACTGATCCAAATGCACCTCCAGTATATCGATTAGTGATTGATCTCCGAGAACTTAATAAATGTATCATACCCCAGTACCCAGTGGTTCCAGATATCTCTTCCCTATTGACTGCCATTGATTCTGAAGCCACGTTCTTTACTGTTATTGATCTCAAGAACGCATTCTTCAGTGTCCCCGTTCATCCAGACAGCCAGTTTCTTTTCGGATTCTGTTTAAATGGAAGAAGCTATAAATTCACACGAGCTCCACAAGGTTTCACAGAAAGTCCTAGTATTTATAGTCAAGCACTTAAAAGACAACTAGACAGTATTCACATGCCAACTGACACTGCCCTGCTCCAGTATGTCGATGATCTATTGATCACAGCCCGTACAGAACGTGACTGCGAACGTGCGTCACTGACAGTCTTGTATTTTCTGGCAGAGATGGGGCACAAGGTGTCCCCTTCCAAACTGCAATTCTGTGTCCAGCAAGTGGTATACCTTGGACACTTGCTGTCCAAGAGGGGTAGACAGTTGACACCTGACCGTATCAAGTTAATAGCACATCTTCCACAGCCCAAGACACAGAAGGAGGTACGAGCTTTTATCGGCCTCACTTCTTACTGCAGACAATGGATTCCTCAGTATGCATATCTAGCCAAACCACTGATACAGTAACGACACAGGAGGCAGCCACATCGACTGTCCTCCCTTGGACCCAGGAACATACACTTGTTTTCAATGAGTTAAAGAAAGCTTTATGTAATGCACCTGTGTTAGCGACACCAAACTACAGTAAGCCTTTTACGCTTTTTGTTACTGAACGTGATGGTACAGCATTATCTGTTCTCACGCAAGATCAAGCAGGACAACACAAGCCTTGTGCTTATTTTTCTAGCACATTAGATCCAGTAGCCCAGGCTCTGCCTGCGTGCCTCAAGTCAGTTGCAGCCACAACTCTAGCTATCAGACAAAGTGATTCCATAGTGTTAGGACACTCCCTGACAGTACAAGTTCCACACTCCGTGGAAGTTCTTTTAAACCGAACACAGACTCAGCACTTGACAATTGCACGTTTAACAGGATATGAACTGACACTTTTTCAGCCACACATAGAAATCAGACGCTGCAACATTTTAAATCCTGCTACACTGTTACCCTCAATTACATCAGACCCTGCCACACATGACTGCGTGGAAGTTATTACTACCATGACGAAGCCAAGACAAGACTTGACAGACATTGCATTACCTGATCCAGACCTGACACTTTACGTGGATGGTTCATGTATGAGAACAAGTACAGGAGAACTAGTAGCCGCGTATGCCGTGACTACTGAAACTGAAGTTATAGAAACACATCGTATTGACACCCTGTCTGCTCAAGCAGCAGAGCTCATCGCTCTGACCCAAGCCTGCATACGAGCCAAGAACCTGAAAGTAAACATATATACAGATTCACGTTATGCATTCGGAGTCGTTCGCGACTTTGGAGTACTCTGGCAAGAAAGAGGTTTCATGACCTCTCATGGAGCCAAGATTCAGCATGGCCCCCTCATTCAAGCTCTGTTAGAAGCAATACATTTACCGAAAGTCATCGCCATTATGAAGTGCAAAGCACATACGAAAGCCACTGACACCATTTCCCAAGGTAACGATCTAGCAGATCGAACAGCCAAGCTTACAGCTCAGACTCCAGACATTCCGGTTAACACGACAAAGACAGATGTTCCAGATCAGACGACTTGTATGACAGTTAAAGACCCTACACGAGATGTACTAGACATACAGACACATGCTACCCCAGATGAAATCAAGAAATGGTCTGAACAAGGAGGGTCCAGACACATCAGGGATGGTTGACGAAGGGAAAAGCCACATGGTTTCTCCCCAACTCTATGGTTCAAGTCATTATTAATACCGCACATAGTCCAGCACATTTACGAGAGAAGGCCATGTTAGACAGCATCCAGAATATTTGGTTTAACAAGCATTTACGAGCAGCAGCCAAGCAGAAAGTACGTACCTGCCTGATCTGTTGTCAGTTCAATCCAGGTAAAGGTGTCCCGGTGGAACAAGGTGGATTCCATCCTCCTGACCACCCTTTTGAAGTCCTCCAGATGGATTATATCCAGATGGATCGATGTCGAGGTTTCAAGTATGTCCTCGTAGTTGTATGCGCTTTGTCCAGATGGACAGAAGCATATCCAGTCCCAGATTACACTGCCGCGACCACTGCCAGGCAGTTGGTTCGTGAGTTTTTCCCCCGCTATGGTTTGCCCAGGGTCGTGTATTCAGACAACGGCCAGCCATTCTCATCCGAACTCATGAAACAAGTATCTCTTCTGTTAGGGTACCAGTGGAAGTTCCACTGCGTACGACACCCCGAGGCAGCTGGCCTCGTCGAGAGACACAATCAAACTCTGAAAATCCGTATTGCAAAGGTTTGCGCAGAGAAAGGCGTAGATTGGATGGTAGCCCTACCAGTCGCCCTTTTTTACATGAGAATGGTCGCTCACTCCCGTTCAGGTCTTTCACCTTTTGAAGTTGTATCCGGTCGTCCCCCGAACATGTGGGGTACACCTATGCCACGTAAAATTACCGATGTTGACAGTAATATGCTGACAGATTACCTAGCTTCCTTGATGTCTGCACTACTCTCTTGTCGTTCACAGGTCGCGGCTGCCTTTCCAGACAACACCCAAGTGAAACCGCACGAGGTCATTCCAGGCGACCTCGTACTTGTTAGGAACTTTGATCGTTCAAGCCCGCTGGAGCCCCGCTGGAAAGAACCGAAACTTGTTCTGATGACCACAAGGACCGCTGTGAAACTGGAGGGCCGCAAAGGGTGGCTACACTCCAGCCACATCAAGCGTTTTCATGGACTCCGTCCAAAGACTTTTCTCAAGGACTGTCCCGATACTGACTCTAAACTTCCCCTGTTAGAGAAAACTCCGCAGCAGGAGTATAAACTCAAATTACGGTCTAGCAAGTCAGACAGTTTAATTGTCTAAGTCCCTCTCGGGTGAAGCGGTTAGACAGGTTCCTGACATGTATGAGATAGACCTCCATAGTGAGAGAGTTAGAAGTAACTCCAAGAAAATACGTTATTGTAAGAATCTGCGCAGCAGATGTATTGTTACTTTATTGTTTATGTTATTTCTGAGTCTTACGATTACATGCATAAGTTATGTTTTACATGTATTTTTTCCTCCTATTGATTCACATGTACATCTTTCCTCTAATGATACAGTAGAGCACACTTTTAGTGACCTACCCCCTCAAGAGTTATCCTATCGACTTGCCATGCGCAACAATACTTTTATACGCATGTTACACTATTCACACCAGACTAGCAATGCCACTAATTGTTGGGTGTGTGGTCGACTCCCCCCTTTCCAGACACCGAAGGGAGTTCTGCCACTCTTTCCCTATCCGTTTTCACACAATGGTTCGTGTGGAGCATGGTTTACGATAACATCATCCTCCGACGATAAGTCCCTTCTGAATAGAACATGTTTCCCAGACAAGGAAGGTCTTTCCCATAGGACAGGGTTAGATCTAGAAAATGAAGTATATGATCTAGGTAATTTCTCCTCCAATTTCATGGTTTTGAATGTTCAGTCCGAGACTACTCCAGACTTGCCTGCTATTACAGTTCTACCAGTGAAAGGCGAATTATGTGTCAGAAGGAATGGTTCAGTACATCTAGGACACAGTGATTGTAGTACTGTGGTCGAGTATAGTGACAGTGGGAAGTCTACTTTCAAAGCCTCACGTCATTCGTATTTTGTATGTGGTCAGACCGCATATGTACGTCTGCCCCTAGATTGGGATGGAACATGTTACATTGCCTTCCTACTGCCACCAGTTTTCCTAGCCCCATCTGATTATCACAGAAACACACATCTAGTACACGTCAGACATAGAAGGGAGATCGAGTCCCCAATTGTTGATCAAACTGAAACTGCCTTAGAACAGTATACAGACTTCAATAAAGGTTTCTTTTTCTTCATAGGTCCTGTCCAGAATAGTAAGCTAATACGTAGGCTAACCAGAACCCTTGAAGCAGTAGTGAATGAGACTACTTCCGCTCTAGGTAACTTAACAGAAGAACAATCTGCTATGAGATTTGTCGTTCTTCAAAACCGCCTTGTTCTTGACGTCATACTGGCCGATAGGGGCGGAGCTTGTAGAGTCATCGGATCTAGTTGTTGCATTTTCATTCCTAATAACGCACCGTCTGTTTATTCAGCTATAACAAGACTTCATAAGATAGCCCATCAGTTACACCAGAATCCAGGCGCCTGGACATGGTCCGGTTGGCTCTGGAGTATAATATCTGCCTGGGGATGGAAAGTATTGTCATTCCTAGGAATAGTAGTAATGATCATATTCAGTTGCTGTCTCTGTTTACAATGTGGCCCTGCGATTTGCGGCTTGTGCGCTACCTCTTGTATTCCGAGTCCTAAGTCCCGTTCCAAGAAGATAAGAGACGAGCAAATGATGCTATATGAACAGATAGATGGTATCATGAATATTGATGATTCCTGAAGGAAACGTAGGGAACAAGGAGGGAATGAGGAAAATTGAATTTTGCCCTGTCATGTGTCCCTACGTGTTCCCCATTGTATGTTATATGTGCATGATCGATATGCATATTTACCCCCTTGCCCGAATAAAGACGCAATTATAGTTGTGTCCAACGTTAGTATGCCAGTTATCCAGTCCTCGTGAAAACAACGAGTATTAGGCCTATGTTGCCAACGTCTTTTCATTGTGCACGTTAAATCATCGAGTTGCACCCGTTTCTAGGCCTCGCAGGGCCCGGACACCAGATTCAAGCCTCAAGTCTCCTGAAACACTCCGAGGAGCGATGCAGCCCCTCCCGCATCCCTGACCCTTCACTTACTTCCTGCCAAGCAGCGCGGTGCCCGGCCTGGCCTGCCTGCCTGTCTGCCAAGAATATGTTATGCCTACAGTTATCAGTTCAGCTCCCGGCTTCACATTCCTAAGCTAACGAACCGCATAAACATCTTCATCTATAGTCTAGTCTTTCTGTCTCCATGCAAGAGAATTACTGAATTAATATCCATAGAAGATTCATAGCACACGCAATACATGTAGAATATATGCATGCACCTTAGTGACAAGTAGCTTTTGCTCTGATGACTTTTAGATTCAAGCAACATGTACTCCAAACACAAGATATCAGATATGCTACAGGTACATGTCGTCCTGACATCCCAGACTTTAGTCTCCTCTTCTAGTGCCAGAAGTCAGAGCCCCCAGCTCTCCCCAGTTACACGTCATGGCCCGTTTGCGCGCACCAGTAGGTTAAAGGTTCCAGCTGCCCAGGTAGCCCCCTCCATGTATCCACCCATTTATGACACTTCTGTGACGTTTACATCACATGTCTCCGTGCACGCCCTGTGCACGCCTTCTTTGCACGCCTTCTTTGCACGCCCATATGTTCTTATCTTCCGTTTGTCACTTGTTACGCCTACTGTATTCAATGCAATTATACTGTTTTACTATATATACTGTATGATGTTAATATGATAGCGCGCGACTGTCATTCTTGTCCCTTCCTGATCCTTTGCAGGCTCGAGCCATCTGATTAAAGCCCATATTACTCAGATACCACGGATTCTGCCTCTTATTTATTGAGCTATCCTTTTCAGTTAATGCATAGAAAAATAGTACCGGTAATTAATTATTTATTTACCACAACATGACAATGAGAAAGAAGAAGAAACACTGACAATTGGGGACCGACAGTTATATCTAAGAAAACAAAGCTCACCGTACAAATCTTTCATTCCTGCTAACTGAAAAAAAATGCATTTATGGCAGGGCACATTTAGCCTTCTTTTTCTCATCAAGTGTGCTTATGACGGACATTAAAAAAAACACAGAAGAAAAGAAAAATACAAGTTTCCCAGCATTCTATGAACTGGGTGCAATAGTTACATTTTGTTCCAATGCCAGAATACCATTGAAATAGTGCTCCATAAGATTGGCATCAGCTTTTTATAGCTGCGTGTATACCCCTTAATTTCACCAGCCATGTTTAATGATCGCCACTGACTCCAAACTACATAGGACAATGAACAATCATTTGAAATGGAGCATTCACATTAAAAAAAAAAACATAATACCACAATAAAATATTAGGGCTGGCTTGCAGATCACGTTATGTGCTTTCTGGGGATACTGTTTGGATCCAGGGGAGAACAGACAAGAAAATATTCTGTTTCAAGTCCATTCCAAGCACATAAAATATGAAGACTGCATCCCGATGCTTTCATTTAGGAGGATTAGAGTTAACATTTGTGTTGAATAAATAAAACAAAAATCCATGCTGCTCTTGGACACATTTTGTACATATAATCAACTTTCGGAAAGCTCCAAATTCAGTAAATGCAAGTGGCTAAATGCCATCTTAATAAGTCAGCCTGCCAGCTGGCAGAAATCCTCACTGGTCTGTTTACTAAGATAGCGATTTCATGTCTTTTTTCTGCGATATCTTTTCATCGTGCCTTTCATCAAGACCAACCAATTGCTTTTCACTGCGCTAAAACCCCCCCTCAAAACATGCATCGTTGATAAAATCATCACTTTGTAGAAAGCAGGGGTCTCCCACAACCTTGCACTCCCCACACGTCGTCCTGTAAATGGGCCCTGAGGGACGGGTTTGGGGAAACATTGATAATGACTGAGGTAGGAGGGGACCAGGAAAGACAAGTTTGCTCCCCCATCTCCTGCCTCATCACAAGTCCTCCATGGCCTTTCCTACCTTGCCTTAGACCTGCTAATCTAAAAAAAAAATTTCACCATGTTGGAGAGAGAGCGGCTTGGATAGGGGTGGGACTTTTGCCTCACATTACCCAAGCAGCCCTGTAGGATCGATGTATGGGGCATGGCAATAGAAAGGGTACGGGGATTAGCGCCTGCATGTAAGAAGCCTCTCCCGCCTCTTCAAAATACAAAAATAAAGGGCAAGGTTTACTAAGTTCTAATACAATGCAGTGCTGTAGCCAAAAATGCTGTGCTGCATTGCGTGAGGACAGAGCACAAGAGCGCGTATCTACAGAGATATGTCTCTCCTTGCCTCTTCCTAGTGCAAGCACATAACTTTGCTGCCGAGCGCCACGCACCCACCTTTGTGCCATAGTACAAGGTTGTAAACTGGGCCGGCTTCAACGCTGGTGGCACCTTGTGCGACAATGTTTGATGGTGCCTCCCCAATGACCACCTCTGCCACAGATTCCCTCGTTAGCACCTTTAACAGTGCCATTTAGTTTTATAGCATCACTCATACCAGTGTGAGGTGTCAGAGCACATTACACCACACACACATTGCACAGAGACAATCATATGTGTGTAAATCAGTGTATAGGAAATGTTACATCAGATAGTACTACAATGTGTAGTGTAGGACTGACGTGTCATCGATACTGCTAGGCGATATAGTTTGAGTCCTTATTCTGAAAAAAGCATAAATTCAGAATTTAAAACGCAACATCATTGTTGGGGGTACTCTTTCATAATAAGAATTGTTTTCTACCCAAATTAACCCTTTTCACAAGATTAGGATGATGAAAGACCTGGCAAAAAACATAGCTCTAACTTAAACCTTGCAGTTTGCATGCCGCTCTAGGATGGCAATTAATAGCTCAATGTTCTATATTAGGATTTTGACTTAGAAACGAAAAGTAACAAAAGGAGCTCTCTTACAGAAGCAGTAACCTGCTGACCTATTTACATCATATGTACTTCGTTATCTGCATGGTACACATTCTTAGCAGCAGGCATCTAAACCCTTTGCACTACCTTAGGGAGAGTCAAATCTACCACTAGCCAAACCGCCAGTCTCTTTTGAGGAAGACCATAAATCACCACATTCAAAAAAATAAAATAAAATAAATAAATTAATAAATAAAAATAAATGTTATTCATAAATCACCACATTTATATTGACATTTTAATTGATGTCTGAAGTTTGCTGGAGGCCAGGAACACGGCAGCAGGTGCCTTTAAAAAGATAGTATACATTTTCAAAAATGACACCCCCACCCTAGTCAACGCCCAGTGCAGTCGCACCAATCACACCGCCCTAGAGCTGGCCATGGGTGTGTGCGTGAGCCTAGCATAGGTTTTGTACCAGAAGGGTTCCTTTCATGTACAAAGTACTATACGTGTGCCCCTCAGTGCTTTTGGAGCCACTGGAGCTGCTCGGAAACATGGAAGCTGCTGCTGCCAGTGGGGACCACCTGATAGATGGCGGCCACCGCACCGCACCTGCACTCACCTTCTCCGCTTCCTGCCACATTGCCCTGTCACTACTCGGAAAGATACCGAGTCCCCAGTGTGTCCGGTGGCCTGCTGCTGTCACACGGCAGAGAGGGCAGATCCCTACCAACTGTCTGCTCAGCTCTGCTCCAGCTGACCATTTACCCCAGCCCCATACCCCCCCCCCATCCCCCCCCCCGCAGCCACGGGGCTGAGTGCGGGTGGAGAGGAACGAACGAGATAACTTGTGTGAGTAGCAGGCCAAACCCAGGTGCTGGGCTGGTCACAAAAATAGACGGGCAGTGAAATAAGTGACCTAGTGAAGCTGTAAGGGTCCCGCGGCTAGAGGGGAGAAAATGGTGAATGGCGGAGGTGGCCACTTTCGGTTGTGATGCGGCTTGCTGCCGCGCTTCTTACTCCCTGCTTGGTTGTTGCCTGACATTGCTCCTCCTCAGACCCTGTAGCAGCTCCTTCAGAGCTCCAGTGGAAGGAGCTGTATCAGCAGAAGGGCTGCACCAAATAGAAAGCACTGAGCAAGTATTACTCCTGTTAATATCCGGCTGCAGCAATAGAGGTCCACCTAGCAGCTATTTTTTTTCTGATTACTTTCGGTTCAACTGAAATCAGCCATAAGAGGCTTGAAGGGGCATTTATATTGAGTCAAAAACTACAATCACCAGCAATTAAAGTTTACTAGGAGCCGCAGTGCAAAGCTTTGTTTACTGCACAGGCAGATTTTTGTAGGAATAATCCCCTACCTCACTGTCTGCCTCATTGTCAACCTCACTGTCAGTCCTACTGCCTCTACCACTTTGATAAGCCTTATCACAATCATCACAGGTAGATGCTCACCTGAGTCTGAGCACACAGAAATGAGTAAATGAGGAAGACTCCTACCAAAAGGCACACTCTGAATATGTGGGGACAAAACGGAGCAAAATCAGATTGGGGAGAGTAAGGCATCAGGCCTCCGCGACAATGAACAACAAGAAAATAAACCGTTAAGAGACATGCGGCGCAAACAAATACATTTCATGCAGAGAAGGATCTAATAGCCTCAGCTAGGCTTGGAGACTGTACCAACGATTAGAACCACAGGCCAACAACCAACAACATACACCAAATTCTCCTTTGTAAAAGATGCTGAGTCTGTGCCCTACTCAGTTAATGACGTGGTAAATGGGCTTCCGTCTGCACTAAAACCAGTGATTGTGGACCATTATAATGTGGCTTGTGAAAGGCTCATGAAAGCAAGTGAAAACAGAGCAACTGCAGCTTTGGAAGTGTTGGGAAATAGGGAGCATGAGGGAACAGCACTGCCCACAAGGCAAGAAAACAAGAAGAACCACGAGAAAACAAATGACCTGATGCCAAGGTAGAATCCAAGGAGAAGATTGGTGGCAAGTAGGAGACGTCATTATGGGCAAGAAGTAAAAGAGCAATCGAGGAAGGAACATTTGGGAACTTGAGGACACCTCACTTAATTGGAGCCTCCCATCAATGAGCTGTGACTGACACTAGCCGCCTTAGCTGAAGTAAAATGATAAGTGGGCAACCTGTGACGATGCCAGAGGCGAATGAGCCAATAATTCTCAAGAATAGACAGCTAAATAAGAAGTTCTTAACTTTAGTACCAACACCTTCAAATATTGCCACTTAGCATTCCAGCCCTAGACCTGTACTGGTAGCAAAGCCAACTTACATCACAAGGCAGCCTCCCAAGACCCAAGAAAAGCCCCTTACAACATCACCAACAATGATCTGCCTCCAAACAAGGCAGACACACAGGTATTGGATTGCAACATCTCCTATCTCACAATGCAAGATTGGGAAGAATTGGTAGCCTCAAACACACCTGACCTGTCTCTGGAAAAAAGATTTAGGCATCCAAAATTGACTGCAAACATGATAAACAATGCAAGATGGATAACATTATGAACATTACTACTGAACACCATGCAATTATCAACCATACCATCTAGGATGGGCAACATTCTGACCGAAATATAGAAAGTAACTAAAACTTCGAATTGCAGCCTCACATGTTGCCTTACCCTTGGGGGCAGACTGTTGGACATGGCCCTTTTTGCAGGGCTATCACCAAACGTTTTGCTTCTTCCTCCTATTTTTTCCTGCCCTGCTCCTGTTGGCTTTAGGACTCTGGGCATGTTACCACTGCTGATTAGTGCTAAAATGCATATGCCCTCTGTGTAAATTGTTAATATAATTGTTTCTCCCTGATTGGTATATCTGATTTACCAGTAGTTCCCTAGTACAGTGCACTAAGTGTGCCAGGGCTGGTAAACTGAATACTAATAGTGGGCCTGCAGCACTGATTATGCCACCCACATGAGTGAGTAGCCCTGAAAAGATGTCTCAGGCCTGTCACTGCAGTGCCTGTGTGCAGTTTGCTAACTGCCCTGTCGACTTGGCAAGTGCACCCACTTGCCAGGACCTAACCTTCCCTTTTCTTACATATAGGACACCCCTGTGGTAGGCCCAAGGTACACCCCTGGGCAGGGTGCAGGGTATGTGAAAGGTAGGACATGTACTGATGTGTGTAACATGTCCTGATAGTGAAATAGTGCCCATTTCGTTTTTCACTGTTGAAAAGCTATCTTGCTTTATAGGACAGAATGGGAATGCTTTGTAACATTTCACAAGCATATCTTCCCATAGGGATAAGAAAGAAAAATAAAGTTTAAGCTATCTGTACTCCGAATGTAATAACACATCTTTTTACCAAAGATGGTTTTTAAATCGTGTGTTTTAAAATGCCACCTTTGGAAAGTAAAAACAACAATTGATGGGCAGAATGTATAACAATGGCATACATTCACCCCAGTACAGAGTTCTGGGCCTCAATAGATTGTTGTTTTTGCTCACCATGCCATTCCAGTTTGAACAAAGCCATATGCAAATAAGTCTTGATCCTTGCCCAATGGGCATAGTCCAGACCAAACTGCCAAACCAGGTCCTCCCTGGACTGGAAACAAGCCTCCTAGGACCTGTTTCAGGGTTTCACCCCTCATCTTCCAGGATAGCTTGACTCTAGTGGCATGGAGAGCACGGTACCCACGTCTGGGAATACCCGTCCCACTCGGATTGACCCATGCAAAAACAAAAATTGATGGACATAATGTAGAACAATGTCATACATTCACCACAGTACAGAGATCTGGGCCTAAATCCATCGTTTTTTTGCTACCATGCCATTCCAGTTTGAACCCAGCCATATGCAAATCAATCTTGATCCTGTGCCCAATGGGACCAGTCCAGCCTGAACTACCAAGCAAGGTCCTCCCTGGACTGGACGCAAGCATTCTAAGACCATTTTCAGTGTTTCACCCCTCATCAGCCAGATTAGCTTGACTCCAGTGGCATGGAGAGCACAGAACCCACGGCTGTTAGCCTAAAACCGGTCCCAGGATGCTTGTTTCTGGTCCCAGGAAGACATGGCTTGGCAGTTCGGGCTGGACTGTTCCCATCTGGCACAGGATCAAGACTGATTTGCATATAACTTTGTCTGAACTGAGGTGGCGAAGTGCGCTTAAAAATGATGATGGATTCAACCCAGATCTGTGGCTGGGGGTGAGTGTTTAAAAATTTTCAGTGCTCTGTTCATCATCTCCTTGTATTTACTTTTAGAAAGTAGGCATTTTCTTGTTTAACCATTCTGTGTGCCTCTGTCTGTTTGTGTATTGACTGTCTGGTTTTGGAGTGACAGGGGCTGGGGAGGTGCATTCTCTCAGACAGGCACCGGGGGGGTTTATGTGTTTCCTGCGTTCCCTGAATGAGTAAGGGCTGGGCTGAATAGACCTGGGCTGCATTAGTTTAGGGGGAGGAGTTCTACTAGCACCTGAATAGGCCTGGTCTGCATTTAGAGTGGGGAGGAGATTTCCCTTGCACCTGAATAGGGCCGTCTGCCTTACATAATGCAATCTCCACCTACTGCCGGGAAGCTGCACCAGAGAGGACATAACTGGTTTGGATTGGGCTCAGAAACCCTTGAACAAAGAGAACAAAGACATGTTGGGGTATTAGTATTAGACATAAAATCTCTGAACTTTAGACTACTTCTGGAATCAAGACGAACCTTTGCTGAGGAGAAGAGCTGGAGAAACTGAGGAGAAGTACCACCCTTGCTGTGTGTCTGTGGTTGGCCTGCAGTTGCTGTTTATGCCAAAGAATAGAGAAGGACTTTGCTGTGTTGTGTGCCCCATTGCTTGACGAAAGTCTCCAAGGGCTTCAGTAGAGCTTGCCTCCTGTTGTGAAGTCTCAGGAACACAAAGACTTCACCCCCAGCTCCCCTGAACTTCCTTGCTGGGAGTTCAGACCTTCAAGGAGTGCCTTTGACTGTATGGGGCCTCTGGAGGTTGGTTCTGCTGATGGGAGCTGGAAAACAACGCAACACCATGGAATTTGACACATTGCTCTTCTTGCAACAATTTTTCTAATGCAACGCCGTGGTGCAAGAAAAATCTCCCTGCACCGCTGATCAGCTGCGCGTCTGCTGAAACGACGCAGTGCCTGTCGCTGCTGCAAGATAGGACACATCGAGGGATCACGGCTAAACAGGTTGACACAGTGCTGCTCGCCATATCATTCACCGACGCATCACGGATTTCCAAGCATCGTCCCTGTGTGGAAAGTTTTCCCCAAGCATCACCCGTGGATCGGAGTCACCTCAGAATCAATGCATCGCTTTCCCCTACAGACCGGATACGACGCATTGATCCCCTGTGTACAGTGGAACTGTCGCATTGCACCAATGAAGGTCTTTGGAACAACGCATCTCTTTGTTTTTCGACGCTTCCCATCGCTGCAGCTGTTCGGCTTGGTGAATTTTGTCGCAAAGACAGGTACTTTGCAAGAAATCACGCATCCATAGTTTTCTATGGGCTCAGTTGCTAAAACATTTTGAAAGTAATTTTTCTTAATACTTGTATGTTGGATTTTTGTCATTTCGGTCTTGTTAAGGTTAGATAAAGATACTTTATTTTTCTAAGCCAGTGTGGTGTCCATTTGTGGGGTTATCACTGTGCTACTGTGAGTGTTGGTACAAATACTTTACACTTTGC
This sequence comes from Lissotriton helveticus, assembly GCF_964261635.1. Taxonomy (NCBI): domain Eukaryota; kingdom Metazoa; phylum Chordata; class Amphibia; order Caudata; family Salamandridae; genus Lissotriton; species Lissotriton helveticus. The sequence continues at coordinate 1,473,483,208 of NC_136067.1, forward strand.
TTTTAGGATAAGCCTGTCTGCTCGTGCCAAGCTACCAAGGGGGTGAGCAGGGGTTATCTATAGTGTGTATCTTCCTTACCCTGACTAGAAGCAAGTGTCCCTATTTGGACAAAGGTACCTACCTCTGCCAACTAGAGATCCCCATTGCTAACATGGACCCAATATGGATAATGACCAAACCCAAGATAAGAATTTTAACAAGGCTGTGGGAAGTAAGGAGCAAGCATCTCTGGGGCCGCTGACCTCTCCCTCGCAGGGGCATACAACACCAAGGCAGCTACCGCAAACTCCAGAGGAAGGAGACCATCCAACCGCTCCATTCAATTCAAAGCAATAACAAAAACAGAAAAGGAACGGCAGGAAAAGGAAGGCAGATATAATTGTCTATTTTTGAACTGGCTCCACAACTCAAACACTCAGAAGCCCAACACTACGGGCTTCTAGCAACATAGCAACAGGCACCCAAATTAGAACCCCCAACAGTGAGGCGATTGAAGACAGAGCAACACCTGGGGGAGGAAAAAACTCCCACTTCTCAGCCCAGGAAATAACTATTGCAGGGGACAGAGTCAGGCACAGCCCACTGGGTGTGGCAGCTGCTTTACGGACAGATCCAAACATGGGGAGCCAAGTATTAAACAAAGGACAAGACCAGAAGAAGACCTGGTGAAGCAATTAACTCAAACATCACAACTGGGCCCACAGGAGTCACTCGTCCAGGGGAAATACTGCCGGACCCTAAATCTAATGCCTTTCTTAATCAGACAGTTGTATTGATCCAACCAGAATCTGGTCGAAATATATACAACTAAATGCATCTAACACACTGCTGACCCAGCCGGAAACAAGCATCACACTCTTTCAGCCTGAATTTAAGTACAAAGGGCAATGTGACACTTCAAACAGGGAGAGCATTCCATGGCTATTAACAGCCATTAGCAGACTGGAGGGTCTTAAATCAACTGTTCTGATATCCATTACATTTGTGGAATACAACTATCCAGGTAACAAAGCAACAAAAGCGACTTGGGCATCACCCGGCACAGCCAGGAGGGTCTTGAATGAACAAGAACTATTGAGACTATGGGGAATAAAGCGTCTGCCTTATCTCAACCCGGGGTAACCTGAGCGCCAACTAACTAGGAATAATGAGCATCTAGGATCTCGCCATTATTATTTCATGACACACACTCACACTGTTTTAAAAGGGTTGTGTAGTGCATCTCCTATGCATACAATGAAAGTAAGCTTCCAGAAGCCATTCCAAACGAGATAAGAGCCTCAGCAACTCAAGACCATGGTTGGTTAGCAAGCACAATAAATGGTTGGAGCGCCAACACCTGACATAGCAGTAACTATACACCAACTGGCAAAAACACTTTACGTGTATGCTCTTGGAATATAAACAGCTTGGGATACAAAACACCAGACCCTCAGTTGATGTTTTACTTTCATCCTGTGATGTTGTCCTTCTACAAGAAATCTGGATGGACCAGCCATTTCATTCACAAGGCTTCAAGTCATACCATCTCCCAGCCAGCAAATGTGCCAAATAAGTTAATAGCAGAGGAGGCCTGGCAATATATACCTCAATAGCAAGCATTAAGGCAGTCAAAGAGCTGGAACCAAAGTCTTCTTTGACAAATGCAATACAGGTTGTTAGAGTGCCAGTCAACAGCAATAATAAAGATATGCAGCTGGTGATAATAAATGTATATCTGCATCCAAGAGTCAAGGCCAAACGAGTTAACATACTGGTAGGTGAGATAACAAAGATGTTAGCAGAGGGGCAAACATCTAACCTCATAATAGCAGGAGACTTCATTTTACATATGCTCGGAATTACAGATGATAACTTTCTGGCAAACCAATCCCTTCAATTGCATAAACTTCCACAGGTAGGAAACAAATGCGGAAGGCAAACTTAGACAGCCAATAAACTACTAGGGGATCTTGAACATCTCAGCTTTTGCAACCTTGAACAGCCAGTTCCCCGATGTTTGCCACAGCAGCCACTTTTCACACACCAACAACTAGCACAACAATAGACTACACCTTTGTAACTCTCCTTCTGTTCAGTAAAATTACTGCTTATCATCTAGGAGAAAGGTACAAAAGCAATCAGGTTCTACAAGATCACTAACAGTGCAAGTTATAATGCCACCTCAACCAGTAGAAGTGCTCTATTCCATACATACAGTAAACAACAAAAGAATCAAATGCAAAAATAGGCACCCAGAAAATCAGCTGGCATCTGTGAAGATTCTCCTACAAGAGCAACAAATACCAGGAATGAAACTTATAGCAATTTTGAAAAGCTTTACGAACACATTCGGGGAATTCCACTCAGCCCTTTGCCTCTGATGCTGGTCTTCTGTACTGTAAACTTACCAGTTTTTTCTATTTTTACTCCTAGATATTTATATACTGGCGTATCCTCAATACGAGCATTGTTCCAAAACCAGGTAGACAAATTTTTCCTATTCTTGCTGATTGTCATTGACTGTGTTTTCTCCAGGTGTATGGTCAGTTCGTTTGCTTCAGAGTAGCACTATGTAGCATTCAAAAGGTGTTGTAGCCCTACTTTTGTATGGCTGAATAGGACTATGTCATCCGCATAGAGAAGACACGGTAATAATAGCCCTCCTAACTTGGGGGTGTGAGAGTTACAGCTATTTAGGATCGGGATAAGGTTGCCTAGAAACAGATTGAATAATATGGGGGCTAAAACACAACCCTGTTTGAGGCCTTTGTTGGTTGGTATGCGTCTTGACAAAAATGATCCGTCACCCAATTTTATCTGGACCCATGTCTCCGTGTGAAGGTTGATCAGCAAGTCTAACAGAGTCCTTGGTATCCCCCAACTATTCAGTTTGGACCATAAAATGTTTCGATTTATGTGGTCAAAGGCAGCGTTATAGTCTTCCAAAGTCGGAGGCTCTAGCAGTTATGCCACATCCTCTCCACCTTTTCCAGTTTGGCTGCCTGCTCGACTGCTGTGATTGATATTCAGGTCTTAATCCCACTCCAGGAGCGATGGCTCATGACTGGAAACTTCCATGTGCATTTGTACACTTTAAAAAGTGAACTGTCTCTGTGCAAAGCGGTCCTGTTCAGTTTATTGTGGCCACTTTGTGGTTTGATTTTTCATGTGTTACTTAATAACTAAGGTACTAACAGAGATTTAGTTGACTGTAGCAACCACAAGGTACTTATATTATTGATTTAAGAAAGATTAGCTAAAAGTTTCATTTTGTGAATTTCTACATGCGGTGACTAGTGTCAGAGGTCGGAGTAAACATGAGTCACAACACTGTGGTCCTGCTGTCAGTCTTGTGAGAGTCAGACGCATGCACTGCCCACTTTCCATTGGCAGTTCTGCCAGGGGTGATTCCGTGTTTGCAGCACAAGCAATAAGCGTGACACAAAAGAGCCTGCTAATGTGAGATGATCCACCATTAAGGATTTCTTTGCAGTCAGAGCCCTGTTCCTGTGAGATTTGTATAAAACTGGATAACAACTGTTCAGTCCTAGGAGTTTATAATATTTGTGAAACCTGAGAGAGTGCTTTCATGTGAGATGCTCAAGCATGAAGAACTCTACAGACACTATAACCTGAATAGCTGCTCTAGGGCCTGAACCCACAACATCCCTAAAATCTGTAGTTAGCTCCTAGAATTTATAACATTTGTGTAAGCCAAGTAACAAAGGCAAGGTGGTAACTGCTGGAGAAGGTTTTAAAAAAACTCATCACTGCACTTGCTAAAGAAGTAATTCTAGTGTGCAAAGTAATCTACACCTGCCCAAGCACGGTGAGTAAAAGCCCGGGGATCATGAGTGCAGAGCAATCTCATTCTGTTTCTGCTTACAATAGATCACTGAGTCCCAGTTCTTTCCATTGGGCATAGTCTAATCTCTTCTCCTGCATCACAAATACACGTGCTTGCTAAGCACCCAAGTTTTTTTTTTTACTTGAAAGTTGCATTCATGACTGACGTTGTCTATATGGTGGGACTGTAAGATCTGAGTCGTGGTGGGTGAAGGGCATGGCTTCCCCGCATGTAGGAGCTTTGGTGTTCAAATGTTTCTCAGGATCCGGAGGGAGCGGTATAGCCTTTGTGGTAGGTAATAATAGGGTGTAACATTCCATGCAGATTGGTGTTAATTGTTTCCTTCATTCATAGCACCTATCATTCAGTATGCGGGCATCCTTATCGCACATAGCCTCATCACATCACCAGTACCATGTGAAGTAACAGTTGATGTGGTAGTACCTAGGATAATGTGCTGCATTGCAAAACACTTATAAAGTCTCCAAGGGGGGGACCTGTTAGCTATGCCAATGCTTGTTTTTAATACTCCTACCATTGCAAGATGACCATCACGTTAAATACGCCATGTTTAAACACAACTAACTGGATGCCTTCAGTGGAAAAATATAAGTATAAAAAAAAATACCTTTTAAGTCTTCCTTGTTTACATGTGATGGAGTGAGGTTTGCTGAAATGCAACTTCATGAAATTACCTACCCCCATAATATGTATTAACTGCATGGACTAACCAACCTGAACACATACACATGGGGCAAACGCATTTTACCTAATAGACTAAACCATGATGGCATGAGCACGTACTAACTGTTTGCGCTTAGAAAAATTATACTAGTGCATGTTTATGCTATGTTGTACTTTGTACATTTGCATGTTGTGCATGAATAACAGAAAAGCTGCTTGAAATTAATTGCTTTTGCTAGGTAATAACTAATACAGAGCATTAGTATGGTGGGAGGTAAACATAATGGGTTTCATTTCATAAATTAATATTCTTTTTGTGTTTATTTACTTTAGTACCTAATTGGGCCTGCATGAAAATGGGCTTTTGTCCTAACCAACATGTGGTTGTCTTGGTCTGTGCGAAAGACGCATGCGCCGAATGCTCTGCCTGCTCATGAACTTTGGAGTGCACCAGCTGTCATAATCCGTGTGAAGGCCACAATGACCTGTGGCGCTATTGTTTACGTGCCAAGATGCAACTGTGGGAACTGTCATCACTTCGTGCAATTTGAATGTGAAGTGGATGTCATAATTACATTAAATGCAAGAATGTTGCAAATTGTATAACTATTGATACTAGTAGTATATGACTGTATTTATCCTTAGCACTTCCTTGTTAAAACCGGTATCGGTGGGTTTTGTGATGAGAACCTGGTGAGGAGACCCTAACATGACCCATGTCAACCAATCACAGTCCGAGTTTCTACTGAAACAGCAACATTGTAGAAGAGTGAGCCAAGAATTAGGGTGTAATTGATGTCTCAATTTGGGCTGTGACATGTTAGATTGCAGGTCACCATGAGAGAGAGAGAGACAGTAGAAGAAGAAGAGACAGAGGGAGAGAGAGAGAGCAGATCAGCACAGAGTCTGAGTGCACCAAGATCGAGATTAGACAAGAAGAGAAGTAATCAATTATCCATTTATTGGGTTAGGTATGAGAACGTTGTGGGAGTGCTCGGGAGGAGACTGCGTCCGAGGAGAACTAGAGCAAAGGTAGATAGATTGGAAGATTATTTATTTTGTTGTCCGTTTATTGCAAGACTTAGCTATACCTGTCCTGTCAACTTTGTCATCTGAGTCTATCTCTGGGGAACCCTGCCACAGCAGTCAGCCAAGGAAGTGGATTTCCTGATTCTTTGATGGGTATCACCCTCCTTGAATGTCTTAACTCTGTAATATATTCTTGAAAAGTATTTCTGCTGTACCTTCTTTCCCCCATCCCTATGCACGCTTTGATATCGGACAATGGTTCATTTTGATCACATTGCTTGATAATTTGTTCTTTTGTGTGTGAACTTGTGTGTTGCACTGAAAATCTGAATTATGAGCATTTCATTATTTGTTATTGACTGAAAAGGAGCCCGGGACCGGAGCTCCAACTAAACACAGAGCCAATATGTTTAGCATAACAGAGCATAAAGAGGCAGTGGCAGGCATGTTTAGAAAAAAGAAATTGGATGCAGCCAGTATTGAAACACCAGCAATGCGCAATATCTCTAACATACTGTCAACACAATTTTTGAAACTTGAAAGACTTTATGGAAGAGAGATACGCAAATGGTGTGAGGCCACCTCGTTGCAAAATTACATTGAGGTGGAGAGAGTTCCCAGGGGTTTGCGTATCTATACTGTACCAGCATATGGGAACCCAGACCCACTCGACCTAGAGGCGTGGGCAAATTCTAAACAATTGGTACATTCGGGTGCCCTATATTTCTTCACTTATCTTTCATTTTACACAATATATTCATTCATTGCAAGATGGGTAACTCAAAAGCTAACACAATTACAAATAAAAAGGAGGAATCCAAACCTTCTGCAGTATTGCAAGATACTTTATAAATTGTATTAATTTATAAGTACTCTTATTTTAATTTTTGAAGGTAAAAAAGGCTGTCAACTTTATACAGTGGTGTGCAAAGTGAACATTTGTGACAATTGGTGCTCAGTGGAATTGCGTGCAAGTGTAATATACAATATATACAATGCCATTTTCAGGTAACAAAGAAGGGGATGGGAAAGGGGAGCGTGACCAATATTACACAGTTACTAAGAGTGTTCTGTACACCACAATAGTCAGTCTCAAATACAGAATCCTTAGAAAGATGGTCCACTGTTATGTTATGTCGACGTTTCAACCCTAATGTAGCGGTCTTGAAGCGTCTGCCCGGGTCTTCATCAGGACTGAGTGAGGGGGGTAGGGTTAGGTGTGGAAGCCTCCAAGGAGACCCAGCCGGGCTTTCCTTTGGAGTATAATTTGTGCAGCTAGGCGATGAAAAGATAAACGACTCGTTTGGTGTTGAGTTCTCAAAATAATTTCTGTGAAATCCCAATCTCTCTTCGGGATCACTTCAATATGCTTGTGGCATCCAGCGTTTTCGCTGATAATGCTGGCAGCTGAGGCTTAATTAGTATACAGAAGCCTTCGTACTACTTCCGATTATTCAGTGCGGTCCATACGGGATCCAAAGAACTGAACAACCCAGCGGCGAGAATTGCTCTGTCCGGGTGCACGCCAATTGGGATTTCACAGAAACTATTTCTAGAACTCACCACCAAAGGAGTCGTTTATCTTTTGATCGCCTAGCTGCACACATTACACTCCAAAGGAAAGCCCGGCTGGGTCTACTTGGAGGCTGCCACACCTAACCCTCACTCAGTCCTGATGAAAACCCGCGCAGACGCTTCAAGAGCGCTACATTAGGGTTGAAACGTGGACATAACATAATAGTGGACCAGCTTTCTAAGGACTCTGTATTTGAGACTGACTATTGTGGTGTACAGAACACTCTTAGTAACTGTGTAATATTGGTCATGCTCCCCTTTCCCATCCTCTTCCTTGTTACCTGAAATTGGCATTTTATATATTGTATATTACACTTGCACGCAATTCCACTGAGCACCAATTGTCACAAATTTTCACTTTGCACACCACTGTATAAAGTTGACAGCCTTTTTTACCTTCAAAAATTAAAATAAGAGTACTTATAAATTAATACAATCTATAAAGTATCTTGCAATACTGCAGAAGGTTTGGATTCCTCCTTTTTATTTGTAATTGTGTTCGCTTTTGAATTACCCATCTTGCAATGTATGAATATATTGTGTAAAATGAAAGATAAGTGAAGAAATATAGTGCACCCGAATTAACCAATTGTTTAGAATTTGCCTTACTGCCCTGGTTCTTAGGGATACTGGGTCACCCCATAGATACTTACCTAGAGGACTGGGCAGTACACACAGCTCTATTGTGTAAAGGGATGCTGGAGATACTTGTACAGTTTGCTTGGAGTGACAGAGACAAAGCGCTCAAAGAGATTGAGGGTTTGGATGAAGAACTGCTGAAGAACACCGATAAGAATCAGCAAGAGTTATTAAGGGAGGCAATGAAAAAACGGCTTTCCCAATATGAAATAAAAATCAAACAGCGCAAACTAGAAAAATTTGAGCACGATGAGAGAGATTATGCGATGGGAAGAATTCTAACCTTCGCAAAGAGATTTGAACAGCCAAGAAAGGAAGTGTCCAATAAGAACAAAACAATGACAACCAAGAAACCGGCCAGAGTGGAAACCTCCGAGTCTGATATGATGGAAAATGACCAATCGGAAGATGACATAGCAGGTCCATCTGGAGGATGCCAAAATAACCCCTTTCAAGAGGAGTTCAACATAATCCGGCAGTCATGGTTGAGGGGAGTAAAGAGCAAACCCCTGGAAGGAGAAGGAAAACCAGAAGGGGTGGTCGGAAGAGGAAGGGCAAAAAACAACAAAACAATGAAAGTAACACTGAGCAAGAGGGGTGGCAGATGGTTAATGAGGAAGATCATCCAACCATAGTCAACCAATCATCATAAATCTTAACCACCAAAGAAGAAGCAGTGCTCAAATTGGGACTAACATTCTGTCCACATAATTGCCTGGAGTACACACAGACCAGGATTGATTTGTGCAAGTTTGTCCGCGAGCTTAAACTTCACAAGTATTTAAAACTGAAACCAACGACAAAGGAGGCAAGACTCCTCAAGTTACAGAGTAAAGACACGGATCTGTTGGCTGTCAACGACTTAACCACTCTGGAGATACTGGAGGATTTGTATCATGAAGGCATGACGGAAGAACTACAATCTGCAGTGACCTTGACACAAAGAACAAGGCGCATTGATATAGAACAAGAGGCACCAGAGAGTGGTATGAAACCACCTTCGCAATTCTTACCGCAAATGCCATTTGACGCCATAGATACCTTTTCAGATGCAGTCATTAAAGATCTAATGAAATTCAGAGAAAATAAAAAGCTCTCCAAAGTGAAAAACAATCTGATTGAAGCACAGAGAACTGCAGTAAAAAATCTTGAGAAAGAGTCATCGATAATCTGTAAACCCTCGGACAAGCGGGGGGGAATATTGTCCTAATGCCGCAAAAACAGTATATGGAGGAAGCTTTGGGAATACTTAAAGAACCAAGACTGTTATGAACTAACATCCAAAAAGGAGTACCAAAACAGCATCCAGCGACTACACACTTTAATAAAGAAATGGCACGATAAATCCATGTTAGATCTGGGTGAATAATTATTTCTAAGGACAACTAATCCCATTTTAACAACGTTTTATCATTTACCCAAGGTTCACAAGGACAAAGTGAGACCATCTGGGAGGCCAATAGTTTCTTCTTTGGGTAGCTTAACAGAAAACTCTCGAGGTTCATAGATCACTTTCTATTTGGGTCAGTGTTTGAACTAAAATCGTATATTAAAGACACAACTGACTTCATTAGTCACATTGAAGGCATAGATTAGCATCCTTTTTACTGTCTAATTGTACTAGATATAACAAGCCTCTACACCTGTATCAATCACTCACAGGGATTGGATGTGGTCAAATATTTCTTATAGAAGAGAGCACTGAAATTCCCGACCCATATCAGCATGTTGTTGGAGTTAATCAAATTTTGTCTATTTAACAATATCTTTCTCTTTCAGGGAGATCTCTATAGGCAGGTTTCCGGGACCGCAATGGGCACCTGCTTCCCCTCAGTTATGCTAATTTATTTGTAGGTTGGTGGGAGGAGCAGGTGCCCTGGTCCAAAGCCAATGAAGATTGGACAAGGGATATAGTGTCATGGTATCTATATATAAATAACCTTGTTCTGATATGGAAAGGCCCTGTGAGTAAGGCAGAAGAGTACATAGCACATCTGAATAGGAACTAAGTACATTTACGAATATCTAGTGAGATTATTTTAGTGGCAGTAAACTATCTGGACCTGAGAGTGGAGATACAGGATGGGAAAGTAACAACAGCCCTGTTCAGGAAACCAACGGCTGGTAATAGTATGCTACATGTATCAAGCAGCCACCCCCAAAACTATAGGACAGCATACCCTATGGGGAGTTCCTTAGATTAAAACGTAACTGTTCAAGGAAGTGCGATTTTGATTTAGCAGTGAAAGAAAGCTTCAATCGATTTGTAGCTAGAGGGTACAGAATAGACCTTTTAGAAAGCACTCTAAGGAGGGTAGAATTCTTGCCTGGAGAGGACCTGTTAGAACAAAAGAAACACCAACATACAAATGACAGAAAATTTCGGATGGTAACAACTTTTTCCGAAGACGCTGACATTTTGAGAAACATCATGAGAAGGAACTGGCACATGCTAAAAACAGATATGATCATTGGCGCTGACATTGCGACGGCGTCATTGATCACTTTAAAAAATGCACGCTCCTTAAACAATCATTTAGTTCATAGTCACCTAGATATGATTCCACTGAGACAGGGAACCCTAAATGAAATGAGAGAGTTTTACCCCTGCGGAATGTGCAAGGCTTGCGCATTCAGCAAGAGGACATTAACTTATGAAGTGAAAGGCCTGAAAGCAGGCAAAATAATCAACAAATTCATGACTTGTCAAACCACACATGCTGTCTATTGCTTGAAGTGCCTGTGTGGACTCGGGTATAAAGGGAGCACGATACATTGCGTAAAAATAAGGGTACTGGAACATATGCGTGCTATTGCAAAGAAAGATTTTAATTATCCAGTGGCACGGCATTTTTCCAATAAACATAAGAGCGACAGAGATTTGCTACAGTTCTTCAGCATTGAGTGTGTCCCAGCGAACACCAGAGGAGGGGACAGAGTGCTGAAACTGAGAAGATTAGAGTCATGCTATATTATTGACCTCCAGACGAAAACCCTGGATGGGTTAAATAGTGGGGAGGAGTTGACAGTGCATCTAGGGATCTAGGATGCACAGGGACATTGGCTTTCAGGTTTTTAGAGAATATATATGAACCAATAATTTTTGTATAAAGTGGCTTGTGTTGTTTTCAGTTTACATTTTTCTTATCATCTCATATCAATTGGGTGCCGATACACGGTGAGATTAAATAGAACTCAGAGGTAATGTCAGCAACTCGACACTGGAGGTTGCTAACTGCCGATACACTGCAAGATTAAGTGCACGTGGTTGTCAAAACACAATGATTATGAATCATATTATCTTCAATGTAATTAGTTGTAATTGTATTTCTTGATTTGAAATAGAAGATATCTGTGTATTAAAAAATAACAACCAGGGATGAATAACATCACAAAATGTCCCTGGCAATTTGCGTGTCACCATCCCTCATTTGTTCCTATGCCATAATACATGACGTTTAAAAGATGGCGCCTCTTAGCGCGATTTGTGATAACACTGACGAATGATTATATCCGAAACGCGTCTGTTTTGTTAAAATAAAAAATCACTTCTGTAACTAAGTGCCCCGTGAGTGCTGGCATCCTTTCATGAGGATAGAGGAAATTTGGAGCAGTCATATTCTGCGGAGCACTGCCGCAGCAAGGAACCCGCCCGAAGAGTGACTCGCATTCTCGGTGCACCAGAACGGAATATATATATATATCGGCTGCTTTTTCTCAAAGTTATTGGATTACCAAGGCCCCTGTCACGACTGGAAGATGGAGGAGGCGGTGAGGGAGTTATCTAACTCCACGCCCGGCTGGAAGCATTGTCTCCTGCCACCGCTGAAACTACACCAGTTCGTGATGGTATGCTGTCTGGGGGACCCGAGGGGGAAGGTACTTGCAACAGACTATACGGGACATTGTTGGCGGCATTTCACGAAGTCCTGCAAATCTGGATACTTATTTTGTATTTCCCCCTGCATTACTTACCAGGCTCCGGACATTGGACTCTGGGACCAGCAGTTCCTCGAGGCGTTGAGGATTGCTACAGGTGTGCAGTAGAACTACCGGGGGCGGGGCGGATACTTATCCTATCCGAGTGCAGCAGGACATTCAAAGTGAGGTGCATATCATTCCGACTGTTGTTTGAATGATCTATGGCGCTGAAGAAGGCTAGATGCCGAAATGCATTCGCTGTGATGTTTTTACAATAAATTCCTCTGTGGTTTCTCCCAATGCTGGCCTCTGCCTTTTTGCCTTTTCTTTGAGGAGGTTGCTCTGGATATATATATATATATATTACCTACTGGCGGTCGCCAGTAGGTATATATAGTTAGGATTTGTTCCCTATGGGATTTTTGAAAATTCTATGTCTAATAACTTTGGCGTTTGTGGACGGAATTGGATGAAATTTTCTGGAAAATGGAACATTTTGTTTCTGAGCAGCCCCTGAAAATTTGGGGGGTGTTCGTCCAGGGGGGGCCGAGAAAAAAGGGGGGTCCCAAAACGTGTTTTTAACATTGAGTTTTCCATAGGGCGGTTGGCCTCACTTTTAGCCCGAACGGCTGAATGGATTTCCATGAAATTTGGCAAAATTGTAGGGACTGGTAGCCCGATGTGCCTTTTCTAGGTCTCAATATATGTGCTCCAGTGGATTTTGAGAAATTAACGTTTAAAAAAAGATATATATCTGTAAGCGCGCTCCGGGCAGCGCTCCGGTCCGCGGACCTTAAGCGTACCGGAACTTCGCGTAGCTAAGCTGATTGGCTCTCCGGTGTCTGTCAACATTCTAAACAGTCCGGAGCGGCCGCCATCTTGTCTCTCGGTAGGATTGAGAGACAAGAGGAGGCCAAAACAAAGGCGAAAATGACCATAAGGGGGCATACTAGATCCTCCCTGACCCCCTAGGTTTAATGTGGAGGTTTTAAAAGGGCCCCGCGGGGCAAAAAAAACAAAAAAATGTTTTTGTTTTTTTTGCGTGGGGAGCGCCCGGTCCGCGAACCGGGAAGCGTTCTGGGCAGCATACTGCAATGAAAAATGAATTATAGACTTTTCAAATGCTGTATGTTAATTGATTGTTGTTTTTGTTGATTATTTTTTATTTTCTTTATTTTTTAAGCATTTTTTTTAATGTGATTGTGTTTCATAATTTATTAAACTTTCTAACATTTCATTGTCAGAAATTTCATAATTATCATGGAATATACATTGTAGTCTCTGAGGGTGTAAAATGTCCTCATTTGCAAGGAGGTTATCTACTGCTTGTACACATTGCAGTAGTTCATTGTCCCAAGTTTCATCGAAAAATTCAATGTCAATTTGATCAATTGTATCAATCAATTCTTGGCTGCTCTCTTGCAGGTCCATTTCAAAAGAAACTTGGTTTTCGCCTTCCATTTTGCCTGAAATTTGGATTAAAAAAATATATATTAGTAGAGATAGGGCAATGTTGGGAATAATTTTAGATAGGCATTTTTTATCAGTGAATTTATCTTTGGGCAGTGTATAGTATCAGAGTGGAAGTAGGAATATAAAAAAGTGTATGTGATTTAACGTAAGTAAATTCATAATTATACAAGAGAAGCCTAACTACATCCATAACTATAACAGAGAAGTCTCTCTAAATCTATAACTACTACAGAGGGATAGTATATATCTATCAGAAAAAGTTTACCATATTAACTTATAGTGCACAATATACTTCAGTTTTAAAAATAAAAACTTACCTTTAGAAAGAAGTTGAAGGAATTAGTGAAAATACTATTGAAATGTACAGCAAGAAGTAGTAGTCAAAATGGCTGTGTTTTCTTCTCTTCCTTTATATATATTCAGGTATATAACCAATGAAATGTCAGGTAAAAAAAATAGAAAATGAAAGTAACATTTTCATTGGTTGTCAATTCCAACACTTCAGATGTGTTTTGTGAAGTAATTTACCTCAGGGTATTTAGAGAGGTCTACAGGCTAAATGACTAAATGGAATTCCAATCAAATTTGTGAAAATGGTAGGGATTGGTATGTAGTATGAGCTAATCTATATTTGGTGAAATTGTCTCCAGTGGCTTTTCTGTGAACTACTTTCCCACCTTTTTTGATGGTGCGCTTCCTAGAGAGCGACCCGGTACGCGAACCGTTGAGCGCCCCGGTTCGCGAACCTTAAGCGTTCCGGGAGTCCACCATTTTGTGTTTCGGTCGAATTAAGATACAATATGGAGGGCAAATAATGTTCAGAATGGGTAGAAGGGGGCACGGTAGAGTTATCTTGACCCCCTAGGTTTTCTGAGGGTGGCTGAGGAGGCTTATATGTGCGAAAAAAAAACATTTTAAAAAAAAATTTCGCGAGGTTAGCTCCCGGTTCGCGTACCGGGTAGCGCCCCAGGGAGCGTACTTTGTTGGAAATTAGTGAAAAATGTTAGAGTAAAATAATAATTGTGAGTGATCAGATGTAGGGTAGCTCTGAGAAGAGCTTTTGGGTTTATGGTACATTTAGGTACTTATAAGTAGGTACCAATGCACATTCTTAAATTCAGAGTGAAAACTCTGTTGCCCTCATCTGAGAAGTGAACTCCATCGCCTCTGTAGATATCTTGCATGTAGTAACGCAAGTTATTGTTGTACAGGGAGCCCATTCCATGGTCTCTCATGTAAGCTGAAACAGATTTGTTTACATGCTTCCTCGACTTCTCAATTTGTGGACAAAATTGGTTTGACCACCTCCATTTCTGTCTTTGGCATATATTTGAATATACCAAGGCAGTCTGAGGAAAAAGTGCCATTAATTGCTCAAAGGTGTCCTTTAAAAGCATTTCCAGACCTACACCAGTCAAAGTGCCCAAGTCATTACCTCCACAGTGCACAATTAACAGGTCAGGTTTGGGCAAATGCATAAAGGTTTTCACCAATGGTATCAATTGGTGACATTTTAATCCTCTGTGGCCAAACCACTTAATTTCCACATCTTGTAAATTGAGGTTAGGTAATTTCCTGTTTTCAACGTACCTTTGAGCCCAGTGAATATAACTATGTCCAACAATCCAGACAGAAAACATGGTGAGAGAAGGTTCTCCTGCAGTCAGATGAAGTGTGGCAATGAAATGGCAGTTGAAAAAATGAGAGTTTAAAATGAAAAAAACTGTGGAGTTTCTGTGTTCATGAAGCAGTAACAGTGATTGGTGGATTTTGATTGCTGAAAACAGAAAGTTAGGGTGCACGGATGTGTTCTTTGAAAGATGTATTTTGAATGGTCAATAAAAAATCATTAAATGAAAGAATGCACTGGATATGCAGGTGCACTGAGAGTTCAGAGTTCAATTGCAACAAAGTTGTGTGAACTTGCAAACACCAGAAGTCTTCCAAGAGGTGGTTGCCATGCAGAAAAGACAGAAAGGGCAGAGGGGGGAAGGGTTTTCATTTGAAAAAAAGTGAGGGAAGAGTTTTGATTGGGTGACATGAGAAATATGTGTGAAGAATTACAGCATTTCTGTGCTTTTGATAGCTGCAGACTCTGGAGTGCATACCTTTTGCTCTGCTGAAGACAAATTGGTGTGTTTCTGAGACTGTTTTCAAACTCAAAGTATTTGCTAAGGTGAGAAAATATTTCTTTAATTTAGAGAATAGTGTGCTTTAAGGAGAAAATTATGAATTATGTGGAGCAAATTGCTTGTAAATATGCTCCCACCTGTGCATGGAAAATTTAGATTTTGAATGTTTGTGTTACATAGCCATGTTAAAAGTGACCCAACCATGCAGGAAAGGCAATCAAAAAACGCTTTTATGTGTCTTAAGGACATTTTAAGTAATTTTCCCATGTGCAGTGTTTTGAAATTATGATTTGAAAATCGTTTTTGAGGTAAAGGAATTGTTTTTTAATTTATGACAAGGACATAATGGTGTATGCTTCTTTGTAAGGCAATTGACTGTCCCTGACTTTTCTCTGTGGCGCAAATTGCTTGTAAATATGCTCCCACCTGTGCATGGTAAATTTAGATTTTAAATGTTTGTGTTACATAGCCATGTTAAAAGTGACCCAACCATGCTGGAAAGGCAATCAAAAAACGCTTTCATGTGTCTTAAGGACATTTTAAGTCATTTTCCCATGTGCAGTGTTTTGAAATTATGATTTGAAAATCGTTTTTGGGGAAAAGGAATTGTTTTTAAATTTATGGCAAGGACATAATGGTGTATGCTTCTTTATAAGGCAATTGACTGTCCCTGATGTTATTTTTCCCATTTTAGTGTAAGACCTTTGTCTGTGGCGCAAATTGCTTGTAAATATGCTCCCACCTGTGCATGGCAAATTTAGATTTTGAATGTTTGTGTTACATAGCCATGTTAAAAGTGATACAAACATGCTGCAAAGGCAATCAAAAAACGCTTTTGTGTGTCTTAAGGACATTTTAAGTAATTTTCCCATGTGCAGTGTTTTGAAATTATGATTTGAAAATCGTTTTTGAGGTAAAGGAATGTTGTTAAAATTTATGTGCGCCATATGCCCCCAAATTTCTTTTTTAGGGGTGCAGCAGGGTGTTATTGAGACACCCCTGCAGCTTTGGAAAAATTCCTAATTTGCGATGAGCAAATTGTTAATCGCAAATTGCACCTTCATTTATATGAGCCTCCTAGCCCATGGAAATGAATGGGTAATTACAATTAGCAATTTGCTCATCGCAAATTTGGAATGGTAAAGAATCGCTATTTATTCCTTAAAATTCGCTATTTTGGAAATGCAAAATAGTTATATGATACATATGGCGGTTGATGTCTAAGAAGATAAGAAGCTTAGGGATACATTTATGATGACTGGCGCAATGAAGTTGACATCACTTACTTCATTGGTAGAGCTTTACATGTATTATGTCCTCTGTATTCTTCATAAAGCGTAACTTTAATCTGCAATCCTGAGTAGGCCTCACCTTAAACAAACCTCTGGATAGGCCACATCTTATTGTCATCCTGAATTAATCATTTAAAATGCTAGGGACAGATTTATGATAGGTGTATGCCTCTTTTGCGCCTCTTAGAAAACACTGTCCATGGGGAAATGACTTAAAATGTCCTTAAGACACATGAATGTGTTTTTTAAAACGTTTGCAATTTTTTTGGGTCACTTTTAACATGGTTATGTGACTCAAACAGTCAAAATCTAAATTCGCCATGCTCAGGTGGGAGCATATTTACAAGGAATGTGCTCCATGGGGAAAGGTCTTATAATGTAATATGGGAAAAATGACATCAGAGACACTGAAATGCCTTATAGAGAAGCACACACCATTATGTCCTTGTCATAAATTTGCAAACCATTACTTTTCCCCAAAAACGATTTTCAAATCATAATTTCAAAACACTGCACATATGGAAATGACTTAAAATGTCCTTAATTCAAAATTAGCTATTCCTTATTTTGCGATTGCACTGAAGGATTTGCAAATTTTACGATTCCTTAAATGCAATGTATCAAACAAAAAATATGTAAAAAATGATATTAAGGATTTGGAAACTACCACCAACTTCTAGTTTGTGGTAATTTGCGAATTCTTTTCAAAAAGCTTTTTTTAAAAAAAACAAAAGGTCCCATATGACGCCAACACATGCCCTTAGGGCATGTAGGTGTGCCATATGCCCCCAAATTTATTTTTCAGGGGTGCAGCAGGGTGTTCTTGAGATACCCCTGCACGCTTGAAAAAATTCCTAATTTGTGATGAGCAAATTGCTAATCGCAAATTAAACCTTCATTCCTATGAGCCTCCTAGCCCATGGAAATGAATGGGTAACTTGCAATTAGCAATTTGCTCATCGCAAATTAGGAATGGTAAAGAATCGCTATTTATTCCTTAAAATTCGCTATTTAGGAAATGCAAAATATTTTGATGATACATATGACAGTTCATCTCTAACAAGATAAGAAGCTTAGGGATAGATTTATGATGACTGGCGCATCACCAGGGATGTGCCAGTCATCTTGCGCCGCTGTTCCGCCACCCATGGTGTGCTGCATTTACAATGCGGCGCAGCATGGGGCAAAAACGGCACAGATGCTTGACGCATCTGTGCCGTTAAGGTGGCGCATTGCTGGAGTTGTATCGCAAGTGCGATGCAGCTCCAGCAAGGCTCAGGGGTGCACCATCTCCACAATGTTGCGTCAAGACCTATGCCTGCTTCAAGCAGGTGCAGGGTTTTGACGCAGGTTTCTCCTATCTGATTGTAAATGCGGCACACCATGGGTGGCAGAGCAGTGGTGCACGTTAACTGGTGCATGCCTGGGGATGTGCCATTTAACATAAATCTGCCCCTTTACATTTAAGTATGTGCAGGGGACACAGAGTCGGTGAGGCTTATCCAAGGTTAAGAAGAGATGAGTCCTGTTCAGTGAAAAATTAGACATAGGCTTCACCTGCTCAGCATCGCTGGACATGGCTAAATAATAGCTGCAAAATGTTACTCTTGTTAAACAATTTTACTATTATAATCTGTGAGATTTGTCTCTTACTCTGCAACATCTCATTGTTGTTATCTTTCTTTAAAGATAAAGACAACCTCAACATGAGCGACAATCTGCAATCAGTTGATTTTGACCTCATCATTGAACTTGTAATTGAAACATCAGTGGATGTTGATCCCTTGGATGATTTAAATCCTGAGGATGAAGAAGAGCGTGATGAGGATGCAGATTTGTCCGCATTATATGATATAGGATGGGAAGCTGACCTGCTTGAGCCTTTGGAAATATAAACATTTATTTTTAAAATTTATAATTAATAAAAAGTAAAAAGGTAAACCGTTTAATTTAAAAATAAAGACACCTTCAAAAGCAGGTTATGTGTAGTGTCTTCAATAAAATATTAAAATATGCTCATAAAATTAGATCAGATTCACATATAAAATAGCATAGGTAACATAAATATAAATGTCATTTCTTTTCTGGTATTTCTGTATTGTAAATTTGCCAACGACTAAAAAATCTTCTAATTAAAATGTCAAGTAGTGTGTTAAGTTTTTGATCACTGTTACTGATTTACTGTTTGGTAATAATGGTTAATAACATTATTTATTATATTTTTCCACAGATTCAACTGCAGATCATTTCAAGATTTCACCATGCCTACAATAGAAAGACAGAGAAAGGCTGCAAAACGTCAAAGACAGCAGGTGAAAAAAAATACACAGCAGTCCTCTAACAAAAAGATTTGTCAAGTCACGAAGAAAGCACCGGGTAAGAGAACAAAACAATTTATAAGAAATATGTGTAGTAAAAAAAATATTACTACAGAAAATGTTTCAGTCCATAAAACGAGAAGGAAATCAAATGGAAAGGAAAGGCCAATGAAAAATGTTACTGCTAGAGCAAGAGATAACTCTGTGCATGATAGTAG
Source organism: Lissotriton helveticus (assembly GCF_964261635.1). Classification (NCBI taxonomy): domain Eukaryota; kingdom Metazoa; phylum Chordata; class Amphibia; order Caudata; family Salamandridae; genus Lissotriton; species Lissotriton helveticus. Next base: position 1,473,502,319 of record NC_136067.1, read on the forward strand.
AAGGAAACAACAGTTTAGGGAGATTCGTAAACGAATGTTCCGGAACAGGATAATTGGCAATTTGTTAAAAAATATTAAGAAAGGTCAACAGAAACTGGTTTTTTATAAGACAAAAAAAAAAGTTGAGAAAGTTATTGATCAGGCATTTGAAATTAAACGTAAGTTATTTATTTTGATAATCAATAGAATTAGGAAGCTAAACAAGGCAATTTTTGATTTCAAAAGAAATAGTAGATGGAAGAGAATAGTTAATCGTAGTAATTTTTGTGAAGTTTTTTCTGGAGAATGGATGCATAGTTCAAGCTGTGAGGCATTTTTTAATGAGGAGAGTTATTTCCAGGATAATGATTTGGTGCATGCAGTTGACACCAGTGGTCGTGCTTATGAAGTGAAAGATGGTTGTCCAGTTGAAAAAGAAAAACTTGTGACAACAGAGGCAGAAGAGGTGTTAGGTAATGAGGTTTTAGGAAGACGTGCTAAGGGTCCTGTGTACACCTGGAAGTGTAGTAGTATTTGCAGTGTGCGACAGGATTCCATCAATTTGCTTTGTGATTTTGTACGGTCATTTAATAAGAAAAGTTTGAAGCAGAAAATGATGTTGTTGCAAGAATTAGATCCTTGCAGAGTAAGAGAAGTGACAGGTTTGCATGGACATTCACTGGCTTGTCTTTCCAGGAGAGTATGCCAGAGTGTTTTTCATCATTTCAGGATGCTAGCAGTGCATCATAACAAAGTGAGGAAATTAGTTAGAATGTTGTATTATGCTAAGAGTCCAGCAATTATGCTTAAACAATTATGCGCTGCTCTTTTGCATGGTTCTGAAATAGATGTGAAGAATATATGTGAAGAAATTGAGTTTTGTTACTTTGGAAGTAAAGAGGAGAATGTTGAAATTGAGCAAGAAGAAGAGGGTCATGTGGAAGATAGTGTACAGGTTTCCAGTACAGATAATTTCCAGAGGGAAATTGCGACGTTTGAGGTGAAATCAAGTGAGAGGCCTAATTTCACTTGTGTGTGTTGTCGACGCACTTATTATAAGAATCAGACTAAGTTAGTGGATTTATATGCAAAAAGTGAAAGGGAAAATAATAGTGAATGGAAGGATTTTGCAACATACTTGATGGTAGAAAACTGTTTTGATTTGGGATTGGATCAACGTGTGTGTACTTATTGTTGTTGCAAATTAAATCAAAACCAGATGCCTGCTAGAGCAGTTCATAATAATCTGGAATTGGTTGAGATTCCTTCTGAATTGAAGGATTTAAATACTTATGAATCTATTTTGATTCAAAGTATCCATCCCTTTCAGGCTATTGTAAGAATGGAGCCAAAGACAGGGAAATTGCCTCCATCAGATTTACAGAGAGGATTAAAGGGAAGAGTTGTTTATTTGCCTCTAGATTTGAAGAAAAACATTAACACAATTGGAGTAGAAAAAGTGGAAGAGGAACCTCTGGTTATCTTAGTTAATGGGGTTCCGACAAAGAATAAGAAAATATGGCAAGATTTAGTAGATGTTAGGAAAGTTAAAAAGGCAACATTGTATTTGAAAAAAAATAATAAATACTATAAGAATGTATATGTTGCAGAAGAGGAAGTAAGTGAGAAAGAGGATAGCGATTTGTGTGCTGGTCAAATTGAGAAAGTAGAACCCTCTACTAGTGAAGAAATATATGAACATTATAGTGTTCATCCTTTGCATTCCAAGGAAGTCATGGGGAATGCTATTGAGTTGTTTCAAATGAAACAAGCCAAAGGGAGTCCCATTAGTGTTTGGGAGGAAAGTTTGGAAGCTCGGTGTTTCCCACAGCTTTTTCCAACAGGTCAGGGAGGAAGATATGATGAGCGACCTCATCAAATTCCTGCTTCTGAATACCGGACTTTGCGATTGTATACAGGAGATGCTAGGTTTCGACAATGCATTCCTTATTTGTTTCATCTCCTGTTTGAAAGCGATCTGTCTGGACTGTCATATGCAGTGAACCACATCTTGAAAAGTGGTATACACATGCAAAACATCTCGGCAAGTGACTTTATGGATAAAGTCAATGTCCAAGACAGTATTTTGGATTCTCACCTGATTAATCTCATGGCGTGTCAGCGTGGTACTAATGAGTACTGGTACCGTCGTCATGGTGATTTAAAATGTATGCTGAGAAACTTAGGTACTCCCACATGGTTCCTCACTCTGAGCTGTGCCGAGTATGGCTGGGAAGACTTACTTGAATTTCTACGAGAGGCAAATGCTAACGTAGATAACATCGAATTCAAGACACCTGGAGAACTGTGCTCTTTGGATCCAGTCAATGTATGTAGGTACTTCAAGCATAGATTTGAAGCTATGATGTCTTTCATCATGAATAAGAAGAATCCACCTCTTGGAGAGGTGTTGGATTTCTTCTGGAGAAAGGAGTACCAAGCAAGAGGTGCTCCTCATATACATATGTTGCTGTGGATCAAGGATGCACCTAAATTTGGAACGGATCCAGAAGACTCAGTGATGAGTTTCATCCAACAGTATTCTATGTGTGCTGTTCCAAACGCAAAGGAGAAGAAAAGCCTAAGAGAAAAAGTTCTGCGTTTCCAAAGCCATCGATGTGGAAAGTACTGCCGTCGTAAATTCCGAAACAAGGACAAGTTCTACACTAAATGTTGTTTCGGCTTTCCACGACCGGTGATTTCTAAAGGAAGAGTAAACAGTTTGATGTCTTCGCTGCGACACAATGTCATGAAGAAATCACCTAAAAACACTTACAATTTGAAGAGGAACCAAGAGTCCAAGTACATCAACGACTACAACCCGGTGATTTTGTCCATGTGGAATGCTAACATGGATATACAGTTTGTGGCTGATAACTGTATGGCTGTGGCTCGGTATGTGACGTCTTACATCTCCAAAAAAGAGAAGACAGAATTGAAGGATATGTGGGAGGACATTTCCCATGAAAAGAGCCTCAGCAAGAAGTTGTACAGTTTCAGTCTGAAGATGTTGTCGCATCGAGAAATCGGAGCGTACGAATGTTCTGACCGGTTGTCTTCAGCAAGTCTCTATGCCAAGTCCAGGAGTATCGTTTGGGCGAGTCTTGGTCTTGCAGCAACGCGTAATCGAGTTCTCAAACCTGTGCGGGAAATTGAGTATTTGGCGGAAAAGGAGCCAAACAGTACCGACATTTTGAAGACAAACATGTTGGATACATATTATCCAAATCGAAGCAGTCACCTCGAGAATGTTTGTCTGTATGAGGTTCTGCAAAATTACATATTCAAGAGGAACATCAAAGAAGATACTGAGAAAGGAGTGTATGCTGTAATAGGAAGTGAGGGATGTCTGGTCAAGCAAAGAAAATGCCACTTGGTAAACCATCGAAAATTGAGTGGTGAATCTCCTGAAAAAAAGGAGTTTTTCTATTTAGCACTTTTGCAACTTTTCAAGCCTTGGCGTGCAGAAGAGGAACTGCTTGGAGATTTCCTCTGTTACGAAGACTCTTTCAATGCCGCCAAGGAGACCATAGAATGTCCTGCTTTTCCCAAATATGTAGAAATGTTGAATGCGGAAATTGAGCAGGAAGCAACGATTGCAGCCGAGATTGCCAGAGACAGTTCTCAGGACAGTCAGAGTTCTGTTTCATTGAGTCAGGATCCACTAGGAGGACCTGTTATCGAAAATGAAGCTGCCACTGCTATGAATGAAGTGGAAAGAGCCATGGCACATACACAAGAGGATGCGGTTAACTTAGAAGAGTTGGAAAGACAACTCAACGTTGAGCAGAGGAAAATATATGACGAAGTTACCATGCAAATTGATCATGGATTAAGTCATGATAAGAAAGAGTGCTCATGTACGTCGTTGAAGCCTGTCTGACTGTACGTGAGTGGAAAAGCGGGAACTGGAAAAAGTTTCCTCATTAAAGCAATTTCATGCTATTTGCAGGAAAGGACAAAGTCATCGCTGTCTTGTGTTGTCACTGCTCCAACTGGACTGGCAGCACATAATATTAAAGGGATTACTTTACATCGTTTACTGATGCTGCCAGTGGAGCATGACAACAAATTACAATATCACAAGCTATCTGGAGATGCTTGTTTTGAAGTTTCAAGAATCTTGAGGAAAATGAAACTTCTTATCATTGACGAAGTAAGCATGGTTTCCAATGTCATGCTTGCCTTTGTGCATTTGAGGATGCAAGAAGTTCTCAAAACAGAGTATGATGTGTTATTTGGTGGCAAACACATCATTGTTTTCGGAGATCTTCTGCAGCTGACACCAGTGAAAGGGCAACCTGTGTTCAAAATGCTCACGCATGAAGATACCAGGAAGTGCCTAGGCAGCATTGGCAACGTCAATATATGGTTAAACTTCAATTATGCTGAACTGCATGAAAATATGCGTCAGGCGAAGGATGAAGTTTACAAGACTATTCTACAAGATGTTAGAATTGGAAAAGTGACCGAGCATGGGAAAGAAGCTTTACATGCACGATTACTGTCAAATTTATATCCAGAACAAGATGTTGTGCCTGAGAATATTTTTCATAAAATTACTGAGAAGAAATCTGGAATATGTTTGATGCCAACTCTTGCAGAATGTGCCAAATTTAACAACAAAATGTTGCATTTAGAAAAGCAAGAGATTGTGAAACTGGAAGCTATTGATAGAGTAGAGCATATGGGATCAACAATTATTTTGTCTGAGAATCTGAAAACAAAATTGGATTCATTAGAGAAGAGTATATCTAAAACTGCAGGTTTTGAAAAGACTCTGAATGTGTGCTTGAACTGCCGTATAATTTTAAGAAGGAATTTACATGTTGAAAGAGGTCTGGTAAATGGATCAATGGGTAATGTTGTTGATTTTGTGAAATACAGAAATAGAGATGGAATTGAATTTTTAAAAATTAAATTTGATGGCATTGAGGAAGTACAGCTAATTGCTCGTTGTTCTGCTAGATTTTTGCTTGTAAAAGACTTATATGTTCGCCGTAAGCAGTTTCCTGTTTGCTTGGCATATGCGGTGACAATTCATAAATCGCAAGGTTTAAGTGTAGACAGTGCATTGGTGAATATTGGCAGTTCTGTGTTCAAGGAGGGTATGGCATATGTGGCATTGTCACGAGTTAGAACTTTATCGGGATTGTACTTGATTGAGTGTGATGTCACAAACATTTGTGCGGATCTAGATTGTGTTAAGGAATACAATAGGTTAAGAAGAGAGTATGCGCCACATTTGCCTCAGTATCCTTTGTTTGAGAAACGTGTGGTAGGCCGGAAACGAAGAAATGAGAACAATACTGGGGAGGTTGTAGCAAAAAGACAAAAAGTCAATGAACCTAAAATTACAAGCAGAAACAAAAAGGATTCTGTTGAAGATGTTGTTGGTTTTCAGTTTGAAAACAGTTCTGGTGTCAACTGCTATGCTAATGTAGTGGTTAATGTTTTGTTTTCTCTAAAAAATGTAAAAGAAGAGATTGTGGTCAATTCTGATCAAAGATTTTGCAGTTTGTTAAATTCTGTGTTAGAGAAATGTACCACTGATAGAAGAAACATAGAAAGTGTGTCTGAAATTCGAAATCTGTTAGACAGATGTTCAGGCCAAACACAATTCTCTCAAAATATTCAGCAAGATTGTCAGGAGTTTTTAATGTATATGCTTGATGTATTACATGCTGAAGGTGTAGATGTAGATCAGCTGTTTGGGCTTTCTTATCAATGGCAGCATGACTGCGAGAACTGTATGGTATCAAGTCCTACTAGTGTAGACTCAGAAAGATTTATATATTTAACTTTGCCAGACAGTAAATCAGTCTCCTTTAATAAGCTAGTAAAAGCAGCTGATCACAACATGGAGTGTAGCCAATGTAAATCTGAAATGATGTCCACATTATTTATACGAACATATGGCCAGTATGTCATTTTAATGTTCCAACGATGTAGGCCTGATGGAACAAAATTGACAACTTTAATTAAAAATGTTGTAGCTTCGCAGTTGTCAATATCAGGAAGGACTTTTGTAACTGCAGCAATTATATATCATGACGGCCCTTCAATAACATCAGGACATTACACAGCTTATTTAAAGTCTAGAAATGGCTGGTCATTCTGCAATGATTCTGTTTTAATTTTCAAAAAAAAATTGCCGTATGACCTTAAAAACTCTTACCTGGTGTTTTTAAAACCAAAATTTTAGGGAAATAATCTCGGGATGTGCTCTGTGGAATTTCAAGAAGTTCTAATGGCTCCTACACAATTTGGCCTTGAGGATAAGTGTAGTTCAGAGACATAACTTCTAACCATAGGACTGGACATTATGGAGAAATACGTGCACTTTGAATGAGTTCAGAAAAACTGTTTCTTTTTATAAGCTAATTGAAGCAGCCAATCAAAACATGGAGTAGAGGGAATGTAAGTCTGCAATGCTGTCTACTGTTTTACATTGCTTTGTGATTAAAAGTGATGTAGAGAATTAAATAATTGTAGTAGTCATAGAGGTAGTGTAAGTCTGCTTGTATCAGTGTCATAGGAAAAGTAGAACATGACTGAGCAAGAAGGGGAAGATATTACTATTCCAGGATTGTGAAAATGATCTTCAACATTTTAATTCTGAAAGTTGCGGAAATGCCAAATGACGGGATTGGCTTACAAGAAATCCAAGAGTTATAAATGGCTCTGACCAGATTTGGCCTTGTGGAAAATTGTGGTAGAGAGCAAGAAGTCATTTATTGCATGTAACGTGTTTTTAAAAACGATGGAGATTTTCTTTCAGAAAGTGGCGGGCTGAAAGTAATAACAGCACAAAAGAGTGTAAGCTGTTCATAGGACATCCTTGGACGTCATGGAAAGTAAGTTAACTTTAAGGAGTTCTGAATTTTGATTTCTGATGTTGTATGGGTTTTTTAAACACAATCATTTTGATTGTGTTTTTTTTTCCCCGCTGTTACATGATGAATACCTTCAAGTCACTGTTTTTAGTGAATTTTGATACATTCTGAGAACAGCAAAAATAAACCATTTAACATGTATAATTAATTCTGTACTGTTTGCATTTATGATGTATATGTAGAACTGTGTAGGAGGCATGGAGAAGGTGAGGCTTCGGTAAGTGTCAAAGTTGTTGCATGCAGTGCTGCACTTCTGCGTATTCTTTCATATGCTAGACTACATCTGCACAATGAGATACCTAAGCAAAGGAAACACAAGTGATGTGATTGTGAAATGAGCAAAATAAATTGCATGTATTTCAATTACATCACCTGTGTTTCCTATCATTACGAATCACATTGTGCAGATCAAGTTTAGGTCTGTCCAGGGAAACATAGGAGGTTTGGACTTTGTTGAAGAGTGCAGTGGACATGACTCACTTCATTGGTAGACCTTCACATGTATTATGTCCTCTATTCTCTTCAACAACTCGAAATTTCATCTGCAACCCTGAGTAGGCCTCACCTGAAACAAACCTCTGGATAGTAGACATCTTATTGGCATCCTGAAGCAATTATTTAAAATTTTAGTGTGTTGCGACACTTTTCTGAAACAACAGCAATGCAAAAGATGCACCATGTTTTAAGATAGGCCTCACTTCATCTGCATCAAGATACTGTTAGTTTAAAATGTATATCTTTAGGACTGTGTAGGGGGCCTGGAGAAGCAGAAGCTTCTGTAAGTGTCAAAGTTTTTGAAAAACTGTTTGTCCTTCCATCTTTTCCCTTGTCTTTTCAAATTTTTAAATACATGTTTTAATATTTTTCAAATGTTTGTTCTCTCTTTCACAGATTGAAAGTATAAAAACAAAAAGTGAGTAATTTAACGACAATTATAAGGTAAATATTTTGTACTGTTTTCGTTACATTTATATCACATTTAACTACTATTAGTTCCACTGCTTCATTTCTTTAACCCTCAGTTTCCTGCCTTTGCTACTTCCCTCATTCCTTTCTCTATTACCTACTTACTCAACTCCTTCCACTCTTTTTCTCAGTCCCTCTCTTCTCATAGTTCCTCACTCTTGTTCACTCACTGCGTCTCTATTACTCTTCCTGTCTTTGACTGATCAGTCTATCACTACTTGTTCATAATGCTTTCTCTGTGTAGTTGAAGCACACTAAGGGAATATTATGAACACAGCCAATAAAATTATTGCTATTTTTATTGGCAGAAAACTGGTGCAAAAGTGGTTTTAGTGGCAGTTTTCTGCCACAAAAGCAGCTTTAGCGACACATTTCTGCCAATAAAAGCTGCAAAACTTTTATTGCCTATGTTGATGATATGGCTCTATGTTAATTACATTTCTTTGCTGTTTCAATTAATCTTTTTCTGTTATTTTTTGTTTTCTGTTTTCTATTTTTTCTCTCTGTTATTCCTCATGTTTTAATCTTATTTTGAACATTCACTCACATTCTCCAAGAAACTCTTCTTTGTTAATGTTATACTCTCTTTTTTTTTCTTTCACTTCCTTATCTATTTTGTTTTTCACAATTATACCCTCTTCTGTCTTTTCTTCGGTAAATAGATCTATTAAACAGTATCTCTTCTTTACTCCCTATAGCTGTCTTTCTTTTAACATCACTCTCTGTTTCCTTTCCTTATACTTACACTTTTTTTTTTTTTTTTAATTTTTTGGTTAGCTCCCGGTCCGCGTACCGGGAAGCTAACCCGGAAGCGAACCAAAAGAAATAGAGCTTGCCAGAGTGCTAAACATTCTAGCAATTTTTTTGGAAAGGGAAGGTAGTTCTGAAAATAACTTTTTTTTAAATATTTTTGTTGTTTTATATATTTATTTTTTTTTGAACATTTTTTGGTTTTTTTTGTATTTTTTGAACGATTTTATATTTTTTTTGGTTTTTTTTGGGGGGGGAAACAACAAAAAACAGGCGTTGAAAATGGCTCAACAGGAGCAAAAAAAAATTACTGGGGGCGGTTAGGGCAATCATGGTGTTCATATGCCAGGTTGAGTGCATTGATGCTCATGTTGCCACAAGCTAATAATGCACGACAGTGCATACATAAGTGAATCATGTGCCCAAAATTTTCTTGAATATTTGGCACAGTTTCCCGTGCCTCTTCTGGTGTTAGAGAAACCGGTATTGTTGGTCTGGCCACAGGAGTTGGTCTGGGATTGTCGTGCATATCCCTTAATTCCGCCCGGCTGTAATTTAGGGGATGTTTCCTCGTCATGTGCCTGTGCATAGTGTGATTGCCAAAGCTATATTTTTTGTCCGTCCCTCTGGACAATTGTTCCTTGCATATCAGGCAGGTGACATACCTTGCGTTGACCTTTTTTTGGCCACGAGGCATTGAAAAAAACTGCCAGATGAAACTGGCTTTCTTTCTGGAAACCCGGGGCAACTCTTCTAAAAATTGTGGTTCTTCTCCCTCCTCATCCATTTCTTCCTCTTCCTCCTCAGTGTTGGTAAGGACCTGGGGAGGTGGTCCTCTCTTCCCATGAGGAGGTGGTGGTGGTGGTGGGGGTGCACCAGCTGAAGCAACCAATGAAGCCATTTTCACACAAGCAAAATAGGTCTTCCAACAAGCAAAATAGGTCTTCCTCTCACAATGATGAAAGTCAGAGTGAGGAAAGAAGGAGGGGTTTTCATCATTTGGGAAAAACAATACTTCTCAACCAATGAAAAGTGTTATTTTTAAGTCACCTGACCTAGCATTCCATCATTATGAAACCAAAAGTGAAATGAACCAATGAAAAGTTTTATTAACAAGTTACATGACCTCTCACGCTTATGTTACGCGCTGCGGAACGCTCCCCAGTTAGCTTCCGGGTCGCTAAGCTTCGCGCCCCGGTCCGCGCCCCGGGACACTTCCGGGTGCGCTAACGCGATACGTCACAAGACGCATTTCGCGGCTACGCGATACGTCGCGCTTTCGCGCCGCGGATCGCTTCCGGGGAGCTGCGTTTCGCGCCTCGGTCCGCGCCCCGGGGCACTTCCGGGTGCGCTAACGCAGTACGTCATAAGACGCATTACGCGGCAACGCGATACCGTCACTATGTTGATTTCTTACCGGTTCGCGGACCGGGTCGCGGAATTAAATTGAGCTAACGGGAAGCTTCCCGGTTCGCGGACCGGGAGCGAAACAAAAAAAATATTTAAAAAAAATTATTAATAAACATATAAAATATATTTTTGGATTTAAAGAAGAATACACTTTACAGCTATAGATATTAGCTTTTAAAAAACCAATGAAATTCACTGAAAAAACCATAGGTTATAGACCATATATAGTTAGGAATTAGCATTTACAAAACCTTGAAAATTCACTGAAAAAACCATAGGTTATAGACCATATATAGTTAGGAATTAGCATTTACAAAACCTTGAAAATTCACTGAAAAAACCATAGGTTAGAGACCATATATAGTTAGCTGGACATTTTATTGACATAAAACCAATGAAATTCCATATATAGTTAGTTGCACTAACTATATATCGCGCACCCGCAATCCACTGCTGATGATGTCACATATTACATCATTCATGACATGGTCAGTGACATCACTGATGACATCACTGATGACATCTCAAATGACATCACTGATGACATCACTGATAACAACATCCAGTGATTTTTTGTTTCTGTAAAGTTTAAATATGTTTTACATATTGAAGAATGAGTGGATGTGTAAGTGTCTGGACGAAGGATTTAGTAGGTGCATGACTGACTGTATGAGTGAGTGATTAAATGTGTCTCACTGAGTGCATGGGTTAGTGACTAAACTGTCTTAATTTGTGCATCATTATGTCTGTTGTTCTGTAAACTGCTGCATGTGTTGATCAGTAGCTATATGACTAACTATATGGGTTATTGATTGATTGCCCAAGTATTTGTATGGGAGACTGAGTGTGTGTGTGGCTAGCTGGGAGGTGTGTGACTCTGTGCAGATCAATGTGTACTTGTATCAATGATTGTATAAGAAGGTAAGTATGTGTTAGTATATGTTTGAAAATGTAAGGTGCTCTATGTTTAACTGTATAGACAAGAAAATGGAAGTGTCATTGATTCTTTACAGGACTGACTAGGTGTGTGAGTAAATCTATTGGTTGAGTGGCAGACTGTGAGTGTCTGTATAGGTGTATGAGTGCATATGATAGTGTTGTAAAGATGAGTGATTGTATGTATGAATGATTGTATGGGTGAATGAGTGAAGGTGTGTGTAGACGTAGCAATCAGTGAGTGCGTATGTAGTAACTAGTATTGGTGTGTCAATGGTTTCAAAAATTATACTCTGTATTTAACACTGGGTGAAACAGAGGTTATATTAAAATGTGAGGAGATGCATTGTATTGTCACATGAATGATATCATCAGTGATGTGGTCATTGATGTCAAATGAGATGTCATCAGTGATGTCATCAGTGATGTCATTTGAGATGTCATCAGTGATGTCATCAGTGATGTCACTGACCATGTCATGAATGATGTAATATGTGACATCATCAGCAGTGGATTGCGGGTGCGCGATATATAGTTAGTGCAACTAACTATATATGGAATTTCATTGGTTTTATGTCAATAAAATGTCCAGCTAACTATATATGGTCTCTAACCTATGGTTTTTTCAGTGAATATATATATATATATATATATATATATATATATATATATATATATATATATGAAACAAGCGCCTCCTCTCAATGAAAGAAGCAGGAACCTCCACGGGGAATTCAATGGCAGAGCCTTTAATTACAGATTGATGGCGAATGCATTTCGGCCGGTATGGCCTCTTCAGCGCCTGCGGTGGTGTGAACGGAAGTCCTGACGCTCTGCAGTTAAAATGCACCTACTCGCGCTGGATAGGTGCGAATGGTAGCTCCGCCCCTCAGCGAAAGGATCCTCAGGTGATGATGCATAGGGTCCGATTGAATCATCGGACTCCATTTCCCAGGATGCAACAGTGGCTCCCAGGTGAGTAATGCTGGAGGGCGGTATTGGTGAAATCCAATGAAATAGCTATGTATATATATATATATATATATATATATATACAAACAAAGTCCTGTGAGACTGGCTCACCGCGTGTGTCTCTCCTCCAGGTACAGATCTCTCAACACCAAAATTCAGTGAGATAAAGTGCTTTATTTTCTCCTCACCATCAGCATGACGCGTTTTGGCTGTGAAACCACAGCCTTGATCACATATATATATTCTGTTTCTCCTTTTCACCACCCGTCGCTCCTCTTTGCCTTGGGTGCCTCCTTACCGCACGGTGAAGTGCGTAAATATTTCCAAGAACACGCGGTCCTCGCTCCCGGGACCGTTCCGTAATTAAGGGCACTCACAGCACTTTCACATAGTTTTTCATTGCCATAGTTTATTTCAGGCGCTGCACAATCATATCAACAAACGCGTTTCGGCGTTGCCGCCTTCGTCAGTGTCGATAGATACAGACTTTCAAACAGTTTAAATAAAGTTACAACGTGATATTCAAACACGTGATTAAAATCAAAATAAAAGAAGGCACAGTTAATTTACTGCATTACTGTGGCGGCCATCTTATAATGTCAGAGAGATACTTGATCCAGTTATCATATCAATTCCCATACTGCGTGGAATAAATTAACAACATTACATTGTTCAATCCCAACAATATAATACAATGTGCATTTCATTCTGCATATAATCATATTTAAATTTCAAATTTTCGAGTTTATTTCGCCCTGCATGGGCTTTTCCTGTTCTCTTCACAGGATATTTAAGATACTTCTTTCTCACTGTGTGGCCTATGTCTGTGCCAGCAATTTCACATCTTACCCCTGCCATATTGCCCTGAATGGGCCAAACATGAGGAGTCATGTTCTCATTGAGGGAGTAGTCTTTGCAGGTTAACATACTTTTTTACTCTCTATTTCTTTCTGAACGAACAACTATCTTATCCAATGTGCACCCACATCTCTTCCTCATTGTTAAGGCCTGCCGGGCTCTTTGTCTGCAGCATTATTATGTATCGCGATTCGAGGGTTCTTAATTTTTTAACCCAGTCTCCCCCACGTTCTGTTCTTGTTAATTGATCTAGGATGAAGAATGAGAGCAGATTGCTATTACTTTTGTGCATCTTTTCATAATGTCGAGCCACCGGGTAGCTCTGATCTTTAGTGCTAATTGCTCTCATGTGCTCCAACACCCTCAATTTTGTCAGTTTAGTCGTGCTGCCCACGTATCTTTTACCACAAGGGCACACCAGACAATATACAGTGAACTCTGAGTTGCAATTTAAGAGTTTGGAGATTATGATTCTATTCAATCTACCTGGTACCTCGAATTCCTTCACTTTGCTGGAGTTTTTACAGGCCTTGCATTTCATACATGGATAGAATCCCAATATCAGGGTCTTTTTCTTACATTTGGGGTCATGGTGGCTGTTGACCAGATGGTCTTTCAGGGAATGTCCTCTCCTATAGGTGACTAATGGATAATCAGATATCAGTTTCCCTACTACGCTATCAGACTGTAATATGTTCCAGTTCCTTCTCAAGATCTGCAACAATTCTGGAGACTTCTCTGTGAAATTGGTTATCAGTCTCACCTTCATATCTTTGGGTTTTATCCTGTCTACTAGTAGTTCATTCCTGGTCACAGCATTGCTCCTTCGTTCTGCCTCATTCAGGATCCTCTTGCAATATCCCCTTTTAAGAAATCTTTGCCTAGATTCTGTCCTGGCTATTACAAACTCTTCTTCAGTGGAACAGTTCCGCTTAATTCGCAGGAACTCCCCCAGGGGAATGTTATTAACCACACTCCGTGGGTGGCAGCTTCCTGCATGCAGGATTGAATTGCCCGCCGTTGGCTTTCTATACAGGGATGTCTCAATTCTCCCTTCCTGGACATACACTCTTAAGTCCAGGTAGTATACCTCTTTCTTGCTGATGTTACTGGTGAATTTGAGATTCTGTTCGTTGTCATTAGGAATCCTGATATACTCTTCAGCCTCACTTTCAGTTCCACGCCACACGATGAATAAATAATCAATGTAGCGTGTCCATAACACTATTTTCTCCACCCATTTGCCATTGATACCCGCCCAGGCCACGTGCTCCTCCCACCAGCCCATGAAAAGATTCGCGTACCTGGGGGCGAAGCACGTGCCCATCGCGGTCCCCTGTCATTGCAAGTACAGCTGTCCTGAGAACAAAAAGATTTTATTTTTTAGACAATATTCCGTGAGTTCTATCAACATGCAAATGTGTGTCCTGTATTTCAATGCTCCTACAAGAATGGTCAGAATTTATGACGGGGGTAACACATCAGATGCTTAAAATCCTGGTGAAACACGCTTGGAGAGATAGAGTGAAACTACAGGAGGAGCTAAAGGAAATTGAAGAGAAGATAAGTGCAGATAAGGATGTGAAAACAAGTGAAGATCTGCGTAAACTGATGAAACAGCGCCTAATAAATTATGAGAATGTGATCAAGACAAGAAAACAGGCAAAGTTCATAAGGGATGAGAAGGACTACGCAAACGGGCGAATTTTAACGTTTGCCAAAAAATATGACGCCCCCCGGAAAAATCAGCAGGCGGGGAGAAAACAATCAGTAGTACAAATGAGCACAGAAGAATCGGAAGTATCAAAAGACGATTCCACCCGAGGAGAGAAACAAGGGAGTGCTCCCCAAGAAAGGAGAGAAACAGAGGAACAACCTTCAACTTCCACGACTCCTCCTTTTTTTCAGGAATATGAACTTATAAGGGGCCTAAGACAAAGACCGGCCGCCAGAACACATCCCCCGGAGGCAACAAGAGGAAAACACGGAGGGGGAAAAAGAGTAGAAACCGGTCGTTCCACTCCGATAGTGACCCGCAGCAGAGGAGGGAACAAATGGAAATAAAGGAGGAGGAGACCGCAGCGAAAACAATAGTCAATCTGTCTAACAGAATTTTGTCAAACAAAGAACAAGAATTATTACAGTTAGGATTGACATTCTGTCCCACACCTGCCTTTGACTACACGCAAATGCGAATAGACCTATACAAGTTCTTAAGGAAAGTGAAACTCCTGAAAATCCATACCATGCATCCCAAAGTGGATGAACCAGGAACCTCTGATGAATCAACAACGCTAGATGCACTCACGGGTAGGGACATGGCAGCCCTGAGTGTGGCACGGGAATTATTGGATGAAGGATGTTCCCAAAGTGAACCAATACAAGCACTGACACAAATGCTGGAAGAAGGAGGCATCAAACAACGAGGATGTAAAAGTATGATGACCATCAAATCCAAATGTATTCCCAAAGTCGTTCACGATGCCATAGATACCTTCCAAGAGGTAGTAATTGGAGAAATTAAGAATTTACAAAAAAAGAAATTCACTGATTGCAAAACCTCTACAGAGGCTGACAAGGAATGATGTGAAAGACCCAATTAAATTGTATGAAGACAGCATAAAAGCTTTTGTTAAATTGAAAGGCAGTCAGTGTCAAGCACCTGCATTAGGAATGCCTGATTATTCAAAAGATTTTGCATTGTATTGCAGTGAAAGAGATGGATGTGCGCTTGCAGTTTTAACCCAGAGGCATGGAATAGTGATGCGTCCTGTGGCTTATTTTTCTGCTACTTTAGATTCAGTAGCTGCCGCCTTGCCTGGATTTTTCAAAGCAGTAGCTGCTACATATGTGAGTATGGAACAAGGTGAAGGAATCATAATGGGTAATCCTGTGAGAGAGTATGTGCCACATTCAGTTGAGATCCTCTTAACCTGAACACGGACTCAAAATGTAAATGTAAATGTGTTTGTATTTATATAGCGCCTTCTACCCAGAGGTCTCGTAGCGCTGTATTCATACCGCTGTGGAACCCTTCCTGGCTTTCCTGTGAAATGTCCACTCCTGGGCACCCCCAAGGTGAAGCCAAGCATCCAAGCGCTGCTGGCGCCGTTGTGGAGATTAAGCAAGCTATTGCCCAGAGTCACAGAGTGGAACCCATGATTAGACTAAGCACCGAGGCGAGAATTATCAGGTCTGGGGAAATTGTGTCCAAGAGCCACAGAGGCGGGAATTGAACGCTGGTCCCGGGCCATACCTCTGCATCAGGGTCTGCCGCTCTAACCATTGAGCCACACTTCTCCGAATGTGACTGAATTTTGCACCAACCACCATCCTGATATTAAGGACGTTCCTCTTGACGAATCTGATTGTGTGACATTAGTTGATGGTTCATGTTTACAAACTGAAACAGGTGTGTTGAGTTCTGCTTATGCTGTCTGAACTGTAGCAGAAATCATGGAAGCATCCTGTCTAAAAGGGTTGAAATCTGCACAAGTCGCTGAATTAGTGGCTCTAAATCGAGCCTTCAAATTGGGAAGAAGTCAGAAAGTGACTATAATTACAGATAGCCAATATGGCTTTGGCATTGTACATGCTTTTGGAGAATTATGGATGCAGAGGGGATTACTGACCTCTTTGGGGTCCCCCATCAGGCGTAGTCAATTTGTAAAAGAATTGCTTGAAGCATTACAATTGCCAAAACAAATTGCAGTGGTCAAATGTGCCGCACATAAGTCAGGAGATGATTGTGTGACTCAAGGCAACAGATTTGCTGACCAAGTAGCACAATATTGTGCAAAGAATCAGACTACCATAAATCAAAGTGAAGTGTAGAAATGTAACAAAAGTAGCCGCACTGGAGGGATGTGAATGGGGTGTAAAGATGAATATCCGAAAGGATACATGAAGCATGGAGAACAGTTTTTTAAAAAATGGTGATGGACTGACCCAGAATGGAACATTATGATGATGAATAAAGTTGTACTGAATAAAAGACAACGAAAGAGAAAAAAAGTAAAAAATAAATAGTAGTCACAAGCAGTGTGAGACTAAGTTCAACACTGGAATATACCATGCAAAAAATATTAGGGGGATTTGGTCCCAGTTGAAAATGGGAAGCGTAATATGGTCACTGCAGAGATATACACTTTCAGGGGATTAAGAATAAAAACGATATCCTCCAGAATACAAAGGGACACTTGTAACACAAATAGGAAGTCACGTAATATCTGTTTGAATATTTTAACAGAGACTTGACAAGTGGTCAGTTGATCATGAGCAAGGTATCAGGAGATACCGAAATGCGTAGCGTAGATCTTGTCTCGCTGATAAACACTGTGAAATGAAGGAATAAGACAAAAATAAACAAAAATTGCAAAAAGTACTTCAGGAGTGCGGACCATTTTTCCTTCCTGCCTGTAAGGATTGTGTGGGAAAATATACATATATATATATATATAGAATATAGAAGTATTTAGAAGTATGTTGACCCCCTCCTATGAGAATCCTGACCCCCAAATGCTCTCGGATTGGGCACAGTGCAACCTTGATTCATCGCGTCGCCTCATGCAAATACTTATTCAATATGAGAGTGACAGAGTGAAACTTTTGGCGGAAATTGATAGAATCAACGGTGAAATTGAAAAGCTACCCAGTACCCCGGCTATAATGAAATATCGGGAAGACATGGACATGAGGCTAAAACGTGAGGAAGAGGTGATTAAAAAACGCAAGGCGTTTAAATTCTAACGTGAGCGCCTTGATTACGAGAATGGACAAATATTCACATTCTCCAGGAAATATGACAGCCTGAAGGCTCGTAAGGCAACGAGCAGCTCTGTAAGCTCAAAAACCACGGGATCAGCCACAAACATTAGCCAGGTAGAACCATTGTCTATTTCAGAGGACAGCTCACAAATAGACAGTGAATCTGATACCGAACAAAAAAGAAAAGAGAGGTCGGGGTTTTGAAAATTCACCATGGGGCAAGAATTGGAGGTACTACAAATGGACCGAAAAATGACCCTCCGATCAGGTACCCAGGGAACGTCTACAAACAAATCTGCAACAGGAAGCGCGTAGAAAGGCGCAAATGCAGTCACAGGCGGCAACGCAGGAGGGAGGCAGAAAACGCAACGAGCGAAGTGGCAGCGCAATCAGGCAAAACAGTAACTGATGCTCAAACAGTTATCAATTTGTCAGATATTGTACTTACCCCTGGAGAAACCTCTATTCTATCTTTAGGTTTGTCCTACAGTGCACGTGGCGACTTTGATTACGCAAGCACAAAAATAGATCTTTTCAAGTACGTCCGCAAATTGAAACTTAAGAAATATCATGCCACATTAAGATCCAATGAAAATGAGGTACCTTCAGTTACGGCACCCAATAGTCCTGCAATCAGGGGGATGGCCCTCACGCAGGAACTCATGGAACTTCAACTGGAAGATGGGGTATTAACGCAACCAGTTCCCGGCTGGGGACTGGCACCTTTCATACAACCAACCCCATTTAAGCCCAAATCGAAATTTTGCCCACTGCTGTTGAAAGACAATTTAGACAGTTTCCATGACAGGGTGTCTTCTGACCTTAAGAACTTGCATATCAAGATTTCTAACGCAACTAGAAGAAGAAACTACAAGGACATGGAGTACCACAAATTGGTTAAGAAACTCAAGACAAACAAAAATGTGATCATACGCCAATCGGATAAGGGGGGCAATGTAGTCCTTTGGACACGGAAACAGTATATGGAAACAGCTTTGAGTCAACTGACAGATCGTGAATGCTATAAAAGAACTAATGTCAAGGAAGTACAGCAGTCACATAATGACATCTACTCCAAATTGATGGCTTGGAGAAGTAAAAGTGGACTGTCCAACTACTCCTGTTATATATTTTATTCCGAAAATCCATAAGGACTGCTTAAGACCACCCGGACGGCCTATTATATCTGCACAAAATAGTATTTTGGAAAATGTTAGCAGGTATATAGATTTTTTTCTTGCAAGAACATGTAAAAGCATTACCGTCATTTATCCTAGATACGGGTGATCTGCTCAAAAAGATGGCCAATTTTAAATGGCAACAGGGGTATTTGCTAGTGTCAATGGATGTGTCGTCCTTATATACTAGCATTGTACATAGGGATGGCATTAGGGCAGTCGAGCATTTCCTCAAGAGAAGACCCTCCTGTTACCAGGAGCATTCTAAAATGATATTGGCTATGATTACATTATGCCTAGAAAATAATGTGTTTCTTTTCTCAAATCAGCTGTTCCTACAAACTAGGGGAGTAGCTATGGGGGCCTGCTTCTCTCCCAGTTATGCATGCCTACATATGGGCTACTGGGAGGAGCAGGTCCTCATGGTGGATTTTAACTTTACCATGAACACCAAGGTTAAAACTTGGTGGAGATACATAGATGACCTCTTTTTCATCTGGGAGGGCTCCACTGAGGAGGTAACATCATTCATTGAGGAACTCAACAGAAACACACTAAACTTACAGTTTACCAGCAACATGAGTGAGGATGCAATTGTGTTTCTAGATGTAGAATTCTTTGTGAGCAATGGTCAGTTAGAAAGCAGGCTCCACCGCAAACCTACGGCAGGTAATTCTTTACTGCATGCCAGCAGCCACCATCCGGCGCAACTGATACGGAGCATCCCCTATGGGGAAATGCTCCAAATCAGGAGAATTTGTAGCAACAATTCTGACTGTGAGACAGCACAAAATGCATGCAAGGTTAGATTCCTGGACAGGGGCTACACTAATTCCTGCATTGACAGTGCCATGAAGAGAGCCAATAAATGTGACAGGAAGACTCTGTTGGCCCCAGATGCGAGTTCTGTTAGAGTCCATAAACAAACAGCATACAATGAACTTCGCTTAATTATTGGGTACAGTAATCAACATCAGGCCATACATAAAATTATAAAACAACATTGGTCATTGATTAACAGTGATCCGATAGTAGGAAAGCTGCTAAACAAATCCCCTAGCATCACCTTCAGAAAGGCTAGGTCTATGCAGGACAGCCTTGTCTCAAGCAGTCCTGAAGTAGCCACGGGCTCGTGGCTGGACGCCAGTAAGGGCTTCCTGCGGTGCTCTACCTGTAAAGCTTGTAAAATTGGGGTCAGTAGATCGGAATACATGTCTCCACTTTTTCCAACTCCTTTCAAGATTAAAGAAAAGTTGAACTGCAGATCAGAATATGCAGTGTATGTACTAGAATGTCCCTGTGGTCTGAGGTATGTAGGGAGCACCAGACCACATGTGTACAAAAGGATCTTGCAACACCTGAGAGATATTACAAATGCAGATCCAGCATACCCGGTTGCAAGGCATTTTGACAAGGTTCACGCCAGAAATGCTTCACTTTTAATCTATTTTGTGATTGATACTGTACCCCCACAGAGAAGAGGTGGCGACAGGGTGTCTTTACTGAGAAAATTGGAGACCAGGCACATTATCCTACTAGACATTGAATATGGGTAGTGATGGAGTTGCTCTGCTTTTTAAATTTGACCACAGGTGATACAGACCCGTGGGCATTCAGCAAGAGGACGCGTTCATACGACGCGTTCGTTTCGTTTGTTTCTGTGAGGTTGCCGGTATGCAGCAGTAACGCAACCAGAAGGTATGACTGTCATATCACCTTGAAATACTGATGTGGAGTACTACAATGCCGTGGGATAAGTTTTGAAAGAGATTGCAATCATAATCAGTTTTAATCCCGTCTGTTTTATTTTACCACCACCACAGGTTCTGACATAAATCCCTATTGAAAACAATAATCTGTATCCCTAGCCCTGACGAAGTTGCTTAAAATTGATTATAGCAACGAAACATGTTGGCTAGTTATTATTAATTGGTGACTTGATAGGAGTCAATTTTAACGTGGAAAGGCTTACAGCGAGGAATAAAGATTATGGGTGGCAAGTAAGCTTTACCAATTTTTATTGGTGAGAATTATATCTCTGGTTCTCCCGGGATCCTTTAAACACATGCACGATTTCTGCACACATAGGAAGTACATTCACATTTAGGTTGTTTACTTCTTATCTTTTCGTTTCTGTTTTCATTGGGTTGTGGATTTGTTGCTCTATATATGCACATTTTTCCATTGGAAAGAAGGTAACCGATGATGAGAAGTGGGTCACTGGCGAGTACCAGTCAGTGTTTTCCCCCTTGGTGTTGCTACCGTGAGGTGCCTTCTTTCCTTCTCACACATTTTCTTTGTGATGAAAGGTTTGTGGTGGTGGTTTATTTATTTTTAGACATAGGATACACTGCGGCTTGATGACCAATTGAGTTCATTGGTTTATATAAAATGATGTCTTAAATTGATTTGACACATTTTGGGCTGCTAATTGTAAACTTTGTTTTGTGTATTCCTGTAGGGACAGCTATTCATTGACATTAATTCACTGAGTGGGGGGCTGGCTGTCCTGGTATTCCCCTTGATACTCCAGTTGTTTGAACATTATCCTACTAGACACCAAGATACCTAACGGGCTCAACACAAGCGAAGATTGCTATACTTACTTATAATAGGCAGTTTTGAGTAACTTTGCTCATAATGTATTATACAGATAGCAATCAACAGTGGCTTGACCGATTGTATAGTAATAATGAACTACCCCACAAAAAAGTCCTCCACACGAATGTAATTACATGATATTTAACATCTGTCTTATGATTTTAAACTCATTGGTAGCACTTTATATTTATTGAATAATGGAGTCAGGTTTGCAACTTTGCACAGTGATAATAGCGTATTTTGCACAGTGGTCTTGCCCACTAGGGCAGTACTCTACCCGTTGACAATGCAACTTTGCACATGGACTTAACTCATCTTTTGCACTTTGTTTGCCCACTAGGGCTGAATGTTTGCCAGTTTTAATAACTCAATATAAAGTTTACATGTGTTCTGGCATTAATATGTGTTTCATATTTTCTCTGTTGCTTAAATGCAAGCATACGATAGAACTGTATACACATTTTAGCAGTTGGGGCAATGATTGAGAATATTTATTGTTTTAAAACAGTTTATTTATGTAAGTGTTTTAACATTATTCGTAATTGCCTCATCCGCTCTCTCCATTTGAACAATTTTGTGCAATACCTTGGGAGAACTACCTTGAACTGAATATCTGTGTATAAACATTTTATGCTGATGTAAGGTTCTGGGTACTAGGATTGGGTTAAGTCCTTCCATGTGCAGTACGCGATAGAGAATGTGTTAGTAACTCTTCTGTATCCATTATGCAAATTAACATTGTGCACTTTAAAATGGGTGGTCAGCCTCCATGGCAGTGTCATGTGATCAAGGCTTGGTGAAGCCAAAACGCGTCATGGCGGACTGGTGCTGGGTCTTTGAATAAAGAAATTCTGCACTATCTATGGGTCTTGCTTCGTCTATCTATCCAGTTGCTGGCTATTTGGACGTCTACATACCGAATATATATATATATATATATATATATATATATATATATATATATATATATATGTGTGTATATTACCTACTGGCGGTCGCCAGTAGGTAGTTATAGTTAGGACCTAGTTTCCATAGGAAATCCGCAACATTCTATTGGGAATAACTCTGGCGCCGGTTGAGGAATTTGTGTATAATTTTCCCAAATTTTTGCCAGCTCCGCTCCGCTCCTTCCCTGAAAGTCTCGGGTAGATTCGTCAAGCGGGGGCCGAGAAAAAAGGGGGGTCCCAAAACGTGTTAATTTCCATAGGACCTTTAGACACGGCTACAGCCCGAACCGCTGAACGGAATTACACCAAACTTGGCAAAATGGTACAGTCTGCTACGCAGATCACGCTTTTGGTTAAATAGTGTAAATCCCTCCAGTAGTGCCTGAGAAAATTCAAGTTGAAATCAAATATATATCTATAAGCGCGCACCGTGCGCGCACTGTCCACGCACCTTGCCGTGCACGAGCTTCATGCTGATTGGCTGCCACTGTCTGTCAACACTCCAAAACAGAAATGGATGGCAGCCATCTTGTGCCTCAGTAGACTGAGGCACAAGAAAGCAGAAAAAAAGTGTAGAACTTAAAAAGGGGGCAGGGTAGAAGCACCCTGACCCCCTAGGCCTGCTCAGTGGGTCCCACAGGGACCCCCACAGGGACCCCCAAGGTGAAAAGAAAAACATTTCGAAAAATCGATAACATACCGTTTTTTTTTAAAAAACATGTTTGGCCTTGGGGGTCCTTGTGGGACCCCATGAGCAGGCCTAGGGGGTCAGGGTGCTTCTACCCTGCCCCCGTTTTGAGTTCTTAAACTTCTCGAGCACAAGCTGCATGCTCATTGGCTTTCAACACTTCAAACCAGGAAGTGTTGGCAGCCATCTTGTGCTCGGTAGACCGAGGCACAAGAAAGCAGAAAAACAAATGTGTAGAACACAAAAAGGGGGCAGGGTAGAAGCACCCTGACCCCCTAGGCCTGCTCATGGGGTCCCAAAAGGACCCCCAAGGCCAAACATGTTTTTAAAAAAAAAAAACGGTATGTTTATTTAAAAATTACCCCCAAGAGGGACCAAATTGTGGGGGCATAGTGATAAACTAGTGTGGGGGGTGCCCAATCCCCCCCACACTGCCCCGGGGACCGCCACCCTCCGGGGCAAAGCAACACAGCCCCCTGGCGCATACTGGAGGCTCCTGGTGGGCTAGTTGCCTCCCAGGGACCCCTAGTATGCAAGGGGAATTAGTTACCCCTCTGCAAACGCGCCCGTGGGCTGCGCTGCAGAGAGGTGTAAAAAAGGGTGTGGACTCATTACACCTCTCTGCAATGCAGCCCCCTGGGGAAAACTGGAGGTTCCTGGTGGGCTAGTTGGCCCCCAGGGACCCCCAGTATGCAAGGGGAATAAGTTCCCCCTCTGCAAACGCGTCAGGGGGCTGCGTTGCAGAGAGGTGTAGAATTTTTTTTATCAATTTATATTAAAAATATGTAATGTAATTTAAAAAATAATATATCTAAAAATAAAAAATGTATCCAACCTACGTTTTTTTCAGTGAATTTCAAAGGTTTTGTAACTGCTACTTCCTAACTATAACGCTTTTTTCAGTGAATATATATATATATATATATATATATATATGTGTGTGTGTGTATATATCACCTACTGGCAGTCGCCAGTAGGTAGTTATAGTTAGGACCTATTTGCCCTAGGAAATCTGCAACATTCTATTCCCAATAACTTTGGCGCCGGTTGACGAATCTTTGCAAAATTAACAAAACTTTTGACCAGCTCCGGTCCGCTCCTATCCTGAAAGTCGCAAGGTGATTCGTCAAGCGGGGGATGAGTAAACAGGGGGGGTCCCAAAACGTGTTTTCCCCATGCAATTTTCCATAGGATCCTTTAGTCGCTGCTACAGCCCGAAATGCTGAACGGAATTACACCAAATTTGGCAAAAATGTAGCCCTTGGTTCAGAGTCGTGCCTTTTTGTTAAATGGTGTAAAACCGTTCAGTAGTTGCTGAGAAAATCAAAAATAAAATCACATATATATATGGGTGTGGTGGATCAGCGCACCCTGAGCGCACCCTGTGGAGCACGAGTTGTATGCTAATTGGCTGTTAACACTCCAAATCAGGAAGTGTTGGCAGCCATCTTGTGCCTCAGTAGAACCGGTAACTAATAACAAAATAGGGCTGGCTCTGATCAGCAAGGCTGAGCCTAATAAATGCAACAACAAAGGAGGAGTGCCAGTGCTGATATATTCTTTTCCAAATATTTACTTTCACCAAAGTACAGACATCAGTTCAATACCTGGGTTTATTGCTATTTAAATAGCTATTTATTCACAATGATTTAAGCATCGGACATTTTTTCTATTTCAATACATCTTTACAGATTGTATTCTTCACAGACAATAACTTGGGACACAAAACAATAAAAGAATGTAATTTCAACCATCTCCACGCTCAACAAGCATATCACATTCACACCACTCTCACTCAAACAATGGTAAAATACATAGGGTCAACCAAATGAATTGCAAAATAATTATAACGGATAATGCAAACAAAGAATACACCACTACAGATTTAGCTTTCAGTTGTCAGAAAAAACATGTAATAAACAATCAATGGGTGTATAAGCACAAAACCGGGTGACGTATAATTAAGGCACCAGGGTGGCAAAGGTTGACCCTACAAGGTCTACGCATTTCGAATCCTCACTACTCACGGGATTCTCTTCAGGTCCTTAGCACGCTCCAACAGTGGAGCAGACGGAGATTTATCTTTGCGGGAATTCCAGAGTATTCTTCATTAAGGGCAGTCTTCAACGACAATGCGCGGCCAGCAGGGGTAACCCGGGCAGAGTTCGTGCTTCAAACCCGGAATTGGATTCAGTCAAGTAGGTTTACACTGGACGGCGTCGGGACAAATTTTCAGCACGCCGAGTCTCGGTAGCGAGCCGCGTCTGGTTCCCAGGGTAAACACTTCATCAATGGCCATCAGGCGGATGAAGAAGTAGAACCGGGGCACAAGAAACATAAGAAAAAAACACAAAAAGGGGCAGGACGTTCTGTCCCACTCCAGCTTTTGACTCTACACAGACACGAATCGACCTGTACAGATTTATTAGAAAAATCAAGCTACAAAAAATTCATACAATGCATCCAAAACATATTGAGACATTGGAAACAGGTGAGAGTGATCCATTTGAGACATTAACAGGAAATGATCTGGGGGCGACTGCAACAGCACCCACTCTAGTAGAAAATAGTAATGCACATGATTGGGAGATACAACCCACCCAGATGCTGGAAGAAAGTGGAATTACCCAGCAGTGTTGCAAAAGCACCATGACAATTAAATCCAAAATAAATGCAAGAACACCACATGATGGAATTGACACCTTCCAAGAGGTTGTAATAGAAGAGATGAAAAAACTGCAGGAACAGAAATTCAACTGGAGGAGGAAGAATCTGAAGAAGGATGAATGGGAAGTAATCAGAAATCTAAAAGAAGATGACAATATCATAATAAAACCCAGCGATAAAGGCGGAAATATCGTCATTCTCAAACGCAGTCAGTATGAGGATGAGGCTTTCTCTCAGTTGGGGAATAAAGAACATTATGTCCAAATTAAACGAGAAAAGCACATGGACAGTATTATAGCCTTTAACAAACTGATCACAAAATGGAAGGATGATGGAATTTTGGATTTTAGAGACTGGAAGAACCTGAAATGTGAACATCCGCAAATAGCCACGTTCTACCACCTACCTAAGGTGCACAAAAGCAAAGTGTGGCCCCCTGGAAGACCAATCGTGTCTGCGAAGAACAGTTTATTAGAAAATACCTCTACCTATATTGACAGCTTCATTTCTCCATTGGTGAAGGATCTCAGTTCGTACCTGAGGGATATGAAAGACTTTTTAAGAATCATACAGGGTGTGAAATGGGAGGAAGACATGATTTTAATCACACTGGACATCGCAAGCCTATACACCTCGATCAGACACGAGGATGGACTGTTGGCAATGAAAAGTTTCCTAGAGAAAAGGGCTCTTAAATTCCGCAGACACAACAGGATGTTTCTTGAACTAACAGACTTCTGCCTGAGAAATAATATCTTTCTATTCTCAGGACAGCACTACCTACAACTCCAGGGGACCGCGATGGGCACGCGCTTCGCCCCCAGCTACGCGAACCTTTTCGTGGGCTGGTGGGAGAAGCACGTGGCCTGGGCGGGGAGGAATGAGCGATGGATGGACCACATTATACTGTGGACTCGCTATATCGACGATTTGTCTGTGGTATGGCGGGGTCCACAGGATGAAGCTGAGGAGTACATTAGGGGTTTAAACATCAACAACCTAAACCTTAGCTTTGCAAGCAATATCAGCAAAAAGGAGGTCTTCATTCTAGACCTTCGAGTCTATGTTGAGGACAATACCATCCAGACTACAGTATATCGCAAACCCACAGCGGGCAATACCATCCTACACTCAGGAAGCTATCACCCGCGAAGTGTGATCAATAATATCCCACTGGGAGAGTTTTTGAGTATGAAGCGAAACTGCTCGACAGATAAGGAATTTGAGAAAGCAAGAGGAGAGTCCAGGAACAGATTTAGTCAGAGGGGATACTGCAAAGGAGTCCTAGATCAAGCTGAAATAAGAAGCAATGCAGTGGGGAGAAATGACCTACTCATTGACAAACCAAGATCAGGCGAATCAAAAGTCAGAATGATCACAAGTTACTCAGAAAAATCAGCAGAGGTTTTCAATATCATGAAAAAGAACTGGAAGATTCTGAAGACAGATAGTGTGATAGGTAAAACACTACCAGACTATCTCCTAATATCATACAGGAAAGGGAACTCATTTAAGGACCATCTCGTCAATAGTCACTATGAGTGTAAGAGTAGGAAGAAACCGTCAGTGGTGGGCTTTTATCCTTGCATGAAATGCAAGGCTTGTAAAAACTCGCATAAGGTCAAGGAATACCAAATACCTGGGAAAACGAACAAAACCCAAATATCCAAATTGCTAAATTGCAACTCGGAATATACTGTGTATTGCTTGATGTGCCCCTGTGGGAAAAAATACATAGGGAGCACAATCAAACAAACCAAGTTAAGGGTTCTTGAGCATATGAGAGCCATCACCACGAAAGACCAGAGCTACCCAGTGGCTCGGCATTTCGAGGAGATGCACAAAAGCAATAGCAACTTACTGACTTTCTTTGCACTGGACCAATTGGTCAAAACTGAGAGAGGGGGAGACTGGGTAAGAAAATTGCGAACCCTGGAATCCAGGTTTATCATCCTACTCCAGACTAAGACCCCAGGAGGTATGAACAATGAAGAAGAAATGTGGACTCATATCTAATATATTGTCCACTTTATCTATTGGGGGGAGATGGAAATTTAGAAAGAGAAAAAGAATCCATCCCCAAGACCAAAGTACCTGCCAAATATCAGCTTGAATATAGTTAAGCCCATTCAGGGCTTGATTGAAAGGGCCATACCAAGCCCGTAAATAAATAAGACCCCCAGTTCAGATATCCGTGAACCACCTAAGCCAGTTCCCACTTCCAAATTCGAAAGTAAGCTGTTCATTCAAGGGAGTGACTAGGAGAGCTGTGCGACATAACGGCACTGAGAAGTGATAGGCGACCAATAATATGTCATACAATGTTATATTGGCATACTAACTAGCATCACTAATGAATTCATTACTGTAGTCACTAAATGATCTATGAAAGCGCTTGAAGGTATAGATGTATGTATTTACATCGCACTTTGTGATTATGTTAGCGCATTATTCACCATTATAAGATGGCCGCCATTTCCAATGATGGAATTGTATGAAATGTGCCGTTTTTTATTTTTACTTTTAATGCACGTGACAGGAAGTCACAATGAATTTTATTTAAATAACTGAAAAAAATGTAATGGATTACACTGGCGAAGGCGGCAACGCCAAAACACGTTTGTAACCCTTGTTTATTATCTGCAATGCTGTGAATAAATATGGCTAGCCACGCTGGAGTGACTTTGAGTGCTCTTCTTTGAAATATATGTATATATCACCTACTGGCAGTCGCCAGTAGGTAGTTATAGTTAGGACCTATTTGCCCTAGGAAATCTGCAACATTCTATTCCCAATAACTTTGGCGCCGGTTGACGAATCTTTGCAAAGTTAACAAAACTTTTGGCCAGCTCCGGTCCGCTCCTATCCTGAAAGTCGCAAGGTGATTCGTCAAGCGGGGGATGAGTAAACAGGGGGGTCCCAAAACGTGTTTTTCCCATGCAATTTTCCATAGGATCCTTTAGTCGCTGCTACAGCCCGAAATGCTGAATGGAATTACACCAAATTTGGCAAAAATGTAGCCCTTGGTTCAGAGTCGTGCCTTTTTGTTAAATGGTGTAAAACCGTTTAGTAGTTGCTGAGAAAAAAACAAAAAATCACATATATATATATATGGGTGTGGTGGATCAGCGCACCCTGAGCGCACCCTGTGGAGCACGAGTTGTATGCTAATTGGCTGTTAACACTCCAAATCAGGAAGTGTTGGCAGCCATCTTGTGCCTCAGTAGAACCGGGGCACAAGAAACCTAAGAAAAAAACATGAAAAGGGGCAGGGTAGAAAAACCCTGACCCCCCTAGGCCTGCTTAGGTGGCCAGGGACCCCCAGGGCCCAAAAAAGCATTAAAAAAACAAATCGTCGAGATTTGCGCGCCCAGCGCAAATTTTGGCCGAAATAAAAAAAATGAAGCGTGGGCTCCCGCACTTTGTTGTTAATGAACCCCCGGGGGGCCAAGTCGCGGGGACAATGTGCATATTGTAATGGGGGCCCCATAGGGGCCGCCCGGCCTTGGGGACTGCCACCCCACGGGGCTTTATAAGATTATTTGGGGGGGTTCTCAGCCCCCCCAGCCCCAGGGACCGCCACCCCCGGGGCTACACAATGAAATGGGTGGGGGGCTCAAAGGCCCCCCCAAGCCACTAGGACCACCACCCTCCGGGGCTTTATTTACATATTTGCAGGAGGCTCACGACCCCCCCGCAGCCCCGGGGACCGGCACCCCCGGGCTTGTTTTAAAATTGAAAACTACCTGTGTGGGGGGGCCTGAGCCCCCCTACACGCCCCGGGGACCGCCACATCCCCGGGGCACTTCATATTTAAAACAGGGGGTCCGTTACGGAACCCCCAAGCCCCAGAGACCACCACCAGGGTGCTTTTGAGCCGTCGCTCAATGTTATAAAATGGAGATCTTTAAAAGGGAACAAAGGCTGCAGGCTCAGGGACGGTGGATCTTCTGGAGCGATCAACACTTCGAGGGGTAAGTTGGGATCTTGGAGTTGGGCACAAGAGGCTGGGGGGTGCCGGGTGCAGGGGTGTCTTTGGACGTCAGGAAATCTTACCCTGCTGGTCGCGGTTGGAAGGGGTCCCTGGTTCTGAGTCTGCAGGCGTTGTCTGGGTCGTGGCGGAGGGTCCTTAGGCACTGGATTCCAGGTCAGAATCGCCAGGGGGACGTCCTCAGGGTCTTTGTCAACTCAGGCACAGGCTGGGCTTGGCGGGTGCAGAGTGGGCTGGATTTGCAGTTCCTGGCTGGCACTAGGGCTGTTGCTGTTTGAGCAGAGCCACTGCTCGTGTGAGTCCCAGTCTCTAAGAGGGTCAAGGCAGGTAGGGTCCTCCCGGGTTCCTGAGGTTGCTGTCCGCAGGAGACACTGGGATTTAGCAGGAGCAGGTTTAAGGATCAACAGGCCTGTAGGACTGGGGCCAAGTCAGTTGGTGTCGTCCTCTTGTTAGCAGCTGCATGGCAGGTCTTCTTGTTTTGAAATCGGGATCTGAGGAAGGAGGGTTGAGGGTGCCCCTAAATACTAAATTTAGGGGTGTTACAGGTAGGGGAAGGGCAGGGACCAATAGGTCCCTATCCTGGGGTAAGTACATCCCCTATCCAGCTCTTCTCCTGTGGGAGGGGTACAGGAGCCTATCTCTGATTGGGCAGGGCTCCCCATCCTCAAGATGGCCGGGGACCGGAGTTGTGCTTCACCTCGCCTCTCCCACCTGAGGGGTGGAGTTTGCACAGGCTGGCACACCTCCTTTCCTCACGTAGGGTTTGCCGCCAGTCTTCCCACCATAGTGGGGGTCAGAACCAGTGGGGGCCAGTTGCTGAGTACACCAAGTGGTATGGAGAAGCTCACAAAGGCGGTATGTCTTTAAAGCTTCCCTCTGCCCATCCTGGGGGAGGATGTGCATTGTTGCAGGCCTAGGAGAGCGGGGGGCTCTCCACCCAAGAGTCAAGCAACATGTCTGCTGTGTGGCAGCCTGGGCAGCCTTTCAGACTAGATGTGGATTGTAGGTTAGGTTTCAGGGTCATCTCTAAGATGCCCTCTGTAGTGCATTTTACATTAAATCCCACACTGGCATCAGTGTGGGTTTAATGTGCTGAGAAGTTTGATATCACACTTGTCATTCTTCAGGGTAGCCATTATGGTGCTGTGGAGTTCATAATGACAACCTCCCAGCACCATATACTCTTAATGGCATCACTGCACTTACAGTTCCCAGGAATGGCCCTGGGTACTGTAGGGGCACAGGGCTCATGCACCTGTGCCCACACCACTGGCATACGGCACCCAGCTAGAGGGGTGACTGATGTATGCCAGGGAAGTGGGTTTGTGGGCATGACACACAGGGATGTGTGCCACGTTGACTCTTTATTTAGTTCTGCACCAGGACACTCAGGGCCCGATGTAGGTGGCCCATTACTGGTCGGTAAACCCGAAATTCTGGTAAATACCGATTCGGTAAATACCGAATCGTACCGATTCGGTAATACTTACCGAATTCTTTTCTACATAACATTTACTGATTCTAAAATACCGAATCGGTAAAATTCGGTATTTTAGAATCAGTAAATTTGGATTACCTACATATGGCCCTCAGTGTGCAAAGGCAGTGTGTGGGTGTCAGGGTGCAGGACCCCTAAGGATGGTACAATACATGCAGCAGCCCTTAGGGGTCTTTTCTCGTCACAATGCCCTGGGTACCTAGGATACCATTTACCAGGGGTTGACATGTGGCCAGAGATGCCAATTGGGTTTCAGCTTCAATACAGATTTAGGGAGGGAACACTGGCCCTGGGCACCTGATTGGCAGGAGCCCAGGGCACACAGTCAAAGCACATCAGCAATTCAGCAAAAAATGGGGGCATACCATGCAAGAAAGATGGCACTTTCTCACAGATGGGGCCTGAGGTGACATGTACAAAAACGCACTGTGGCGGGTTTTCAGATGGGGAAATAATTCTCCTTCAATCCTGACGGACCCAGGGGGCCAACTAGTCCACCAGGTGTTTCCAGTAAGCGTCACTGCGCTGTGTTTCAGAGAGGTGGCCCAGGCCATGCCCCTTTTTACACCTCTCCACAAAGCAGCTCTGTGGCGCTTACTGGAGGTACCTAGTGGGCTACTTGGACCCTAGGGACACTCAGGATTCAAGGGGACTTAATCTCCCAAATTAAAACGTACACAGTGCGCGTTTACACAGTGGTGAAGGGAGAGGAATGGGCCTGAGGTGACGTGTGCAAATGCGGCCTGTGCGGGTTTTAAGATGGGGAAATAATTCCACTTCAATCTTGAGGGACACTGGGGGCCAACTAGTCCACCAGGTGCTTCCATTAAGCGCCACTGTGCTGCGTTGCACAGAGGTGGTCCAGGCAGTGCCACATTTTACACCTCTCTGCAACGCAGCTCTGTGGCGCTAACTGGAGATGCCTGGTGGGCTAGTTGGACCCAAGGGACACTCAGGATGCAAGGGGACTTTATCCCCCAAATTAAAACTGCCACAGGGCGTGTTTGCTCACGTCAGCTTAGCGCCCACTCTCCTTCACCTGTGTGCAAACACGCGCTGTGGCGCCTTTGAAGAGATAGTTTTAATCCCCCTGCCCTATTATGTATTAGGGATTTACAGAGGAGGTCATTCTAATCACAGGGGTACCACAACGCATAGCGTTCCCTAGTGTATGTAGGTGTTTTAACTGTATTCTAAGTGTCCTTTAGCATAGCACTGGCTCTAGGACTGGTTAGTCAGAGTCAGTTACCCCCAGTACCCATCAGAAGATGTTGTAAAAACTGCACCAAACCCAAACACTTATAAATTCACCTAGGTACTCTCCTTGCAGAACTCTAATCATTCAGTCAGTACCCAAGGACTCATGCAGTGACCCAGGCTTTAACACATGGACTGCTACAAACCCCTGTCCACTATGCATGTAGTCCTCTAACCACCTACACACTTGTCTTTCACACCTTCAATTACCCAGACAGTACCTATGGACTCCAGCAATCACCCTGTCACTCCCAATGCACTCCTCCAGTGACCCATTCAGCACCATGCACTAATCCATTCACTTCGCCAAGCACAAACCACTTATAAATTCACCCAGGCACTCTCCTTGCAGTACTCTGATCATTCAGTCAGTGCCGAAGTACTCATCCAGTGACCCAGGCCTTAGCACATGGACTACTTCAAACCCCTATCCACTATGCATGCAGTCTTCTAACTAGCTACACACTTGTATTTCACACTTTCAATTCTCCAGTCAGTATCCATACACTTCCAGAAAACACCCTGTCACTCCCCTTGCACTCCTGTAATAACCCATTCAGCACCATGTACTAATCCATTCACTGCGCCAAAACCCAACCACTTATAAATTCACCCAGGCACTCTCCTTTCAGTACTGTAACGATTCAGTCAGTACCCAAGTATTCATGCAGTGAGCCAGACCTTAGCACATGGACTGCTTCAAACCCCTATCCACTATGCATGCAGTCCTCTAACCACCTACAAACTTGTCGTTCACTCCTTCAATTCCCCAGTCAGTATACATACACTTCCAGCAAACACCATGTCACTCCCATTGCACTCCTCTAGTGACCCATTCAGCACCATGTAGTAATCCATTCACTGCGCCGAAACCCAACCACTTATAAATTCACCCAGGAACTCTCCTTGCAGTACTCTAATCATTCAGTCAATACCCAAGTACTCGTGCACTGAGCCAGGCCTTAGCACATGGGCTGCTTTAAACGCCAATCAACTATGCATGCAGTCCTCTAACCACCTACACACTTGCCTTTCGCACCTTCAATTGCCCAGTCAGTATCCATACACTTCCAGCAAACACCCTGTCACTCCCCTTGCACTCCTGTACTGACCCATTCAGCACCATGTTCTAATCCATTCAATGCGCCAAAACCCAACCACTTATAAAACACTATCAAATATACTTATACACCTATATCGACATTACACACCAGCACACATCCTATTCACTTATGCAGTCATCCTACTCATGTATGCATTTACTCAGCTACACACTTATACATACACACTTCCTTTATTCATAAAGATAGTAACTCATACTTAGTGTGTTATAAAATCACTATTACTAGTATACAGTAATCCATTCAGTCACTCATACAATCACTGAGTCTTATGTATACATATTTATATAGAACAACTGTCACATATACTGCCTTTTATATTTCTACTTTGTTGGACTTGTATCATTGAGAAATATATTTACTCATCACCACACCCATAAAGAGATTCACCCACCCAAACAACTGTTTCCACGTGCAGTCTTAACCTCATGTACCTACTAAATCAACTATTTACACATCTTTGGACAGTCACACAACTCCCACCCAACCACACACACATTCACTATCCCATACAAATACTCACTTAACTAATTAATACTAATATAGACTTTCACATAGCTAGTAACCAACTTATGTAGTAGTTTACACAACAAGAGTTAGAGGGATACAGATATTCACACAGTTTAATCACTATCCCATATATTTAGTGAGACACTTTAAATTAGTCACTTAGACAATCAAAGTGCTACTAAATCCTCCATCCAGACACTTATACATCCACTAAGTCTTCAATGCAGATTTTATATATATAATACGTATTTAAATATTGAACCAAACCATATTCACTGGATGATGTCATCAGTGATGTCCTCAGTGATGTCATTTGAGATGTCATTAGTGATGTCATCGTGATGTCATTGACCATGTCATGAATGATGTAATATGTGACATCATCCGCAGTGGATTGCGGGCGCGCGAGTTATAGTTAGTACAACTAGCTATAACGGAGGAATTTCAATGGTTTTGTACGAGTGAAATGTCCAGCTAACTATAACACCCCCAAAACCAATGTTTTTTTCAGTGAATTTCTATGTTTTTTTACATGCTAATTCCGAACTATAACATGTCTGAAACCTATGGTTTTTTCATTGAATATATACATATATATATATATATATATATATATTCAAACAAAGAGTTTAGCCCTCAGTGGAAGAAGCCACAAGAATGGTAAAATTTGGATCCATTTCTTTAAGGAGCAGCTGCAACAGGAGACGCAGAGAGAACAGTCACCATCTGTTCGTGTACAGCCAGACCGGTTTCGGGAGTCTATCCCTTCTTCAATGGCTCCTGCTTGGCAATGATGATGCAGTATGCACTCGTGATATTAAAGCCTGCCTTCAAGGGCGTGGTCAGATGAAATGGCCTTCTGGGTCCTGTAGTGCATACACCATGTACCTCTTGTGAGTTCATCATTGTGGCAGTTAATAAAATTACGATTAAAACCCATGTGGGCTGGTGAGCCTGTAGCTCTGGGTGTCCTCTTGTCTGTGGTCAGCTGCTTCTGGATACCACTCCCCCGTGTAATGATCGCACCGTTGGGCGCAATCACGGGTCCGCAGCAAGCGGCGGGCTTTGCTTCCGCGACTGGGCTCAGCCGCAAAATATTCAAACAAAGAGTTTAGCCCTCAGTGGAAGAAGCCACAAGAATGGTAAAATTTGGATCCATTTCTTTAAGGAGCAGCTGCAACAGGAGACGCAGAGAGAACAGTCACCATCTGTTCGTGTACAGCCAGACCGGTTTCGGGAGTCTATCCCTTCTTCAATGGCTCCTGCTTGGCAATGATGATGCAGTATGCACTCGTGATATTAAAGCCTGCCTTCAAGGGCGTGGTCAGATGAAATGGCCTTCTGGGTCCTGTAGTGCATACACCATGTACCTCGTGTGAGTTCATCATTGTGGCAGTTAATAAAATTACGATTAAAACCCATGTGGGCTGGTGAGCCTGTGGCTCTGGGTGTCCTCTTGTCTGTGGTCAGCTGCTTCTGGACACCACTCCCCCGTGTAATGATCGCACCGTTGGGCGCAATCACGGGTCCGCAGCAAGCGGCGGGCTTTGCTTCCGCGACTGGGCTCAGCCGCAAAATATTCAAACAAAGAGTTTAGCCCTCAGTGGAAGAAGCCACAAGAATGGTAAAATTTGGATCCATTTCTTTAAGGAGCAGCTGCAACAGGAGACGCAGAGAGAACAGTCACCATCTGTTCGTGTACAGCCAGACCGGTTTCGGGAGTCTATCCCTTCTTCAATGGCTCCTGCTTGGCAATGATGATGCAGTATGCACTCGTGATATTAAAGCCTGCCTTCAAGGGCGTGGTCCGATGAAATGGCCTTCTAGGTCCTGTAGTGCATACACCATGTACCTCGTGTGAGTTCATCATTGTGGCAGTTAATAAAATTACGATTAAAACCCATGTGGGCTGGTGAGCCTGTGGCTCTGGGTGTCCTCTTGTCTGTGGTCAGCTGCTTCTGGACACCACTCCCCCGTGTAATGATCGCACCGTTGGGCTCAATCACGGGTCCGCAGCAAGCGGCGGGCTTTGCTTCCGCGACTGGGCTCAGCCGTAAAATATTCAAACAAAGAGTTTAGCCCTCAGTGGAAGAAGCCACAAGAATGGTCAAATTTGGATCCATTTCTTTAAGGAGCAGCTGCAACAGGAGATGCAGAGAGAACAGTCACCATCTGTTCGTGTACAGCCAGACCGGTTTCGGGAGTCTATCCCTTCTTCAATGGCTCCTGCTTGGCAATGATGATGCAGTATGCACTCGTGATATTAAAGCCTGCCTTCAAGGGCGTGGTCAGATGAAATGGCCTTCTGGGTCCTGTAGTGCATACACCATGTACCTCTTGTGAGTTCATCATTGTGGCAGTTAATAAAATTACGATTAAAACCCATGTGGGCTGGTGAGCCTGTAGCTCTGGGTGTCCTCTTGTCTGTGGTCAGCTGCTTCTGGATACCACTCCCCCGTGTAATGATCGCACCGTTGGGCGCAATCACGGGTCCGCAGCAAGCGGCGGGCTTTGCTTCCGCGACTGGGCTCAGCCGCAAAATATTCAAACAAAGAGTTTAGCCCTCAGTGGAAGAAGCCACAAGAATGGTAAAATTTGGATCCATTTCTTTAAGGAGCAGCTGCAACAGGAGACGCAGAGAGAACAGTCACCATCTGTTCGTGTACAGCCAGACCGGTTTCGGGAGTCTATCCCTTCTTCAATGGCTCCTGCTTGGCAATGATGATGCAGTATGCACTCGTGATATTAAAGCCTGCCTTCAAGGGCGTGGTCAGATGAAATGGCCTTCTGGGTCCTGTAGTGCATACACCATGTACCTCGTGTGAGTTCATCATTGTGGCAGTTAATAAAATTACGATTAAAACCCATGTGGGCTGGTGAGCCTGTAGCTCTGGGTGTCCTCTTGTCTGTGGTCAGCTGCTTCTGGACACCACTCCCCCGTGTAATGATCGCACCGTTGGGCGCAATCACGGGTCCGCAGCAAGTGCATACTGCATCATCATTGCCAAGCAGGAGCCATTGAAGAAGGGATAGACTCCCGAAACCGGTCTGGCTGTACACGAACAGATGGTGACTGTTCTCTCTGCGTCTCCTGTTGCAGCTGCTCCTTAAAGAAATGGATCCAAATTTTACCATTCTTGTGGCTTCTTCCACTGAGGGCTAAACTCTTTGTTTGAATATTTTACGGCTGAGCCCAGTCGCGGAAGCAAAGCCCGCCGCTTGCTGCGGACCCGTGATTGCGCCCAACGGTGCGATCATTACACGGGGGAGTGGTGTCCAGAAGCAGCTGACCACAGACAAGAGGACACCCAGAGCCACAGGCTCACCAGCCCACATGGGTTTTAATCGTAATTTTATTAACTGCCACAATGATGAACTCACACGAGGTACATGGTGTATGCACTACAGGACCCAGAAGGCCATTTCATCGGACCACGCCCTTGAAGGCAGGCTTTAATATCACGAGTGCATACTGCATCATCATTGCCAAGCAGGAGCCATTGAAGAAGGGATAGACTCCCGAAACCGGTCTGGCTGTACACGAACAGATGGTGACTGTTCTCTCTGCGTCTCCTGTTGCAGCTGCTCCTTAAAGAAATGGATCCAAATTTTACCATTCTTGTGGCTTCTTCCACTGAGGGCTAAACTCTTTGTTTGAATATTTTGCGGCTGAGCCCAGTCGCGGAAGCAAAGCCCGCCGCTTGCTGCGGACCCGTGATTGCGCCCAACGGTGCGATCATTACACGGGGGAGTGGTGTCCAGAAGCAGCTGACCACAGACAAGAGGACACCCAGAGCCACAGGCTCACCAGCCCACATGGGTTTTAATCGTAATTTTATTAACTGCCACAATGATGAACTCACACGAGGTACATGGTGTATGCACTACAGGACCCAGAAGGCCATTTCATCTGACCACGCCCTTGAAGGCAGGCTTTAATATCACGAGTGCATACTGCATCATCATTGCCAAGCAGGAGCCATTGAAGAAGGGATAGACTCCCGAAACCGGTCTGGCTGTACACGAACAGATGGTGACTGTTCTCTCTGCGTCTCCTGTTGCAGCTGCTCCTTAAAGAAATGGATCCAAATTTTACCATTCTTGTGGCTTCTTCCACTGAGGGCTAAACTCTTTGTTTGAATATATATATATATAACATTTTCCAGGGATCATTTATAGGTAATGAGTGATGGGCCCGTTGTTTGGTAAGTAGTTTATGTGTGATAAGATTTCTGGTCCATGATTTTTGGAGTTGCGCTGCATCACATGCAATGTGACTACTATCTTGGGACGATACAAATAATAAAGAAAACGACATCACGATAGTCAGCCAACGCTGTTGCCTTTGAATGTGATCAGGAACAGAGGCCTGAGAGCGATAGCTGGAAGCCCACAACAGGGGGTAGAACCCAACTAAGGGGAGGCAATCGTGGTGGGGAGCTCTCCCATTTCATGGCAAGTGAGTGCAGGAGATGGGAAAGCAGAAAAAGAAAGCGTAGGAGACAGCAAGAAGAGGGATTGGAGAGCACCAGTAATTCGTTAAGAGAACGATAGATGGAGAAGGGTGTAAAAACCCCATCAAGTCTGTAATGCAAAAATTACAGGAGGCAGTCACAGAAAAGCATTGAATGAAAGCAAATTGTCTGTAGCCTGGTCTAAAATGTGATTTACCATGTTGAAAGCTAATGGCTGAAACAGAAAAAACACAATAAATCAATGGCTAACATGTGCTTATGCAAAGTCCATACTAAACGACAAAATATATTGGAGTCAACATTGTTTGCAAGTAATAGGCTGTTGGCTTTTATTGCTGTACTAAATATTATCTAAAAATATATTTAACTTTTATTCCACCTATAGAAAGTGCAAATTCACCCTTTACAATTGCCAAATTCAAATGAGCGCTGTGTTGCCTCCTCTGCATAACAAGAAACAGATTTAGAAATACATTCCTTTTATATGGTTCCCGAGGCCGGAGCTCCACAAATCACATTTAAGTATCAGGAAATCTCCTTGGAGCAGCAACATTTTTAATCCAATAAATAATAAGAAAAAAAACAAATAAGAACGCCCCATAGTGTTGCATTAAACTATTATGCAAATGTCAGTTTTAGAAGGTCACTTCTACGTCAAAACAAAAGCGCAGACTCCTCTTTTTCAATCTCATTAGCTTCTATGTTCTAAGTTAATGTAGAGCCTAACTTGTTTTTAAAATAATGAGACGCTGTTAACTTTAACCATAGCTTTAAGAAATGCCAGAGCCCAGTCCAGGCTAGGAGAAATAAACTGTCCCAAATTTAAGAGCCACATCCAGTGATGTTCACGTGCACCCACTGTCTGCTGACTCCTAACCACAGCTCGACTTTTCGCAGCTCTTTTTAGGTCTCACTATGAACAGTTTTAAATGATTGCGGCGATCAGCATGGCAAGGATGCTAATGGCCCTGGGGCGAGCAAGGAAAATGGCCCATATGGCTGATAATGAGGTAGTAAAGTAAGCAATCATCAAGCTTCAATGGGCTCCTCAGAGCTCTGGGACCAGGTGCACTGCACCTGCTGCACCAATGGTAGCTGGGCTCCTGACTGTGGGATTCCGTTACTCATAAGAGGAGCAGTAGTTCTGCAGCAAGTTTAGGATTTGGGTCACACCCTTCAGTCATTGGCTATCACGTTTAGCATTGATTGGATGATCTGTCCATCAAACCCAGAGGTGCAGATTTATGATGGGAATGCGCCATGTTTGCGTCACGCAACTGCGGCGTAAATGTGGCGCATCCCTACGATCCCTGGGGATGGGGATGCGCCAGTTATCATAAATCTGCCCCACAGTATTTTGTGGAAGGTTATATTGTTCCTTTAATCTTCACAGAAGTTTCTGGTAATAGGGATCATTAAAATATTCCTTACTTCCCTACTTTTGCTTGCTTCACCTTGCCATATCATTCTCATATCTGCTGTCCCACTCATCCTCGCCTCGTGCATCCCCCTTCTATGTGTGCCAGTTTTTGTGTGCTGAGCTCGATTTCAACGTAAGTGCATTCACTTACTTGAAAATACATGAGCGGTTGCTTTTGTTTGTGCTGCTGTACAAGCTTTGCTTAGTGCATCAATCTGAAAGTTTACTACGGTTGCTGACGTGTATTTGTATTATATTTAACATTTGCAATGAGTATCTTTTTTATGTTAGCCAGGTTCATCCCACTGCTACGCTGAGGGGCATGTACCCCTGCTTGTGGATAAAGAGACATAGCTGAAAGCTTCTGCTGCCCGCCTATTTTAAAAAAAAACACAGTAGAATGTTTGGCTGGCCCGTCAAATGGCTATTACTAAGATCATCTTTTCCAACACCCGCTATGATCATTGATTCGCTTATCACTGGAGCTTCCAGTTAAGTGATAGTTTACTGTTGCCCATAAAATCACAGGGCACGTGTCTGCACTCTAGCAGTCAGCAGCACTCACTTGGAAATACAGTCACTCGTTATCATTTTAGTGCTGTCATATCTATTTAACTTTTGGAGTGTTAAAGCATGGTGCCTGTACAACTAATAATAGGCGTCATCCGCACCTAGGGGCGTGGGCCATTAGTGGCATCCCCGTATGCGAGCCGGTATAAGTCTTCTGGTTAGGAAAGAGGCCGGGGGGTCGCCGGAAGCATGGGGGGCATTCAAATTGTTTCATCAAGGTGCGCAGCAGGCAACCCTCCCCAAAAGGGATAAAAGTAGGAGGACAAGAGGGGGAAGCCTTTTTTTGTCCTCGCCAGGGGATGCCAACGGAATGGACCAGCAACGTGTTAACCTGCTGGCGCGCAGCATCATTCCAGGTGAGGGCCTCACATCATAGTCATATAGCGTTATTACTTGAAATGAGTAAATTAGGTACGGTGGCCGTGTGCGGAATGCAGTTGAAGGCGAAGCCCACTTCCGTTATGGTCAGGGACTACCGACCATCCCCCTCCCCTGTCTTGTGCACCCCCACAAATATATAGAAATTGGACATGCGAGGGGTTTCTTTGGAAGGCGGGAGGGTCTAACGACCCCCCCGGCCGTATTTATTAAAACATGAAAACAAATTAAAAAATTTGAAATAAACAATATTTACACAATCATTTATGCAGAAAAAACTACTGACATTAGATTACAATCCATGTAGACGGGTATCAAAGGGCTAACCTTAACACATTTCTAAAACAAAATGTTTCCTAACCGAATCTAATATTTTGGATCATAATCACACATTATTAATTTATCTGCATAACCTATTTTTGGACCTACAGCAAGGTCGCTAACCGATGTCAGATCCTTATCAGCTGCGCATGCGCAGAGGGCCCGTTTACCGAGAGGGTACTTTCCCCCCGGTTAACTCCATTAACCAAAGGGGGGCCCTTGCACTCTGTGCCGTTTAATGATGTCATAGTGCACGTGCGGGGTGGCTAACCAGCCCAAAGAAAGCGTGACTCCCCCCTCCCCTGCACCCATCCAACCAAGCGGATGTACCGCCCCTGGAGTTCTAGGAGAGACCACTTGTCCCTCCCCCTGGGCGACCCCTTCAAGAATAGCGCCGCCCCCTAAGGACCTTAAATTGACTGCTCACCGATCATGATCTTACTGCCACAGGCCAGCATAGTTGCCCGACTATCTGGCCCCCCTATCCTCCTACTCTGCAAGATCATGCTTACCTAGAAACCCCCCTAGCCATGCCAAGATGTTCTCCAGAAATAGTTTGTTGCCCGCCCTAGTCAAATGGACCCCATCTTGTAAGAAGAACTGTTCCCCCCTGACACACCCATGTGGTATGTTCTGCAATTGAGGTAACCGAAATAATTTCTCTATCTTGTTGTTGATCCTCTTTACCGAGTGATTCAACGCATTGACAGAGTCCCCCCCCTTCCATCTGAGTCTAGGAATAATCTGGGACCAAACTATGGTGCTGCCTGGCGTGTTTTAGCTAACCAGTTTACCTCTGAGATTATCTCTTCCATCAGGACCCTCCTGCCTAATTTTTTAACAGGTCGTTTCCGCCCAAATGTAAGATACCAACTGTGGGCGGCGGAGTGTGTCTGTCGAGCAACTCCGTAAAGACCCCTCTAAACTGACTGAGGCAGAGCCCTCCCTACCATGAAAGGAAACCCTGAAACCTCCCTGTTCCACCCTCTGTCTATAGTTACCTGCAAGAAAAACAGATTTAACACGTTTCACAAAAGAGTGAACAACAACTCATACAACTTGTGTCTCCTTTATCTGTGCCTGGGTCCGCCGTGATGCAGATACTTGCTGGTGATAGTCCGACGGCAGCATCCACCCTGCGTGACAGGCTCGAGAAACTGAAATACAAGCAAACAAACAAGACAGGCGTCAGTGTACTTATCCTGCCACCCTCACAACATGTGCAGCCGCACATAACGCTTGTAACAGTTGGAAGACCATCTCCCAATTCTTTTCACACTGCTATTGTGTAACCCTCTAGCGGTTGCTTCAGTGGCAGCCCCTATTCGGAAAGAATGTGTCCCAAAATCCTTCGGATTTAAACCAGCCCTGTCAATTGTCATAGCCAATACACTTTGGAATTGAAACCTGGTAGGTGGGGTACCATCTGAATGCATTAACAATGCTCCCCCCACTGCGCCTGCTCTCTGTTTGAGGAAGGTCTCTACATGCAACACTGGGCATCAAGGATTAGTCCGTGCCCGATGGAGTACCAGCCCATCCTCACAGGCCTCCTGATCAGTTTTTGATTTTCATTTGGTAATTAACAGTGTATCACCTAGTATCTTGGTGTTCAAGCTGTAGTCCACCTAGCAGGTCCTGCTTATTGCTTGCCACCAATTCCCCTACCCGGAATGCCCCATAAATGGCTAATGTAAAGGCGGCTCTGAAAAGCAGTACCTCCCCTGATGAACTGCAGATGCCAGACAAGGCATTTAATAATGGTGCCAGCCGTTCTAAACCTATCGGTGTCTTGTGTCCGTGGCAGTTGCTTGGAGGCGCCACCACCCCTTTAGTGCCTTCCTCACGATGAAACTATTTGTGGGATCTTTGGTCCCCCTGATCTGAGCAAAGAAAGAAACAGCTGCCACGTGCCGGCTAGCTGTCGCTGCGGAGCGCCCTTCCTTATGTAATGCATCTAGTTACTGAGTGAAATTCCCTGCCTGATCCCATCTCTCTGACCAATCCTGTCCCAAAAAGGAGCAATAAGACAAAAACGCCCCTTCGTAAGCGGTTCTGGTCCTGGGCGCTAGGCTAGCTGCCACAAGGTTCTGTAGTTGGGGGCACCAATTTGCCAGAGTGTTGCTGGGAAGTGTGTAGACGTCGCCCCTGCGGATGGTAGATGTTCCCTGAATACCTGCATCTTAAAGTGAGAGAGTGCGTCAGCTGCATTATTTAACACCCCGGAACATGTTTTGCCCTAAACTGTATGTTGAGTTTCATGCACACCAGCACAATTTCTTTCAGTAGGCGAAGTATCATTTTACACCGTGCCGCCTGCTGGTTGATACATTCAACTACCGCCATGTGTTCCGACCAGAAGATTACAGATTGATTACACAACTGATCAGGCCAAACTGTTAATGCAACCCAGATAGGAAATAGCTCCATGAAACTGATATTAGTTGTCAGGCCGCTCTCCTCCCACCAAACCGGCCACTGTTGTGCCACCCACTTGTTTCCAAGTATGGCGGCAAATCCCACACTGCCTGCAGCGTCAGTCCATAAACCTAACTCTGCAGACGTAGTAGGGGTACCGGACTACACTACCCTGCCGTTGAAGCCCTTCAGAAATGCGATCCAAATCCGCATGTCCTGGCGGACCTCAGCTGGCAGTCTCGTGCGATGGTGTTTCTCCCACAGACCCGTCATGGTCTGCGAGATTGAGCGGGAGAATGGGCGTGCCATGGGTATCACTCTCAGTGCAAAATTCAACTGGCCCACAGTCTGCTGTAGCTGATGTATGGTCACCTTTTCTTTGATCAAACATTGCTGGAGAGCTGCTCTAAATTTCATGATTTTGTCTTTTGGTAACCTAAAATAACCCTCGACTGAGTCCAATTCTATGCCTAAGAATTCCAATGTGGTTGCTGGACCCACAGTTTTTCCTGGCACCAGCGGGACCCCAAAAGCCCGCATGAGCACGCAAAATTCCTGCAATGCCCAGGCACAGTCCTGCGAGCCCGCCGACCCGAGAAAGAGAAAGTCATCCAGGTAATGCATGACATGGTGGTGTCCTGTCGTTCGCCTAAAAACCCATTCCAAAAAAGAACTGAATTTCACAAAGTAGGCGCAGGAAACAGAACAACCCATGGGCATACACATATCCATATAGAATTTGCCTTGTGCCAACAAGGCTCCAGGTCCCAGAGTCCTCAACATATCCACCGCCTG
Source organism: Lissotriton helveticus (assembly GCF_964261635.1). Taxonomy (NCBI): domain Eukaryota; kingdom Metazoa; phylum Chordata; class Amphibia; order Caudata; family Salamandridae; genus Lissotriton; species Lissotriton helveticus. Next base: position 1,473,546,688 of record NC_136067.1, read on the forward strand.
GTCAAAGGACGCATACTTAACGCTACAAATGTCTTCATTGATGGCGTCATTTAATGATGCGCCCCTAGGTGCTGAAAGGTTATGAAAGAGCTTGAACTCGCCCTCCTTCTTCTTTGGCACCATATTGAGAGGTGAGCAAACAAAATTAGGCACAGGGATGTGATTAAAAGGACCCGCTATTCTGCCTAGGCGCAGCTCCTTAGCAATTTTTGTCGCTGCCACATCTGGGTTGTCCCTAACAGATAGTTCGTTCCTACACTCTGCTGTTCCGGTGTATTCCACCGCCGGGATCCTAAAGCCCTGCAAAAAACCTTCTTGTAACATCCTCGTAGAGGCATGGTTTAGGTACCTGTTCAGCCAGGTAGTCATAGCCAGAACGTCAATAGGTGAAGGGGACACCAGCCGTCCTCCCTCCCTAGTCCTGTTTCTTTCATCCTCTGTTTCCAGAGGCATTACCTTTATTGCGGCAAGTTGTTTCTGGGTGGGAAGGTTGGTTACAAATGGAACATGCGTGCCTGAACTTGCAAGTGCCTTGTGCCCTGGTGCACGATTGCCTGTTAGAATCCCAGCAACCCCCTTTTTGCCCCCCACTGCTCCCTGTCTTAGGGGCCGTGCCACCACCCTGTACCAGCCGAAAGGGCTGTTGGGGTTTGGAGGGGTAGCTTCTGTTTCAACTTGGCCCCGCACTACCAGGTTGCCCTGCAGTAAACTGGCCATACCATGAAATGGAATCAACCTGATCCCAGGAAAGTGAGGGGTTAAACTCTTTCACTTTCCTAAAACTCGTGTCATAGTCCTTCCATCCTTCCCCCCCATATTTATCATTGAAAGTTGTGATCCTACTCTGGTAACACGCCATCTCTTCCTGCAAATTAGGGGAACGCTCGGCTGTAATCGCCATAAACGCAGAAAAGGCTCTAATCCAGTTGATCAATGTATCTTCCGCCCTGAATCTTGCCATTTCTTCCCCCCATTCACTAGGTGACATCCAATCTTTCTGCTTCCTAGCGTACTCCATTTCCCTGTTATCCACGAGCAAAGAAAACATATTGACATATTTGCCCGCCCAAATTAATTCCTTCATTTCTTGTGTTACATGTTGAGCCAAATGTTCCCTCCTGGAGGGTATTGTACCTTCACCTAGCACTGGTAATGCCACATCCTTACCACTTTCCCCGGCTCGCGTTGGTTCTACCATCTTTTCCTTTCCAAGTTGCTGCCTGGACATGCTGCTTGTGGAAGAATTGGCGCACTTGCCCCCTCCCGCTACCTGGGGCAGTCATGATCCTTGCCACCATCTTATTGGCCTCTGCCAAAGGATCCTTCCCCCACCTCCTTTGCACCTACTGAAGATGGTAACATCCCCCTATCCCTAGCCAAGGGAGAACTGCCGCTATCTGTGCTGCCAGCTCCGGAGGGACCTGACCAACCCCTGGAGGTGCTGATACCGGGATGGGGGCTGCCGTGTTTGTGACCGGGCTAGGTGCAGGGTTAGTCATGGCTACCACCGGGACTACTGCTGGGACCACCAGAGGCCCTGTGCTTGGTGTTGGCACCGGACCGGCTGGTGCCGGTGTTACAGGTATAATGGCCAGGATTTGGGGAGTAGGTATAGGGATCACCGGTAGCACAAGCCCCCCTTCAGGGACCCCCCAGAAGGACCCCCCTCTCCTTGTTGCTTTGGGGCCCGACCATTACCTCTCTTGGCCCTGGCCCGCTTGGGTAGTGGATCCAATTCCCCCCTGGGCTGTGGGGGCACTATTGTTCGCTTGGGCCTCCCAGATGGCCCAGCCTGATCATCAAACCTCTGCATGAGCTCCGCCACGCTTTTTCCTATCTGTTCCACCTTCCCCCATCTCCTGTCCATCGCTGCCATACTACGCATCGTACCCTGCAGCATATGTTCCACGCGGGAATGCTTTGCACCACGTCTACTGGCCTTACTCACAACTGGTAAACCACCTACACTTGTGCTAACTCTGCGAGCACGATGTATTCCTGTACCCAACAGGACCTGACCCGGTTTCTTACCTGTAAGAAATTGGAGGTACACAGACTGGCCGTAAGCACCACGCAACTGGGACCGCTACACACCAGCTAGACTGGGTGTTGGTCGAGCCCACTCTAGCCCGGCGGCCCACCAGAAACATTGAAGTGCAGGCCTACCTGTGTCCCCTAATTGCGTTGTCCCCCGCTTTGCTCCACGTCAGCACAGCAAGCAATGTCCTCGTCGGCACAGCAAGCAATGTCCCCCTCAATGAAGTCCTATGATTAAAACAAGATTAGCCACACAAAAACCAATAACCTATTTAACCATATCACTGTGCACCCTAGCAGCACTCATAAAAAAGAAAAAAAAAAAAACGGGAGTGTGCAGTTCAAATGTAAGGAATACCACTAGACTAGGTATCCTAGCCCTTCACCTGCGCATCAGTTAAATCACACAAGCGTCTAACACACACAAGAATATGCAAAAGTCCTTAACTTTGAATGCCTTTGAATACCCTCACCTTTTAACCCCTTCGACGCTCATGACGAGCTGGGCTCGTCATGAGGTAGCCTCCTCGCACGCTCATGACGAGCCCAGCTCGTCATGAATAATGGGTTTTTGTAAAGCCCAGCGCAGGAGCAGAATATCGACCGCACGCATGCGGTTAAAAACTGTATATGTTAAAACGCCTTGCCTGTAAAAGTTCTCAGTTTGCTACATTGAATCATTCGCATTTAAAATCTATGCCTGTGTAGCCCTCACACCCCTCATTTAAGGAACTGCAGCACCTGGTATTTCAAATGCGGTCTCCCATCTAAGTACTAACCAGGGCCGACCATGCTTCGCTTTTGAAAGTGAGCGTGTCACGTGCGGTCTCCCCTCCAAGTTCTAACCGGGCCCGACCCTGCTTTGCTTTCCACAGTGCACGTTGCTGCCTGCTTAAAACAAAGCACCCCTGCTGGGACTCGAACTGGGTGTCACGCAGTCAAACACCGATCACTACATCCACTTGGCACTGATTTATAATCACCCCTGAGTGCCCTGCTCAGTCCGGGCCCTTCCTATGCAAGCCCTCGCCCTCTTACCTCGCTGGCTAATACCACTGATAACCACTCGAGCTGAATGTAGAGCGGCAGCTTCCCGGCGCTCCCTCTGGCTTTTCCGCACGCCCCTGCCCACTCCGCTGCCTCGCTGCTCCCGTGGTTCGTTTCGCCGACCTGCAAGACACAAAACACGCACACCCTCCGACGAGCTGGCTTGCCTGGGGCCCACAGGTCGCTTTCTGCCCACGTGGGGCTCATGGGCTGAAAAAGAAGAAAAGAAAATTGTTTGCAGCCTCACGGAGGCTGGGGGCAAAGGGCAAGCCTGGGGAGCGCGAGAACAAGAGGACGCCTCTTTGCTGTCTTGTTTTCGTCTGTCAGATTCCTTCCGACAGTGGTGAGTTTTTGGATACCGAGGCAGTAGCCTCATCACTCCACAATCATTTTGAATTTTGTAGTCGCTGTTTAGGTTGTCTTATTGATGTGTGACGCTTTGTCACAGTTGAGGTTGCATCACATGGTCATCTCAGTGATGGGCCGCGGGTAGCGGTCAATTGAGTATGCAGAATTGTCAGCATGTTTCCTCAGAGAGTCTTGTCTTTGTCTATCTAGTACCTTCTGATAATGTTGAATTTTGGGTGCCTGCCGCGGCGATTATGCCATCTGGCAGCGGTGAGTTTTTGGTTGCTTGCCGAGGCGATTATGCCATCTGGCAGCAGTGAGTTTTTGGTTGCTTGCCGAGGCGATTATGCCATCTGGCAGCGGTGAGTTTTTGATTGCTTGCCGAGGCGATTATGCCATCTGGCAGCGGTGGGTTTTGCGTACCTGCCGGCGTTTGCCCTCAGGCAGTGATGAGTTTTTTTGATTCTGCGTTGCTGCCTCAGTTTCGCAAGGTTAGCGCTCCAATGGGACGCGGGTAGCGGTCAAATGGGTTTGCAGAGATGTCTGCGAGTTTCCTGATCAGTGGGTTTTCTTTTTGATCTAGTCCTTTGTAGAATTTCCTGTTGAGTTTGAGGAGATGATCGTCCAACATCTCAATGCCCAAGTCTCTGTGGAGGTCTGCTGTTCGTGTGAACATAGGTGCACCTGCTGCAATCCGTAAGGCCTTGTTCTGTAGTCTCTGTAGGTCTTCCCGAAGCTGCGGGCGGCAGCCACTCCAAACTGGTGAAGCGTATGTCATAGTTGGTCAAATTATTGCGGCGATTGCTCGCACCTTGCTCTGCATGGGCATCGACTTGGTCTTCAGGAGTGGGTATAGTGCAGCCAGTTTGGCTGCTGCATTTTGGCAGGTCTTCTCTATGTGGTTTCTCCAGCTAAGTTTAGAGTCCAGAGTCACCCCTAGGTAGGAGCTGCTGTTTTCCCATTTGATCTCATCCCCATTGAGGAGGATCTGTGGATGTTTCCTGTTCAGCTTCCTGGTGAATAATGTTGCTGTGGTTTTGCCTGTGTTGAGGGTGATCTACCAGTCGCTGTACCATTCGGAGAGTCTGCAGAGCGATGTCTCCAGGTTCTTAGCCACTTCTTTGTCGCTGAAGGATTGAGAGATGACTGCAACATCATCTGCGTAAAGGGCAAGATCAGTCTTCTTTAAGTCCGTGGGGATGTCGTTTGTGAATATGTTGAAGAGGAATGGTCCTAGGATTGATCCCTGAGGCACTCCAGCAAGAATTGGGCGTGGCGATGAGCATTCTTCTCGCACTGCCACGTGAAAGGTCCGCTTTGTCAGGTAGCTGGACAGTAGCTTGACCAGGTAGCTGGGAAACTGGAGCTTGATAAGTTTGTAAAGCAGTCCCTCGTGCCATACTCGGTCAAATGCTTTGGCTACATCCAGAAAGACTACTCCGGTAGACTTGTTGATGTTGAATCCATGGCTGATGATGTCCACAACTCTGAGGAGTTGGTGATTGGTTGAGTGATCTTTCCGGAACCCAAACTGTTCTTTAACAAGGAGGTTGTTGCTTGTCGCGAAGTCCACGAGACGGGCGAGGATAACTTTTTCAAAGAGTTTTGATAGGCCAGATAGCAGACTTATGGGGCAGTAGTTTGCAGGATCTCGCAGTGGTTTTCCAGCCTTGGGGAATAAGATGACTCTTGCTTCTTTCCAGGCGTTTGGGAAATACTGGTGCTGCATGCATGCGTTAAATATCTCAGCAAGGTGATCCACTGCAGTATCTGGGAGCATCTTGATGGCTTGGTTGGCTATCCTGTCCTTCCCTGGTGCCTTGCCGTTTTTTAGTGTTTTTGCCAGGGCCAGTAATTCGCCCATTGAGCATTCCTCAATGTGTGCAGTTTCTGTTTCTGGTGGGTGCTCCCGGTGATGCCTGGCGACCTCTTGCTCGACTTCTGTTGCCAGTTTACTTGCCTAGTTGGGCCTGAAGGATGCCTCCAGCATGTCAGCGAAGACCTCAGCCTTATCCCTGTTGCTGCATGCCAGGTGAGTCGTCCCTTGTATCGGTGGGTTTGGTTCCTTCTTCCCAGTCAGGCGGCGGGTCATTCTCCAGAGAGAGTTGTCTGAGTCCTTTAGGTTAGCTGTACCTGCTTCCCATTTTTCGCCTCTGTGCTGGCTTATTTGCATCTTCAGCTGTCTTGTCAGTTCATTATACTTCTTCAGCAGGTCGGGGGTGCGGTTCCTTTGCCACTCTCTACGGGCTCTGTTCTTGTCAGCTATTGACTGCTTGATGCCCTTCAGGAGATCGTAGATAGAGCATCGTTGTAGTTTCTGCCATGGAATGCTGCGCTCAATAGCTGTGTGGATTGAAGCTGTGAAGTGGCGAATCGCCTGGTCAATGTCTTCAGTGCTTCACAGGGGACCAGGGACCAGTGTCTCCTCCAGGCATCTCTTGTATAGGCACCAGTCCGCCTTCTTGAAGTTGTGCCTGATGCCCTGCTGCTGGTCTTCAAGTACGTCTCCAACTGTGATCAACACTGGGTTGTGGTCGGATGTCAGCGCTGTTAGGGTTTCAAGCTCCATAGACTGGGAGAGATTCTTCATGACCACAATGTCCAGAACATCCGGTTTATGCAGTGCAGAGCCTGGATAGTGTGTTGGTTGAGTCGGGCCGGCCACTACAAAGTCCTCCTTCTTTGAGTGGGCAAGTAGGGCGTGTCCTTTGCTGTTTCCCGTCCGAGAGTTCCAGCATTTGTGCTTGGCATTAAGATCGCCTCCAATTAGTGTTGGGATGCTGGGGTCCAATAAAGCATCCAGGTCCTTTGGGCTTAGCTTGCCTGGGGGTGAGTAGGCGGTGATCAGTCGCAGCGGGCCTGCAGATGTCTGGATCTGTATGCCAGTTGCTTCAATGCTCCCAACTGGTGGTAGAGAGATCTCGTGGTGCTTCACTTTTGTGCTGACGATCACCGCTGTTCCTCCGCCCTTGGCTCCAGTGGTGCGATCTGTGCGGTATACCCTGTGGTTTGCTATGTTGAGCTTCTGGCTTCCTTGGAGGTGGGTCTCGGAGATAAGCACTATACCCATGTCCATGGTTTCCATCAGGTGCAGGAGTTCTGCAGTTTTCTTCTGAATGCCATTAGCATTCCACATCACGAAGAGGGAGTTTCTTTTAGATTTTGCTGCCATTGCTGGTGTTTTCTTCGCCCTGGAAAAGTCCGGCGATAAGATTCGCCACCATTGTCACCACCGGGTGGATGTTCATGTCTTCAACTGTTTTTGCAATCTTCGCGATGAGTTCCTGCCAGTTGATGGCTGAGCCTATTTCACAGGATGGTGCTGGAGCGGTAGTTGGTGCTGGGGCGGTTGTTGGTGCTGGGGCGGTTGTTGGTGCTGGGCTGTCCTGTTTGGGTTTAGCTGTTTCTGCGTATGATCTTCCATCCATGCGCGCGCTGCTATGGCTGTTGGTTGGATTGCCGTTTGGGATCCTGTGTGCCAATGAGGGTTTGTAAGTCTTCCTTTGCCCCTGGTCCATCGTTGTTGAGTGTAGGGAAGTCTTTTGTGGTTGGAGGGGTTGGCGTTGGCATTCCTTCTTTGCCTTCTGGAGGTAGGAACAGCCGCGGTAGCTTGCTGGATGTGGTCCTGCGCAGTTGGCACATTTTGCTGGTTCGGTTTCCCGGTTCCTTGTGCATTGGTTAGAGGTGTGCTCGCCTCCACAGCGTACGCACTTTGGCTTCTGTTGGCAGAAGGCAGAGGTATGCCCCAAGCGCTGGCAGTTGTAGCACATGACTGGTCCTCGTTTCCCTCTAGGTGCTTCAGTAGTGACGATGCAGCTGCAGAGACGTGTGACTCCTGAGAGGTCAGCTGGCTTCCCATCAAGGCTTGCTGACAGGGTTACGACAAAGAGGGGAAATTTCTTGCTCTTGTCTGCTGGAGAGGCAATCTGTGCGATATTTTTGACTGGAAGCCCGCGTTCAGCTAAGTCCCCAGTGATGTGCTCAAGTGATGCATTTGATGGGAGCCTCCGTATTACAAAGCGCTGGGCTTTTGCAGTGGTCATTGGAAAGGTGTAATACTCCATTTTCTGGTCGGTAAGTATGCTGGTCACGCTCCTGTAGTCGTCTGGGGTGGTGAGCATAATTTTGGCGTGGTCTTGCCTGGGCTTGATCGTGTAGAGGGAAGTGCAGTGTGCATCCAGCATCTCCACGAGGTCCTTGTGAGTGGCTAGGTTCTTCAGGATGATGGGGGGGAACCTTAGTCGCTTGGTGGGACCTGAGGAGGTCTCGGGTTCAGGAGCGGTGTGGGCTTGAGGGTGGGCATCACCGTCCTGGGTACCTTGGAGAGCCAGATAGCGGTTTGAGGTTGGTATTGCGCTGCTTGCGGGGGGAGGGCGGGCAAGCTTTGTTGCTTTCTCTGGTGAGTCTGGACACGATTCGCGCCCCCTCTTCATTTTAATCTGCCATTCCATGTCGCCTTCGGTGCTGGGTTGAGCCATGGCGTCTGCCTCCGTGGTCATTAATGCAGCTGGATGGGGTGGGGGGGGGTTAAGGGGTTTGGGCTCTTCTCCTCCCCCTCTTTGGCGCGCAGCCTGGCCCCGGTCGAGTCAGGGAGACGCAGGCCCAGCACCTTAGAGGAGCGGGAGAGAGGGCAGAGCGGGCCGGGCCAAGTGTCGGTGTGCAAGGTAAATCAAGATAAATCAAGCAAATCAATCAGGCAGCGGAAAAGATTCAGCAAGCAGAGCGCAGGTGAGCAATTGGAATCTGAAAAGTAAAATCAAACAGGCAGCGGAAGTGATTCAACAAGCAGAGCGCAGGTGAGCAATTGGAATCTGAAAAATAAAATCAATCAGGCAGTGGAAATGGTTCAAAGAGCAGGGCGCCGTAATTACAAGGTGCAAACTGTTATTAAAATCACGTTGTAGAAATTAATTGGACACAGTGCAGCAATGCCAAAGCAATCAGGGCACAGGAACAAGCTAAGGAATTTAGTCAGTCAGGCAGAATTCAGCAAGTCAAATTGCAATCGGTAGCAGCAAGAATAACAATCAACAAGCACTAAGCAGAGCAAAGCTCCGACCGAAATTCAGTAAAAAGCTGATCAAGCAGTGTAAACAGGCCAGATCTACCACAAAGGACAGAAAATGGCACCTACCGGGTGTCTGAGGTATCAGCTGATGCAGTCATCGGCTCCGGAAGATCCGCTGGTCAAATCGGGTCCTCTGGGGGCCGCCTCGATCGGAATCCGGAAGCAAATGGCGGCCGGGACGCAGCTCCGACGTCCGAGTCACCAAATCAGTTGCCCATCAAGATGTCCGGCATTCCGGCTGCAACACAGCTCCGACGTGCGCCATCTCCCCCGAACAGCGAAACGAAGAATCAGAATGAAGAATCCCTCTCGCGCTCCCCCGGCCTTTTAACCCCTTCAGGGCAGACCAGTCGCAACTGGTCCGCCCCTTGGCTCCCCTCCCTTTTGACCTGGAAGCAATTCTATTGCTTCTGGGTCAACTGGGGAGCCGGCAGTAATCGGCGGTGGGTGCGCCCGCCTCGTCATCAAGAAGCGGCAGGGGGCACATCCCACCACCGATCGATGTCAATGGGAAGGGGGGTCGGCGCCCCATCATACATGCGGGGGGGGAGGGGCGAGTGGCCCCCCTTTCCTATATATACCCAGTAAACTAGAGCTGCAGAGACAGCGGTTCGATCCACCTAGTGACGGGGTTTAATATTTAATGTCACCACGCAGTGTAAACTACTGCGTAGTAATCACGTTTGGCAGTTACATTCCCGGCGGGGTTTAGGGCTGACCGCGTCGAATCGCAAGGCTTAAGGGGGTGTGTTTTTCTTACCTGCGGCAATAGGGGAACAGGCACGGGGGCCGATGGCAAGAATGAGTACGCTCGAATGCCCGGAGGAGCAGCAGCGGTTGAAGGTGGGTGAGGCGAACCACCCGACGCTAGGAATTCCTGGGTCAATTACCAATGTGTTGCTGATGCTTGCTGATCACGAGTCGCTGTGGCCTAGGGGTTAAAGTCTCCGACTCTTGCTACGATGGTTAAGAGTTCAATTCCGGGTGTTTTCAATGGTTGTAGTCTAGGAATTTAAAATCATAGGCAATTACACTTTCCTTCCAAATTGCATTTGTAATCTTGGAAAGGCATGAAACAAATAATACATGGGGGCACAATGAAAGCGGAGGTATGTAGCCCTGCACAGGAGTCAGCAATCAATGCGCCAGTGGCAGTGTGTGTAATAACAAGCTAACAGAGCATTGGGTAACGCATGGGGGCACGATTGCATGAGTAGGAGTGGGCCTGAACGGTGGTTCATGGACCAGGGATGAAGGCAGTACTTTTAAAAATGCATGGCAACCTGGTGCGCTTGGCGAGTAAGTAGGCTGTGTGCCTGGGGGGATGTAATGCATGATTTGGCAGGCTGCCAGGGGGTACCAAACCAGGTGAGGTATGGGGCACAGGCATAGAGAGTATTTCCGGTGCCCTGGGTAATTGAAGAGAATTGTGGGCAAGCCTTTAACTCTTTTTTGCTTTCTTTAGTGAATTGGAGCGGAGGTGGGCTTTGTTGTGCTTTAGTGAAGCAAGAAGCCACCAAAATGTGCGTGAGGCAGCAAAGAGGCCCCAGCTACCACAGAGGAATTTCGATTGCAGTTGGCACTGTGGGAGGTTGCAAACAAAGGAGGCATCCAGTTGGCCCTGTGGACATTATCGCAAGGAGCTGCAGCGAACCCACAGCAGGAGGCCCCATTACCCAAACACACAAGACGAACTCCAGAACATCACAGGGGAGTGCAGCAGGAAACGGTTAAACAGGTCACGGAAGCACAAGCAAGCACCACAGGTGAGGCGGTGGTGGCGGGCCAGCCCCTGTTGACCATAGGCAATAAACAGGCTTCTGGCGCAGCACCGCAGAAGGGTCAGGAGAACGTAGAGCCGCTCCCAATAGGAGGTCATCCGAAAAATAATACACCCAATACAGCGAGCGTGGCCTCACTGAACGCTGCACTCCCTATAACACCAATTCCAGTAGCAGCAAGTGCACTCCAAGCGCCAGCAGTGCAGGGGGGGAGCTGCAGCCGCCCCACATATCGCGCAAGCTCCTGCGCCTTTAGTAGTGCATCAAGGCAGCGGGGAAGCACAAGTGTCGTTGCAATCAGGTGGGGTGGCACAATCTCCCGTGGTGGTCGCCTCTCCTTCACAAGGGCCAACCAATGATCTGGGTTTGGCAGGGCCGGGGATACTCCCAACAGCGTCTCCGGTGGCGGTGGTATCGGTGCAGGCCCCTCTGTCACAGATCCCGGTGCTCTATGGTTCTGCGTCGCCCGCATTAGCCCCATCCACAGATATCACATGGCACGTACCGACAGAAACCAGACAAAACATTTTCAGGGGGGGGTTTATGAACGTTTTCAACCTGATTAATGCGGGCATCATCCCAGGGAAGAACAGGGTTGGTAAGGAGGGGGAATTCAAGCAGAGGAAAGTGTGGGTGGAGTGGTCTATCAAGAATCTGGTTACTGGGTTTGCTATTTCCCCTGCAATCATGGTAGAGAAGTTCCCGGCAGTGATAATTAGATACATGGCGATGATTCAAGGCCAGTGTCAGAATTCCCAGGCATGGCCTGGATGCAATATGACAACAAATGTAGGCAAATGAAGGCAGTAAGGCCAGAGATTGCATGGGATCAGAGTGAGATTAACATATGGCATGCTGAATTCTAAACAGCGCCGACAGTTAACAAGACAGTTCACTCCTTTCGCGGGAACAGAGGGGTAGAGGACAAGAAACAAGCTTGCTGGCAGTTTAATAAAAATGAATGTAGTAGGGGATCTACATGCAAATTTAAGCATGTAAGTTTCTTTTGTGGAATCCAAGGTCATCCAGAGAGCAAGTGCTTCAAGAAGGAGGGAAAAGCTAAAGAACAGCATACCCCGTTCCATACACAGAACAGGGGCCGCAACCCCCAGTCATTATGAGAACCTACCCACTCCCATACACCTGCATGTCCTGGCCCACCTCCTCAATAGATACGAAAAGAGGCAAGAGCCTCATCTGTTATATCAGGGTTTCCAATTTGGCTTTCATATTCCATCTAACACTATGCCTTCCACAGTTCCCCCACTCAATCAGCTCTCAGTATTACGCAACCCGGAGGTCGCTAGGGAAAAATCATGAAGGAACTTGCACTGGGGAGGTTGGCTGGCCCTTTTCAGCATGCGCCAAGACAAGACTTAGTTTGCTCACTGCTGGGTTTGGTACCTAACAAAGAGGCTTGCAAATACCGCCTGATACATAACCTTTCATGTCCACCTGGGTCATCAGTCAAAGGCAGGTTAGATCTGGAACTGTGCACAGTGCCTTACACTACATTAAGGGGCAGATGTATCAAGCGTTTTGAGACTCGCAAAGGCCGAAATTCGCCAAATTTCGGCCTTTGCGAATCGCAAATGGTATTTTTGCATGTTTTTGAATGTATCAAAAATTTGCAAATTAAGAAATCGCAAAGATTTGCGATTCCTTAATTTGCCATAGCATTTAAGGAATCGCAAATTTTGCGATTCCTTAAATGCTATGTAAGAAGCATTTTTCTTTTGCGAATTTTGGTTAAGGAATCGCAAATTACCACCGACTTGTAGTTGATGGTAATTTGCGAAGTCCTCAACAAATGCACAAATTTGCATTTTTTAAGGTGGCATGTGACGCGCACACATGCCCATGGGGCATGTATGTGCGCCATATGCACACATATGTACATTTCAGGGGTGCAGCATGGTGTCTTTCAGACACCCCTGCACCCTTGAAATAATTCTCAAATTGCGATTAGCAAATTGTGAATTCGCAATTTGAGAATTACTTCAAAATCATTCCGATGGACCTCCTGGCCCATAGGAATGCATGGGAAATTATTCCTTATTTGCGAATTCACGAAATGCGAATTCGCAAATAAGGAAGTGTTAGGAATCGCACAAAAATAGCGTTTTTTTCATACATTCCATTTTGCGATTTCTAAATAGCGATTCCTTAAAAATCGCTATTTAGGAATCGCAAAATGGAATCTTGATACATCTGCCCCTAAATACGGCAATTCATAAACTACAAAGATTAGGAGAGGGTGCTCTGATGGCAAAATCCGACATAGAAGCTGACTTTTGCCTCTTGCCAGTACACCTGGAGGACACTAGACTGCTAGGTTTTATGTTTGAGGGAAGTTTCTTAATGGACCTGTGTATGCCAATGGGGTGGTTCATCGCGTGTGCGGTGTTTGAAACATTCAGCCATTTTTTTGGAATGGGCCGTACAAGATCTGTTGTCAGGATGTGGTGCAATATTTCGATGACTTTATATTTGTGGGTCCTCCTGGCTCCCTGGCTTGTGGGAAGGCCCTGTTGGGCTTCCAACGGTTAGCGGAGGCATTGGGGGTACCACTGGTGGAAGAAAAAACTGAGGACCCAGCGACTTGCTTAACCTTCTTGGGCATCGAAATAGACACCAGAGCAGGAGTATGCAGGCTCCCACAAGAGAAAGTAAGAGCATTGAAGCCTCCATTGGCGAGTGCTTAGGGGCATGCAAGGTTACCTTGCACCAGTTGCAGGTCTTGATTGGGCAACTGAATTTCACCCTCCGGGTGATACCCATGGGCAGGGCATTTTCATGGAGCATTGCCAGGGCAATGTCTGGCTTGCGGGCAAAAGATCACCACGCCAGGCTTTCCGCAGAGGTGAAAGGCGACTAGGGCATGTGGAAGGAGTTTTTGGTGGGGTTCAATGGCTCGGTGCTTTGGCAGCAACTGGAGCAAGCTAATGCTGAGTTAGAGCTTTACACGGATGCAGTAGGCAGCATAGGGTTTGGGGCAGTGCTAGGCTTGAGGTGGTGCTTGAGGCACTGGCCGGCGGAGTGGGTCAAAACCGGATTGACTCACAATATAACATTTCTAGAGCTGTTTCCTATCATTGTAGCAATACATCTCTGGGGCACCCTCCTAAAAAATAAGCACATCGTGTTCTGGTCTGACGGTATGTCTGCAGTGTTAGCGGTGAACAATCAGAGGGCAAAATGCTCCTGGGTACTTCGATTGCTTAAGGAACTTATTTGAGAATGCCTCAAGCATAATGTGTATTTTATCGCCAAGCATGTGCCAGGGTGGACAATGCAGCAGCTGATGCCCTGTCTCTTTCTAAGCTAACAGAATTCAGAGCTTGATGGCCGCAGGCAGACAACAAGATAGTGATCTTTCTGGTGGAACTATGGAAGCTTGGTGCCCCATTGCCCCCGATCTGATAGCGGCTTCCCTTGCTCCCAAGACTAAGAGTATGTATGAAAGTGCATGGCGTTTTTACTTAGAGGTCATGAAAATAGCAGGGAGGACAGAGAAATTCACACCACAGGGGGGATGTTCTTCATAGTCCAACAGAAGGAGAACAGGAAGATATTATCCTTTGTTAGGAGACAGATGTCATCAATTGACTTCTTTGCAGGGATGGAGGGGGTGTCAGACCCTACCAAGGACCCGAGTGTACGATGGGCTTTGATGGGCTGGCAATGCTTGGCCCCAGGGGTAAAAGATGGTAGGAGGCCTATAGACGCCAATAGACTAGCAAGGATATTGGGGATATTACCTCAAGTTTGTATATCCACTTATGAGAGGCAGCTGCTGAGGCTAACATATATCCTGGCATTCCTTGGGGCATTCCTAATTTTTGAACTCGTACCGGCCTCAAAGGCAGATAGAGAAGGAGGACTTAGCCTAGAGGATACAATAGTATCAGAAGACATGCTGCAAAAAGGGAGTACAAATGTACAGCATATTTGATTACCATGGGTGTTGGTGCAACCAAGTAATCTATTTAACCCTTTATACTAAAGTGCATACATCATATTAAAAAAATAAGAAAAATAGAGTGAAGCAACAATAGTAAGTAAATTATTGCCTTAAAAACCAGTATAAAAACAGTCAATGCTTCATCATTATAGATAAGCAGTGTTACAATACTAAAAAGGCGTTAAATTTGCCTAGCATGGCTGCGGGGATTTAGATAGTAAAGTGCTAATCCATGGTAATCCTAACAACAATAATGTTTTCTTCCTAAAATCCACACTGACTTATATACAATGAGGGCTGTGTCTATCACAAGAGTGCTTTCCACCTTAAGACCCAGGATTGACCAAAAAATGTTGCTACACAGCATGAAAAGAAAGGCCTGAGGTCGGACCTGAGAATGCGCAGTGCTGTGCTGTGCTGTGGTACCGTGTGCCCAACTGCTGGCAAAGCAATTTCAGCCATTTGGCCCATGGTGTTTTATACGCCGGACAAGCAAACATTGAGTGGGCAATGCTTTCTGTCAGGGCCTTGCAGCTTGGGCAATTTTTCTCATTGCTTGCGCACCATTTTGCTGTCGCTTCGCGAACAGGAAGGGATCCATACCTAAAATGCATATACAGCATTCTATCTCTTGGTACCTTGATTAGGTCAAGGAAGGGCTCAAAATATCTAGTCTGTTTGTGGGAGTAGAATTCTGTCATCATTTTGCCCACATTGGGTTTGCTGTTCTCTCGTTGGTCCACCCATTCCCAGTATAGGCATTTGAGTTCCTCTCTCCTTGAGGGTTCCTGACTGGCCCAGCAGCCACAAAGTCCTATGGCTGACAGCGTTCTTTTAATGTCACGTATCCAGCTTATTTCCCCCTGGTATCTAGGAGGATGATCTCAGTGAGGGCTTCAGCATAAGGGGAGAGCTCGGTGGTCTGCCTAATGTGAGCCCAAAAAAGTAAGGGGCATAGCCTAACTGCATCAACTATTGACTGCCTACCCTTATCGAGCAGCAAGGGGGGTGTGGGGGATATATTTGGGTGCCATAACCAGGTCTCTCAGGAATTTATGTTCTGACTTGCAGAGCTCATCTAATTTATCGAATCCCCAAACTTCTGCTCTGTGTCGTATGCTTGGAGGGCTGGAGCTACAGGCCTAGTGTGGGTACTTCTTTTATAACAATATGTGTTGGTTTTGGTTTTATCGTAAAAGTTTGGTCAAATGTTGACGGTTAGTCAACAATTAAAGATTGCAGTATCTGAAGTTTTAATGAAGACTACGCAGTGAAGACCAACTCTTTGCATGATGTGCTTTGTGGGGCAAAGGGGAAGGGGGTGGAGTCTGGCAGAATCTGGCTTGTTCGAATCTCATGTAGTATGCCCACTATGATAGGCATCACACGCACCTAGGGGTGTGGGGCCATTAATGGCATCCCTGTACGCGAGCCGGTATAAATCTTCCGGTTAAGAAAGATGGAGGGTGCGTCATCAAGGCGCGCGGCAGGTGACCCTCCCCAAAATGAGATAAAAGTAGGAGGACGAGAGAGGGAAGCCCTCTGTTGTCCTCGGCAGGGGATGCCCATGGAACGGACCAGCAACGTGTTACCCACCCACCCATCCCTAGGATTAGAGCTTTAGCTGGTGGGTTCCCGGGCAAGAGAAATGGTGGGGACTCCTTTTTGGCAGGGACTGTCTGGTATAGGAACAGAGCGGGCAGTCAATATGGTGCCCCGGGCTGGCGGGAGAGGGGACTGACCTGCTGGTGGTCCTAGACTCTACTGCCCTACCCGAGATGCCGAAGCATGTAGTAAGCAACTTTGGAAAGGGTACCTGGTGCACAGGAAACCCCGCGGGGGGCTAGGCGTTAAGCAGTGCCCCTGTGGAAGCGTCTAGGGGATGGACGACTGGTAGTTACCCCAGATGAGGGCAATACAAATTGGTTGTGGCCAAGCTGCATCAAGTGTGTCACTGGAGATCCTGAATTGTAAATACAATCTCAACCTGTGGCTGAAATGTATACTTCATAAGCCTACTTCTTTTATAACAGTGTGTGTTGGTTTGGTTTTATCATAAAAGTTTGGTCAAATGTTGACGGTTAGTCAACAATTAAAGATTGTGGTATCTGAAGTTTTAATAAAGACTACGCAGTGAAGACCAACTCTTTGCCTGATGTGTTTTGTGGGGCAAAGGGGAAGGGGGTGGAGGCTGGCCGAATCTGGCTGGGGCGAATCGCAAGTAGTATGCCCATTATGATTTGGTCTGAGAAGTCAGTACAGCTATATGCCACTCACTCTGGCTGCTCACATGGTAAGTTATTGGAGCTACACAAGTATTCCCTAGGTTTAGAAAACACTGTGATTTGCTGTCAGTGAGACTCTGCAAATAACTGTAATAGAGATGAGAGCCAACAGCAGCCAGCAGGTTAGCTCAATGAGCTGATCACTGTCTATTGGAAACTTTAGATGGCAAGTTCGAAATCCTACTTTGAAGAACATGTTTTTGTTTAGCAGAGGCGAAAATCTACTAAGTTGTCGTACGGATCCTTACAATATTATTAGACTTGACGTCCTTGGTGTGGTATTCCCCTAGACTATTGGCCTTCATGCCCTTGTTTTTTGCTAAACTTGCAAAACTTGTTTTTGTGGGCATTGAGCTCTGCACTTTCCCCCTGCTAATCAGTGGCAAAGTCTTTGTGATTTTTCCTCTAAACATGGTCAAATTGGCATACTCCCAATTGGCTCACTTAATTTACTTATAAGTCCCAGGTAAATGTCACTACAAGCGTCCGTGGACTATAAATTAAATTCTTCAAGCAGGTAGCAGCACACATTGTGCTACCACTAAAGCAGTCCTGTAAAACATGTCTCAGACCTGCCATTGCAGCCTGAACTGCAGTTTTACACTACCATTTTGACCTGCAAAATAAACCTTTTCCCAAACATACATTTCCTTTTTAATACCTATACATCACCCCTAAGGTAGGCCGTAGCCACCCCTAGTGGCCTTAAGATTTATATGTACTGGCAGAGAAGTATTCCTTAAGTCGATTTTTACTATTATAAGGCTCGTTCTTCCACAGTCTAATACTGGGTGGAGTTACTACAATTAATAAATGCTATCTTCAGTTTGGGACCAGACGAAGCAATTTTTAAAATGTCACTTTTGGAAAGTTGGCATTTTTCTGCCCAAACCGACTGGGCCTTTCGGCCAGGCGTCTGTTGCGGATTGAATATTTATTACAGGCAGGAGAACAAAGTAGGTCTACGTGTGATGAGAGAGGTTCTTCCTGACAAGATGGAAGAGTTGTTCTCTGCAATGATTAAAATTGAATTTGCCCTACCTGCAGAGCACACAAAGGAACCTGAAACCAGGCCTTTCCTTGCTTTAAACACCCTAGACCGTTTGGAGCAAGGACCAGCGGAAGGGGAGGAACTGACCAGAATCCATATTTTATGGGTGGGTGAGGGAATTCCCCATACTAAAGGCTGACAGCAGGTATATAATCAGACCTTCAGACCCTCTCCTCAGAACAGTTCTGGACCTATGGAAGATACAGAAGAAGGACTGCCCAGCTGTCTGAGGGAGGGACTGGTCTGCTGACTGATGAAGGAAGATTGCACCTGCCTGCCTTAAACACAGGCTACCCAGAGTGACTCGAAGGGTCAGGTGGTTGTGTGATCTTCAGGGATACAACACACTTCCAGAGGCCTCCATGCATCTGACCGATTGACTAGTGCCAACTCTTGCCTGGACCTGCCTAAAACCTTCTGTTGGCCTGTACAGGAGTCCTAATCCCCTATGAGGTGTATCTCAGGTCATGGGTTTTGGGCTGGCATTGGAGTGAAAAAAGGTGAAGAAATCGAAGTGATAGATGCAGAAGAAACAGTTGTTTTGGGCTCCTTGTGATTGCTAGGTGCCTCTTCATGCCAGTAATTGACCTCCCACGGGATGCTTCAGTAGGACCTGATCTTTGTGCTGGAAAAAAGTCAGTCCATGATGAACGCCAGTGTGAAGCTTTAGTGAGACCAGCTTGTTGTGCAGACAGCAGCAACCTGTTTCAATCAACAATGTAAATCTTTAGTGACCATTCTCTTCTTTGCAGCCCCCAACAAGGCGAACTGCAATCTTCAAGCAGGATTTTAAAAAGGAACTCTTCAACAGGAATACCTGGTACCTGACCCGCACTCTCCTTTGTGGTTGACCTGAACTTACTTGTGACTTTCTTCTGGTCCAGTGAGACCAGATAAACACCAGTGGCCCTTTGTGCTATTTTCACAAAAAGCTCTTAAAACTCACATCTCCGATTGTACTGATTAGATTTGTTTAATTTGGTGGAATTTTATTTATTAACATTTACTCTATTTTTCCAAATTTGTTTGACATTTTATTGGTGTTGTGTTCTCACTTGATTTCATTTCGAATGCTGCTTAAATATATTGCACATAGCCTCTAAATTAAACCTGACTGCTTCTGTGTGAAGCTGCCCGAGGATTAATCACAGGTTTTTTTAATGACTTATGTGGTTCACCCTGACAAGGATTGTGTTTATTATTTGAGTGGGGCTTCCACCCCTCTTAATTAGTAACTCAATTTCTTACAATTATATTTACTTATGTGGGTAATTAATGACCTTTAGTGTCTGATAAGGGGAGATGTAACAAGAATCATGCTAATTGTCCACAGATGAACTAGTCCCATAGACATACTTTTTAAACAAAAATAATTTCTTTATTGCATTTCCAGTAAAATGACATCAATGTGCAATCTCAATTCCCAACAAAGACCCCCTCCCCCCCATCTGACTATAGCCGCCAACCGTCGTACATTTATCACTATTACGTTAGATAGGTCGCTAACATACACAGCCAAACAGCCAAAAACCCTTAGTAAGGGCAGGCGGCGCTTTTCAACGATTATGTATCTCATGGTTGGTAAGAGAGACCGTAATATGCGTGCAAGTATAACACGATAGCAACTGCTAGAACTGTCCCAGCCCTTCCACACGTCACATCACCCCACTCCCTGTGGCGGTGCGGGTGCGTCACCATCTCTCTTGCTCGTCAAGTATGTGTGGTAGAGACTCCAAAAATGTTTGGGCCTGCTGGTGGGGAGCTGCAGTTTACTATAATTTTCGGATTGAGTACAGAAATAAAGCATGTCGTATGCCCAGCGTTTTGGTGTTGGTAAAGGGCCTCTCATCCAGCAGCAAGCCAGCACTCTGCGGGCCATCAGAAGACCCATATCAAACAGTCGCCTAACTGCTCTAGGTAGTTTTTTAGTGTAACCCAATACAGCCATCAGGGGATCAGGTGTAATGCCAACCTCCGTTAGTGAACTTATTTCGGCGAAGATTTTCTCCCAAAAGCCCCAGACTCCCGGACATTGCCAAGCGAGGTGCAGGAAATCCGCCTCAGGGGCACTGTACCTTTCACAACATGCCGAATCCCGCAGGCCATATTTGAAAAGCCGCACCGGGGTGTAATATACTCTGTTTAAGAATTTAAAGTGGATTAATCTGTGTCTGCCATTCAAAGAGACCTTCTTAGTGACTGTGCAGCAGTAGCGCCATGTGTCATCATCTAGTGCTAGGCCCAGGTCAGTCTGCCATGCCAGCCGCGCCGTGGTGTATGGGTACCGGGCAGGCGTTTGTGTGAGTTTGTATATACTGGACAGCAGCCCTCTAGGTGTTGTGGTTTTGAGTACATGTGGAAGCTCAAGGACCTATGGGGGTTCCGCCATGTCTCCACCTAATAGGTCACCCAAAGCGCTGCCTCCCTGTGAAACTGGAAGCGCGTCAGCAGCGGAGGAGGTGCGCTGGAGCCCAATACCTGTTCCCATGTCTTAACCACTCCATCTACAAATAAGTCTCCCGCCGTGTGTATGCTCAGGGTGTGCTGCGCTGCAATCACTCCCTTCTCCATGAGCGGTGGGAGCCAACTAGCCCAATCTACCGGCATAATCGGTGAGTATAGCAGTACCCCGCCCTGCATCCGCAATAGGCTGTGCCATGCATGATTGGTAGCTGTCAGGAAATCAAGGATGCCTGTTCTACGATCAGTAACCCTGAAAACAGTGTGAGGGAGTCTATCTGGTCGTGCAAAAATGGTCTCCATTCGCACATGAGGTATGTTTCTGTCGCCATGTAGCCATGTGTGTAAGTGTGACGCCTGTGCTGCTCGGTAGTACGCTTCCATGTCTGGGGCTCCCAGCCCGCCCATTGCGTAAGGCTTAATAAGTGTAGTCCATTTGACGCGTGGCTGGCCGCCCGCCCAAGCCAGCTTCGTCATTTGTTGTTGTAGGCGTGCAAAAAAGGATTTGGGGAGGACTATTGGTAGGGTAAGGAATAAGAACAGGAATCTCGGGAGCACGACCATGTTCATTAAGGATATGCGTCCCATCAGAGATAGCGGAAGTTTGCTCTACTGCACCACATCATCCTCCAATCTACTCACCGCCGTGCCATAGTTGGCTCTAAAGAGAATTTCCGAATCAGTGTGTAAATGTATCCCTAGATATCGAATCGTATCTGTGGTCCAATGGAGAGGGTATTCCATTTGCGTTTGTTGCGTGAGCGGTGTGAGCGGAAAGGCGAGCGACTTGGTCCAGTTGACCCGATGCCCCGAGAGCACTCCAAATCGCACCACCTCACGGAGCACAGACGATAAGTTGTTGTCTGGGTCAAGAATGTATAGCAAGGTATCATTGGCGAACATCGAAACTATTATCCTGTAGCCCGGGAAGCCTATGCCTTCATTTCCGTGGTATTCCCGCAATGCGCAGGCCAGCAGCTCAGCTACCAGGGCATATAGGAGGGGCGAGAGAGGGCATCCCTGTCTGGTGCCTCTGCTAACAGGAAATGGGTCCGTAACCAGGTCCCCCATGCAGAGCCGCGCTTTCGGTCCATGAGACAGTGCTCCCAGCATTTGCAAAAAAGGCTGTCCCAAGCGCATACGTTGCAGCACCTTGCGCATGAAGGGCCATTCCACAGAGTCGAAGGCCTTCTCCATATCGAGGAAGACAGCTAGTGCTTTCATATCCGGTCTGACATGTTGAATCACTCCCAAGACGGTACGTATGTTATAAACTACGTTTCTGCCAGGGACAAACCCCGCCTGTTCTGGGGCGACTAGACCGTCCACAAGCAGGTCCAAGCGAGTGGCCAGTACCTTTGCGAACAGCTTGGCATTGACATTAAGCAGCGACCGAGGCCTATACAAGCTGCACTCTTCCTGGGGTTTCCCCGGCCTCAGGATGGTAACCAGAAGCGCCTCCCTCATTGAGTGTGGCATGCTGCTCTCCACGCATATGTCATCAAAGAGGGCCGATAGGTGTGGTAATAGTTGATCTTTGAAGGTTTTGTAGAAGCCCGCCGTTAGGCCGTCAGCTCCTGGTGCGCTGCCCGATTTCATACTAGCTAGCGCGTCCAATATCTCGTCTTTATCAATCGGTTGCATAAGGAATTCCCTGTCATAATCGGCCAGGGAAGGAATGTCTATATGACTGAGATAGTCATCAATTTCCTCTTCCATATCCCCCACTTTCGAGGAATACAAGTCCGAATAGTAAGATTGGAAAGTCTCAGCTATTTCTCTCTCATCTGTAGTAGGAATTCCCGCAGCAGTGTGAACCATAGGAATGTGTTGGCGCCGCCGCGTCCCTTTCACAAGGTTGGCCAATACCGCGCTCGGGCGCTCCCCCTCCCCGTACACCCGAGCAGTGGAGTATTTGCTCATGTGGCAGATCTCCCTGTCCGCCTCCTCATGATACTCCGCCAATAGTGTCTTTATTTCAGCGCTTACTGCGTCATCTGTGAAGAGGCACTGTCTGCGCTCCAATACTTCTAGCTACCCCTCTAGGACCGCCAGTCTCTGTCTAATAGCTTTAAGAATGCCCGAATGCTTTGACATCGCTACTCCCCGAATATAAACCTTAAAGGCCTCCCACACCACCTGGAAGCTTTCGACTGAACCTATATTCTTTTCAAAAAACAAGTCTGTGGCCTCGGCTAGTTCTCCCTTAAACACCGGATCGAGCAGTGAGTTTGGTGGGAATCTCCAAGTAAATGGCGGTATGAGTTTTCCTGGTATTCGAATGTCCATGAGGACCGGATAGTGATCAGACAGGGTTCTAGGCAAGACTCTGCAGTCTTTCACTAGGTTCAGTAGGGAGGAGGAAGCCAGCAAGTAATCTATCCTAGTGTGGAGATTATGGAAGGCAGAGAAGTGTGTGTACCCTCCCTTTTACGGATTCCTGGACCACCACACATCTCCCAGATCGAGGCAGGTGATTGCGCTCTGCAGCTCCAGGGCAGCAGCCGCAGGTCGGCGGGGAGGGCCAGAGGATCTGTCTAAAGTCGGGTCCATAGTGAGATTGAAATCACCCCCCCATAACAGTAGACTTGTTTGGCTCAAGCGTCTGATCTTGACCGTAAGAGTCTTGTAAAAGTCTGGTGAGTCAAAATTAGGACTAGCTAGAGGTGCGAGACTCTGTTATGTACGCTTTGAACTGGAAAACCATTGGGTTTGTTATAAAAGCCCTCACCCACCAACCTAGTTGGTGGCATGCTTCATCATCGGGCCCACCACAGTGACACCTAGCGTGTCCCGGGTGTGCTTCAACGCCAGAATTACTGCGGAGCTGGTATGATTGCTGAGTGTGCAGTGCAGTGAGTGAGAAAGTGAAATTTAAAAGCTATAAAGTGGGTCCCAGTACCCGAGGGTAAGATAGTTAAGTTTTATTAACTGGGCCCCTGTTAGCGGATAAAAAGGCAGTGAGACGTGCTGGGGAGTTTATGACCCCCTACGTCCAGTGTGGTCTACATGTTTCAGCCAGGCCTTTAAAAACTGGCTTTCCTCAGGATCAATGAGTGATGTGGTGCAATTAAATAATACTAAATGATAGTGAGTGTGTTTGTTTTTTAATGTGTCACACTCCCTAAAGTGCGTCTATATGTAGAGGGGGATTCCCAGCTTTGCGCTCAAAAAGAACTACTTCGAATATGAAGGCACATTTTACCTGCAGACCAACGGACCTCCATGGGCAGTGTTTTTGCCCCCAGCGTGGCCGGACTATATGTCCACCACTTTGAGCAGACCCATATCCATGGCCCCACCAACCCATACATCACCAACATCAGAATATGGCGCCGCTATATAGATGACATTCTCATCATCTGGGACGGCGATAAGACAACACTCGATAACTTCATCCTTTGGATCAACACCCGTGACGCTTACTTACGCTTCACTTGCTCTAGCAGCCAAAATGAACTGCCCTTTTTGGACCTCAACATCAAGGCGGAGGGAGGAGGCTTCACCACCACAACCTTCTACAAGCCCACAGCCAGGAACCCAATGGTTTTCCAGTTCAAAGCGTACATAACAGAGTCTCGCACCTCTAGCTAGTCCTTATTGATACACCATATATAAATTGTGGATTCAGACTAGCTTACCTAGTCCTCACTCTCTTCTTTGATCAAGCGAGTCAAAATTAGGGCCATATGTGTTGACTACTATCATGTCCGTTACTGGGCCGAAGCATCTAGATATAACAAATCTCCCATCAGGGTCCGCTTCCAGTGTATGGATCTGCAGTTTGGATTTTGGGTTAACCCACATCAAGACCCCTCTAGCGCTAGTGGTGAACCCCGCTACTGCAATGTGGCCCTCTAACCCTCTGTAACGGAGCATGCAGCTATGTGTCGGGAGATGTGTCTCCTGCAGCAGAGCTACGTCGATGTGTTGGCGTTGCAGATAGCTAACGACCTTCCTGACTTTACAGTGGTCGTTGAGGCCGCGGACATTCCAGGTAAGAATTGTCAGTTTAGGTGTGTGTGGTGGATACCCATCCGTGCTGGTGTCAGCCATTACTCCTTAGTGGTGGATAGTGAGCGTGTATATGTACAACCATATATAACCTGGTCATGTTGTGCACAGTCAGATCATACAATTCCCCCAACATAACATCATTAACTTCTGCAAATTGCAATATCACTGCTAAAGAGTTCCCCATAACCCCTCCACCCCCTCCCACAGCATACCAACCCCAACTTGGCCCAGCATGGTAACGTCCCCCTCCCAATTTACCTCAGTTACTCTCAAACAATCCCGTAGTGGGATCAACAGTGCACACAGCGCGGGGGCCAAGGTTGCCAGGTGGGCCGGCCGTTACTCCCGGCAGTGACTACTCAGTTGCCACCCCTACCGCTGACGCCCATTAAGGGTGGCGCCAGTGCGAGCCATCAGGGCACAGACAGGCCGCTACAACATGCACACAGCTCTGCGCTTCCCCCAACAATAGGATATCCAGTTCGGGTAAGTCCAGTGCTGCCCTGAATCTCTGTACATATACAATAAACAAGTAAACGTGTAAGCTCTAAGCCCTGCGGAAAGATGCAAATCAGAACAGTCTCACCAATATCTTGAATCATCAGGAGATCTTAGCGCTGCTCACATAGGCGTAGATTGGAAATACCCTAGTGTCCATGCGGTCCATATGGCTGTGCCAGGGCTCCTGGTTGCGGCAAAGCACGCCGCCAACTGCCAGGCGACCCATATTTAGCAGAACCACTGGTCGGTGCAGTCATTTCAGTCCTGTTTGTCCAGCTGACTGCCTGCGTCCTCCTCGTCATTCTGATTCCTAGGGCTGCCTTTGCGTTCCTTCGTCCAAACTTTCAGCGCCTTGTGTAGGTCTTTAGGATCCATAAAAATATGAGAGTGACCTTGTCGGTTGATTCTTAATTTCGCTGGATAAAGCATAGCATAGTCCAATCCCAGGTCACGGAGCTGTCTCTTATACGGGGCAAATTGTTTGCGTTCTTCTTGCACCCTCGCGGTAAAATCCGGGTATAGAGAGATGTTTGAGCCTTCGTATTGTAGAGTTCCTTTCTCTCGGGCTAACTGTAAGGCCGTGTCTCTATCTCTGTAATTTAGTAGTTTGGCAATGATTGGCCTCGGGGGCGTTCCCGGCTTCGGGCGCGGGCCCAGAGTGCGGTGTGCTCGTTCGACTATGAACATTGGGGAGAACACCTCCGTTCCCAGCAGCGTCATCAGCAGTTTCTCAACAAAGAGCTCCATTTTACCTGTTTGCATGGTCTCTGGCACTCCCGTGATCCGTATGTTCGATCTTCGAGAGCGGGCCTCCAAGTCCTCCAACTTGTCTTGTATGGCTTGCAGTATTCTGTTGTGCTGCTTTTGGAATTTATCTTGTTCCGTTTGCGCCTCTTCGACCTCAGTTATGCGCCTCTCCGCCATATCTAGTCTCTCTGTATGCTTGTCAACTCTCTCGGTCATGCGGTCCATGCGGTAAGACAAGGCATCTATTTTAGAGCCTAAGGATGCTATGCTGTCTTGGAGGCCCTTTTCCATCGACACCAACAGCGTTTTAATGTCTGCGTAGAACGTGCCTTCAGCTCCTTTCGCCTGGAGGTCCGACTCCATCATCTGCGCCTCCGGGGCCCTGGCGCGACGCTGTTCGAATGGTAACTTGGTTTGGGTCTTGTCGCCCTTGCCCATTCTGCTCTCAAGTCTTCGGGTGGCGCCCTCTACACACCCCGCTATATTTCGGTGGTGCAATGCGGTGTGATTATGTCGTTCGTCCTCCCACCACTCAGCCGCCTCAGTAACCAGTGTCCAGGGGGTCCCAAAGCCTCTCTCCACGTGCTTGGTCCTGTAGGCTGGGGCACTTCAGGTTTATTTCTGTTGGGGCCCTCTGTGTGAGTGGCTGATGCAGAGACTCCGTGTAGTCAGGCCCCAGGGCTCCTATGTCGCGCTCCAGGAATGGGTCAGCTGGGGGCTCCGCCAGTTGGCAAGCGATCGTATAGGCCGAGTTGTCACTTCCCGCCGCTCCGCAGGTGGGCCGCGATATCTCCTCTGCCTTTCGCGGCACTTCGCCCCCCACCGGGCCAAAGTCGCCGCGACCGGCCGCACGCCCTAGCACGCAAGGCGGCCGCCGCGGATGCGCGGCCTAGTTCACGAGCGCACTCTCACTCGCTGCAAAAAGCCGCCGCGGCTCCGTTTCTCCGGATTTCAGCGGCGGAGACCTCCAGTTGTGTGCGGCCACCTCCTGGACCCGTGTAGGCTCCCACCAGCAGGATATTTTAACGGATAATTGGGGCGTTAGTGCGGAGCGTCTCTATCACGGCAGTGTCCGGCCAGAAAAGTTTGTGAGGTCTGCCAAATTCCACAAAATCATCTGTCATCTGCCTCATCTGATCAGTTCTCCTTCAGATCATTGCATAATATATAGTAGGCATATCACGTGCTAATCGGCCCACCACTTTGCCCCCCCTCCTTTTTCCCACCACAAAACACACCATACAAGTAGCTGGTCTTCACTGCGTAGTCTTTATTAATTCTCAGATAACGCCATCCTTTATGCTGATAAACAGACATCAGTAGACCAACTTTTATTACAACCCAACCAACACACATTGATAAACATAGGGTTGTGCAGTATTCATTTTACCATTGTATTTACAAATCTGGATCTCCCGAGCAACGCTTGATGTGGGTTGTACCAGCAGGCCACAACGCCACACTTGATTCAGGTTGTACCAGCAGGCCACAACCCATCTCCATTGCTTCCAATGTGAGGTAACTACCCAACGTCTACCTCTAGCAACGGCCACCAGGGCACTGCTTTGCGCCTTTCTTGCGCACCGGTTCTCACCAATTTTCTTCCTACCAAGCACCGGCATCTCGGGTAGGGCCGGAGAGTCCAGAACCACCAGCAGGACGGCCCCCTCTCCCGCCAGTCCGAAGCCCCCTTGACTGCCCTCCCTGCTCCAGGATCAGACAGTCCCCACCAAAAAGGAGTCCCCGCCCTTTTCTTGCTCGGGACCCCACCAATACTACCTTAGAAATTAGGGTTGGGTGGGTGGGCAACTCGATACAGGCTGCTACACGCTGGGAACCCGAGGCGAGAGGACAAAGAGGACTTCACCCTCGTGTCCAGTGTTTTTATCTCTTTTCCTGGAGGGGCCGCCTTATGCATCCTAATGACGCGCTAGGTGCGTCCCTGAGTCCTCAAATTACCTGGCGACCCCTCCTACTCCCCATGCTTGCCTCTCACACAAGAATGCCACGAAAGGTGTGCGCCCCCTCTCAATACTTTACTTCCTGTGGTTACACCTCCTGGGTCACCTCATCTTGCCAGACCACTCAGTCCATTTAGGAGGATTGTCACGAGACATAAAAAAGACACATATTACAGAAAGAGGTGGTGCAAAGCACATACTTTGTCAGACCATCCGGCACATGTGTTCTTCAAAACAATGATCTTTTAGCACTAAGCACATGAACAAGTTCAAGAGGACAGTTTGCCATAGCAAATGTTCCCAAAGTGTCGGCTTTGTTGCTGTTAGTCCTTGCAACAAGTGAGAACTCTTCTAGTAAACCACAATTTCGCTTTACATTGTAAGTTTATGAATTTTTCATGCAAGTGTAAGGAGGCAGCACAGAATAGTGATGGAAGCAGGCCTACTATAAAGTACATTTAAAATGTGCAGAATAGAAAATAATAGAGGCATACATTTCATAAAAGAAAATCAGTATTCAAATATTCTTACAGCTTATGCGCACTCTGATTATTGTTATTTGTTGGATTGCAGGGATCACGTATAAGTATGGAATATTAATGCATTTTCAAAGTACTAACTTTTAAAATTATTTTAAATTAGAAAATATTGATATCATTTCAAATGATTTACATTAGTACATACATAAAGATCATAACTCGAAGGTTCAGACAATTACACTAAATATGACTATGCAACACCACTTTCTTCTTGTCACTTTCAATGCACATTTTCACATATGAAATGATGAAATTCAGAATGAAACCCTTCAAAATCAAACGTAAAATTATCTAAATCATGTTAGTATTTCATTATTCCTTCACACACATTATTATTTCAATAAGGATGATTAGGAATCGTATAACTCATGAGTAGATCACATTAACTTGTTAATGCACGTTAAACTATTAACCTATATTATTTATTGCATATGATTTCATCTGTCCTACAAATTATCTGCCTGCTTTTACGATGCAGTAACTATATTTTCAAACATATTAATTTTCACGACTCTACAGTGTGATTAGTGCATTTTTATTCATGTGCTACCCAAGATGTCTCATAATCAGTTTAGATATGTATCAAAGGACATAGCTGCTTATCATCTGCACGATTACCCCCTCTGAGGGAGAACTAAGCCATCACACCATTCTTAGCTGATGTCACACATTACAATTCTGTAGCCTTCATTAATTTTAATCTAGACACTTCTAGACTCTTCATTTCATCGTAGTATCCACTTTGTCTATCCTCTAATTCTATTTCAGCTCTTTTCCTTTTTATTCCTCTTGTTTGTCTTTGTTTTCAAACGCCTATATATCTTAAATATGAAAATCAAAATTATTACAAAGATAGCTATTGTCAAGATGGACTTCTAGATTTTTCCCAACAATACTTTGCCCAAATATGAAAACCCTCTTGCTATAGAGGAAAACCCTTTCCCTATAGTTTCCCAAGCACCATCAGCCTTTACATTTTTCAAGTCTCTTTCAAGGTGTGTGACATTCTTAATATACCCCTTCAGGTCTTTACTTTTGTCTGGAACGTAAGTGAAACAATGTTGCACTTTAAACCTCCAGCAGACCCGGCCTTCTTTGCGAGAAAGGCTTCTAAAGCAAGACGGTTTTGAAGAACCATAGATCTCAAAGTAATCATTTCAGTGTCTATTGCCAGGAACCCACCAGCAGTGTCAGTAGATACCTTGTCTACAACTGTAGAAAGCTTACAGATCTTGCGAAAATTTTGTATCACTCCAGCAGATGGTATTATGTCTCCAAAAATGTCTCCAACTATTTCACTAATTCGTGCACCTCTCTAAAATCGTGTGTGCATTACGTAGCTGCTTTCATCAGATTGACCCACATGATAAATTTTTAGAAAAACTATTCCAATGTTACAGGATCCATACTTTCTTTAGGCAGCCTGTAAAAGGCATTTTCCCCACAATTGTAATTAATTCCAGGGAACACTCAATCTATACCTCCCAGGAACAAACCCCAATTTATCAAGACTTGAAATGTATGGCCACATGCACTGGAACCAACAAAGTTAATATTAGCTTCAGTTTTATGTCACAATGTACATAGCTTACCTCTACGTTACCAGTCTAAAGCTATAGCAGCTTGGTTTCCCATTGCTATAAACTCTGGCTCTTTAAGTGTCCAAGATGGAATTTTAGAATGATTTGCAAATTTGCTCATATTTTCTCTGCGTCTATCTCCTACTGAGTCTACAAGCTTCTTTTCTACTTTGTGTAAAATACATGTTAAGCTATGTCGATGTGCATAGACTGTATCTAAGCTATGTTTAGGTTTGAAAAATCCTCCCATCATTTCTGCTGTTTTAGTATCAGGCACAGAATGAAAATGTTTTCTCACAGGTATTTCATTAAAGATTAGAGTAATAAACCTGAAATTGTCCTTTGCCATTAAATAAACTAGTTATTAAACGACACGTAATTCCATAGGTCACACAAAGGTGGTGATAAGTCGCACCTTCAGATACTGATTTAGGCAGCTGCATGCACACATAGCAACCATGAGCATCCATGGGCTCCACATATTCATATAAAAGTTTTGTAAATACATTCATTGAAAAATCACCAGTGGACACATCCCCATGTAACAGTTTCTCATCTGATCCACTTAGAATGTTTGGTTGGATGAAGGAATTCTAGGCACAGTAGCAGGCTCAATTGTTATCATGTATAGATGGTGTGGTAAATTCAAAGCTATAAAAAGTTTTGAAAAAAATAGCAAGTATACATGCACATACACATTTGCATTTCGATGATATCACATTTGTATCGATCACTTCTCTGAAATCAGACCTCGGAACTTCTGATATAATTTGGATTCAATGTTTTAGGAGCTTTGCACACATAGGCAAGTTCAAAACACTTTCTGGGAAGGCTTTTCAATAAAGTCTCTTTATAGCACATTACTTATAGCCTTGTAAATTATTTTCTCAGCAATAGCTCAGTTCTTGTCTGCTGTGTCTTATTTCCTGCACAAATTGACTCAAGTTCTTTTTTTCTATAAATCAATTTCTAGTTTCAACGAGAACACAGCATTGTCTCAAGGCGGCTCATGCAAACTTGAATTGTTGTAGCAAAAGGTTTGATATGCTTTCTCCGAGTAATTTAATGCCAAGCAAGTCCATTCAGGTGCAGTGTGTCTTTCACTTGGTATTCTAGCTCTTTCGGTCCTTCTCACTGATGATCCTTCACCATCACTGTCACTTTGATCAGACTGACTAGTGACTTCTGCAATTGCTTGTGGTAATTTTCTCTCTGTCAAAATGCGTCTCATTTTTCTGTTCTTTTGGGCCAATGGTCTCTGGGTATTATTTGCGTTTCAGGTGCACTAACCCCTTTGACTGGGCCAAATCTCACCAGTCAGCCCTTTCTTTTGTGAATCTCTGGTGCATACAAGAGGAGACTCCCACAGACCCCTGCAGAACAAGTGCACAGAATCCCAGTAGCTTGTGTGCCCTCGACAGATTGGCTGTCCTTAGTCGGGTGTCTCTCTTCATCCACCGATACATCCAAAACAGGCACCGTATCTTCGGGGGGACATTGGACTCTGCAAGTATGCGCAGTATGCACCCAGTTGGAGAGACCACCACACTTAACCGGAATTGTGGTTACCAGAATTGTCTGGAACAGCCCACACCAACAAGGCTCCAAGCATGATTTGCACACATGTTTCTACACCAAGACCCGGTCACCGGGACTAAGGTCATGGCACTGCTCCTGTTGAGGCCATGTTGCAGCTACCCCAACCTGCTGAGACACAGTGTGCACCACATCAGCCAGTCCTTTACAGTAATCGAGTAGCAAGCCATTTGTGATATTCTCTTAGGCATTGGAAATGACTGTATGCTGTCCTATAGCCCACTGTTTAATTATCAAGTGCAGGGATAGTTCCACTCTGCTGTCTCAAACTCACCAATACAAGAGGTAATGCATCAGGCCATTTCAGAGAAATTGTAGCACAAACATTCACCAACCTGGGCTTCAGTGCTCCATTTATTTGCTCCACTATTCCACAAGCATCTGATTAAAAAGGACCTCCTGACCTCTCTACATAACTCACTGTAACCGGAGTCCTTTTATCTGCATTTTGTTGTTGAGACACCATACAGCAATAACACAGTGTTCCTGGAACTGATCTCAATTTTTATTTAACCCATGTTTGTGGAAAGAGATGCATCATGGCATCTCTCTCAACATGTGCATGTCCATGATAGTATTGCGCTATAGGTGGTAGCAAACTGTCTGGCAACACAGGTCTTCCTTCAGTGTACTCTAATACCTCATCTTCCTTTCTCCTAGTGCAACCTGCTCTAATCCATCCATGTTTCTCTCCTTTTGGCACCACATCTTGCAATGCTTTTACCTTCTCCCAGGTATCAACTGTGAATAACAACAGTCTGCAGTCAGAGTTCTCTCCCATTGGATCTCTGCAGTAGTGCGCAGTCCCATTCGCATAGTGGTTGCCGACTGTAACATAATCATTGCCCTGCCACTGAGCAGAACACTTGAACATAGCAATTTGAGCAGGCAATTGAAGTGACAGCAGGAGCTTCAGTACACTTTCCCAGTTTCTGATGGGGGAACCAGATGATGTTGTGAACCCTCTCTGTTACCACAATTGCCTGACGTCATGTACAGCACCAAATCCGTAAGGATTGTTGGTGACACCAGTGACCCTTGTTTGGTCAGCGGTATTACAGGCTCACATCAAGGCTACTAACTTGGCCACCTGTGCATAAAATACTCCTTGCAACCACGATTTTCAACCACACCTGCAACTGTATTATTGGCATATGCAGCTTTCAGGTTTCCTTCCCCATCTCTCAGACACAATGTACTTTTATTTTTTTTAACTGCACGCGTACTTTTCCATTCTTTCAGACTACTGATTGGTTTTGACAAATCAGACGCTAGCCTGGGAGGAGCCAGTTGTGCCCCCGCTATTTTATACACGCCGCTGCGTGGATGCACCTTCTACCTGAGGTTACATTGCGCTGTTGTCGATTGGAGGGTTGTGTTACCGGGAAAACTGTAACTGCTGCTAATTGTCACAAATCGTAAAAAATGTTTTAACTGCACTCATACTTTTCCATGCTTTCTGACTACAGCCATTTTCAAGTGCTGATTGGTTGGTTTTGACCAATCAGACAATAGCCTGGGAGGAGCCAATTGTGCCCCCGGCTATTGTACGCTTGCCGCAGTGTGGACCTGCATCAGACGGGTGTAGCAAGCACGCCGCTAGCATGCTAAATGCTCGCCAAAGACAGGCCCTTCTGCCCCATCCGCGCCTGGACGTCACCAGGTGCCAGACACTCTGCCCCTTTGTATAGTCACAGGATAACCTATTCTCCGGAGGAGCTCCTATCAGTTAAGGCTTAGTCTAATCCATGTACCAAACATGCCTAGGTCCCAGAGGTGGGCTTTTTTCATTGTGAGTTTAAACTGGGGGTGGGCGGTCTGACTTCGACACAACTCTCTCACATTCTCAGGGTTTAAATTCCTCCGTTTAAACTGCCGGTCCCTTGTCAAGCACCATGCAGAATTGTTTGACCTGCTGCAGGAGGAATCCCCAGATGTTCTGTTTCTAATGCAGACCTGGATGATGCCGGGCTCTGTAGCCGAGCCATGGTTGGCTCTGCCTGAAGGCTACACTGTGAAGCAGTTTACCAGAGTTAGTAACGGAGGGGGCATCAGTTCTTAGCGCTGGGATGCTTCTGATTAGCCATGCGCTCTACAAATGTCCATCATATCATATCATATCATGGTAATTTTAAAGGAGCTCCCCTCCTGCTGTTTCCCCAGGAAGATTATCCCGTATTGTGAAAATGCCCTCTTTAAAATTGCCCTCAACTGTAAGCTCACAGTTTCTGGTCTGCTAATTTATTGCCCTCATGGCCCATCCAGAGCATTTAAGGAAGCTTTTGTTAATCTGCTCACCATATTGGCTAGTAAGTCTAGTAAGTCTGTACATTTTAACATTCTGGGGGACCTTTACCTCCATTTCGAAGATAACCACAACAAGGAGGTGGCCAACTTTCTAGAGGATCTGGAAGTCTGCCAGATGTTGCAATGCATTCCTAGTTCCACGCATTTAGCAGGGCAGCAATTAGACCCTGTATTTTCTAACTTACCCTCAATGAAGGTTCATCCCCCTCTCCCCATGGCCTGGTCTGTCCACTCCTAATTTCTATGTCTCTACGGGGTCAAGGCCAATCACAGCCAAGGCCAATCACAGCGGATTCACCCTCATGCTATTGTGAAATGCTTGTGGCACAAACTGGACACAGACCATCTGAGCGACCTTTTGCTAGCACAAAAGCCCCAGCTGCCGCCAATATAGAGGCAACAAATTATCTTTTTCAAGCTTGGCTTACACACACCCTTGATAGCTGCATTCCCGCTAACCTTACCCACAGGAAAATAACTCAGATCAACCCTTGGTTCAAGAGTCCCTGACCTTTGCAAGCTGTAAGGTGTTGGAACAAGCCTGGACACGTTCCTATGATCCAGACTTAAAAAGACAGTATAACGCATTCATCTAAACTTACTACAAGCTAATCTGGAAGTCCAGGGCTGATTATTTTGCATTTAAAATCAAAGATAGCAGTAACCCTACGTAGCCCATCTTATCCCTTCTTAATGGTCTGAACAATTCCAACTCGGTAGTTGAACCTTCCATCATCTCGAATGCCCAGTGTGTGAGTTGACTATCTACTTCAATAACAAGGTAGAGAATATTTATAAAAACTTCTAAATCACGTATGGCAGCATGAGCTGTAAAGAAGGGGCGATCCCATGGGTCCCTCAATACACTCATTCCCTTTATTATCCCTGGCAGAGGTAGGTACCCTCTGCAATAAAATTAAATCTTGCTCTTCAAACGACCCTATGAAACCTGACCAGTTCTGAAAATTCCATGAACAACTTTTGCCGGTGTACTGTGAGCTGTCTCTGGCTATGGCTACAGTACTTAGCACATGGAAGCATGCCAAAGTTCCCCCACTGCTGAAGAAACTTTCCTTGGACGTATCTTAACCTGAAATGTATGGCCCCCATCTCTCGGCTCCCATTCTTGGCTAAGGCCACTGAATCCTTTGTTAGTTTAATTCCATCCTAACGAAATACGTAGAGTCCAACGAGATACTGGACTCTTCACAGAATGTTTTTAGATTGCACCATAGTACCGAATCTGCCCTGTTGGCAGTGATGGAACACCTACGGAGCTCTTTAGATGAGGGAAACACCTCAGCCCTGATCTTACTCAACCTCAGCGCCACGTTCGACACAGTGTCTCATGATATCCTGCTGAGGTGCTTATAGGAGATTGGTAGCAGAGGCACTGTACCATCCAGGATAACATAATTTCTGGATGGCAGATAATTTCAGGTTATTGCACCCCTTACTGCTCTCAGGAATATGCTGTCCGCTATGGAGTATCTCAGGAATCAACACTGAGTCAGACGCTTTTTAATATCTATATACAACCCTTTACGGTGGTGGTGAAAAGCAGAGGAGTGTCATTAGTATCCTATGCGAATGACACTCGGCTGGTAATCTCCTTCTCCAACAACTCTAACCAGAACGTAATCAAATTTCATAAGGATATGCTGGCTATAGCAAACTGGATGTTGGCAAATTGCCTGCAGCTCAATGCCAGCAAATCCGAAATTCTGCTACTAGGAAAAGATACTGACTTATGGATCGACCAGTGGTGAACTGACGCACTTGGGCCCGCTCCTTGGCCCAACAAGGTTGTCAAAAATCTGGTCATATGGCTTGACAACGCCTTGCACAGACAGGGTTTTGTTTCGGGCTTCTGCGCGGACTTAAGCCTCTGCTAGGGTTTTTTGACCCACAAACATGGCGAATCATTATCTATTCTACGATTCTCTCTAGATTGGATTATTGCAACTCTCTGTATCTGGGTGCTAATAAATCTGGGATACATCGTCTTCAGAGGGTGCAAAATGTGGCTGCATGTACTCTTTGCTCTCCCCAAATTTTGTTCAGTGTCAAAACTCATTCCTAAATTACACTGGCTGCTGATGGACATGAGAATACATTTCAAGACCTTGTGTGAAGCCCACAAAATCTTTACCCATCAAGCGCCTCCTATCTTGTATGATCTTCTCTCAGTATATACCGTGCCATAAGCTGTGCTCCACGGATCTGTACCTGGCATCTGTCCCCCAAGTCAAAAGAGCAAGAGTTGGAGGGGGCTCCTTCAGGGCGATGGCATCAGTGGCATTTTGAAAGGCCATAAAAACCTGTCTCTTTCCAGGCTATCCTCTGCCATCCTGTCTTCATCCTGCAATGCTGTTTCTGGTCCTAGCGCTGGGAAGCCCCACTGCTGGGGCAGCCATGTGCTTTACAAATCTTTAAACATAACATAGAATACATCAACAAATAGCACATGATCTATTCAGGCAAAGGTTATCAAGAATGATGGGATGGGGCTTTGTTCACAGCTAAGTCACGTCCAGACAATCATGATCAGCTTAATCAATCACAATCTACTTTCCAGGAAGGGGCATCAAAGTTGCAGGAGTCAGACTTGTGCATCTCATCAACGTAACGTTCTCAGCTCCCAAAATGATTTGTTCCTACTTTGTGAGACGGCTGTTAGTAAGTTGTTGCATTCGAGTATGAGTAAGCAGCACCTCCACTGAGTGGGGCACATGTACTTTCAATGGATGGTCTATGACATTGCACTCACTTTGTTCCAAACTCACAAGTGCTAAAGCAATGGCTTTCATGCATCCACTCAAAACAGCAGGTACAGGATCAAGAATAGCTGAAAAATGTAGCTACATGTCTACACCCAGTACCATGCATTTGAGCTATGATTGACAATGTGCAACCTTCACGCTCACTACAGAACAGAATAAAACTCATTATATTCAGGCAGTCCCAAAGCTGGAGCTCGACAAAGACTCTCCCAGAGTTCAGTTAAAGAGCACATGCAATTATCATCCAAAAGTCCCGGGTCAGGCACTTCTTTGTGAGTCAACCTCTGAAGAGGCTTGGCTGTCAGAGAAAAATGTAGAATCCATTGGCGACAATAGCCAACCATTCCCAGAAACGTCCAGGTTTCCTTTATGTACCGGATGGACTCATGTTCAGTACTGCCATGATTCTGTCTTGAGACACTTTCCTTGCTCCTTTCTCAATATGGTGTCCTAGATACATAATGTCCCTTCTGCAAAATTGCAATTTAGACGGGGACACCTTATGTCCATTCTCTGCCAAATGGTTCAGTAAACAATAGATTTGTGTGTGCAAGCTTCTTGTCCACTTTACGATACAAACAGGTCATCAATGTACTGGACAAGGGCAGAATGATTTGGGATCACTAGAGACCTAGAATTGTTCTTGAATGTCTTATTAAATATCAATGGGCTCCCTCTGTATACCCTTGTGGGAATCAGCAGCATGCCAAGACATGACTGCTGAACCAGAAAACAGAAGGATATTGGCTATTCTCATGCACTGTGATCGAAAGGTAGGCTTGGCACAAATCCCGACAGAAAACCACACAGCCTCAAATGGAATTTGAAACAATATTACAACTGGATTGAATACCACTGGACAACATCAAACCACAATCTACTTATGAATAATACAATATTTACCATTTGGTTTCTGTAAACTCATAATAGGAGAGTTACATGGACTTTCTATTATTTCTTTCAGGATTCCTTGCTCAATCATCAAATTAATCAAGGGAGCAATTCCTACAATGGTTTCTGGCCTCAAATTATATTGTGGGATTTGGAGAAATTCAGTATTTGGCTTTACAGTGATTTTCACTGGATGCAAAAATTGGATTAGACCAGTATCCTTTCCTTTAAAGTCCCAGACTTCTGTTAAAACAATAGGACTTCTCCTCCCACTACTCTAAATGCAGCCCAGGTCTATTCAGCCCAGCCCTGATTCATCCAGGAAAGGCAGGACACACCTCGAACCCCCAGTGGCTGTCCGAAGAGAATGCATATCCTCACCCCTGTCACACCAAAAGCCAGTCAATCCACAACCCAGCTGAGGCACACAGGATGGCTAAGCAAGAAAGTACCTTCTTCAGGTATAGGAAACTCAGTTTCTCTATTTTGTTGCAATGGGAAGATATACCTGTAAAACGTTACCAAGTATTCACCATTCTATCCTATGGGACAGATAGCCTTTCAACAGTGAAAAATGAAATATACTGTAGTTCTCTATCAGGGCATGTCACACACACCAGCATATGTCCTACCTGTCCAATACACTGCACCCTGCCAATAGGGGTACCTTGGGCTTACCATAGGGGTGACTCCCATGTCATAAAATGGAAGGTTAGGGCTTGGCAAGTGGATGCACTTGCCAAGTCAACATGGCAGTAAAAACTGCACGTAGACACTGCAGTGGCAGGTCTGAGAACCCTTTGAACAGCTGCTTGTGTGGGTGGCACAATCCATGGTGCAGGCTCACTAGCAGCATTTTATTTACAGGCCGTGGCACTCTCAGTGCACCTTACTAGGTCTGACTTGGACAATGCTGTCTGTACCTCCAACCAGGAAGCTGGGCCAGAGACGACCAAACTGGTTTGTACTGAGCACAGACACTCTCTGCCCAAGAGAACAAAGAGAAATGCAGTATAAAAATTGGGGCCTAGGCCCCTGAAATTTAGAACTTGTTTGGATCAAGGAACCTGCTGAGGAGAAAAGCTGTAAGAACTGCCAGTAGGAGTACTGTGTTGTTACTTTGCTAGGCTGGCCTGCAGTTGCTGATTCTGCCTTAGGCTGTGAAAGGACTGGACTGAATTTTCTCAACTTGTTGCTGAGTATCTTCAAGGGATTGAAATAGAGCTTGACTCCTGTTCGTGAAGTCTCAGGGACAGCATAGACGTCACTTACCTCTTGCTATCACTGCTGGAATGGTAGTTTCAGTTTCCACAAAAGGGGAAAGCAGCGGACCTCTTCACCGACACCGCTACTGGCTATCTGGCCTGAAGGCATTGCCGAAGGCACCACTGCACTTTGCACTGCAACTCTGGTCTCACTGCCCCCGCCGGCCGCTGCCACCACTGAGCCACTGCTCCTACCGTGATCTGTGAGCACCGCACTCCACAACGCCTCACTTCACTTCGCCGCCCTGGTCTCACGACAAAATCACTGCACATTGACCTCAACACCTGTGAACGCACTGTGGTTTGGGGGTACCGCTCGTAAGTCACACTATGCACCGCCCCATCCCACACCACAGTCTGGGCCAACCGATGCCAGCTTCCATCAACAGACACTGTTGCTTGTACCATGACCTGTCGGCATTGCAATGAGCACCACCTCACTCCTCACCGCAGCCCTCATCTCATCAACGCCGCTGGACTACGGTAACCAAGCCGTTGCCTGCACTTCGACTTGAGGCCTCCCTAAGCTGCACTGCTATGCTTCACATCGCAACCACAATGGTTGCCATGACCGGCCTGCACTGACGCAATCAAATGAAATTAAAGGTGATGTTTAAAAGTCTGCTAACACAAAAGTTAATCCGCACCACTGGGGTTGGCCGAAACAGTTGGATTCTGTTGTTTTCAGCACAGCTGTAACCCCGGATGGAGCTACCGGCTTCACGAAAATGTATTTTAAAGTCATTCTTGCAAAGTGCAAATATTTGATTACTATATGTTGATATTTTTATCATTTTGGTCTTCTTTACACAGCTAAATATTGGTTATTTTTCTAAAAATGGTGTGGTGTCCTTTTGTAGTCTTTCACTGTATGACTGGTGGTTATGCTTCATACACTGTCTCTGGGATAAGCCTATCTGCTTGTGCCAAGCTACCAAGAGAGTGAGCAGGGGTTATTTCAGTAGTGTAACCCTATTATCCTGACAGAAGGAAGTGTCCATATTTGAACGAAGATGCAAACCATTGCCAACCAGAGACCTCCATTTCTAACATTGGTTGTCAGTGGTGAGGATAGGCCTTGCGTTTGCAATTGGCCTACAGTAATTGGTGTACACTACTGCCATGTTGCAGCCCACTACATACCACATTCTGGTTCTTTTTGGCATATTTCTGATCTTCAAAGCAAAGAAATTCCTTTTCAAAGAGGTAAACGATAAGAGATGTGGATGTACAAGTAAATACTGTCACCAACCTAAAATCAGGATCATGTGGTATAGGTACTTGGTACAAGAAATGGTCACAACCGTTATTGACAAAAAGAGGAAAGGAACTAAACAGTTTGCAAGTTGCTGTAATGATTTACAAAAATTACCCAAAATTCAGAGATATACTCAAATGTATATTATTTTTTTTAAAACACTTAAAATTAAAAACATGTTGTTTTGAAATGCTTGAAGTGCAAATTCATAAGGTACAAGTTTGTATGATAACCAGCATATCTCCAAATATGGTTGACAGTTTTTCTGTGTTTTTTAAACTTTTTAATGTTCAATTTTGCATTTGTTATTTGCCTTTTGAAAGAATGAAGTGAATAAAGATGATGATACCAATATATTAAGGACATTATTGTTTGGAGATATGCTGGTTACAAATATAAACATGATGATTTGTATTTTACTATTTATATGTATTGACTAAAAGAACATAATGAATTCCAAATGAAAAATATATTTAAAAAAAGTGAAAATAGTTTTTGATACAAAAAATGAATAAATTACTGTAAACATAATTGAAGAAAGTTTCTGTCATACTTGTAAGGACTCTTGTGAAATACGAGAACTATGTCATAAGATGAAATGTATTTAGGTCACGAAGGAATTTTGTATTGCTGCTAGACTTTCTGTGACTTCAGTACTTGTTGAATCTAGTGTAATGACTACCCATGAGGTAGTTTCTTTTTGGTCCAGTCCGTTACAATGACCTGATCCGGAGTTTGTGAGAGGATTCCCCATCTATTCTCTCTTCTGGCATAGAGCATAGCCCTGCTAGGTCTAAAGTTACTACTAGAGGTCAGAAAGATAAAGCAATTACAGATCATATTGCTGAACCACCTCCAAAAAAAAAAGAAAGAGTTGAGGACCATGCAAACAGAATAAACATGTGCAAAGCACAAATGGGAAGAAATTGAGAACCATCACAGGCACAAGTAAACCTAACGAAGGCCCCTCCAATACTACTAATACTACCCAACTCACTGTGACAGGAAAGCTTGTGGATAGCACTCAAGAGGGGAATTTCTGGGGTAGATTGGAGACAATGATAATAGTATTACTGGATCCAATTCTACAAAAAATATCAATGGTAGAAACTAAGCTGACCAAGGTGGAGGAGATGATAAGCCGTAAATCCCAGGTCTCATTGGTTGCTAGCTCAAAGTCCAACCCAGGCACACTAAATAACATTGTGAGGGGTAGGGAGGATGGCCAAGTTGCAAGCTCTTCTGAATCCAGGCAAGTGCAAATCAGGAGTCTTCCTAACAACGTTACTCCTAGTACATCTCATATCCCTATTCAAACTGGGCATTTCCTCCTTAAAACAGGACCTCCAACAGCAGAACTTAGTAATGCTGCTAATACAGAAAGTGGAGTATTAGGCGTTAATTCACCTGTACGAAATGAAGATTTAGAGAGATATATAAATATTTAAGATCATCGTTGCAGGCCCACGAAACTACCACAAAATCTAAATGTGCCCCCCAAAGCAACCCTGTATACGGTTATCTTGACAAATGTACCTCCTTTATCACATAATGCCTTTGAACATTGGTCTACCCTGAGAAATAAGTCATTACATTTCTTTGGTTTAAGGACTGGCATTTTTTTTTCTTTATTCGGATGCAATGAATATCCGTAAAAGCACAGGTCCAAAAATATGGGTCAGATAAAAAGGGAGACAATTAAAAATCGAACGGAATTCATGTTAATCGACTTCAACAGGTACGTCATACAATTCATGGTAGTTAAAAAATGAATATAAAAAATATCTCAACAAGATATATCTGTAATGTAAATAAATACATTTTACAAAGAGTAGATTTCAGAGGGTGCACATTGAGTTGCGAGCACGTACTGCTACTTTCAAAAAGGAACCGACACAAAAGGTTAACTCCTCATCTTCCAAAGTAACAATATACCTATATGCTGCCTTGTAATCAATCAGGGGTATAGTCTTAAAAAAGGGCATCAAAAACTGTTTTGTGTATTTTAAATAAAAATTACAAAAGAATAAAAAGTGCAGCATTGTTTCTTTACATTGAGCATTACAGGGGCATGAAGGTTGATCGAGATTGGAATTGAACCCCAATGGGAAACAGGGCAGAAATGTCATGGTATCAACCCTTAGTCGGGAAAGCAAACCCCTTTCCCATCAGCCAATTGGTCTTAAAAGATAACTACAGGGTAAATGGGAGGTGTTCTCGATCATCATATATCTGGCTACTGAGGGTTTCCGTACCTCTGTTTTGTATCTAGTTTTGCTATATATGGCGTAAAGTGCATCCATAGACATTTTTTGCTTATGCCATCTAAGTCAGTCGGGTTTAAAAATATCTGCTCAAGATTCACGCTGATCAAACTCTTCCTAATTGCAGCAAGCCAGTGTATTTCCCTTCCTTTATCAAAGCTAAGGCAATCTATCATTATTTCCCTTGTTAGCTGCGCTGCAGGATTCCTCCAAACCGCAAGCCAAAATATAGCGGGATGGGCTTTAATATAGTCTTCGATGTAATGGAGTTTCAATTCACTGTGACAAGCATACTGTGATGAAGAGATAGGGGCACCCAATAATTTACGACAAAATCTATATTCTTCCCCCTGAATGCTATTGCACTGCCTAAAACCCCAAACTTCTGCACCATAAGTAGCAGTGGGGATACATTGTAGTTTAAAAATGTTGGTGATGGCAGAAACTACCTGTCTCTTTCCAGGTTGGGGCAAGCTAAGTATATTGTTGATCGCTTTAGAAAACTTTTTTCCACTATGCGCCACATGCTCAGCCCATAAACCTCTCCCTGCAAAAACCAGTCCCAGATAGGGAAAAGTGCAAGTGCTCTGTAAACTATCTGAATCCACAACAATGGTATTGTTTAAATACTTTTTTGAACCACATGCCATTAAAAACTATTTCTTAAAATTAGTACATAGGTCCAAACTTGCCATAAAATCAACAAAGCCCCGCACCAATATCCGTAAAGCATTTGGGGTGCATGCCATTAAAACCGCATCGTCGGAACACAGCAGGGCAGGGAGCGTATTACCGTTAATAATAGGGACATCAGAAGTGAGTGATACCAATGACTCACTCAGATCATTGATATAGAGAATAAAAAGCAGAGGAGCCAGGACACAGACCTGCCTGACCCCTCTGCCAACTCTGATGTCCTTCAATACCTCTCCACCCTTACCGATCGGTACCCTGGCAAACAAGTCCTTATGTAAATAGGCTAAAAAGTGCACTAAAACCTCGTCAATTCCATATTTTAAAAGGATAGACCAGAGCCGAGGCATGTTAACAAAATCAAAGGCAAAGGTAAGGTCCATAAAGGCCAGGTAAATAGGAGATTTTTTAGCTATTGTATATTTACCAATGGTCAAGTTGAGGTTTAGGCACTGCTCAACA
The DNA here is from genome assembly GCF_964261635.1 of Lissotriton helveticus. Classification (NCBI taxonomy): domain Eukaryota; kingdom Metazoa; phylum Chordata; class Amphibia; order Caudata; family Salamandridae; genus Lissotriton; species Lissotriton helveticus. The sequence goes on from NC_136067.1 coordinate 1,473,589,593, forward strand.
GTTTCGATTTTGCTCCTAAACCCCACCTGGCATGAGTGTAGAATTTGGCCCTCCTCGGCCCATGTTATGATCTTAATAAACAGGATCCTCCCTAAAATTTTCAATGTGTTGTCGATCAGGGAGATCGGCCTAGAACAACTTGGGTTCGAACGGTCACCCTTTTTAAAAATTGGCACAATGATGCTCGTTGACCATGTTTTTGGAATTGAAGAAGCCGTTAAAATATTAAAAACATTCAATAAAAGAGGCACCCATTCAATAAATGAGGCGCCAGGTGTAGAATTTGGCCCTCCTCGGCCCATGTTATGATCTTATTAAACAGGATCCTCCCTAAAATGTTCAATGTGTTGTCGATCAGGGAGATCAGCCTATAACAACTTGGGTTCGAACGGTCACCCTTTTGGCAAAATGATGCTCATTGACCATGTTTTTGGAATTGAAGAAGCCGTTAAATTATTAAAAACATTCAATAAAAGAGGCGCCCAGAATTGTGGCTGGTGTGTAATAAGATCGATTGGCAAGCTGTCTGGGCCTGGGGCCTTACTGCCCAGAGTCTGTTGGATTGCTTCCTCCACATCAGAAAGGGTTATTTGAACCCTGGTAACTACCGGATTCTCATTCAAGACCATATTTTAGACTGGTGCTAAATACATTTTTGAAAAATAATTCTCCCATGTCTCACTACTGATATTACAACTAATCGGAGACAAGGGATGTCCTTAGGACCTCATGGATTTAACAGCCAACCAAAAGCCATTCCCGTCCTTTAACATGACGGCACATACTAGTTTGTCCAGTGTTTTTTGACTATTTCCTCCTTTCTTATTTTAATGGCTGCCCTATAACGTTGTCTTCATAGGTTAATAGCAACTTGGTCTCGGGGAAGTTTTACGATTCCCCTTCTAAGATGTCTGTTAGCTACGGTACAATCGTTGTTGAACCATCTAAGACAGGGAGATGCTTCCTTAATGGGCCTAGAGAACATATGTTTGATACCCTCACATAAATTGCATGAAGGCACCAACTACAGCAGAATTATGTTCTTTAAAAGTCAAACAAATGCCAACAAGATCCAAGTGTTCTTTTATCATCTTCCCAAATAAAACTATGTTATCAACACCACGCCAAACCAATCTAAGATTATCAGTGGAGGGGATCAGATCTCTTGCACCACACTCTTGACTATATGTTGGCCTAGGAGCAAGTCTTAGGGTTACATGAATGGGATTATGATCACCATAAATAGTATCAATAACCTCAGCTTTAAGTAGACGATCTTCTAATAAGGGGGATATAAAAACATAATCAATTATAGAAGCACTATCCCTGCCTCCATATGTGGATATGATGTAGTTATCCCTTTCATGCACTGCGGCAATCTCCATTACATCCGCAAAGTTGTGGGTACACAAATAGTTTGTTAATTCAATCCCCTTATTACATAAGGGTGTCTTGCTGATTAAATGGACGGCAGTGTAGCTTCCACTAAATATCTTAGCATTGAAATCTCCCCATAACAGATCCCTACCAGATTAGGAAAACTATTTGGGTCCTGTATAGTACCTAATAAATTGAAATATGTTGGCAAAATTGGTGTTTGATGCATTTGAAAATTCATTATTATAAAAAAGGATAAAGCAAATGGAAACCCCTCTTTTGTAGATAATTGCCTGATATTTATCATTATTATTATCCAAGGCCCTTACACACCCACCTGCAGAAATGTGTATCCAAATTGTTAGGCCACCTGATGGGCGACCCAGGTTTGGAATAGGGACAACAGAATTAAAGCACTCAAACCCCTCCAAAAATAGGTCCCTAGTGGCCCATGTCTCCTAGAACATTAAAAAGTCCTGTTTTTGAACAAATTCTATCCAGCCTGGCAAATTTAATTTAGAAGCCAGGCCGGCAACATTCCAACTTAATATTTTTAAGTTGGGGTCAGGGTCAAGGGCGGACACGGTTGAGATACAAGGGCCACAAACTGGGGGTTCAGATGGTAAGGGAGTGGACTTAGATATCACTACTGTAGAGGGTAGTCAATCCTGGTTATCCAAGTCAGACAAAGGCAAGAACCTATTGTATTTGAAGAGGGAAGGAGCTTCTGTATTTAAAGCCCGCAAGGGTGGCTTGTAGAAATAGCCCAAGGGCAAAGCCTAGATCAGAGTTGGAATATTAAGGTGGGTATCCAGTGCCATTACTATTGATTTTACCAAGGATGGATTACAAAAGTTGAGGACTATACAGTCCCCCTCTTTGTTTTTTGGAGACTGTCCCACCCATCCAACTCTGCGTGTCATAATGATGTAAATAATAAATGATGCCCTGAATACCTTACATTTGGACAACCAGTCAACACTTTTATTACGTAATTGGTCCTATGTCTCAACCTGGTTTTCTTTGAGGGGAGGTACTCCTGCCAGGACCACTACATAGGGACAAGCTGGTGGTGGTAGATCCAGTGACTCCCAACTACGCTTAGGATTTGGGGTATACTCAGAGGCTGGACCACCCTTGCCCATTCTAATGCCTTCAAAAATATCGATGGCTAGGGCACCAATAGAGGTAGTAGGAGGATTGCGAGACAAATGCAGGTTTTTGGCTAACCGGCTATCAACACAATTATCAACACCACCAGCGTCAACAGTATGTTTTGTTCCCTGCAAAACTCTGGTGCAAAACAATCCTTCACTTTGTTACAGGTTACACAAGTACCTATAGTAGGAATAGTTGTTGGTGCACTAATTGGAATATCGGGGTTAGAATTAAGAGCATTAATCGTTGTCACCATCCTGATATCAGCAGGCTGAATGGGATTGTTCTGAGAACTTAAATTAGCACCGAGTATATCCAAATGGTCCAATCTTTCCCTCAACATATCGAAGTTATTATCCAGTGTGTCTCTGATGCGTCCATACACAATGTCTACGAGAAATGTAATAAATGAGTCCCCTTGATTATAACACTCTAATAGAGGAAATCCTGCATCAGTCTGGGTGCCAAAGGATTTACCAGACTCTATATGTGAGGTTTATGTGGGAGCTTCTGCGGTCTTAGTAGAGGCCGCGTATGTATCCAAGAACTCAGTGTGGTGCGGGATGAACTTAAGCAAGTTGGTTGTTTCCTCTTTGTAATAACAGGTTTCGCTAGCTTTCTCTTTCGTTTTGCCCCAGAGACAGGCTTAGACCCTGCAGGTATTAAAGGGGGGGGCCACGTTTAGGACGGAGGCTGCTGTGTCTGCACTATCATTTAACTCAGACGGAGAAACCTCAGTATTGATGATAGAATCGTTAATTCAGCCATTGTGCAAAGGGGCACTCAAGTTACGAAGAGCTGAGGTGGTAACATTTTCTCCCACTGATATAGGACCCATCAACTGGGGGACCCCGATACCGAGCAAAAGGCGCCTCTCAGTTAGTTCGATCTCATTGGCCACAATACTGACAGCCCTTGCCAGCATACTATCGGTACTAGATGTAACTGGTCGTGGTAGGGGTAACCCCCGCGCTTCCCCATATTGGCCAGTGCACGACGATAAAAATATTTGTGCACTCAACTTGGAGTAATAGTTAACAGGTGGAAGAGGGCTGGCCCAGCCCAGTCTCTTCCGGTCGCTGACGGGCACAGACGGCCCTGCCCTTGGCCCAGCTTTCGCCTGGGCGTGGCCCAGGCATGCCTGCGCGGGACCCGCACTGCAGGAGGCCTGTACCCCTTTTGTGTGCTTCCTGGCACTTACTCCTGGCATGTGTGGTGTGGGCACCTCCAAGGATGCTGGGAGTTGTAGTCTCCGGCCATCCTTCCACAAGACCAACTCCACTCCCCAAATGACTCCGGCAGCCGAGGCGGCATGGACAGGCAATAACATGCAGCAACAACGGGTAGCGACAACTGGTGGCAGGTAAGTTTAAATCCCGTGCTGTGGGAGGCCTGTAACCCTTTTGTGAGCCTCCTGGCACTTACTCCTGGCATGTGCGGCGTGCGCGTTGCCAAGGATGCTGGGAGTTGTAATCTCGGGCCGTCCTTCCACGAGACTAACTCCACTCCCCAAATGACTCTAGTGGCGATGGTGGCGTGGACAGGCAACAACTGGCGGTAACAACTGGTAGCGACAACTGGTGGCAGGTAAGTTCAAAGGACTGGCATTAAAAATACCCTCTTCTCAGAATTTAAAATGGCACGGAGAATAGGGTGAGTGGGCCTCTCGGCAAAAACTTTACGTGAGGATTGTGTTGTGCTAACTTTTGGTTCGCCATCTTTGGTGCGCGCAATATTGGATAGGGGAGGTAATGGGCATGTTAACTCTAATGACATAAATATTCTCCCTCTTGGTTATTTTTACCAACCACCAATATACTTTAAATCTTGTTAGCCCCCATTTGCAGGAGGCGATTTTATAGGGGATAGGGAGTCCAGATTTCGGGTTCCAGTAAGTAATCGCTTTGTTGCTTTGAACCAACTGGAAGACGTTACCTGACTGGCTTTGGGTACTTATGTCCAATCCAAACCCGTACCTGGCTGCTCCAAAGGCAAGAGAATACCTGTATTGACCCGGGTAGGAAATGACTGCCCTTCTACCTTCATTAATGGTTACCATAGGGATGAGGATTTAGGCACGAGAGCGTTAACCTTCGAAATACCTCCCATCCCTGTGGGCAGTTTAAACGTACCTCAATCACATTGTCATGTAGCTGAGGATCCATTAGGGATAGCAATTCCTACCATTGCCTTAGTTAGTGGCAAATCAGCTCTTTGTCATATTGCTTCATGGAACATTGCTGGCATGCTTTCCAAGTTAAGCAACCACTTGTGGTGGGATTTCATTCTACAATTTGATATTTTATGTTACAAAGAAACATGGTCGAAAGAGGCGGTCCATATGACTGGGTATAGGACTTACCATACCCCAGCAATAGAAGGTTTTCGTGGGAGGACCAAGGGTGGTCTTTGCACTTATATATCGAGTGCTTTGAAAATAAAGGAAATAACGATGTGTGCTAATGATCCCTATTACTAAATAATTATATTGGATATAGATGTAAAACACTGTATAGTCTTAACCAATTTTTATAATAATATCCCCCAAGCTGAAGTGGAAACTGTTATAAAGAATATTACAAAATCATTGACATCTGCTAGTAAAAGTAAGGCGAAGATACGACGATGTTATTGGCAGGTGATTTTAATTGTGCGCTATGTGCCAACGCTGAAGACAACTTATGCGGGATCTTAAATGAAGAGGGGGTATGTTCATCCCATTTTCGGCATTCTGCTTTAGGGGAACAACCTAATGAATTAATTTTTGCCCTTGATTTGAGTTTTGTCGACGATTTGTGCCTAGTACCTGTCCCTTTGCCCTGGAATTTTAGTGGTAGGGGCCTATTTTCTACCATAGACTATGTATTATTGTCAACTAATTATGTGCATAGTCTCTACTCATTTAAGTTTTCAGAGATCTCACTTAGCGATCATTTTCCTTTGTGCTTGTCAATTAGGCTAACCTCAGGTAAAATGGTTAAATCAAGCACAAATGATCAGTTGTTAGAAAATGTAGCCACTGGGAGTGTGCATAGTTTTTCTTTGTGCTGGTCCATGGTAGATCAGGCAGTGATAATCAAGACAGTGGTCGATAGAAGTAAATTAGTTATTGAGACATGTTTGTCCAAAACTGCCACCCCAGGCAAAATTTTAGACTTATTCTTGGTGATATCAAAAACTATAAAGGAATCCCTCCTCAGATGTAAAAATAGCAATCGACGTGGGAGTGGATGGATTGACTCCAGGTGTACTAAAGCATATTCTCACCTAAAAAGGGAGTTACATAGCTCCCCAAGAAATCTGGTCGATCGGAGGACTGCTAGATGGGATTATAACTAAGCAATTAAGGCTAGAAAAACACCTTGAAGAAGAAGGCTTGGGAGGTACTACACATGTCCTCATTGGCGAATGTTAGTTCAGCATTTTGGAAGACCGTCAAAACACCAACCCAAAATCAGGATCATGTGGTATAGGTACTTGGTACAAGAAATGGTCACAACCGTTATTGACAAAAAGAGGAAAGGAACTAAACAGTTAGCAAGTTGCTGTAATGATTTACAAAAATTACTCAAAATTCAGAGATATACTCAAATTTATATTATTTTTTTAAAACACTTAAAATTAAAAACATGTTCTTTTGAAATGCTTAAAGTGCAAATTCATAAGGTACAAGTTTGTATGATAACCAGCATATCTCCAAATATGGTTGACAGTTTTTCTGTGTTTTTTAAACTTTTTAATGTTCAATTTTGCATTTGTTATTTGCCTTTTGAAAGAATGAAGTGGATAAAGATGATGATACCAATATATTAAGGACATTATTGTTTGGAGATATGCTGGTTATCATACAAACTCGTACCTTATGAATTTGCACTTCAAGCATTTCAAAACAACTTGTTTTTAATTTTAACAGTATTTTTAAATAAAATAATATACATTTGAGTATATCTCTGAATTTTGAGTCATTTTTGTAACACATTACAGCAACTTGCAAACTGTTTAGTTCCTTTCTTCTTTTTGTCAATAACGGTTGCGATCATTTCTTGTACCAAGTACCTATACCACACTGGTCACAGTATTTACTCGTATATCCACCTCGCTTATCATTTACCTCTTTGAAAAGGGATTTCTTTTTTCTGTACTTCATAGACCCGACTCCTTTCTAAGTATTAGGGTACCTCCCTATATTTTTGCAATATTTGTAATCTTGCCATTTGTTGAGAAATTGAACTTGCTATTGCATCATGCCTAAATCAAGAGCATCATTGGTTACATCCTTGGATGTGGCCTTTGAGGAGGAGAGGTTATAAACATACAACGTGAAGGAGTTGAAAGCTATCAGCAAGTACCTCAAAGTCCAAATCAGGGGCCTCACCAAGAAAGAGGAGCCACAAAAGGTGCTGAGGGCCTGGGTAGCAGCTAGACATGCCAGTGGGCAGTCCAGAGATCTCAGTGGGGATGCAGAGGTGCCTATTCTGAGGATGGATGTGCTTTTGGGAAGGGGGGGGCACTCTAGCAGTAGCTTGTCCCCAAAGGAGCTGGAGGACAGCAAAAAGTAAGGAAGTTTGAACTGAAAAAACTCTTGCTTGAGAATAAGAAGGAAGACAAAAGAATAACCAGGGAGGAAAGGAAGATGATCTTAGATTATGAGCATGGTATTAAGAAGCTGGAGCTAAGAAGGAGTTCCAGCACAGATGGTGGCAGCCATTCCTCAGTGCAGGCAGATAGAACTGTGCACACCCCCAAGAAAGTAGGCAAGGAATTAAAGAAGGGGAATGACATACAAAGGTGATTTTAGGGTTAAGAGTCATCAATCTACATGAATGGGGTCCCTGAGAAGAATTAGAGAGCAGGATTGTGGCCTCTGTTACCAGAAAAGGGAAGGGAGACTTTGATAGCTTCGGGTTAGGGGCAGCACCTCACCTACGCTGACATGAAGAAAGTCATTCACACCTGGAATGGTCTCACTCCTGACAAGTACAGGCATCCGTTTAGGCTCAGTAGGAAAATGATTCAAACACTTGGTTGGAATGTGTGGATTCGTTTTGTGGGTCAGTGGATTGTTGGATGAAGGGCAGAAATGTGACAGATTTTCAGGGGCTCTACAATTTGATTGCATGTGATACGTCACACTGCTTTGTTTCTTCGTTGGGGGCATTTCTTGGCACTACCAGCACCACCCAGAGGGATCTTCATCCCAGGGTGCACCTCAAGCCCTTTGTTCCTCCCACAGCATCGCATTAAACCCTGGTGGGACTCTAAGTCCCAGGGTGCCTGGCGAGGTCATGCTGCTGCTCCAGGTGTGGGAAAGGCACTCAAGCCACGCTTAAAAGCACTGACTTTACTCCTGCAGCGCAGGACATGTCCGGGCCAAAGGCCAAGAATGTCCAAAAAGGTAAGAGGCCGGGCTGGGCCACCCCCTAAGAACTTGGTTACGGGACTTTCACATGACGCCAACGGTAAAAGCTTGGTATTGATATTGTTATATATTACGTTATATCCTTGTGATTATATATTTCTGCCATGAGTAAGCGGAAAGCAGGACAAGGTGTTGTAGGGACTCTTGACCCTCGATTACAGAGGGCAGTATTGGTCTTAATTAAGGAGACTCAACTCACAGAATGCAGGTTATCTCTCGAACCCCTTCCTTCCCAGAATAGACTTTCTGTGACTCCAGTACTTGTTGAATCTAGTGTAATGACTACCCATGAGGTAGTTTCTCTTTGGTCCAGTCCGTTACAATGACCTGATCGGGAGGTTGTGATAGAGGATTCCCCATCTATTCTCTCTTCTGGCACAGAGCATAGCCCTGCTAGGTCTAAAGTTACTACTGGAGGTCAGAAAGATAAAGCAATCACAGATCATATTGCTGAACCACCTCCAAAAAAAAGAAAGAGTTGAGGGTCATGCAAACAGAATAATGGGAAGAAATTGAGAACCATCACAGGGGCCAGTAAACCTAACGAAGGCCCCTCCAATACTACTAATACTACCCCACTCACTGTGACAGGAAAGCTTGTGGATAGCACTCAAGAGGGGAATTTCTGGGGTAGATTGGAGACAATGATAACAGTATTACTGGATCCAATTCAACAAAAAATATCAATGGTAGAAACTAAGCTGACCAAACTAAGCTGACCAAGGTGAAGGAGATGATAAGCCGTGAATCCCAGGTCTCATTGGCTGCTAGCTCCAAGTCCAACCCAGGCACGCTAAATAACAGCGTGAGGGGTAGGGAGGATGGCCAAGTTGCAAGCTCTTCTGAATCCAGGCAAGTGCAAATCAGGAGTTTTCCTAATAACATTACTCCTAGTACATCTCATATCCCTATTCAAACTGGGCATTTCCTCCTTAAAACAGGACCTCCAACAGCAGAACTTAGTAATGCTGCTAATACAGAAAGTGGAGTATTAGGCGCTAATTCACCTGGACAGAATGAAGACTTAGAGAGAGATATAAATATTTAAGATCATCGTTGCAGGCCCACGAAACTACCACAAAACCTAAATGTGCCCCCCAAAGCAACCCTGTATACGGTTATCTTGACAAATGTACCTCCTTTATCACATAATGCCTTTGAACATTGGTCTACCCTGAGAAATAAGTCATTACATTTCCTTAGTTTAAGGACTGGCATTTTTTATTCTTTATTCGGATACAATGAATATCCATCAAAGCACAGGTCCAAAAATCTCAACATATATAACAGTATATGGGTCAGATAAAAAGGGACACAATTAAAAATCGAACGGATTTCATGTTAATCGACTTCAACAGGTACGTTGTACAATTCATGGTAGTTAAAAATACAATATAAAAAAGATCTCAACAAGATGTATCTGTAATATAAATAAATACATTCTACAAAGAGTAGATTTCAGAGGGTGCACATTGAGTTGCGAACACGTACTGCTACTTTAAAAAAGGAACCGACACAAAAGGTTAACTCCTCATCTTCCAAAGTAACAATATACCTATATGCTGCCTTGTAATCAATCAGGGGTATAGTCTTAAAAAATGACATCAAAAACTGTTTTGTGTATTTTAAATAAAAATAACAAAAGAATAAAAAGTGCAGTATTGTTTCTTTACATTGAGCATTACAGGGGCATGAAGGTTGATCGAGATTGGAATTGAACCCCAATGGGAAACAGGGCAGAAATGTCATGGTATCAACCCTTAGTCAGGAAAGCAAACCCCTTTCCCATCGGCCAATTGGTCTTAAAAGATAACTACAGGGTAAATGGGAGGTGTTCTAGATCATCATATATCTGGCTACTGAAGAAGTGGAGAAGTGTGGCTCAATGGTTAGAGTGGCAGACCCTGATGCAGAGGTCTGGCCTGGACCAGGGTTCAATTACCTCCTTGGCGGGTCTTGGGCTTAAAATTCCACGGACCTGATAATTCTCGCCTCGGTGCCTATTCCAATCATGGAGTTCCACTCTGCAACTCTGGGCAATAGCTTGCTTAATCTCCACAACGGCCCCCACAACGCTAAGGATGCCTGGCCTCCACCTTGGGGGTGCCCAGGAGTGGACACCTCACAGGGAAAGCCAGGATGGGTTCCACAGCGGTATTCGTACAAGCGCCTTGAGACCCTTGCGGGTGAGTAGTGCGCTATACAAGTATCAATTTTTTACTGAGAGTTTCCTTACCTCTGTTTTGTATCTAGTTTTGCTATATATGGCGTAAAGTGCCTTCCATAGACATTTTTTGCTTATGCCATCTGAGTCAGTCGGGTTTAAAAATATCCGCTCAAGATTCACACTGATCAAACTCTTCCTAACTGCAGCAAGCCAGTGTATTCCCCTTCCTTTATCAAAGCTAAGGCAATCTATCATTATTTTCCTTGTTAGCAGCGCTGCAGGATTCCTCCAAACCGCAAGCCAAAATATAGCGGGACGGACTTTAATATAGTCTTCGATGTAATGGAGTTTCAATTCACTGTGACAAGCATACTGTGATGAAGAGATAGGGGCACCCAATAATTTACGACAAAATCTATATTCTTCCCCCTGAATGCTATTGCACTGCCTAAAACCCCAAACGTCTGCACCATAAGTAGCAGTGGGGATACATTGTAGTTTAAAAATGTTGGTGATGGCAGAAACTACCTGTCTCTTTCCAGATTGGGGCAAGCTAAGTATATTGTTGATCGCTTTAGAAAACTTTTTTCCACTATGCGCCACATGCTCAGCCCATAAACCTCTCCCTGCAAAAACCAGTCCCAGATAGGGAAAAGTGCAAGTGCTCTGTAAACTATCTGAATCCACAACAATGGTATTGTTTAAATACTTTTTTGAACCACAAGTCATTAAAAACTATTTCATAAAATTAGTACATAGGTCCAAACTTGCCATAAAATCAACAAAGCCCCGCACCAATATGCGTAAAGCATTTGGCGTGCATGCCATTAAAACCGCATCGTCGGAACACAGCAGGGCAGGGAGCGTATAAACGTTAATAATATGGACATCAGAAGTGAGTGATACCAATGTCTCACTCAGATTATTGATATAGAGAATAAAAAGCAGAGGAGCCAGGACACAGACCTGCCTGACCCCTCTGCTAACTCTGATGTCCTTCGATACCTCTCCGCCCTTACCGATCGGTACCCTGGCAAACAAGTCCTTATGTAAATAGGCTAAAAAGTCCATTCCATATTTTAAAAGGATAGACCAGAGCCGAGACCTGTTAACAAAATCAAAGGCAAAGGTAAGATCAATAAAGGCCAGGTAAATAGGAGATTTTTTAGCTATTGTATGTTTACCAATGATCAAGTTGAGGTTTAGGCACTGCTCAACAGTTCTGATTTTGCTCCTAAACCCCAACTGGAAAGAGTGTAGAATTTGGCACTCCTTGGCCCATGTTATGATCTTATTAAACAGGATCCTCCCTAAAATTTTCAATGTGTTGTTGATCAGGGAGATTGGCCTATAACAACTTGGGTTCGAAGGGTCACCCTTTTTAAAAATTGGCACAATGATACTCGTTGACCATGTTTTTGGAATTGAAGAAGCCGTTAAATTATTAAAAACATTCAATAAAAGAGGCACCCAGAATTGTGGCTGGTGTGTAATAAGATCGATTGGCAAGCTGTCTGGGCCTGGGCCCTTACTGCCCCGACTCTGTTGGATTGCTTTCTCCACATCAGAAAGGGTTATTTGAACCCTGGTAACTACCGGATTCTCATTCAAGACCATATTTTAGACTGGTGCTAAATATATTTTTGAAAAATGATTCTCCCATGTCTCACTACTGATATTACAACTAATCGGAGACAAGGGATGTCCTTAGAACCACTTGGATTTAACAGCCAACCAAAAGCCATTCCCGTACTTTAACGTGACGGCACATACTAGTTTGTCCTAGTGTTCTTTAACTATTTCCTCCTTTCTTATTTTATTGGCTGCCTTATAATGTTGTCTACATAGGTTAATAGCAACTTGGTCTCTGGGAAGTTTTACGATTGCCCTTCTAAGATGTCTGTTAGCTACGGTACAATCGTTGTTGAACCATCTAAGACCTGGAGATGTTTCCTTAATGGGCCTAGAGAACATATGTTTGATACCCTCACATAATTGCATGAAGGCAACAAATACAGCAGAATTATGTTCTTTAAAAGTCAAACAAATGCCAACAAGATCCAAATATTCTTTTAACATCTTCCCAAATAAAACTATGTTATTGACATCACGCCAAACCAATCTAAGATTATCAGTGGAGGGGATCAGATCTCTTGCACCATACTCTTGACTATATGTTGGCCTAGGAGCAAGTCTCAGCGTTACATGAATGGGATTATGATCACCATAAACAGTATCGATAACCTCAGCCCAAAGTAGACGTTCTTCTAATAAGGGGGATATAAAAACATAATCAATTATAGAAGCACTATCCCTGCATCCATATGTGGGTATGATGTAGTTATCCCTTTCATTCACTGCGGCAATCTCCATTACATCCACAAAGTTGTGGGTACACAAATAATTTGCTAATTCAATCCCCCTATTACATAAGGGTGTCTTGCTGATTAGATGGACGGCAGTGTAGCTTCCACTAAATATCTTAACATTGAAATCTCCCCCTTAGCAGATCCCTACCAGATTAGGAAAACTATTTGAGTTCTGTATAGTACTTGATAAATTTAAATATGTTGGCAAAATTAGTGTTTGGTACATTTGGAAAGTCATTATCATAAAAATCAATAAAGCAAATGGAAACCCCTCTTTTGTAGATAATTGCCTGGAATTTATCATTATTATTATCCAAGGCCACACCCACCTGCAGAAATGTGTATTCAAATTGATAGGCCACCTGATGGGCGACCCAGGTTTGCAATAGGGACAACAGAATTAAAGCACTCAAACCCGTCCAAAAATAGGTCCCTAGTGGCCCATGTCTCCTGGAACATTAAAATGTCCTGTTTTTGAACAAATTCTATCCAGCCTGGCAAATTTAATTTAGAAGCCAGGCCGGCAACATTCCAACTTAATATTTTTAAGTTGGGGTCAGGGTCAAGGTCGGACACGGTTGAGATACAAGGGCCACAAACTGGGGGTTCAGATGGTAAGGGAGTAGACTTAGATAACACTACTGTGGAGGGTAGTCAATCCTGGTTATCCAAGTCAGACAAAGGCAAGAACCTATTGTATGTGAAGAGGGGAGGGGCTTCAGTATTTAAAGCCCCCAAGGGTGGCTTGTAGAAATAGTGCAAGGGCAAAGCCTAGATCAGAGTTGGAATATTAAGGTGGGTCTCCTGTGCCATTACTATTGATTTTACCAAGGATGGATTACAAAAGTTGAGGACTATACAGTCCCCCTCTTTGTTTTTTGGAGACTGTCCCACCCATCCAACTCTGCGTGTCATAATGATGTAAATAATAAATCCCTTACATTTAGACAACCAGTCAACATTTAGACAACCAGTCAACAATTTTATTACGTAATTGGTCCCATGTCTCAACCTGGTTTTCTTTGAGAGGGAGGTACTCCTGCCAGGACCACTATATAGGGACAAGCTGCTGGTGGTAGATCCAGTGACTCCCGACTACGCTTACGATTTGGGGTATGCTCAGAGGCTGGACCACCCTTGCCTATTCTAATGCCTTCAAAAATATCGATGGCTATGGCACCAATAGAGGTAGTAGGAGGATTGCGAGACAAAGGCAGGTTTTTGGCTAACCGGCTATCAACACAATTATCAACACCACCTGCATCAACAGTATTTTGTTGTTCCCTGCAAAACTCTGGTGCAAAACAATCCTTTACTTTGTTACACAAGTACCTATAGTAGGAATAGTTGTTGGTGCTCTAATTGGAATATCGGGGTTAGAATTAAGAGCATTAATCGTCGTCACCGTCCTGATATCAGCAGGCTCAATGGAATTGTTCTGAGAACTTAAATTAGCACCGAGCATATCCAAATGGTCCAATCATTTCCTCAACATATCGAAGTTATTATCCAGTGTGTCTCTGATGCGTCCATACACAATGTCTACGACAAATGTAATAAATTAGTCCCCTTGATTATAACACTCTAATATAACACTCTAATAGAGGAAATCCTGCATCAGTCTGGGTGCCAATGGATTTACCAGACTCTTTATTTGAGATGCATGTGGGGGCTTCTGCGGTCTTAGTAGAGGCCGGCGTATGTATCTAAGAACTCAGTGTGGTGCGGGATGAACTTAAGCAAGTTGGTTGTTTCCTCTTTGTAATAACAGGTTTCGCTAGCTTTCTCTTTCGTTTTGCCCCAGCGAAAGGCTCAGACCCTGCAGGTATTAAAGGGGGGGCCACGTTTAGGACGGAGGCTGCTGTGTCTGCACTATCATTTAACTCAGACGGAGAAACCTCAGTATTGATGATAGAATCGTTAATTCAGCCATTGTGCAAAGGGGCACTCAAGTTACGAAGAGCTGAGGTGGTAACATTTTCTCCCACTGACATAGGACCCATCAACGGGGGGACCCCGATACCGAGGGAAAGTCGCCTTTCAGTTAGTTCGATCTCATTGGCCACAATACTGACAGCCCTTGCCAGCATACTATCGGTGCTAGATGTAATTGGTTGTGGTAGGGGTAACCCCCACGCTTCCCTATATTTGCCAGTGCACGACCATACAAATATTTGTGCACTCAACTTGGAGTAATAATTAATAGGTGGAAGAGGGCTGGCCCAGACCAGTCTCTTCCAGTCGCTGACGGGCACAGACGGGCCCGCCCTTGGCCCGGCTTTCACCAGGGCGTGGCCCGGGCATGCCTGCGCGGGACCCGCACTGCAGGAGGCCTGTACCCCTTTTCTGCGTCTCCTGGCACTTACTCCTGGCATGTGCGGTGTGCGCGCCTCCAAGGATGCTGGGAGTTGTAGTCTCGGGCCATCCTTTAACGAGACCAACTCCACTCCCCAAATGACTCCGGCAGCCGTGGCGGCTTGGACAGGCAATAACACGCAGCAACAACGGGTAGCGACAACTGGTGGCAGGTAAGTTCAAATCCCGTGCTGTGGGAGGCCTGTAACCCTTTTGTGCGCCTCCTGGCACTTACTCCTGGCGTGTGTTGCGTGCGCATTGCCAAGGATGCTGGGAGTTGTAGTCTCGGGCCGTCCTTCCACGACACTAACTCCACTCCCCAAATGACTCTAGTGGCGATATCTGCGTGGACAGGCAACAACTGGCGGTAACAACTGATAGCGACAACTGGTAGCAGGTAAGTTCAAAGGACTGGCATTAAAAATACCCTCGTCTCAGAATTTAAAATGGCACAGAGAATAGGGTGGGTGGGCACCTCGGCAAAAACTTTACGTGAGGATTGTGTTGTGCTAACTTTTTGTTCACCATCTTTGGTGTGCGCAATATTGGATAGGGGAGGTAATGGGCATGTTAACTCTAATGACATAAATATTCTCCCTCTTGGTTATTTTTACCAACCACCAACATACTTTAAATCTTGTTAGCCCCCATTTGCAGGAGGAGGTTTTATAGGGAATAGGGAGTCCAGATTTCGGTTCCAGTAAGTAATCGCTTTGATGCTTTGAACCAACTGGAAGACGTTACCTGACTGGCTTTGGAGACTTATGTCCAAACCCGTACCTGGCTGCTCCAAAGGCAAGAGTATACCTGTATTGACCCTGGTAGGAAATGATTGCCCTTCTACCTTCATTAATGGTTACCATAGGGATGAGGATTTAGGCACGAGAGCTTTAACCTTCGAAATACCTCCCATCCCTGGGGGCAGTTTAAACGTACCTCAATCACATTGTTATGTAGCTGAGGATCCATTGGGGATAGCAATTCCTACCATTGCCTTAGTTAGTGGCAAATCAGCTCTTTGTCATATTGCTTCATGGAACATTGCTGGCATCCTTTCCAAGTTAAGCAACCACTTGTGGTGGGATTTCATTCTACAATTTGATATTTTATGTTACAAAGAAACATGGTCGAAAGAGGCGGTCCATATGACTGGGTATAGGACTTTTCATACCCCAGCAACAGAAGGTTTGAGTGGGAGGGCCAAGGGTGGTCTTTGCACTTATATATCGAGTGCTTTGAAAATAAAGGAAATAACGATGTGTGCTAATGATCCCTATTACCAAATAATTATTTTGGATATAGATGTAAAACACTGTATAGTCTTAACCAATTTTTATATTAACATCCCCCAAGCTGAAGTGGAAACTGTTATAAAGAATATTACAAAATCATTGAAATCTGCTTGTAAAAGTAAGGTGAAAGATACGGCGATTTTATTGGCAGGTGATTTTAATTGTGCGCTATGTGCCAACGCTGAAGACAACTTATGCGGGATCTTAAATGAAGAGGAGGTATGTTCATCCCATTTTCTGCATTCTGCTTTAGGGGAACAACCTAATGAATTAATTTTTGCCCTTGATTTGGGTTTTGTCGACAAATTGTGCCTAGTACCTGTCCCTTTGCCCTGGAATTTTAGTGGTAGGGGCCTATTTTCTACCATAGACTATGTTTTATTGTCAAGTAATTATTTATTATTTATTTTATTTTAAGGTTTTATAGAGCGCGTAGTAACCCTAGAGCATCCCAGCGCTAGAACCAGAACTCAGGAGAGGTCAGAATCGAAGGGGGGGGGGATTTAAGGAAAGAGAAAGGTTTTCAAGGCCTTCCTGAATTGGAGAAGATTAGGGTCAGTTCTCAGTCTCCGAGGAAGGTTGTTCCAGTGTTTGGCCGTGTGGACCGAGAAGCGGCGTCCTCCGGACCGGGCCTTTTTGACTCTGGGAACAGTGATGAAGTTCTCTCCGCCTGAGCGGAGGACCCTACTCGCATTGTAAGGGATGATGAAATCCTCGAGGATGGGTGGGCCTTTGTCATGGAGGGTCTTATGGGCCAGACAGAGGGCCTTGAAAGCCACCCTTTCTCTGACTGGGAGCCAATGCAGGAGCTTCAAGGCTGGCTTTGCCGAGGATCTGGCGGGGGTGTCGGTAAGTAGGCGGGCCGCGGCGTTTTGGACTTTCTGCAGGGTATTGAGGGTGGCTTCGGGGGCACCCAGGTAGATTGCGTTGCAGTAGTCCAGCCTCGCCATAATGAGGCCCTGAATCAGGAGTTTCTTGGAGGTTGCGGGGAGCAGGGGGAAGACCTTTCTGCAGGCCCTAAGGAGTCCAAAGCAGATTCCTGCCGTTTTTTTGGCCTGTGATCTGAAGCTCAGGTCCTTTTCGAGCCATACGCCCAGGCTCTTGACCTCCTCCGTCGGTGTAGGGGGGTCACCTAGACAGACGGGCCAGATGTCAGGCGGCAGGGAGGGCTCTTTATGTCCGAGCAGCAGGATCTCGGTCTTGGACCCGTTCAGTTTCAGTGCCGAGGAGTTCATCCAGTTATGAATTTCCGAGAGACAGCTGTGAAGGTCGGGTGGGGATTGGTGCGGGTGTGAGAGGGTTACCACCAGCTGGGTGTCGTCGGCGTAGTTGATAATCGAGACGCCGAACGGGTTGACCAGTTTCTCCAGCGGGGACATATACACGTTAAATAACGTAGGGCTAAGGGATGAGCCCTGCGGTACTCCACAACGGAGGGGGATTGCGGGGGAGTGGCTGTCATTCTCCCAGACTTGGAAGGAGCGTCCGTCTAGGAAAGATTTTAGCCACTTCAAGGCCGTGCCCCTTACTCCGATGTCTCCCAGTCGTTGGATTAGGGTGTGGTGGCTCACAGTGTCGAAGGCCGCACTGAGGCCCAGGAGGATCACTGCCACTGATCCTCCCGTGTCCAGAATGCTTCTGGCCTTCTCCACTGCTGCCAGGAGGGCTCTGTCAGTGCCCTGTCCTGGACGAAACCCTGTCTGGGAGGTCCCGAGTAGGTTGTTGCTCTCAAGGAATAGTGCTAGTTTTTTATTCACTAGCTTCTCCGTGATCTTGCTATTTCCTGGGAGGAGGGAGATAGGTCTGTAGTTGGCTAGGTCCAGGGGGTCTAGAGAGGGTTTCTTTAAAAGGCCTTTGACCACTGCCGCCTTCCAGCTAGGAGGGACTAGACCCTGCGAGAGGGAGGAATTAATGAGGGACGTGAGGGGGGGGAGGATGGTGCTGGACACTTTTTTCAGAAAACGGAGGGGGGCGGGATCGCGAGGAGAGCCACTTTTAATTGTAGCCAATGTCGCGGCTACCTCTTCCGTAGACACTGGGCCAAAGGTGTCCAGAAAGGGTAGGTTGCCATCAGGGGAGTGAGGGCAGTAAATGGGAGATTTAGAAGGATCCCCGCCCAGGTTGGCAGCCGTGATTGGGGGTAGGTCCGCGAGAATTTTTTGGATTTTCTCGTCGAAGAAGGTGGCAAGTTTAATGCATTTGCTTTCCGCTGCTTTGGGGTCCAGAGGTTTTACTGGGGGGTCTGGGGCCTGGAGGAGTTCCTTAAGGACGGCAAAGGTTTCATGTGCCGAGCAGGAGGCGTTTTTAATTCTATCTTCGTAGAAGGTGCTTTTAGTATTGAGGAGTTCCGTTTTATAGGATTTTAAAGAGGCCCGAAATATATATTTTTTGTCTGCCTTTTTATCTTTCCTCCATAAGCGTTCGTTCCTCTTACATTCCTTCCGTAGTAAGTTTAATTTGGGGGTGTACCAGGGGGAAGGGGTGACTCTCTTGGTACGTTTGAGGGTGCTGGATTTCGGGATTATGTGCATAGTCTCTACTCATTTAATTTTTCAGAGATCTCACTTAGCGATCATTTTCCTTTGTGCTTGTCAATTAGGCTAACCTCAGGTAAAATGGTTAAATCAAGCACAAATGATCAGTTGTTAGAAAATGTAGCCACTGGGAGTGTGCATAGTTTTTCTTTGTGGTGGTCCATGGTAGATCAGGCAGTGATAATCAAGACAGTGGTGGATAGAAGTAAAGCTATTGAGACATGTTTGTCCAAAACTGCCACCCCAGGCAAAATTTTAGACTTATTATTGGTGATATCAAAAACTATATAGGAATCCCTCCTCAGATGTAAAAATAGCAATCGACGTGGGAGTGGATGGATTGACTCCTGGTGTACTAAAGCATATTCCCACTTAAAAAGGGAGTTACATAGCTCCCCAAGAAATCTGGTTGATTGGAGGACTGCTAGATGGGATTATAAACAAGCAATTAAGGCTAGAAAAACACCTTGAAGAAGAAGGCTTGGGAGGTACTACACATGGCCTCATTGGTGAATGATAGTACGCCATTTTGGAAGACCGTCAAAACACCTTTTCTCTTAAGTGAGGCAGGCCCAACTATTGAAATAGCTATTAGTGAGGATCAATGGATTGAGCACTTTTCAAGAGTATATAATGGTGAGGGAAATCCTGACATGGCGGATAGTAATGTTCAGAAGAATTACAATTCAAAGTCACCTCACCATTACTCTGACTTGTTGTTCACTCTAGGTGAAGTCGAGAGGGCACTTTCTAACAGGCAGGGAAGGAAGGCCACTGGACCAGATGGGGTCCCCTTAGATTTGTTTAAATCAAATATTTCTCTGTGGGGGCCCATCATAGCTCAGGAGATTACTGCCAGCTGTAGCACTGCTTTCTTACCTATCTGCCTAGAATACACCATTGTGCCTATTTTTAAAAAGGGGAATAGGCAGGATCCGGGATGTTACAGGCCTATCTCCTTACTCGATGCTGTAACAAAAGTAACAGGTAGAATAATTGTGGAACGTTTCCAGGATTGAGCGTAGGAGAACTCTGTCCTGTCTGACCTGCAGTACGGCTTCTGTGCTGGTCTTGGAACGATATAGCAGGGCTTAAATCTGTCCATCCTGGTAGGGGAAATACATGAGGACAAAGCAGGGGAATCTATTTCTAGCTTTTGTGGATCTCACAGCCGCATTTGACTGTGTGATCCACAGTAAACACTGGTCTATTTTAGAAGACACCGGGGTTGAGGTTCAGATTATTTATGTTCTGAAACGTTTTTATAGTGATGCCAAGGCACGTGTGCGTTGTGGACTGAAGGGCGAGTGTTCGGCTGCATTACTGATTTAGAGCGGAGTCAGTTAAGGTTGTGTCCTGGCTCCGTTTCTTTTTAATCTTTATATTATGGAGGATGCCCTTCTTAAAGACAATAAAGATTTTCCACAAGTAGTAGGACGCCCAATACCAGCGCTCCTATATGCGGATGACATGGTGTTGACGTTCCACACACAGGTTCGCCTACAAAGGGTGTTAGATAGCTTCTCTCACTTTATGAAAAATCTTGGCGTGAGAGTAAACCCCACTAAGACCTTCATTATGTGCTGTGGCCCTGGTATCAAGACACCTAAAGATATGTTTGTCACAGGGCAGAAGATTGGGGCAACTAGAAGGTTCTCATACTTGGGAATTATTTTTGCCCATAATGACACCTGGGTACAAGCAGCTTCAGCCAAAAAAGCTGGTACTCCTAAGAACAACAACTGCCCTTACTACCTTTGCTAGAAAGCTGGGAAATAGACTGCCAGAAGAGCTTATTAAGATCTATAAGGCAAAGAGTGTTTCATCAGCAGTATATGGGGCAGGAGTCTGGGGGTTCACTGACCTGCTTCCAATCCAACGTATAGAAAATTCCTTCCTAAGATATATTTTATCAGTCCCGAATAGCACCTCAACATGTATATGTCATGCGGAGATGGGACTCCCCTTCATCTCTGATTTAATAAAGCTCGAGCCTGTACTTCTCTTGCTCAGGCTCTGGACTAAAGAAGAGGCTAAGTTAAACAGGGATATCTTAGTAGATGTGTTAAAATTGGAGGGGGTTTTGAAAATTCAATGGAAAAAATATGTCTGTAACTTTTTAAAAGTCCCTGGTCGTCTAGAGTATTTTACTAACCCTTCATCTATTCGGCAAATAACAAGGAAAGAATTGAGAAAAGAGGGTCTTTTTTTGTTGGATTCCATCAGAATGTCATCTGAGATATTAAAACCTACTGTACTCCACAATCAGTTGATTTTAACTACTTTTAATATCCAGCCCTATTTAACTTTTGTACCTGGAGTTTATGATAGATTTTTATTAACTAGATTCAGGTTGGGGTTTTTTAATAGATTAGTTACCCTGCCTAAAATGAATGACTGGTCTCAAAACCTCCATCTTTGCCCTTGTGATAATAATTCCAATACATCTATGATTCATGTTCTGTTGTTTTGCAAATTTTATACTCATTTAAGGAGAATGCAGTTTTAAAAATGTTTGGGCTCCGTCAATGCTGGCCTGCTTTACATCTTGAAAATGTGCACAGCTTTTTTAGAACAGTAACTTACTTGAAGAAAGTCTTGAGACATAGAAATTCTCTGTCTACTTAATCATTTTCATTGGACGAAGTACATAGGAATTTAATAACGTTTTAACATTACAATGTATTATATATTTTGTTCATACTGAGAGGATATTCTTAATGTTTTTAACCATGTACTGATGTGTCTTTTATATTGGCATGATATTTTTAATATTGTAAATCATGCATTGATGTGTTTTTTCCTATGTGCTTTTATGATTGTTTTATGTAGCAATCGAATAAAGCATATTTGACTTGACTTGATTGCATGGGAGCACTTGTCTAGTCTATGTTTTACAGAGCTGCGCCAGCATTTGATTGATAGTAAGCTGACTGACCCCAGGAAGCTTTCTGTAGAGGCAAATCACTGGGTGAGTACTAGGGTCCACAAGAAGGTGCATGAGGAAGATTCTGCCAAAGGTAGGCAGGGTCCACAGCAGAAGAGTTTAGGGGACCAGGGTAAAGCACCGGAGTGCTCTAAAGGGCCCCAAACTAATACCCAGGGTTAAGGTTCTCATCCCCCGGAGATAAGAAACAAGGGGTCTCTTCAGGGAAGGCTGCAGAGACCGTCCCCGCAAGTGCCATGCCTGTGAGCAGGTGGGTCACTTGAAGGGGTACCTGTAGAGACCCAAGAAGGCACAGCCAAGGTGTTGGCTAGTGTAGCACTTGGAGAGGAGGGGTACCCTCAGGAGCTTTGGGATCCCACAGAGAAGACCCTCATCTCACTAGGGGACAGTGAAAGGGTCCCAGGAAACCATGTGCTGTGCTAGCTAACACTAAGTAATACAGCACCTGGGTGACCATCAATGGGAAAAGGGTGGAAGCTCTCAAAGATACTGGAGCCAGTGTGACTTAATTCCAGTGTCACTTTGTCTCTGAGGAGCAAGTAGTCCCCAGGGCATTCCACCAAGTAGTTGCTGTGGACAACTTAGTGAGCCAGTGAAAGGTGGCACAGGTTCCTTTTGAGTGGGGAGGGGGTTTCAGGTCCATTGAGGGTGGGTTTTAGCCCTACCGTGCCTGTAGATTGTCTGCTAGGTAACGTCCTGGAGCAGTCCTTGTGGAAGGATGTTGAGTTCAGGTCTTACTTGGAGATGCTTGGGTTGCCAGAATGGGCATGCATGACCACTCGATCTATGGCAGCTAGTAACGGTGATCAGAAGGACCTGGATCCTGAAACATTGGCCCAGGTTCCTGCCAAGAAAAAGGGCAGGGGGTGCAGGAAAACCATTTCTGAGGTTCCCACGGTCGGGGAAAGAGGCTGAACTTGAGGTGGACGTCTTGGTACCTACAGGGGAAGAGGTAGCTGAACTTGGTGACTTATCTGAGCTGACCCATTGTCAGCAAGAAGGTGGTCCCCCCATGTAAGAACTCTGCAGGGAGCAGAACGAATACCCTTCTCTAGAGGGTTTGCAGCAGCAGGCTGCATACCATGCAGCTGGTAGTCAGACTGATCTACTGGGGGAATGGTCTCCTGTACAGAGAGCCTAAGGTCCTTGAGCCTGGGTCAGCCCATGTGGTTGTGGTACCCCAGCACTTCAGACCTTCCTACTGGGTCTGGCTCATGACGTGCCTTTGGCAAGAGATTTTGGGCAGGACGAAACTTTTGACAGGATTGTCCTCCACGTCTTTTGATCCCAAATATGAAGGCAGTCAGATATGCAGTGTAGGTCTTCCCAGACTTGGTAGGCAAGTGGTAAGAATGGGAGGAAGTATAAAGCTCCTCTCCAACCTTTTTCAGTCTTAGAAACCCCTTTTGAAATTGTTGGGATGGATATTGTGGGGCCACCGGATCCCAAGACAGCAATGGGCAACAGGTACATCTTGGTCGTAGTGGACCATGCCAGCCAGTACCCAAAGGCTATCCCTCTCAGGACAACAACAGCACCAGCGGTGGCCGGGTGTTGATGGGGATCGTTTCCCTTTTGGGATTCCCCAGAGAGTTTGTATCTGACCATGGAACCAATTTCATATCAAAGTATATGACATCCTTGTGGGAGGAGTGCTGTGTAACATACAAGTTCACCACTCCTTATCACCCACAAGGTAATGCTGTGGTTGAGAGAATCAACCAAACCTTAAAGGGCCTGATCAAGGGTCTAACAGAGCCTATGAGGTGTAAGTGAGGCATTCTCTTACCATGCCTTCTCTTTGCATACAGGGAGGTACCACAGAAGTAATTGGGGTTCAGTCCCTTTGACCTTCATTATTAGGCACCCTGTGAGAGGAGCTGTCAGTTTGGTCAAGGAAGGCTGGTAGACAGCTACCAGGAAATCTCCCGAGGTTGTATATAGCTACATGCTGCCCTACAGGAACCAAAATTCACACTTAAGGAAACTCGCTCAGGCGAACCTGGAAGCAAGCCAGGAGGAGATTAAACGCTGGTACAACCAGAATGTCACTCTGTAGAGTTTCAACTTGGCCAGACATTGTTGGTCATGGCCCCATTCGAACCTTGTGCCTTGAAGGACAAGTGGACTGGGCCTTTTGAGGTTGTGGAGCACAAAAGTAATGTCACTTACCTGGTGAATTTGCAGGCTCCCAAGAGTCTTTTGAGGGTCCTCCATGTGAACCACCTCGAAACTCACTTTGAAGAGGTCCGAAGTGAGCATGCTCTGGTGACAAATGATGGTAAAGAAGAGTAGAGTGAACCTCTCCCTGACCTCCTGACTACCAAGGAGCATGATGGGTCAGTAAAAGGTGTGATCCTCTCACTTACACTGACCCCATAGCAGCAGAGTGACTGTCACCAGTTGTTGGGGCAGTTTGCCACACTGTTCTCTCTGACTCCAGGTGTTACTCACTGGCGTACACATGATGTGGACATTGGTGACAGCCTTCCTGTGAAACACAAGATTTACAGGTTGATTGACTGGGTCAGAACCAGCATCAAAGAGGAGGTCTCTAAGATGTTGGCGCTTTGGAGATCGAGCTCTCCAAGAGTTCCTGGGCCAACCCAGTGGCCTTGATCCCAAAGGCTGCTGCACCTTGTGCCACTACTGAACTGTGGTTCTGCATGGAATACAATGGGCTGAAAGCCATCACCAGGACTGACATGCAACCCATCCCCAGAGATGAGGAGTTCATTGATAGGATGAAAGCTGCCAAGTTCCTCAGCACGTTTGATTTGATGTCTGGGTAGTTACAGATTGCCTTAACTAAGGGGGCCAAGGAGAGGTCAGCATTTTCAACCCCAGAGGGGCACTCCAGTTTGGATGATACCCTTATGGGTTGAAGAATGCCCCTGCCACCTTTCAGAGGTTAGTCAACCAGGTGGTGGCTGTACTGGAGGTTTCAGTGCCGCCTTCCTGGATGGCTTTGCAGTGTTAGTACCACCTGGGAAGAAGACTTGCAGCACCTCTGGGAAGTGTAAAGGCCAGAAAGTGCATGATCGGGCAGGGCTCTGTGGGGTGCTTAGGGCACCAGGTAGGAAGCGGCCATGGGGTACCCCTACAGCATAGGATTGACACCATTCTGGTTTGGGAGCCCCCAAGACTCAGACAAAGTTCAGAGCCTTTTTTGGTCTCACTGGCTACTATAGGAGGTTTGTAAAGGGCTATGGCACCATCTTTGCCCCCTTGACAGAGCTGACTTCCAGGAAGCAGCCCAGGAAGGTGATCTGGACTGATGACTGCCAGGAAGCTTTTGATGCCCTGACAGCTGCCACATGCACAGCACCAGTGTTCAAGGCGCCTGACTTCTCCAAGGAATTCGTAGTGCAGACTGATGCTTCAGAGCAGGGTGAGCGGTTCTCTCACAACTGAATGGTGAGGGCCTATACCAGCCTACTACCCAGGGAACAGAGGAAGAAAAGCTTTTGCTGTGGTCTGGCCATTGAAGAAGCTAAGACGCTATCTGTTTGGGACTCACTTCTGAGTTCTGACAGACCACAAGCCCCTCAGATGGTTAATGCAGATGATGGGTGAGAACCCAAAACTGTTCAGGTGGTCCCTCTCCCTACAGGGAATGGACTTTACGTTGGATCGCCGCCCTGGCACAGAACATGCCAGCTTTGATGGCCTGCCCAGGTTCTTCTGATTTAGTGAAGAGAACTCCACTGAGGTCGGGTAGTTCTCCTTACTTTCAGCTGGAGGGGACATGTGTTAGACCTGGCATCTTTTGGCATGTTTCCCCTGTCTTTTTGCTTTCTGACCTCCTGGTTTTGACTCTGATTTTGCTGTTTTAGTGTCTCTGAGCACTTTCTCACCTCTGTCCAGTGTTCGAGTGCATGTGCTCCAGTGCTAAATTGTATTATAAATAGGTGTATTATAAATAGGTGTTTCCATGATTGGCATATACATATTTGATATACTGGTAAATCCCTAGTAAAGTGCACTGAGAGTGTCAGGGCCTGTTAATCAAATGCTGCTAGTGGGCCTGCAGCACTGATTGTGGCATCCCACACGAGTAGCTGTTCAAAGGGTTCTCAGACCTGCCACTGCAGTGTCTGCATGCAGTTTTTACTGCCATGTCGACTTGGCAAGTGCACCCACTTGCCAAGCCCTAACCTTCCCATTTATTACATGTGAGTCATCCGTAAGGTAGGCCCAAGGTACCTCTATGTGCAAGATGCAGTGTATTGCAAAGGTAGGACATGTACAGGTGTGTGTGACATGTCCTGATAGTGAACTACAGCATATTTTGTTTTGTTGAAAGGCTATCTGTCCCATAGGATAGAATTGGGAATACTTGGTAACATTTTACAAGTATATCTTCCCATTGGACAAGATGGAAAAACTGAGTTTTGTATGCCTGAACTCAATCAATCAATAAATCAATCAAGGTGTTTGTTAAGCATGATTACTCACCCGTAAGGGTCCCAAGGTGCGGGGGTGGGTGGATTCGCAGGTTCCAGTCCATCAAGGAGGGGGTCTGTTGAAGAGCCAGGTTTTTAGGTTTCTTGCGATGATGTCTGCCTGAGGTGGAGCGGAAGGTCGTTCCAGGCTCTGGCTGCGAGGAAGGAGAAGGAGTGGCCTCCCAATCTCGTCTTTCTGGTGTGGGGGACTGCGGCGTAGGAGAGCTGGGACTGATCGTAGGGTCATTTGGGATGTGTGGAATTTGAATCGGCTGTTCAGGTATGCTGGTCCGGTGTCGTGGAGGGCCTTGTGAGCATGGGTGAGCATTGTGAAGTTGACTCTAGCAAGGGCATGAGTGATGGTCTTTCTGTGTTTGAGGGGGATCCATTTGAAGGTCTTACGTAGGAGGCAGAGGGTGTGGCAGCAGGAGGACAAGATGGAGTTGATCTGGCGGTCCATTTTGAGCTCTGAGTCCAGGATGATTCCAGGATGATTCCCAGGTTGTGTGCGTTGTACTTGGGGGTGGGCAGGCTTCCAAGGGCGGGGGGCCACCAGGTGTCGTTCCAAGTGTCTGAGTTTGGGCCCATGACGAGTACTTCCGTTTTGTTGGTGTTTAGTTGTAGGCAGCTGTTTTTCATCCATTTGGCGACGGCTTCCATGCCTTCTCGAAAGTTGTGTCTGACTGTGTTGGTTTTGTTGGATAGGGAGAGGATGAGTTGGGTGTTGTCTGCGTATGACACAATGTTGAGTCTGTCGGTTCTAACGATGGGGGCGAGTGGAGCCATTTAGATGTTGAAGAGCATAGGGCTGATGGAGGATCCCTTGGGGACTCCGCAGGTGGTTGGTGTGAGGTCCGAGAGGAAAGGGAGAGTCTGACTAGCTGCATTTTGCCAGAGAGGAAGGAGCGGATCCAGTCGCAGGCCTTGTCTTGGATCCCTGCGTCGTGGAGTCCGCGTATTAGGGTGCAGTGAGAGACTGTGTCGAATGCCGCTGAGAGGTCAAGGAGGATGAGGGCTGTTGTTTCTTATTTGTCCAGTAGAGTGCGGATGTCATCTGTTGCGGCGAGGAGTGCGGTTTCTGTACTGTGATTTTTTCTGAAGTCAAAATGGAGAAATGCATTTTTTTGTAAAAAATAATTTTGTGCTTGAAAATACCACTTTCAGAAAGTAGGTATTTTCTTGCTTATTCATCCTTTGTGCCTCCGCTGAGTTGTGGATTGACTGTTTGGCTTTGGAGTGACAGGGGCTGGGGATGTGCATTCTCTTCAGACAACAACAGTAGTTCCTGCCTTTACTGGTTAAATTAGGGCTGGGCTGCATTTAGAGTAATGGTAGGAGATTGTCTTACACCTGAATGTGCCTAGTCTGCCTTGGACAATGCTATCTCCGCCTCCTGCCAGGAAGCTGGACCAGAGAGGACCAAACTGGTTTGGACTGAGCACAGACACTCTCTGACTAAGAGAACAAATATAAATGCTGTATCAATATTGCGGCCCAGACCCCTGAACTTTACAACTAGCTTGGATCAAGGAATCAGCCAAGGAGAAGAACTGGAAGAACTGCCAGGAGGAGTACTGCCTCTTTGCTGTGTTGTTGGTTTGCTGTGATGGCCTGCAGTTGCTGATTCTGCCTTGAGCAGTGAAAGGACTGGACTGGACCTTCTCTACTTGTTGCTGACTATCGCCAAGGGCTTGAAATAGAGCTTGACTCCTGTTCACAAAGTCTCAGGAAGCAAAGAATTCACTTACCTCTCGGTACCACCGCTGGACATGTGGTTTCAGTTGCCACAGAGGATGAAAGCAGCCAACCTTGTCACCAACGCCGCTGCTGGCTCTGTGTCCTGAAGGCAGAGCAGAAGGCACTGCTGCACTTCGCACCACATCTCTGGTATCACCAAAGACGAGGACCACTGCCACCACTGAGCTGCTGCTTTCACCGCGACCTGTGGGCATCGCACTCCACACTGCCTTGCTTCACTTCACTGCTCTGGTCTCACTGACAACGTCGCTACATGCTGACCTTGACACCCATTACTGCAGCAAGTTCGGCAGCACCATTCATAAGTCACATGATGCACCACCTAGTCCCACACCACAGTCTTGGCCGAATTATACCATCTCCCATCAACCGGCACTGTTACTTGCACCATGGCCTGTCAGCACCACAACAAGCAGAGCTTTGCTCCACACCACAGCCCAGGTACAACCGCTGCTGCTGGACGACCGTCACCAAGCCTTTGCCTGCACCGTGACTTGCGGGCACTGCACGCTGCACCTCAAGGTACCGTTTTGGTCTTGTTTACACAGATACATATTGGTTATTTTTCTAAAACTGATGTGGTGTCCTTTTGTAGTGTTATCACTGTATTACTGTTGGGAATGCACAAATGCTTTACACATTTCCTCTGAGATAAACCTGCCTGCTCACGCCAAACTACCAAGGGGGTCAGCCAGGGTTATTTCAGTAGTGTGTCCCCCTTATCCTGACTAGAAGGATGGGTCTCTATTTGGACAAAGGTGCAAACTATTGCCTACTAGAGACCCCATTCCTAACACCAACGCATGACTATCTCTCTCCTCTCCTTATTTAGCCAAACCAAGTGTAGCTAGCATTGCCACTTCCTGTGCTGTACCAATTTGTCATCAATACAGCCTGAACTGCTGTTTCTCATGCTATAGTTCTTTTGTGTGATGGGGCATGCACAGTTGCTTTCCGTGCTCTACCTGTTTGTGAAAATAGATCACACTACTACCAAGCATTCTGTGCCTGTTTTGACTGAGGGAAGTCTGCACGCTTGCTTTTGTTACTGTACCTGTTTTGTGAGGGACACTTGTATTTCTACTTTCTGTAGTGTACCTTTAATATGTGAAGTTGTTTTTTTATAGTTGGTGTCCATTATGTGACTTTGCTGTGTGTGACAAGCATTCACTTCTATTTCACCTGCAGTGCTTGTTTTGTATTGAGGAAGCTTGTGCAGCTGCTCCATATGTTGCCCCTATAGAATAATGAAACTTCACTATTGAAAGCTGAACCTGCCCTTTGTGAGGGAATCTAATAATACTGTATTTGCTGTATCTCTCTGTATGTGCATGAAATTCCCAGTACTATTACCTACATAGTGCCATGTGTATGTGTCAATGAACTTGTACTGCTGTTGCATGTAATTTACCTTTTCCCTATAGGAGAAACATGTTGTGGTGCACCCTGGGGTGGTTACTTCTATGGACTACTGCTCTCTCCCTCCCACTACTTTGATCTCAGACCTTTCTACTGGCTTAATTTATGTCCAGTAACATCATGCAAAGTATGGGCAGAAAAGCTCTCTGGAGATTTCCTCCACTTCCCCACATAATGTGCTCTGAGCACATGATGGACATTAGTTACTGGAGGACTCCCTTCTTGGTCATAGACGGTAGCGGCTCAAGAAGGGAGTGCCGCGGGGTGGTGGGGCAGGACGGGGAGGGGCAGGGTGGGGGGTAGTAAACTCCGGCTCACGGCGAACCAGGGTAATGTAAATAAACAAATAAACAAAATGAATTTCATTGCGCGTGCTGAAACTCATTTGGCGTTTCAACGCGCACAATGAAATTCGTTTTATTTATTTATTTATTTACATTACTCCGGTCCGCTGTCAGCTGGAGTTTACTACCCCCCACCCTGCCCCTCCCCCGCCCGCCGCCCCGGGGCATTCTCTCCACGAGCCGTTACTGGTCATAGAGAACTTAGAATGAACAACCAGTGGATCCCGCTTTTTACAGTATAACAAGCACATGATGTCTGTGCTTTTCTGCACTTTACAAATTTATATGGGGTTGTTATTCCTTGCAAGTGTTGTTTCCAGGCTTCACCTAAAGAGCCCCTTTAAACTTGAACAACAGAGACTACTCTCCATCCCCACCATGTACCAACTGACAGTGCCACAGGAAGACTAATTAGCAGCTTCTCCAAGCAAAAAGTCTAATTGAGTTACTAAGGGAGACTTTTACCTCCCCACTTCAATGTCAGTATCACCCCACCCTTCCAATAGTTTAGTATGCTACTGTCTAAATATGTCTTTGGCATTGATCTCCATTCAATGAAATGCCAGGCGTTGCGGAAGTGACATCACACGTCCTTTGACCTCCATTTTAACACACACACACATACTTACACATACACACAAATTCACACATATAAACTCTCTCACACATAAACACACTCTCACCCTCAAGCATGCACACAACATACATTTAAAAACATGTTTTACTTACCTCAACTGCCATGGAAGGGCATATTCCAGCTTATTGTACTCCATTTTTATTACACTATGGGTCATATTCTTAAGGAACTATCACTGAGTTAACAGCACTTTATCGCAGCCAAAGTGGTGATAAATGTATCGCCCCATTCACAAGCTGGCGCTAACAGCCGATATCACCAATTTCGCTGCGATAGCATGCGCAAAAAGCATCATCACAGATGACACGGCAACTATTGCTAATGAGATGCAGAGTAGGCGTTCCCGTGCAAAAATCCGCGACAACACAACTTCGCAACATTCTCAAAGAACAGCCAAATCGGCGATAAGATCCTGAAACAGCCCATAAGGCGTGTTAGAAGCAGGAAATTAACACCTGCTCTGACCTGGTGTGAAGTCAAACCACAGCTTGCACCAGAAAAGGGAGCCCAGCCCGAAGCCACACCTGAAGAAGAAAAGATGCCATGGAGCCACAGAACATGCAGCTTAGAGCCCCAAGAGGGCCACAACAACCACCGCCACCACCCCCAGGACACCATCAGCTTGGTACCCCACCATCTAACCTTCCCCCACACTGCACAGGGACAGCTGGAGACCAAGCAAGGCGTCAACTCCACAGCTGTCTTCCCACCCGTGTCAGGGGGCAATTGACTGCACACGTGTCCTACTTGTGCCCCCTGGCAACACTGCACACAATAAGCGCAACAGAAAGCGCACATATCTCACCAATGTCCAGGCAATATTGGACCATCGGAGAATCCCCACCAACGTCGCCGCCAACCCCCCGGCAGAGTGAATGAGCCCTACACCTGCCGATAGTCCATCATCAACCTGCACTACCAGGATGGCACCCACGGAAATGCATACCTCGTTAGCCAATACCAAATTAACACACCACACACCTCTTTTCTACAATCACGCAACTCACAACACAGGAAACGCACACGTCACAAGCTCACGTACAATGTGTACTCCCACCAGACAGGACAGAACAACTTACTGTGGGAACCTGGACTAGCCATGTACATTAGCGATCAACAGCATGGCACCTCAGTCACACAATAGCAGATTGTGAGGAGAGGTGGGAACCAGGCATGTTTGAAGGAGGCAAGTGACCCAGGAATGGGAATGTACACAATGCCAAGTGTGGCGTGGATGTGATGGCCACACTGTAGTATGCAGACCTCACACATATCAATGTCGACACATACCTTTGGTGTATGGAGTGTAGTGGACAGTGGACTAAACCACGTCACCCAAGCCAGTGGGGAGGAACGCAGAAATGTAGCTTGTTACGTCCCCCCCATAAGAATGAGCGGAGTGGGCTGGCCCGGCGTACACCAGGCCAGCGTAGGGGTGAGAATAAAAGGCACGTAACTCTGTGCGTGGTCCTCTTCCGGAATACCCAACATCTTTGCCAGGGCGGCGCCTCACACCCCGCCACAAGGCCGTCGTTGTGAGCGGAATGCCAGCGATACTGTGCGACTGCTGCGACCCGGGACGCTGGTCCCAGAACCAGTCGTACACGCACCTGTGCACCTAGGCCTTCATGCCCACTGGAAGTGAGTCCCAGGCTCTCCACACCACTGGAGTCAAGCTATCCAGGCTGATGAAGGCTGATAGCCAGAAACCGGTCCTTGGATGCTTGATTACGGTCTGGGAAAGACATGGCTTGGTAGTTCGGACTGGACTGTTCCCATGAGGCACAGGGTCAGAGCTGATTTGCATATAGCCAGTGTCTAACCCAGGGTGGTGTGGAGTGCAAAAAAACGATGGATTTAGGCCCAGATCCTTGTACTGGGGTGAATGTATGACATTGTTCTACATTCTGTCCATCAACTGTGTTTTTTGCACTTGACGACACCGGCGTGTGTCTAAGAGGGCTTACCACATGCCGGTGCAAGCTCCAGGCCCGAGGCCTGCGACCCTGGCAACCTGCTACGACCATCACATCCTCCGCGAGCAAGGCCTGCAATACTCCTTTCTCCTTGACGTACTCTTCCGGCATACACAGAGTACTAGTAGGACACACATTTGGAAATGAGTCTTGATTATACTATAGTTGAGGACGATGTGTATGGCTGAGCTGAAATCACTATACTCCCTTCGATGTGGTGCCACCAAGTCTGTGCATAGCAGTACAACCATACGTGTCTGTGGGCACACGCCGACTACTGCTCCAGGGCCACACTAAGCTCAAGTAGGTCACACATTTGGAACTGAGTCTTGACAAGCAATGGCAGGGTACATATGGCAATGGAGACTTTAAATCACTATACTGCCTTCGATGTGGTGACACCATGTCTATGTATGCGATACAGAAAAGGGGGTGGTGATGAACAGAGTGTCTGAATTAAGCAGACCACTCTTACCCATGTCTATGTATAGCATCACAACCACACATTTCTGTGGCCCCTTGCTGGAAATGCCTACCGCCTACACTGCGGTCGAGTTGGTCGCACACATGGAACTGAGCATCGGTTTTTCAATGGCAGAGTACATATTGCACACAAGGAGAGGTGTAAGAGGAAGCGCGTTGCAATTCGGAGCACAAAAGGATCATCGTTATGGAGGTGATCGAACACTACTGACAACTGCCCTGGTGTCACTAACTCTGTGCATTGCAAGCCAATGACACATGGCTGTGGGCCACTGTTGAGCGCTGCCTACACTGCGGTCCAGTAGGTAACAGAGTCTTGATTTAGCAATGGCGGAGTTCATATCAGTGTACCGGCATCATCACAGACTGCATTCCCTCTCAGCTCTGGTGCCACTAAGTCTGTTCCCCGACATTCATGGACACTCACTGGTCGTACATTGGTGCCCTCTGAGTCTATGGACTAGGGGGTAGTTTCATCCTCATGTAGCTGATACAGAATTGGTCCTGGCAATGAGTCTGTCGCCTTCCACTCCACCATTTGCTGCTTCCGGATAAGATCAAACCTTCTGCATCATGCCCTGGAGGACACCTTCCACTATCCCCCGCAACCCTCTGCCACATTCACCTTCGACATAGATGAGGACCCACCCAGTCGGCGTGGCCCTACCTCAGTGCACCTCAAGTCAATGTCCCGTTGCAGGGTGCCTGTGCTGGCCGCTGTGAATCCAGGGCCACTAACTCTGTGCTGGTCAGGTCCGGGACCCCTTCTTCTGAGATATTGGATGGTCTCTGAGGCGATGGCCTTGGGGTCATCAACGCCATGTGTCTGTGACCCTGCGCTGTCCGCTGCCTCCTGCCTCAACTGGGGCCCAACAGGGCTCACACGTCAAATCAAGTTCTGACCAGCCCGGACGTCGCATCACCGCAGAAGGCACATGCCACCATCGCCAGGACCACCTCCAACCGCCATCTGCTAGAATCGAAGCGGTGGTACTAGCAGACTGATGGAGTTGCTTGCACCTGTCGTGGATCCCATCATCTGCCTGATCCACTGCTCAGCTCTTCAGGTGCCACTGACTCAGTGCACCGCAACCCATGCACCTTTACTGATTGAGTTTTGTGCTGTGGAGTGGTTGTGCAGCAATGTCACCTCAAGCAGTGTGGGAGACCTGGGACGTTGATGAGGGAGATGATGCAGGTCTAACACACCCCACTGCATCTGCATCAGGAATATCTCGAAGGGACACAATCCTAGACTTTTTCTTCACATGAGCGCGCTCTGCTCTAGTGCCCCAACCTCAGAGCACTGCAAGTTACAGATACTTCTGTTTGCATATTGGGTGACCTCTGAACTTGCTCCGACTACCTCCATGTTGCTCAGCAGTTGACCCTGTTATGCTGGTATTTTCTGTTTCCGTCTCAATGATGTTCACTGTTCAATTTGTTGCCAACACCAACCACTCCGTGCGGGCTGGCTTACACTCACCCCACACACATCCAGCACAGGTGTCACTGTACATGTGGCCCTGCCAATAAAGGGGCTGGGCGCACATGCCTGCGGCCAGTTCAACATAATACCTGTGTGTGTCCCTGTGGTCTTTTTGTATGCATGAGGGCCCGGGCCCTACAACTTTACATTGTACTGTGTACAGCGGGTGCAGACATGTGACCGCAGGCAGGGGGTTGGAGGTTGGAGGTTGGACATGTAGCTTTGTCGTCACCCACTCAGTACATAAGGGGAGTGGCCTGGGCCGTCGTACGCAGAGCCAACGTGGGTGTGTGACTGCTATTTGCGTGCCCCTGGGCGTGGTTCTGTATTGTGAATGTGCATCTGCATGTGTCTCTATGGCAGTGTGGGTCTCCTTTGTGGGGTGTAGGTGGGCCCTGAACGATAATAGACAGCAACGTATGTGATCTAGTTTGACTTACATGGGTTCAGACCCTACCCACACCTTTACGGCCACCTCCTTTTGGCGTGCTGACACCCGACATTGGGGTGCCATGTGTGGGTGGGTGAAGTGTTGTGCGCCAGCTGTGCTTGCGGGTGCTTCCTGCTAGTGGTCTGTTCCAGGGTCTGTGTTCTCCTCTAAGTAGTTTGGCTGCCCGGGTTCCTGTTGGCAGCGGGTTTGTGCCTGGTTTAGGTTGTCACATCATGCCAGCGCCTCTTGGCCTCCTCGATTGGCCTCTTTGGCACTCCGACTACATTCCAGTTGGTCTACTTGTGGATCTTCTGATGGTAGTGTTCTGTCACCTCCATGACGCTGATCTGGTTTTGCTGCGGACTGCACCCCGTCTTCCTCTCCCTCTTCTCCTTGGCCATCCCTGTCTCCTTTGTTCCTTGCTGGTGGTCCATGGGGGTTTTGGGGTTTGCGTTGGCCTCTGCGATCGGTCAGGGTGCATCCATGGTGCTCCGCGCTTTGGATTGTTTCTGATGTGTTCTATCTGTAGTTTTTATGGTGTATTTTCCCGCCAGACGCATGGAATTTGCAGGCCTGTGGCATGGTGTTGAATTTTAACATGGACATTTGACGCGTTATCTGGAGACTATCGCATAGTACCGCCGTGTTGAGAATGCTTGATTAACACAGTGTAATTTTCCCGCGATAGACTTCGATGTTGGGAGTTACGTTAAGTAACTTTTGCAATGGTTATAACACGTTCTTGAGAATATGCCCCTATTAGTGAATACTATATTTTAGTTTTTCACTATTAGCGTAATAAAGCATCAGCAGAAAATAAAGAGTGGAGACCCAGCTACCCCTGTGTTCCTGGCACCGAATTTGCCACCTCTGAGGCCAGGGGTCATAAACAGGTCTGGACTGGCCATAGCGGGGAATCATGCGTTTGCCCAGGAGGCTGGGTGGGTGGGGGCCGGTTTTGGATCGTTGGGTGCCAGTTTTACAGCATTGTTGCAATATTGGCCCCCGTTACAAAATCGACAGCAGTGCTGGGGACCGGTTTCGTTCATCAGCAGTGCTTCAAGAATGTTTTTGCATTGTCTTTAAACAGAAGCTATCCTTTATGACTTTTTTCATAAACCCTACATTTTTCAACATTGTTGTATTAACATGGTCACAGTAAAGAACCGATGTTTAACATACTAATGCAGCAAAATTCAAGTTGGTTCTGAAAGGGGAGCTTTGCATCAGAAAAAATCCAATATATTTACACTGTTTTTGATTGCATAATACAGAAGGTACAAGGACGTCCGGGATAATTCAAACCATACTAAACTCACCCACATTGTCTTTGCACTGACGCACAGACCCTGGCTACAATGCTCAGAAACTAGTCTGCAAAGTGTTGAAAAGGCAAATGCATTTTCAACCTTTAACTACTGTAAATAGCAGCGTCTCCCAGACATCTAACCTTCTCATTACCCCAGGAAACTAAGTGACTAGACATGCAAAAAAATGCATTTTCACGAAATTGTTTTTTTCTGCATTCGTATTCTATGCTTTAAAGTACTCTTTGGACTTAAATTTCATAACGTTATTAAATTTGATATTCTTCAAAAGTGTGATGTTTCAAAGGAGAACCGACTGTCAAAATGAATGTAAAAGGTTAATTGACCTCCTGTCAGATCTCCATCTCCTCAATTTTCCCTCTTGATCTGAGGAAAAATAAACAGCATTTTAAAGTTAAAGGCAATTGGTTGGTTATCATTTAACAGTGCACACATCAACAAATGAAATCTCTGCCTCGGAGCCATTCCTGACATGATGTTTTTCTTAAGTAAGACAGAAAAAGTACAAGATCTAATCTTTCATTTATACTAACATCTTCGAGCCTGCACAGCACTTGTAATTTAATGAAGTTAAAAAAGTTCCATCCCGCCTTATAAACAATGTAGGTCACTATTGACTGGAATAATGTTTTAAAGTAAAGGCATGAAATCTTCTGCCAACGATTTTATTTCCATACAATTTGCCAGGGAAACATGAAGTATTAGGAGGCAGAAAGGGTTTACAAAGGAAATAGCTTTTGAACTGCTACTCCACTTGACATGTCCGCCGAGTGGTCTTCCAGTCAGAGAGGGGCGGGCCTATTCATAAAGGTAGTTTGGAGTGCATAAATTAGTAATTATGTGTTATTCCTTTGTGAATGAGAGTAGCTGGGGGGGGGAGGAGGGGGGAGGCGATTGCGGTATGACACCCTCCCATCAAATAAATGCTTTCTAGGCCTGGAAATTTGTTCTTAGGGCTCTGAGTCGGGTCTGCTATATCTGTGTACTTTTTTCTGGTCTTGAGCCAAAAAATTAAAGACACAACAGTGATCTTCTAGTCAGTGTAAGGGAGTTACACACCCAAGATAACCTCTGCTCACCCCCTTGGTAGCTTGGCAGGAGCAGCCAGGCCTATCTCAGAGGCAGTGTGTAAAGCAGTTGTACATACAATACACAGTAACACAGTGAAAACACTACAAATGGACGATTCTTCAGTAAGATGACTAGAAAGGGTTTTTCCCCTCTTTTCCTCTAAAGCCCAGAGGCAGGATGGAATCAAACCAATAACAGGTACCAAGCTCTCACTGAGATGCGAGACCAGGCAAGTGGGCACAGCACGACTGGCACTTAGTCTGATAGGGCACGTGGTGGTAAGTAAAGACCTGGTTGAATTGCATTCAAGCACCAAATACAATTTATTCTTTACCAGCGCTCGAATGGCTTCCTTGATCCCTATGACAGAATGCCTCCTGAGATGAAAATACGTCCACCTAGATTACCTTGAGCCAGCAAAAATCCAAAATAGGAATAAAACAAAAAAACTAAAAGCAGACTGCAGCTCCCCAGCAAAGTCTAGCAGATGACAGACCTTCCCGATTGACAGCGTCTCTCCTGCCCCCTGCAGAAAGAGTGCTCAGCAGGCTCACCACCGCAGTGAGATGATCCTTTTTTTCCAATCAAATAGAGGCTTGTAAGTTACCACAAAGCTTCTGGTCTGTGGCCTCTCTCCGATCCTTTTTCTCCCCAAGCCATTTATCTGTCTGACTTCCGTCACTCAGCCCCAGCCTCCGGCTCCACTCTGCGACGGCAGCAAGCATGAACGCCGGCAGCCAGCACAACCTCCTCCTGACGTTGGATGTGCTGGAAGTGTGGAAATATTTAAATGCGGCCCCCACGACCAGCCTCCTGACACTCCAAGGCCGTGTCAACCAATCCGACTTTGGGGCACACCAGTAGGTGAGGGGGGGGAAGCACTGACACAGACAACAAATTAGTGTGATAGAGGCCGCTTTATTGCAATCAGGTGCACCTAAAACAACAACCCACCTGGCCTGTGCCGAACAAAACTACTGCTCACTAAATAACAACTGCCTGACAGCCCCCCACCCCCACTCCTAAAGTTAACCCCAACATTGCAACTGAAATACAAAACATCCGCTCAGCAACCTACCCCCCTACCCATCGACTGAATGACCACAGTGACCTCCATGACCTCACCCCCTGCCTACCATACAGTCCCAGGCCTCCAGCAAATCCCCCCTATCTCCTTAGGAAAGCGCCAACAAGTAACCGCACCTGCTCCAGTGACACCACAACTCTGAACACCATAACATCCAGTGCACCATCGACCAACAAAACCCCTCATACCCAGGACCAACCCCCTCCACAGCGGCCCCCCCCAGGGACCCCTACCCACCCCACAGGGGGAAAAACAGGGAGGGCGGGCGGGACATCAATTTAACTATCGGACCACCCGGCTGCTGTGTCACTGCACCACAAACAGCGTGCAGTGACACAAAATGGCCGCTTAAATAGGGTCAAGCCCCAAAGGAGCCCAAAGGAGCCCAACCAGCCCAACCAGCCCAACCAGCCCAGCTACGGCTAGCCCCGGGGGTCAAGCTTCCTCCCCCCCTCCCCTGGTGCCCCAAACTTCCCTGGGGGGGCAAGCCTCCCCCTGGTCGGCTGCCCCCCCAATACCCCATTGGGGCACACCAGTAGGTGAGGGGGAGGGAAGCACTGACACAGACACCAATTTAGTGTGATAAAGGCCGCTTTATTGGAATCAGGTGCACCTAAAACAACAACCCACCTGGCCTGTGCCGAACAAAACTACTGCTCACTAAATAACAACTGCCTGACAGCCCCCCACCCCCACCCCTAAAGTTAACCCCAACATTGCAACTGAAATACAAAACATCCGCTCAGCAACCTACCCCCCTACCCACCGACTGAATGACCACAGTGACCTCCATGACCTCACCCCCCGCCTACCATACAGTCCCAGGCCTCCAGCAAATCCCCCCTATCTCCTTAGGAAAACGCCACTCGAAAATCGCTTGTGACTTTCAACCCCCCCCCTAGGACTCCTGCCTCCTGGGATACCTGAGCACCCCCAATGCCCCATCCAACGCCTCCTTCAACTGCACTATGTACAATTCCATTCCGTACCTTGACAGGTGAACCCCATCCTCCCTGAAAAAATACACTGCGCCGTAGCGCAATTCCGGATGCTCCGTCCTCCCCACCCCCTCCATGGCACAAAAGTCCCTCATCTCCCGATTAATCTTCCTCCATGCCCTATCTATAGCTCCTGGGCGCTCTGCTCCCCTCCAACCCCGCCTGGGAATAAACTCGGACCAGATTACATGACAGCCCGCCCATTGCTTCTTGATTTCCCTCAGGTCCCTCTTCATTTGCTTGAGCAATGCCAACCCCTTACACTGCACCAAATCGTTTTCGCCCAGATGAATCACCACCACATCCGGGCACCCCCCCTCCTCACCACCGTATTCAACAAGGGCAACAACTCATGCCAACGCTTACCCCCTTTTCCCCTCCAGTGACAACGGTATAGCCCTTCATCCAATCCCAAATTGAGTGTCCGATGCCTGTCCCACTCCGCATGTTCTGCCCGCTTGACGAATGAGTGTCCCACAATATACACATTCAAAATAGCCACCTCCGGCCCCGCCACCGCACCTGTAAAGACACACATATCAATATCGGGAATCACTGTAACCACACACCATCCGCCTCCCGCAATCTCACATACGTCCGGTAACAATCCGATTTCCACCGTCCCAGCCTCTGGATCACCTCCTTTCCCCAACCCCTTCGTGCCGCCTCCGTCGCCGCCCCAATCCGGAAGGAATGCGTCCCATATGAAATAGGGTCCTCACCCATGTACCGCAGGGCGTGCCGCAGGACCCACAACGCCTGAGCCGCCGTCACTCCATCACCTCCACCACGACCAAAAACCTCCCCTTCCTTCTTGCACCGGCTCGCCATCAACCTCCTCCCCCACGCCGCAGGACACACCCCCTCCCGACCGCCTGGGCCCAACACCACCCATGTCCCGACCCCCGCTGGTCCGTCTTTGAGCGACGCAAACGCACCGCCACTTCCTGCGCTCGCAATTCCACATCCTCCCACAACACCCCCCACCCCCCTCTCGCGCCCAGCAGCTCCAACACTTGAAACGCCCCAAAGAAAAGCCAGGACATCAGGGTAGAAAAAAGCACCACCTCGCCCCCATCCCTGCACACCGCAGGCAGCGCGCCAATGACTCCTTCCAACAACTCCACCGTGATGGGACGTTGCAACCGCGCCGTTGTACCCTTCTTCCTCGCCCACCCCTCCAGCAGCCGGGTCCCCAATTCCCCCACCGACGGAGGGTAGCCCCACCACAACTTGCCCATGAACGCCACCGCCGACAGCTTGCCCGCAATCGTCACCCGTGACAGCCCCTTATCCATGAGCGCCAACATGAAACGCACCACCTGTTCCTCGCGCAGCCACCGGTCCCCTCGCCTTACCGCGACTGTCAGCAGGAATTCCTCCCATGCTTGCTCGTATGCCTTCCACGTTGACACCGCTATGGACGCCTTCACCAGCTGTAAGACCCAGCCTCGCCCACCGACCACAGTTCCTCCGGCACCGGCGTCTTGACCTCCTCCGCCGCCGTGGCTAGCCCATGGAACCTCTCCCACTGTGAATGAGACAACGCATCCGCAATGTCATTGTCCACTCCTGGGACGTGTCGCGCCTGAAACAGGATGTCATTTTCCAAGCAACGCAACACAAACACCCTCATCAATTTCAGCACCTGCGGGTCCTGGGCCGACTGCCTGTTCACCACTTGCATGACGGCCATGTTGTCTACCCAAAACAGCACCCGCTCTTGCGCCAGCACCCCCGACCACAACGTAACCGCCACCACCAACGGGAACAATTCCAAAAACGCAATGCTCCGCCCTCCTGCCTGCCATTCCACCGGCCACTGCTCCGCGCACCATTTGCCATCCCAGTACAGCCCGAAACCGCCGCTGCCCGCCGCATCAGAGTACATGGTAACGTCCCACTCCCAGTCCTCCGCCGGTGCCATGGGCACTCCATTAAATCGGTCCAGGAACGCCCGCCACATTCGCAGAGTCTCCTTCATTCCCGCCAAGAGGCGCACATGGTGATGAGGCAATGACAAACCGGACAACGCCAAACCCAAACGCCGGCAGAACGTTCGGCCCGCCCGCACAACGCGACAAGCAAAATTCAAATGACCCAACAGCACCTGCACCTCCCTCACCATCACCTTCCTTTTTGCCAGCATTCCGTCCACCAACCCCAGCATCGCTGACCTCTTGTCTTCCGGTAGGCGCGCTTCCATGGCGAGCTCGATACCGAGAAAGGACAACACCGTACTGGGACCGCACGTCTTCTCTGGCGCCAGGGGAACACCAAACTCCCCCATCAACCCGGCCAAACCGTCCAGCTGCCGCTGGCAGTCCGCCGCCCCGGGCCGCCCCACCAGGAAAAAGTCATCCAGGTAGTGCGTCACTGACTCCGAGCCTGTGCGCCTGGAAAAAACCCACTGCAGGAATGAACTGAAACACTCAAATAGCGCGCACGAAATGGAGCACCCCATCGGCAGCGCCTTGTCCACAAATATGAGTCCCTCAAACTGAATTCCCAGCAACTGATGATCCACCGGGTGGACCGGAAGTAGTCGGAAAGCTGACTTGACATCACATTTTGCCATCAGCGCGCCCCTCCCCGCCGCCGTGACGAGCCTCCGCGCTACGTCCACCGACGAGTAAGTCACAAACGCCAAGTCCGCCGAAATGTAGGCATTGACTGACTCCCCCTCCGGCCAAGACAAGTTTTGTATCAGCCGGAACTGCCCCTCCTCTCACTTGGGCACCACCCCGATGGGGGAGATGATCAAACCCGGTATCGGTGGCTCCGTGAACGGGCCCGCCATCCTACCTTCCCTGACCTCTTTGAACAGCTTCTCTCTCACAATGCCCTTGTGCGCGTTCACCGACTTCAGATTGTCCGCCCAGCGGGCAATCCGCGGGCCCTCATAGCCCAGCCGAAACCCCTCCCGAAACCCCCGACGCAGCACCGCAGCATCCTCAGCCCGCGGATATGCCGCTAGCCAGGGCTCCATCCGCTCGACCTTAACCGGCATACAAGCCTTTGCCCAGAGCTCTGGATCCCCCCTCTGCCACCCCCCCCACCCTCCACCCTGTCCCCCCCTGCCTGGGCACTTCCCTGGGCGGGCTGCTGGCCCGGTGGGCCCCCAAGTCCCCAGCAACGCAGCACTGGGTGCCGCCGCCCGCATTTCGAGCACTCGTGCTGGAAACGGCATGCCGCCCTACCGCACGCTCCTCTATTGAAGTCCCAGCAGGCCCCGACTCTGGCCTGGCTGCCAGACTCCCCCTGCGCCACCCCCCCACGGGTGGGGCAGGCTGCAAAGGGGGGTGGCACCAGCGGCAAACCGCTGGCCATGTATATGGTGCGGCCAAATTTGGCCCCGCCCATCGTCTGCTGGTACAAATCTGAATCCAGCTCCCCCCATTGTGCCTCCGGGTCCGCCGCCATGCGCGCCCGGAATTCCTCGTCATGGTGGGACCACGCGAAACCGCCGTACGTCACCTGTGCTCTCCGCACCACATTCATGTATTTGAAAAGCGCGACGGACCGGTCGGGAAACTTCTCACAGTACACCCTCGCGTATATTAGGAAAGCCGCAGACCAGTTATCCAACGTCAGCGGCACCTTTGGGCGCCTAGCCAACTCCTGCTCCTCCTCCTTCGACCCTTCCTTAGACGTCAACTCCCTGTGGAGAAGCTTCAAGATATCAATGTACTCCCCCTTCCATATCTTCTCCTTCGTTGCCAATGAAAGGAGCGCCCCCAGCGGCTTGGTCAGCCCCATGTACGGTAAGTTACGCACCGGCACCACACAACTCTCCTTCCCCCCACCCGCAGTGTCTGTACCTCCGACCGCCGCCGACCCGCCACTCGCGCCGGACCCGTCGCCGCCCGCCGCCGCACCATCCGTGCCCACTCCCGCGTCCTGCACATACCGACCCCGCACCAGCCGCCATCCGTCCTCCCCCTCGCCCCCAGTCCCCACGAGACTTGCACACAGCGCCGCTTGCCACTCCGCGCTCCGTCTCCTGCCTTACCTGGCGTCAAGGTCGGCATCCTTGCTGGATTCCGCCGCCTCACCAGTGGAGCTGAGGGGGCCGTCACTCTGGGCACATCCCGCCTTGCCGGCACCTGTAATACACTGCCAACAGCATTACTCGCACCCCCCTCCTCCCGAATCTTTCCTTCCTCCTCCGACTCTCCATCAGCCGGCTCCACAGAACCCCGGCCCCCCCTCGGGGGTTCCAGCCAGCTTAACCCCGCTCTCTCCCGACACACCCGCATCAAGTCCAACAAATCCACACTCCCACTCCTGTCCACCACAATCGCATCGCAACCAGAAGTATATGCATCCATCCTCAAACCCCCACCCCCGGCGGCCGTAAAAACCCTTCGGGGGGGCTGGCGGAGACAAAGCCCGCCTCCATTCGTTGCATTCCTGAACCAGGTCCCACGCTGGAGCTCGGCAGCCCGCACTAGACAGAGCCGGCCCATCCTCTCGGTGGTGTGGAGCCGCATGCTGCTCACCCGAGCGCCTCGCAAACAGCTCCTGCCAAGGAAAAAAGGTGGAGTCCAGCATGCTGGGGTGGAAAAACCACCCTCCCCCCCACACGCCTCCCCCTCCGCACCCCCACCCCAGCGCCGCCCCCTGCCCCCACCCCGCCGAATGGCCCCCGGGCCGCGACGGGATCCCCCCGCCACCCATGCCCCATCCCCCTCCCACTCCCAGCCCCCCGGCCCTCCCCACTCCCCCAACTAGGCCCCGCACCCCCCCACGCCCCCTTCCCCACACCCCCCGCCGCGCACCCGCTTCCCTCCCCATCGCTGCCACTTCCGCCTGGCCCGCCACTCCCCCCACCCCCATGCTCCCTCCAACCTCCACCCCACTCCCCTAACCCACCCTCGCAACCCCGGCCCCCCCGCCCCCTCGCCACTCCTCCGCCACCTTACACCACCCCCCCGGCCCGCTACTCCCCCCGCCTGGCCCCGTCCACCATCCCTGCCTTGCCGCCCCCGCCCCGGGGACGCATGGCTGCTCGGGCCCACCATGCCCCCTCCCTCCTCCTCCTCTGACGAACTCCAGTCCAACTCCGTGTCTGCCCCCCTTCCCCCCTCCACCTCCGTGTCCTCTATCAACAGCGGTGATGCATCTTCCCCCGCATCCCCACCCCCCTCCAGTATCCCACCCTGCTCTACGAGCTGGGGCACTGCCCCCCCCTCCGCATCCCGCCCCTCCCCATCAGCACCCGCCTCACCCCCCGCCCCCACCCCCTTCCCCACTCCCCACGTCCACCTCTGGCTCTACCACTAGCACCCCTTGGGCTGCCCCCACCCCACCAGGCCCTCCCAGCTCACTGTTTGCCTCGCGGGACGCCCCCCCACCCCCCCATGGCCCCCTATCCTCCCCCCACCCCCTCCACAAATGACAACTCCCCCTTTCTCCCCCTCCACTCGGCCCCCCATCCCCTCTCCGTGCCTTCCTCCGCTGCGCGGGCTCCTCGCGTTGTCCCCTGCCCCTCGCTCCACCGCCCCCTCCCACCTCGCAGAGCCTGCCGCGGCCGCGGAGGCTCGCACACTAAGACAGCTGCAGCGGCACCGTCGGCAGCACGCCGCTGGGGCCTTACCTGGAGGTCGGGCCACACCAT
This sequence comes from Lissotriton helveticus, assembly GCF_964261635.1. Classification (NCBI taxonomy): domain Eukaryota; kingdom Metazoa; phylum Chordata; class Amphibia; order Caudata; family Salamandridae; genus Lissotriton; species Lissotriton helveticus. The sequence continues at coordinate 1,473,634,296 of NC_136067.1, forward strand.
GTCCATGCGGCCCGCCTCGCCCAACAGCAGCATCGCCTCGGCCACCCTGGGATCACCGAATGCCGCCATATCGCCGTACTCGCCGCACAAGACCACATGCAACAGGAATCACTACCGACCACCGTGACAGAAACCCGCTCACTACCCAGTCACGCTATATGAAAGGCCTAACCAACTGACATCAATTTAACTATCGGACCACCCGACTGCTGTGTCACTGCACCACAAACAGTGTGCAGTGACAAACAATGGCCGCTTAAATAGGGTCAAGCCCAAAAGGAGCCCAAAGGAGCCCAACCAGCCCAACCAGCCCAACTAGCCCAGCTATGGCAAGCCCCGGCGGTCAAGCTTCCTCCCTCCCCTGGTGCCCCAAACTTCCCCGGGCGGGCAAGCCTCCCCCTGGTCGGCTGCCCCCCAAAACCCCAGTGTGCCACCTAACTCGCCGCCGCACTCCACACGATGGTGAGAATCCGCACCATTGAAAATCCGCTGAAAATCACTGCCATACTCTCCCTCCTGTCCGGTCGACACACAGGTCAGTTCACCTCCATTACAGGGAGAGGGGCAAGTGATCACCTTTGGCTACGTGCCAGCGGGAATCGCCATAGCCCATCCCCTCTCAAGCATCGTAATCTGAATCTAAAGCTGGGCTTGGAGGGTTGATAAAAGCACGATAGCCAGAAGAGGTTCTCAGATACAGAGGGGCAACATATAAAGATGGGAAAACATAAAAAACAATTAAATTTAACGGCTAAAGTGGATTCTGCAGCATGACTTAAAGCCAAAACACGCCTGGCTCAATCTAAAACTCTATCATCTGCAGCTAAAACTGAATATAATTTAAAGCGATCCGGCATAAATTCTAGCTTTGAAAGCTCGGAAGATCATCTGCCAGAACTTCAGCAGTTTATGAGATTAAATGATTTAGACGCAGAAAAAGCAAGGGGGGAATGCCCGGAAGAGCAAATAAGATCTCAGGCTGAGCAGGTTTTTAATGCAACTCCCGAGGCAAGCGAGGAAGGTCCAAAAAACGTCAAAAATGTCCCTTTATTTGTGAAAGGTAAAGCATTGCATTTCATGTCGGGAAAAGCGCTAGTAAAGCTGCAAGAACTTCAGGAGGCATCCACGGAGGATCCATTAGCCAGTTCTATCTTAAATGCACAATGACCTCAATGTCAGCCTACTATTCCAGAAGAAAAGGCGTTAAAGGCTTCCCTTCTTAAAGTAAAGAGTACCCTGGTGGATTTGCAGCCCCAGGCCCAGAGCCAGATAGCATCACAAGACATAAGTCTGCCACAACAAGCAATGCAGTGCCGGAGTCAGTCAGTCGCAGGCCCACCTGCAGTCACCTGTTAAAGGAGGATTAGAAATTACAGGACTGCAAGTCGACAACTGGAAGAAAAGGGAGAAAATGTAGCATAATTCACAGGAACAATTTCCAGAAAAATATAGTATTCAACAAATGGATATAAAGAACATGCTGAATCTTATCCTACAACAGATAAGAGAGATAAGAGAGATAAAGATTTCTCAAATTAACGAGATAGCCTCCTTGCATCCGAGCCTTAGAAAAATTGAGGAGGCAGTGGCCGGGTTTCCAGTTAGAATACAAGAAGCAGAGTCTAGGATTGCTCATTTGGAAGATCAAATGACCACGATGCAGCAGAAGGCGAGCGAAGCCAAACAGGAGAAAGTCACCCTGAAGAATAAGCTTGGAAGGAAAACAGGGTTCGGAATTAAGTACGATAATCTTAAAGGTAAATCATAGTGATGGCAAGTAAATGTTGAATTATCTCGTTCAATGTCAAAGGAATTTTGAACAAACAAAAATATGCAGGGTTAATAAAATGGTAGGCCTCATTTGCTCCACAGGTTCTTTTTCTCCAGGAAATGCATTTGAAATCTAATTCACCAAAGCTTTTTGTTCCAAGAGCTTTTTCGAAAGTATTCTTTGCGTCGGCAGGGTTGGCAACTAGAGGGGAAGCTATATATTTCGATAGAGGTTTAGATTGGGAGTTTTTTCAAGTTTGGAGGGATCCTCACGGACGATGGCTATGGGTTACGGTTAAGTTGAATGGGATTATGCTAAATATTGTTAACTATTATGGCCCAATTGGTGATGATCCCTCATCCGTGATAAAGATTAATGAATTATTTTGAGGGTCTGTAGGGCAGATTATATTTCGCGGAGATTTTATTTATATCCAAGATTTGATAAAGGATACTTCCAATAAAAATGAGAAACAATTAAAACCTAAGAGTAAAAAAATTCTAGATACAATAATACAAAACTATCAACTAATTGATCCATGGAGAAAAGTGCATCACAAAGTATTGGAATATAACTGTTATTCCCGTCAATTTCGACCGGCTTCTAGCATTGATTTTTTTCTAATCTATCATTCCCTAAAACATACTAGCACAGAAATAGGACCCAGCTCATTTTCAGACCATTCCTTGGTTAAATTAGACTTAGAAATTGAAGGGGAGGGAAAGACAAGATCCAGAAGCAGATGGATCGACTCCTCCTCTCAAATCAACAATTGGTTGCTGATACAAGGGAATGGATACATGAGTTCTTTAGGGATAATGAGGGAACAGCTGGCATTTCTTTAGTATGGGGGGGCTTCAAGGCGTCAGTCCGGGGGTAAATTATCGCTTTTACTGCCAATCCATCTAGCTAGCGAAGAAATCATATAGTCCAACTCCAACGGGCAGTAGATATTACCCTAATCCAGAAGAATGCCTCTCCGCTGGGTGAGGACCAAGGTGTAAGTCAGCTTGAAAAGCAAAAAAATGAATACGGGGCATATCATCAAGGGACCGCAATAAAATTATCGCCACTTTAGCGTCCGTTTTCGGGCAAAAAGCGGCGATAATTTTATCGCACTATCAGGAAGGACATGCTAGCGCGTGATAACATGCCTCAGCGCCCGTTTCCTTAACGCCCAGCTTTGCAACGCTAATGATATGCAAAGTGGGCGTACCTAACTTAAATAACATGGATAGTGCCGCTAACAAACCTTTCTCCTATTATCAATATGCTGCTAACCTGCGTAGCGATGATAGAAGTAGCGCTAACCGTGCTTATCGCAAGTTTCATTACGCCTGCTTTGAATCTTATTTAGCCATTATATCCTATGGGAGGTGGATTGTAAGGATAAGCCCACCCTGCCCTATTTACAAGGATTTTCCTATCGCTGTGCTTTTATCGCTGAATTTCCAGCGATAATCGCACATTTTGCTGCTATCGATGGATTATTTAATGCATTGGAGATAAGCGTTGATGATAACGTGCTATCTCTACGATATAATCCAACAATAGACGGCTATAATTATACTTGCGCTAAGTGCGGCCAGCGATAATTATCGCTGCTGCTTGATAATGTGCTCCTAAGAGACTTCTTCTTGCTGGAAGAAATCAATAGCTCTTGGACATTCTTACAGCGCACATATGAAGAATCCCAAATGGTTGGCAAACTGTTAGCCTGGTCAACCAAGGCTAAACAGGAAGCAGCTTTAATTACCAAGGTTATAGACCCCATAATTAGAGCTTATGTGACAGATAAGGAAAGGATTGTCCATTTGTGGAGCATTATGACCAGCTGTATGCTACTAAGTACGGGGTTAGAAAGAGGCAATACAGCACTATTTTGAGGGAGTGGATCTCCCGCTCCAGTCAAATACCCGGGTCGAGAAACTTCAACATGATATCTCAGGAGTAGAAATCATGGCAGTCCTTGATTCAATGGCGGGTGCAAAAGCCTGTAAGAACAATGGGATAACAACTGAATTTTATACGGTCTTTTCTAAGGAATTAACACCCTTTTGGTAAAGCTTTTTAATTATGTAAAGGCAGGTGGCAGCATCCCACTTCACTTTTAAAGAATCCACTATTGTGAGCTTCGTTAAAAAAGGGAATAATCCCTAGGATATAAATTTGTACAGGCCGATTAGTCTACTTAACTCAGACTATCAAATTTTAAGGAAAATCTGGGCACAGCGTTTTATTCCTTTAGCACAAGAAGTGATCCATTGAGAGCAGACAGGGTTTATTGCAGGTAGTTAATGTCGGCCAATACAGGGTTTTTAGTTCAGGCTCTTGATTTTTTTAACAGTAACTGAACCCCTGAGCTTGTCATGATGGTAAACGCAGACAAAGCGTTTGATCTGGATAATTGGGATGTGCTTTTTTATGGGCTGGGCAGGTTTGGTGTGTCCCCCGCCCCTCCCCCCGGTCATTAAAATGTTGTGGAATATTTATCAGGGGGCACAGGCTCAGGTTTTCATTAATCCTAACTTAGCAGGGACTATAAAGGTGAATCAGGGGACCAGACAAGGTTGCCCGTTATCACCTGTCTTGTTTACCTTTTTTTATTGAACCCTTGGCCACTAAAATTTGAAACAATTTGACAATCAAAACTCCAATAGTGGATATGGCAAAATTAAAGTTGTTCGCGGATTACATCATTCGGTATCTTAAACCTGAGAGCCAGAACTTCGAGCAGATTGGGGGGTACAAAATGAACCAAAATAAAACTGAGATCCTAATTATGAATATGGCAAACGATTTTCTTGCTGAAACCCTTAGACAACAAGCCCACAAGGTCGATCCAATTCGTTATATTGGGATTAATGTTTTCAATCAATATGAGGATCTATGTAAATTAAATTATGAAGCCACGAGGAATAATGTTAAAAAACTGCTAAATGATTGGTCATTATTACCACTCAATTTGATGTGTTGGCCATATAAAAATGTCAATCCAGCCTCTGTTGGTTTTTCGTTTTACAAATATACTTATACAGATTTACAACAGCTATTTAAAAGAACTAGAAACAATATTCAGAAAGTTTATTTGGAGTAAGAGGGCACCCAGGGTCAAACGTTCGGTGCTTCAATTGGATATTCACCAGGGGGTGCTTGTCCTCCTCAATATCAAAACATACTAAGAAGCAGCTTTTTTAGACTTGACAGCTCGTTTAATAGATTTGAAAAGATCAGTAGCTAATTCTTTTGGGGAATAAAATGGTGCAAGAAAGTTGATCACAGATTCCGATATTTTTAAAAACAGCAAAACTCCCTTAAAAAAAGGTAGAAGACTCTTCAAGCACGTATGTATAGATTGCAGATTTCTTTATAAGCAAGCAGGAGTTACAAGGATTCACTATTTAAAATTAGGTGAGTGTAAAGGTTTGGGTCTACAAATTAGGACCAGCCATCTGAATAGTTGGAATAAGTGTGGCCTTAAAGAGTTGCGACATTTTATTATAGGAAATAGAGTGATTACTTGCCAAGAGGTACTACATAGAAGTGAAGAAAGTTGCAAGCTTTACTTTTTTGAATATATACAGATTGCTTATTTTTTAAATAGATTGGATCTTCCTTCAAGTATCAGCCCCACTGAATTTTTGATGGCCTTACTGGGAGCTAAACTAAGAGGGGTGGGAAACTGGTATCGTCTTTTATGCTCCCAGCAAGATTCAATGTGGGTAAAAAAACCTCTGGAAAAAGTCATTCAGGAGATACTTTGTACGCAATCAGACCGGGATTGGCAGGCCATTTCACAGTTGGGCAGCAAGGCCTTAACAGCTGCTCATTTTAAAAGCATGGCCTTTTTGTCTCGATGGATGGCTTATTATACTCCCAAAACACTCCATAAAATCTACCCAGAAGTGGACAATAAATGCTTCCGTTGCCAAGCCGAAGGGAGGGGAGATTGGCTGCATATTTGTTTTATATGTGCTAGGTCAGTACAATTTCAGGAAAGGATCTTCTTAGCTGTTAGCACGGGGATCCAGAAGAGGCTAGTTCCCGAAGTTGATGTAGCCCTCTTTTGAATTAGTAGACAAAGAGGGAATTTAGCAATGTCAATAGGTGAGGAGACATTTATAGCTGTCACATCTCTTGTAGCACGTTCCCTGATACTACAGAATTGGAGATCTGCAAAAATAACTACTTATGTGGAGTGGCTAAATAAGATGAAACGTGTAAGGAAATTCGAAGAAGCATATGCAAATAGAAACGGTCCCATTAAAACGTTTAATGCCGTTTGTAAACACATGGCGAAGATATAAAATACGGGTGGAAGAAGAACCCTAGATTCAACTATAATCCTGGCATGAGTTGAATGAGAGGTAGGGGGGTGTGGCTAGGTGCCGATGTGAGGGGAAGAGGACTCCGGAGCTCCGTCTGCGGCTCTCCCCCAATGGCAATGATCCTGATCCAACAGTGAGGACCCTTACCGCAATACTTGTGGCGGAATTGCTAATGATCAGACCGGACTGCCAGCGGTGAATTTTAGTCCCCCTGAAGTGGCGAAATCTCCGAAAATTCCCTGACTGCGCGCTGCCTGCGAAGCACTCAAGATGGCGGTCTCGACCTGAAGCGGAAACCTCCAAAGCATTCTGTGGTGGCTCGCTCGTTTCGATTGTGTGGGCTGTCCGGCGGTGGGGCGGAGAGCAGCCATACTGAGACACGCGGCAGGGGCGGCAGCCCCAGAGTTGTGGTAAAATAAGGAGCGGACCCCTGAACTTGGCTGCTCTGCATGACCCCTACAAAATGGCGGCTGCGGGCAGTAGTAATGAGCCCTGACGGCAGCAGAGGTGCGCGGCGGGCCGGAGAAGTGCAGAGAGACAACAAAGAAGCTGCCTTGTGCTGTGAAGGGGGAGCACTGGAGCATACACCTCCCACCCTGAACTGTAGCCCTGAGAGGTGAGGAGTCAGCACTGGGTTTGCTCTACCAGGCCTAATAATCAGAGAGGTTTGGGCGGCAACTCTGAGAGGTGAAGAGGGGCTGACGGCCCTGGAGTACATGCCAAGACAGCTTGCAGAGGCGTGAGCCCTTTGGGGTCTGCCGGGGTCTAGCTGGGAGACCACTGCAGATCGGGTGCATGACGAAGGCACAAGGGGGTGCTGGGGTAACTGCAACCACCTAGCTGGGATACATCACTGCTACTCTGAGCCCCATTGCTGGTGTAAGGCTCCTGTGGGACAACAGAGGTGTTTTATCACACATGGCACAGATCCGGAGCTCATATGACAACGGAGGCAACTACGCTGAGCACGACGCGGCCCTGCGACACACCATGGCTGTATATGACTGTATATGACAGGAGCATGGGAGACGACAGGCAGAGAGACTATAAGCACTACTTGCAGACCCACATAACGGAGTGAAGCCTCGGGGGCTGCATATACCACAAAGAGCCTGAAGGGCGGCAACTCCATATACCTGCCGCTAAACCCTAGGGCCGCTCTCACATAGGCACAGAGATGGATGCCGGGGATCTGTGCACATTGTTGACATTGCTCTGAAGCCACGCAGAAAAAAGGGCACGTGCAGGCTGATAAAAATGGGGAGAGTGTCCAAAAAGAAGGACTATGCTGTCCTAAATGTGGAAGATGCAGGACATCACACTGAGGATGAAGATGAGATGGCAGAGAGGAGGAAAGATACCGAACCTGAGGGACCTACCCTAGCGGACATTATGCAGTGCATCACCTCCTCAAGAGAAGCCCTGGAGACAAAGATAGATTCCATTGGGGCAGGCCTCAACTTGCTAAAAGACGACCACCACAAGCTTAAAGAGAGAGTGAAACGTAACAAGCAAAATCTTGAGGAGATTCCGGACGCAGTTTCTGCATTGCAGTGGTCCCTGAAAAGTGTAGAGACCAAGATCAAGGTACTGGAAGTGAGAGTGGAGCACAGCCAAAGTCCCTCCCGCAGAAATAACTTAAGCATTGTTGGAGTTCTGGAGCGTGAAGTAGGGGCTGATGCAGTGCGCTACATGGAGAACTAGCTTAGAGTGGATGTGGCCCCGGAGGGTCTTTCCCCCTTAAATGCGCTTGAGCGTACTCACAAACTCCCAACACTTAAGAAATGCTGACTATAGCGGCACAAAGCCTTGCAGCTGATAGCAGAACTTAGTCATGGAGGAGCCAGCCCAAGATCAACCACCAGTGAGCATGGCATGAATAGATCTGAAAGCTCGCAACCAGGCAGTGCGAACGAAGACTCAGAGATTGACCTTCCAGAGGTCACTCCTGAAACAGCGGATGGAATAACCTGATATTCGCACACCAGGTTATATGTATGAAGGGCTTATGGTACTGGGAGTTTACTTTTGGTGCGATTTAGGCCTTATAGCAGCCACCCGCTAGCGCTTAAGTGATACTAGGGCTATCAACTGAATTTAGATGTTGGGGGAGGGCCTGGGGGAGATGTGGGTCCAGTAGGGTCAACTCACACCCGCCACTTTCAGTGAATTGCTGTTCATACGTTCTAGTTTCAATGGGGACTTGTTTGTCTGTACCTCTCCTGGGGACGGGTGTTGGGAGATCTTTGTTCTTGAGGGGATTTTATTCGGGGCCAGGCATGTCGCTTTGAGGGAAATTGTTAGAGTTATGGTACGACTGGCACAATGCGACCCACCATAGTTCTTAAATATATATCTTGGAAAGTTAGGGGGATGCACACATGCTGCGCCACCATAAAATAAAGGCATACCTGGTCAAAAGAGGGGTGCAGATCACCCTTTTACAGGAAACTCACTTATCACAGAAGAAGGGAGCTGCCTAACAGCAAAGGTGGAGGGGACAGGTGTTTTATACTACTTATTCGGCCTTTGCCAGGGGAACTCTGGTCTAGGTGTGGGCGGGAGTCCCTTTTCAGTGTGTCAGGCAAATAATAGATCTGGAGGGAAGGTTTGTGGTGCTTCGGGCGATTAGACGATAGGGACATACGATAGGCAGTCTCTATGCCCCTAACATAGACCAACCTACATTTCTAGCGCAGCTCTCAAGGACACTAGCGTCAGTATTAACAGGATCGGTACTGTTGGGGGATGACTTTAACTGTATTACTGATGTTAGACTAGACCGATCTCACTCACCTCTCCCTACCACCCCCATACATAGAATTGCAGAGGCCAGGCATGTTTGGCAACGCTGATGGGGACTGATGGACACTTGGAGGGCCCAACACCCACAGGAAAGGATTATCTTATTTTTCTGCATTACAAAAATTACATGTTAGATTAGACTCGATCCTGTGCTCCCCAGATGTCCATGGGGGGATTATACTGAGTGAGTACCTGACCAGAACGATTTGCGATCATAACCCGCTGTTGGTGGCATTAGATTGGATACGGGTTAGACCTAAAATACCTGTTTGACACCTATGACCGGAAGCATTGGAAGATCAGGTGTCTGGGCCACAGTAGGCTCCGCTATCGAGAATTATTTTCTAGATAACGCCAATAAAGCAAAAAGTCCACTCATTGAATGAGATGCCTTTAAAACCGTTATAAGGGGCCGCTGCATTGGGAAAGTGGTGGGAGTACGGAAGGTCCTCATGTACGAAATACAAACAGCTTTGTAAGGTAGAAAAAGACAGGCCAGAGAGAGTGGATATACAGGCGGACCTTCTCGCGGTTCGGGAGGCATTGGCAACACAAGTAGAAAGGCTGCATTGCTTTGATTACAAGGCTTACACTGCCCGGGCTCATGTGAGAGGGATAAATCTGGGGCGCTGTTAGCCTGGCTGGCCAACCCAGTGCACAGAGGGGTAACAATACTTGAACTGCAAGGGCGGGAAGATGAGGTCTACTATACCCAACAAGATATCAATACCCAGTTTTTGGAATATTACACTGCCTTATATCAGAGTAGGCTTGATCCCGGAGTAGAAGAAGTGGTGGGATTCCTGGGGGATGTGAAACTCCAAGAGTAGATGCAGAGGCGGCAGAAGCTCTGGGTAGAGAAGTCGAGATTGGGGAGGTACGTAGGGTCATTAAACATATGGTCAGGAATAAGACACCGGGGACAGATGGGTTGCCAATAGAATTTTATTCTACATATGTAGATATCCTAGCTCCTCAACTAGTGGCGCAGTATAGCAGGGCAATATGAGAAGGCAGTCTACCTGCCTCAACGAGGGAGGCTTTACTCATTCCACTAATAAAACCCGGCAAACCGGCTTGGGATTGCACTGCATAACGCCCCCTCGCTATGCTTAATTTGGATTATAAAATATTAAGCCGGGTATTGGCCAGCCGTCTACTCGTACACATGTCGACGCTAATACATTCAGATCAGGCGGGATTTATCCCAACCAGAAATACAGCAATGAATATACGCAGGCTCTTACGAGTCCTGGCAGTGGACACATACCAGAAGGAGGAGGCGTGTATTTTGGCAGTTGACATCGAGAAAGCTTTTGATAGCCTCAAGTGGCCATAACTGTTTAGAGTTATGAGGGTGTTTGGATTGGGGGAACGCTTCGTAGAATGGGCGGCACTCTTATATAAAAATTCTACTGCTAGTTTTAGAACGGGAGGGCTAATTTCGGACGCCTGCATTGTGGGCAGAGGAATAAGACAAGGCTGCCCGTTGTCACCCCTGTTATTTGTGCTGACAATGGAGCCACTTGCTGCACACGCTAGATCAGGCCGCTATTATCAGGGTTGGAGGTGACGGGGCAACTCCAATATATAGCGCTCTATGTGGAAGACCTCTTAATGTTCCTGGCTAATTCAGGAGAAGCTCTTTGATGAGCCAAAAATCTCCCTACTGTACTGGGGAGTCGCAGGGCTTAGGGTATATTGGGCGAAGTCATGTCTTTTCCCTACGAACTCAGAAAGAGTTGGGCCGCTGAAAACGGAGGACATGACATGGGAAAATAGATGTTCGCCCTACTTGGGTACTCAAATATACCATGCTCCTGTAGATTTGCTGGAGGGCAACATAGGACAAGCAATACGCAGCACCAAAAGCAACTTCAAGTTCTGGGGGACTCTATCACTGTCTGTAGTGGGCAAGGTGGCATTACTGAAGACGGTGTCGCTGCCTAGGCTCCTCTACTATTTCGGGTCACTTCCAATCTGGATCCCGCCCAAAATATTTGCTCAGCTCAATACATTGATCATGGGATTTCTGCGAGGCATGGGAAGATGGAGAGTGGCGCTTATCACCATGAGGCCCAGAGCGGTGGGGGGGTTCGCATTACCAGACCTCAAGGCTTATTACCATGGAGCACAGCTACAGTGGTTCACTAAGTGAATGGCGGGACATCTCAGGAACACAGGAGATATTAGGGGTGAGGATTCAAGCTTGCGGCTCCTTTCTCGGGTGTTTTTGCAACTCCCCGTGGGAGATCATACGCTCCCTTCAGACCTTCAGACGGTGTGCAGGTGCTGGATTCGATCGCTTAGACGAGCGCAGATACGAGGCCCCTATGCACCGGACTTCCCACTAGCCATATGCGAGGCACTACCCCATTGCATGGTGGGGATTGACACAGATTGCAGGCATGGGGGGAGGTAAGAATCTCCACAAGTGGAGATTTATATGAGGAAAATACCTTGCTCCCTTTTAATGATATTCTGGTGCATTATGACCTCCCAAGAGGAGATTTTCTCCTTCATGCTGCCCTGACAGCAGCTAAACAAAAGCATTGGCAGGAGGGGATAATGGAAACCCAGACTTCCATGGTTTGTCAATGTATAGTGATAGCTGCTGGAACTTTTAAAGCAGTTACTTGTCTAGAGAGGTGCCTCCCGCAAGAGATACGCCGACCCCTGATAGACTTACGCATCAAATGGAAGGGGGACTTAGGTGAGCCTATTGATGAGAAACCGTGGGGAGAGCTGTGGAAAGGGTCTGGAAGAGTTCTAGAAATGCCCAATTTTAGCTGATCCACTTCTATGTATTGCATAGGGCATACCTCACCCCGAGTAAGATTAACAAGTATTTCGGGGTCTTAACCGCCTGCCCGTGGTGTAACATGGAGGGTGCGGGTTTTTTACACATGTTCTGGAATTGCCTGCATCTGGGAGAGTTCTGGAGGTAGGTAACTGCAGGGCTGAAGGCCACGATGGACAGAGAGGTAGCACTGACCCCAGGGTGGTGCTTACTACACTGGTTCCCTCACACTACCAGGAATAAGGTTACTAGCAACTCATAGATTTGGGGATATGTTGGCTAAAAGAGAGATCACTAGCCATTGGAAGGTGAAAAATGGCCCTCATGTCCCAAGGTGGGCGAGGGAATTTGTGAAGTGGGTGGAATGCGAGGGGTCATTCAGACTGAAAATGGCCCAAAGAACCGGGAATGAAAAGACGCTGGAGGCAGCGAGGGCATGGCTGGCCTTAGTGGAACTACTACGGCAACCGGCCGCTGATGAGGACGAAAACCTTGACGGGAGAACCCTAACATGGGAGTTTGACCACTTGGTGCATCTACCGGCCCTGACTGCTGACCGCATAATAGGACTGACTGATATAGCAAGCATCCCACACTGCTTTCCCAGCAGATCAGTTTAGTTGGAATAGAACGTACTGTGTACTGTTGGATCAACAAACGCCCACACAAGGTGGATTTGATAATAAAGTGACATTCTGGGGTGGGGAGGGTGGGAGCTGGGAAGTTGGGGTGGGGCGGGATGGGAGGGAACTCTGTTGGGGCATTGATTGAGAAGTAGAACTTCGAGGAGATTCATTCCTGATAACATGCGCTGCACAGCACTAAAGGGTAGGGTTAGAGATCAACCTGGGACTATGATGGACATTATTCTTCGCTCATTAGAGGAACTGATGGTCGAATGCCACTGTATATCCTGAGCTCACTAGGTTTAACTACTTTAAGATGTAGTTTGGGACCTATGAGTAATCCCAATCGTATTCGTGTGATGTTTAAATATGGCTACGGAACAATCAATCAAATTTGTTTAAAACAATGAGATGAATGAGAGGCAAAGGGGTTTTAACACATAAAAAATCTAGAAATAAAAATAAAAAAGGGGAAAGGAGATTAATTTATGAAAAATAAAAAAAACTTTGGTAAAAAAGAATGCACTTAGAGTACATTAGGAGGAGTTACTAAGGTTGATGAAGGGAATTTGCACTGGATGCACTTAAGCACTTTAGCACTGCACTTTGTACTAAGTTGGGGTATGAATTTTTTGAATTTGTAAACTTTTTATTTAATCTGGCCTTGACTGGAAGATGCCATTATGCATTTTATTGTATCTTTTTTATCCAATTGCTTCTGAATTTTGATCAAATTGTGTCTTACTATGCCATGTTTTTCACTATTGTTTTCCTCTTATGCTTCTGCAAATAAAAAAAAATGAAAACACTACAAATGGACACTACACCAGTTTAGAGAAATAAACAATCTTTATCTAAACCAAACAAGATCAAAAGAACAAAAATCCATACTCAACTAAAATTACCACTTTTAAAAGGTTAAAGCGATTCTCTTCATAGACTTCTATGGACGTTGTGATTTTACACAAAGTACCTTAGATGTGTCAAAATCCACTAAGAAAAAAATCCTCAGAGGAGGGAAGCATCGGAAAACACAGAGATGCGTCAATTCCTGAGTTCCTGGGGAGGCGATACATCGGTTCTGCTGCACACAGAAGTGTTCTGTAGAATCCAGATTGTAAGGGGAAGCGATATGTCGAAATCCAAGACGATTCTTGTCTGTGGGTGATGCTCTGGAAATCTGGACGTGCTGGAGGTCGATGCAGCAGAGGCGAATGGGCCTGCATCGCAGTCAGTGTGGGAGTCTTGGACTTTGGAGATACGATTGAACTCGAGCCAAGTGCTGCATTAATTTCTTCAGCCGCACAGCAGTGGTGCGTGGAACCTTTTCCCACACAGTGGTGCTGCATCAGAAAAACAGGTGCTGGAAGGGCAAAGTATTGATTTTCAAGTCTTTTGTAGCTTTTTGCAGCAGGAACCAGCTCCAAAGACCCAGAACTGGATTTGAATTGAATTGAATTGAATTGAATTGAATTGAATTGAATTGATGATTTGTAAAGCGCGTTGGCTACCCAGGGGCGTCCCAGCGCTATATTTATATTTGGCACCACTTGGCAGGTCAGAACTGCCAGCAGTGGAGTTTTGGGATGCTGCAGGTGAAGTTATCGAAGGCCCAGAGACTTCTTAACAGGAGGCAAGCACACACAAGCCCTTGGAGAAACTTCACCAGCATGATACACAGCAAAGTCCAACCATTTTTCATCTCATAAGCAGAAGTAGCACCTGCAGGTCAACCCTGCAAAGCAACACACGGCAAAGGGGCAGTACTCCTCTTTACAGCTCTTCAACTTTCTCCTTGGCAGAATCTCATTTTGATCCAGAAGTGTTCTAAAAGTCTTGGCTTTTGGTCCCAATGCCTAACCCCTTTTGGCATTTGAAGTAGGCATTCTCCATAGGATAGTCTTTGTAGTCCACAAGTTCTTGCCTTGCCTGGTTTTGGCTCCAGACACACTCCATGGGGGAAAACAGCATTGTGAGAGGCCAGGCACAGTCCTATTCAGGTGTTAGTGACAACTCCTCCCACCCCTCTAGCTCAGGAAGGCCCATCGCCCTGATGATGGGCCATGATGATATGCTGGGCACACCTCAACTTCCTTTGTGTGACTGTCTAGAGTGAATGTACAAACACGCCCCTGTCAGTCCAAACCAGAAGTTGATTACCCAGATAGGCAGAGGCACAGGATGATAAAAATGCCCAATTTCCTAAATAAAAGGAACACATGATGGATATAATGCTAAACTATGCAAACATTTAACCCCAGTCACAAAGATCTGGGTTTAATCCACTGCTCTTTTGCTTACCACACCACCTCAGTTTGAGCCCAGCCATATGCAAATCAGTCTTGACCCAGTTCCTCATGGGAACAGTCCAACCTGAACTGCCAAGCCAAGGTCCTCTGTGGACCAGAAACAAGCATCCTGGGACTGGTTTCAGCGCATCACCTCATATCAGCCAGGCTAGCTTGAATCCAGAGGCACAGTGAGCATGGGACCCACATCTGGGCATACCCTTCCTCTTAGGGCAACAAAAGCAAAAGGAACAAATGATGGACACAATGATGAACAATGCGAACATTCATCCCCAGTCACATAGATCTGGGTTTAATCAATAATTCTTTTGCTCACCACACCACCCCAGTGAGGACCCAGCCATATGCAAATCAGTCTTGACCCTGTTCCTCATGGCAACAGTCATGCCGAACTGCCAAGCTAGGTCCTTCTTAGATTGGAAACAAGCATCCCGGAACCGGTTTGGGGGCATCACCCCTCATCAGCCAGGCTAGCTTGAATCCGGTGGTACAGTAAGAACAGCACCCACGTCTGGGCGTACTCTTCCTACTTAAGGCGATAAAAGCAAAAGGAACAAATGATGGACGGATGCTGAACAATGCAAACATTCACCCCCAGTCCCATAGATCTATGTTTAAACCATCGTTCTTTTGCTCACCATGCCACCCCAGTTTGGAACCAACCATATGCAAAGCAGTCGTGACCCTGCTCCTAATGGGAACAGTTCAGCCCAAAATGCCAAGCAAGGTCCTCCCTGGACCAAAAACAAGACCTGTTACCCCAAAACCAGTCCCAGGAGACTTGTTTCCGGTCCAGGGAGGACCTGGCCCAGCAGTTCAGGCTGGACTGTTAGCATGGGAGCAGGGTCAAGATTGCTTTGCATATTGCTGGGTTTAAACTGGAATGGCAATGGGGAGCAAAAACATGTTGGATTTAGTCCCAGATGTCGGTACTGGGGTGAATGTTTAACTTTGTTCGTCATACTGTCCATCGATTGTTCTTTTTGCATTTGTCACCCGAGTGGGTTGGGTATGCTCAGATGTGGGTCCCATGCTCTCCATGCCACTGGAATCAAGTTGGCTTGTGTGTTACCCCGAAACCGGTCCCAGGATGCCTGTTTCCGGTTCAGGGAGGACCTTGCCTGGCAGTTCGGGCTGGACTGTTCCCAATGGGAGCAGGATCAAGACAGATTTGCATATCATCAATTGTTATTTTTGCACTTTCTCAATGTGGTATTTTCAAACTTACAATTTAAAAACCTTCTTTGCTAAAAGATGTGCTTTTAAATTCTGAACTCAGAGAGCCCAACTTCCAAATCTCTATCTGTTCCAAATTGAAAGTAACAGGAAGCTCCAATGATGGGAGAGCTAGTCCTTGCAATAGTGGAAAAAACGAAATGGGCATTATTTCACTATCAGGACATGTAAAACACACCAGTACATGTCTTACCTTTCACTTACACTGCACCCTGCCCATGGGTTTACCTTGGGCCTACCTTAGAGGTAGCTTAAATGCACTAAAAAGGAAGGTTATGGCCTGGAAAGTGGGCGCACTTGCCAGGTAGACATGGCAGTTTTAAATCTGCACTTAAGGACACTACAATGTCATGCCTGAGACACGTTTACAGTGCTACTCATGTGGGTGGCACAACCAGTGCATCAAGGCCCACTAGTAGCATTTGATTTACGGGCCGTGGGCACACATAGTACACTTTACTAGGGACTAACCAGTAAATCAAATACACCAATCATGGATAATCCATCAGAATCGCAATTTGATTAGGGATCACTTGCACTTTAGCTCTGACCAGCAGTGGTAAAGTGCTCAGAGTACCTACACCAGCAAAAACAAAGTCCAGCATTCCATCACAAATACAGGAGGTTGAGGCAAAAAGACAGGGGAAACCACACCAAGGATGCCAGGTCTAAGATCAGATAATCTAATCAACAGTGTCTTCTTTACCTGTCCAAGTTGTGGGATCCTAGGCACATATTTTATTTCATAGAGGCTCCTTTTTTATTATCAATTATGAGGGCACTATTAAATATGTGGGTTCAGGATGTGCATTGTAAAAGTACCTCTTATATTTAATTTAATAGACGCTAATGTTGCTCCATGTATAATAAGAATATAGGCCAGGTTTAGGATTTACATGACTACTGATTTGCCTCATTTCACTAATGTGATTGTTTTTGGGGGAAGGTGGGGAGCTATGAATGTTTCTAAAAACTATCACTTTTAATAAATACATGTCAATGCAGTGAGGTCAATCATTTCGGTGTGTTGAAGAAATACACTAAATTATGAAGAGACTCTATCATAATTGACATTGTGTTTGTTGCACAAGATACTTGCCAAACCTTTTCATGACTCTGCTTGTTCACGGACTATTAGAGCCAAGCTCAGCTTTGGCTCGGCTCACCCTGTTAAAGTGCTTGCAAGCCCTCCTCCATTTGAGACCAGGGCTTAATGCATGGAGCCATCAGTCACTTGATAAAACGATTAATAAAGGTGAGGATTGGAAGCATTAGTGCCTACCCACATGCACCAATTTGACAATCCTGCCATCAAATCTCCTTGTAGCAGATGCATAGAATAGGATCAGCAGTGAAAATGGACTTAAAACAAGTGATCGCAGGGCAGGGACTCTACGCTATGGTGTTGTATGTGACCGTAGTCATGATTTCCTTGGCATCTCTCAAATGCATTCTTGGACTGGTAGTTAATTCTGTGGATCCTGAGTCGGGTCTGCTCTAACTGTGTAGGTTTTTATCATTGTTCTCATTTCACTAAAGGTTTTAACTTGTTCATTGTTTGGATCAGGATCTTAAATATGCATAGTGACTATGACAAAGTAGTACACCTGCACCCATGGAGGCACTCCTTGAATGGGTTCAAATTTACTCCTTTTGTAATTCACGAACATTGGCTAATCTAGGCTTGGAATTCTGTGCCATTCTCAAGTTTTCAGGCATACTGCTGGCAATCAAACACACAAAACGTGATGGGATAAAGGCTTGCAATTAGTTTAACCAGTGACAATTCCATGGGGTAGCATACTAAACTATTTTTTTCACCCAGTGTGCCACTCTAGACAGGGGCCCACCTAATGAAAATCAATACTGACCCGGTTCCTCCTGGAAACAGTCCATCCTGAACCTTGATGATTTCACCTTTCCACCCTACAGTCCACAGTTTTTTTTAGTTGGGAAATTTGACTTTCACCCCCCCCCCCTGAATCTCACTGACTAAGCCACAGCCATGCTTACACACTCTTACATGCCATAAATGAATTTGCCCCAAAACATCTGCGAGAGTATTCAGAGAATATTCACATACAAATAGTACAAATAGCAATGTGTGTTCCCTTTTTGCACTTGTACCAATAGAGATTTAATTTAGGGGCTGATTCACAAAGGCATGTATGAGTAGGTAAAATAATTCTTCTGCAGTACTACTTGCCCTACTCCTAAATTCTTTAATTAATTGATGTCCCAATATGTCGCCAATGCTATTGTGCATGAAACACGCAGATGTGCCATACCACCATGTATGTAGCAAACATACTGCATGGTCACAAGATGTATGTTCAAGGTAGGGACTGAGCAAGACCTACAGCCATGTGTTCACTACCTGAATGCCCTGGCCAGATGCATGCTCTACACCCTCAATAAAAAGTATTAATGTAAATTGTGATACCATGTATTATTTCATCAGTGATGTCAATCATGATGCAAATTGTGATGTCGTGTGTAAAGTCATGAGCTAACCAAAATATACATGTTGTTGAGTTTTGGATTATGACCGTAGTAGCACTTTAAGCTACGTTTTTTCAGGGAATTTGAAAGGTTATTTATTACATGGCTTAGCAAGCGACCATACTAGAGAAGAATGCCTGTCACAATTAGGATATTGCTATGAAACACAACAGTGATGGGTGGAATCATGAAGAAGTGTTAACCACTGGCAAAATTCCAGCCTATTGTTTTTGTGCACGTGCCAGCTATGCAAATCTGACTTTGCCCTAACCTTGTAAGAATTACCCAAACTGTTTCAGTGAATATATAGAAATGTAAATACAGTGGCAGCTGATGAACTTTAAAGGTGGTGAGGCATGAATTCTTTCCTCAAACTGGAATGAGTAAGCTAGGGGAGTGAGCGCACCTGAGGTCCTTGTAGAATGTTTTAGGATGGGTGTAGTTCTGTCCTAATAACATTTGAAAACTAATAGGGCAATATGGGGCATTTAAAATGTAATTTTCACATACATTTGCTACAAAATCTAGAGGTTCAGAAGAGGCACCTTTGTGTTATGCCAAGCAAGCTTTACCTTCGCTAGGGAGTCTTGAAACTTTTCTAGAAAACCATCACAAAATGAAGATAAAATCCTGATCTTTTAATGTAATCCCACTAAAAGTTGATGACAGCAATGTGTATGACAGGAAGCAAAGATAAACAAGGTATTCAAAGTCACCCTGGCCTATATCTTTTTTAAAAACATATTTTTTCACTTACTTTTCCCATCCAGTCCCTCCGAAGTATGTTCTTAGGAATATGTTATGGCTGAGTTTCTACATGGAAGTAGTAGGGTTAACAAGTCAAAGGTAATACAAACCTCACCAATACAGGACAAAACACCTAGAGGCCTATTCTCAAGGAATTATCAGCACTTTATTGCAGCGAAAGTGGTGATAAATGTATCGCCCCATTCACAAGCTGGTGCTAACAGCCGATATCAACAGTTTCCCTGCAAAAGCAGCTGCAAAAAACATCGCCACAGATGACACCGGCAACTATCGCTAATGAGATGCAGAGTAGGCATTCCCATGCAAAAAGCTGCAACAACACAACTTCACAACATTCTCAACGACCAGCCAGATTGGCGATAAGATCACAAAAAGGCAATAAGGCTTGTTAGCATCAGGAATTTAACACCTGCTCTTACCTGGTGTAAAGTCGGACGACAACCTGCGCCAGAAAAGGGAGCCCAGCCCAGACGACACCTGAAGAACAAAAGATGCCGTGGAGCTACTGATCTTGCAGCTCGGACACCCAAGAGGGCCACAACATCCGCTGCCACCACCTCCAGGCCCGCAACCCCCCCACCTGGACTACCAAAGAGGCAGTGCAAACAAAGACAGCGGACCTTCAGAAAACACCCCAGCCTCACAGACCCAACACCAGAGGATGTCAATGCCCACTACAGGCTCAAAAGGACAACCATCCTCCGCATCCTGACCATCATTGCCCACAGGTTGACAGTACCATCACAGCGGACAACCAACATCCCTCCGCAGACAAAGCTGCCAGCTGTGCTGCATCTGTTGGCCTCTGGTACCTTCCAACCAACAACGGCCAGAGTGGGAGGAATCTCACAGCCAGCCCTATCAAAGTTCCTCACAACTGTCTTGGATGCCATCATCAGCATTATACCCCAGTACCTTCACTTCCCCCACACTGCGCAGGAACAGCTAGAGACCAAGCAAGGCTTCTACGCCATTGCTGGCTTCCCACACGTGCTGGGGCAATTAACTGCACACATGTCCTACTTGTGCCCCCTACCTACACTGCACACAATTACCGCAACAGAATGCACATGCATCCCATCAATGTGCAGGCAATAGTGGACCACCGGGGACTGTTCACTAATCTTGTTGCCAACTACCCAGCCAGTGTGCTTGATTCCTACATCTCCCGACAGTCCATCATCAACCGGCGGTTCCAGGATGGCACCTACGGAAATGCTCTGCTCGTTGGTAAGTAGCAAATGAACACACCACTCACCCCAACTCCACAATCATGCAACTCACAACTCTGGGAATGCACACATTACAAACTCACATACAACATGGCAAACAACATGCCCATTAACCTGACATGACAGCACAACTTACTGTGGTAACCTGGGCTAGACATGTACATAGCCATCAAGGGCTTGGCATCTCAACCACACAATAGCAGAATGTGGGGGAGAGGTGGGAACCATGCATGTGCGAAGGTGGCAAGTGACCCATGAATAAGAATGTACACAATGCCAAGTGTGGCGTGGATGTGCTGCCCAGACTTCAGTATGCAGGCCACAGACATATGCATGTCGACAAACATTGCTGGAGTTTGGAGTGTAGTGGACAGTGGATGCAACCATGTCACCCCACCCAGTGAGGAGAAATGCGGAAATGTAGCTTGCTAATTCCCCCCTGTAAGAGTGAGTGTAGTGGGCTGGCCTGACATACACCAGGCCAGCATAGTGGTGTGACTAAAAAGCATGTAGCTCTGAGCATGGTTCTCTTCTGGAATGGCCAACGTGTCTGCCAGGCCGGCGCCCCTCACCCCGCCACGAGGCCAACGGCGTCGCCATGAGCGGTGTTGCCTGTGATCCTGTGCACCTGCTGCACCCCGGGCTGCTGGTCCCCGAACTCGTCTTGCCGGCCCCTATGCACACAGGCCTCACTGCTAACCTGCCAACACCGGTGTGTGTCAAAGAGTGCTCACCACGTGCCGGTGCAAGCTCCAAACCCGAGGCCTGCAACCTTGGCAGCCTCACAACTCTGGGAATGCACACATTACAAACTCACATACAACATGGCAAACAACATGCCTATCCACCAGACACGACAGCACAACTGCTAATCTGCCGACACCGGTGTGTGTCAAAGAGTGCCCACCATTTGCCGGTGCAAGCTCCAAGCCCGAGGCCTGCAACCTTGGCAGCCTCACAACTCTGGGAATGCACACATTACAAAATCACATATAACATGGCAAACAACATGCCAATCCACCAGACACGACAGCACAAATTACTTACAACTTACCATGTGCCAGTGCAAGCTCCAAGCCCGAGGCCTGCAACCTTGGCAGCCTCCCCCGACCAATCACAACGAAATTTTTTAAAGAGGGTCCTAGGGAAAGTTTACAGACCTTCACGGATTCAATCCCCAAAGACACTATAGAAAAATAACCAAATGGAATCCGTAGGTCTATTCAAGCTTAAACAAGCTAGGGAGCACACATAGTTTAAATTTACAAATCACTCCTAAAACTCGGAGGAGTCCTTTATTGAGGACGGAATCCCATCAGCCACTAAGGTGGCATGCTTCATCATCTGGGATCTCCTCTTGGTTGCAAAACATAATGCAAGCAAGGGATACAACCCCCTCCCTGGGAGGGGGTAGCTCAGGGATGTTTTAAAGTAGTTGATTCTAGGATATACTAAGTCCCCTAGAAGCGAAGCAATCTAGATGGTTTATAAGGTGATGGTTGCAGTGCCTGCAGTGATAAAGTAAGTGGTGATTTAAAATGGGCTATCAGGAAGACAAACACCTTTAATAAGATCTAGCCTGGTGTCAAGCTTAATAACAGTGCATGTGCAGCTTAAACAAATAACTGCATTAGTCTGAAATAAGCCTCCTCAGACCATCAAGGCCTCCGCAACACAGGCCCGCAGTTCTCCTTTCTCATTGACGTACTCCACTGCGGCCGCCGGCCTACACTACGGTCAAGTAGGTCACACATTTGGAACTTGATATTCTGATGGCCGAGTTCATATGTTCATGGGACGTTTGATATCACTGTACTCCCTTCGATGTGGTGCCAGCCAACTCTCTGCATAGCATTCTAACCACATGTGTCTGTGGTCCCTTGCTGACTACTGCCTCCGGCCCATACTGTGGTCCAATAGGTCACAGATTTGGAACGGAATCTTGGTTTCTCAATGGCAGAGTTCATATCATTGCACGCAAGTAGAGGTGTAAGAGGAAGACGCATTTCAATCCGAAAGAAAAAAGGACCATCGTTACGGAGGTGATCGAACGCTACCAACAACTGCTCTGGTGTCACTAACTCTGTGCATCGCAAGCCAATGACACGTGGCTGCGTGCCCCTGCTGACCGCTGCCTCCAGCCTACACTGCGGTCGAGTAGGTCACACATTTGGAACTGAGTCTTGATTTATTTATGGCAGAGTTTATATCATTGTACAGGCCTCATCGCAGACTGCATCTCCTTTCAGCTCCGGTGCCATTAAGCCTATGCCCCGACATTCATGGACACTCTCTGGTTGAACTTTGATGACGTCTGAGTCTATGGCCTGGGGCTTGTCTTCATCATCATTTAGCTGATACTGACTTGGTAGTAAAAAGTGAGGCTCTAGCATTCCACTCCTCCATTTGCCTGTTTCTGCCGGCTTTTGCCTTCTGCATTATGCCCTGGAGGGACACCCTCCAATGTCTCCCGCAACCCTCCATGACATTCACCTTCGACAAGGACCCGCTCAGCTGGCGTGGCCCTACCTCAGTGCTCCGAAATTCAACGTCCCGTGACAGTGTGCCTGTGCCAGCCGCAGTGTATCCGGGGCCACTAACTCTGTGCAGCTCAAGTCATGGACCCTGTCTGATAAAATATTGGATGGCCTCTGGGTTGATGGCCTTGGGGTCATCAATGCCATGTGTCTGTGGCCCTGCACTGTCCGCTGCCTCCGGCCTCAACTGCAGTCCACCAGGGCTCACACATCAAATCGATTCCTGACCTGCCTGGATGTCGCATCACCGCGTGATGCACACACCACCACCGCCAGGACCTCCTCTAACCAACAACTGCCAGAGTCAAAAGAGTCTTACTTAAGTATGGGCTGAAAATCCGTTCCGCTCGCGGAATTTGCAGATTTTTGGCAATTTTGCGGTCCGCGAATCCCGCGAATTTGCCCAAAAATCCGCAATTCGCAAGCTGGCGGATTTTTTTGCTTGGTTGCGCTTCAAAAATACAATCTCGCGCGCGCGGCGTTGACTTACCGTGATTCTGAGTTCGCCGAGTTGTTTTTTCCCCCCGGTTTGCGTGCGCTGCGCCATTTTGGATCTTGCTGCGTGATCGCGCGAGAGTTTTTCGACCGCGAGTACGTCATTGCGGCCCGCCATCCTGCACAGCGAGAGTTTGACAACGCGAGTACGTCATAAGGGCTCACGATCACGCATCGCGGGAGTAAACAATTGCGAACACGTAGATGCGGCACGCAGCTGACTTCTGGCGGGAGATTTGAACAGCTCGCTTTCCTGAACTTGCAAAAATTGCAATTCTGCTCAAGAAATCCACCGCAGGCAGCATACACCTTCTAAACATGATGATTTTGATCAGAATAACTCCTCAGATTGACAGGAAGGAAGTGTCCCAGAGTCTCCATCTTTCTGTTCCTGTCCAGCAGCTTCCTCCCTGTGCTTTGTCCATATCCTGGTCACTTTTCATTTGGATCTGGAGCTGGAAGGATTACTTTTTGTGGCTGCTGCTGGATATTTGTATTTGAGGACTTTTTGGACTTTGGATCACTTTTGGATTTGAGATTTTACAAGTTGGTGTTGTTTGTTTGGGGCATTGCAGTTGCTGCAACTACAATTTGAAAACTTTTTCACAACTTTTAAAAATATTTATTGTGGGTAGCCACAGTATCCAGTAGGCACAGGGTTAGTCATGGGTGCATGATACAACTGTTTCTGTGAGCTTTGTTGAACTTAAATCTCATTTATGTCATGAAATGTTAGCTCACTGTTATATGTTATTTTTTAATTTTGGGGTGCCTGTAAAGCCATACTAGCCAGTAGGCCCAGGGGTAGTGAGTGGTGCATGGACCAAGTCTTTCTGTGGGGTGTCTTAAATTTAAACATCATTGAGGGCATGGATGGCATTGGATTGTCGTGATTTTTGTGTGCCCAGCGGACAGTGCAGGGCCACAGACACATGGCATTGATCACGCAGAGGGTGTAACTCATCTGCCGAGTGTTCAACCACAGCCGCAACGACAACAACAGGTGCAACAAGGAGAAGCGCAAGTAGAGGTGCAAGTAGAGGCGCAAGTATAGGCGCATGGAGAGGCGCATGGAGAGGCGCATGGAGAGGCGCATGGAGAGGCACAAGTAGAGGCGCATGTAGAGGCGCATGTAGAGGCGCATGGAGAGGCGCATGCAGAGGCGCATGCAGAGGCGCATGGAGAGGCACAACTGCCCACAATGCTTGTTCCTCCAGAAGTAGCGGTACATGAGGAAATCGAGATTCATGCGGAGGTATCAGCCGAGCAAGCCACTCCTCCGAGTCCTGATGATCCATTGTTGTCTTCCAGATCCCCAGGAAGGAAAAGGTCAAGGAGGGTTAGTACAAGTTCTTCTTCAAGCCCCCATCCTTCTGATGATCTCGATCGGGATTGGCACCCACCAATGGAGTCTGAGAGGGAGGCACGCCATGAGCCGCCAAAGTTTGGTAAAAGGAAGGTTCCCGCAAGGCTTCCACTTGTGGGTGATGACGAAGAAGAAGTAGAAGTGGTGTATTCTGCTGATGATGAACAGTCTGACGATGACGACCCAGTCAACACAGTCGTCACTCCAGCCGCAGTGGGCATGCAGCAGAAAAACATTTTTACCCTATCCCAAAATGCTGCCCTGCAGGATGTGGGCGGCGAGGCACTGGTACCACCACCAACACAGGTACTAACTACTACACCAACACGACCTACAGCTGCCATATTTTCTCGTCAGAAGGAACGGCAGGGACCTCCATCCAGCTCGACTTCCAGTACCTCAAGTAGTGGTGCTGTAAGTGCACAACAGAGTCAAATTCCGCCACGCCCATCCTCCACTTCATCTAGCATTGAAAGTAGCACCTCCACCACCCCCAGAAATCTCAACTCCCCAGTTTGGGACTTCTTTAGTATTAGCCAAAAGGTGGATAACCTAGTCATTTGTTCGAGTTGTAAACAAGTAGTTAGTCGGGGAAGCTTGGTACCAACTATGGTAACGGAGGCCAGAGAGGTCATCTCCAAAAACATCACATTAATCAGTGGTAGGCGCACCTAGGTAACATCCGGAAAAAAGCCAAAACTACAAATCCAAATGTATCCAATGATATTGCATCTGATGATGACGAGGAGCTGATCGTGCAGGAGGAGGTGAAGAACCGGGAGACATTTTTTCTGGTACACACAGTACCCCTGGCAGCAGCACTGCAATGGTGGTGCCCACACGCTCCTCTACCCTAGCAACATCTAGGACATCAATGAGCCTAACTGGGTTGAAGAAGTCTGGATCATCATCATCACGTTTTGAAAACGGTCCAGACCACCAATAAAAGCATGTTTTGGTCGGAGGCGCCATTTAAACGCAACCACCCAACGGCACGTCTGTACAACGCAAAGCTGGCTAAAATGCTAGCGCTGGACCTTCTCCCTTTTTCTTTCGTGGAAGGGATGGGTTTTCTAGAATTTTTGGCAACAGTCTGCCCTAAATGGAAGTTTCCTAGCCGGGCCTATTTTGCCAGAGTTGGGGTTCCAGCACTACATCAAGATGTGCTGGAAGTGATTGGGTCAGCTTTGCAGAAGAGTGCTGTTCACACTATCCACCTGACAACAGACATGTGGACCAGTTGCCAAGCAGTGGATTACATGTGCATCACTGCACACTGGGTCTCTTTTGCAGGGGTTAGAGAAAAGATGTCTGCAGGTGTTGACCCTGCCACAATTTTTCAAGCTAGTCGGAAACATGCAACAGTAGCCATGTTTGCCATGGAGAAATCTCATACTACAGTAAACATTTTGGAGGAGTTTAACAGTAAGGTCTCTAAATGGCTGGTGCCAAGAAGACGCATGATTGGTTATGTTTCCACGGATGATGGCAGTAATATAGTTAAGGCCATGCATGATGGGGGCTACTTCAGAGTGCCCTGTTTGGCGCACAGCATTAACATTATTGTTCAAGATTTCTTGAAAAGAGAAAACACAGTCAGCAAGTTACTGACCACCTGCCGAAGAATCTGCACACATTTCAGCCATTCTTTTAAGGCCCGGAAGCAGATGAGGATCATTCAACATGGCCGTAGAGTGCCAGTCAAAGGACTCATCCAGGAGGTGGCAACACATTGGAACTCAACCTTCTATATGCTTCAGCGTCTGTTTGAGCAGTACTTGGTAATCAATGAGTATGTCACTAGCATTAACATACGGTCTGCTGCTATTAAAGACATGGGGCTAGAGGCGGAGGAATGGGACCTAGTTAAAAGCCTGACAGACATGCTTCGTCCTTTTGAGGTCTTCACCCGTGAAGTCATCAGGGAGGACTGTAGTTTGGGCAAAGCTATCCCATTGTTGTGCATGCTAGAGCAACAACTGAAGGCGGTGTCTTCAACATTCCGAGCTGATGTTCACAAACAAGACGCATATCAGTTGGCGGAGAGCTTATTAAGCCGCCTACTTGTCAATGAAAGGCTTAAAAAAATACATTCAGAACAACATTGCATTTGTGCCACTATTCTGGATCCACGGTACAAAAAGGCACTGACCAGCAAAATATTCATTCTTTTTGATGAAAAAGATGTTTCAAAGTACAAACATTGGCTAGCATCATCAGCCACTCGGTTCAAAAAAGAGCAGCAGGACATTGAAGGAAACACCACGGCGTCAAGGTCCAACTCTGTGGCTGAAGGCAGTCACTTTCCCTCACAGCCGTTACCGACAGCAGCAACTGTATCATCATCACCTGCACCAGGCCCAGCCATAATATTGTAGTAAGCGGATTGGATAACTCAGCAAGAGTTTGCTCGCTCCAGTGTTGATGCAAAGGCAACACATGGTGCGCAAAGTGGAGCACCCAGGGAGGCCCTTGAGTGGATGGTGCTGGCCTATCTGAATGACCCAACAGAGGTCTACATTGATCGTGACCCATTGGTGTATTGGTATGGGAAAAGGCCTCACTGGCCACTGCTCAGCAGGCTGGCTATAAATTATTTGGCTTGCCCACTCGCAAGCGTGTCTTCAGAACGTGTTTTCATGGCTGCTGGTGCCATTGTCTCTTCAAAAAGGACCCGCCTCTCACCCAAAAATGTTGAGAGGTTAACAATTATCAAGATGAATCAGCACTTCATACCACCAGATTACAAAATACGTGAATCCACGCAGGAAGAAGAGGACACCGACTTAGGTGACGGAAGCTCTTCTCTGTTAGTTGACCTAATCCATGTTCAATTCACAGAGTTTGAAGATGAGCTCTACCTCCCTGACAACTAGGCTTGAAAAACGTACTTTTTGTTTTCTTCCGTCCTTATTGACATTTATTTCTGTGTGTCTTTCTTTGATTTGCAACTTTTAGCACAACAAAACTTTAAACACAACAAATCCATCAGCAGCACTGTCTTCGTCTTATTTTCCATATTGAAGGTGCCCCTGTCTGCATTCCTGAAGTTCACAACTCAGTCATGATCCTCTATCCTCCTCCTCCAGACTCCATTTCCCTCAATGCAGATGGCCAGATTATGCAGAATCTAGAAACTGTCGCTTCAGTTTGTACACAAGTCCCCTCAAAAGAAGTGGGACTGGAATGACTCACTCTGCTGACTGCACCTTCTGAAATTGACATGAGAGGCTTCCCTGTGGCCCTTCACTTAAGAATAAGAGGCTGACAAGTGGAACAGGTAATGAATGATGAGATGGCATGCAGTGGACAACACTGGCTGTCTGGCTCTGATGAAACCAACTGTTGTTTGTTTGTTGTGCATGAAGTGAATCCTATCTATGTGTTCTGTTATTATTATGTAATCTTTTACACACTAAATGTAACTCAAGTGTACTCTTTTACCTTGTTTAATACAAATTGTACTTCTACTGCAGGGGCCAGCCAATACGTTGCATTTTTCAATATGGAAAATTTCCTTGGACTCACTGTGTGTGTAGACTGTGACTGCATGAACACCATTGAGTTTGCCAATATACCATGATGATGATGATGATGAAATGAAATGAATGAAATGAAATGAAAAATTACATTTATAGAGCGCCTAGACTACCCGTAGGCCTCGCAGCGCTTTAACTGAATCCAGGCAGCCAACTAGGGTGATTAACAGGCCCTACTAAACAAGTGAGTCTTTAGAAGCCTCCTGATTGCCATACGGTTGTTGTTTTCTCTGAGGACAAGTGGAAGAGAATTCCACATTCTAGCAGCATTATATGAAAATGATGACTCTTGATGATCAAAGTTACATAATATCTTTATTCTTTACACATTCACTCACTGGGATAGATGGATCATAATCGTCGGTTTGCGGAAGAACTATGGCCGTTTCGTGAGTGGCAAACAGGTAAACAAGTCAACAACAACCACATCAGACCTACATGTCTGTCTAGTCGTGGTATGGGAGTGGTCGAGCCAGTGTAGTGTTATGCCAGAGAGTCAGAGACCAGACAGCAGTTCATGTAAAATTGCGGCTATGTGGCTTGCTAGATAAAATGAGATATGCTTTGTCTGTCTGTGTAAAAGACGTATGCTACATCATCAGGTTGGTTCACTCAGTGGTGCCTGCCTTGACCATCTGCATGGCCCTGGCCTGCTGTGTGCTAGTTACTATCCTTGAAAAGGAGACTCAGATCTCTTTAGAAATGATGCTTGTATGTAATACTGTCGCCTCTGAAACAGAAAGTGTTATTTTTGCACTAAACACCGTACCTTATATTTTTTTCTCTGTGGTGTTTTAATATCAATTCCGGTTTTTCCATCAACAATTACAGGCCGGCTTTTACCCTGGGTAAAACAATTAACTCAGGCTTACCATTAGCGATCCGCAATTCCGTATCCGCCAGGCAGGCAGTGGACAGTGTGTCTGGTCACCAAGATTGATCGACGGAGCGTCAGATGGAATGGAGGAGTACCGCGAATAAGAGGAATGGCTGGATGCATGCAACTTCCCAAATTGAACAGGAGTCAGGACAACTACAAAATACAGTTATCGTATCCTTTTCACTTCTCCTTATCTTTTAAATAATGTTATTGTTGTGAACTTCTATGAGTGTGACTCTGTGCTTTTGTTTGCTCTCTGCTTGAAATTCATCCCTCCAGCTGTTTGATAAGTTTCTTTGCTATTTTTAAAACTAATTTAATGTACTAATAAGTGTTTATTCTCTCTGAGGGCAGATAGGCAAGTAACATTACTGTAGCCCTGTATTGTCACATTGTTTCTTCATAGTTAGTAAGTTGTAGTAAGTACTACTTTTCAGTAACCTAACCATCCATTTAGCAAACAACTTCATGCACTTCCTTTATGTCCCTTAAAAGATTTATGGATATCTTCGCATCCAAAGATTTGTTGTTCTTCATTTGTTGTTTGTCCATGCCGTGTTTTTTTCCTCTCTCCACAAAACTTTCCTAAAAAAACCCATTCCCATCCAATTTTCATACCCTAACCCTCTTCCCCCGGGCTGTGTGGTTTTCATTGAGATGTGACTAAATGACAACAATAATTCCACACACTTTCTGGGGAGGATAAGGTGCAAGCAACCTCCTCAAATCAATTTTAAGGCAGCTAGATGTATCCTAGGATATTGTAATTCTGCTTAAAAAAACATCAATGAGTATTTTCAAATACATTCTGAATTTCACGCCCACCATCGATTGGATCCATCGATTCATCAACAGCATCCTCCTACATGTCAAGAATTGTTACGCTGCTGTGTCACTCTTCTTGTTGTAGCCATAAGCATCCATGCAAATAATATTTTCCCATACTTATCTTCAGCATTGCTTAGGCTACAAATATACTGTTCCTTCTAATACTCCTCTCAGGCCACTCATATGCTGCTACTGCTAGTTTGGTACCACTCCTACTACCACCACAACAATGGAATTTCTGTCCTGGATGGATTTCATGTGCAACCGTAATCGCCATTTGCCATGCAGCCAGCCCTGTGCCTAGCTCTATTCTCAAACACGAATCACAGGTAAGATAAGCATTTTAGGGAGGTAGAATAATGGGTCAGGACTCGGAGGAGAGGAGAGACTGGCAGTAGTACTAGTAAAGTACTAGTAGGCCAATTGAATTCACTAACTCTGTTAGTGGCACTTTTGTAAATTTTTGGACGTTTTAGATAATTCATGCTGGTAAGTTTGAGGAAACCAAACGTGCAGTAACACCGCCCACCACCCCACAAAATAATATGAACGTGTACACTATATTGAAGTATGTAAAATAAATAATTATATTTTCCCTAACAAAAAATAAACTATTCAAAATACCCAACCCCACCCACCCCCCAACAGTCTTTAAAAAAGGGGCAAGGGACAGTCACTTCCGGCGGTGTCCTGTGGACAGGAGGTCCCGCAACTCTTTGCGGAGGTCCTGAAGCTGGCGCTTCAGCTTCTCCACAGTGCGCTCCAGGTAGTCCACTCTCCTGCGTAGACGGCGCTGACGTTCCATCCAGGCTCTGGGGGGGGCAGCTGGTGTTTTACTTGCTGCTGCGCAGCGGGAGGCTGTCGGACCACGGCGCCGTACAACTGGAGACTGCTGGCTGGTGGCCCCGGGGGCACTGGAGGAGGATGCAGTTGTTGCCGCCTCCTCCTCCTGCTCCCGAGCCCACAGCCGCCGATATTCAGCACAAATGGCCTCCAGCTTCCGGGCCCTGGCCCGGACAGCCATCTCCTTCCTGGTGAGCTTGTTTTGTGGAGCATCTATATAAAAAAAGAAAGAAAAATGCTGTAACCAGTACTCTTTAACATTAACACAAAATAATTCAACAGAAAGTTGTCTCACAGTAACACTAGCAACTTGCAAGCACAGTATAACATTTTGGCATGTATCTTTCCGCCGTCTTTGTAGGCCTGTAACATTAGTGGGAGTTTCAGGAATTCTACTAGCAGCACTATGGACTCACTACATAGTCAGAGAGTCAGAGAGTACACCAGTCTTCTTCTTTTTTTCTCTTGTTTTGCGAAAGAAATTACTTGTACTTGAACTTGTGATAGCCGGCATAATGCCAGCTCAGTCAGGTTGCACCCAAGAAAAACAAACACAAGCCATGATGACGCAGACTCGCATTACTTTAAGAAGGACATGCAGGTGGGGATAGGGAAGCTCTTACTTTTCTATAGGGGTGGCACTGGCCATACTCGGTTACATCAAGGGCTACTGCTCAATGTAATTTATATTTCCACTGCCCCCCGGGCCTTGACTACTACAAAAGGAAAATGAAGATTATTCATTTCTGATCATAT
Organism: Lissotriton helveticus; assembly: GCF_964261635.1. Lineage (NCBI taxonomy): Eukaryota > Metazoa > Chordata > Amphibia > Caudata > Salamandridae > Lissotriton > Lissotriton helveticus. Next base: position 1,473,665,917 of record NC_136067.1, read on the forward strand.
ATCCAGCCAATCACATGATCTTTGCTTATATGATGGATGACTTTAGGTGCTTTGTTTTGATAGATTGAGTGAACAACAGCGATAGTCCACCCATGATTGACACAGCTGAAAGAAAATTATTAACATAAGGAGTGAGTGTGGTACCCATAATTGCCGGAGGAAGGGACTTGACTTGATATAATGTCAACTATAAAATACATACACAATATATGCTGTGCTTGCAAAGCAAACTACTGTACTGTTAGTCAAGGGAGTATTTCTGAACAATCACAACTTCTAGTATTTGGATTTCCTCTGCTTTGCTACTCTGGCACGGACATGCTGTTCAAAGTAACACTCTTCATCCACTGAGCGTCTTCTTACATACACCTCTGCTATCTATTAAGAAGAAGATACCATCCAGGCTTCCAAAGTAAACTTCTATCATTCTTCTTAATGTCTCAACTGTACCAACTTTACTTTTTCTCAAGAACCAACTAACACCCTTTTCATTTTAAACTTGCATTTGAGTTTCACCCAGATGATATATTGCAATGCACACCACACATGCATTTTCGGATTCAGAGGCAGTCATCTTTTCTTTCTCCTCCAACCATCCTTGCTTCAAGCAGCCATGCATCTGATTCTTTCCTATCAGCCACCTCTACATGCATTATAAAACACGTATAATTCTTTACAGTCATAAATGTTATGACTCGCTCGTCCTTCCTTACACCCTTCTTTCCCTTTTAGTTCATCACATCCCTCAAGTTCATCTGATCTAACTTGGCTTCACGAGAAAAGTTTCACAGCTGAGTTGAAGTCAAATAGAGGGGGCCTTTGCTTACTCGAGAACTACCGCCGCTAATGCTATTGCTAAGTAAAGGGTGACTGTCTTCTCCGTGATTGGCAAAAAAAATGTAGTTCTTAAGTAGTAACTGTTCTTAACAGTACAGTCTACTTGTACTAGTGTACTGTCTACTGTACAGTACTTCATACACCCCTTTGCGAGCCTACTCTAAAATCTCAATAAGTAAGGAGTATAATAACTTACATATAAACAACAAAGTTCTATCCCTAATATGTTTTTTTAGTTTTTTTTTGTTAATGTAAATATTTATGCTCGTGATGTGTTGTCGTAGCTAACCACTGTCACTGAGTGCGGGGAAAGCACTATGTGTTTTTAAAATACCTCTCACACATTCTGAATCGCATAGTGCCGTGGTTCCCAAACTGTGCGCCGCGGCACCCCGGTGCATCGTAATGAGGAGCCAGGGGCGCCGCGGCCACAGTGTGGAAAAGTGAAGCCTCTTGCACCCGCAGCCAAAATACGTCCCACCTGCAAAAACCAGGGACATGGTTTGTCCCAAGAGCGCACTGCCATGATACGTGCGTACCTATACGTGTCCCACGTGCTTTTTACCGGCATCGGAGATTACTGGCATAAGCATGCCATATGCAGCTCTGGCCGTTTCAGGGGCAGTTACTGCTGCCGCCCGCCGTCTTCTGCCGCAGTACCCTCTTCCCACATTAGGTAAGTTAAAAGGGCATTTGGAGTTTATTTCTAACATGCTCTATTTTTACAACAATCCCATACTCTTTGCTCGTGCGGCCCCAAGTATTTACTTTAGATAGATGGCATCTTTCACACTGCCTGGTGTTATCATTTTTTGGTGTTTTGCATTTATTTGGACCAGGCGCGTCCTAGGACGCTGCTTACGCTTTCTCAGTTCAGTGTTCCCATTTGTCTGTGCGTCTTTGTCTGTGACGAGGTGATTCATAGTGTTTTAGCTGGCAGTGCGCTTCCCCTGAGACCTTGAGCCTTCAAGATTTTCAAATTAAGTTCTCCGGTATTTATTTTCCTATGTTTCACTCTTCACTTTTGAGCTGTATGCAATAAGCGCGCTTTTAGCATCAGGCTTTACCTGGATAATTTAAATACTGATCACAAACAGGGCGCTGGTGACCAATTTGGAAGGGCAAATACTGTACAGAAGCATTTGTTTTGGGCCTGGTGCAGCCGAGTCTCCAGGCGATCTCTAAGCCTCAGCGCTTCATGCATCACAGTTGGCATAAGCTTACTATTAATGGCCTCCAGGTCGCTGATGCGTTGGGACTGTTCATTCTTTGCAGTAGTTTACAGAACGTCAAAGCATACCTGGCGCCTTTCTAGGATGCTGGGTGATCAGAATGGATGCCCCATTTTTTGCGGTACATGCCCAGATTATTTATTGAGTGGGGTCAACAACAGGGAGGGACGTTGAGGGGGACAATATTTAAAGGGGTCCAGTGTGCATGTCCCGGAAGCTGAGCAACAATAGATTGCACACAGTTCCCCTGAGATAGGTGATGGCGTAGTGTGGTGCGCTGTCTTCCTCTCACCCTCGTGTGCGAGGCGTTAGCGTGCCTTAATGCAGCCGGGAAGGGTATCCCTTGTCGGAACTAGGGATGCCTCACACAACAGACTGGTTTTACGGCTGTTGTCATGTCACCAGTTAGTCGTATCGTAACATCATCGGCTCCCTGCTCCAACGTCAAGCCGGCGCTGCAATGCCTGACGGGTAGCAATAAGTGCTACACTCTTGTTACACCTAATCCCACGTCCAAGCGCGCGGAGTCGCTTGAAGCAGCCGTCGGCTCCGCGCGCTTGGACGTGGGATTAGGTGTAGAATTCACCAGCACACCATGCAGAGATTACTGCCCTACCTGCGCAGACCCCACGGGAGCAGCCTTGGGGCCCCTACGACCGCCAATGAGGGGTATCCCGTTGATGCAGGAACCCCTCTCCGGCTGGATTCGACAACCCTACAGGTTGTATACTACTGATGCCTCAGCCTTAAGCGGGGCCTCATGTCAAATCACTAAGTTTATGAGCACCTTTTTGTTTGGTCCTGAAGAATTGCCAATACAGGCATGAAACATGTCGACCTTTTCACAGCTGAGGGTTGAACGGGTCTGACTCTTCGTAGCTATTGCAGTCCCATTGCCCCTCATACGTTTTTACTTCAGGTGGTGTACTACATGATTAAAGCCAAAGCCGTAGATCATACCAACCTGTTTTAATTCACCTCACTCACGCTCACTACTTCACCCACTAGGGCCTTCACACCCATACACCTATCGGCATAGGAACAAAAGATCTCCACAAGAGTGTAGCACTTATTGCTACCCGTCAGGCATTGCAGCGCCGGCTTGACGTTGGAGCAGGGAGCCGATGATGTTACGATACGACTAACTGGTGACATGACAACAGCCGTAAAACCAGTCTGTTGTGTGAGGCATCCCTAGTTCCGACAAGGGATACCCTTCCCGGCTGCATTAAGGCACGCTAACGCCTCGCACACGAGGGTGAGAGGAAGACAGCGCACCACACTACGCCATCACCTATCTCAGGGGAACTGTGTGCAATCTATTGTTGCTCAGATTATTTATTGACCCAACTCTTTTCAAGCTTCCAGACAGAAGGATGGCTACAGATAGATAGGTAGGTAAGCAGGTAGATAGATAGATAAATAGATCTACCTTTTTTGCAGAATTAATACGTCTGGTCGAAGCCACTGTTTTGTGTTGTCTCACTGCACTATGCAAACAATCTGCAAATGCTTCCATGCCATCCTTTAGAACTCTGGTCATTGGATATCGATTAGGGAAGCAGCATATTTTGCCTCACCTAGAAATGAATGTCTGATAACAAGAGACTCTGTAGCATATTTTCACACCTTACCATATGATTGTCGTGCTGATTGTATGTTTTCTGTTTTTAATCTCTGTTTAAGACTATTTGGATACGGTTTTCCCAAAATGCCTTAAGCAGAGTGTTTATAGGAAAAATACATATATCTATAAATCAGACAGGAGAGACAAGGGGATCCTCAACACCACAACTTTGCATAAGCTGCGCAAGCAGGGACAAGCCACACATTTCTAGCAGTTCATACCTAGGGCTTCAATGGAGATCATCTGATGAAACTGAAACAAAGATAAATTCTGAGGCCAGAAAGTGCTAGAGTGACCTTCAAATATATGTAAAAATGTAAACTAACATCACTGAGCGAGCTGATCAGACCTTTTTTAGCCTCATGTGCCAGACCCAGAAGCAAGGCATTACACATCATAGGCAGGCACAGGCTGAATGCATGGCTATTGATAGCAGAAGGGTGGGTAATTCCCTGTATACATATGGAGGGCAGTACAGTCAGCTCCAAGATTCAATTAGAATGAAGCTAGGTGCTATATAAACGTTTAAAGCCACACACTCAAATGAGAGAGATATTGCAAAAAAAGTTCTACATTTGTGGGTACTAAAAGCAGAGGTTCGTCTTACTTACAGCCATGCCGATCTTTTGCCCAACCTTCGTTTTACACCCAAAAAAATGGTGGGGAGCCACGGCCAACTGCCAATTAGGTCAAGGGAGCCACGGGTCAAAAAAGTTTGGGAACCACTGCCATAGTGTCATGCTTCATCATAGGGGTCTTCCCGTCCCTCTACGGGGCGGGGCATGCTATGACCTACGGCTATGCGGGAGCACTTGATTTTGTGATAATAGACTATGTGTGTAATAGGTGTGAGTGATCTAAGTGGTAGGGAAGGTGTGCAATAGAGAAATTACTTAAAAATTCCCTGGCTAGTAGAAAAATAGACTGTATTCGTATCTCTGGCTGGGAACGTTAAAAGGGGGAAGGAGAGAGTAAATCCTGGTTATGTACGCACTCAGTGACGCTGGTTAGCTACGACAACACATCACAAGCATAAATATTTACATTAACAAACAAAAAACAAAAAATTATATTAGGGATAGAACCTTGTTGTTTATATATAGTTTCAATGGAGGTAAGTTCTATCCGTGACCTCTATCCTCCCCCCTTTTTTTTTTGTTTTTGGTATAATAACTTACCACCGTCCGCCGCTGCTGAGCCATCCCCCACAGCAGCTCCTCCTGCTGGCACTTGTGGCGCCGCCGCATCAGCCCCTGGAGTAGTGGACACCTCCGCGCTGCTGGCCCCGACACTGGTGGTAGGAGGTGCCGCATCAGATTTTGTGTTGACGCCTAGAAAAAACATGTCATATTTTTAGATGCTATACACCACCCCCTATTTCGTCTCGTAATGGAAGAAAATGTTAATACATAAACAATTTTTATTAATTATTGGGACTGAAAAAAAGTCACGGTTTTGGGGAGGGTGTTAACTTATATGATTAGCCATAACATGCAACACTTTTTGGCACAACTGATGAATGCATGCTTTTTAACGTGCACCATTTTTCTAATTACAGACAGAAGATTCCATTGCCCTTCTGTCAACAAGAGCTTTTCAATTTTCACCACCTACTTGAAGTTCCAACAAGGTGAGGGCTCCCGCACAGTTACTATAATAATTAGATGTGTTAAGTTGAAGTATATTCTAGGGAAGGGTGTTCAAACTTTTACTTCATCTATCACCACTGCTCGCTGGGAATACTGCGCTATTAAAAATAAAGAAATTGTTTTTTTATTTCTTATTTGAAAATAAAACTTTAAAACTAAAAAACACTGTGTGGTTTTTGTTCACGAGTGAGTGAGCGGAAGGGTTTGCAGTTGCACTACTGCACTTTGCAAGCATGCTTCCGTGACTCTGATAGGTCGGGACTCGGTAGTCTTCTTCTGTTCTTCTGGGTCGTATAATCATTGGTCAGACACACTAGATAGTCGGTCAGGGGATTGGGGGTTCAACTTCTGTTCTGACTGAGGTATGTGGAAAGTCGAACTGCACCTATCATCAACAATGTCCTATTTCTCTTGTACATACTTCTGTATGTGCAGAATAGTCCCTGAAACACTAGCGGTATGGTATGTGCTCCTATCAAATCAAAAAGCCAACTACTAGCTTATTCTTGGTGGACATTGATATTTTGTTGTTGGGAATTGTCAAAGCACTAACATTAAGAAGACTGGAATAGACAGCAAGGGCAACACAACGGACTACACTCAGTACCTAAAGCTATTGCTGGATCAGAGTTTTGTTTAACACCGTTTGCCGACTGGGCAAGCTTAGCTACCTACACAGACCGACTCATAATAATAGTATATAGTAGTAGCACAGAGAGTGATAGTAGAGGCAGGATAAGAATGTAGAAATAGTCTACAAGTAGATCAAAGACTATTTAGTAAAAAATAGAATTAGAAAACAGTTTGGAATGAATAGGTGCTGTAAACGTTAGGGAAGTATAATTATTAATATTAACAACAGAACAACTTACTGGGGCCAGCAGAAGAGACCCCAGAGGACCGATCCTGCCCACCTTGTTCCTCCGGCGTCTCTGTCGTGGTCTTCTTGCCCCTGGGAGGTGCTGATGATCATGAAATAAACACAAACATGGATGATTGTTTTTTTGAATTTCTTTGATTTCTTTGACCACAATCAAAAATTATCTTGGGGAAACAAATTACCAACAATAGCATATAGACCTATCTGATCTGGTCAACTAGGATAGATAGTACAGTATCGCTGGATTCGCAGACCGTCTACTTGGAAAGTTATGTAAATCACTAACTAAACCAACAACAAAAAGGTTCTACTACGACTGCCAGCACTCAGCAGCACGCAACGTGACAGACACTGTCCGTCAACATGATTGCAGACCACTAAAAAATGTCCTACTACTAAGTAACAAGTCCTAATATACTCAACCTATCAATCCACCACTATCTCTTCTTAGTGGCAGCAGGAGTACAAAGGAAGGACTAGACTTGAGTCTCTAGTCTCTCTAGTATTACGCAGTTCTGTAAAGTACTACACTCATACATAATCAATCAGGCCAAATGAGCACAAAGCTGCAAACAAGTAAACATAGTAGCAACACCACTGAGCAAGCGAGCACCTGCAATCACAGAAGCTATTTAAACATTAATTTACCTGCAATGTAATCGAATCGGCAGCATTCTTGCTCTTTGGGAAAAACATATATTATCAATATAACACAGAGCAGAAGAAAACAAAGTAGTTATTAAATAGCTACTCACCAAGGCCAGGGATCTCTACGCCTAGCAGGTGGAGCAGGTCCTGCTCCCGGTCAAGGACGACCGACCACCGTTGCGTCACCTGGTTATAGGTGCGCCAGACTCCCCGACTCCCTAAACATGGCCCGGCACACCTTAGCCCAGAGCTGGCGACGCTCCCGCAGGCCATACCCTGAACCGGGCCTGCCCCCTGCTGTGACGGTCTTCGGGAGGTGGCGCTGCACGTAAAAGATAAGTGAGGCCACCTCCACCGCACTAAAGATCTCCCTGGCTTCAGTATCCTCCGCCCTTAAGCGCCCGAAAGGGAGCCGGCTACAGGGTGCGGGACCCTTCCCCTTAGACTTGCCGGCTCCCTTTGCCTGGGTGAAAGAAGAAAAGAATAGGGGAAAAAAAGTAAGTAAAAGAAAAGAGAGAGCTAAATGAAAAAAGTAGTTATTAAAGTAACAAAACGTTGAAAAAAACACAAAATATAGATGTAGAAAAAGAGAGGGATAGATAATGAGTAAAAAAGATTAAAAAAAAGTTCAAACAAACCAAGGATTGCCAAGATTAAAGCAGGATAAAGCAGGATAGAAAAAGCATGCCCAGAACCATAGCAATGAATGAAAAACAAGATGGCCGCGCCCATTGAGGACAACGTGGGTAAGTTTGTACGATATTTCCCCCACGAGCACGCAAAAATGCATCTGACCACGTAATCGCGCCCCGCGCACAACGCCAGCATGCAACTAGCGCCCGGAAACAGAAATACGCAATGCAAACAACATGGCTGTGCCCATGTACGACCGCATGGGTAACTTCGCAGTCGGCGCGCTGAAAGCGGCCCGCAAAAAAACGCAAAGCGCCCCTCGAACACGCAAAAAACAATCAGCAAATTCGAGCAAATTCGCGGATTATGCGGACCGCAAATTCCCTTTCGCACGAATTCGCTTACTGCAAATTTGCAAATTTCACCCATACTTAGTCTTACTACCAGGCTAACAGAGTTGCTCATACCTGTCTTGGATGCCATCATCTGCTTGATACCCTGCTCAGCTCTTTGGGTGCCACTAACTCTGTGCACCACAACTCATGGACCCTTTCTGATTGAGTTTTGTGCTTTGGACAGCTCACGCAGTAATGTCACCTCTGGCAGTGTGGAAGACCTGGGATGATGATGAGGAAGATGATGCAGGTGTAACACACCCCTCTGCAGCTGCAGAAGGAATATCCCGAAGGGACACAATCCTAGACAATTTGTTCACATGAGCACGCTCAGCTCTGGTGCCCCAACCTCAGTGCACTGTCAGTCACGGCCACTTCTGATTGCATATTGGGTGACCTCTGTACTTGCTCCAGCTACCACCTTGATGCTCCACAGTTGTTTCTGTAATGCAGGTGTTTTCTGTTTCCACTTTAATAGTGATCACTATTCAAGTTGTTGCTAGCACCAACCACTCTGTGGTGGCTGGCTTGCACTCACCCGACACACATCCAGCACAGGCGTCACTGTACATGTCATCCTGGCAATGAAGGTGCCGGGCGCACGTGCCCGTAGTCAGTTCCACAAACTATCTGAGTGTGTCCATGTGGTCATAATGTATGCATGAGGGCCCGGGCCCTACTACATTACATTGTCATGTGTACAGCAGACGCAACCATGTCACTGCGGCTGCGAGTGAGACCTTGGACATCTAGCTTTGTCATCCCCCACTTAATTCGTAAGAGGAGTGGAGGTGTGAATTATTATCCTGGGGCCCTGGGCGTGGTTCAGTACTCGAAATGTGCAAATGCATGTGTCTCTGTCGTAGTGTGGGTTTCCGTTGGGGAGTGTAAGTGGTCCCTGATGGGACTTAGACACCCACAGATGTGATCTAAATCGGCTTCCATGAGGTCGAACCCCACCCGCACCTGGTCGGCCACCTTCTTCTGGCAGTCTAACACCTGGCCTTGGAATGCGATGTGTGCTTCAGTGAGGTACTGGCAGCCAGCCGTGGTGGTCGGTGCTTCCTGCTGTGTGGTCTGTGCAGGGGTGGGGTCTCCTTGATGCAGCTGGGCTGCCCTGCTCTTGGAGGTGGGTTACCGAAGATGTCCATGAGCTGTTGAAGGGCGTCGGTGTCGCAGGTGTGGAGGTCCTCTTCAGCATCACTGATGAGTTGTCTGGTCTGCTCTGCTGGAGGTGTTGTTTGTCCCTCTGCAATGTGAAGGGGAGATGCATTTTGACATTGTGTTGACATGCATGTTGGCACATTGTTCAGGTTTACATACAAACTGTATAGCAATGTACATTGTTACTGTTTGGGAGGAGCTGACTATTTGATGCGAGACAGTGGACATTTGGACTACATGACGGATGTGAGGTTTTAATCTCACAGTTTCTTGCTATTTCAGGTGTGATTGGCCAGATTCTAAGCACAAGCGGACCCATTTGTGCCCTCTATTCTGTAGTGTAAGTGTTGCACTTTGTACCACACTGTCGTCAATGTGGATGTGCTGTTATTGCTATGTGTGTGTGTTGCATTGCGGGAGAGTCATCCCTGCAGCTGTGATCTTGCTGCCCCTTACCCCTTTGAGGTGGTCTGGCTTTGACTTTTGTGCTTTTACAGCGCTGAAATGTTGGCAACTTAGGTCATTTGTGCTCTTGGACGGTTATTGTACTCTTGTGCATTGTTGGTCTGCAGCTGTATTGTTGACTTCAGGGGTTGTTTGTGCATGTGGATGTGTCAGAGTGTGACCTACTCCTTTCCGGATGTGGTCCACATTCAGCCACCTCAGTGTAGTGGCATGCACAATGTCATGATGATTTTACTGCAGCCATGCTGATCGTCATGTAGTGTCACTTTCATTGTCAGTGTGGCTCACACATACACATCTATGCTGGTTTTCTCACGTGTGCATGTGTTGGTTGTGAGATTGCTGATGTGTGGGGTGGGACCCCTTTGGGCACTTTGGTGTTTGTACGTGTGCTGCAGTGTATGCCATGGGGATCAAGAACATGATCCAGGGTCATTGTGGGTGTGCAGTGTGCTACTCATCGTTGTGCATGTGTGCCATTGTGCCCATCTCCCCCCCGTCTCCCCAGTCCCTGGTCGTTACTCACCCTGTTGATGTTGTGTCAGGTCATATCGAGCTGTGTCCGAACTCCCAACTCCTTGCACCGTCTCGACACTGATGACTGTGGCCACCATTTCCTCCAGCTCCTCCTGTGGCGCAGGACTCCCACCTCCAGTCAACGTTGCTGCCTTCCTGTTGGCAGCGGGTTTCCTTTTCTCCTTGGCCTTCCCTGACCCTGAGGTTCCTTGCTGGTGGTCTGTGGGGCTAGTGGGGTTTTCGTTGACCTCTGCACTTGGTTTGGGTGCATCCGTGGTGCTGCGCTGTTTATTTTTTTTGCCTTTTTTTTTGTTCTGCTTTTATGGTGCATTTTCCCACATGACGCATGGGAATTGCAGGCCTGTCACTGTTTATCACTGATTTTTGTATCACGATTGGCCTCATCGCAACTTTTTTCACGTTCGTGTTTCGCATTTTTGCTGCGTCGCGTTAATTTTAACGCAGTCATTTTACACAATATTGTGAGACTATCTCATGGTACTGCTGTTAACACAGCGGTATTTTCCCGCGATGGACTGCGATGTGAAGAGTTGTGTTAAGCTTATTTTGCGATAATTATCACACTTTCTTGAGAATTTCCTCCAGCTAGACTTTCTTATAGGCTCAAAAAGCAGTGCTAACGCTTTGTTTCAAAGAAATCCCATGACCAGACAGCAGAAAGATTAAATCAATCTACATGTGTAAAATAATGTTATGGCTTTCTACTTTTATGTATCATTAACAACTTGCAATAAGCATTTCTACACACAACGGTGCATCTGCAGACTGATTTGGTGCATTTGGAACAAACTTCTTATGATGTGTAGAAGTTTAGCTCCTAATCTGTTTTAGTTAGGCCACATTTCTGTGCATAACACCATTTTAACTAAGTTGGAATCCGTCTCTGCCACTCATTCAGTGCTCACTCCAGTGCACATCCTCTCCCCTCAAGGTCTGCAGAATACATTCCAGCCGCAATGTACTAGAGTATTTTCACTGTTAATATTGTTCTGCTCATAGTGAACTTCTCTAGCTCAGATGTTGTGGTAACATTTAACCACACTGTCTGCTGTTTCAGTGAGATCTATTCATTCAAATAGCGTGATATTATAAATGTAACTTGTTTTCTTGAACATCTCTGGATGAAATTAGCATAGAGAGTTCTGAATTATTATTTAAGAAAATGGATTAGTGCTTAGATGTTAAGATAATTGCATTTATTTGCTATGTGCCCTCATTCTGCTGAGCAAATAAAACATTTGCTCACCCCATAACAATTCTGCAAAAGTTCTTATTTTCTATGCAAGAATTGATTTTGGGAGTGAGCCAGAGTTTTCCTTAATGCTGCTAGGGATGCTGCCATTTTCTTCTCTGATTTTGCTACTATTTAAGACTTAGAATATTATTTGATTTTTACATACTCTGTGTAAATCTGCAGTTGAAAGCCTTCATGGCATTGACTTTGTACCAATTAGTTTGAATTGTTGTAATAAAACACTTCAGCTTTTCTTTGATCTAGACCTCAGTTATTGAGTGGGCCAAAAGTACTTTTTTTATGTAGTTGTATTTTATGGATTCTGATGCTTTGGGGGTGCCTGAATGCAGGGCCACATTCCCTTGGGAAATTGTGATTTCACACCTTCTACAATCCACAGAAATGATAGTGATCTGACTAAGGTCAATTTTGGGCTGTCTTGATTTTGGGGTACAGTAATTTGCTGATGGCTCCGACAGTACTGCTGCTAACATGATGAAACCTTTATCAATAAAGATAGTAAAATCATTTTACCCAAAAATGTCATGAATAGGCGCTCAAATGTGAGTCCACTTACCATTAATCATATACTCTTTATGAAAAGCATATAGATAATAAACTATATAACCTGGGTCCTAAATCAAACTGAGGATTTGTAAGATCCTGATGACAGGATGAAGGATCACTCAGAAGGCAGGTTGTTGTAAGACGTGCATGTTTATTCTTAGATAAGAAGATCCCATCCAGGTTTCACAGCTGAGTCCTCCAACAGTCCACTAGATCATTCAAATAATCACATTCCAACCCTTCTTGTAACTAAGATACCACACCAGAGAATACATTCCCTAGTAACCATGGTGCTGCAGCATCACAGCCTACAGATGCCTGACTCCTCCCCTCTTTTCATAAAAAAGCAATATAATAGGCAAACTAAGAAAACACAAACATTATAATAGTATAACAAACTTTACACTTAACATACTACTGTACAAAGTCCTTCAAATGTATTGGTTTCTTGCTGACCCTAGAGGGTAATCTGGGAATAGGACCCTGGCTGTTATTATCCTTTACAGAACACTCAGTGAGACACCTAGGCCCATTGTATGGAACTACTCTACCCAGGTTCCAAATGCAGTGATCTTGCACCTTAATTGCATTCTCCAACACTTTAATAACCCAAATGGGTTTTTAAAATTTTGAACTGTGACCAGGCTGTTTGATAACCACCAAATCACCAACAACAACCACAATATTCCTTGCGGCCTTTCTCGAGTCAAAGAGCGACTTTCTTGTCAATATTTTCCCAACTTCTCTCTCACGTCATTGATCAATGCATACATTCTCAGTTGGATCGCCCTCCAAATTTCTTACCCATTATGGTTCCCCTAGGGTACAAGGAGATCTACCTTTAAACAAAACAAAAGGAGATTTCCCGTTCGTACTATGACGAGTCAAGCTATAAATCTTCACTTTCTACATGACTTCCTTCTTCAAATTAAGTCCACCACCTTTAACCAAAGCAATGATCTCCTTCAAAACTCTTAAATCTCTCCACCATGCCATTCGTTTCGGGATGATACAGAGAACACTTTTTGTGCTTGATAGCACGCTTCCTTAAGAAACATTCAATTTCACAAGAAACTAATTGAACACCACTCTCCATTAAAATGGTGTCAGGATAACCTTCTCTAGCCAAAAGGCTATCCAAAAATGCAATACCATTTTTATTTTCAATCCCACTCGTGAAGCAATCCTCTGGCCACCTCGAAAACATATCAATACCAACTATGACAACAGCTGCTGTCCTTCCGAATGAATGAGGCCAAGGATATCCAAAGCTATTTCTTTCCATGGTCCGTTAGGTAGCTCTCTGACCACCATGGGTTGTACCCTTACAACTTTGGACTTCTCACACATTGCACATGCCAAGCTATCTCTTACCTGCCTTTCTACTTGTATATCCATACCAGGCAACCAATATGAGGAGCAAAGCCTCTCTTTAGTCTTGGACCATCAAGATGAGAAATATGATCCAAATTTAATCAATTTACTACGGATTTTCAAAAAAGGAACCAACCTTGTACCATGAAATAAAAGACCACCACAGCCTCCCAACTCCTCCTTCACGCCTTAACATGTCTTGGCTTCATCAGAGGCCTGATTTCTAGAGTGCCATCCTTTATTAACCAGAAGCAAAACTTCAGAAAGTACCACATCAGAAGATAATTCCTCTCGCCACTGCTCCTCGGAGGCAAGATCCTTATCCAAAATGCACATGTAAACATCATTATGCACAACATCATCATCTGTCTCACGCTCATCGACCTTTCCTACCAATGTCGACAAAGTATCAGCTACTCCATTTGGTATTCCTGGACTACAACTTGTCAGAACTGGGGGTCTCTAGTTGGCAGAGGTCGGTACCTTTGACCAAATAGGGACCCTTGCTTCTAGTAAGGGTAAAGGGTACACTTCTAAAATAACCCCTGCTCACCCCCTTGGTAGTTTGGTACAAGCAGACAGGCTTATCTCAGAGGCAATGTGTAAAGCATTTGTGAACACATACAGTAATACAGTGAAAATACTACAAATGAACACCACACCAGTTTAGAAAAATAAGTAATCTTTACTAGACTTAACACAAGACCAAACGACAAAAATCCATGATACTGTAATCAAAAATAGATCTTAAAATCGTAGAAAATAGTTCAGTTCAATGTAGATGGTAAATGCAATACTTACCTCTCAAAGTTCCTTGGATGCGTCACGCAATACAAACAAAAGGGTCGCAGGGAAGGTGATGTGTCAGTTCCTTGCTTCGGGGGAGGTGATACGTCGGTTCCTTACTGCTACGCAGGGGAGGTGATGCGTACGTTCCTTACCAGAGAAGAGGTAATGCGTCGGTTTCTTACTGTGATCTGGTGTGATGCGACAAGATGGTGCCTCGATGCAATGCAGTGCGATGACGCTTCGTCGGTGATGCAACGGCGAACATCGGCAGCAGCGGCACGCTTCTTCGGTGATGCGACGGTAACTGCTGTGGCGGCAACATGCTTCTCCTCGTTGTGGTGCGCTTCCAGCTCCCAGCAACTCGCAGTCTTCTCAGAGGGCCCACACAACAATAGGCACCTCTTTGCAGGCAGAATTCAACAGCAAGGGAATTCAGGGGAGCTGGGGGTGAAGTCTTGTATCCCTGAGACTTCAGGCAGGAGGCAAGCTTAGTTCAAGCCTTTGGAGATTCTTCTTCAAGATTGCAAAAGTACACACATAGTTCCGTTCCTTTTCTCCTTTCCTTGGCAAATAAATTAATCACTGCAGGCCAACCCCAACAGCACAGCACATAGGCAGTCTCCTCCTTGCAGCTTCCTTGGTTCTTCTCCTTGGCAAAGGTTTGTCTTGATTCCCAGAAGTGATCTAAAGTTCTGGGGCCTGGGTCCCCCCTTTTATACACCAAAATACTTTGTCTCTGAAGGCAGAGTGTGCCTAGTCCAAACCAGTTCTGTGCAGCCCTGGAGCACTTTGTTTACAGTACTACTACTTTCCTTTGACAGTGTGGGCCAGGGTCATCAGACACACCACAGGAGGTGGAACCAGCGTTGTGGAGGGCAGGCACAGCCCTATTCAGGCACTATTTCTCCCACCACTCTACATGCTGGTAGGTCTATTCAGCCCTGTGCTGACTCACCCTGTCTCCTGGAGCCCCCCAGCCACTCAAAAACCAGACAAGGAATACACAACCTAGCAGAGGCAGGCTTGGATAGTTAGGCAGGAAAATACCTACTTTCTAAAAGTGGTATTTTCAAACACAGAATGTTGAAACCAGCTTCACTAAAAGATGCATTTTATCATTCTGAGTTCAGGCATACTAAACTTGAATTTCTACCTAGCTCCCCAAGTCAGTTAGGATTATAAAATGTTATAATCAAACTGCCCATTCTGGCCTATGGAGAACAGGTAGACTTGCAATAGTGAAAAACGAAATTGGCTGTAATTCACTATTAGGACATGCTACACACATCCATGCGAGAAAATGGCGTCTTGATGTGATGCAACAACGTTGCATGTGACGCGTGCATGCCCAACGGCCATGCAGCGAACACAGTAACTTCTGAGCCACGACAGGCCCTACGACACGCTTTTCCGGTGATGTGACGGTAACCTCTATGGCAGCAACACGCTTCTCTGGTGATGCAACACGCTTCATCGATAATGCGACGGCAACTGATGCAGCGGCGACACGCTTCTCCTCGTTGCATCGAGCTTCCAGCTCCCAGCGACTCGCAGTCTTCTCAGAGGCCCCAAACAACAGTAGGCACCTCTCTGTAGACAGAATTCCACAGTGTTGGACTTAGTCCTTTTTGCAGGGTCATCCCTGAACTTTTTGCCTTCCTCCATTATTTTTCCTGACCTGTTGTTGGCTGTTTTATGACTCTGGGCACTTCGCCACTGCTGATCAGTGCTAAAGTGCATATGCTCTCCCTATTGTAAATTGATGTATGGATTAGTGACCTTATGATTTGCTGATTTGGTTTACTTGTCAGACCCTAGTACCGTGCACCCCATGTGCCGAGGGCTTGTAAACCAAATGCTGCTGGTGGGCTTGCAGCACTGGTTGTGCCACCCACAGAAGCAGCCTGTAAAATGTGTTGCAGGTCTGCCATTGCAGGGCCTGTGTGCAGCCTGGTACTGCCATGCTGACTGGGCAAGTGCACCCACTTGCCAGTCCCTAAACCTTCACTGCTCTGCATATTAGTCACCCCTATGGTAGGCCCAAGGGCAAGCTGCATTGTAAGTAAAAGGTAGGACATGCCCTAATGTTTGTGGCATGTCCTAATAGTGAATTACAGCCATTTTTGTTTTTCACTATTGCAAGGCTATCTGTTCCCCATAGGCCAGAATGGGCAGTATGATTATAACATCTTATAATCTTAACTGACTCAGGAAACTAGTTACAAATTCGAGTTTAGTATGCATTCTTTTAGTGCAGTTGGTTTTAACATTCTGTGTTTGAAAATACCACTTTTAGAAAGCAGATATTTTCTTGCTTAACTATCTAAGCCTGCCTCTGCTAGGTTGTTTATTCCTTGTCTGGAGTTTGAGTGACAGGGGCTGGGGGATTCCAGGAGACAGTGTGAGTCAGCACAGGGCTGAATAGAGCTATCTGCATGTAGATGGGTAGGAACCAAAAAGAACCTTTGCTGAGGAGAGGAACCAGAGAAACTGAGGAGGAGACTATCCCTAAGCTGAGTGCTGTTTGGGGGATTGGCCTGCAGTGGTTGCCTGGCTGCTAAAGAAAGGAAAAAGAACTTTGTGCTACTTTCAAATCAACTTGTAAAGGATCTCCAAGGGCTTGAGATAGAGCTTGCCTCCTGCTGAAGTGTTAGGGGGCATTGAGGCATTACGGGGCACAGACGGCGAAGTACTGGCTGCAGACTACATTTCCCAGTACAATGTGCGCCGCGCACGACGTGATCGGATTGTATCCGGGTCACGTGGGCGGGAACACATATTGCCGGTGGAGTTGAGCAGAACGCTGCCGATTATTCTTGCCCTGCGGTTCCCGAGCAGTAAGACAGAGTTCCTGGTGCGGTAAGGGTGAAGTTACACCAAGGATACCGTTATATTTCATTTCCTTAAGTCGGCATCTGCTGGAATCCAGTCTTCTGATGTGTGCGCCAGGATTGGGCATAATAGCTTGTACTACAAGCGGTCGGACTGTTAACTCTGCGATCCAAGTCTAGCAGTCTGGAATATACTTTTGTGTATCTTTGGAAATTCCGAGACTGCTGTTGTGAACAGCAAAATAGATGCCAGACATTTTGATGCATCAGTGTTCTAGTTAAAGGAACACATGGAAATGTACTTTAGATTCTTTTAGATGCTTTCTTTCCCTTCGTTAGCTGGCTTTGCTAGACCGGCTGGTTTGTGAAGTTCTTGCGAGGGAGAGAATCGCGGGGGCAGGTTCTGGTATTGACTGATGGCCATTACTGCTAAATTTGAAATAAGCTTGATTATTATTTCTGATGTGTGGGTTAAGAAAATGTTTACCTCTAATATGGCATGGTGCACAATGTCTTACGAAATGGAATTAAAGTATTAGAGTTTTTTTTTTGGAGGAGAAAGGAGATAAAGGATTTCTCTTCTTAAATCAGTGAGGCAAATCACATGGTTATGTACAAACTGAAATTCAAGTGAAGTTTCATGTTCATTGTGGCTACGGTCAACAAAAAGGTGCTATTGCTATAAGCAATTGTTTTAACCATTGCCTGCTGTTTTCTTTTCTTATATGCAGGGATGTGTATGGATAAAGAGGTTACTTTCGGCATGAAAAGTATATGTGTTTCTCCATCAGTAAGGATATGGGCTAAGAATCTTATATAGGGTCCTTACGTATTTTGTTGTTGTTTCAGATTCATGACCAGGAAAGATACTATGTACACTTCTTCTGCATACCTGATTACTGTATTTTTCCTTACAGGTTAGTGAGTAGAATAGCGTAAGAATATAGAAAGGAAAGGATTAAAGAGTGACGCTAATTATCCTTTCTGTTTTGTGTCTTCTGACAGATCTCCCTCCCCGCTGTCCCCATCCTTTCCTTCCTTAATATTCACAACTTCCCTCGCTTAACCATCTATAAGTCTGCTTATTGTATAAATGCAGATTTAGGGCGGTTGAGAGGTGGATACCATTTGAGCATTGCTTCAATCCTGAGGAGTCGTATTGGCCCAGAACATGAAGTCTCAGGGACGGTACAAAAGGGGGTGGTGATGGACGGAGCATCTGAACCAATCAAACACTCACACCCAGTCAAAAGATCTGGGTTTGATCCATCACCGTTCTTTAGCCCACTCTGCCACCCCAGTTCAGACATGGCTATATGCAAATCAGTCTGACCCTGTGCCTCATGGGAACAGTCCAGCCCGAACTGCCAAGCCATGCCTACCCTGGACCAGAAACAAGCTTCCGAGGACCGGTTTATGGCATTCCAGCCGTCTTCAGCCCGGCTTGCTTGAATCCAGTGGCAAATTGAGCAAGGGACTCACGTCTGAGCATACCCTGCCACACTTATGGCGGCCAAAGCGGTACAAAAGGGGGTGGTGATGGACGGAGCATCTGAACCAATCAAACACTCACACCCAGTCAAAAGATCAGGGTTTGATCCATCACCGTTCTTTAGCCCACTCTGCCACCCCAGTTCAGACATGGCTATATGCAAATCAGTCTGACCCTGTGCCTCATGGGAACAGTCCAGCCCGAACTGCCAAGCCATGCCTTCCCTGGACCGGAAACAAGCTTCCGATGACCGGTTTCTGGCATTCCAGCCGTCTTCAGCCCGGCTTGCTTGAATCCAGTGGCAAAGTGAGCAAGGGACTCACGTCTGAGCATACCCTGCCACACTTATGGCAGCCAAAGCGGTACAAAAGGGGGTGGTGATGGACGGAGCATCTGAACCAATCAATCACTCACACCTAGTCAAAAGATCTGGGTTTGATCCATCACAGTTCTTTAGCCCACTCTGCCACCCCAGTTCAGACATGGCTATATGCAAATCAGTCTGACCCTGTGCCTCATGGGAACAGTCCAGCCCGAACTGCCAAGCCATGCCTTCCCTGGACCGGAAACAAGCTTCCAAAGACTGGTTTCTGGCATTCCAGCCATCTTCAGCCCGGCTTGCTTGAATCTAGTGGCAAAGTGAGCAAGGAACTCACGTCTGAGCATACCCTGCCACACTTATGGCGGCCAAAGCGGTACAAAAGGGAGTGGTGATGGACGGAGCATCTGAACCACTCAAACACTCACACCCAGTCAAAAGATCTGGGTTTGATCCATCACCGTTCTTTAGCCCACTCTGCCACCCCAGTTCAGACATGGCTATATGCAAATCAGTCTGACCCTGTGCCTCATGGGAACAGTCCAGCCCGAACCGCCAAGCCATGCCTTCCCTGGACCGGAAACAAGCTTCCGAGGACCGGTTTCTGGCATTCTAGCCGTCTTCAGCCCGGCTTGCTTGAATCCAGTGGCAAAGTGAGCAAGGGACTCACGTCTGAGCATACCCTGCCACACTTATGGTGGCCAAAGCGGTACAAAAGAAGTCTCAGGGACAACAGACTTCACCAACCAACTCCCCTGCCTTCCCTTGCTGGGAATTGAAGTGTCTGCTGTTGAGCTGGGCCTTATGAGAGACTGCGTGTCGCTGGGAGCTGGAAGCTCGACTCAAGACGCAGAATCGCATTACCGCTACAGCCGTTGTTGTCGCATCACCGGAGAAGAGTGTTGCAGCAGATGCCGTTGCATCACCAGAGAAGTGTGCCACAGCTGTCACCATCACATCACTCGAAGTGCTTCGCATCACCGGAGAAGAGTGTGGCTTTCGAAGCAGACGCCGTCGCATCACCGGAGAAGGGTGTCGCAGGGCCTGTCGCGGCTCGTTGAGTCACCGCATGGCCATCGGGCGCGCCCGCATCTTTGTCGCATCAAGAAGAAGACGCCAATGTATTTCATTGCACCAGATCTTCATTGCGTCACGGCTGGTCGCATCACCACTGAAGCGCAGTAAGAAACCGACACATCACCTCCCCGCGCAAAAAAGAACCGACTCATCCCCTACGCAGCAGGAGGGACCCGACGCATCACCGTTCTTGCGTGTAAGGAACCGACGCATCACCTTCCCTGCAACACGTTCGTTGTATAGCGTTACGCATTCAAAGGTGCATTGAACTCAAAGTGTTGCATTTTACATCTAAAGAGAACTAAGCTATTTCTATCATTTTTTAAGGTAAAGTATTGTGGATTTTTTGTCGTTTGTGGTCTTGTGTTAAGACTATATAAAAATACTTATTTTTATACTACAACTTGTGTGGTGTCCATCTGTAGTACTGTCACTGGGTTGCTGTATGTGTTCACAAATGCTTTCCACAGTGCCTCTGAGATAAGCTTGTCTGCTTGTGCCTATCTACCAAGGGGGTGAGCAAGGGATATTTTAGGAGTGTACCCCCTTACCCTGACTAGACGCAAGGGTCCCTATTTGGTCCATGGTACCTACCTATGCCACCTAGAGAACACACAGCAAGAGGATTCAGGGAATCTGGGGGTGAAGTCTTGTATCCCTGAGACTTCAGGTAGGAGGCAAGCTCAGTTCAAGCCCTTGGAGATTCTTCTTCAAGATTGCAAAAGTACACACAAAGTTCCTTTTCTACTTTCCTTTGCAAATTAATTAACCACTGCAGGCCAACCCCAACAGCACAGCACAGGGGCAGTCTCCTCCTTGCAGCTTCCTTGGTTCTTCTCCTTGGCAAAGGTTTGTCTTGATTCCCAGAAGTGATCTAACGTTCTGGGGTCTGGGGCCCCCCTTTTATATACCAAAATCCTTTATCTCTGAACGCAGAGAGTGTCTGTACCTAGTCCATATAAGTTCTGTGCAGTCCTGGAGCACTTTGTTTACATGACTCCTTCTTTCCTTTGACATTGTGGGCCAGGGTCATCAGATACACCACATGAGGTGGAGCCAGCATTGTGGAAGGCAGGCACAGCCCTATTCATGCCCAGGTGCAACTCTTCCCACCGCTCTAGATGCAGATACGTCTATTCAGCCCTATGCTAACTCAAATTGTCTCCTGGAGCCCCCCAGCCCCTGTCACTCAAAAACCAGACAAGGAATACACAACCTAGCAGAGGCAGGTTTGGATAGGTAGGCAACAAAATACCTACTTTTTAAAATTGGTATTTTCAAACACAGAATGTTAAAACCAACTTCACTAAAATATGTGTTTTATCATTCTGAGTTCAGGCATACTAAACTCGAATTTCTACCTAGTTCCCTGAGTCAGTTAGGAAAATAAGATGTTATAATCAAACTGCCTATTTTTGCCTATGGGGAACAGATAGCCTTGCGATAGTGAAAAACAAAAGTGGCTGTAATTCACTATTATGACATGCTACACACATCAGGACATCTCCTACCTTTTACATACAATGCACCCTGCCTTTGGCTCTACCTTAGAGGTGACTAACATGTAGAAAAGGGAAGGTTTTGGGACTGGCAAGTGGGTGCACTTGCCAAGTCGACATGGCAGCTCCAGGCTGCACACAGGCTCTGTAATGGCAGATCTGAGTCACATTTTACAAGCTGCTTGTGTGGGTGGCACAACCAGTGTTGCAAGCCCACCAACAGTACTTGATTTACAGGCCCTGGGCACACATGGTGCACTGTACTAGGGTCTGAGAAGTAAATCAAATTAACCAATCATGGAGTCACTAATACAATACAATACTTTACAATAGGGAGCACTTGCCATGTGGCTCTGAATAGCAGTGGCACAGTGCCCAAAGCATCTAGACCAGCAAAACACATAGCAAAAACACAGGAGGCAACAGCAAAAAATGGAAGGGGGACCCACGCCAATGGTGCCAGGTCTAACACACCTTATTTCAAAATTATAATCTTGGATGGCAATCACCCATTTGGTTATCCTGCCTAAAGTCAGGTCTATACCCTTTTTCGTAAAGATTTCGCATAGGGGCTTGTGATCTGCATTAACAAGAAACTTAGTTCCCCACAATAATTTCTTACGTTTTCTGATGGCCCAGACACATCCTGAGCTTCCTCGTCAATGACTGAATAGCGAGACTCAGCATCTTGCAAACCATGTGACACAAACATTACAGTATTCATCCCCCCTTCACCTTCTTGTTGAAGGACAGCCCCCAGAACTATAAGACTCACATCAGTAGTGATGATGTAAATTTTAGAGGGGTCAAAACTTTTAAGACTTGGTGCACAATTGAGGATGATAAACTCTTTCTCACAAGCACTACTCCAGTTAAATTCCACCCCTTTCCTCAACAGCATCGTCATGTTTACACTAAGTTCAGCAACATTCTCCACAAACTTGTTATAGTACTCAATCATACCAAAAACGTCATTAACTCTTCTCTAGAAGGAGGGGCACATATTCGAGAGATGGTATCTCATAAATCGGACTTTGCCTTGACAACATCACCAGAGATGGTGTGACCCAAAAAGTTGATGGTGGTGGTGGAATATTGACACTTCTCAGCCTTAACAGTAAGATTCACTTTGTCAAGTCTTCCTAACACCATACCAAGATGAGACCCTGAGTAACTGAGCTACTGCAGGCACTTTTATGAATGTAGAGTTGCTAGCTTATGCTTTACTTGTTTTATAACGAGGTGGTCTTTTCAGATAAGGATATCCCAGTGCATGTCTTATGACATGTGCAATATGAGTTGTAGAAGCCTCCACTTCTTCATTGCGGCGATAGGATCTGAAAAAGTTCAAAAACTTGTATTTAATTTTTTAATGTTTACAACACGATTTTCACTTTACATTATAATTTAAATATTATTGACCCATGAAAAAAAATAATTTTATCTTTATTAGTTTCACCTTCTTCTTCTACTGTGGTATATAAATAAATAATACCGGATCTAGGTTTTACTGGACATAGTAATAACAGATAGCTCAATAAATAAGAGTCAAGATTCGAGGTAGTAGGAGTTTGCAGGTTTAATACAGCATAAAGGACAGGAACAGGACAACCTGCACGGGAATAGAATGACAGGGCCTGACAGGGGGGCCCCGACAGCTGTCGGGCAGGATCTGGAATGAGCGCGCTAACATTTAATAACAATACACAAGCATATATACTAAAACAGTTGCATTACAATGAATACAGTAGGCGGAGCAGTGGGTGTGGTCAATAGCAGTCGCGAAAGATAAGGGTGAAAGTAGGTGTAACAAGAGGCGTATACATAGGCATGTGATGTAAACGTAACAGAATATGTCATAAATGGGGCGGAAACATGGAGGGGGCTACCTAAGGAGCCGGGACCTCTAACCTAATGGTGCGCGCAAACTGACAATGACGTGTTACTAGGAGAAGCTGGGGGCTATGAACTCTGTGCTAGGAGTAGAGACTGAAGTCTGGAGAGTCAGGGCGACATGTACCTAAACCCTATCTAGTATCTAATGTTTAGAGGACATGTTGATATAAACTAAGAGTCAGGAGGGGAGAGGCTAACAGACTCTAAGACTGGAGCATGCATTATTCTACATGTAGTGCGTGATGAAGAATATTAAATGACCATAAATACAGTATTTCTCTTACATGGAGACGTAAAGGCTAGACAATGACGGAAACTATTGATGCGATTCAGTAGCTTAGGAATGCAGAGAAGGAGGGCTGGACTGATAACTAGAATCATAACATACTCTTGGCAGACTCGTAGGCAGAGCCAGGCCGAGCCGGGCACTGCGAGGCAGGAAGTAAGTGAAGGGTCGAGGATACAGGTGGGGGCTGCATCGCTCCTCAGCGAGGGCTCAGGAGACAGGAGCTGAATCTGGCCTAGAAACGGGGACTTTACAATGAAATAACGTGCACACTGGGAAACGTGGCAACGTAGCTTTACACAGGCCTAATACTCGTAGCTTTCACGAGAACTGGGAACTGGCATACTAGAGATGGACACAACTGTAATTGCGTCCTTAATCAAACATGGGGAATACATATGCATATTAATCATGCACACATAACATAAGATGGGGGACACGTAGGGACACAGAACATGGCAAAATTTACTTTTCCACATTCCCTCCTTGTCACTACGTTTCCATCAGGAAACATCAATATTCATGATACCATCTATCATTTCATACAGTATCATTTGCTCGTCTCGAATTTTCTTGGAACAGGATTTAGAACGGGACTTGGGGCTAGGAATACAAGAGGTAGCACAAATGCCGCAAATCGCAGGGCCACATTGTATACAGAGGCAGCAACTGAATATGATCGCTACTGCAATACCCAAAAATGACAATACTTTCCATCCCCAGGTGGAAATTATATTCCAGAACCAACCGGACCATGTCCAGGTGCCTGGATCTTGGTGTAACAGATGGGCAATATTATGGAGTCTGGTAATAGCTGAATAAACAGACGGCGCGTTATTAGGAATGAAAATGCAGCAACTAGATCCGATGACTCTACAAGCCCCGCCCCTATCGGCCAGTATGACGTCAAGGACGAGACGATTCTGGAGCACGACAATTCTCATAAAGGATTGTTCTTCGGTTAAATTACCTAGAGCAGAAGTAGTCTCAATCACTACTGCTTCAAGGGTTCTGGTTAATCTACGTATCAGTTTACTATTCACAACAGCACCTAAATAGGGGAAAACACCTTTATTGATATCTATGTATTGTTCTAGAGCAGTTTCAGTATAATCGACAATCGGGAGGTCTCTCTTGTGTCTAGTATGTACTAGGTGGGAATTCCTATGATAGTCAGGTGGGGCTAGAAAAACTGGTGGCAGTAGAAAGGCAATATAACAGGTTCCCTCCCAATCGAGGGGCAGACGAACATATGCGGTCTGACCACAAACAAAATAAGAATGACGTGAAGCTTTAAAAATAGATTTCCTACTGTCACTATACTTGATAATAGTAGTACAATCACTATGGCCTACATGTACGGAACCATTCTTTCGGACACATAATTCACCTTTGACTGGTAATACTGACATAGCAGGTAAGTCTGGAGTAGTATCAGACTGAACATTCAGGACCATAAAATTCGAAGAATAATTACCCAAATTGTAAACTTCATTTTCTAGATCTAACCCTGTTCTGTGGGGAAGACCTTGCTTGTCTGGAAAACATGTACTGTTAAGAAAAGACATATCTGTTGAGGATGATGTTAACGTGGACCATGCTCCACACGAACCATTATGTGAAAATGGATAAGGAAAGAGTGGCAGAACTCCCTTCGGTGTCTGGAAAGGGGGGAGTCGACCACACACCCAACAATTAGTGGCATTGCTGGTCTGGTGTGAATAATGTAACATGCGGATAAAGGAATTATTACGCATGGCAAGACGATATGAGAGTTCATGAGGAGGCAGATCACTAAACGTGTGCTCTACTGTAGCATTAGCAGACTTATTTACATGAGAAACTGGAAAACACAAATAAAATGCATAACATGTGCAGGTAAACATAAGGCTGAAAAACAATATGAAACTTAGAAAAACGATACATCGGATTGAGTTTTGACTAACTCTCTCACTATGGGGGTCTATTTTATACATGTCAGAAACCGGTCTAACCGTTTCACCTAGGGGAGGACTTAGACAATCAAACTGGCTGACTTATTTTACTAGACCTTAATTTGAGCTTATACTCCTGCTGCGGAGTTTTCTCTAACAGGGAGGGTTCAGTATCATTGTCTTTTGCGGGACAGTCCTTAAGAATAGTACTTTGGCAGTCCTTAAAATCCTCGGAAATGTTCTTAGAAACAGGCTTTAGTCCGTAAAATCTTTTCACATGAGACAGGTGGACCCAGCCCTTCCTGCCTTCCAGCTTGACGGCAGTACGGGTGGCCAGGAGGACCTGTCGGGGTTCCTTCCAGCGAGGCTCCAGCGGACTTGAACGATCAAAGTTCCTCACAAGGACCATGCATCCGGGAACGATGTCATGCGGTGCCACCTCGGTATTGTCTGGAAATGCGGCGGCAACCTGTGAACGACAAGAGTTGAGGGCAGACATCAAGGAAGCTAGGTAATCTGTCAGCATATTACTTGAAACATCTGTAATACTTCGGGGTCTAGGTGTACCCCACATGTTAGGGGGGCGGCCGAATACGACCTCATACGGGGACAGACCTGATCTGGAGTGTGCGACCATGCGCATATAAAATAAAGCGACTGGCAGAGCTACTAGCCAGTCCACACCTTTCTCTTTACATACTTTTGCAATTCGAATTTTCAGGGTCTGATTATGTCTCTCTACGAGACCGGCTGCTTCAGGATGGCGTACACAATGGAACTTCCACTGGTACCCTAACAAAAGGGAAACATGTTTCATGAGCTCAGATGAGAATGGCTGGCCGTTATCAGAATATACGACTCTAGGGAGTCCGTAACGGGGGAAGAATTCACGAACCAACTGCTTGGCAGTGGTCGCGGCTGTGTAATCTGGGACTGGATATGCTTCTGTCCACCTGGACAAAGCGCATACAACTACGAGGACATACTTGAAACCTCGACATCGCTCCATCTGAATATAATCCATTTGGAGGACTTCAAAAGGGTGGTCAGGGGGCTGGAATCCACCTTGTTCCACCGGGACACTTTTACCTGGATTAAACTGGCAACATATCATACAGGTACGGACTTTCTGCTTGGCTGCAGCTCGTAAATGCTTGTTGAACCAAATGTTCTGGATACTGTCTAACATAGCTTTTTCTCCTAAATGTGCTGGACTATGTGCGGTATTGATAATGACTTGAACCATAGAGTCGGGGAGAAACCATGTGGCTCTACCCTTCGTTACCCATCCCTGATCTGTCTGGACCCCTCCTTGTTCGGACCATTTCTTGATTTCATCGGGAGTAGCATGTAACTGAATATCTATGACATCTTGAGTGGGGTCCTTAACTGTCATACAGGTAGTCAGATCTGGAGTATGTGTCTGTGTCGGATTAACTGGAATGTCTGGAGTCTGTGCTGTAAGCTTGGCTGTGCGATCTGCTAGATCATTACCTTGGGAAACAATGTCTGTAACTTTCGTATGTGCTTTGCATTTCATGATAGCAATAGATGTCGGTAAATGTATGGCATCTAACAGAGCCTGAATAAGGAGACCATGCTGAATCTTGGTTCCATGAGAAGTCATGAAACCTCTCTCCTGCCAGAGCACTCCAAAGTCGTGTACGACTCCAAATGCGTAGCGCGAATCTGTGTAAACATTAACTTTCAGGTTCTTGGCGTGTATGCAGGCTTGTGTCAGAGCGACTAGCTCTGCTGCTTGAGCAGACAGGGTGTCAATACGGTGTGTTTCTATAACTTCAGTGTCAGTAGTCACTGCATACGCGGCTACTAGTTCTCCTGTTAAACGTGCAATTGTCAAGTGCTGAGTCTGTGTACGGTTTAAAAGAACTTCCACGGAGTGTGGAACTTGTACTGTCAAGGAATGTCCTAATACTATGGAATCACTTTGTCTGATAGCTAGTGCTGTGGCTGCAACTGACTTGAGGCACGCAGGCAGAGCCTGGGCTACAGGATCTAGTGTGCTCGAAAAATAAGCACAGGGCTTGTATTGTCCTGCTTGATCTTGTGTGAGAACAGATAATGCTGTACCTTCGCGTTCTGTGACGAAAAGTGTAAAAGGCTTACTGTAGTTCGGTGTAGCTAGAACAGGAGCTTGGCATAAAGCTTTCTTTAACTCATTGAAACTAAGTGTATGTTCAGATGTCCAAGGGAGGACAGTCGATACGGCTGCCTCCTGTGTCGTTAACTGTATCAGTGGCTTGGCTAGAAATGCATACTGAGGAATCC
Source organism: Lissotriton helveticus (assembly GCF_964261635.1). NCBI lineage: Eukaryota > Metazoa > Chordata > Amphibia > Caudata > Salamandridae > Lissotriton > Lissotriton helveticus. The sequence continues at coordinate 1,473,693,571 of NC_136067.1, forward strand.
ATTGTCTGCAATAAGAAGTAAGGCCGATAAAAGCACGTACCTCCTTCTGGGTCTTGGGCTGAGGAAGACTCGCTATTAACTGAATACGGTCTGGTGTCAACTGCCTACCCCTCTTGAACAGTAAGTGGCCTAAATAGATCACTTGCTGGACACAGAATTGAAGCTTCGAAGGGGACACCTTGTGCCCCATCTCGGCAAGAAAATACAGGACTGTAAGTGATGCTCGCTCGCAAGCACGTTCAGAACGGGCTGTGATCAGTAGATCATCGACATACTGGAGCAGGGCAGTGTCAGTTGGCATGTGAATGTTGTCTAGTTGTCTCTTAAGTGCTTGACTGTAAATACTAGGACTTTCTGTGAAACCTTGAGGAGCTCGTGTGAACATATAGCTCCTTCCATTTAAACAAAATCCGAAAAGAAACTGGCTGTCTGGATGAATGGGGACACTGAAAAACGCGTTCTTGAGGTCTATGACTGTAAAAAATGAGGCTTCGGAATCAATGGCTGTCAATAGGGAAGAGATATCTGGGACAACTGGGTACTGGGGAATAATACATTTATTGAGTTCTCGAAGATCAATCACTAATCGATATACTGGGGGTGCATTTGGATCAGTACGTTTCATGACTGGAATGATCGGAGAATTACATATATTGGAGTCAGTTTCTACAACTACTCCTTGAGCGATGAGCTCGTCAATAATTTTGGATAAGGCTGCTACAGCCTCAGGTGGCAGTCTGTACTGTCTGATTCGCGGTAACACTACACCTGGTTTGAGAGTCACACGATGGGGTGTGATTTGCATATAACCTACATCAGTGGGACCTTGCGCCCATAGATGCTGCGGAACATTGGACAATCTCGGATCAAAATCTCGTAATACATAGTGACCCTTGAAGTCACGTAAAAACAGTCGTATTCCCTCGGGGGAACAGCAAATAACTGCACCTAATTCTTTCAGTGTCTTAATGCCTAATACATTTTCTGGACATGACTTCGTAAGTAATAGATCAGTAGTGCGGGACAATGGACCTACTTCTAGAGTGACTGGCTTAGATATCTCGTTTACAATAGGCTTTCCTGAAAATCCAAGGGAAACATTTCTAGAGCCTGAGAGCGGAGCCCCCGGAACCTCGGCGTGACTGATGGTCGTCCTACTTGCCCCTGTATCAATCAGAAACTTTCTGTCTTTCCCTAGTACTTGACTATGAACATAGGGACCCTCTTGATCTACAGGTATCTCGATGAGAGGCAAGCCTACCTCCCTCTCTAGGCTGTTTCATGAATATGGCTGATACTCTGGATACTCGGACTGTGCATACTGGTACATCTGCTGTGTAACATGCTGTGTTGCAGCAATAGGCTGCGGTGCTGTAACTGTCTGTTGTGCATTCTGTGGCTGAGAAGTCTGTGAAACTTGTTCTTGTCTAGGCGGACGTGGTCTTTCTTTAGTCTTACCGGTAGCTATGTTGTGTTTCAGAACTGCACACTCGTTTATAAAATGACCTGGCTGTTTACAATAATTGCAGGTCCCTTTAACGGGAACTGCAGGATGACTGGCTTGATTCGTACCCCTCTTCTGACTGTCTTGAGGAACAGATTGTGCAACTAGTACTTTCATTTTCGTGTCTTTCATACGTTTTCTCTCGTGTTCTTGTTCTTCTCTGATTCTATTCTGGTGATACTGAAGCATCTGTAACATCTGGGACGGGGTATTAGCTTGCCAGGTACTTTCGACTTTCAAAACTCGATTCTTCACTTGTGGACTTGAATTCTCGACTAATTTAGTAACAAAAAGATGAGGGTATGACTCGCTACTTGTCTTCAATCCACTGTTTGTAATAAAACACTTCTCAAATCTAGAATAAAAATCACTAGTATCTTCGTCTGGTTTCTGTTTACAGGCTGAGATTGCATCCCAGTCTTCCTTTTTAGTGGCTAATAATCTTGGCAAAACTTGTATTAATAGTTCTGGTAATTCTTTACATTTCTCTCCAAGACCGGTACCTGGTACTAGTATCTTATCTTCAGCTTCTAGAACTGCCCAATCGATCTTTTTCTCTCCCACCTCCCAATCTTTTTCCTTGAGTTTTTCATATACCCCTGCGGGCAACAGGACCTTTAGCATTTTAATAATATCTGGATACGTGTATTCTCCCATACGGAGCATGTCTTTTAATTCTTGGTGGAACCCTGCTGGATCTTTGTCATGACAGGGAATTAATTTCTTCATCTCTAAGAGTTCCATCTTTGTAATCGGAGTGTAAACAAACACTCGTTGCATTTCACCATCTGTTGTCCTGACTGGGTGTACTTCTCGTAACGGGTTCTGTCTATCTATGTAAAAGGGTTTACTTTCTGGGGGTGAGACATGAACAAAATGCGGGTTCAAAAACGTTCTATATTTGTGGCGCTGTTCTAGAATGACACTAATTAAATCGGTACCTAAACCTTTCCATCTATACTGGAGTAACTCGTTCAGGACATCGTGTAACGGACCTGGATCAGAATGTTGACCCTCATACAGAGTAATGAGGTGCTGGATCATATACATACCCACCAGCCGTTGCTCGGCTGGGGGCAGTTTCAGAAACATTTGGGCCACTATTTCGTCTGGAAAAGTGGTAGAATCAGTAATCCATCGGACTGCTGATCGGGCTAGTTCTTGTTCATGCATGGTACTTAATTCACTGTAACCGATTCGTGATTTCAGAATATGATCGGTAGCTTGAAATACTTGTTCTAGAGAACCTTGTTCTGGTGCTGGATGAGGAACAGTTTTCTTGTAGTCTAGACGTGAATGTCGGTCTGGAAATCTAGATTTTCCTACATACGCTATTCTGGCGGAATTCTCGTCCTCTACCTCTTCTGTAGAAGAGTCATTCTCTTTCTCGTTTACTTGTGCTGCTTTACGTTGTTCGTGTAACTTTATTATTTCTTTACGGATTTTCTTGTACATACTCTCTATACTACTGATGGTTCTGTGCTTACCCTCGGCTATATTATCACTCCACCTTGTCAGGATTCTCATTTCGGCCGGATCTTTGGTCGGATAATCTTGTTCTCTTATTAAACAATTAATCAGAAACTTTAATAACATGAGCTGGATCTCAGCTTTCCTTTGAGACATGGCTTCGCTAATGCTTTCTGGATCATTCCCTGTACGGATGAAACGATATATTCTGTCTAGATCTTCTTTCATATCTGGTAGGGTGTCCAAATACCCGGTCACCCGTCTTACACGGATGGAATATATAACTGTACTATCATCACCTGCAACTGGATCATAGCGGCATTCAGTAAGGGCTCGTCGGATATCTGCAACGGACTTATATTTGGGCGTACGCTGTAACGCACATTCATGTAACTCGACTAACGTTAAACGTTGGTGTGGCGGCGGGGTACCAGGAGGACCTCCTCCTGTGGCCCCTAAACTGGAATCGTCGACTGACACTCTTCGTGCTGGCGCGGCGGGAAATTGTAATGTGGGCTGGACCGGGGGTACCGTAGCAGGTACTCCGGTGACTGGAGGAGCAGGATTTACATTATTTACAGGAGCTGGCGGATTTGCATATTCTGGGACTGTGTCGTCCAAATAGGACGAGATGAAAATATCAGCTGCGGTCGGTTTGTCGGAACTAATGGTGGCGGAAAATTACTGGATGCCTCCGGGGTTGCTTTTGGCAAGCCCTCGGCAAGGAGAGGATACATACCCTTAATAAGGGCATGCCTCTGTCTGTCTGACTGTTCGGTTTTGACTCGTTCACCTATCTCGATTAGTTCCCTTTCTTGGGCTCGTTGTAAGGATTCTCTACTTAATTCTGACTTTCTGATTTCTTTTTCGGTTCTTTTATGAGATTCTTTGCGCCATAACTCGATGGCATCTTTCTGTGACTGTCTGGCTTTCTTTTTCCATAATGCTTCTTCTACTCGCATGATGCACTCGGCATCCCATGTGCCTGATACAGGCCATCTATACTTTTCTTCTAACTGTTTGGTGTACTCTACCCATAAATCTAGATATAATATGGCACTTATGCCATGCTTCTGATACATAAAATGACCTGGACTGTCCCTAGGCGGGACAGGAACTGCTGTTTCTAACAGACCTTTTCTGGTTTTTAACTGACGTAGTTTAGAAAATAAGGGCATGACTGAACTGTAATCTAGACACAATACAATACACAATGAACACGATAACTACACCACTTTCATACCACGACATTAAAATACATGAATGACATTTTAAAATAACAGTTCGAACAGAATACTACCTTGAATACGGAAAACAGAATACATGAATTTTCTCGAGAACAGAACTGACTAGAACAGAAACTAGATGCACTGCTAAAACAGTACGAAACTTACCGGTCTCATAAAGAGACACGTCAGGACCCGCATCCACCGAAGTGGACACTTCGTTTTGGGTCTGTGTACCACCAAACCCCACGGACCAGAGTCAATTAGATTGACCCTGTCTAGATACTACCCCAGCAACGGTACTCACCGGGCAGCAAGAACGGAAAGCCTCGGACTGGACTGGACTGCTTCGACGCCGGACGGACGAACTTCGGACTTCAGTTACGGGTGGGCCTCCGGATACCTCGGACCTTGGACTCTCGGCTTGGGCTCTGGTCGGGACTCGCCGCGTTCCTCCACCGCCTCGTTTGGATGCTGGACCGCCACCTCCGTCTCCTCCGTGGGCCTGAGGGATACTTGAAGCAGAAATATCTGCACGTGCACGGTATGGTTCCGTCACGGCTGCAGAGGGTCAGGGGGCCGGTGTGGCTTCACCGGCGCGTGGGGAAAGGGCAAGTCCCTATTCGGGCGCCATTATGTGGTATATAAATAAATAATACCGGATCTAGGTTTTACTGGACATAGTAATAACAGATAGCTCAATAAATAAGAGTCAAGATTCGAGGTAGTAGGAGTTTGCAGGTTTAATACAGCATAAAGGACAGGAACAGGACAACCTGCACGGGAATAGAATGACAGGGCCTGACAGGGGGGCCCCGACAGCTGTCGGGCAGGATCTGGAATGAGCGCGCCAACATTTAATAACAATACACAAGCATATATACTAAAACAGTTGCATTACAATGAATACAGTAGGCGGAGCAGTGGGTGTGGTCAATAGCAGTCGCGAAAGATAAGGGTGAAAGTAGGTGTAACAGGAGGCGTATACATAGGCATGTGATGTAAACGTAACAGAATATGTCATAAATGGGGCGGAAACATGGAGGGGGCTACCTAAGGAGCCGGGACCTCTAACCTAATGGTGCGCGCAAACTGACAATGACGTGTTACTAGGAGAAGCTGGGGGCTATGAACTCTGTGCTAGGAGTAGAGACTGAAGTCTGGAGAGTCAGGGCGACATGTACCTAAACCCTATCTAGTATCTAATGTTTAGAGGACATGTTGATATAAACTAAGAGTCAGGAGGGGAGAGGCTAACAGACTCTAAGACTGGAGCATGCATTATTCTACATGTAGTGCGTGATGAAGAATATTAAATGACCATAAATACAGTATTTCTCTTACATGGAGACGTAAAGGCTAGACAATGACGGAAACTATTGATGCGATTCAGTAGCTTAGGAATGCAGAGAAGGAGGGCTGGACTGATAACTAGAATCATAACATACTCTTGGCAGACTCGTAGGCAGAGCCAGGCCGAGCCGGGCACTGCGAGGCAGGAAGTAAGTGAAGGGTCGAGGATACAGGTGGGGGCTGCATCGCTCCTCAGCGAGGGCTCAGGAGACAGGAGCTGAATCTGGTGTCCAGGCCCTTTTGAGGCCTAGAAACGGGGACTTTACAATGAAATAACGTGCACACTGGGAAACGTGGCAACGTAGCTTTACACAGGCCTAATACTCGTAGCTTTCACGAGAACTGGGAACTGGCATACTAGAGATGGACACAACTGTAATTGCGTCCTTAATCAAACATGGGGAATACATATGCATATTAATCATGCACACATAACATAAGATGGGGGACACGTAGGGACACAGAACATGGCAAAATTTACTTTTCCACACTACTATACAAGTTTCTTATTCATGGCTGAATACCATTACTATTGACTTCACCTTTTCCTCCAAGGGCACCAACTTTAATGGTGGTAAACGTGAGTCACCTTTCCCTGGCCTGTCTTCTTTGTACTTCAACATGAAGCTATGCACACTTCTTTTCATATCACAAAATCTTTTTTTTTCATATCTGTCACTGTTAGTTTTCTTTTCTGGAGACATCATTTGCTTGGTCAGCTACTTTCTGTCCACAATTTACCTTACACATTGGCACTCTCTTTTAAGATGTATGTGCCCAGCAGGTATGCTTCCTCCATAAAAACTACATCAACAAGTGCACCCAGTTCCCTTCCTGATATGTGTTCTTTCAAAGCCTTTCTGAAGCCATGTTTCTACCAGAATTTTTTTTAAATTAGATAAATGTTTAAATCGTAGAATAATTCAGTCTTTAGTAAAATCTGTATTTTCCTTTCTAATGGTGTGTATTTCCATGCAGCGAGTAAGTATTCAAATTTGTAATGGAACAGGAAGTAACTTTTCAGAAAGACTACTTCCTGTGACGTAGTTCCAGTTTTGGAGAGTTTATCATGTATTTTCACACCAAGATATATATGGGACAGATTATTTAGCTAGCATGTAATGTAACCAGATATATTTAAATGGACTACTAGTAATTTAGAAAACAGTAATACCATTATCAGGCATCCAGATATAGTCTGTGCTATATTTAAGCAAACACTAATAATGTAGCTGGATATATGTAAATGTAAAAGGGCATAATTTCAGAAACAGTATTAACCCGTTCGGTGCTGATGACAGCTCCCGGTCGTCATGAGTTACGGTGGGCGTGTGCTGATGACGGCCGGGAGCCGTCATGACCACGCCCGCGATCGGAATGTGCCGCACAGGTGTGGAATTCCGGCCGCAGCCAGGGGGTTAATGTCACCAGATATCTGGAGTTAGATGACATGATATATACACAGATGATATATACACAGACACTAAGAAAGTAACCAGATATACATGAAGGATGTACGTGATGATTTAGGGAACCTTAGTAATATTACCAGATAGCCACATTTACAGTACACAGTATTCATGCAAACACAGATAAAGTGACAGGCTATCTGGATTTTAATTTTGTGAAAATTTGAGTTTTGTTTTATGTAAATATGCAATGCAAACGGTTGTATGTGATTTCCTAATAAAATAATCTCAAGGAATACTATTTTCTGAGAAATCAATCCATCTAAACTGTTTAATGGACATTTTCAGAATGAATCGCATTTACCTTTTTGCAGTAATCAGTTCATATAATGTCTGTTTGGTCGAAATTGGCTTTGAATGCTTATTTTTTAAGTGTAGATGCAATGGTTCTAGGTCTTACTTTCAGAAACAGTTTTGTCAGTGATATTAATTTCAGTGCTTTACTTCACAAGACATTATTTCATATTTATATCCTTTGGATGCTTTTAGTTAGCTGACCCATCACCTTCCGTATACACCATCCATCGCCGACCACTCACAACCCCTAAATACCATCAATGCCATCAATCCATGTCCCCTAAAACCCCTCACTACTTCCATGAAACCTGAAAGCCCTTTTAATACAAAAAATCCATCACCCCTGAACCATAAAGTCACTCACTTCCCCTAACTCCACCTATCCCTGAACCCTTAAAACCATCACCACCCTGAAACGAATATTTGTAGTTTTCCCGCAAGTCATCACCCCACATACCATCACCCCGCATTTTTTACAACGCAAGTGATGTTACAAAGTGATACAATCACCCCGCAAACATTCAGTCCGCATATGCCTTTACCATACATGCCATTACAATGCAAAGGCATGCGTGGTGAAGGCATAAACTCTGTAAAAGTGGTCAAGCTAAATATAAATATATGTATATATATTTATATATATTGAAGCTCCGTACTACCAGAAATCTCGGGGCACTCGACGGTGGGTGCTGTAATGCGCTGGTAATCGCGTTGACAAATGAAAGCTCAGTAATCACTTTCCGCTTCTTTTGAAAAAGGATTCAAGCACTCCGGGTAAGATGGCAAAAGTTTATTTACGCCAACAGCAGCAGTGAATCGACAAATGCGTTTCAGACAAAAGTCCTTCCTCAGTGTCCTGACACTGAGGAAGGACTTTTGTCTGAAACGCGTTTGTCGATTCACTGCTGCTGTTGGCATAAATAAACTTTTACATGAACACACGGAGACCCATTTTGATCCCCTGTCAAGCAGCACAGCCTGGTCCGTTACTCAATAGATCCAATAAATCAAATTGGTATGTGTACTCTTAGTTTTCTCTACTCTTTTTCTCCATTCTTATTCAGCATTTTTCAATTCTTTATCGATTTATTTTATCCATTTTTAACCAATTTCCAAGGAACTTCACAACCAGGAGGTCTTTCCACATATAACAACTTTATTTAAAATGTACCCAATGCATTTGGGGAAAGATTTCCCTTCGTCAGGGGTATCTATAAAAAACATTAACAGAGCACCATTAGTCTAAAATGTTTACATTACTCATTCCATACACAACAACGAGATCTCTTTAGCTTTACACCAGTGTGTTACTTGCTGACATTTGCCTGTGCACCAAAAATGCTTACCAACATTGCTCCCTTTTACTTATGGATATTAATTCGAACTGTCATCCCTTATTAAACACTCCCGCTGTTATACTAACAAATCACATGATTCTTCACAAAAACTCTCAGTTGGACTACAGCCCCATATCTCACCCGCAACTTCTTTACTATTATCTAACATCTATAGCAATCTCTCTTACCGTGATATATGTGGCTTTAAAAACACAGATTCAGAGCCCCATCTTGCTCTGTTTACAATTTCATTCTCGTTTCAGCGAGTGCCCCAGCACGTCCCTATAGAGAGTAACTATATAAACTGTTTCTGCTTCCCGCCACCGTTTATTACTCCTCCCACTAATTTCAAGTGTGCAGTCAATTAACTAGGTGTGAACAGCAAGCTTAACATCCGCGTTACCAGACTGCATTTACCAGAATGCCGTATTTCAATGTGCTAAGCGCAAGGGAGAGTTACGTTTTTACTTTCACCCGGGAGTTTATGAAATTTCTACATTTGTGTACTTAAATGTGCACGCTCTCACAATATGCATTATACACAACCCGAATGCACAAAGTTCTCTTTGTGTCATCTTTTTTCCTGCTGGAACCAGTTTTTTCATTTCAAGTATTCATGCTAAACAGTCCGATCTGTGCTTTTGCTTGTTCTATGTTTATTGTCGCTTCTATCTGGAAATGCACTCTCCTGTGTAGATGGCGCATATTTGTTGAATAAATCTTCCATATTTGTGCTTAAATGTTCATCAGTCAATTTTTACCATGGGTGCAATCTCGCCGTTTAGGACGGAAAAATTCATACAATGTACATGTGAGATGGTGAGATGCACACCTTTGTACTCCTTATCTGCTCATATTGTTTGAAGGTCTGTTTAACAGCTTCAGACTCGTTCTGGCGTGCAATGCTAGAGGTGTTATGGTTAGCTGGACATTTCACTCATACAAAACCATTGAAATTGCTCCTATATAGTTAGTTATACTAACTATATTTCGCGCACCCGCAATCCACTGCTGATGATGTCACATATTACATCTTTCATGACATGGTCAGTGACATCACTGATGACATATCAAATGACATCACTATATAAGACCTGAAACCTATGGTTTTTTCAGTGAATTTCAAAGGTTTTTTAAAAATGCTAATTCCTAACTATATAAGGCCTGAAACCTATGGTTTTTTCAGTGAATTTCAAAGGTTTTTTAAATGCTAATTCCTAACTATATAAGGCCTGAAACCTATGGTTTTTTCAGTGAATTGCAAAGGTTTTTTATATGCTAATTCCTAACTATATAAGGCCTGAAACCTATGGTTTTTTCAGTGAATTTCAAAGGTTTTTAAAATGCTAATTCTATTAGCGGATAACGTTTAAATATGTTAATATCCTTGTGGGACCACCTGAGCAGCCCTAGGGGGTCAGGGTGTTTCTACCCTTCCCCCTTTTTGCGTTCTACACGTTTGTTTTTCTGCTTCTTTTGTGCCTCGGTCTACCTAGCACAAGATGAATGCCAACACTTCCTGGTTGAAGTGTTGACAGCCAATGAGCATGCTGCTTTCCTGTGAAAGGCATGCTGATTGGCTGCCACTGTCTGTCAACACTCCAAACCAGGAAGTGTTGGCAGCCATCTTGTGCCTCGGTAGAACCAAGGAACTAGAAATCAGTGAAACAAAGGTGCAAAACACGCAAAGGGGGCAGGGTAGAAGCACCCTGACCCCCTAGGCCTGCTTAGGGGGTCCCACAAGGCCCCCCCAGGCCCAAATAAAATATTTTTTTCCGGAAAATCACGGGGGTACGCGCACCGTACGTGTACCGTACAGAGTACAGTAAGCTTACAGTAAGCTTACTGTAAGCTTACTGTACTCTGTACAGTGCGGGTACCCCCGCGATTTTCCAAAAATCAGTGCCAAAGTTATTCCCAATAGAATGTTCGGAATTTCCTATGGTAACTAGGTCCTAACTATATATACCTATTGGCGACCGCCAGTAGGTAGTATATATATATATATATATATACTGGCAGCCCGTCCCGACCTTGTCCGGGTGCAACAGGCTTCCCCGACCCCTGCCCGCCCCGACATTGTGCAGCAGCCCGGGCCCCCGCCCGGCCTGTCCCTGAAGAACTGTAAATTTCATTCTCAGGGAATACTTACTAATATAACAAAGAACTTGGCACAGAAGCTGTAATATGAAAAGACATCTTTATTAAACTTAATTAAGTGAGGCTACGTCACCCAGCTGCCTAGGCAACTGAATGAGGCAGTCTGCGGAATACAGAGGACAGAGGCCTTTTATATGCTCTCAGGGTTACAAACTTCAGCATACAAATAAGGGCAGTCCTAGCTTTTGCAAGCATGCAAAAAATCCAACATTCCTTCCTTACAGTTTGACCACTCACATGTTTCCATGACAAAAGCAGGATCATGATGACAAGCCCATTTTTCAGTTTGTCCAGCCCAAAATCAATCATTGGTTAAACTTAACATTTTCATCAGACAGGTCGATCGGACCCAAAATAAAAACGGGCACATCCCCACCGTAAATAGGCCATAAAGAAGGAACAGAGACAGATGAGAGGCGAGATAGAAGGTGTGTGCATGTACCATAAACTCAGCAATGTCCTGCTCTTTGATCTCTATCTCGATCAGCTAAAGGGCAAGAACTGGTTTGGCAAGGTCAGCTTCAGGCAGCAGGGTTAGTTCATTTCAGGTCAAACAGAAGTCAGCTAAAGTCATCAGCCTATGTGAGGGCAACCACAAAATGGCTGCCATGCACAAAATGGAACCCAAGGGTTCAGAACGAAATCTTCAAATACACAGTGAATCCATCGGTGTAACATGACAAAAACACTCATACTTGCTGAGCTCAGTGTTTACGGTTCGCTGTTACCAAAATCGTAACAGAACCACGACCTTTATGGTCCAGGTTCAGAATTCACGGAACCTCAGACCGTCCTTCTGAACCCAGGTCTATATTCATAAGATCATCAAGATGTTGCTGGAGCATAATCCTATTACTTAGCAACTCTCTCGGGACAGGTCTCCTTACACACATAGTAGCAAAAAGGCCATATATGGCAGGAACAAATAGGGAATACCTCTATCTGTAGTATGTGGCATAAGACCACACCCAACAATTAGTGATGTTCACTACTAACTGGTGTTGATGTAGAAACTATACAAAAGGAATTATCAGAAAACTCTGACCTCCTAACTTGTCCATGTTCAGGTAAAATATGGAAAGAATGCAAAGAATTAGTAGTAGGAAGAGACATAGGTTGGGAGGTGGGTACAGATGTCAATTGAGTAGAAAAAAACAGTCCCACCCATAAAAGTCAACGTCATGTTTAAAAAAACACTAGAAAACACGTTATTAAGAACATATAGACAACAGGAGAAAGTAGTGACCACTATTACAAACAAAATTATAATTTTTCATAACCTTAAAAAAGGGCAAATCCTAAAATTATCTAGTAACATTTTAAGGGTTTCCTATGCGTTTCAGTAATTTATTGTATGTTCAAGTGAAACAGTGGTGACCCTCATTAATGCTCTGAGGTGAAAAGGGGATACTCTTCCACAGAGAATGGACTTTATTCTGCTTTTACTAAACAGAATAGTACTTTAAAACAATGCCAGCAAAACAATCAAAAACTCGTCTCCTACCACCTATTATATGCAATCGCACGGAAACCACTTGTGAAACCAACTATGCCCAGAGTCCGTTCAAAAAGCCTCTCTGGCAGGCTTCTATTGTCCATCAAATCTTCTTTTGTTGTTGCATGGGCCTCTTCATCCAGGCCTTTCATGATCCGTTCGAGTGCTCTCCTGGCAAACACTCATAGCTCATTCAAAAGTCTCAATGTCTCAATGCAGTGCACCAGTATCTCTCCTCTGCGGCAGACACTACAGATATTGTGCTCTTCATTGGTCATGGGCACAGATCATCTCGTGCAGACCCGGGACCATTCTCAGGCTTCAACACTCATCATTCAGTGTCAGAGGACGCTCAGGCTGCTCTTTCATGGGCACCAGAAGGTAGTGCCTTTTGCCAATCTTGGATCCTCCGGTGCACTGCACTTCCGTTGGAGCAAAGGAAAAAAAAAGGTGCGTGGCCAAAACTCAGGCCAAGGGGCTCAAGGGACTGCACACTGTCAGAGGTTAACCAGCACATGACAGGTGCACGGTGCGTGGACAAAACTCAGGTCAAGGGGCTCAAGGGACTGCACACTGTCAGAGGTTAACCAGCACATGACAGGCGCTCTTTTGCACTGAAATTCTGGTTCTGTGGCAAAACCAGCTCCTCCTTCTTTTCTGATGTTGAATGCCTTCTGATGAAGCAAGTGCGATGCTTTAAACAGTTCATTGTTATAACAAAAGGACTGAAAACAGGTGGCCTGCAATCTTCAAAGGAGTAGCCATACGCCATGGGACAATTTTGGTCTAGAATACACCTTCATTCTCAAAAAGCAATACAAATATAAAGGCAGTAGTCAAAACAGTGCCTCTAGGCTTTTCAATTGGGTTTCCGTGTGAGAGCATATCCTCCATCATCCAAAGGGTAGATAGCGACATGGGAATTCTATCTGAATGGATGTCCTCACACATAGTGGCATCGTCTAATGGAGCAAACACATTTTATCTCAATGATTACATATAGGTGTTCCTAAATTCCTCATCTAGAACATCTCAAAAGAAAAATCGCATAATGCAAATTATTGGGGAAAACAGTCTGGTTATGCAAAAGGGAATTATACATAAGATGGGGGTCCATGGTACATTACTGCAATCTGAAAGTGTGAACCTGAACAATACACTGAAAGGAATACGGAAAAGAGAAATGGGACTAGCACACAGCTAAAATCCTCAATGACTAGGCACGATGCGCTTGGGGGATAGTCAGGCATGTGACACAATACCAAGAGTATGGGTGATACACAAAAAAATCACAATAGTATACAAATTTAACGCTACCGCTGGCCGCTACACCATATACGGTAATCTCATCTAATGTTCCAGTTCCTTCTTCAGGAAAAAATGAAACCTGGTTTCCTTTACGGTCCAAAGCCATATACTACTTAGGAAGCAGAATAAAACTGACTAAAGTAATATAGAAATTAGGTCACCATGTACAAGAGTCACAAATCTATAATTTATCTTTACGTCCAATCAGGATACATAATTTTAGGGCTGCCTGTTCCTTACAGGAAAGGGGGCAGTAATGTGACTGTACCCTCTTTCCTGTATATCTTTTTATTTTCCTTCAAATACCATTAAAGCCAAATTTGACATACACTGATGAAGTGTTGTCTGTCTTTTTGTGAAATTTAGTGTGAAAGCAAATCTACCCAATGTTTGCAGGATACACATCGTCATGTATTTCCCTTGACAACACAGGTAAACTTGTAATAGTATCATAAGCAGCAACATAAAAGATAAAACATGCAAAAAACGCACAAAACGGGTCAGGTTTAAAATCCTTACCCTCCTTTTTGACAGTAGATCACCAATTAGTGGATATCTGCTGTCAAATACAACTTTCAGACACACAGAACCAGCAAGAACAATTCATGATAGAACCAAATACACAAACATGAAAAACGCATGGACATTTCTTTCCAAAGGAGTTGCGCAAAAAAAATCTCATTTCAACCAACCAAACTCACGTGTCTTGTTAGGCTTAAAATCCCCCAGAGCAATCCATGAATGATCTGTGAGCTGAAGCGAAAAAGAAAAAAATAAACAGCACACAAAAGAGAGACATTTTTCATAATAAACAGACATCAATTATAACTTATAAGCAGAAGACAAAACATGATACACATTAACAAACACAAAAATAAATTTCCATTACTTAACTGTTACCATCTTGTCAGTCACCTTGCAACATGAAGCCCTTTTAACTTTCCAAAAGTGCAATTGTTTCACTGACACTCCATGTTAGCTTTGTGGCACAATTTTCACTTTGAAAAATACTTCTCAATTGGCAAATCGTTCTTACTTATTCATGTAGGCTTTAACATTTTTAGTAAAAGGCTGCATCTTTTTTTTTGTCTAAGACTTAATGCCACGCTTCATTTTCTGTCAAATAACAGCGACTAGCAGACATTATTTTTTAGAGCATAAATACAAATGTCATGATGTTGGGACTTTTAAAGAAACCTGTTTTTATATTTCCCTTTGGAATTACGTTCTTTAATTTTATTGATGTTCTTATGGAGAAACCAGAAATCCCACCTTTCAGAGGCTGTTTAGCAAGGTCATTCTGCATTTCACAGAGACAAGGCTTGAGTTTAAAAGGTCACAAATGTCACCATGACAGCCTCCTCCATTGTTTACAGGAAAACTAAAGATAGCATCTTAGCTCAACTTGAGCAGCCTGTTCTCCTAGCCCACATTTTCTGCTCATTCTGAGGCTGACAAATACAGAAGGCCTACTGCATTTATTGTGAATGATTCACAGAACCTAATAACACACATACCAGTTTTTAGAAGAAATGCTTGTTGCAATGGTACTCATTTCAGCAACTTTAATTGGATCTCACTGGGCCATTTAAAAGTAAACCCAAATGGGGACAACCTGCAAATTTGTATTATACCTAAATGTATGCATTTACTGAAGCCTAAAGCACTCTAAAGCTATTGTGAATGGCAAGAATGTTGTTTTAAATGGTCTATTTTACCCAAATTCGACTTTAATATTAGGGGCACTTAAAAATAAATATCATATAATTGTTTTACATATTAATCATCCTCAGAATGTTCTTTACACATTACAGAGATTAGACATTAGTCATATCTCATGTAAATCCTTAGAAAAGTTAGTTTTTTTACGCCTGCGCTAAGTGAAATTCAATATGCTAATGTTCTCATTATGCGGTATAGCACAACTTAAATTATATTTTTGGGCTAGGATGTCATAGTATGAGCATTAAGCCTCATGAATAGTAAAAAACGAATTTTGTAGCACTTATTTTTAATAATTATTTTTCATAATTTAATATTTATTTTTAATAAACCCAATTTTTTTGATAATTCCACATATAAAAGCGAGCTGCATCCCTTGCCTATCATTTTAGACGCATTCATTTATAAGCCTAAGCACAGACGCCTAACTTGAAACATGACAAAATGTTTGCGCCACTTTTTTTTTTTTTTAAAAGGACAATTTTATTTAGCAACAGACCCCAGAATATGCTTCAAAAAAAATGCTTAAAGAGATAAAAACCCTTAATTGGAATGCCTTAACCTTAGTTTTGGAACCTTTTTATTCTGAAATGCAAGTATTCACCCGTGTCTAAGTAAATACTCCTGTTTATTTAGCTTGTCTCTCAGCATTGTAACATGAGCACAAATGGCAGTCTTTTTCAAACGAAAACACATAAATGCATGTTCTATAATATACTTCTGAGTTCAGCAAGACTTTACTTCAGCTGAAGAGTGTTTGCCTGTTAATATCTGATGCAATATTTGTAAGCAAAAAATACTATAAGCTTGTTTTCCTACAAAACACACCATTTTCGTTTTTGAGGCTTCTTTATTCCTAGTGTATGTGAATATTTAATTTTATTATTTTAAACATTTAGACATTTTGCGCGCCATGCATTTCGTTAATAGCGCCATCGCTATTCACTTACAAAAGTTGCACTAATGAGAAAACCACATAGACATTTAAACACACATTAAACCCATATAACAATACTTAGGACAGAAACAGAGGACAGCCCAAAGACTGTACTTAAACCAAACCATTTGCAAATACTAGTTGTAAGTCATATTTACAAGAAACGCTTCTCAATTGTGTTTCAAAAGACTGCAAAAACAGCCCAACAGACTGATGTATGTCCAAGAAGCGAAAATACACTAAATTCACTAGCTTTGGCTAGCAGAACACCAAAAATCGTTCTGCATATCTTCATTCACAAAACTGCGCAGAACAAAGGATCCTTGTTTTGTATTATGTCATATTTTAATTCCCTGGGGATACAAAATCACGAAGGAAGAAATATGTTTTTAAATCTAAACTTATTTAGATATTCCCTTTAGGGGAAACCGGCTAATCCAAACGTATACAAAGTTGGCCAATACAAAGCTCCAAATTGAATTAGATCAGGCCTCTTATAGCTCACTAATCTAGCTTCAAACTTCAAGGGGCTATCTCTATCGATACACTCGTAAATATACAAGACCCTCGGTTTTTGAAAATTGCAATCTTCAAATAAAAACTAAGGACAAATCAAACTAAGAACCAGACTAAGGAACCAAATAACAAAGGACTGGGAGCGACCCACTTATACTTAACTCTTACTTTTACTAATCAAAAGGTTATCCAAATTCTAACTGTCAAGTTCTACATGACCTAATGGTCTTTTTAAGAATACTCACGCCAAAAAGGTTCTCAGTCAGGAGTGACATCATGTGGAGGATCAAAATCAGGAAGATCAGAAATATACTGGGCTGCAGAATCAAAGAATCTCCAGAATCCCTGTGCACAGAGTACCTTCTTAGTAGAATCCTCTTCTGTCCTCCTCAGTAGATTTCAGTCTCCTGACAAGATCACTCCCACAGAAAGCCACTTCTCTGATGAGCCCCGCGTTGGCTGCGCCATTTGAAGAACTGTAAATTTCATTCTCAGGGAATACTTACTAATATAACAAAGAACTTGGCACAGAAGCTGTAATATGAAAAGACATCTTTATTAAACTTAATTAAGTGAGGCTACGTCACCCAGCTGCCTAGGCAACTGAATGAGGCAGTCTGCGGAATACAGAGGACAGAGGCCTTTTATATGCTCCCAGGGGGCAGTCCTAGCTTTTGCAAGCATGCAAAAAATCCAACATTCCTTCCTTACAGTTTGACCACTCACATGTTTCCATGACAAAAGCAGGATCATGATGACAAGCCCATTTTTCAGTTTGTCCAGCCCAAAATCAATCATTGGTTAAACTTAACATTTTCATCAGACAGGTCGATCGGACCAATATTAAAAACGGGCACATCCCCATCGTAAATAGGCCATAAAGAAGGAACAGAGACAGATGAGAGGCGAGATAGAAGGTGTGTGCATGTACCATAAACTCAGCAATGTCCTGCTCTTTGATCTCTATCTCGATCAGCTAAAGGGCAAGAACTGGTTTGGCAAGGTCAGCTTCAGGCAGCAGGGTCAGTTCATTTCAGGTCAAACAGAAGTCAGCTAAAGTCATCGGCCTATATGAGGGCAACCACAAAATGGCTGCCATGCACAAAATGGAACCCAAGGGTTCAGAACGAAATCTTCAAATACACAGTGAATCCATCGGTGTAACATGACAAAAACACTCATACTTGCTGAGCTCAGTGTTTACGGTTCGCTGTTACCAAAATCGTAACAGAACCACGACCTTTATGGTCCAGGTTCAGAATTCACGGAACCTCATCCCCCGCCTGCCCCGACCCCCACCTGCCCCGACCCCCGCCTGCCCGTCCGCCTGCCCCGACCCCCACCTGCAACAGGCTTCCCCGTCACCCCATCCGCCCCGACATTGTGCAGCAGCCCGTGCCCCCGCCCAGCTTGTCCCCCGCGTGCACCGACCCCCACCTGCCCCGACATGGGTCCCCTTACCTGAGCCGCCGCTCCTCCCGCCTGTCCGCTGCTCGCACCGCCGCTGGCCTGTCCGCTGCTCCTCACGTCACCGCTCCTCCCCGTGCCATGTCCGCCGCTCCTCGTCGCGCTCCTGGACGCCGCTCCTCCCCGCGCTCCTGACGTGAGCACGCACGTCGCGGCCGGCGCTACTTCGGAGGGACTACTTTTTTTTTACTTTACATTTTTTAAATAACGATTTTATTTAAATTTATATAGCCTATAACCATCTACACACCCTGACGATTCCAACGATGTATCGGGTGTGTGGATTGGGGCTGTGGTTCCCGAGTTTACCTGCCTCAAAGGCTGAAAGTTCTTCCTTTATTATAGTAGTATAGATATATGTATATCCGCTAGGAGATTACTCGTGGGTCTAAAAATAATCATCTGGCACTCCAGGTAAAGTTACAGACACTTTTGGGCTTTTATTTCAACGAGGGTAACATCTACGCATTTCAGCAGCCACTGCTGCCTTGTTCACAATGTTTGTAGTGCCATTTTTCCCATTAAAATACCATACAGACAACATTGAGAAGGGACATTACATCCCATAAAGGTAGGACTAAGCCTTCAAATTTGTGGCTGCCAACCTTGAATATGTTACTTTGAAAATGTTTCACCATTATGACATTACATTTCATTTCAAACTCATGGGGTTCCATAGATAGTAAAGTGCATTAATTACAGTGGGAAAAAGTTATCCCTCACATTTTTAAAAAGCGCTATTTTACATCTAAAAAATGCCCCCAAAAACCAATCTTAATCATTACTTGTCAAAAATGTAATGTGCAAGTGCTTAATCACATTATAAGTGTTGGCAACATCATACATTTGTTTTGGCCAGTGCCTTTTTGAATCGGGTTTTAAGTACTTGAAAAATAAAGTGCAAGTGCATTAGTGCAAAAATATACTTTTTCTCCCCTCTATTCCTTAATTACTCTCTTATATTAGTTACTTCACTAAAGATAAAGTGCAAATGCTAAATAAATACAATATATCATGGTTCATATAAAATAATCAATTTCAAGAATTATTTCAAAACCCATAATTTCATGTATTCATTGCACAAAAAATAAAAGTTTAAAAGAGGGATCTCAATTTAATGTGCAAATGCCTACGTAAACTCAAAGAGGGCTGCTCTTTCTTCAACAAGAGCAACCTTATTTATCCTTTCTCCTATAAGGATTTTGCCACCTCCCACTATGTATACTCTATCAAAATCCACTCTTAAGTGCAAATGCGTATTGAAAAACAACAAAAAAAGGAACCATACATATACCCAAACAATTAATAGAAACCAATTATTGCAAACCATGTGTCCCTAATCCCTACTGTCTTCAAGGTTTGCATTAAAAACAACAAATTTTCATGGATTTATACATGTGCATTTCTGCGTTACTACTCTTTTCTTTGCATTAATCAAGACAGACACGTATTTAGATCCTCATCGACATTGAGTCCATATGGTTCCCAACAATTGAACTCCAAGATAAAATATGTCTCTAATCTTCGGAGCTCTTTTTCCCTGTCCCCTCCTCTCTTCTTTTTTGGGACCTCTGCTATACAGGTGTACTGCAGGCTCACAGGATTACTCTGATGATGGATCTCAAAATGTTGTGCAATGGGATATGTCCTGTCTAGATTTATAATTGCTCGCCGATGTTGGAGAATTTTCTGGAAAACAGGGAGAGTTGTGCTCCCTATATAAATGTTTGCACAGGAGCACTGTAATAATTAAACAACAAAGCTAGATCTGCAGGTTTAGGGGCTTCTAAAGGTCACAGTCTTGTTAAAAAAAGGTTATAAACTCAGTGCGATTCATGCCATGCTGGCATGCTTTACATTTCGAGCACGTTTTAAACCCAGGTTTCAGTGCCAACCAATTGGGGGGGGGGGGCCCTTCCTCTTCTCCTGAAACTCACTCTTCACAATTAAATCATTCAAGGATTTAGATCTCTTGTAGGTGATCTCAGGATTCCTCTTAACCTTAGGACCCAGCACAGGATCACTTTTTACTAAATGCCAGTGCCGATTCAGAATGGACCTAATCTCCTTGTGTTTCTTATTAAAAGTGGTTATGAATCTAGATGAATTCTGATAATTCATATCATTTTTCTTTTGTTGCCGTTTCTTTGTTCTAGATGGTTCGAACAATATTTTGTGTCTCTCTAGATTTCTTGCCTTAGATTATGCACCTTTTAAGACCTCCGGCAGATAACCTCTCTCGGTAAACCTCTGTGTCATTTCATTTTCAATATTCTCGTACTCATCCTGCACGCTGCATGCTCTCTTAGCTCTATAATATTCTCCGAATGGTATACTTCTTATTAATGCATCGGGGTGAGCACTTGCCGCATAAAGAACATAGTTCCCAGCGGTGGTTTTGCGAAATACAGATGTTTCCAACTTACCATTGCAGGGCCTAATTCGAATATCTAGGAAATCAATGGACGTTCTGCTGTGGTGTCCCACAAACTCCAAATTTAGGGAGTTGGTGTTTAGATCTTTGATGAACAGCTCGATCTCCATCTCCGTGCCCTGCCACAGCACGAAGACGTCATCAATAAATCGGACCCACAGCAGAACATGTCCAGTCCATCGTTCCATGGGGCTGCCCCTGAGCACCTGTTCCTCCCACCTGCCAAGATGTAAATTGGCATAACTTGGGGCGAAACAGGTGCCCATCGCAGTCCCCTGCTCATGCAAATAGTAGTCATCACCAAAGAGGAAAATATTCTTGGTTAGGCACCATTCCATTAAGTCTAGTATCATTTTGTTTTGATTCATGAATCGTACTGGTCTTCTACTTAAGAAATATTTTGATGCTCTAAGGCCATCTACATGTCTTATACACCGTGAGCAGCGGGCCCGTGATGGAGTCAGCAGGCTTTGTCGGTACAACTGGAGGTGGTGTTCACTGATGACGACTGGTGAACGCAGCAGATTGCAAGCAGCAATTTCACTAACCCACATACATGAGAGAATATTTATTGTTAGCACTACAAAGACCACAAGGCCATGGGAATGGCCCTGCCCACTGGGGCAGGACTTTGGGAATATAATGGATGCGTGATTAGCGGTTTGGTGTTTGCGGGTCGAATGCCATTGAAGAAAAGAAATGTATTCTCGAAACTCGTCTGGCTTGGCTTCTCACTCGTGTTGAAAATTGCTGCCCTGTATCTGCTTGCAAGCTGTCATCAATAAAGAAGTAAAGATAATACACGTACCTGTGGCTTCGCCCTTTGGGGCTAACCTTTTTGTTGGATATATATATATATATATATATATATATATATATATATATATATATATATATATATATATATGTGTGTATATATATATATATATATATATATATATATATATATATATATATATATATATATATATTGTATATAATAAGCCCTGAGACCTAATTGGACATATAGTCCAATTTCTATGTCTGTGCCCATCCGGGTTTTTCATTCTGAAAATCTGGTTACCCTAAGCAGAACACAATCCATATGATTGCATTCCAGATTGCAAAACTTTTTTTAAAGCAATCTAAGTATATTTAAGGATGGCGCTACTTTCTAAAAAAAAAAAAGGGGGGGTTTATATTTTAAAAAACATCAGTGAGTCCTTATGTATCAGTCATCCTGATTCACAAAAGGAAGGGGGTCAAAAGGGGTCAGGTCCCATCTTTAAATCAAGCACCACCCAAACGTATATGCCTGTAACTGGTCAATTATTTGTGACTGGATGTGCAGTCAGAAAGCAGTGATATATCTCATATCGACTAGCAGTTTGGAAGGAATGGCCATTACACCCATCTTCAAATTGCGTTTCGGAATGAGTCCCTAACCCCATTTTGTTATTCGGAACAACTTTTCTGTTACGCAAAATGGGGTAAGTACTTTAGATAAAGGGCATTTTGATCCACAAACCCTGTGTTTTTGATATTTTAAGGTATTGCAACCAGAAAAGCACTTAGTATATCTAGCCCTTAGTTTCTTGACAAGTGCAAACAACGTCATTTGGACCAATTTGTCTAGAGCAAAGCTAACATGTGGCACTTATTGGTTGTCCCAAAGTTTGGTGCACATATCTGCCCACGATTTTACTGCTTGTGTTGTAATAAAAATTGACCTTTTTCACAGATTGTGTGCAGTTTTAACTAATGTCTTGAAAGTGCTTACAAATATATCACAGATCATTACCTTCTGAAATAGTACAAACCCTCATTTTAGATGAAAAATTTTCATCCCAAAAACATTTCTTGAACAAGGAAATGCAGGATTTTTCCAAAGTTTCTTTCAGTAGCTTTTAGGTTTGAATCGTTTAGAAGTGTAAGTATAGTGAACATTTCATGGTTAGGCTTAACACGTAACTTAATACCTCTATAAAGTTACAGATAAAGCATTATGATGTTTTAGTTTCTTTTACAGTGATATGATTTTTGTGTTATTGGTACTTTATAAAATATTCTTGATGCTTATTTATAAATTATAATGTGTATCTGCTTACATATTGTTGTATTGGATAATCGTTTGTACCTTTTCGGAGCTCTTTTTGAATGTTTTCTGTTATCAGAAATGTAATACAAATATTTTGAACACTAAAACAGTGACAGCGAGCCAAACGGATTCTTTGCCACTACTGAAACGCATCTGCTCAGCATTAATTTTCAAAAATGAAACTCCACTGTCTTTCACAACCAACCAGGAACCGCCACGGTGGGGAGTGGCTGTCCACGAGCCCTTGAAGTCGGGTAATCTCCCTTGAAGTCGGGTAATCTGACGACAAAGTACTTGAAAAATGAGTTGGCAATGCAGGTTCCGAGGTTTCGAAGCATTTTATATGATTTGTTTCCGACTATGACAGCTGGCAGAGCACGCACATTCCTCGGTGGAACAAACCTTTCTCGCCCCAGCATTATTCAGCGGGACAAATTCTTTAAATCGTCCTCATATTGTTAAAATTTGTAGCCCATTTGTCTTAAAGAAAAAGGATGAAAAAACAGCACTTTATCTTGTGCTCACACGCTGAGTGGAAGACACTGACTGAGAGTCTGAAGCAAACCTTGAGTCAATATCCGGCCCCCTTCTGCAGGTTTAGGAGGTAAACCGCCAACCTCTGTCAGATGTTTTCGATGGCGCATCTGTAATTTATCCTCAACACATGCAAACCATGGAATATGAGAAGAATATAATGCCTAAGGAAAAATGTAAAGTGAGCAGAGCTATCTCAGAGATGTCTAATCTGCTATGCTATCATGAGACAATGTACAGTTTCACGTAAGAACAGTGGCTCAGCAAGGGTGCGATGTGCACTAATGCCCTCAGCGGTGGCTAGTAAAATAGAGCCCAGTTCGAATGCAGAAGGGCCCATGCCGCCCACTCGGTGCCACTGCACATGCTGCACCATTCAAAGTCGCCCCTCACCGTTAGTGAAGGAGTGATATAACAGGGAGGGAGTTGTTTTTTTTTTTTTTATTAAGAACTGTCTGACCATATGAGACCATTTATGTGAGAACAGGTCCATAATGGTGTAGTCCTTAACTTTACCTGGACACTCTGCACAGTGAATCGTTTGTTGGACTTTTATGCTTGATGTAAATAAAAACCCGAGTGGTAGAAATTAGGACGAGATTTACAAAGGTTTTGTTTCGCACTTGCGTTACTTTTTAAAATGCAGACCCGATGTAAAATCCTGTTTGGAATTTACAAACCAACTTAGATGTTGATTTAGTTTGGTGTGCAACAAAAAGTAATGCATTCCAAGATGGTGGATGGACATTACTGTCTATCCATATCTACAAAGACTTGTAGTCATGCATTTAGGCCAAAATCCCACACCTACTTGAAGCTGGCATAATGAGAAGAAAGATGGCCGACTGCTAGGGAACCACTGTAGGGAGCTCCCGGGCTCAGGATGGCCGTTTTGGCGTAAATCTCAGCAAAGCCCCTGCATCTAGAAAAAAACATATCGGGAATCATGAGAAACAATTGCTCCATCTCGCATAGCAGACAATAGAGCCCAAAATCGTGGAACAGGGTGACACAACGAGGACCGCACAACAACAAATAAGGGAAAAAAGCAGACCACCATCTTGGCAGTGAAGCCCACTCTAGCAGGAGGACAGTATGCTTTGTGGCCTGGCCCAGACACACCCAACATGTCGTCTCGGGTCTGCTGATGTGCTCCACCATGCACAGTGACATGTGGTCAGGAGAATGCCGTGCACCATCTGTCAAGGGCTGTCCAGGTGGATGGCCAGGGTGCCAAGGGTTACTGGTTGATGACGGTGAACACCATTTTGGCAACAAGGTGTGCTCTGGGGTGAGGGCAATGTGCACTCTGCAACCCAACTCAGTCTCATCCAACATATTGGTCCTGGGTCGGCTGCGGGTACAGCTCAGCTGTGCCCAGCTGTCTAGTGTTTGAGAGACTGCCACTGATATGCCATGTGGCCCTGAGTCCACTTCCGGTGCACTGCTGTGCCCAGCCGACAGGTGGTAGGGAGACTACGCAATCAACATGGAAGCACCAACTCGGCACTAAAGGTAAGCCCGCGTCCCACTCTGACTTCGACATCCCCACAGATAGTCCCATTCAACCACCTCTTTCCACCCCCATCTTGACCCCCATTCCATGTGCTGGGTTGAGCAACATCAAAAGCAAACTTCCTTACCGCCCCATCGACACCACAGGCCCCTTGGAACCTCTGCTGCTGTCTTGGAAATGTGTGGAAAACTGGGACAACAAGCACAGAAGACATATGGCCTTTACTAGCTCAGGGACCCCTCCAGGCCTAAGATCATCGCTTGTGAGTGCGCCACAAAGGGCTGGCTGAATGATCACTGAAGGAACCCAAGCAATGGCGAGAAGATCATGCTCTGTAAATATGTAATACTTGTCCAATCATAATCACTTACACTTTTCTTAAATTGTAATCTTGAGTAAATTGGCAGCATGTATATATGTAACTCTAACCGCTAGTATCTTTAGTAGACATATGTACTTACTGCCATTCTTTGTGAGTGTAGAGTTTATCTGTTTTGTATCTTTTATGTAATTCATGTACTCTGAAGTACTTATGTAATGGAACTGGTTCTATTGTAAAGTGCTCTGACACCTTAGGGTAAAGTTTTCGCTATATGAAAACTCATAAATAAATATCTTTATTTCTTCATGTTTTTCTTCTCTTTGCATGGGTGCTGCATTCTGCAGAAAATTAACATAGAGGAAATAGCCTTAAATCATAGTTATTGTGCAGAAAGGTACCCCTTTCCTGAACAAAATCTACGCAGAACAAAACACAAAAAACTACGCAGACCTAAACATAAGACACCTTTGCACTATGGAGCAAGACCATCTTCATAGATATGGTTCAGTTCTGCTCTCTTCAGTTCACACAATGCACCACAGCAACTTTGCCTGCTGGCCTGTTTTGTGTGAACTTTTATTAAATCTGGAACTTGGTGTTTTTCCATTAGCATGTTTCCAAAGCAAAGAATCATTAGTATTGCCAACCTCTCATTTGAAAATGCTACACAACACATTAAAATATGAAAAAAATGACACAAAGATTTTACAAACATTTTCTAAAAATGTAAAGTTACAGCACAAATTGCAGGACCTTTCTGTTATACCCTAAAAATTACAAAGTTGTGAACTAAACAAATTGGTAAAATTGTTAATTTATAAGATGCTAGATGATGCGCCTAATGAGTGAGCAGGTGTTGTACTTAGTTGTGTTGCGTAGATTGTTGCCAGTTTAGCCAGTTAACAGTGAGTTTAGGCACCGATTTCACTGATGTTTAACCTTTATTTAGATACTTAAATATACCTCCGGCAAGCTGCTTATAATTTCGGATTCTTTGATCCACCCAGTGACATAACGGTTCAGAAAAGGGTGAAGGTCAAGGACAACCAGCAGGGATTCTGCTTAGCAATAAGGTTACCATGAGGAATTGTTGTCCCAACTGAGACACTTACAGAATACATAGTTATTCCGAGCCAGGTGTACAAAGCATTTTTCCCATCGCTAACGACCCAATTTGCAGAATCAGGCCATTTATAATGGAAACAAATGCTTCTTCAGCTGTACAAAATGCAAAATGTGATTCGGTAACTTGTTACCGAATCACAATTTGCATTTGTGATTCAATATTTGAAACTGGCATGTTTTGGCCGACGCTTCCCAATACTGAATCGGTATGGTATGTATACTGGTTTTGCAACAAAGTTCTAAACTATACCATTTTAAAAGTGGTGGTAACCCATTTGCAAGTGGGAAGGGGTCTCCCAGGTACTCCTCCTTTGAGAATGTTGAAAAAATATTTTTTAAGAACAATCACAGATATGGTGGTCTGCAGCAGGCCCCCAGCCCTGTGATGGCTGTGATTCCTAATGGGTCTGAAATTGTGACCTACCTCATTATTATTCATAAGGTAGGTTGATTTGCAACCCACTAGTAATCCCGAATTAGGAGTTGTATGTTTTCTTGCATAAGGAATTGTGATTTCCTAATTACGATTCAGTAAGAATCACAATTTGGAAATCACAATTCCTACTTTTTGTACATCTGGCCCTAGGCCCCAATTTAAGAACACCCGTTTGCAAACTGGGATGCGCAATTTGCACACCAACAGGTTTGTAAATGGGTGTGCAGTTGATGATGAGGCCTATGTGCAAATATCTTGCTTCACCAATTATCTATGAACATGGGTCACTAAATAACCTGCATAATAAATATTAGACAGGTTACTATTTCCAATCCACTGTGATTGGCTGTGAATGCAGTGATGGAGGGCTGCAAGGGAGAGCAGTTCCATTCCTGCATTTGCAATACCAAACGGTAAACATGTTTTTTAAAGCAGCCTATACCCATTAAAAGTCACATGCCAGGACTGTTCTTACTGTAGAAGGACAAAGCAGGACACACACAGTTAGTATAGCACCAAACAAAAAACGAAATTCAGACAAGTCATATGCAAACCAGGGATTATCTTCTTTGGGGGCTGTTTTGTGGAAAGCCATTAAGGGCAATTGAGACTCAGTAAGCCAGCAGGGCCTCTTGACCTTAACAGAACCCAGACTGGCATACACAGCTGCATTTTAACTCAGCGGTACAAAAGGGGGTGATGATGGACGGAGCATCTGAATCAATCAAACACTCACACCCAGTCAAAAGATCTGGGTTTAATCCATCACCGTTCTTTAGCCCACTCTGCCACCCCAGTTCAGACATGGCTATATGCAAATCAGTCTGACCCTGTGCCTCATGGGAACAGTCCAGCCCGAACTGCCTAGCCATGTCTTCCCTGGACCGGAAACAAGCTTCCGAGGACCGGTTTCTGGCATTCCAGCCGTCTTCAGCCCGGCTTGCTTGAATCCAGTGGCAAAGTGAGCAAGGGACTCACGTCTGAGCATACCCTGCCGCACTTATGGCGGCCAAAAGCGGTACAAAAGGGGGTGATGATGGACGGAGCATCTGAATCAATCAAACACTCACACCCAGTCAAAAGATCTGGGTTTAATCCATCACCGTTCTTTAGCCCACTCTGCCACCCCAGTTCAGACATGGCTATATGCAAATCAGTCTGACCCTGTGCCTCATGGGAACAGTCCAGCCCGAACTGCCTAGCCATGTCTTCCCTGGACCGGAAACAAGCTTCCGAGGACGGGTTTCTTGCATTCCAGACGTCTTTAGCCCGGCTTGCTTGAATCCAGTGGCAAAGTGAGCAAGGGACTCACGTCTGAGCATACCCTGCCGCACTTATGGCGGCCAAAAGCGGTACAAAAGGGGGTGATGATGGACGGAGCATCTGAATCAATCAAACACTCACACCCAGTCAAAAGAACTGGGTTTAATCCATCACCGTTCTTTAGCCCACTCTGCCACCCCAGTTCAGACATGGCTATATGCAAATCAGTCTGACCCTGTGCCTCATGGGAACAGTCCAGCCCGAACTGCCTAGCCATGTCTTCCCTGGACCGGAAACAAGCTTCCGAGAACCGATTTCTGGCATTCCAGCCGTCTTCAGCCCGGCTTGCTTGAATCCAGTGGCAAAGTGAGCAAGGGACTCACGTCTGAGCATACCCTGCCGCTCTTATGGTGGCCAAAAGCGGTACAAAAGGGGGTGATGATGGACGGAGCATCTGAATCAATCAAACACTCACACCCAGTCAAAAGATCTGGGTTTAATCCATCACCGTTCTTTAGCCCACTCTGCCACCCCAGTTCAGACATGGCTATATGCAAATCAGTTTGACCCTGTGCCTCATGGGAACAGTCCAGCCCGAACTGCCTAGCCATGTCTTCCCTGGACCGGAAACAAGCTTCCAAGGACCGGTTTCTGGCATTCCAGCCGTCTTCAGCCCGGCTTGCTTGAATCCAGTGGCAAATTGAGCAAGGGACTCACGTCTGAGCATACCCTGCCGCACTTATGGCAGTCAAAAGCGGTACAAAAGGGGGTGATGATGGACGGAGCATCTGAATCAATCAAACACTCACACCCAGTCAAAAGATCTGTCTTTCATCCATCACCGTTCTTTAGCCCACTCTGCCACCCCAGTTCAGACATGGCTATATGCAAATCAGTCTGACCCTGTGCCTCATGGGAACAGTTCAGCCGGAACTGCCTAGCCATGTCTTCCCTGGACCGGAAACAAGCTTCCGAGGACTGGTTTCTGGCATTCCAGCCGTCTTCAGCCCGGCTTGCTTGAATCCAGTGGCAAAGTGAGCAAGGGACTCACGTCTGAGCATACCCTGCCGCACTTATGGTGGCCAAAAGCGGTACAAAAGGGGGTGATGATGGACGGAGCATCTGAATCAATCAAACACTCACACCCAGTCAAAAGATCTGGGTTTAATCCATCACCGTTCTTTAGCCCACTCTGCCACCCCAGTTCAGACATGGCTATATGCAAATCAGTCTGACCCTGTGCCTCATGGGAACAGTCCAGCCCGAACTGCCTAGCCATGTCTTCCATGGACCGGAAACAAGCTTCCGAGGACCGGTTTCTGGCATTCCAGCCGTCTTCAGCCCGGCTTGCTTGAATCCAGTGGAAAAGTGAGCAAGGGACTCACGTCTGAGCATACCCTGCCGCACTTATTGCGGCCAAAAGCGGTACAAAAGGGGGTGGTGATGGACGGAGCATCTGAATCAATCATACACTCACACCCAGTCAAAAGATCTGGGTTTAATCCATCACCGTTCTTTAGCCCACTCTGCCACCCCAGTTCAGACATGGCTATATGCAAATCAGTCTGACCCTGTGCCTCATGGGAACAGTCCAGCCCGAACTGCCTAGCCATGTCTTCCCTGGACCAGAAACAGGCTTCCGAGGACCGGTTTCTGGCATTCCAGCTGTCTTCAGCCCGGCTTGCTTGAATCCAGTGGCAAAATGAGCAAGGGACTCACGTCTGAGCATACCCTGCCACACTTATTGCGGCCAAAAGCGGTACAAAAGGGGGTGATGATGGACGGAGCATCTGAATCAATCAAACACTCACACCCAGTCAAAAGATCTGGGTTTAATCCATCACCGTTCTTTAGCCCACTCTGCCACCCCAGTTCAGACATGGCTATATGCAAATCAGTCTGACCCTGTGCCTCATGGGAACAGTCCAGCCCGAACTGCCTAGCCATGTCTTCCCTGGACCGGAAACAGGCTTCCGAGGACCGGTTTCTGGCATTCCAGCCGTCTTCAGCCCGGCTTGCTTGAATCCAGTGGCAAAATGAGCAAGGGACTCACGTCTGAGCATACCCTGCCGCACTTATGGCGGCCAAAAGCGGTACAAAAGGGGGTGATGATGGACGGAGCATCTGAATCAATCAAACACTCACACCCAGTCAAAAGATCTGGGTTTAATCCATCACCGTTCTTTAGCCCACTCTGCCACCCCAGTTCAGACATGGCTATATGCAAATCAGTCTGACCCTGTGCCTCATGGGAACAGTCCAGCCCGAACTGCCTAGCCATGTCTTCCCTGGACCGGAAACAAGCTTCCGAGGACCGGTTTCTGGCATTCCAGCCGTCTTCAGCCCGGCTTGCTTGAATCCAGTGGCAAAGTGAGCAAGGGACTCACGTCTGAGCATACCCTGCCGCACTTATGGCGGCCAAAAGCGGTACAAAAGGGGGTGATGATGGACGGAGCATCTGAATCAATCAAACACTCACACCCAGTCAAAAGATCTGGGTTTAATCCATCACCGTTCTTTAGCCCACTCTGCCACCCCAGTTCAGACATGGCTATATGCAAATCAGTCTGACCCTGTGCCTCATGGGAACAGTCCAGCCCGAACTGCCTAGCCATGTCTTCCCTGGACCGGAAACAAGCTTCCGAGGACGGGTTTCTTGCATTCCAGACGTCTTTAGCCCGGCTTGCTTGAATCCAGTGGCAAAGTGAGCAAGGGACTCACGTCTGAGCATACCCTGCCGCACTTATGGCGGCCAAAAGCGGTACAAAAGGGGGTGATGATGGACGGAGCATCTGAATCAATCAAACACTCACACCCAGTCAAAAGAACTGGGTTTAATCCATCACCGTTCTTTAGCCCACTCTGCCACCCCAGTTCAGACATGGCTATATGCAAATCAGTCTGACCCTGTGCCTCATGGGAACAGTCCAGCCCGAACTGCCTAGCCATGTCTTCCCTGGACCGGAAACAAGCTTCCGAGAACCGATTTCTGGCATTCCAGCCGTCTTCAGCCCGGCTTGCTTGAATCCAGTGGCAAAGTGAGCAAGGGACTCACGTCTGAGCATACCCTGCCGCTCTTATGGTGGCCAAAAGCGGTACAAAAGGGGGTGATGATGGACGGAGCATCTGAATCAATCAAACACTCACACCCAGTCAAAAGATCTGGGTTTAATCCATCACCGTTCTTTAGCCCACTCTGCCACCCCAGTTCAGACATGGCTATATGCAAATCAGTTTGACCCTGTGCCTCATGGGAACAGTCCAGCCCGAACTGCCTAGCCATGTCTTCCCTGGACCGGAAACAAGCTTCCAAGGACCGGTTTCTGGCATTCCAGCCGTCTTCAGCCCGGCTTGCTTGAATCCAGTGGCAAATTGAGCAAGGGACTCACGTCTGAGCATACCCTGCCGCACTTATGGCAGTCAAAAGCGGTACAAAAGGGGGTGATGATGGACGGAGCATCTGAATCAATCAAACACTCACACCCAGTCAAAAGATCTGTCTTTCATCCATCACCGTTCTTTAGCCCACTCTGCCACCCCAGTTCAGACATGGCTATATGCAAATCAGTCTGACCCTGTGCCTCATGGGAACAGTTCAGCCGGAACTGCCTAGCCATGTCTTCCCTGGACCGGAAACAAGCTTCCGAGGACTGGTTTCTGGCATTCCAGCCGTCTTCAGCCCGGCTTGCTTGAATCCAGTGGCAAAGTGAGCAAGGGACTCACGTCTGAGCATACCCTGCCGCACTTATGGTGGCCAAAAGCGGTACAAAAGGGGGTGATGATGGACGGAGCATCTGAATCAATCAAACACTCACACCCAGTCAAAAGATCTGGGTTTAATCCATCACCGTTCTTTAGCCCACTCTGCCACCCCAGTTCAGACATGGCTATATGCAAATCAGTCTGACCCTGTGCCTCATGGGAACAGTCCAGCCCGAACTGCCTAGCCATGTCTTCCATGGACCGGAAACAAGCTTCCGAGGACCGGTTTCTGGCATTCCAGCCGTCTTCAGCCCGGCTTGCTTGAATCCAGTGGAAAAGTGAGCAAGGGACTCACGTCTGAGCATACCCTGCCGCACTTATTGCGGCCAAAAGCGGTACAAAAGGGGGTGGTGATGGACGGAGCATCTGAATCAATCATACACTCACACCCAGTCAAAAGATCTGGGTTTAATCCATCACCGTTCTTTAGCCCACTCTGCCACCCCAGTTCAGACATGGCTATATGCAAATCAGTCTGACCCTGTGCCTCATGGGAACAGTCCAGCCCGAACTGCCTAGCCATGTCTTCCCTGGACCAGAAACAGGCTTCCGAGGACCGGTTTCTGGCATTCCAGCTGTCTTCAGCCCGGCTTGCTTGAATCCAGTGGCAAAATGAGCAAGGGACTCACGTCTGAGCATACCCTGCCACACTTATTGCGGCCAAAAGCGGTACAAAAGGGGGTGATGATGGACGGAGCATCTGAATCAATCAAACACTCACACCCAGTCAAAAGATCTGGGTTTAATCCATCACCGTTCTTTAGCCCACTCTGCCACCCCAGTTCAGACATGGCTATATGCAAATCAGTCTGACCCTGTGCCTCATGGGAACAGTCCAGCCCGAACTGCCTAGCCATGTCTTCCCTGGACCGGAAACAGGCTTCCGAGGACCGGTTTCTGGCATTCCAGCCGTCTTCAGCCCGGCTTGCTTGAATCCAGTGGCAAAATGAGCAAGGGACTCACGTCTGAGCATACCCTGCCGCACTTATGGCGGCCAAAAGCGGTACAAAAGGGGGTGATGATGGACGGAGCATCTGAATCAATCAAACACTCACACCCAGTCAAAAGATCTGGGTTTAATCCATCACCGTTCTTTAGCCCACTCTGCCACCCCAGTTCAGACATGGCTATATGCAAATCAGTCTGACCCTGTGCCTCATGGGAACAGTCCAGCCCGAACTGCCTAGCCATGTCTTCCCTGGACCGGAAACAAGCTTCCAAGGACCGGTTTCTGGCATTCCAGCCGTCTTCAGCCCGGCTTGCTTGAATCCAGTGGCAAAGTGAGCAAGGGACTCACGTCTGAGCATACCCTGCCGCACTTATGGCGGCCAAAAGCGGTACAAAAAGGGGGTGATGATAGACGGAGCATCTGAATCAATCAAACTCTCACACCCAGTCAAAAGATCTGGGTTTAATCCATCACCATTCTTTAGCCCACTCTGCCACCCCAGTTCAGACATGGCTATATGCAAATCAGTCTGACCCTGTGCCTCATGGGAACAGTCCAGCCCGAACTGCCTAGCCATGTCTTCCCTGAAACGTAAACAAGCTTCTGAGGACCGGTTTCTGGCATTCCAGCCGTCTTCAGCCCGGCTTGCTTGAATCCAGTGGCAAAGTGAGCAAGGGACTCACAACTGAGCATACCCTGCCGCACTTATGGCGGCCAAAAGCGGTACAAAAGGGCGTGATGATGGACGGAGCATCTGAATCAATCAAACACTCACACCCAGTCAAAAGATCTGGGTTTAATCCATCACCGTTCTTTAGCCCACTCTGCCACCCCAGTTCAGACATGGCTATATGCAAATCAGTCTGACCCTGTGCCTCATGGAACAGTCCAGCCCGAACTGCCTAGCCATGTCTTCCCTGGGCCGGAAACGAGCTTCCGAGGACTGGTTTCTGGCATTACAGCCGTCTTCAGCCCGGCTTGCTTGAATCCAGTGGCAAAGTGAGCAAGGGACTCACGTCTGAGCATACCCTGCCGCACTTATGGCGGCCAAAAGCGGTACAAAAGGGGGTGATGATGGACAGAGCTTCTGAATCAATCAAACACTCACACCCAGTCAAAAGATCTGGGTTTGATCCATCACCGTTCTTTAGCCCACTCTGCCACCCCAGTTCAGACATGGCTATATGCAAATCAGTCTGACCCTGTGCCTCATGGGAACAGTCCAGCCCAAACTGCCTAGCCATGTTTTCCCTGGACCGGAAACAAGCTTCCGAGAACCGGTTTCTGGCATTCCAGCCGTCTTCAGCCCGGCTTGCTTGAATCCAGTGGCAAAGTGAGCAAGGGACTCACGTCTGAGCATACCCTGCCGCACTTATGGCGGCCAAAAGCGGTACAAAAGGGGGTGATGATGGACAGAGCATCTGAATCAATCAAACACTCACACCCAGTCAAAAGATCTGGGTTTAATCCATCACCGTTCTTTAGCCCACTCTGCCACCCCAGTTCAGACATGGCTATATGCAAATCAGTCTGACCCTGTGCCTCATGGGAACAGTCCAGCCCGAACTGCCTAGCCATGTCTTCCCTGGACCGGAAACAAGCTTCCGAGAACCGATTTCTGGCATTCCAGCCGTCTTCAGCCCGGCTTGCTTGAATCCAGTGGCAAAGTGAGCAAGGGACTCACGTCTGAGCATACCCTGCTGCTCTAATGGTGGCCAAAAGCGGTACAAAAGGGGGTGATGATGGACGGAGCATCTGAATCAATCAAACACTCACACCCAGTCAAAAGATCTGGGTTTAATCCATCACCGTTCTTTAGCCCACTCTGCCACCCCAGTTCAGACATGGCTATATGCAAATCAGTCTGACCCTGTGCCTCATGGGAACAGTCCAGCCCGAACTGCCTAGCCATGTCCTCCCTGGACCGGAAACAAGCTTCCAAGGACCGGTTTCTGGCATTCCAGCCGTCTTCAGTCCGGCTTGCTTGAATCCAGTGGCAAATTGAGCAAGGGACTCACGTCTGAGCATACCCTGCCGCACTTATGGCGGTCAAAAGCGGTACAAAAGGGGGTGATGATGGACGGAGCATCTGAATCAATCAAACACTCACACCCAGTCAAAAGATCTGGGTTTCATCCATCACCGTTCTTTAGCCCACTCTGCCACCCCAGTTCAGACATGGCTATATGCAAATCAGTCTGACCCTGTGCCTCATGGGAACAGTTCAGCCCCAACTGCCTAGCCATGTCTTCCTTGGACCGGAAACAAGCTTCCGAGGACCCGTTTCTGGCATTCCAGCCGTCTTCAGCCCGGCTTGCTTGAATCCAGTGGCAAAGTGAGCAAGGGACTCACGTCTGAGCATACCCTGCCGCACTTATGGCGGCCAAAAGCGGTACAAAAGGGGGTGATGATGGACGGAGCATCTGAATCAATCAAACACTCACACCCAGTCAAAAGATCTGGGTTTAATCCATCACCGTTCTTTAGCCCACTCTGCCACCCCAGTTCAGACATGGCTATATGCAAATCAGTCTGACCCTGTGCCTCATGGGAACAGTCCAGCCCGAACTGCCTAGCCATGTCTTCCATGGACCGGAAACAAGCTTCCGAGGACCGGTTTCTGGCATTCCAGCCGTCTTCAGCCCGGCTTGCTTGAATCCAGTGGAAAAGTGAGCAAGGGACTCACGTCTGAGCATACCCTGCCGCACTTATGGCGGCCAAAAGCGGTACAAAAGGGGGTGGTGATGGACGGAGCATCTGAATCAATCATACACTCACACCCAGTCAAAAGATCTGGGTTTAATCCATCACCGTTCTTTAGCCCACTCTGCCACCCCAGTTCAGACATGGCTATATGCAAATCAGTCTGACCATGTGCCTCATGGGAACAGTCCAGCCCGAACTGCCTAGCCATGTCTTCCCTGGACCGGAAACAGGCTTCCGAGGACCGGTTTCTGGCATTCCAGCCGTCTTCAGCCCGGCTTGCTTGAATCCAGTGGCAAAATGAGCAAGGGACTCACGTCTGAGCATACCCTGCCGCACTTATGGCGGCCAAAAGTGGTACAAAAGGGGGTGATGATGGACGGAGCATCTGAATCAATCAAACACTCACACCCAGTCAAAAGATCTGGGTTTAATCCATCACCGTTCTTTAGCCCGCTCTGCCACCCCAGTTCAGACATGGCTATATGCAAATCAGTCTGACCCTGTGCCTCATGGGAACAGTCCAGCCCGAACTGCCTAGCCATGTCTTCCCTGGACCGGAAACAGGCTTCCGAGGACCGGTTTCTGGCATTCCAGCCGTCTTCAGCCCAGCTTGCTTGAATCCAGTGGCAAAATGAGCAAGGGACTCACGTCTGAGCATACCCTGCCGCACTTATGGCGGCCAAAAGCGGTACAAAAGGGGGTGATGATGGACGGAGCATCTGAATCAATCAAACACTCACACCCAGTCAAAAGATCTGGGTTTAATCCATCACCGTTCTTTAGCCCACTCTGCCACCCCAGTTCAGACATGGCTATATGCAAATCAGTCTGACCCTGTGCCTCATGGGAACAGTCCAGCCCGAACTGCCTAGCCATGTCTTCCCTGGACCGGAAACAAGCTTCCGTGGACCGGTTTCTGGCATTCCAGCCGTCTTCAGCCCAGCTTGCTTGAATCCAGTGGCAAAGTGAGCAAGGGACTCACAACTGAGCATACCCTGCCGCACTTATGGCGGCCAAAAGCGGTACAAAAGGGCGTGATGATGGACGAAGCATCTGAATCAATCAAACACTCACACCCAGTCAAAAGATCTGGGTTTAATCCATCACCGTTCTTTAGCCCACTCTGCCACCCCAGTTCAGACATGGCTATATGCAAATCAGTCTGACCCTGTGCCTCATGGGAACAGTCCAGCCCGAACTGCCTAGCCATGTCTTCCCTGGACCTGAAACAAGCTTCCGAGGACCGGTTTCTGGCATTCCAGCCGTCTTCAGCCCGGCTTGCTTGAATCCAGTGGCAAAGTGAGCAAGGGACTCACGTCTGAGCTTACCCTGCCGCACTTATGGCGGCCAAAAGCGGTACAAAAGGGGGTGATGGTGGACGGAGCATCTGAATCAATCAAACACTCACACCCAGTCAAAAGATCTGGGTTTAATCCATCACCGTTCTTTAGCCCACTCTGCCACCCCAGTTCAGACATGGCTATATGCAAATCAGTCTGACCCTGTGCCTCATGGGAACAGTCCAGCCCGAACTGCCTAGCCATGTCTTCCATGGACCGGAAACAAGCTTCCGAGGACCGGTTTCTGGCATTCCAGCCGTCTTCAGCCCGGCTTGCTTGAATCCAGTGGAAAAGTGAGCAAGGGACTCACGTCTGAGCATACCCTGCCGCACTTATGGCGGCCAAAAGCGGTACAAAAGGGGGTGGTGATGGACGGAGCATCTGAATCAATCATACACTCACACCCAGTCAAAAGATCTGGGTTTAATCCATCACCGTTCTTTAGCCCACTCTGCCACCCCAGTTCAGACATGGCTATATGCAAATCAGTCTGACCCTGTGCCTCATGGAAACAGTCCAGCCCGAACTGCCTAGCCATGTCTTCCCTGGACCGGAAACAGGCTTCCGAGGACCGGTTTCTGGCATTCCAGCCGTCTTCAGCCCGGCTTGCTTGAATCCAGTGGCAAAATGAGCAAGGGACTCACGTCTGAGCATACCCTGCCGCACTTATGGCGGCCAAAAGCGGTACAAAAGGGGGTGATGATGGACGGAGCATCTGAATCAATCAAACACTCACACCCAGTCAAAAGATCTGGGTTTAATCCATCACCGTTCTTTAGCCCGCTCTGCCACCCCAGTTCAGACATGGCTATATGCAAATCAGTCTGACCCTGTGCCTCATGGGAACAGTCCAGCCCGAACTGCCTAGCCATGTCTTCCCTGGACCGGAAACAGGCTTCCGAGGACCGGTTTCTGGCATTCCAGCCGTCTTCAGCCCAGCTTGCTTGAATCCAGTGGCAAAATGAGCAAGGGACTCACGTCTGAGCATACCCTGCCGCACTTATGGCGGCCAAAAGCGGTACAAAAGGGGGTGATGATGGACGGAGCATCTGAATCAATCAAACACTCACACCCAGTCAAAAGATCTGGGTTTAATCCATCACCGTTCTTTAGCCCACTCTGCCACCCCAGTTCAGACATGGCTATATGCAAATCAGTCTGACCCTGTGCCTCATGGGAACAGTCCAGCCCGAACTGCCTAGCCATGTCTTCCCTAGACCGGAAACAAGCTTCCGTGGACCGGTTTCTGGCATTCCAGCCGTCTTCAGCCCAGCTTGCTTGAATCCAGTGGCAAAGTGAACAAGGGACTCACAACTGAGCATACCCTGCCGCACTTATGGCGGCCAAAAGCGGTACAAAAGGGCGTGATGATGGACGGAGCATCTGAATCAATCAAACACTCACACCCAGTCAAAAGATCTGGGTTTAATCCATCACCGTTCTTTAGCCCACTCTGCCACCCCAGTTCAGAAATGGCTATATGCAAATCAGTCTGACCCTGTGCCTCATGGGAACAGTCCAGCCCGAACTGCCTAGCCATGTCTTCCCTGGGCTGGAAACAAGCTTCCGAGGACTGGTTTCTGGCATTACAGCCGTCTTCAGCCCGGCTTGCTTGAATCCAGTGGCAAAGTGAGCAAGGGACTCACGTCTGAGCATACCCTGCCGCACTTATGGCGGCCAAAAGCGGTACAAAAGGGGGTGATGATGGACAGAGCATCTGAATCAATCAAACACTCACACCCAGTCAAAAGATCTGGGTTTGATCCATCACCGTTCTTTAGCCCACTCTGCCACCCCAGTTCAGACATGGCTATATGCAAATCAGTCTGACCCTGTGCCTCATGGGAACAGTCCAGCCCAAACTGCCTAGCCATGTTTTCCCTGGACCGGAAACAAGCTTCCGAGAACCGGTTTCTGGCATTCCAGCCGTCTTCAGCCCGGCTTGCTTGAATCCAGTGGCAAAGTGAGCAAGGGACTCACGTCTGAGCATACCCTGCCGCACTTATGGCGGCCAAAAGCGGTACAAAAGGGGGTGATGATGGATGGAGCATCTGAATCAATCAAACACACCCAGTCAAAAGATCTGGGTTTAATCCATCACCGTTCTTTAGCCCACTCTGCCACCCCAGTTCAGACATGGCTATATGCAAATCAGTCTGACCCTGTGCCTCATGGGAACAGTCCAGCCCGAACTGCCTAGCCATGTCTTCCCTGGACCTGAAACAAGCTTCCGAGGACCGGTTTCTGGCATTCCAGCCGTCTTCAGCCCGGCTTGCTTGAATCCAGTGGCAAAGTGAGCAAGGGACTCACGTCTGAGCTTACCCTGCCGCACTTATGGCGGCCAAAAGCGGTACAAAAGGGGGTGATGGTGGACGGAGCATCTGAATCAATCAAACACTCACACCCAGTCAAAACATCTGGGTTTAATCCATCACCGTTCTTTAGCCCACTCTGCCACCCCAGTTCAGACATGGCTATATGCAAATCAGTCTGACCCTGTGCCTCATGGGAACAGTCCAGCCCGAACTGCCTAGCCATGCCTTCCCTGGACCGGTAACAAGCTTCCGAGGACCGGTTTCTGGCATTCCAGCCGTCTTCAGCCCGGCTTGCTTGAATCCAGTGGCAAAGTGAGCAAGGGACTCACGTCTGAGCATACCCTGCCGCACTTATGGCGGCCAAAAGCGGTACAATAGGGGGTGATGATGGACGGAGCATCTGATTCAATCAAACACTCACACCTAGTCAAAAGATCTGGGTTTAAACCATCACCGTTCTTTAGCCCACTCTGCCACCCCAGTTCAGACATGGCTATATGCAAATCAGTCTGACCCTGTGCCTTATGGGAACAGTGCAGCCCGAACTGCCTAGCCATTTCTTCCCTGGACCGGAAACAAGCTTCCGAGGACCGGTTTCTGGCATTCCAGCCGTCTTCAGCCCGGCTTGCTTGAATCCAGTGGCAAAGTGAGCAAGGGACTCACGTCTGAGCATACCCTGCCGCACTTATGGCGGCCAAAAGCGGTACAAAAGGGGGTGATGATGGACGGAGCATCTGACTCAATCAAACACTCACACCCAGTCAAAAGATCTGGGTTTAATCCATCACCGTTCTTTAGCCCACTCTGCCACCCCAGTTCAGACATGGCTATATGCAAATCAGTCTGACCCTGTGCCTCATGGGAACAGTCCAGCCCGAACTGCCTAGCTATGTCTTCCCTGGACCGGAAGCAAGCTTCCGAGGACCGGTTTCTGGCATTCCAGCCGTCTTCAGCCCGGCTTGCTTGAATCCAGTGGCAAAGTGAGCAAGGGACTCACGTCTGAGCATACCCTGCCGCACTTATGGTGGCCAAAAGCGGTACAAAAAGGGGGTGATGATAGACGGAGCATCTGAATCAATCAAACTCTCACACCCAGTCAACAGATCTGGGTTTAATCCATCACCGTTCTTTAGCCCACTCTGCCACCCCAGTTCAGACATGGCTATATGCAAATCAGTCTGACCCTGTGCCTCATGGGAACAGTCCAGCCCGAACTGCCTAGCCATGTCTTCCCTGGACCGGAAACAAGCTTCCGAGGACCGGTTTCTGGCATTCCAGCCGTCTTCAGCCCGGCTTGCTTGAATCCAGTGGCAAAGTGAGCAAGGGACTCACAACTGAGCATACCCTGCCGCACTTATGGCGGCCAAAAGCGGTACAAAAGGGCGTGATGATGGACGGAGCATCTGAATCAATCAAACACTCACACCCAGTCAAAAGATCTGGGTTTAATCCATCACCGTTCTTTAGCCCACTCTGCCACCCCAGTTCAGACATGGCTATATGCAAATCAGTCTGACCCTGTGCCTCATGGGAACAGTCCAGCCCGAACTGCCTAGCCATGTCTTCCCTGGGCCGGAAACAAGCTTCCGAGGACTGGTTTCTGGCATTACAGCCGTCTTCAGCCTGGCTTGCTTGAATCCAGTGGCAAAGTGAGCAAGGGACTCACGTCTGAGCATACCCTGCCGCACTTATGGCGGCCAAAAGCGGTACAAAAGGGGGTGATGATGGACAGAGCATCTGAATCAATCAAACACTCACACCCAGTCAAAAGATCTGGGTTTGATCCATCACTGTTCTTTAGCCCACTCTGCCACCCCAGTTCAGACATGGCTATATGCAAATCAGTCTGACCCTGTGCCTCATGGGAACAGTCCAGCCCAAACTGCCTAGCCATGTTTTCCCTGGACCGGAAACAAGCTTCCGAGAACCGGTTTCTGGCATTCCAGCCGTCTTCAGCCCGGCTTGCTTGAATGCAGTGGCAAAGTGAGCAAGGGACTCACGTCTGAGCATACCCTGCCGCACTTATGGCGGCCAAAAGCGGTACAAAAGGGGGTGATGATGGACGGAGCATCTGAATCAATCAAACACTCACACCCAGTCAAAAGATCTGGGTTTAATCCATCACCGTTCTTTAGCCCACTCTGCCACCCCAGTTCAGACATGGCTATATGCAAATCAGTCTGACCCCGTGCCTCATGGGAACAGTCCAGCCCGAACTGCCTAGCCATGTCTTCCCTGGACCTGAAACAAGCTTCCGAGGACCGGTTTCTGGCATTCCAGCCGTCTTCAGCCCGGCTTGCTTGAATCCAGTGGCAAAGTGAGCAAGGGACTCACGTCTGAGCTTACCCTGCCGCACTTATGGCGGCCAAAAGCGGTACAAAAGGGGGTGATGGTGGACGGAGCATCTGAATCAATCAAACACTCACACCCAGTCAAAACATCTGGGTTTAATCCATCACCGTTCTTTAGCCCACTCTGCCACCCCAGTTCAGACATGGCTATATGCAAATCAGTCTGACCCTGTGCCTCATGGGAACAGTCCAGCCCGAACTGCCTAGCCATGTCTTCCCTGGACCGGAAGCAAGCTTCCGAGGACCGGTTTCTGGCATTCCAGCCGTCTTCAGCCCGGCTTGCTTGAATCCAGTGGCAAAGTGAGCAAGGGACTCACGTCTGAGCATACCCTGCCGCACTTATGGTGGCCAAAAGCGGTACAAAAATGGGGTGATGATAGACGGAGCATCTGAATCAATCAAACTCTCACACCCAGTCAACAGATCTGGGTTTAATCCATCACCGTTCTTTAGCCCACTCTGCCACCCCAGTTCAGACATGGCTATATGCAAATCAGTCTGACCCTGTGCCTCATGGGAACAGTCCAGCCCGAACTGCCTAGCCATGTCTTCCCTGGACCGGAAACAAGCTTCCGAGGACCGGTTTCTGGCATTCCAGCCGTCTTCAGCCCGGCTTGCTTGAATCCAGTGGCAAAGTGAGCAAGGGACTCACGTCTGAGCTTACCCTGCCGCACTTATGGCGGCCAAAAGCGGTACAAAAGGGGGTGATGGTGGACGGAGCATCTGAATCAATCAAACACTCACACCCAGTCAAAACATCTGGGTTTAATCCATCACCGTTCTTTAGCCCACTCTGCCACCCCAGTTCAGACATGGCTATATGCAAATCAGTCTGACCCTGTGCCTCATGGGAACAGTCCAGCCCGAACTGCCTAGCCATGTCTTCCCTGGACCGGAAGCAAGCTTCCGAGGACCGGTTTCTGGCATTCCAGCCGTCTTCAGCCCGGCTTGCTTGAATCCAGTGGCAAAGTGAGCAAGGGACTCACGTCTGAGCATACCCTGCCGCACTTATGGTGGCCAAAAGCGGTACAAAAATGGGGTGATGATAGACGGAGCATCTGAATCAATCAAACTCTCACACCCAGTCAACAGATCTGGGTTTAATCCATCACCGTTCTTTAGCCCACTCTGCCACCCCAGTTCAGACATGGCTATATGCAAATCAGTCTGACCCTGTGCCTCATGGGAACAGTCCAGCCCGAACTGCCTAGCCATGTCTTCCCTGGACCGGAAACAAGCTTCCGAGGACCGGTTTCTGGCATTCCAGCCGTCTTCAGCCCGGCTTGCTTGAATCCAGTGGCAAAGTGAGCAAGGGACTCACAACTGAGCATACCCTGCCGCACTTATGGCGGCCAAAAGCGGTACAAAAGGGCGTGATGATGGACGGAGCATCTGAATCAATCAAACACTCACACCCAGTCAAAAGATCTGGGTTTAATCCATCACCGTTCTTTAGCCCACTCTGCCACCCCAGTTCAGACATGGCTATATGCAAATCAGTCTGACCCTGTGCCTCATGGGAACAGTCCAGCCCGAACTGCCTAGCCATGTCTTCCCTGGGCCGGAAACAAGCTTCCGAGGACTGGTTTCTGGCATTACAGCCGTCTTCAGCCTGGCTTGCTTGAATCCAGTAGCAAAGTGAGCAAGGGACTCACGTCTGAGCATACCCTGCCGCACTTATGGCGGCCAAAAGCGGTACAAAAGTGGGTGATGATGGACGGAGCATCTGAATCAATCAAACACTCACACCCAGTCAAAAGATCTGGGTTTAATCCATCACCGTTCTTTAGCCCACTCTGCCACCCCAGTGCAGACATGGCTATATGCAAATCAGTCTGACCCTGTGCCTCATGGGAACAGTCCAGCCCAAACTGCCTAGCCATGTCTTCCCTGGACCTGAAACAAGCTTCCGAGGACCGGTTTCTGGCATTCCAGCCGTCTTCAGCCCGGCTTGCTTGAATCCAGTGGCAAAGTGAGCAAGGGACTCACGTCTGAGCTTACCCTGCTGCACTTATGGCAGCCAAAAGCGGTACAAAAGGGGGTGATGGTGGACGGAGCATCTGAATCAATCAAACACTCACACCCAGTCAAAACATCTGGGTTTAATCCATCACCGTTCTTTAGCCCACTCTGCCACCCCAGTTCAGACATGGCTATATGCAAATCAGTC
Source organism: Lissotriton helveticus (assembly GCF_964261635.1). NCBI lineage: Eukaryota > Metazoa > Chordata > Amphibia > Caudata > Salamandridae > Lissotriton > Lissotriton helveticus. The sequence goes on from NC_136067.1 coordinate 1,473,737,132, forward strand.
TGACCCTGTGCCTCATGGGAACAGTGCAGCCCGAACTGCCTAGCCATTTCTTCCCTGGACCGGAAACAAGCTTCCGAGGACCGGTTTCTGGCATTCCAGCCGTCTTCAGCCCGGCTTGCTTGAATCCAGTGGCAAAGTGAGCAAGGGACTCACGTCTGAGCATACCCTGCCGCACTTATGGCGGCCAAAAGCGGTACAAAAGGGGGTGATGATGGACGGAGCATCTGAATCAATCAAACACTCACACCCAGTCAAAAGATCTGGGTTTAATCCATCACCGTACTTTAGCCCACTCTGCCACCCCAGTTCAGACATGGCTATATGCAAATCAGTCTGACCCTGTGCCTCATGGGAACAGTCCAGCCCGAACTGCCTAGCCATGTCTTCCCTGGACCGGAAACAAGCTGCCGAGGACCGGTTTCTGGCATTCCAGCCGTCTTCAGCCCGGCTTGCTTGAATCCAGTGGCAAAGTGAGCAAGGGACTCACGTCTGAGCATACCCTGCCGCACTTATGGCGGCCAAAAGCGGTACAAAAGGGGGTGATGATGGACGGAGCATCTGACTCAATCAAACACTCACACCCAGTCAAAAGATCTGGGTTTAATCCATCACCGTTCTTTAGCCCACTCTGCCACCCCAGTTCAGACATGGCTATATGCAAATCAGTCTGACCCTGTGCCTCATGGGAACAGTCCAGCCCGAACTGCCTAGCCATGTCTTCCCTGGACCGGAAGCAAGCTTCCGAGGACCGGTTTCTGGCATTCCAGCCGTCTTCAGCCCGGCTTTCTTGAATCCAGTGGCAAAGTGCGCAAGGGACTCACGTCTGAGCATACCCTGCCGCACTTATGGCGGCCAAAAGCGGTACAAAAGGGGGTGATGTTGGACGGAGCATCTGAATCAATCAAACACTCACACCCAGTCAAAAGATCTGGGTTTAATCCATCACCGTTCTTTAGCCCACTCTGCCACCCCAGTCCAGACATGGCTATATGCAAATCAGTCTGACCCTGTGCCTCATGGGAACAGTCCAGCCCGAACTGCCTAGCCATGTCTTCCCTGGACCGGAAACAAGCTTCCGAGAACCGGTTTCTGGCATTCCAGCCGTCTTCAGCCCGGCTTGCTTGAATCCAGTGGCAAAGTAAGCAAGGGACTCACGTCTGAGCATACCCTGCCGCACTTATGGCGGCCAAAAGCGGTACAAAAGGGGGTGATGATGGACGGAGCATCTGAATCAATCAAACACTCACACCCAGTCAAAAGATCTGGGTTTAATCCATCACCGTTCTTTAGCCCACTCTGCCACCCCAGTTCAGACATGGCTATATGCAAATCAGTCTGACCCTGTGCCTCATGGGAACAGTCCAGCCCGAATTGCCTAGCCATGTCTTCCCTGGACCGGAAAAAAGCTTCCGAGGACCGGTTTCTGGCATTCCAGCCGTCTTCAACCCGGCTTGCTTGAATCTAGTGGCAAAGTGAGCAAGGGACTCACGTCTGAGCATACCCTGCCGCACTTATGGCGGCCAAAAGCGGTACAAAAGGAAGTGATGATGGACGGAGCATCTGAATCAATCAAACACTCACACCCAGTCAAAAGATCTGGGTTTAATCCATCACCGTTCTTTAGCCCACTCTGCCGCCCCAGATCAGACATGGCTATATGCAAATCAGTCTGACCCTGTGCCTCATGGGAACAGTCCAGCCCGAACTGCCTAGCCATGTCTTCCCTGGACCGGAAACAAGCTTCCGAGGACCTGTTTCTGGCATTCCAGCCGTCTTCAGCCCGGCTTGCTTGAATCCAGTGGCAAAGTGAGCAAGGGACTCACGTCTGAGCATACCCTGCCGCACTTATGGCGGCCAAAAGCGGTACAAAAGGGGGTGATGATGGACAGAGCATCTGAATCAATCAAACACTCACACCCAGTCAAAAGATCTGGGTTTAATCCATCACCGTTCTTTAGCCCACACTGCCACCCCAGTTCAGACATGGCTATATGCAAATCAGTCTGACCCTGTGCCTCATGGGAACAGTCCAGCCCGAACTGCCTAGCCATGTCTTCCCTGGACCGGAAACAAGCTTCCGAGGACCGGTTTCTGGCATTCCAGCCGTCTTCAGCCCGGCTTGCTTGAATCCAGTGGCAAAGTGAGCAAGGGACTCACGTCTGAGCTTACCCTGCCGCACTTATGGCGGCCAAAAGCGGTACAAAAGGGGGTGATGGTGGACGGAGCATCTGAATCAATCAAACACTCACACCCAGTCAAAACATCTGGGTTTAATCCATCACCGTTCTTTAGCCCACTCTGCCACCCCAGTTCAGACATGGCTATATGCAAATCAGTCTGACCCTGTGCCTCATGGGAACAGTCCAGCCCGAACTGCCTAGCCATGCCTTCCCTGGACCGGTAACAAGCTTCCGAGGACCGGTTTCTGGCATTCCAGCCGTCTTCAGCCCGGCTTGCTTGAATCCAGTGGCAAAGTGAGCAAGGGACTCACGTCTGAGCATACCCTGCCGCACTTATGGCGGCCAAAAGCGGTACAATAGGGGGTGATGATGGACGGAGCATCTGATTCAATCAAACACTCACACCTAGTCAAAAGATCTGGGTTTAAACCATCACCGTTCTTTAGCCCACTCTGCCACCCCAGTTCAGACATGGCTATATGCAAATCAGTCTGACCCTGTGCCTTATGGGAACAGTGCAGCCCGAACTGCCTAGCCATTTCTTCCCTGGACCGGAAACAAGCTTCCGAGGACCGGTTTCTGGCATTCCAGCCGTCTTCAGCCCGGCTTGCTTGAATCCAGTGGCAAAGTGAGCAAGGGACTCACGTCTGAGCATACCCTGCCGCACTTATGGCGGCCAAAAGCGGTACAAAAGGGGGTGATGATGGACGGAGCATCTGACTCAATCAAACACTCACACCCAGTCAAAAGATCTGGGTTTAATCCATCACCGTTCTTTAGCCCACTCTGCCACCCCAGTTCAGACATGGCTATATGCAAATCAGTCTGACCCTGTGCCTCATGGGAACAGTCCAGCCCGAACTGCCTAGCTATGTCTTCCCTGGACCGGAAGCAAGCTTCCGAGGACCGGTTTCTGGCATTCCAGCCGTCTTCAGCCCGGCTTGCTTGAATCCAGTGGCAAAGTGAGCAAGGGACTCACGTCTGAGCATACCCTGCCGCACTTATGGTGGCCAAAAGCGGTACAAAAAGGGGGTGATGATAGACGGAGCATCTGAATCAATCAAACTCTCACACCCAGTCAACAGATCTGGGTTTAATCCATCACCGTTCTTTAGCCCACTCTGCCACCCCAGTTCAGACATGGCTATATGCAAATCAGTCTGACCCTGTGCCTCATGGGAACAGTCCAGCCCGAACTGCCTAGCCATGTCTTCCCTGGACCGGAAACAAGCTTCCGAGGACCGGTTTCTGGCATTCCAGCCGTCTTCAGCCCGGCTTGCTTGAATCCAGTGGCAAAGTGAGCAAGGGACTCACAACTGAGCATACCCTGCCGCACTTATGGCGGCCAAAAGCGGTACAAAAGGGCGTGATGATGGACGGAGCATCTGAATCAATCAAACACTCACACCCAGTCAAAAGATCTGGGTTTAATCCATCACCGTTCTTTAGCCCACTCTGCCACCCCAGTTCAGACATGGCTATATGCAAATCAGTCTGACCCTGTGCCTCATGGGAACAGTCCAGCCCGAACTGCCTAGCCATGTCTTCCCTGGGCCGGAAACAAGCTTCCGAGGACTGGTTTCTGGCATTACAGCCGTCTTCAGCCTGGCTTGCTTGAATCCAGTGGCAAAGTGAGCAAGGGACTCACGTCTGAGCATACCCTGCCGCACTTATGGCGGCCAAAAGCGGTACAAAAGGGGGTGATGATGGACAGAGCATCTGAATCAATCAAACACTCACACCCAGTCAAAAGATCTGGGTTTGATCCATCACTGTTCTTTAGCCCACTCTGCCACCCCAGTTCAGACATGGCTATATGCAAATCAGTCTGACCCTGTGCCTCATGGGAACAGTCCAGCCCAAACTGCCTAGCCATGTTTTCCCTGGACCGGAAACAAGCTTCCGAGAACCGGTTTCTGGCATTCCAGCCGTCTTCAGCCCGGCTTGCTTGAATGCAGTGGCAAAGTGAGCAAGGGACTCACGTCTGAGCATACCCTGCCGCACTTATGGCGGCCAAAAGCGGTACAAAAGGGGGTGATGATGGACGGAGCATCTGAATCAATCAAACACTCACACCCAGTCAAAAGATCTGGGTTTAATCCATCACCGTTCTTTAGCCCACTCTGCCACCCCAGTTCAGACATGGCTATATGCAAATCAGTCTGACCCCGTGCCTCATGGGAACAGTCCAGCCCGAACTGCCTAGCCATGTCTTCCCTGGACCTGAAACAAGCTTCCGAGGACCGGTTTCTGGCATTCCAGCCGTCTTCAGCCCGGCTTGCTTGAATCCAGTGGCAAAGTGAGCAAGGGACTCACGTCTGAGCTTACCCTGCCGCACTTATGGCGGCCAAAAGCGGTACAAAAGGGGGTGATGGTGGACGGAGCATCTGAATCAATCAAACACTCACACCCAGTCAAAACATCTGGGTTTAATCCATCACCGTTCTTTAGCCCACTCTGCCACCCCAGTTCAGACATGGCTATATGCAAATCAGTCTGACCCTGTGCCTCATGGGAACAGTCCAGCCCGAACTGCCTAGCCATGTCTTCCCTGGACCGGAAGCAAGCTTCCGAGGACCGGTTTCTGGCATTCCAGCCGTCTTCAGCCCGGCTTGCTTGAATCCAGTGGCAAAGTGAGCAAGGGACTCACGTCTGAGCATACCCTGCCGCACTTATGGTGGCCAAAAGCGGTACAAAAATGGGGTGATGATAGACGGAGCATCTGAATCAATCAAACTCTCACACCCAGTCAACAGATCTGGGTTTAATCCATCACCGTTCTTTAGCCCACTCTGCCACCCCAGTTCAGACATGGCTATATGCAAATCAGTCTGACCCTGTGCCTCATGGGAACAGTCCAGCCCGAACTGCCTAGCCATGTCTTCCCTGGACCGGAAACAAGCTTCCGAGGACCGGTTTCTGGCATTCCAGCCGTCTTCAGCCCGGCTTGCTTGAATCCAGTGGCAAAGTGAGCAAGGGACTCACGTCTGAGCTTACCCTGCCGCACTTATGGCGGCCAAAAGCGGTACAAAAGGGGGTGATGGTGGACGGAGCATCTGAATCAATCAAACACTCACACCCAGTCAAAACATCTGGGTTTAATCCATCACCGTTCTTTAGCCCACTCTGCCACCCCAGTTCAGACATGGCTATATGCAAATCAGTCTGACCCTGTGCCTCATGGGAACAGTCCAGCCCGAACTGCCTAGCCATGTCTTCCCTGGACCGGAAGCAAGCTTCCGAGGACCGGTTTCTGGCATTCCAGCCGTCTTCAGCCCGGCTTGCTTGAATCCAGTGGCAAAGTGAGCAAGGGACTCACGTCTGAGCATACCCTGCCGCACTTATGGTGGCCAAAAGCGGTACAAAAATGGGGTGATGATAGACGGAGCATCTGAATCAATCAAACTCTCACACCCAGTCAACAGATCTGGGTTTAATCCATCACCGTTCTTTAGCCCACTCTGCCACCCCAGTTCAGACATGGCTATATGCAAATCAGTCTGACCCTGTGCCTCATGGGAACAGTCCAGCCCGAACTGCCTAGCCATGTCTTCCCTGGACCGGAAACAAGCTTCCGAGGACCGGTTTCTGGCATTCCAGCCGTCTTCAGCCCGGCTTGCTTGAATCCAGTGGCAAAGTGAGCAAGGGACTCACAACTGAGCATACCCTGCCGCACTTATGGCGGCCAAAAGCGGTACAAAAGGGCGTGATGATGGACGGAGCATCTGAATCAATCAAACACTCACACCCAGTCAAAAGATCTGGGTTTAATCCATCACCGTTCTTTAGCCCACTCTGCCACCCCAGTTCAGACATGGCTATATGCAAATCAGTCTGACCCTGTGCCTCATGGGAACAGTCCAGCCCGAACTGCCTAGCCATGTCTTCCCTGGGCCGGAAACAAGCTTCCGAGGACTGGTTTCTGGCATTACAGCCGTCTTCAGCCTGGCTTGCTTGAATCCAGTAGCAAAGTGAGCAAGGGACTCACGTCTGAGCATACCCTGCCGCACTTATGGCGGCCAAAAGCGGTACAAAAGTGGGTGATGATGGACGGAGCATCTGAATCAATCAAACACTCACACCCAGTCAAAAGATCTGGGTTTAATCCATCACCGTTCTTTAGCCCACTCTGCCACCCCAGTGCAGACATGGCTATATGCAAATCAGTCTGACCCTGTGCCTCATGGGAACAGTCCAGCCCAAACTGCCTAGCCATGTCTTCCCTGGACCTGAAACAAGCTTCCGAGGACCGGTTTCTGGCATTCCAGCCGTCTTCAGCCCGGCTTGCTTGAATCCAGTGGCAAAGTGAGCAAGGGACTCACGTCTGAGCTTACCCTGCTGCACTTATGGCAGCCAAAAGCGGTACAAAAGGGGGTGATGGTGGACGGAGCATCTGAATCAATCAAACACTCACACCCAGTCAAAACATCTGGGTTTAATCCATCACCGTTCTTTAGCCCACTCTGCCACCCCAGTTCAGACATGGCTATATGCAAATCAGTCTGACCCTGTGCCTCATGGGAACAGTGCAGCCCGAACTGCCTAGCCATTTCTTCCCTGGACCGGAAACAAGCTTCCGAGGACCGGTTTCTGGCATTCCAGCCGTCTTCAGCCCGGCTTGCTTGAATCCAGTGGCAAAGTGAGCAAGGGACTCACGTCTGAGCATACCCTGCCGCACTTATGGCGGCCAAAAGCGGTACAAAAGGGGGTGATGATGGACGGAGCATCTGAATCAATCAAACACTCACACCCAGTCAAAAGATCTGGGTTTAATCCATCACCGTACTTTAGCCCACTCTGCCACCCCAGTTCAGACATGGCTATATGCAAATCAGTCTGACCCTGTGCCTCATGGGAACAGTCCAGCCCGAACTGCCTAGCCATGTCTTCCCTGGACCGGAAACAAGCTGCCGAGGACCGGTTTCTGGCATTCCAGCCGTCTTCAGCCCGGCTTGCTTGAATCCAGTGGCAAAGTGAGCAAGGGACTCACGTCTGAGCATACCCTGCCGCACTTATGGCGGCCAAAAGCGGTACAAAAGGGGGTGATGATGGACGGAGCATCTGACTCAATCAAACACTCACACCCAGTCAAAAGATCTGGGTTTAATCCATCACCGTTCTTTAGCCCACTCTGCCACCCCAGTTCAGACATGGCTATATGCAAATCAGTCTGACCCTGTGCCTCATGGGAACAGTCCAGCCCGAACTGCCTAGCCATGTCTTCCCTGGACCGGAAGCAAGCTTCCGAGGACCGGTTTCTGGCATTCCAGCCGTCTTCAGCCCGGCTTTCTTGAATCCAGTGGCAAAGTGCGCAAGGGACTCACGTCTGAGCATACCCTGCCGCACTTATGGCGGCCAAAAGCGGTACAAAAGGGGGTGATGTTGGACGGAGCATCTGAATCAATCAAACACTCACACCCAGTCAAAAGATCTGGGTTTAATCCATCACCGTTCTTTAGCCCACTCTGCCACCCCAGTCCAGACATGGCTATATGCAAATCAGTCTGACCCTGTGCCTCATGGGAACAGTCCAGCCCGAACTGCCTAGCCATGTCTTCCCTGGACCGGAAACAAGCTTCCGAGAACCGGTTTCTGGCATTCCAGCCGTCTTCAGCCCGGCTTGCTTGAATCCAGTGGCAAAGTAAGCAAGGGACTCACGTCTGAGCATACCCTGCCGCACTTATGGCGGCCAAAAGCGGTACAAAAGGGGGTGATGATGGACGGAGCATCTGAATCAATCAAACACTCACACCCAGTCAAAAGATCTGGGTTTAATCCATCACCGTTCTTTAGCCCACTCTGCCACCCCAGTTCAGACATGGCTATATGCAAATCAGTCTGACCCTGTGCCTCATGGGAACAGTCCAGCCCGAATTGCCTAGCCATGTCTTCCCTGGACCGGAAAAAAGCTTCCGAGGACCGGTTTCTGGCATTCCAGCCGTCTTCAACCCGGCTTGCTTGAATCTAGTGGCAAAGTGAGCAAGGGACTCACGTCTGAGCATACCCTGCCGCACTTATGGCGGCCAAAAGCGGTACAAAAGGAAGTGATGATGGACGGAGCATCTGAATCAATCAAACACTCACACCCAGTCAAAAGATCTGGGTTTAATCCATCACCGTTCTTTAGCCCACTCTGCCGCCCCAGATCAGACATGGCTATATGCAAATCAGTCTGACCCTGTGCCTCATGGGAACAGTCCAGCCCGAACTGCCTAGCCATGTCTTCCCTGGACCGGAAACAAGCTTCCGAGGACCTGTTTCTGGCATTCCAGCCGTCTTCAGCCCGGCTTGCTTGAATCCAGTGGCAAAGTGAGCAAGGGACTCACGTCTGAGCATACCCTGCCGCACTTATGGCGGCCAAAAGCGGTACAAAAGGGGGTGATGATGGACAGAGCATCTGAATCAATCAAACACTCACACCCAGTCAAAAGATCTGGGTTTAATCCATCACCGTTCTTTAGCCCACACTGCCACCCCAGTTCAGACATGGCTATATGCAAATCAGTCTGACCCTGTGCCTCATGGGAACAGTCCAGCCCGAACTGCCTAGCCATGTCTTCCCTGGACCGGAAACAAGCTTCCGAGGACCGGTTTCTGGCATTCCAGCCGTCTTCAGCCCGGCTTGCTTGAATCCAGTTCAGAAAAGGGGTTGGTGATGGACAGAGCATCTGAGTTAAACAGAACACTCATACCCAGTCAAAAGATCAGGGCTTCATCCATCACCGTTTTTTAGCTCACTGCACCATCCCAGTTCAGAACCTGGCTACATGCAAATTAGTCTGTCCCTGGCCCAGTGCATCATGGGAACAGGGCAGACCAAACTACCAAGCCAATTCTTTACTGGAAAGGAAACAAGCTTCCGGGGACCGGTTTCTGGCATTGCAGCCGTCTTCGGCCCGGCTTGCTTGAATCCTAATGGTGCAGTGAGCAAGGGACTCACATCTGAGCATACCCTGCCACTCCATCAAGCCCTGATCTGTTGACTGGGTAGGAGTGTTCTGATTAACTCAGATACTCTGTCCATCACCACCCCCTTTTTGTAATGCTTGAATCCAGTGGCAAAGTGAGCAAGGGACTCACGTCTGAGCATAACGTGCCGCACTTATGGCGGCCAAAAGCGGTACAAAAGGGGGTGATGATGGACGGAGCATCGGAATCAATCAAAACACTCACACCCAGTCAAAAGATCTGGGTTTAATCCATCACCGTTCTTTAGCCCACTCTGACTGGGGTGAATGTATGACATTGTTCTACATTCTGTCCATCAACTGTGTTTTTTGCAATTTCACCCCGAGTTGGCTGGGGATGCTCAGACGTGAGTCCCAGGCTCTCCACACCACTGGAGTCAAGCTATCCAGGCTGATGAAGGCTGATAGCCAGAAACCGGTCCTTGGATGCTTGATTCCGGTCTGGGAAAGACATGGCTTGGTAGTTCGGACTGGACTGTTCCCATGAGGCACAGGGTCAGAGCTGATTTGCATATAGCCAGTGCCTAACCCAGGGTGGTGTGGAGTGCACAAAAACGATGGATTTAGGCCCAGATCCTTGTACTGGGGTGAATGTATGACATTGTTCTACATTCTGTCTATCACCTGTGTTTTTTGTAATTTCACCCCGAGTGGGCTGGGGATGCTCAGACGTGAGTCCCAGGTTCTCCACACCACTGGAGTCAAGCTATCCAGGCTGATGAAAGCTGATAGCCAGAAACCGGTCCTTGGATGCTTGATTCCGGTCTGGGAAAGACATGGCTTGGTAGTTCGGACTGGACTGTTCCCATGAGGCACAGGGTCAGAGCTGATTTGCATATAGCCAGTGTCTAACCCAGGGTGGTGTGGAGTGCAAAAAAACGATGGATTTAGGTCCAGATCCTTGTACTGGGGTGAATGTATGACATTGTTCTACATACTGTCCATCAACTGTGTTTTTTGCAATTTCACCCCGAGTGGGCTGGGGATGCTCAGACGTGAGTCCCAGGTTCTCCACACCACTGGAGTCAAGCTATCCAGGCTGATGAAGGCTGATAGACAGAAACCGGTCCTTGGATGCTTGATTCCGGTCTGGGAAAGACATGGCTTGGTAGTTCGGACTGGACTGTTCCCATGAGGCACAGGGTCAGAGCTGATTTGCATATAGCCAGTGTCTAACCCAGGGTGGTGTGGAGTGCAAAAAAATGATGGATTTAGGCCCAGATCCTTGTACTGGGGTGAATGTATGACATTGTTCTACATTCTGTCCATCAACTGTGCTTTTTGCAATTTCACCCCGAGTGGGCTGGGGATGCTCAGACGTGAGTCCCAGGCTCTCCACACCACTGGAGTCAAGCTATCCAGGCTGATGAAGGCTAATAGCCAGAAACCGGTCCTTGGATGCTTGATTCCGGTCTGGGAAAGACATGGCTTGGTAGTTCGGACTGGACTGTTCCTATGAGGCACAGGGTCAGAGCTGATTTTCATATAGCCAGTGCCTAACCCAGGGTGGTGTGGAGTGCAAAAAAACGATGGATTTAGGCCCAGATCCTTGTACTGGGGTGAATGCATGACATTGTTCTACATTCTGTCTATCAACTGTGTTTTTTGTAATTTCACCCCGAGTGGGCTGGGGATGCTCAGACGTGAGTCCCAGGTTCTCCACACCACTGAAGTCAAGCTATCCAGGCTGATGAAAGCTGATAGCCAGAAACCGGTCCTTTGATGCTTGATTCCGGTCTGGGAAAGACATGGCTTGGTAGTTCGGACTGGACTGTTCCCATTAGGCACAGGGTCAGAGCTGATTTGCATATAGCCAGTGTCTAACCCAGGGTGGTGTGGAGTGCAAAAAAACGATGGATTTAGGCCCAGATCCTTGTACTGGGGTGAATGTATGACATTGTTCTACATTCTGTCCATCAACTGTGTTTTTTGCAATTTCACCCCGAGTGGGCTGGGGATGCTCAGACGTGAGTCCCAGGTTCTCCACACCACTGGAGTCAAGCTATCCAGGCTGATGAAGGCTGATAGCCAGAAACCGGTCCTTGGATGCTTGATTCCGGTCTGGGAAAGACATGGCTTGGTAGTTCGGACTGGACTGTTCCCATGAGGCACAGGGTCAGAGCTGATTTGCATATAGCCAGTGCCTAACCCAGGGTGGTGTGGAGTGCACAAAAACGACGGATTTAGGCCCAGATCCTTGTACTGGGGTGAATGTATGACATTGTTCTACATTCTGTCTATAAACTGTGTTTTTTGTAATTTCACCCCGAGTGGGCTGGGGATGCTCAGACGTGAGTCCCAGGTTCTCCACACCACTGGAGTCAAGCTATCCAGGCTGATGAAAGCTGATAGCCAGAAACCGGTCCTTTGATGCTTGATTCCGGTCTGGGAAAGACATGGCTTGGTAGTTCGGACTCGACTGTTCCCATGAGGCACAGGGTCAGATCTGATTTGCATATAGCCAGTGTCTAACCCAGGGTGGTGTGGAGTGCAAAAAAACGATGGATTTAGGCCCAGATCCTTGTACTGGGGTGAATGTATCACATTGTTCTACATTCTGTCCATCAACTGTGTTTTTTGCAATTTCACCCCAAGTGGGCTGGGGATGCTCAGACGTGAGTCCCAGGTTCTCCACACCACTGGAGTCAAGCTATCCAGGCTGATGAAGGCTGATAGCCAGAAACCAGTCCTTGGATGCTTGATTCCGGTCTGGGAAAGACATGGCTTGGTAGTTCGGACTGGACTGTTCCCATGAGGCACAGGGTCAGAGCTGATTTGCATATAGCCAGTGTCTAACCCAGGGTGGTGTGGAGTGCAAAAAAACGATGGATTTAGGCCCAGATCCTTGTACTGGGGTGAATGTATGACATTGTTCTACATTCTGTCCATCAACTGCTTTTTGCAATTTCACCCCGAGTGGGCTGGGGATGCTCAGACGTGAGTCCCAGGCTCTCCACACCACTGGAGTCAAGCTATCCAGGCTGATAAAGGCTGATATCCAGAAACCGGTCCTTGGATGCTTGATTCTGGTCTGGGAAAGACATGACTTGGTAGTTCGGACTGGACTGTTCCCATGAGGCACAGGGTCAGAGCTGATTTGCATATAGCCAGTGTCTAACCCAGGGTGGTGTGGAGTGCAAAAAAACGATGGATTTAGGCCCAGATCCTTGTACTGGGGTGAATGTATGACATTGTTCTACATTCTGTCCATCAACTGTGTTTTTTGCAATTTTACCCCGAGTGGGCTGGGGATGCTCAGACGTGAGTCCCAGGCTCTCCACACCACTGGAGTCAAGCTATCCAGGCTGATGAAGGCTGATAGCCAGAAACCGGTCCTTGGATGCTTGATTCCGGTCTGGGAAAGAAATGGCTTGGTAGTTCGGACTGGACTGTTCCCATGAGGCACAGGGTCAGAGCTGATTTGCATATAGCCAGTGTCTAACCAAGGGTGGTGTGGAGTGCAAAAAAACGATGGATTTAGGCCCAGATCCTTGTACTGGGGTGAATGTGTGACATTGTTCTACATTCTGTCCATCAACTGTGTTTTTTGCATTTTAACTCAGGGCCAATAGTACACAGGTTGTCTCAACTGTCCTTAAGAGATAGCAAAGGTAGAACCGAAGGCTTGTGATTGACAGCGCTGATGAAAGGGCAATGATGGTTGGACGACTCTACACTGTCCCAATATTCCACCTGTGGACCCTTGAGAAGAAGGCCGCCAAGAGGCTGCACTGTACCACTATCCCATATGTGGGGCCTGTAGGCCATCAGAAGACGATGGAGGGAGCCTGGTTGCCAGGCCAGGCTTTATTGCAGGAGCCACCCTCCATATAAGTGCCTCAGTCCAAAATATAAATACACCTAACAAGCCTATTCAGGAAAGAAAACTTGAGAGTTGGCTGCACAGTCAAGGATGTCACATCAGGAAAGAAAGTTAAGTCTGTGGACAAGCTTGTGGCCAATATCTAATCAGGAGACGTCTCTTGCTGCAGTGGCAAAACAAAAAATAATGGAGCCCCCTCACAGAATGTGAAAAGGAACCACTGAGTCTCCTATATATCACACAAATTCATTGGCCGTGGCCTAGATGGGGGACCTCCTCGAGGGCTGAGCGGCTCCAGAAGGGTCGTGCTGTGGCTTGCGTTATGTCCATGTGATTTGCGGGGGCTCTCTCCTCTGGTGAACTGCTAATATTGATTTCTGCCCAAGAAGACCCAATAGGCAGACTCCTTTAGGAAGTAATATTCATACATGCTAACATTATTTAAAAAATCTCCTTTGAAATTGTGAACTCCTGATACTTTCAATATAGTGACTCTCGATGTAGTGGCTGCAATTTAGTAACTTCTGATGTAATGGCATGCAAACTAATGACACACAATCCGCCTGGGTATCTTGCAATTAAATAATCTTTGCACAGATGCTTTGGGTTCTCTGCAAGAAGAAACTCACTAAGATGTCCCAAAAATTCTGTGAAAGCTTCACAACAAGGGCTAAATGAAGAGGGAAGGATCCCAGGACTGGAATAGCCACTGATAGGCGTTGTGAGCCTCCCTTATAAACTTGTGTCTTGGCCTCAGCCTGTGCTCTTTTTATAAAGTTTCACCTGTGCTTAAAAACTAGTGAATCCTCTTGCTGATAGGCTTTCAACCAGGAGTGTTTCAAATGTCTTGTTCTATGTTTTCCCCCTTTAAGTGACTCATTAAACCATGCAATAAAAAGTCTCACCAATATATGATAGTTATGCCCCTTTTAAGAGATCATCGAATTCTACAATGAGCTCAACATGGAACTTGGCGTGCCTTGTGGTAAATCCTTGGACATATTTCCCTGAGGGCTCTGGCTGCTGAAAGAGGCTGAATTCTTGAAGGGGAAACTATTATGAAAAATGGAGCATGACCATGGGACTATGACCCAAAAATGCAAATTCTCTCAGTAATTCACCACTCTTCAGTCAAACCTCCTGGTTTCACTCCTGATCCCAGGTAATGTCAATCCCCAGGAGGAAAAGGGGCACAATGTGGTTAACTCCAGGGATGCAAAAATACCCTTCCCAACAATGTGTCTCTCATTATGAGGGCCGTTGGGCCAGATGTAGGTAGGCAAATACCGTCCGTAACAGCTGAAAATACCAAATTTCGGCCGCTACCGACCGGAATTGGCTTCTTGAGATGTAGGAGTCAAAAATAGACCGGTTCGGTAAATACGAGTCGGTATTTTACAGACTCGGAATTTACCGAATTATGAGTTACCGAATTCTTAAATACCGAATTCCTATGTACCGAATTCTTATTTACCGAATCGGTAAATAAGAAATGGTAAAAAATGACCATTGATTTGTAGGAAACCTCAAAAATACAGAATTTCACGAAATTCGGTATTTAAGAGTCGGTATTTACCATGGAGTGAAAGCAGGTGGTAACCAGGTGCAGGCTATAAAAAAGGCCCCAAAATGCAACAGTGTGTCCAGAATGGCGGCATTCTACGTCATTGCAAGGTGGCTACGGCTACAGGCAGCAGGAGAGAGGGTATGGAGAAGGGAGGAGCAAGTCTACAGGCAGAGGATTACACTCTTCCAACTCACTGAGCCAGAGATATTGCAAAGGTACAGGCTACACCCCCAAACCATCCTGGACTTGATCAGGGACCTGCTCCCACTCCTGGAGCACCCAACACCAAAGGCGCACGCCATCCCACCCCATGTGCAGGTGCTCTGTAGCCTACACCTGCTTGCATCTGGGAGTTACCAGAGTGTGATTGCTGCGGTAGGTGGTGTGTCCCAGAGCTGCCTGTCCCGTTTCTTCAGGAAGTTCCTGGAGGCCATGATGCAGAGAATGCATCATTACATTAGCTTCCCTGACACACATGCAGAACTTGTGAAGACCAAAAATGAGTTCTATCAACTGGCACACTTCCCTCATGTCATAGGCTGTATAGATGGCACCCTCATCCCAATCTGCGCACCTGCAGCCACAGAATACATATACAGGAACCGGAAGTCAACACACTCAATCAATGTGCAGGTGATATGCAACGCTGGCAACATCATAACAGACATTGTGGCCAAATTCCCTGGGTGCACTCCTACATATTCCAGAACAGTGGGATCTACACACGCCCTGCTGCTGGAGATTTTGGGGAAGGATACCTGCTAGGTAAATAACTGTGACACACCTTGATAGTTACAGCAGATGAATGTATTTTGAGTATGTAATAAAAGAACTCTCTTTTCCACCTAGGCGATAGCGCATATGCTGTGCGGTCCTTTGTGCTCACCTCTTACCTTAATCCTTCTACCAGGAGTGAGAGGCTTTACAATGTGGCACACAGAGCAACATGCAGCATTGTAGAACGCACCTTTGGACTTCTAAAAAGCAGGTTCCCCTGCCTCCACAAGAGCGGAGGTGCATGGCAGTACACTCCTATCATCTGCTGTAAGATAATTGCGACCTGTGCCATGCTGCACAACCTTGCCACCAAGAAAGTCACAGAATTGGAAATGACATATCATGAGGACATTGATGATGGAACTGAACAGACAGAGCCTTATGCAGCAGGAGCAGCACCAGCCACAGATGGGAGACTGAGACGGGCAGAGATCACACGCAGCTATTTCTAAGTAAGTAAGTAGTTTAATAGACACTATGGCAATGTACTGATAGCACACCATACTACTTCAATGTCCGAATACCTCACAGGGCGGTCACAGGTTACATCACCCTGACATGTCCTGTGGATAGTGGGTACCATTATTGTTTGCGCCCACACCCAACAGTGCGGGATGCCCGAGGCTGGGTGGGAATGGTGGTAGTGGAGCCAGGCTCAGCAGATTGGCACCTGCTGCTTCTTCGAATGTCTGGAATGGGAGTGCTACAGCTGCTCCTGCTGGTGGTGTCCTCTGTGTCCCCCACACCTGTGTCCCCAGCGATGGCTGACTGGTTTGTCAGTAGTAGTTCCATGGCAGAGATTACTCTACCCATCCCCCTAGACAAATCCGTGCAGCAGTGCACAATGCCATCTTGCATGGCGACAGAGCGCCGACATAGCAGGGAGGTGACTGTAGAAAGCCGGTTCATGGCCTTGGTGTGTTGGCACATACACTGCCTATCCCGACGCCTCTCAGTGTGATCAGAATCTAGTTTCTCACGGAGAACCATCATGCACTGCGACATGTCCCTCATTCCCTCGGCCATGTCTTTCATGCTCTCTGCCATGGAACCAATACCCCAGTCACTGTTGCCCATCTTGGTATTTAAGTGGCGCACCTGTCTCTACACTGCTAATATTCCCTTTGCTTGCAGGCGCTGCACTTTGACCATAATGGTCTCAAGCCCACAGAAGACACCCTCTCCATCCGGAGCATCGCTTCTCTCACGTACCCTTCGGCGTCTGGCACTGGTACGCACACCTTCCGATGCAGACTGTTGCCCAGCGTTGTCTGCCTCCAGTGGATCCTTTTGTGTGTCACCCTCCCCATCATTCTCATCAGACGTCTCCAAGATTCTGAGAGGGGGCACAACATGCCTCCTTGGCCTTACCAATTCTGATGACACTGTAGTTGGTGTGGGGACGAGTGCTGGTTGGTCCTGCTGTGGTGAGTCATACAGCAGAGGTGACAAAGGCTGTGCTGTGGTGGGTCGCTCTGGTGTTGTTGCTGCCTGTGCTGTGGGTGGCGGATCAGTGCTTTGCCCTGTACTTGTGCCTGCGTCATCATTCCTCTCCGTTTGCGGTGCCCTCTCCTTCCTGTCCTGCGCTATTCTGCGCGATGATTCTCCTGTGGACAGATATGGACATTGGGTCAGTGGTGATGTACACCTGTGTGTCATTATTAAATCACATTCCTGTCACACAATTGCATAGTCCTCAACTGCTTCTGGATGTAGTGTGTGGAATGCCTTGCTGATTTCTGTGATGAATGTAGTGAAGTATGTTTCTCTGACTACGTCTACCATGATGCGTTGCAGGTAAATCCAAAAACCTGTACTGGAGTGTGATACACACAACCACAATGGGGAAGGGGGACAGGGAAGGGGTGAGGATTGATGTCCATGCAGCTTACCTTGTTTTTTTGCAGCTCTGGCTGAACTGTCGGCATCCCTAATCCCATGGACACTCTCTGGCTCCAGGGTGGACTTCACCAGCTGCTCCAGGTCTGTTAGTGGAGGTGCCCGGTTCCTTCCTCCACCTGTGGCACTGGCTTCTTTTTTCTGTGCTGCCAGCCTTTTTTTGGTTATGATCCTCAGATCATACCACCTTTTTGTCAGGTCATCAATCTCTCTTGTTGTGACCCAGATGGCATTCACCTTGGACTGGATCCCCAGCCAGGTGTTTCTCTTCACAGACTCTGCAACATGCAGAGACTGCTTACCAAACAGCTGGGTGTGGTGTCTCACAACTTCCTCCACCAGCACCTGCAGTTCAGCTGTGCTGAATTTGAGTTTCCTTTTGCGCTCAGATCCATCCCTCTGTGATTCCTGGGTCTCCATTGTGCAGTTCAGCTCAGCTCAGGGCAGCCAGTTCCCCAGTGTCTCACAGCTCTCCTGAATGTTCAGTTCCTCTGCACCTGCATGGGTGTGGCCACTTCTTGGTAGTGGGGTGGGGTAGATGCATATGATTGGTTGATTCCTCTGTTGCTTTGTTGTGGGGTGTGGTGGATGATCCTGATTGGTTGACAGGCTCAATTGGGTGTATTTTGTATTTCCGATTCGGTATTTACCGATTCGGTAAATACGGAATCGGTAAATACCGATTCGGTGATTCCCATTCATTCCTATGGGCCTGGAGGCCCATAGGGATGAATGGGTATTACCGAATTTGTATTTACCGATTTGGTATTTACCGAACCGGTAAATACCGAATCGGAGATTCCGAATTTTACCGAATCAGAAATTTTTACCGATTATTTACCTACATCCCATTTTCCAATTCTGAAATACCAAATCAGTAATATTCGGTATTTTAGAGTCGGTAAAATGGGATTACCTACACCTGGCCCTTTGTGTTTTGGCTAACGTTAGATCTGGCATCTTTGGCATGGTTTTCCCTCTAACTTTTTGCCTTCATCTCTTTTATTTTTCTGACTTCATTTTTGCTGGCTTTAGGACTCTATACACTTTACCATTCCTAACCAGTGTTAAAGTGCTTTCACTCTCTCCTTAAAACATGGTTGATTTGGTTAATGCCAAATGGCATCGTTTATTTGCTTGTAAGTCCCTAGTAAAGTGGCACTATCTGTGCCCATGGCTTGTAAACTAAACACTACTAGGAGGCCTGCATCACTGGTTGTGCCACCCACGTAAGTAGCATTGAAAAACTTGTCTTAGGCCTGCCATTGCAGCCTGTGTGTGTAGTTTTAAGCTTGCATTTCTACCTGGCAAAATAAACCTTTTGACAAACCCCAAACTTTCTTTTTAAACATGTAAAATCACTCCCTGGGTAGGTCCTGGAAAGCGTAGCGAGCAGGGTGCAGTGCATTTACAACGTTGGACATGCAATTTCAAGGTTTACATGTCCTGGTAGTGAAAAACTCTTAAATTGTTTTTTCTCTACAGCAAGGCCTACCTCTTCCATAGGATTGCATTGCAGTTATTTTATGTCAATTCATAAGCTGTAGTTTCCAAATTGAAGAAGGTAACCAGTTCATGTTTGGTGTCTTTGGAATGGTAATGAAAAATCCTCTCTCATGATAAAGTTAGATTTTAAATTTCAATTTTGAAAATGCCTTGGTTAGAAAGTTGGCATTTTCTTGCCTCAGCTATTTGGTGTCTGTAGACTGTCTCTGGATCTTATGGCTGGGTGTAGTTGACAGCTGAGCTTTGTGTGCTCCTGCTAGGCAGCCACGTACAATAGGGACTTTAGGTGTGGTGGATGGGCCATCATTGGCAGAATGGGAGGGAGAAGCTAGGCCAGCACTACGTACATTTGAATACGCTTTGTCCTGCCTCCACACAAAGGGCTACGTACCCTGTGTAGTTAGGCTGGAGCCAGGGCACGGACAGTAGGGCCACTGTGACCTTGAAAGGTATTCATAAAGAATCTTTTCCGATTTCAAACGCATAACTGGGTATAAATATTGGATCTCAGACACCAACTCTTCAATACACTTCTGGACCTGTTGATACTCTGCCAGGAAGAAAGACTGCTGTGCTGTTGTGAGGACAGACACTCTGCTGGACTACTGCTCTGAAGGTCTGCTGCCTTGCCTGGAAGACAAGGACTGAACCTGCATCGATTGAACCTAGAACCTCAAAGTGACTTCAAGTGCTAGTTGGCTGGCCTCCTGACTAGAGCCTCAAGATCAGAAGGCTCCAACAACGTAAATCCCAGCACTTGACACTACATCTGTGAGGCTACTCTGCCAAGTGGTGCCACCCCTGTCCTGGACCTTTGGGAGTGGGTCTGGGGTGCTCCACCTGCCCCTGTGGAGCCAGCAGGACTGATACAACCTGTCTGAGGCCCAGTGCAACCCTGAACAGCAGCAACACATTGCAACAGCTGTGTGGGTCTCTTCTGTTGCAAAGTCCCACAAGGCACTTATTAGAACCGGTAATGTGCGACACACCCTGAGAGCACACCCTCACATCCCTCATCAATGTTAGCCTCTGTGATGAAGCCTGACTCAGCATTGCGGCCTTACAGCTCCTTGGAACCGCCTCATTGCCTGAACTGTGGGACACATACTTGATGCATCGCAAGCCCTCACCAACGGGTATCAAGACGATGACACAGGACCTCGCACCACAGCCTTGCAACATCTTGGAACTGACGCATCACTTCGGCTATGCAACACATTTTTATGCAGACACTTGCAATGCTCTGCTGCAAGGATCTGAGGGCCAGATGTATGATTGCAGGCCCTTAAAAATGAAATTGAAACTGAAAACTTTCATTTTTCTGCATTTTCTGCATAAAAAAAACTGTTTTATATAAAAAGCAGTTCCAGACATGGTGGTCTGCTGACCCCAGCAGGCCACCATCCCTGGGAGTGCTAGCCATTCCCAATGCTGTAGCAAATTGAGCTTGCCTCGTGAATATTGATTAGCCATGCAATTTGCAACCTAATTGGATATTGCTAACAGTATCGATGACACTGTTGTACATTGCATTTTGAGACGTGCAAATTGCGTGTAGGAAAGCGACGCAATTTGCAAGTCGCAAAACACAAGCGTCGTTCATCTGGCCCTGGATGTACTATCTGATATCACTTTGGGGCCTTCTCATGGATTACACTCAGTGATACCATATTGGGTCTAGTCAGTATCTTTTACTCAACCATATCTCAACCCTGGGTAGCTGTGGCTGCTAGCAGTAAGGCATGGCAAAGGAACTTAGTGTGAGGCTTTTAACAGCACCAAACTGCAAAATAAGAAAATTACAAGCCAATAAAAAGACACAACTATAAATAAAAATAGAGCATATTTCTATATATTGTTAGAGACCTTGAACATTAAAACTCACTGGAGGGTTGTAGAGATACAGATTTTAGATGTTTTTATTACTTTTAAATGTAACCGCCAACAAAGATTGGTCAACAAAAAGGTTGTAAACTTTTCAAAACTTTGAAAGAGTTCGTTTGGGTACTTAGGCCCAGGTTGGGTGACCAAATTCAGCAGGGAAAAGGTATGAGGGACAGAAAGTATACATTGGACTGCTACCTAACCACCAGAGTGTTGTTAAAGTAAGTTCACCCAGGCCCTCGTCACTCACCCAGGCCCTCGTCACTCACCCAGGCCCTCGTCACCAGCCGTCTGGACTACGGCAACTCCCTCTACGCCGGAAGCACCGCCAAACTCCAGAAGAGACTCCAGCGGATCTAGAACGCCTCAGCACGACTCATCCTGGACATCCCCCGCCGCAGCCACATCTCCGGACACCTGAGAGACCTGCACTGGCTCCCGGTCAACAAGAGAATCACCTTCCGTCTCCTCACCCACGCACACAAAGCCCTACACAACCAAGGCCCAGGATACCTCAACAGCCGCCTCAACTTCTACGCTCCCAAACGCCAGCTTCGATCGACCGGCCACGCCCTCGCCGCTGTCCCCCGCATCCGAAGAGCCACCACAGGGGGACGGTCCTTCTCCTACCTCGCCGCCAAGACTTGGAACTCCCTCCCGATCCAGCTCCGCCTGACCCAGGACCACCTCGCCTTCAGGAAGCAACTCAAGACCTGGCTGTTCGAGCAGTAGCGGACTCCCCTCCCCTAGCGCCTTGAGACCCTCTGGGTGAGTAGTGCGCTATATAAATGCTCTGATTGATTGATTGATTGATTGATTCCAAACTTTAAAGGGCGACCACCATATAAGTCAATGGAGTGGTTCTGCTGCACAGGGATACAGGCAAAGATGCTCTAAAGGATGATCTAAAGGAGGCTCTGGTTTTGGTGCTGTTGACAGAGGTATCTCGGTGGGGGAGTTCCTATGTCCACTGGTGTTGTTGGGCACCGTGGCAAAGAAGATTGGGGGTCCCTTAGAGTCCTCTACATTGCAGTAGTCAGACTGTCGATGCTGTACTACTGGTCGCGCCACACCATGGTTGGATGCAAACTATTTTATGGGGGCTGTTGTTTCTGAGTGCGATGAATCTGGACTCTGATATCACTCCTGAGCCTGGTAGACACAGTTGCAATTTCTGGTGATCTCGGATTTGCCTCTTGTCGTGCCCAGCGACTAGTAGTGATAAAAGGTCTTTGGTGGCTACCAACTTGTCCGTTTGGGCTCTTTCAGCTCTTGTTGCCCTTGAGCTGGCTCCAGGGGATCAGCCAGCAGGTCCTTTGAGTCACTGATGTTGGTGAAGGTGGGAAATCGACTTTTCCTAATGTTAGGAGTCAGGTGCACAGTCCCTGCCTCACTGGCCCAAACGTGCAGCAGGTGCAGTTTTCACAATGGTGCAGCCTCTCTTTTTGCAAGTAAAAGGCAGTAGAGCAGTTCACCTTCTGTTCTCTCTTCTTCTCCAGTGGGAACTGAGGGGCAAGGTGCCAGAGGTGCCCTATTTATCCTAGGAACGAGACATGAGGAGACCATCCAATCACTAGGCAGTGGGCTTCTGGGTTCTCTCCCCTCTAGTTACAAAGTTCCTGTGATGTGTGTCTTCTGACTATCCCAGAGTGTCCCATTCTTGCTCCTTTCAAAGTGGCACAGCCATTCTTAGGTCATCAGGAGCAACATAGCCCACTCTAGGGGTATGGCTACCAGTGTGCCACATGCCCATGGGGTTCTTGTTTGGACAAAGTGATGTTGTCAGAAGTGGCCCTTCAAAGGTGGTTTCACCTTCGAAACCTGCCTTCTGGGATAATACCCTGAGTGACCATCCTGGGAGATTAGGTCACCCCTCACTCTGCTGCAACTGCCTTTGTTTCCAGGGCTAGAAGTCATTCACACATCTCGCCAGGTGGTCAGAAATCCATCTGTGTTAGGTCTTTGTGAGGTCACTGTACTAGCTGGAGGTCAGAGTGGCAACGTTTTAAAAGTTCCTTAACTTTAATAGTGACTTTTAATCTGGCCTGGAAATCAGGTTGTATTCAATGTCACAATTAATGTAATTGGAAATAAACAAAGGCCCCCTGAACTTTGTTAGGTTGATTCCTAGGACAGGGATAAATATATATGAAAAAAACAATTCCTAGGCAATCATAAAGCAATGCATATAAATGTGCGAAAGGTTTCGCTTGAAAAACAGTACACTAAATTGACCAAAATCTCTTGTGAATTTTATTTAATAAAAGAATTTTGGTACATAAAAAGTTAAAAACCAATACAGGGATAAATCATCTATGTCGAACATACATACTATTCATAAGTGTCATCACATAAGCAAAGCATTATACATAATAAATTGGTGTTATACATATATACATCAGTATATTCAATCTAATGGACCAATTGCTATTAAAGTAGTAATTTTATCGATGCGTGTTTCGGCGTATCCAACGCCTTCTTCAGGAAACTACCACAATACCTGTAACAAAGTTTATTTACATTGGATTAAAAAACTTTTTTAAAATACAACTTCATTTTGTTTAATTAATAAAATCAAAAAAATCTTTTTTTTTTTAAAACGGACATAATTTTGTATATGATTATCTTAGTCTATGATAATCCACTGTGTAGCTCTACACATTCTAGACCTTCATACAATTTCCACAATGTTACAACTTATTAATTTTACAATAAACTAACATATAACATGTACTGTGTTCTGAGTCCTTCCTTGTTCGCAAAAACAGAGACAATACTTGATAAAATTGTTATGGCTTGTATCTAAAGCTGAAGCACTCACATAGTTAGTGGTATTTCAATGTCTAGATGGATAATTGATAGAGGCAGATGAAATTAAAAACCACAAGTAAAGGAATAGGTCCAAATAGACCTCCTCTTTACGTTAAGATTTTATAGTTTGTATGACAAAAAGAGAAAATAAACTGGGGGTACTAAGACATCATGTTAACATACTTGTACGTCAAATGTTGTTGATATAAAATAGAGAAGGTTGAAAGAACTTACTCTATATCTTGTAAACAAGAGAAGAACTATCTTCATTTCTCTATGTATGTTTTTGTGCTTGGATAAAATATTCCTATAAAATGAAAGAATGGACATTGATATCCAACTTTATTTATATGTATATGACATACCACTGATAAGTGTCTGCAAATTTAATGATGTTATGTTATGTTATGTTACTGGGGGTTTTATATAGCGCACAGCTGCTCCGAAGAGCGTCCCGGCGCTGCAGATCAAAAACAAGCACCAGCAACCAACAAAGAATACCACCGGCGAAGGAAAGTGCTCAGAAGAAAAAGAAATTATTGGGAAAAGAGAAAAGTCTTCAGCTCCTTTCTAAATGCGAGCAGGTTAGAGCTAGCGCGTAAGGTCAGAGGTAGCTCGTTCCAAAGACGTGGAGCAAGGTAGGTAAAGGAACGACCTCCACATCGTGCACGTCGCACTGCCGGCACGATTGCCTTGGCCAAGGCAGCTGACCTCAGGGGTCTGGAAGGAAAGTAGAAGTTGACCCTTTTTTGTAGATACATTGCTCCGATGTTATGTAGAGCTTTAAACGCCGTCGTTAAGGTCTTGAAAGTGATGCGTTTACGAACCGGCAGCCAGTGCAACGCTCTAAGAAGGTCGCTGGCCCTAGCTCTTCTGGTTAGGCCGTAAATGGCCCTGGCTGCCGAATTCTGGACAACCTGAAGACGGGTCAGGAGATACTCGGGGATGCCTAGATACAAGATGTTAGAGTAGTCTAAGCGCGATCCTATCAGCGCCTGCACCGTGATCTTTCTATGCTCCAAGGAGAGGAACGGCAAAAACTTCCTCAGCATCCTTAAGATGGCAAAACACTTCCCTGTAAGTCCTAAAAGAGCACAACTTACTTAAAAATCCACAATAATGATAGTTGAATTATAAGGTCAAGGACTAACACCCAAGTCAATCAACAACCCAATTTCTTACAGTTAAATTATATTTTAGGTTTCCTATTGTTATATTAACATCAGAATAACGTGGTCCTTGTGACAGTGAGCAAGATAGGACTTGCAACCCATTTTATAGATTTATCATCACCCAGAATCTAAAAATCTTGGTTGCTCTTTATGACAAAATTATCTTTTAATTGAATGATTAATTTAGAAGATGATCAGGGGATGATTAGTCAACCTCATTGGGTGAAAATCTTCCAATGATACCTCACTCTTCTTGGTGAAATGATTAAAGAGGCTTGATTATACAATCCATAAGCCAAATGTAGGATCACACTGGTCAAATCACAATTTGCAAACAGTATTTTTCCAAAAAGTGTGGAATTTTGCCAAGCGACCTATGTACTAATAGGTCAGTTCATAAAATCCTGATTCAGGGTGGATTGCAATCTGACCTAACTCATTAATATTCACGAAGTACACAGCAGGTTATAACCTAGTCTAATTTGCTGTAATAACAGTAATGGAGGCCTGCAAAGGGCAGCAGTTCCTTATGTCAGTGAGTGTGTTTAAATAAAGTCAACTTCTGTAAATGAGACTAAGCTGCACTTTAAAAAAATAGTTTTTTTATTTTTCAAAAAAAGAGCTACTTTGAGGGTTGCAGTGGTCTACTGGACTACATCGTACTCCCAGGGAAATTTTGGAAAAAAAATTACAATGGGGAAAGGGTCAACAGGGAATTCTGATAGCAAACCACTGATATATGATATTGAATTACTATTTGGAAGTGAGAAAGTTTAGTTTATTAATACTTACACAATTAGAATAGAGTGCACGCTGTATAAATGTGTTTTTCTTAGGTTAGCCAGACTAGGCCAGAACCAGGTCTCGTCTCCATCTTGGATTTCCTGCAACAGGTACTGTTTTTCCCCTCTCTTTTCTCATGTATTCAAAATGTGAACAATCGAAGATGCTTTCTGATCTCTGCAGCAAAATCATGTGCGCAGCCAGATTAACTTTATTTTGGGCTGCTACAGTCAGGACCATTTGCTCTTCCTAGTGTTATGGAATAAAAGTTCACTCATTTAACAATTGTATTGTATTTTCATGTAACAAACTTTGTAGTGTTGCATCCATATCTCGGATATCAAAAGTGTACTCAGTCAGTCAAAGAATCTTTAATCGATTTAGTTAAAAATCATACAAAGAGAATAAAACATTTTTGTGCACAGGCAAAGTAAAACACAATTAAACAATTTCATATCAATCGAATTCATGTGACAAAATATGTAAGCTAAAAACAGTTAAAATGCAATTCATACGGGGGAATCTTATAATGTCTTGCGTGATCTTGATCTAGCCGCGGCCACTAAAAAATTTGCCATACAAAACGTGATGTGTATGTTACACAATGATTGAAGATAAATCATGGCTGGTCTCACCTGGGAGAAACCAGCTTCCCTTAGAACAGGTAGCAAATATCTTTTTCTATGATCTGAAAAGAAACCACAAAACATAACAAAATGCAGGGTATATTGCACAGAAAAATTATCACAGGTGCAGGCCGGTGCTAACTCTGGTTTCACCCATGTATTGAAACTTCCTAAATAAAAATGTATAAGGTTAAATCTAAATTT
This sequence comes from Lissotriton helveticus, assembly GCF_964261635.1. Lineage (NCBI taxonomy): Eukaryota > Metazoa > Chordata > Amphibia > Caudata > Salamandridae > Lissotriton > Lissotriton helveticus. The sequence goes on from NC_136067.1 coordinate 1,473,763,332, forward strand.
GGTCAAAAGAAACCTGTGAAATGGCTTGGTGACAAAACATAAATAGGGTTCTAGTGCGATGGAGTTCACTAACAAATAGTGCCGTCTCATTGCTGGCTTCTGCAGTTCCCTTTCCTCTCGGCGCGTTCTTGCCCTTAACATAAAATGATTTTTAACAATGTCTACATCCTGTTTCTTGATGCCAGAAGGGTCTGTAAAGAGTTCCGGGCGCCCCAGTTCCGTAAAGGACCTCTTCAGGTAGGCCATCCACGGTACTCTACTACTGTGATCTAAAGACATGACATCCTTCATTATCAGGTGATTAATAATTAGTTCTTTGTTGAGTCATGTCTTTAGCCAGTAGGTTAAAGGCGCTAGGTTTAAGCTATCACAAACATAATCCAGGCCCAATTCTGCATGAATGGAAAAAGTTGGTGTCGACTGGGGAACAGACAAAAGGGAAAGTAAGAATCTATTTTCCGCTTTTTGGATAGATTCCAGACGTACATAACCCCATAATGGTGCGCCATACAATGCCACTGAAAAACATTTACTGTTGTAAACCTTAAGGAGGGCTTCCATCGGTCTAGAGCCCAGCCTTTTTGAAAAACCCAAAAGGGCCGCAGAAGTCCTGGTCACCGCCAGGCGTTTGGCCCTTACCTGTGGGCCCCAGGTACCCCTGTTATCAAAAAGCACCCCCAAGTAGGGAAAGGCTGAAACGGCAGTAACAACTTCGCCCTTGCATCTAAAAGTTTTTACTAAAACCTTTTTCCTATGGTGTACAACAACCATGGTGTGTGACTTGTTCGAATTAACCTTCAAGTCTAGTTGGTCCATGAAGGGTCCAAAGGCGTCCAGGAGCTGCTGGAGACAGACGCCAGTGCGGGCTATCAGCACCGCGTCGTCCGCATATAGGAGAGCAGGAATCTTAACTTCTCCTACATGCGGAACGTCTCTGGCCACTACATCCAGGCAGGCACCTAGGCCATTGATATAGATTGTAAAAAGCAGGGGGGCCAATATGCAGCCCTGCCTGACCCCTCGCATGGAGTTAAAACGGGACGTACATCTACCCTCTTTTGTGACCCGAACAACTGCGAATAGCTCTTGGTGGAGTGAAGCCATGAACCTAACCAGTGCCACGTCGATCCCAATCTTCAAGAGGATATCCCACAACTTAGACCTGTTCACCAAGTCGAAGGCCGAGGAGAGGTCCATAAACGCTAGGTACAGAGACCCCTCCCCAGCCACCGTATACTTTGAGATCAACAGGTGTAAGTTGGAGCACTGCTCTATTGTGCCTCTCTTCTCTCTGAATCCATATTGGATATCAGCCAAACCTCCGCAACACTCCAAACTATCCCTTAACCTAGCCAAAAGGACTCTGCCTAAGATCTTAATTGCAGAGTCCAAGAGGGATATGGGCCTATAGCACCCTGGGACGCCCCAAAGCCCCTTCTTAAATATGGGAACTATTGTAGAAGTTACCCATGTGGTTGGTAGAGAATTGCCATTAGCAGCTGTGAATACATTGGCTAGAATGGTCGCCCATAATTTTGGGGAGTGTATATAGAAATCTGCCGGCACGCCGTCTGGCCCAGGGGCTTTGTTCTTAGTAGTGGCCAGAATGGCTTTCTCCACCTCAGCCCTGTTAAAACATACGGGACAGTCATATTAATCGACTGGACGGCCATGCCGGTGTCTCCGTAGACTGATCTGAAATGTGCCAACCATTTATCGTCCGGGATAACACAGTTCGTGACTTGATTTGGCGAGTCAGAGAAGAAGGGCTGATTAATTACAGCCCAAAATTGCCTGCTGTCCTGTAAAATATCAGTAGAGAATAAGTTCTCCCAGGCCTCGTTTTTGATTTTGTCCTGCCTGACCTTGATGGCTCGCTTATATTCCTTTCTTAAAGTTGCGATTTCTGTCCTCACCCTTGGATTTGCTTTAAGAGCAGCCTTTAAAGATTTGTGGGCTTTCGAACATGAAGCATCGAACCAACGGCAATGTTTGCTTCCGCCCTTCCTCAGTTTAACCGTGAGGTGAGAAGAAATTTGGCTACAAATGGTTTGAAAGGCATCCATTATCTCCTGATCTCGGGTATCTGGGTTCTGGCAGGTCGTGACCTGGACCTCAATTAGCGGGAGAATATCAACATAAAAGTTGTCCGGGACCACATTTGCCCTCTTGAGCCTTCTACCTTGGTCTATTGGGCGTAAAGTGAGCCCTGTGTTAGCTTGCCCCGGCAACGGTCCAATGAAGTCCCCCCAAGCAACCTCCAAGAGTACAGGGTTGTGGTCACTGAGAGCGGAGGGGACTGTACAGTAAGAAATAGCACTATTAAGGATAGCTGGGGTCACGAATATATAATCAATTATTGTACCGGGGACTATCCCCTTAAAAGTGGGAGTTCTAGACTCCCCTTCCGTGGTTATGGGTTCTAAGAAGTTGAAATTAGCCAAAAAATCTTCCAACTCCTCGCCTGCTTTAGTGTGCTCAAAGTGGGGTCCCTCAGGTCCCGTACCCCCCACAAGGTCGCTTGAGTCACACATGAGTTTGCAGGGATGAACATTAAAATCGCCCATGAGTACACATTCAAAATTGGTACGTGTATTATGACTGACTAAGTTTAAGAAGGAATCTAGGGCAGCTATGTTATTATCACAGCAATCCCTGTATCCTGAATTATAAAAATGTATGAACAAAGTGCTCTTTGTGGGACTAATTATCCTTTCAACAATTAGAAGGTTAGGAGAGACATTTTTTATCTGCCTTAAAGGCCCTTTAAGGTCTAGTGAAAATAGGGTTAGAAGGCCTCCCCTAGCCCTGCCTGCATTACTGGGGGTGGCAGCTACAGAGAAACTGGTGAACCCATCCAGCCAGAAGCAGGATGAGGTGTTCCATGTTTCTTGTAGAGCGATAACATTATGCTCAGAAACAAAACTAGACCATTCATTGTCACCGATTTTAGATCTAATTCCTGCCACATTCCAACTAAGGATTTTACAAACTGCGATCCCATTTGCATTTCTACCCCCCTCGACCGGTGTTGATGCTTCATTTATTAGTCAGTCTGTGTCGTCTAAGCCGGACAGGGGGGCAAAATGGTTACTCATAGCCAACCCCCCGCCCTCTACTTGACCCTGAGGAACCTGCTGGGGGGTATTTGCGAGGCCGTGGATCGCCTTAGAGATTGTATAGTTACAGGGTCTTGTGCGTTTCTCCCTCCCTGTAGTGACCTCACACTCTGCCATCTAGCTTGGTAGTGAATTGTTTGTTTAATACGGGCAGGGGGTTGATAAAAAAAACCCAAGGGGACCGGTCTCAAATGGTCCCTAGATGAAATTGCGGAGCCGTCCCAGAATAACCTGTCTGCCAGGTCAGCCCTACGAAAATTTATTAGCACACAGTCTCCCTGCGTGGTTTTTGGTAGTTTACCAATCCAACCCACCCTCCTTGCATGGATAATCATATCTGCGATATTCTCCCCACAACATTTCTCTGAGCACCACCTTTTCCCCTTGACCATAAGATCCCGGGTTGATTCCATCTCCCCCTCCATAAGTGGGGGGACCCCAATAAACACCGCAACTAATGGGGATGCCTCTGGGGGTAGGTTAAATTTGTATGTACTGGGGGTAACTTTCCTATGGGCAGGTGGGCCCATCTGGGGTGGAGAGGATATTTGTTCCATCATGTTAGAAACGCTGGCCATTATACAGAGGGGGTTAGCTTTAGTAACCTGTGGACTGACACCCACATGTAATGCCCCGCTTGGAGACTGTGTGAATAGCCTATACCAGGAGCCTCCAAGCTCACTGCACCATCCACAGTCGATCCCTTACTAAGCGAGAGAATATTGGGGGGTATAGAGTTTACAAGTCTGTCTATAAGGGAACATTTCTTTAAAAGACCTTCCAGACAGGTGTTTAATGTGTCCACAATGTCTTTCACAATTCCCACAAGTAGGGGCTCAATCCTGGCCACAAAAAGTTCCTCCAATTTATCTCCCAGAAAGTCAGGTTGTACACTGGTAGTGGTCATCATGTTAGCGTTTTTCCCCTTCTGCCGCCTAACTGGTTGAGGTACAGACTTAGAGTTCTGTCTTGTAGGATTCGTGGGCGGGACAGGGACGGTAACCTTACTCATAGGGCAAGGGGGAGGGGATTTACAATAGTCACAGCTGGTTCCAAGGGTACAGAAGGTGTGTCGATTGAGGCCAAGGTATCGTCCTCCAGAGAATGAGCTAATACAATATTAGAGGGGGAAAGGGATGACAGCCCCAGTTCAAGCTCGGCGTTAGCGATCTCCTTGGTTAGGGCCCCCACAGCAGAGGAGAGATAAGTCATAATAGAGTTTGAGTGTCTAGGAACGTTAGCCTATTTTCTGCCCTCCTCCATAGTCAATGCTTTCTTCCGCTTACCCATTAGTAGCAGCAGATGGGGGTATCGCCCTGCTCTGCCTCTTCCTGCCCCGGACGGCCAAAGACGGCCCGCCCTCTGCCCTGGCTCAGCCCGGCGACGCCCACGCGCGTCCCGCTAGGCGGGAGCAACAGCCGGCTGATAAGCGCCTCCGGGCGCGGGATCCTGACGCGTCAAATCACGTCTCTGGGAACACCAGGGGATGCTGGGTAATGTAGTTTCACCCTTTGCTCCCCCCTCTCTGCGGCCGCGGTGTCAGGAGCGGCAGCGGGGGAGAGCAGAGGTGATCAGCGAGGCGTCCTTGTCAGGGAAAGCAGAAACGGTGTCCAGTGATACTGGTATGTAGCCCCCAACGAGCTAGTGTACTCAATATTTTGTTTATTTAGAGACTGGTGTTAGGTAAATTTGCATTAATCTGCATTTTGATTTGTTGGTACTAGGTATATATTACTTATTTTGTGATTATCAGATTGTTTTTGCTGTATATTTTTCTATATAAACCGATGTTTTTGAAGGTGAGACACTCTTTGCTTGGCTCGACTCTCGGAGGCAAAACCCCTGCTCGTTTGTCTCGCCTTCTAGACTGCGACATATTTTGAGATTTTCTCTGAGGCTAATTTTATGTCAGGCCTCCTGCTACATTTGATGGCTAGCTTGTTATGTCACTTACACTGAAAATAACATCATTTTTGCCTTCTGTAATGTCTTATTACATTTTAGTAAACCTTCATGGTTTTCTAAGTTGCTGCAGACTCTCTTGAGTCCTTATTCCCAGAGTACTTAATGATCCATATTTATTTTGTTTGGGGTGTTTGGTATTTAGGGTGGCCCTACTGCGTCATGCTTTATTGATGGTTTAACACTGGCTTTGATCCTATGTTTATCTGGTAACTTTTTAAATATCAAAGACAGTGTTTATCAGACGGTACGCCATACTGCACACCATCCAAATAGTTATTCAGTATCCATTCCTAAAGCGAATTAGCAATTCAGAAATGTTTTCAGGACAGCTAAATGGGTTCAGTGCATTCAAACAAGGGTTTTAGCACTCACAGCCCCTCTAATTTACCTAATCGGAGGGTTGCTAAATCCCTTAATAGATCTGGCCTCTTCATTTCTTATGATTGATTGGTGTTCAATGACACTTTCCTTCAGTTTTCTGAATATTTGGCCTATGTATCATTTGACGCAAGGGCATTTTAAAGCATGCAGATGCAGTTGTGATAACCCCATAGCTAAAGAGAGGGTCAGTGGCAAAACGGACCACCGAGGGTAGCGGGTGAGGGCAGTGGCATACACATGGAGAATGGAAGGCAGGGGAGGGTAGCAGAGGCAGTAACCTAACCACGGAGGGCAGGTGCCAGAGGTAGTGGTAGCATAACAAACCACAGAAGGCAGAATGGTGGGGGCATGAGCACACACAAGGAGAACAAAGGACAGGAGCATGAGCAGCAAGAGGACAATAGAAGGCAGACTGGTATGGGGAGGGACAACAAGCTAACCATGGAAGTCAAGTGGGACAATAGAAAGCACAATAGAGGACAGGAACTAAGCTGCAGAGACGAGGAGTCTGAGAATTGAGGGCAGGGGAAGGAAGAAAGGGCCAGGGCAGCAAGCTGACAATAGAAGGCAGACTGGTATGGGGAGGGCCAACAAGCTAACCATGGAGGTCAAGTGGGAGAGGGCACAGGCACACAGACAATGAACAGCGGGCAGGGAGGAGATGGGCATGGCAGCCAGCTGACCATGGGAGGCAGGCCAGAGTGGATAGGGACAGCACAACAAACCATGAAAGGGGAGATGAAGGAGGCAGGGGCATGCACACAGAGAACTGATGGATGGGGTGGGGGGGGCAGGGCATCAAGCTGACCACAGAGGGCAGGCTGGCATGGGGACAGATAGCACATTAGAGGACAGGAACTAAGCTGCAGAGACGAGGAGTCTGAGAATTGAGGGCAGAGGAAGGAAGAAGGGGCCAGGGCAGCAAGCTGAAAATGAAGAGCAGGCTGCAGTAGGTTGGCAACCCAAACATGCTGGGATTGGTCCAGCACCCCAATGCACATGGCCGCAAATTCTGCTCAGTGGAGGAGTGTTGGATGAATATGATAAAAAAAAAGAAATTTGCTGAACAAAAAACAATGATTAAAGCATTATTACAATTAGGTATAGTAATATAATCTTCCCTATAAAACAATGCTAAAATTAACTGAATGAAAGAAAGGTTAAAGTTACATTATTGTACAGTTTAGTAATACAATCTTATTTAATGTGAAAAAAAACTAGAAATTGACTGAAAGAAACAAAAGTTAAAGCAATGATATAGTTAGATGTGGAAATAAGGTAAAACTTAATCTTTGAAAAACTAAATAAATACTGAAATTTACCAGTTATAGTTAACTGAGCTAACTCTAGCTGTGCATGGAGAGGGTCTCTATGCACAGCTTATGACTTTACATATTACATCACTCATGAGATGTTAAATGACATCATTGATGGCATCAATGAAGACATTGCAAATGACATTATTTAATACATCACTGATCACATCACTGATTACATCATCCTGTATATATGAAAATTTGCTACAAGCTTTTTCTATCTTGGAAGGTTTGTAGCAAGGTACACGTAAACCCATTTTTCTATAACATCTGTAGTACTAATGGGCAAATACTTTCACAACAAGCAAAACTAGCAAAATATGAAGCATATCTGTGAAATCACCTACTTTTAATAAATATTATAATTTTATTTACTGGTATTGAGGTATATAAGAAAGTTTAAAGAGGTGATTGATTGTTCATGAAGGGATTAACAAAATAGGCCTATCAGAACTGTTGGTGTCCAGGTGTGCTCTTATTGACCACTTTAAAGGGAATAGTCTATCCTGATTGGTTGACCAGAGCCTGAACAATAGGTTGGGCAGCAATAACAGGAGACAGGGACATAATCTGTGTCCCAAAAATGAATTTAAAAATATTTAAATGGGATCAGGGTGAGCAAACCCTGACTCAAACTGCACATGGGGAGTACCTAAAGGGAACCACCTTGATTGGCTGACCACAACATGGACAACATATTGTGGCAGTCATTACAGTATGTGGAGGCATTGTCCCCATTCAAATGCTTGGTAGTGAATGGCAGGTTTTGAGGGTAGGAAAAAGAAGCACATATAAAAAGGGATAAACAGATTATAGTCATAATGTAAATCATTTGCTTGTGGTAGCATACTCATTTTAGGAGTTTCGGTGTGTTCCTTGGTGATTTTACCCAGTGAAAAATGCTGAACATCTGCCAGTATTTTATGAACCATATTTGGAATGAAAGTTTTCTTTGTCATGATTTCCTCATAGAGGTTATAGAAGGTACTCCAGAAGCTAAAATGAGAGTACATTTTCTAGAAATGCACACTATCTTCCTCAGTGAGGTGAGCCAAAAGTCTGACATTCTGAGTAAAACTTACGTTCAACTAAACTAGTAGCCGGTCAGTATATCCTCATGTGTCCCACTGCAGCTCCCCAAAGTGTTCTATTAAACAACTAGAGCACTAACATTCAGCATTTATGGCAGATGTGTGGCACACCTCAAGTCACCTTGGAGGATTCAAAGCTGTAAAACGTAAAGCATTTACTTTAGAAATTACCAAAATTAGAGGGTGTGTTTTATCATAGAAATTATGGTTAATGTTCTAGAAAGCTACAATTAGCACAAGTAAGTGACATTGGCAGTGGCAGTCCAATGGACCGTTAAGGACAGGAGAAAGGGTGCAGAGATATGCACACACACAACAGATGGCAGTGGGGAGTGTTAGAACTGGGGTCTCTAGTTGGCAGAGGTAGGTACCTGTGTCCAAATAGGGACCCTTGCATCTAGTCAGGGTAAGGAGGAGACCCTCTGAGATAACCTCTGCTCACCCCCTTGGTAGCTTGGCACGAGCAGTCAAGGATTATCAAAGGCAATGTGTAAAGTATTTGTACCAACTCTCACAGTAACACAGTGAAAACACCACAAACTGACTCCACAACAGTTTAGAAAAATAAAGGTATTTAATCAAAACTACACAAGACCTAAACTACAAAAATCCAGCATACACAGTTCAAGAATATGGTTTTAAAAGAGTTCTTAAGGTTGCGTTAGAATAATCCACAGTTGTGTGAAAATAGTTCACAGTTGCGTCATGTTTAGCCAACAGTACCTTTAAATGCAACAAAGTTCCACAACAGAAGCTGGTGCGATGGAAAACAAGTGATGCGTCACTCCTGAGACCTTGGGGAGGCAATGCGACAACCCCGCTGGATGTAGCGGGCGTGTTGCGACGAATCCAGTCTGTATGGGGAGGGAGGCGATACCTTGTATGGATTCCGGTGCGGAGGTTCCGCAGTGAAAAAGCTTGCGAAGGCACGATGCGATGATCTTTGGGGGCTGCGAAGGTCTCCGGGGCGATGATGCGCGGTCCAGCGGCGATCTTCCTCTTGCAGCTCCTCGATGCGATGGCTCTGCGGTCTGCAAGCAAGGGGTGCGACGATCTCCCCCAGTGACGACAGGCTCTGTGACGATACTCGCAGCGATGGTAATCTTCCCGCACCGGACTGGTGTGTCCTGCAAACGAAGGATACGACGACTCTGGCAACGGCAACAGGCGCTGTGACGATCTCGACCTTCGTACCGGCGAGAATTTCCTTGCACTGATGGGGATGCGCTCCACAAGCGATCGATGCGATAAAACTTGCAGAAAGTCTTTAAAGTCTTGGTTTCCAGCTTCCCCACACACATACAACTTCCAGAGGCACCACAACTGGCCCAAGCACTCTAGGAAGGACAGAACTCTCTCAGTAGAGTTCAGGGAAGCTGGGGGTGAAGTCCTTTTGTTCCTGGGACTTCTTAACCGGGAGCCAGCTCTTCTCAGGCCCTTGGAGATTCGTTCAAGTAAGTGGACACAGCACAAAGCAACATCCTTCCCCTCTCCTTGGCAGCAAAGCAATAGCAGGTCAGTGCAGCAGAGCAACAGCAGGACAGTCTTCCTTCTTCAGTTTCAGCTTTCTCCTTGGCAGAGGTTCCTTCTTGATTCCAAGATGATCTAATTTTCTGTAGTCTGGGGTCCTGTACTTATACCCCTAAAAGTCTTTGTTCCCTTTGTGCAGGAGGGCTCTGAGCCCGGTCTCATCCAGTTCTGGGTGTTTCTTGAGCACTTTGTTTTACTGGCCTCTCCTTTCCTTTCAGGGAGAGGGGCAGGGCCGTCAGCTGCCCAGCAGGAGGTGGAGCCAGCATTGTGGGAGGCAGGCACAGCCCTATTCAGGCCCAGGTGCTATCCCCTCCCACCACTCAAGATGCAGATGTAGTCATTCAGCCTAGGGCTGACTCAGCCAGCATCCTGGGGGCTCCCAGCCTCTGTCACTCTCAAACCAGACAGTCAATTCACAAACAGGCCAAGGCACACAGAAAGGTCGGACAAGAGAACAGCAACTTTCTAAAAGTGCTGTTCTCAAACACAGGATTTAAAAACAACCTTTCCTAAAAGATGTGTTATGAAACTCTGAGTTCAGGGATACCAGACTTTTATGTCCTATCTTGCTTCTATGGGAAGATATGCTGATAGCAACTGTAGCCAGCATTTCCCATGATAGCCTATGGGGCAAGATAGCCTTACAATAGTGAAAAACAAAAATGGCTGTAATTCACTACCAGAGCATGTCACCTGCACTAGTACATGCTCTACTTTTCACATACACTGCACCCTGCCCAACGGGGTACCTTGGGCCTTCCATAGTGTTGACCAATGTTTACAGAAAGGGAAGGGTTAGGCCTGGTCAGTGGGGACACTGACCAGGAGGACATGGCAGTTCACAGACTGCACACAGGCACTGCGTGGCAGGCCTGAGACACCTGTGATGTATTCCTATAGGTTCTGTATCGATCCCCCTATTCCTGACCCTATTCTGGTTAACAAACAAACAAGTTAACTAGCAGCCATCCCATGAGGCAGAAAACCCCCATGATGCAGGAACCGTTATCTGATAAAGCCACACTACGGCACAGGAGCGTGTTATCTGATTAGGTCATAACGCTTGCCATCTAATTAGACAAGCGATATTCCTCCAGCCCCTGATAAGGCATACGGAGTTCTCAAAACAAATCAAACCTATGACAACCTGGGAAAAACCCTGCGGCCATTGTTTTGATTTCACCGAGAACTTCAGCAAAAGAATGTGCTAACGACCTGGTCGTATGACATCCTTATTGACGTATCTATGTCCATCCTTACGTCAATCTCGGCACCTTAAAGGTATAAATATAACCGATATTGCCCTATGCAAACACACGCAGTGGTGACGAGATCGGAGCAGCCAGACTTGCCGAAGCCCAGGGCAGAGCAGACCCCGCTGGCGCAGCCCCGCCTTCCTGACGCGCTGAGAACGAGAAGCCGTTTTTCTCCTGCCGAGAAATCCAGCTCCGGCGCTTCCGGGTAGCCCTCGCAGGCAGCCTGGAATATCGAGACCAGAGACGAGAGATACCATCCCTCAGCCATCCTAGATTCCAGGTACAGAACTGAATAACCCCTCACAGAGAATTCTTTAGTCAGTCACTTGGCAAAACAAACTTAACTTAAACGGTAACTTTCAATTCCCGCCCACGCATTAGACTTAGGTCAGGTACACGGGGTAGGCGTAGTTAGAAACACCAGTTGAGTACGATTAGTCAAATGTATATGTGTATGTAATATATCTTATTCATTTTAAACCTTCATATGGCTTAGAAACCATATCAATGTTTTTACAGTATTATTTTATACTTCTGCTTTTAATGTATGCACTTTACTTAACCATAAGTATTGCAATAATATCGATCCATTTCTCTTGTATGAGAAAAGAGACTGATCAATAAATAACATCTTTTATTGAACACGCCCGTCTCTTCCTTTTCTCTACAATCTGATGAGACTAAGAATGCACGTACTGACTGAGTAAAATAAATTGCCTTTTGTTCACACGACTCTCGAGATACACTCTTGATTAGGGGAGAGCAAAGTTGTCATGTTCTATGGTTGTCAGAAACGAAATCCCTTCTTGTCTATCCAGGGAGGTTCAACTCCTCCTTGCCTATTCGAGAAAGTTTCTAGTGAACTCTGAGCTAGCTGGCAAACCCAAAACTTTAAGTCTAATATCGACAGTAGTAGACCTAGTTAACGTCTGGTCTAGGCCTATACTATTGAAGGTATTATTCCAATGCGCAGAGCCTATTGGGATAATAGGAACTACACTACATGGCGCCCAACGTGTTTGGAAGGGCGATAAAACTAACGTAAGACATTTAGAGTAACTCAGTCGTGCTTTCTCACTCAGACCCCTTTTCCCATAATACTCCAAAGACGTCTGGAGTGGGTGAAAGGTAATATCCGCCAAACCTCGCAGGAGGAAACTCCTATGTATGGTACTTGGTTTAGTCAACGTTGAAGGATAAACCGTTCCAAAATATTGTGCATCTAATCTTTGTTTCCATAAGAAACCTGATCTGCAAACAAACAAAGTAACCATCCTGTCGGTAAAATGGTAGACAGTGATGATGAAAGAGAGGCAGTTAGATTAGCAACTGAACTCGCAGCAGATGATACTGCACTGCAAGAAGCAGACCAGGATATAATACTCATCCCGGTCATCAAAAGGAAATCTATAACCTTAAAACTTATATAAAATGGACTGACACCTAGAGGTGGTACAGTCATATTCGTAATTGAGGCACACGAATATCGGCAGACAGAGGTATACTATTCATGGATACATTTTCCAGCAGCAAATGCTGTAACAAAGTACTTCCACTATTACAAAACAGAGGAACCTCCTAATGAGTACACTCCTTTCGAGGAGGTGGAAGTACCACTTAAATTTCAAGAGCACCTGCTCTTATTTAATGGCGCCCTAAAACATAATAATCACATCACCAGGCTCGGTCCCTTAGGGAGACCAGGAGCAACGTGGCCGGTCCTAGCCGGATACACACCACATCCAGAGTTCGAAAGAATGCCTGCAGCAGATCTTTTAGTACAACTAAAACAATTAATAAAGATACATAGACAATTAGTCCAATATGTGATGCGGACTTCAACAATTCAGCCAGCAATTAGAATTCCACAGCTGACCCCTCACCAGGGGAACACAAATAAAATTACACCACAGAACATACAATCCTGCCTAGATAAAGTACCAGCTAAACGGGAACAAATACCATTCTGGTTAGCACAAAAAATCACCCAAATAGAGGCTGTGTTTCCAGACACCACCCCGTTAGAAAAACACAGGATTCTGACTATCTGTCTTCCAATGGGAATCGCACCACACATTGAGGACTGTGACACTTGGGGTACAGTCTTTGCTTCCATTTACACAAAAACGCACGGTGTTCCATCCATTTCGGTAATACCAGATGTGCTAAAACAAATTCAAGATGAATATGGTCCGGAACCCGCTTTAACTCTTGGTATGAAATTACTGAAAGACTTCAAGCAGGTCTCGGCTATATTATTAGCCAACATAAAGGGAGAAGCAGCAAACGTGGCGATCCGCCAGAGGTTAAAAGAGACAGATATAGCAGACCAACCAGCTGAAATTGCCAGAATCATAGAAAAATCCTATGAGGAACTAGGTAGAGATAGTTTAGGTGGAATACCAGTAAAACCACAACTGATTGAAAGTCCTGAAAAAATATTTTTTAATTATAACTCAACATCACAAAAAAAGAGCTGGGATGGAAACAAACAATCCAATCCTAAAGAAAAGAAATTCCAGTCCAGAGGAAGGTCTCCTAGGCGAAGAGAAAAATCTCCGAACCAAAGACACAGGTCACCCCAGAGTGACCCCTCTGGGAAAAGATATAACCTTAGAAATAGGGATAATATAAAGAAGCCTGATAGATATCAAGACATTGATACACGTCCCTCTCAATCTTTTCAGACTTCCTCGCAGAAATCGGAAAGAAGAGGACGATCAGAACAAAGAGAAGAGCACGCCAAGTCCAAAGACAAGGAACCTGCTCAGCTAAAAAAGAAATTACAATTTCCAAAAAAGAAGGTAGCCAGTATCAAGGTAGTTAACAATGCCGAGAATACTGAGGACACAACTGAAAAACGGAGAATGGGCTCAGACAATGCTAGACAGCGCAGCAGAAGTGAGCATAGCTCGCAAAGTCCTTATGAATCATCTGGAGACAGTGGACACGAATGAATATCTTCAAGTGGAAACTGCAGACACCAGAGTTAGCAAACCTCACAAAATATATGAAATAACTTTACGTATAGAAGGGGATAAGACTAGAAAAATAAGGGGACTATTTTGGGATAATCTCTCCAAGGGCTATGACATCCTTCTAGCTGAAAAAGACTGGCCACCAGAGTTTGTCAGGGAGTGCCCTCATGGCGAAGAAATAATTATGCCTGCCTTCTCAAATCACATCCCAATTCATAAAAAATACACACTTGCCAGAAAGTGGGCAGTAGCTCAAGCTCCTGCTTTATATAAAAATCATGTAGGATGGGATGAGGACTCTCCTCCTCACAAAATCCAGTTAAAATCACAACCTACTGCACAGAGGCAGTACCCAATTAAGCAAGAAGCTAAAAAACCGGTAAAAGAAATCCTAGATCAGCTAGAATACCAGAGGGTGATTGAAACTTGCACCTCACAAATGAACAACCCTTTGTTTCCGGTCTCCAAACCAGACAATTCATATCGTCTAGTTTTGGATTACCGACACCTTAACTCATGTTGCAAAACTTTTGCAGTGCAAAACTCGCATAGTGCTGCACTAATGAATAACATAGTGCGCAAAAAATACAAAACAACATTAGACATCTCTAATGGATTCTTTTGTCAAAACATAGCACCAGAGAGCAGATATTTGTCTGCATTCTCAATAAATGGCACTCAAAAACAATTCTGTCGGTTAGCCCAGGGGTACAAGAACAGCCCGGGAGTATTCTCAGCGAGAGTAACAGAATTACTACAAACATATGACGACGAAGCATTATCATATGTCGACGACATATACTTAACAGATGATGACTTGGAGACTCACTTGAAGAGAGTGAACACCATAATACTTGGGTTCGCAGCAGAGGGTTACAAATTCAACTTTAAAAAATCCAGAATTGCCCATCTGACAGTCCTGTTCTTAGGATATGAATTATCAAGTGAAGGCAAAAGCCTGGCTGACAATTTTCTAGAGAAATGTGCCGTACTCCAAGCGCCTAGAACACTAAAAAACCTACAGTCAATTCTAGGCTTCCTAAATTTCGGAAGAACATACATTGCAAATTACGCAGAAAGGGTCAAACCCCTTTATGATCTAATAAAACCAGATTTTAAAAGAACCAATTGGACTCAAATACACACAGAAATTCTGAGATCCTTACAAACAGACATGCTAATTAAAACAAAATTAGAAACACGTGATAACACACGCAATCTTGTGATTTGAGTCATCCCAGGAAGATGCGGATTCACATACCTGACCTCTAATGAGGGAGAAAAGGTACCAATTGCATTCAAATCACACTTGTACACAGAAGCTGAACAGAAATTCAGCATTAAAGAAAAAATTGTTCATGCAGTTCAAACCGCAATAGCTAGAGAAAAAGATCAATCTGACGGTAGACACATCACAGTCAGAACAGCGGAATCAGCCTTTGAGGCATTAACAACACCGTGTAATTTACCAACAACAACATTGAATCCGGAATGGATACAATGGGTGAATTCAATTACAACGGACAAAGTATACTACTACTTTGATCCAGAACTAAAGGAATTGAAATATCTAGAATATGAAAGAACATTCCCTCTGCCTATCGACATTCTGCCCTTACGACAATACGCATGTGTAATCTATACAGACGGACAGGCTCAACCCTCCGTTTGGGGAGAACAAGCATACAACCCCACATGTGAGATTACAAAAGAAGTGTGGCGCGGAGGTAAACTAAGACCTCTATTAACAAAAACACACTCAGTAGAAACTAATTCAGAACAACAGACTGAAATAATAGCATTGAAAATGGCGCTAGATAATGCGGATCGCGAATTCCCGACACTTATAGTGTCCGATTCATATTACTGCGTCAAATCATATAACAACGATTTGCAGACATGGATTCAACACGGTTACAAAGATGACACAGGTGCAACAATAAAGCAGAAACTGCTCTGGGAACAAATAGCTCTTTTACAAAAAGAACTACCAAAGACTCACGTGACACATTCACTGAGTCATCAGCGTGATGGCGTTCACGTTGCAGGGAATTCATTGGCTAAAACAGCCACAGCGGTAGCAACTAAATCGGCTTCCGTAGTTCGGAAAAAGCGTACAGTGAAGTATATTGACGGTGAAACAGTGCTGGCGGTGAAAACGTCATCAAAAGGCGACTGCTCAGCGCTACCGATCAACTATCCACTCAATTATACATACATAATCGATGCAAACTCCGTCCCTTTTGCTCGAATCCCTGGAGTGGGGGATAGAGTGATTCCAAACATGGACAGGAGAAACTTGTTAATCGCAGACGCACATATGGGCGAGGGTCTCAGACACCTCAAACTGAAAGATTCTCTGGAAGAACTACAATCAAGGTACTGGTGGCCAGGCATGAGCCTGCATCATACCATTTTTGTAAAGAACTGCCCAAACTGTAACAGAAATCGCAGTGGTGAGAGACACGGTGTAATACCGTGTCGTTTCACTCCAGAAAAACTCAACAGTAAAAAGCAAGGCTTGCGATTAACATATACAGGCTAGTTTCCACTTATAATGTAGATCACCAGCACTCAGCTGACGTCTGGACTGTTATACAAAGATTTGCGAGTCTAAATGGCATATACGCTAAGAGCATGCTACGTTTGACCATTGTTTTCACTCTAGCCCTCCAGCCTGAGGGAAACATGGCCAAATGAGCATAGCACAGCGGGAATCTTCTCACTTCCTTCCTGAGGGATACGGGATGGTGTAAAGAAAAAACCAAGGCATGAAGCAATATATAACGGAAAGGATATTAGGTTCGGGAGCTGGGTGGGTCAAACATCTAATAAGTGTCCAACGTAGTCTAAATAACCTGCCAAGAAATTCTCTGAAGGGATTCAGTCCGTACGAATTATTATTTGGAACTAGGATGTTAATCTCTGACCTTGACAGTCAGACTTCAGTGGTAAAGGAAAAAAGCTTTGATATCAAAGATCGTTTGGCTATTTTACAGGACTTAAACGAAACAAGAAAAGACCTGAGCAACATAAAGTTGAAACAGCAGCCAACAGCCACTGAAGAACCACCACCTGTCCCAGCAAGACCTGTCTGGATTCCAAAAGTCGGGGATCTAGTCAGAGAAAAGATCGCGGTAAAGAAGGAATTTGGGCCTTCTTACAGAAAAGCAGTTCCTGTCTTGTCTATCAACGGGACAAGATCAGTAGTACTACCGCCGCTTGCTGGTAAAAAGGAGAACCGAGTTGTATCCATCGACCTGGTAAAACCACAATCATGTGGCCGATAACAAATAGTAGGCCAAGTGGACTCCCCATAAGTAGCAGAACACCAAGGTTCGCTACCAGTACAGAGGTCCTAACTAAGAGGCTAATCACATTCGAAACGCCTACAGAAGAACGACAAGGACTATGCAATAATGCAATGGAACTTAGACCTCTGAACACCCAAATAAAAACATTTAGCAGAGACACACCAACCTATAATGAAGTAACAAACGACTATGCAAGAAACAGTAATCCTGAAACAATTGGAACAATTGACAGAACTGCATCCGGCTACTTCATAAACTTCGATGATTCCTCCGAAGGCTTCGCTGAATCAAAAACACAGCCATCATCAAAAACCTTTAAAGATAAAGCTAAAGAACTTTTGAAACAACTGAAAGAAACATATCTGATTTCTCCATGGATTGAATTTTGGGTGGGTTTTGGTGCATTTATCCTCATACTTTGGCTCATGATGATACTAACTTTGGGACGCTTCATTGAGGGAAAATATGCTAAAATGGACACAGCAAGTCAGAAAATCAACTTGATCCTCAAACCACACACATCTTCACACGTCGAGAAAAGAGAACTTTCTTCAGTCAACTTCACAGCCAATCCTATACCGGGTGGGGTAGCATGGGACAACACTGACTACGAAATCTATGGTCCGGTTGAAATCCTGAAATATCCACACCAAATTAAAATCTAATTGAGTGACTTCGTAAAACCAAGCACATTTGCTGATGATTGGGACTTTGAAAGTATAAACCATATGATGTCTGACTTAGTGATGTCTGCTAAATTTACCAAACATGATTATTTGCAGGGTTCTACAAATTATGATAGTATGTATTGCTACAACCACTATGGTAACCATTTTTTACATAGATCTGCACAACCTAGAAATGTTTTAAATTATAATCAATGGGAACATTGTGCAACCCCTCCAAAAGGAAGCTCAAGAACCGTTTATGACAAATATTCATACTTTTCAGGTTTTAACATAAGTAATGCTGAAACATTTTATTTCAAATTGTCAAATAAGACAGGGACAAATACCATGATAACCAACACAAAATTGATATATTCAGACTCATTCTTTGAACAAATGAATACTTTTGGTTTTGATTATTGGGACAAAAATGTTGAAGTAAAAAGTGTTTGGGGTACAAAAGAATGGCAAGTACAGGGTATAGAATCTTTGTTTAGAGCCTGCATGATCCCAGAACAAATTATATTTTTAAATGACACTGTTCAACAAACTACCTGTCTTGGCTTAGCCAAAATCAAAGACTTAAATAAACCGTCTATTCCAAAACCAACAATGAACAGCAATAGCTCTACAGATGAGGAGATAGACATAAACTATGTATTAAACCAAAACAGAACACATCCAGATTGGAAACAGTGGTTGATCTGGCCCACAGATACTAATAACTGTCAAGACAGATTCCTGAACAAAACACAGGGGTTCAAAATGACCAGGCCAGACCCTAGATATCCCCAAAGACATCACCCAGGGATAATAACCACCTACAGTGTGGGCAAATTATGCCTTCAATGGCTACAAACCTCCACACTGGCAGAAATTAAGCAACACCTAACTTTACTTACTGATGGTGCTGACTGGCGTGATTTCACTATGGGACCACGCAAACAGCGTCAAAAGCGTTTCATAGCAGCCTCTGTATATGCAGCATACAATGAGGCCTGGAAGGTTACCCAAATTGAGACAGCAGAAAGAATACGGGAAATTGACCGTATTAATTTGGAAAAATCACTTTCTGTAGTGGACAATGGGTTAATGACTCTGTCCTCCAGAATTTTTTCTCTGGACAGCATTGTGTCTTCAGCAATCGACATAATATCGCAAGACTTACTGTTGTTACAACACGGTCAGTCTCAATTGCGTTCTATTGTACAGCTTGGCTGGACGTTACAAAATCTGCGTTCAGGCTATGTGCCTTGGCGTTTAATCAACACAACGTCACTTTTCAATATCTTTAACCTTACTGATAAACAAATCAGTATGGCCCAGAAGGGTGCTGATTATACAATCCTGAGCATTGAGAAACTCGAAAGATTACCAGTGACAATGTCAGAACGACTTGTCAGTGAATGGATAATACATGGGATAATTAATATTCCTATATCAACCTTCAGGTTTCAATACTGCCAAAAATATATACAGGCTGGCATGTACGAAAAATTGGGAAAAGGATACATTAAAACAACATGGAACCTGCCCTATTCACATGCATGTGTCAGTAATAAAGGACAGAAAGTGTTTCTTAGTGGCAATAATTGTGCGATGTCACTAAGCGGTACACTTCTGTGTAACGGAATTAGTTTGCATGGAGCCTGTGAAGGGAACTCAAATAACCTTTCATGTCACCAGCTAGGCACACCTGCTACAGAGATAGAACCATTCTTTCAAAGACTCTATAATGGGAGTTACATTCTAATTGTGGACCGCAGATGCTGTAGTCTTATGCCCGGGACTCCTTATCTCGTAACTACGACTGCGAAGGTCAAGTGCTGTGGACGCTTATTGTTCCCCAGCTCCTTTCCAGACAGGGAGGCAAGGGCATGGCCCAACTTGAAAATTACTTCTATTCGAATAGATACTTTAAGCAGAATGAAAACAGTGCTTCTTCAGACGCCGACAAGGCTCACGTCATCAAAAGAAACGTATGATCTCCTAGTCGCAAGGACGACTGCAGAGATACATTCATTGTTATCGACTAATTCCCCCATACATTTCGCAGAAATCCTGAATGAAATCTTAAATATTTCTGATACCAGTGGAGTATCAAAAGTATTTAAGACAGTATTTTCGATGGCATTAACACCATTCAAAGCCATACTGGGTATTTTTCCAGATTTCGTCCATTCGATTTTTGGCGGACTTCCCCTCATTTTAGGACTAATTGCAGGAATCCTATTCTTAGTCCTTATATTTCGTTATGGCAAACCATGTCACAGACAAAACACCTGCGACAAGGGAAGAAACAATCCTAGCCATTGGATACCGGGACCGGATATCAAAAATCCTGGGACTACCCCGGCTTAGAGACCTGAACATGACTTGGTTTCTTTCATTTCGACCAATGTGGCATCGATGTGTTTTACCTGTATTAAGGTGCCTGCTATGCGGAGAAGAATGCGTGTTAGACACCTGTCTGACGCTACAATCGGATGCGCCAATGGATGCAGAAACATTGTTGAGTCCAACAAAGGCTCATGCTTTGTGCTGCCCTCAACGGCTACCAATCCTGATGACGGCATTCGTGGAAGCTTCACCACTACGATTAAGGGGTAGTGAGGTTCAAAATGAAAGCAGCATCGATCAGGTACGACCTTCTGTCAGCAATCCAAATCAGAATGTCAATGGAGACAATCATGCGCACGAATGCATGGTTACACCTATTTCCGAGTTAGTGGAACTCTCCCAGGAAGCTGTTGACAACTTTTTCGAGAGTCTAAATGATATGATGTTCTCACCAGAGCAGAAATAGAGACTTTTTGAGCAAGCTCGTACACGGCGTTCCCTGAATTTGGCCTTCAACTAGAAAAGCAAAATACCATGAACATTTTTTCCTCCAGTTCACGGACAGAAATTTTTTCAGCAACCCCAAAATATTTTTGCATATTTTTCGGGACACTATCTTCTGCTTAAAGTAAGAACTATTCTTAGAGAACTAAGATTTCTACTTTTAGATAGCTTATAGACATTAGCTGCCCGCTGGTATGTTCATAATTATTTTATTCTGTGATGGAATGGTCTCGAAACTTTTTTCTGTATTAAGAGCCATTTCATGTGTAAATTCTCATATACCATTTAGCAATAATGTATACAAATGCGTGATTACTTTAGCATTATTTCACAGCTTGAGTGCATACAATACATGTAAATGCTTTTTTTACGTATATTTGATAATTTCAAAATGCATTTATGT
Organism: Lissotriton helveticus; assembly: GCF_964261635.1. NCBI lineage: Eukaryota > Metazoa > Chordata > Amphibia > Caudata > Salamandridae > Lissotriton > Lissotriton helveticus. The sequence continues at coordinate 1,473,784,197 of NC_136067.1, forward strand.
ATTTTGGGGTGGTAAGGTATACACGATACTCTACAGTATGTTTTACTATGCATAGATTAGTAAATATGTCCATAGTTAGCGTGGAGTGGGTGTGATGTATTCCTATAGGTTCTGTATCGATCCCCCTATTCCTGACCCTATTCTGGTTAACAAACGACCAAGTTAACTAGCAGCCATCCCATGAGGCAGAAAACCCCCATGATGCAGGAACCGTTATCTGATAAAGCCACACTACGGCACAGGAGCGTGTTATCTGATTAGGTCATAACGCTTGCCATCTAATTAGACAAGCGATATTCCTCCAGCCCCTGATAAGGCATACGGAGTTCTCAAAACAAATCAAACCTATGACAACCTGGGAAAAACCCTGCGGCCATTGTTTTGATTTCACCGAGAACTTCAGCAAAAGAATGTGCTAACGACCTGGTCGTATGACATCCTTATTGACGTATCTATGTCCATCCTTACGTCAATCTCGGCACCTTAAAGGTATAAATATTACCGATATTGCCCTATGCAAACACACGCGGTGGTGACGAGATCGGAGCAGCCAGACTTGCCGAAGCCCAGAGCAGAGCAGACCCCGCTGGCGCAGCCCCGCCTTCCTGACGCGCTGAGAACGAGAAGCCGTTTTTCTCCTGCCGAGAAATCCAGCTCCGGCGCTTCCGGGTAGCCCTCGCAGGCAGCCTGGAATATCGAGACCAGAGACGAGAGATACCATCCCTCATCCATCCTAGATTCCAGGTACAGAACTGAATAACCCCTCACAGAGAATTCTTTAGTCAGTCACTTGGCAAAACAAACTTAACTTAAACGGTAACTTTCAATTCCCGCCCACGCATTAGACTTAGGTCAGGTACACGGGGTAGGCGTAGTTAGAAACACCAGTTGAGTACGATTAGTCAAATGTATATGTGTATGTAATATATCTTATTCATTTTAAACCTTCATATGGCTTAGAAACCATATCAATGTTTTTACAGTATTATTTTATACTTCTGCTTTTAATGTATGCACTTTACTTAACCATAAGTATTGCAATAATATTGATCCATTTCTCTTGTATGAGAAAAGAGACTGATCAATAAATAACATCTTTTATTGAACACGCCCGTCTCTTCCTTTTCTCTACAATCTGATGAGACTAAGAATGCACGTACTGACTGAGTAAAATAAATTGCCTTTTGTTCACACGACTCTCGAGATACACTCTTGATTAGGGGAGAGCAAAGTTGTCATGTTCTATGGTTGTCAGAAACTAAATCCCTTCTTGTCTATCCAGGGAGGTTCAACTCCTCCTTGCCTATTCGAGAAAGTTTCTAGTGAACTCTGAGCTAGCTGGCAAACCCAAAACTTTAAGTCTAATATCGACAGTAGTAGACCTAGTTAACGTCTGGTCTAGGCCTATACTATTGAAGGTATTATTCCAATGCGCAGAGCCTATTGGGATAATAGGAACTACACTACACACCATTTTAGGGCTACTCATGTGGGTGGCACAATCAGTGCTGCAGGCTCACTAGCAGCATCTGTTATCACCAGCCCTGGCACACTCAGTGCATTTTACTAGGGACTTCTTGGTGACACTAATATGACAATCATGGATAACCAATCACAATAACAATTTACTCAGGGAGCACTTGCACTTTGACACTGAACAGCAGTGGCAAAGTACCCAAAGCATCTAAACCAGCAAAAACGAAATCCAGCACAGCATCAAAAATACAGGAGGTAGAGGCAAAAAGATAGGGGGAAACCACACCAAGGATGTCAGGTCCAACATGGAGGATGCCAGGGGCAGCAAGTTAACCACAAAATACAGCCCAGTATCAGCAGTGTCAGAACAACAAATCATGGAGGCCAGGATGGCAGGAGCAGGCGCATGAAAATTTGAGGGCAGGTGGCGGGGGAGAGACTGGGGTAGCACGCTGTCCAAAGAGAGCAGGCCAGCATAGGCAGGATCTGAAAAGTGAAGATGGAAGGGAGCATGGGAATACAGACAGTGTTAAGAGGGCAGGCTACAGCGGAAGAGTGGCAGCATCCTGACCATGAAGGGCAGTTCAGAAAAAGCAGGGTCTGCACAACAGACCACAGAGGGCTAGAGGGTTGGGGCAGGGGCACACACTTGGAGAACAGAGGACGGTGGAGAAGCGAGGAGGTGCAGGGACACCACGGAAATCACAGAAGGCGGGCCAAGACATGCATCCTGTCATGGAAACTGCCAGAAACAGTTTTTTTTATCTGTGCCCTGCAAAATAATCCCCTGCTAAATCAAATCTTTTTACCCTTCGTCAGACATCCATAGCATTAAACGCCTCTCTAGGTGGGCCCCAGCACCTTCATTTTTGAGCCAGTATGCTGTTCGATTTATCCATTGAATTTTGCAAGAATCCATGAGATTTTGGCTGGGACATGTGACTGGCGGTCATCATTTGATGGGCTCACTATATAAATACCATTCCTAAGCCTGGAGATACTGCTTGGTTATGCACTGGCGAGAGTTGCATTTTGGGGACACTCTCCTGATCCTTATTTGAGTCTTGCAAGCCTAATACTTACCTGTTCTACCAACAATATTTCTTTCCTTCACTGCGATGATTCCTGAGCATGCCAACAGCTGATAAGAACCTGCAAATCAGAGGATAAGGAAAACTTCAATGATGATCCAAAAATGATTAGTGCACTAACACAATTCCTGATAGATATGAGTGCAACGTGCTTACATGCATTAACACAAGCGCGCAGGATTCTAGGGACCAGGAAGACTTTAAGCAATTTGATAGGATTCCACTTTTGTTCATCATGACTACTGAACTGAGAAAATCCCTTCATAATACTAGTATATCTTTGACACAGATTACCGCACAAAGCGCAAAACCGTCACAAACCTTTGGGGCTGTAAGGGAACTTGGTTTGGTGGGATCACTGATATAATATCGATGTAAAAAATATCGCCGACAAAAATATTGACTCCTAAAAATATAGAATGCAAAAATATTGACTCCCTATACTTAAACAGGTAAGTGCAAAGATATTGACTCAAAAATATTGAAGTAAGAAATATAGATGTACAAAATATCGACTTCAAAATATATATATAACATAAAGTAAAATATATTAAATATGACTATTATTTTAACAAGATGAATTACATTTAATATACATTTTAATTAAATATCACAAATAAATGTCATTAAATAATATATAAAATATAAACACAAACATATAATAATGTATACATATACATATATCTAATAAAAAAATATTAACTATTATCTTTATTTAATTTGTAAACTTTCACATTATGTAAAAATTAAATATATACATATATCAATAATTTTAAATTAAAAATAACAATTTTATAATTAATTCAAACATTTGACCATTAAAAAAAAACTATAAAAACATACATTTCACATACAATAAATACAACAGTAGGGAAATTGTTGGATAGCAGGGGAGTAACATTTACTATTCCTACTCCAGTGAGTGCAACAGTAGAGAAAGTATTTGATAGCAGAGGAGTAAAAAATTACTATTCCCATTCCAGTGAGTGCAACAGTAGGGAAAGTGCTGGATAGCGGAGGGGTAAATATTATTATTCCCTCTCCAGTGAGTGCAGCAGTAAGGAAAGTATTGGATAGAAAAGGGTTAAAAATTACTATTCCCACTCCAGTGAGTGCAGCAGTAGGGGAAGCATGGATAGCGGAGGGGTATAACATTCCTATTCCCAGTCGAGTGAGTTCAACAGTAGGGAAAGTGTTGGATAGCGGAGGGGTATAACTTACTATTCCCACTCCAGTGAAGTCAACAGTAGAGAAAGTGCTGTTTGGCGGAGGGGTAAAAATTACAATTCCCACTCCAGTGAGTACAACAGTAAGGAAAATGTTGGATAGCAGAGAAAGAAAAATTGATAATAACATTTAAACAATTAAAAAAATATTAAAAATAAATAAACAATATTTTAATAATTTCAGATTAAATATATTGAACATTAACATTAAATATATTAATTACATATAACAAAAAGGTACAACTATTATCTAAAATAAATCAATAAATATATTTGTAAATTGTTATTTAAAATAAGCAAATATTAACAACCAAAAATTATTTTTAAAACACAAATGCTTTTATTTTCCTACCCTATAACACCACACCAATAAAAAAATTAACATTTTTATTTAAATTTATTTCTATAATTAACATCATTAATAATGATTTAAAAAATGTATGACTACTAATAATAAGTAATAAACATTCATTGAATACGCATTATTTAACACTATATTATGCTCTACACACACCTAAAATGAATTATAAAATTACCATAATTACTTACTAATTAATTAATTTTAATTAACAAACAATTATAAGTTCATCAATTAAAAATACGTTACTTCCCACTCTTCCCATAATTTACACCCATAACCACCACAACACACACCTAAAATTAATTACCCAATTACCATCATTAATTACAAATTTAAAATAATTAACACATTATTAATTTATCAATAAAAAATAAATTACTTCCCACCCACCCACCATTTGCACCTGTAAATACCACACCACATATTTAAAATTAATTACCCAATTACCATCATTATTTACCAATTAATTAATTAAAAATAATTAACAACTAATTAATAATTCATCAATTAAAAATAAATTACTTCCCACCCTTCCCACAATTTTCACCTATGAACACCACAACACACACCTAAAACAATTAACATAATTAATTGCCAATTCATTATTTAAAATAATGAACAACTAATTATTAATTAATGATTTTAAATCTAAGAGGTCTATTAGGATGGCGGGCAGACTTTTGTCCGCCCGCCACCCTAGCGGTGCTGGGACCGGCCGCCAGTGGTGTGGCGGACCTGCACCAGCAATTAGGATGCCACCGCCACAGTGTCAGTGGCATCCCCTATCCACAAGATTGTGGTGGCTGGTGCTCACAGCACCGTCCACCACAATGCTGTGGATGCACCTTGTGCATTTGCATGCAGAACATGGCAGGCACCGTGAGGTGCCTGCCAAGATGTTCATGCAAATGTGTGCACGCACCAACACCCTAGGGGCTCACAAAGGGCTCCCATATTCAGGCAGCGCATGCCTTTCCATGGCGGAAAGGCACTTCGCCTATATTGTAATATCGATGGCGGTGTCTTACAGACTCCACCACCATATTCAGCCCCTTTTTTGCCCGGTCGACTTGTCCACGGGTGGAAAACCGGTGACGGTCTTTCCGTCCGCCAGTGTCCATACCGCCATCGTAATATGGCGGGGGAAATGGGAGGCGGGCGGTAGGTAATGGCAGGTGGATCGCCACCGCCATATGGGCGGTGATGATCTGCCCGCTATTATAATAGACCCCTAGATTTTTTCCCACCATTTTCACCTTCAAACAGCACATCTCACACCTAAAAATAATTACACAATTAACATAATTAATTGCATTTAATTAATTAAAAGTAAATAACTATTTATTACATCATTTATAAAAAAATAATTTACACATTTAACACTATAACATCTCAATTCAACAATTATTAATAAATACAAATTATTCTATAAATGTGCTTTAATTAAATTACTTTCCAGCCTATTCCAAACCCACTATGGTACTAAAAACATAAAATTCAAATAAAAACTAAAATAACTACTAAAAATAATCAATACATTTTATATAATTAAATTATTTCCCACCCTTTTCCCCAATAACCAAACAACATGGTACGGAACTAAAAAGCAAAATTCAAACAATAAAATGTAATAACTACTAAAACTTTAACACATATAAAAAAATATAAACAATTCTTATACAAAAAATACATGCATCACACACATATAAGATATATATTAAAATACACAACATTAATAAAAAAATAGATATTTTTTTACATCTATGTATTTGCAAACGATATTAAACACTTCGATATTTTTGGCATCTATATTTTTACAAACGCTATTAAACACGTTGATATTTTTTACATCGTTATTCTTGACCAAGATATTTTGTCTGTCGGTATTCTTGACCCACAATATTTGTATAAGTCGATATTTTTGACTTGGTATTCTGTCTCTGCACCGATTGTTGTTCACTTTATTACCATGACATAACATAACATGTACTTTTGTATAGCGCACGTATCACCCGAAAGTCTCAAGCTGCTGAATAATAGATGTATACTGTTACCCAACTCAATGGTACTCATTTTATCGACCTCAGATGGATGAAAGGCTGAGTGGACCCGCCGGGATTGGAACCTATGACCATGAGGTCGAACACAGGCCCCAACAGTGGATGCATTTGTCCACTGTGCCACCAGACCCGGAATTCAACTTGGTTTGGTATTCCCTTTATTATTGCTGTTCAGGAGACATCTTTGGGCAAGGAACCCCTGAAAGGACTGGAAAACAGTCAGCAGAATGGAAAGCACCACACAGTGCCTGCCACCTTGTGCATGGAAATGTAGGGGGGTGCTTCAGGTACCCCCGTGCACATTGACCTTCCCGCACACAGAGGGGGCTCGCAACGGGACCCAGAACCCAGCCACCGCCAGCCTTTCCATGGCGATGTAACCCCCATTGAAAGGCTGGCTGATGCCAGCACTGCAATCTGGCGGGCGGTGCCTGCTAGGCACTGCTGCCATTTCACACATGCCGACCGCTCCGCCAGGCAATTGTGATTGCCGTGGCAGAAGCGTGGAGGGCAGACTTTGTGACCGCCACAGTCATTAAGCGATTCCCCCCGCCATCCTAATGTGGCGGGGGAAAGGTGAGCCAGATGGTTGAGGGACCACCACTGCCGGCCCAGAGGTGGCAGTCCCTCCGCCATCGTAATGAGCCCCTACGTTTTCATTTTATTGTGCCTAGCTTAAGACTGCTGAAGCAATGGGGCATCCCAGGCGACCAAGGGACCTGGGTAAATAGTGGTACAATAAGGTAATGTCACAGTGGAGAGCAATTTAAAACAGATGGACAAAGCAAGAGTTAATCTATTGTATCTGAACTAAAGCACCACCATACAGTTGTTCCACCAATGGATGTGATTTTATTTGATCAAAACATTGAAATGAATCAAAATATACAGTACAAAAAATTCATAACTGAATATTTTTCAACAATCAGGTGCACAAAGGGTGAAATGATGAGTGCATGGAAGGGATAGTGAGAAAGGACAGTAGTGTGCATAAATATACATCAGTAAATAATTAGATAATGGACTATCCAGACAGTTTCCTGCCAAATACATTAAATGTCAAATCATAACATATTTACAGATATATATTCTCTATCATATATGTCTGACTATAAAGTAAAGAAGTGTCAACACTTCAACCCCTAAACGGAACAGCAAAATTGGAGCATTGTGGACGGGATCTTCATCAGGACTAAGGTGAAGGTGAGGAAAAAGCACCTAAGGACAAGGAAATGAAATTATTCGGGTGGTGGGTCAGAATAGAGAAATTCATCAATTGGTCTTATTAATGAAAGACGAATTACCAGTGAAGACACCTATATTGCGGGTAAATAACCTGGCCTGTGTGAGCTCCTACGAAGAAAAAGGAAAAATTGAGGCACAAGGATCTAAATTCCTGTGGCTGATGAGGAGTAAAAACTTGCACAAGTACTTAAGATCAAAACTTACTCAGACTTCTTCTTGAATGCCCATGGTATTCAGTTCAGTTCAGACAGGCTTTATTCGACAAAAGCCATAAAAGCAAACAGTACATACAAAATAGAGTTTATGGTATTCTAAATGTAAGGGCCAGGTTTATTAGTAACCTGTGGCTGAAAGAAGTGATATACGCTGTCAAAGAATGTCTTGTCAATGAACTGGAAGAATTGAGTTAACAACAAGCAAAGAGATGAGCCAGAGGAGCCAAGGCAAATGCAAGCCATGCTTGGTGTAAAGCACGGAATGTGGTAGCTTTGAGAGGCTAAAATATACTATGTGCAAAACGTAGATGGCTGTGCTAGCTTACAACGTAGCAGTATGAGTGGGTATCTTGGCAGGCCAGAGATAGCTAACAACAGGTGCATATGGTGCCTCCCAATAGATAACAACCGTCAAACAAATGAGGCTTAGGGACGAGTAAATGGTTAAAGATAACATCAGACTCTGTGACAGATCAAACCGCACTGATGTGGAAAAAAGGTAAACAAACAATTACCCTTTTAAATAGCCAATTACTACGGGCTAACCAAGCGTATGGAAACATCTTGGCTGAAGAGTGTTAAAAAGAGAGACGCTCTCGTGGATGGCATGCCTTTTGATCCTGAATCACAAATTCTGGTCACAATGGACATCGTATCCTTGTATACGAGTATCCCCCAAATGCATGCTCTTGAAGTGATTAAAAGATCCTTGGACAAAAGAACCTTACCGGCTTTTGCGCCCACAGAATTCATCTTGCAACTACTAGAAATGAAGATGACACAAAATTTCTTCTATTTTCAGGGGGACCACTATGTACAGACTCAGGGAGTTGCTATGGGGCGAGCTTTGCCCCGGACCTGGCAATTCTGTACATGGATGACTATAAAGAACAATTTATCTACAATGACTGTAACCCCTACAAACATCAGGTTACATACTGGAAGCTCTATATAGACGACGTCTTTATGATTTAGACTGGGAACGAATCAGATCTCCAGTCTTTCTTCACCTGGCTAAACAAAAGGTCCGCCGACATCCAGTTTACCATCCACAAGAGTAAAGGAACCATCAATTTCCTGGATATATGGATTAAAGCTGCCGACAACAGTTTGTACACTACGCTCTACAGGCAGCCCGCAGAGAGAAATACCTTGCTACGCTATGGCAGCCACCACCCAAGGGGATTACATGACAATTTTCCCTTTGGTCATTTCCTCAGGATCAGGAGGAATTGTTCACAAAATGAAGACTTTTTTTTAAAATCTGATGATCTCATTAAGCGTTTGGTTGAACGAGGTTACCCTAAACGAATGGTGAAACGAACCAGGAAGAGGGCGAAGCCTAACCCTAGGGAATCACTCCTGATACCAAAAGAACATTTCAATGAAGGCATTGATAGACTGATTTGTGTAACAACGTTTAACACAAGAAGCAACGAAATAAAGCGAATTGTTAACAAACATTGGCCACGATCTTCAAATGACAACCCCACCTATGCACTCCTTCAAAAAGGGCAAAAACATCAAGGACCAGGTAGTGAGGTCATTTTTGGAACCACCTTCACAACCCACCATTCAATCCCTGTGGCAACTACCGTTGATAGTTGGCCACTACAAATGTGGGAGCTGTAAAGCCTGCGGTCTTAGTACTGAAACCAAGCAGTTTAATCATAACAACTGTTCAATCACCCTTAAAACACACACAAACTGTAACACGCAAAATGTAATCTATGCAATCCTCTGTCCGTGTGACAAGATATACATAGGTCAAACTACACAAAAGGTCATGGCCCGAATACTGCAACATTGCAGCAGGATAGGGTGTGGAACAACGGGGCCCCCCCTTGTCGAACATTTTCAAACTTTTGAACACCATCCAGACTCTTTGAAATGGTTGGTCATTGAAGAAATCAAATTAGGATCCAGGAGTGGCAACCTAAGCTCTATTTTGAGCATTCATGAATGCAAGTGGATGGACCGTTTTTAACGCAGTCAATGATGGCCTGAATGAAATGGGTACAACTTACGCCCAACTATCCACTTTAAGTAATAACTAGTGTTCACGTAAATACACTGGTGATCTTATCCTCAGACACACTTATGCCCAATAATGATTAGTGATCACTTAAATACACCGTGTGATCAAACCTTTAGACACACATATGCAGAGTGCCTGTCAGCATTTAACTCTGTGCCATAAACTCCGTTCTACCTAACATCTCTTAGAACTTATACTATCAGTGTTTTCTTTAAAATGCCATATTTACAATGAATGGCCACTTTCCAAATCTGTGTGTTAATAACCGTTCTGCAACCATATCCTCAGACACACATATGCAGCATGTACCTCTGCACCATAAACTCCGTTATACGCAATTTTGTAATGTTCAAAACGCATCATAATGTATGGCAAGTTCTTTAAATATCATATGAATTTTGCGTTTCACAGACTGTGCGCCATTTATCTAAACGTGGATAGCATGCATTATATATTACCACCTAGCCTTTGAAAATGTATACCATTTCTAGAAAGAACCTACAAGGTACCCTAAATGACATTCATGTTGGGCAAGAATTTAACAAGATGTACATCCAGGTTTTCTTCTGTAGACTTTTAACTTTCTTTAATTTGCTTTCCAGACTCGAGTGTTTACATATGTATAAATTAATTATGGGAAGCCACGTTGTCTAAATGCAATATGCGCTGCACTATTTGCAGACAGGCTTGTCATTTTAGCTACAAGGAGGATTTCTTTCCTTTCAACCTCCGAGTCAATGCCCCAAAAGAATTTGGTCATAAAATCGGCTGTCATGGCCGAGCGTGAATAACGTGCCATGTTTGTCCACAGTATTTAAATCATGTAATTAGCAAGAGCACGTTGTTAGCTGTTCACCGGCCCTGCCAGCAGCCCAGAGGTATGTCTCCCGTTTGGCCCCAGCGAGGCCGCCCTGCATGTCATTATTTTTAGGGTAGTGATTTATTTCCATGTTGTGTCACTTGCGCAATAAGCCGCGTCTTCCTCTTTTTCAAGCGTGATGTTGACAATCTGTAGACTTCCCACTTGTAACATTAAGGACGGTCTCGTAGTGTGTTTTTGTAAAGTATAGCAAGAGCGTCTGTCTTTGTAACACACTTCAGACAAGATATTTCCATACTCTTGGTTATCCCGTATTAATTGGCTATTTAAAAGGGTAATTGTTTGTTTCCTTATTTCCGTAACAGTGCGGTTTGATCTGTCACATAGACTGATGTTATCTTTAACCATTTACTCGTCCCTAAGCCTCATTTGTTTGACAGTTGTTATCGATTGGGAGGCACCATATGCGCCTGCTGTTAGCTATCTCTGGCCTGCCAAGATACCCACTTATACTGCTATGTTGTAAGCTAGCACAGCCATCAACGTTTTGCACCTAGTATCTTTAGCCTGTATGTACTGTATATATAACGTTTGATTTGTACACTTTATATTTTAATAAAAACACTTGAACTAAAAAAAAAAAAGCTGTCACATTCCGTGCTTTACACCAAGCATGGCTTGCTTTTCCATTGGCTCCTCTGGCTCATGTCTTTGCTTGTTTTTAACTCCATTGTGCCAGTTCATTGACATGACATTCTTTGACAGCGTATATCACTTCTTTAAGTCACAGGTTACTAATCAACCTGGCCCTTACATTTAGAATACCATGGACTTTGAAGAAGAAGTCTGAGTAAGTTTTGATCTTAAGTACCTGTGCAAGTTTTTACTCCTCATCAGCCACGGGAATTTAGATTCTAGGGCCTCTGGTTTTCCTTTTTCTTCGTAGGAGCTCACACGGCCCAGCTTATTTACCCGTAGCCTGAAGCACTATAGCTGTCTTCACTGGTAATTTGTCTATCATTAAAATGACCAACTGATGAATTTCTCTATTCTGACCCGCCACCCGAATAATTTCATTTTATTGTCCTTAGGTGCTTTTTCCTCACCTTCACCTCAGTCCTGATGAAGACCCCGCCCAAAATGAGCCAATTTTGCAGTTCCGTTTACAGGTCGAAAAATCGACACTTCTTTACTTTATTGTCAGACATATATGACAGAGAATATATATCTGCAACTATGTTATGATTTGACATTTAATGTATTTGGCAGGAAACTGTCTGGATAGTCCATTGTCTAATTATTTACTGGTATATATATATGCGCACTGCTGTCCTTTCTCACTATCCCTTCCATGCACTTATCACTTCACCCTTTGTGCACCTGTTTGTTGAAAAATATTCAGTTATGAATTTTTTGTACTTTATATTTTGATTCATTTTAATTTTGTGATGAAATAAAATCACGTTTATTGGTGGAACAACTGTATAGTGGTGCTTCACTTTGTTCAGATACAATAGATTAACTCTTGCATTGTCTATCTGTTTTAAATTGCTCTCCACTGTGACATTACCTTATTGTATAACTAGAGACTCCAGCTCCTGCAGGCTGGACAGAGCACTCTAAATTTGGCATGCAGTCTTCCACAATGTCAGTGAGTACATTCCCCTGATGCCCTGGTGGACCTCCTGAATGTCGACTATTATTAAAGGGAGTCCCAAAGTCTTCAAATACACACATAATAAGTAGGACAGTCCACAAAATATAACATCAAAATAAACCAGAAGGCTCAAGCACCTTCTAGTACCAATATATTAATGACCCCAAATAGTTTCACAGTAATCTTGGTAGGATCCTGCAGGTCAAGTAACTGGACATCTATAGAAAGTGTTATCCAATGCATTAACCTTTAGGTCGTTGCCCATTTCTTAGGGTTTTCTTTACATTCTTCAGTCATTGGAACTAAACTAAATGCACTAAGCACATTACATTATTGATTTGCTCTTTGTCTGAAATGTGTACCAGGAAGCAGAAAATCTGTCGAAAATGCAGCAGAGAACAAGTATATTTTAAATACCAAAAATCTCACCATCCGAAAGCAACAGAATTCAAGCCATCTGTCAGGACTTTATGTCCAAGCATTTTCCAAACACTTGTGTGGCCAGAGAAGCCAGTCCAGCAAGTTACTACATCGTCACAGATCATAGAGTTCCTCCCACAGAGTGAAGGGGTAGAGTGAAGGTGGCACGAGAGCACGGCTATGAATTATAATGTCTTAAATCTTCCCTGAAGAGTGGAGCAGTAGTGAGGGAGGTCTGTTATGGACCCCAACCAGAACCTGTTCAGATGATGTTTAGGTGCAAAGCTTGGTGAGTGTGAACAGGAAACCCTAGGTCAAAAGAGCAAGAGGTATAAGAAAACCATAGAGAAAAACAGCAGTCCCACAGAAAGGGCTAGAAAGATTTATTTTAAAAAAAACTGGCTGGTCAAAGCAAGGTATAGGATTTCTGTATAGCCCTCTTGCTTCAAAGACAAATACAAAGTAACAATAAATCTAGTGGCAATCACTTCCACTTCCTTTAAATAGGAAACAAGGAAACCACAAGGCCTCAGTGACTTTATAATTTTGCTTGTTCTAGGACTGACATTGTGTTGTTGGAATCTTCTTCGAGACTTTGTAAATTAATTGCTTTGCTGCTTACTTTAAGATACATCTTCTTTGGTAGCACAGCCATCTACTTTGGAATGCCGCCACTGATGAATTAATTACTGGATCCTTACTTCAAGTCAAATTCAAATCAACGGGTAGAAGAATCTTGCCTCAGCTGAATTTGCATTTATTTGGCTCATAGTCAGGTGTTCAAGCCTCACGTCGCCCCCATCCCTATTAGCGCTCTCTAACTTATGCAGATCTATCCACAAGAGACATCTCTCTTATTCAGGTTAAGGATTTTACAATTACAAAAAAATCATTTTACGTTCCAAACAAGCTAGTAACAAAAGTGAAGGTGCCAGGGTCCACTGGCAACTGGGTCTGGTCATAGGTGACCGGGTGCACACCAGACACATTCCATAGAAAGGCCATAGCTGACTGTGGGCAACACGTATTTGGTAGCAGGGGCAACCACAGAATGAGGGACACCAATTGAACTGATTATTTCCAAGTAACACTTGTTGTACTGAGGGTGATGGTTCACATCAATGCAGGGTTATCACACTGGAAGTCATGTAATATTTCCTACATGTCCTCAACTCTTTTGTGAAGCAGGTATCTTTTTTTTGTAGTTAAATGTTGTTGTTGAAGATTCAGAAACCAATAGAAAGACACATAAATACTATGCATCAGTAATAAACGTACATAATATTACAAGTACTGAATATATTAGAACACATAAGAGAAACTTATGTAATATAACAAATTTGTATAATTATATAGAAAAAGCAAGGGAAATATGAGAAAAGAGATAGGGAAACAGTAGGAAGAAAGCAAAGAGGAAAGATAGAAAGAAACAAGTAGAGATATAGAAATAAAAGAACTAAGGGGCTGATTAGGATGGTGGAAGGACCACCACCACTGGCCCTGCGGTGGTGGTCCTTCCGCCATCACACAGCGAATTACCCACTGCCCAATTAGGATGGCGGTGGGTACCGCGGCGGACGCAAAGTACATCCACCACTTCACCGCGATTCCCTGGAGGACGGTGCAGGGTGCCTAAAATGGCATCGGTGCCTAGCAGGCACTGTCCACCAAAATAGGATGTTGGTAAAAAAATATAAAAAACGGCAATTCCATGGTGGCGATATCGCCATGGAAAGGCTGGCGGGGATTGGATTTGAGGCCCGTTGCGGGCCTCCCTTGTGGGCCTCCCTTGTTTAGGGGGTAGGTGTTGCTGCACTAGGGGGTACCCATGGTACCTGGGTACCCCCTGCATTTCCCTGCACTGCTTGGCAGTATCACCTTTTAACATTGGGTATGGTGCTGCAGCCAGCATCACCATCCGCAATGTTAAATAGTTTTCGGGCGCATTGTAATTGCAGTGGTGGGACCACCGCATGACTGGCAGGCAGTCCTTAACACCGCAACGATGGCGCCCGCCATCGTAATGAGCCCCTAAAATTCCAATGAGTGAGAGTAAAAATATGTAGTGAAAGGTAACCAATATGTGATGAACACAGAAGCAAGTATCTTTGATTTTGTTCTTGTCAGCACAGTGACAAGGTCTTCTTAGCTCCTGAATAGATTAATTCCTCTGGCAATTAGCTCACTTCTTGCCACATCCAGCAGTCCAGCTGCCTCTACTTCCAGGCAAGTTGCCACAGTTGGGGTTCCTCCAGACTTCTATTATTGCTCCAACCCATGGCAAAACACAACTTTTCAGAGCTCTTTTTTGTTGGATATCTCACTTTGGTAGCCACAAAAATACTTATGATCAAGAGATAAAGACAAGGGATTTCCTGGAGGTCCTGTTCCTAGGCAATTCAGAAACTCACTAATGTACCATATTTAAAATCCATGTAGTCAGTGGAAGCTGGGTGCATATTCCTTGGCTTCCTCCCCAAAGGAGGGATGGTTGACAGGTACCATTTGGTCTACAGATCAGGTATTCCAGTTTTGCAAGAGAGAGACTGTAGATGCCCTCAGTAGGATTTGTATGATTTCATAACAGTGTCCAGTGAAGGACGAAGGGCATACAGTGCTTGCTGGACTCAGGTTGTGACCATTAGAGCTGGTTATCACTGGTGTCCTGGAGTATGCCCTCACTATTAAGCCCAAATGTTAGCACCAAGTTCTCAATTTTAGCACTTGACCCTCAGGGTAATGAATTGGAGCATTCCAAGTCTTACTCAGGGAGGTGGCAGTGGAGTTGAGACTCAGAACTCAATAAACCCTCTAATCGAATTTAATAACTCAATATCAAGTCATGCTCTACCACTGTGTAGTTATAGTAGACTTTCCATAGGAAGAGCATTTTATGTTTTGATAACAACTTTCACACCATTTGATGAATCTTTACAAAACTTCACCAAAACAAAGTTTGTACACCTCTGCTTCTTGCTGGAAGGTTTTGCGGTGATCTGTCAAGTGAAAGCTAAGAAAAAAGGGGGTCTCAAAACGTATTTTTCCCATGCAATTAACCACAGGAAGCTCAGACAGTGTTTCAGCAAAAATCTGAACATAATCACCCAAATTTGTCAGAAAGCTGATCTTTTCTCTGAAGGTGTGCTTTTCGTTATTTGGCTTAAATCCATTCAGTTGTTTTTGTGAAGTTAAGATTAAAATGTTAGTCCTATCTTGACCATTTGTATCCTGATATGTTTTGATTGTCCCCCTTAAAGGTGACTTGTCAATTCTGATAGGTTAGTTATAGCCTGAACAATATGTTGTGGCAGACTTTACAGGACTCTAATACATAGTCCCTGTGTCCTGAAAATGAATTACAATTATACATGGGGGCCTGGGAGCACACTTTGACCTTAAAGGACTTGTGAGGTGCCCCATGTACAAAGTTTGCTAACAGATTTTTGTCACAATATAAATCATTTGTTGGTGGTACTACTCTAATGTTGGGAATAGGGGTGTATTCTAAGGTGACTGTACACTGTGTAATTTGATGATCCTGTGTTTGGATTTGATGAATCATGTTTGAAAGAAAACAGTTTTGGGGGTGCCGCTCGAAGGTGCTAAATTGACTTTGGGACTCTGCTGCCATTGTGGGGACATCGCCGCCAGCCATACCAGCAATTCCACGGACTCGGGGCATTTCTTGATTCCAGCAGCGGGACTGCGAGGTCCAGGTTGCTGAGCGCCATAGTCAACGACCGCACCTGGTTCCTCTTCCCGCCCCGCCCCCAGGACCTCCTATTTAGGTAGGCGAACATACGCGCACGCGGGAAGCGCGCGGGCGGCATGCCGGGCGAAGCCCGGGCAAAGGGCGTACCGTCTAAGGCCGTCCGGGCCGGACGAGGTGGGGCTGGGCCACCCCTCTAAGTCTTTGCCCAATACATTGGTCCATATTTAGATGTATTCTTTGTTTTGACAATTATTACGGGCTAATTTGTTTTTGTGTGTATAATTTTCCTATACGTCAATCCATTCACCGGAGTCTTGATTTACTAACATGGCTGCTCAGTTGGATGAAGGGGGTAAGACTGGACTGAACTCAACCAGTGGAAGTCTAATGGGAACTTTAGATAATTATATTACTCGGGTTGCAGCTGTTCTGGACCAAGAAATAGTTGATGCTGAAAAACGACTTTTGACCGAAATTTTTTCTAAAAGGTCGTCTTTGGGTCCAATCCAGCATTGCACTACCCCAGAGAATCGAATAAGCCAACGTTTAAGTGACCTGGGACTGCCACAGATTAGTATAGAGTTAGATTCGCTCAGTAATATTTCCTTGGGAAATAGCTCTCAAAACTCACAGGCAGGTAGCGCTATTTAGGTGATAACTGTCCCCTCTGTAACTCCTCCCCGATTATTCCTGTTTGCCATATAGTTGATTCTCCATCTTCATGCAACCTACCGACAGGTAAAAGAAAGCCAGGGGGAGGTGGACAGAAAGGTAAAAGAGCAAAAATCCCAAAGTTATTGTATAAAGGCGCTAAATCTCAGTGCTCCCCGACGCATATTCAGCCTGTTATTTCAGCGCATCCTCACCTAATGATTAAGCCAACAGTTGCTGTACAAGGGGATGGGGCTTTGTTGGGGGCAGTTAGAACATACAATTAGATCCCTGATACTCCCCTTAATAGAGAGACTGAAAATAATCACTGCTAGTTTAGGCAAGTTTGAACAAGTTACCACCAACAATTCAAATATGTTACAGTCTTTATCTGCTAATAAGAAGGTGGGAGCTGATTCTGTACAAGTAGGTAAACGGGAAGTTCATAATGGTTCCCAATTAACATCTCCTTGTAAAACTGCATCCCATATAGTAAAAGGGCCTACGATAAACAGTGTTAACAGAGTAATTGACCAGAGGGGTAGAGATATGGGCATCGAGACAGGTCAGTGCCTTACAGTGGGTCTCCAGTCCCATCAGGAAGTCGGTGCTCAGTCAATTAAACCAGCCAAGGGCCCTATCTACTCTAATAAGTTGGCCAATGCTACAGGCAACCTACCTATTTTAGATCTACCCCCCCAAAGCACTCCTTTAGTGGTGGTTTTGGCTAAAGTCCCCCCCTCTGTCAAGGGGAAAGAGAGGACTATTTTCAATTAAAGAATAAGGTTACCCACTGGTTCTCACAAAATATTGAGGGCGGGCACATGATAGGTTACAACATAATTATGGCCCGCCGAGTTGCATGGCTGGGAAGCTCCAGGAAAAACCGAGAGGGTGACTGTATAGTCATAAATTTCAATAGTCCAAAACCAGTAGCTAGGATTCTTAGGGAGTCAGAGCGAATTACAAATGGACAGGGGATAGAAATCTTGCCTTTGGGGTATTTTTACAGACCCGGAAACCAGGGTAAATTTAATCACTGGAACCCCATAAATAAAATGTCTGCAAATAATTTTCGCTTTCCTTTGGGAACAGGAGGGTGGAATATAATACCCATGAAAACAAATTGAGCTTGGCATAGTGGTGACCCAGGATATATCACAGATGTTGAGGTTACAAATAGATTTAACATCCTCTCGGGCCTCAATGACTGCGACTGACTGCGTAACAACCAAGCCAGCTGTCACTCGCAGGAAGACTTCAATCCCTTTCTCGCTTACTCTTCACGTCGGGTTGATACGATTTATGAAAACAGCTATCCTGTTGCAGACACTGGTAACGATACTGCTTTCCCTACGCCTCCAGTAGGTATCCCATTAGGACTCTCCTATGGTGAGAAGAACGGTGTGGGAAAACTAGTTTCGTGGAACAAAGCTGGCATGCGCCTTAAACAGGAATCGCAGGATTGGTTAAAATTCATTACCACTTTTGACGTGTGTATTTTCCAGTAGACGTGGTTGTGTGAACCTTCCTTCGCCCTGGGGTATCTGAATTATTCGGTCCCAGCAACGAAAGGCCCTAAGGGTCACCCTATGGGTGGTATGACTATTTGGATCAGGCAAAGCATGTCGCTAACTATTAAGGTGGTCGAAGTCGGAAGTAAAGATATCCAACACATTAAAGTGGATTTGGGTTCTTTAGGACGGCTTGACATTTATAACATCTATGCCAGGGGCAACAAGGGTGGGAGGTCAGAGGTTTTAGCGGCCTTGGCCCACCTCCTCGAAACCCATTCGCCGGTCAATAACATTATCATAGATGGTGACCTGAACGGCACTTTTGAACCTTTTGGCTATTTGCGAGGACTTTTTCCCGGGGAGGAAGAGGATAGGCAATGGGGGGTCCCCATATTAGAACTGAACCCTGTCACCCGATGGTCTGAAGACATCGTCTGTTTGAACGCCATTTGCCTCGAAAGGGGCTTAAGAGCACTAAACGGGAGGACCAAGAGTGACAGGGCGGGGGCATGCACCTTTGACAATGGGCGACACAGGAGTAGAATAGACTACATCCTGTGTAGCCTGAGACTCTGGAAACTGGTGTGTGACATGGAAGTCAAATGGAGGATGGAAAGCGACCATAACCTGTTGTGCGTTGAGCACAAATGGTGGACATCCGACAATGAAACCTTGACCTCAGGGAGGGATAGCGCCCCCTCGGTTGTCCCTACAAATGATATGCGTAGACTAAAATGGCCTAATGTTGTTACCAACCAACGGTCTATGGATATCATCAAGGCTGAGGCGGCTAAAGCGATAACGGCCATGGAGCAGGTCTACCCAAGTATTCCATGTCTGTATACAGTAACAGAAATCCATGATAATTGTTTTTCCGAAATTAGGAACCACTTTCTGAAATCAGCTAAGAGGTCTGGTAGGGTAACTACTAAGCCAGCAAAGTGGTATAATTCCCAGTGAAGGAACGCCCGCCTGGCTTTAGGCTCCGCAATTAAGAGGAGAGATTTGATAGCTATTCGTATTGCTAGAAAGGCTTATAAGGATAGCATATTTACAGCCAAGAAAATGTGGGATGAGCTCCACTGGAGTGAGCTAAAGGATGCGAGTGAGAAGAAAGACTCCAGGCTTTTCTGGAACATTGTAAAATGGGGTAGAGGTGGAGTTCCTGAACCTCCTGAAAATAATGTTTCGGAGGAGGATTGGGTCAACTACTTTAAGCCCCAGTACGCTAAAACGCACGTCGGTAGGGAGATGGCGGGGTTCAGGCCGGTTTACTTTAAAGATATCTCCTTTAGTAATAATGAAGTAATGTTGGCCCTCAGCTCAGTGACTAGTGGCAGAGCCCCAGGCTTGGACGGGGTCCCGGCGGTTCTCTTCACCAATGACAAAGATCTGTGGTGTAAATATATTTTTCTTCTTGTTAACGCAGTGACACAGGGTGCTCCCGTACCGACCTCCTGGCTAGGGGTAATCATAATACCTGTATTCAAGAAGGGAGACCGATCCAAACCCGGGAATTATAGGCCCATAAGCTTAATTGACACCATTCAAAAGGTGGTGGGGAGGATGGTTGTTGTTAGAAAGGCGGTTCCTGCGGAGGCAGAAGATGTCTGACTGACCACCCCGAGTTCCACCTCTCCGTATGGAAGTGGGCCGAGCGCCGTCGAGAGGCCACCTGCGGGAGGCTCCTCTCTTAAGATCGTACAGCAGAGCAATCACACCACTACAAAGTGACACCACACAAGAGGATAACTCCTTAGAATCTTTATCAGCAATAACGATGAGAGCCTTCGGCACTACGTACACACGGATCATTTTATGTTTTGATAACAACTTTCACACCATTTGATGAATCTTTACACAACTTCACCAAAACAAAGTTTGTACACCTCTGCTTCTTGCTGGAAGGTTTTGCGGTGATCTGTCAAGTGAAAGCTAAGAAAAAAGGGGGTCTCAAAACGTATTTTTCCCATGCAATTAACCACAGGAAGCTCAGACAGTGTTTCAGCAAAAATCTGAACATAATCACCCAAATTTGTCAGAAAGCTGATCTTTTCTCTGAAGGTGTGCTTTTCGTTATTTGGCTTAAATCCATTCAGTTGTTTTTGTGAAGTTAAGATTAAAATGTTAGTCCTATCTTGACCATTTGTATCCTGATATGTTTTGATTGTCCCCCTTAAAGGTGACTGGTCAATTCTGATAGGTTAGTTATAGCCTGAACAATATGTTGTGGCAGACATTACAGGACTCTAATACATAGTCCCTGTGTCCTGAAAATGAATTACAATTATACATGGGGGCCTGGGAGCACACTTTGACCTTAAAGGACTTGTGAGGTGCCCCATGTATAAAGTTTGCTAACAGATTTTTGTCACAATATAAATCATTTGTTGGTGGTACTACTCTAATGTTGGGAATAGGGTTGTATTCTAAGGTGACTGTACACTGTGTAATTTGATGATCCTGTGTTTGGATTTGATGAATCATGTTCGAAAGAAAACAGTTTTGGGGGTGCCGCTCGAAGGTGCTAAATTGACTTTGGGACTCTGCTGCCATTGTGGGGACATCGCCGCCAGCCATACCAGCAATTGCACGGACTCGGGGCATTTCTTGATTCCAGCAGCGGGACTGCGAGGTCCAGGTTGCTGAGCGCCATAGTCAACGACCGCACCTGGTTCCTCTTCCCGCCCCGCCCCCAGGACCTCCTATTTAGGTAGGCGAACATACGCGCACGCGGGAAGCGCGCGGCGGCATGCCGGGCGAAGCCCGGGCAAAGGGCGTACCGTCTAAGGCCGTCCGGGCCGGACGAGGCGGGGCTGGGCCACCCCTCTAAGTCTTTGCCCAATACATTGGTCCATATTTAGATGTATTCTTTGTTTTGACAATTATTACGGGCTAATTTGTTTTTGTGTGTATAATTTTCCTATACGTCAATCCATTCACCGGAGTCTTGATTTACTAACATGGCTGCTCAGTTGGATGAAGGGGGTAAGACTGGACTGAACTCAACCAGTGGAAGTCTAATGGGAACTTTAGATAATTATATTACTCCGGTTGCAGCTGTTCTGGACCAAGAAATAGTTGATGCTGAAAAACGACTTTTGACCGAAATTTTTCCGAAAAGGTCGTCTTTGGGTCCAATCCAGCATTGCACTACCCCAGAGAATCGAATAAGCCAACGTTTAAGTGACCTGGGACTGCCACAGATTAGTATAGAGTTAGATTCGCTCAGTAATATTTCCTTGGGAAATAGCTCTCAAAACTCACAGGCAGGTAGCGCTATTTAGGTGTTAACTGTCCCCTCTGTAACTCCTCCCCCGATTATTCCTGTTTGCCATATAGTTGATTCTCCATCTTCATGCAACCTACCGACAGGTAAAAGAAAGCCAGGGGGAGGTGGACAGAAAGGTAAAAGAGCAAAAATCCCAAAGTTATTGTATAAAGGCGCTAAATCTCAGTGCTCCCCGACGCATATTCAGCCTGTTATTTCAGCGCATCCTCACCTAATGATTAAGCCAACAGTTGCTGTACAAGGGGATGGGGCTTTGTTGGGGGCAGTTAGAACATACAATTAGATCCCTGATACTCCCCTTAATAGAGAAACTGAAAATAATCACTGCTAGTTTAGGCAAGTTTGAACAAGTTACCACCAACAATTCAAATATGTTACAGTCTTTATCTGCTAATAAGAAGGTGGGAGCTGATTCTGTACAAGTAGGTAAACGGGAAGTTCATAATGGTTCCCAATTAACATCTCCTTGTAAAACTGCATCCCATATAGTAAAAGGGCCTACGATAAACAGTGTTAACAGAGTAATTGACCAGAGGGGTAGAGATATGGGCATCGAGACAGGTCAGTGCCTTACAGTGGGTCTCCAGTCCCATCAGGAAGTCGGTGCTCAGTCAATTAAACCAGCCAAGGGCCCTATCTACTCTAATAAGTTGGCCAATGCTACAGGCAACCTACCTATTTTAGATCTACCCCCCCAAAGCACTCCTTTAGTGGTGGTTTTGGCTAAAGTCCCCCCCCTCTGTCAAGGGGAAAGAGAGGACTATTTTCAATTAAAGAATAAGGTTACCCACTGGTTCTCACAAAATATTGAGGGCGGGCACATGATAGGTTACAACATAATTATGGCCCGCCGAGTTGCATGGCTGGGAAGCTCCAGGAAAAACCGAGAGGGTGACTGTATAGTCATAAATTTCAATAGTCCAAAACCAGTAGCTAGGATTCTTAGGGAGTCAGAGCGAATTACAAATGGACAGGGGATAGAAATCTTGCCTTTGGGGTATTTTTACAGACCCGGAAACCAGGGTAAATTTAATCACTGGAACCCCATAAATAAAATGTCTGCAAATAATTTTCGCTTTCCTTTGGGAACAGGAGGGTGGAATATAATACCCATGAAAACAAATTGAGCTTGGCATAGTGGTGACCCAGGATATATCACAGATGTTGAGGTTACAAATAGATTTAACATCCTCTCGGGCCTCAATGACTGCGACTGACTGCGTAACAACCAAGCCAGCTGTCACTCGCAGGAAGACTTCAATCCCTTTCTCGCTTACTCTTCACGTCGGGTTGATACGATTTATGAAAACAGCTATCCTGTTGCAGACACTGGTAACGATACTGCTTTCCCTACGCCTCCAGTAGGTATCCCATTAGGACTCTCCTATGGTGAGAAGAACGGTGTGGGAAAACTAGTTTCGTGGAACAAAGCTGGCATGCGCCTTAAACAGGAATCGCAGGATTGGTTAAAATTCATTACCACTTTTGACGTGTGTATTTTCCAGTAGACGTGATTGTGTGAACCTTCCTTCGCCCTGGGGTATCTGAATTATTCGGTCCCAGCAACGAAAGGCCCTAAGGGTCACCCTATGGGTGGTATGACTATTTGGATCAGGCAAAGCATGTCGCTAACTATTAAGGTGGTCGAAGTCGGAAGTAAAGATATCCAACACATTAAAGTGGATTTGGGTTCTTTAGGACGGCTTGACATTTATAACATCTATGCCAGGGGCAACAAGGGTGGGAGGTCAGAGGTTTTAGCGGCCTTGGCCCACCTCCTCGAAACCCATTCGCCGGTCAATAACATTATCATAGATGGTGACCTGAACGGCACTTTTGAACCTTTTGGCTATTTGCGAGGACTTTTTCCCGGGGAGGAGGAGGATAGGCAATGGGGGGTCCCCATATTAGAACTGAACCCTGTCACCCGATGGTCTGAAGACATCGTCTGTTTGAACGCCATTTGCCTCGAAAGGGGCTTAAGAGCACTAAACGGGAGGACCAAGAGTGACAGGGCGGGGGCATGCACCTTTGACAATGGGCGACACAGGAGTAGAATAGACTACATCCTGTGTAGCCTGAGACTCTGGAAACTGGTGTGTGACATGGAAGTCAAATGGAGGATGGAAAGCGACCATAACCTGTTGTGCGTTGAGCACAAATGGTGGACATCCGACAATGAAACCTTGACCTCAGGGAGGGATAGCGCCCCCTCGGTTGTCCCTACAAATGATATGCGGAGACTAAAATGGCCTAATGTTGTTACCAACCAACGGTCTATGGATATCATCAAGGCTGAGGCGGCTAAAGCGATAACGGCCATGGAGCAGGTCTACCCAAGTATTCCATGTCTGTATACAGTAACAGAAATCCATGATAATTGTTTTTCCGAAATTAGGAACCACTTTCTGAAATCAGCTAAGAGGTCTGGTAGGGTAACTACTAAGCCAGCAAAGTGGTATAATTCCCAGTGAAGGAACGCCCGCCTGGCTTTAGGCTCCGCAATTAAGAGGAGAGATTTGATAGCTATTCGTATTGCTAGAAAGGCTTATAAGGATAGCATATTTACAGCCAAGAAAATGTGGGATGAGCTCCACTGGAGTGAGCTAAAGGATGCGAGTGAGAAGAAAGACTCCAGGCTTTTCTGGAACATTGTAAAATGGGGTAGAGGTGGAGTTCCTGAACCTCCTGAAAATAATGTTTCGGAGGAGGATTGGGTCAACTACTTTAAGCCCCAGTACGCTAAAACGCACGTCGGTAGGGAGATGGCGGGGTTCAGGCCGGTTTACTTTAAAGATATCTCCTTTAGTAATAATGAAGTAATGTTGGCCCTCAGCTCAGTGACTAGTGGCAGAGCCCCAGGCTTGGACGGGGTCCCGGCGGTTCTCTTCACCAATGACAAAGATCTGTGGTGTAAATATATTTTTCTTCTTGTTAACGCAGTGGCACAGGGTGCTCCCGTACCGACCTCCTGGCTAGGGGTAATCATAATACCTGTATTCAAGAAGGGAGACCGATCCAAACCCGGGAATTATAGGCCCATAAGCTTAATTGACACCATTCAAAAGGTGGTGGGGAGGATGGTTGTTGTTAGAAAGGCGGTTCCTGCGGAGGCAGAAGATGTCTGACTGACCACCCCGAGTTCCACCTCTCCGTATGGAAGTGGGCCGAGCGCCGTCGAGAGGCCACCTGTGGGAGGCTCCTCTCTTAAGATCGTACAGCAGAGCAATCACACCACTACAAAGTGACACCACACAAGAGGATAACTCCTTAGAATCTTTATCAGCAATAACGATGAGAGCCTTCGGCACTATGTACACACGGATCGGGGGATCCTTAAAGTCTCTGTAACAGGGGAAAAAAGGGGGGTGCCGGGACAGTCTTAGTGTCAGCTTGGTACGGGGATACCCTGCGCACTGCTCTCAATCCTCGAGCTGGGGGGTTCCACAAGATTTGGGCCGCGGCAGCGCCAGCAGGCTCCGAAGATGGTTTCAGCGAGGTTGGGCCGCGGCAGCGCCAGCAGGCTCCGAAGATGGTTTCAGCGAGGTTGGGCCGCGGCAGCGCCAGCAGGCTCCGAAGATGGTTTCAGCGAGGTTGGGCCGCGGCAGTGCCAGCAGGACTCCAAAGATGGTTTCAGCGAGGTGGGGCCGCGGCAGCGCCAGTAGGACTCCAAAGGTTCAGGGTTCACGGTAGTGGGCTCTTCTCGGGGTCAGCCGCGACAGCGTCAGCCGGGCTCTCGACTCCCGGATACAACTGCGGACCCATCCCAGAACTGCCCCAGATATAGGTCTGGAGTCCTTTGATGTCCGGACCCTCGAGCCTGGGGGTCAGAGGGGCCGGGATGAGAAGGTCCAGACACCCAGCGAGGCCGGAGGGTGATCGAAACCAGGCGTCCGGGGACGGCTGGAGGCCCATTGAAACTCTCCTCCTCCTGGATCCGTCAAGTGGCCGCTTTACCACCTGGGGGGATCTTGGTGCCTCGATGTCGGGGTTTGGCTGGGGCTGGGGCCGAGGTCGGGCCGCGGCCACGGGGTCCGGACGTGTAGGGTCCAAGATGGAGTCAGGCCCTGAGATGGCGGCCCGGGATAGGGGTCGGACCAGCAGAGTGGGGCGAGTAGGGGTCGCCGTGACTCTGAGGGGGAGAGCCGGGGGTCACCAGGAGTGGTGACTCTCGGGGAGGGTTGAAGAGGTAGCTTCGTCGGTGAGGTCAGGGGTTGCTGCTGTCCAGGGCCTGCCATGAGGGAGAAAGGGGACCACGCCACGAGGCCGGGTTCAACACACGTCCCCCCCAGCTGAAGGCGGGGAGAGTCACCCATCTTCTTGGGTGTTCTCCTCATCGAGGCGGAAGAAGCGGGACATGCCGTCTGCGTTGGCGTGGTCGTTGCCGGGGCGATGTTCCACAGTGAAGTCCATCCCTTGGAGGGAGATGGACCATCGCAACAACTTTAGGTTCTCGCCTCGCATCTGCATCAGCCACCGCAAGGGCCGGTGGTCGGTTTGCACCCGGAAGTGGGTGCCGAAGAGATAGGGTCGGAGCTTCTTGAGGGCCCACACCACGGCAAAGGCCTCTCGCTCTATGGTGCTCCAGCGTTGTTCTCGGGCCAGCAGACGTCGGCTGATGAAGGCCACAGGTTGATCAATTCCCTCGGGGTTGACTTGGGACAGGACTGCCCCAACACCGTGCTCCGAGGCATCTGTTTGGACTAGGAATTCCCGGCTGTAGTCGGGGGCCTGGAGCACGGGGGTGGTACACATCGCTGTCTTTAGAGTCTCGAAGGCGGCCTGACACTCGGGTGTCCAGTGCACCTTCTGTGGCTGCTTTTTGGAGGTGAGTTCGGTGAGGGGGCCCACAATGCTCCCATAGTTCTTCACGAAGCGCCGGTAATACCCAGTGATCCCCAGGAAGGCTCGGACGGCGGTCTGGGTGACCGGGGGCTCCCAGGCCATGATGGCGTCGATCTTGGGTTGGAGGGGAGCTACATGGCCGCTCCCCACTTGGTGTCCCAGATAGGTCACGGAACCTTGGCCTATCTGGCATTTGCTTGCTTTGATGGTCAGTCCGGCCCGTCGGAGGGCCGCCAGGACCTCCCCGAGGTGCTCGGCCCAGTGGAGGCTGTACACCGCAATATCGTCCAGATATGCGGCGCTGAACTCTTCTAGCCCCGCCAGCACCTTATTCACCAGCCTCTGGAAGGTTGCGGGGCGTTCTTCATCCCGAAGGGCATCACCCTGAAGTGGTAATGGCCATCGGGGGTTGAGAAAGCAGAGCGTTCTTGGGCGTCCGGGGTGAGTCCGATCTGCCAGTAGCCGGAGGTTAGGTCGAATGTGCTCAGGTAGTGGGCCGCCCCCAGGCGGTCGATCAGTTCATCGGCCCGGGGAATGGGGTGTGCATCGGTCCGGGTGACAGCGTTCAAACCCCGGTAGTCGACACAAAATCGAAGTTCAGGAGGGGCGCCAGGGGCGGCGGCTTTCGGGACCAGGACGACAGGTCTGCCCAGGGACTGTCGGAGGGTTCCACTACCCCCAGGGCCAGCATCTTGGAGACCTCCGATTGGATGCAGGTCCGAACTCGGTCGGGAACTCGGTAGGCCCGGTGCCGCACAGGCGGGCTTTCCCCGGTGTCGACATCGTGGACGCACCACTGGGTGACGCCGGGGATGAGGGAGAACAAGTCTGCGAATTGACCCAACAATGTTCGGCAGTCCTGGCGTTGTTCTGGGGTCAGGGCGGAGGAGAGGGCTCCCTCGACGGAGCCGTGTTTCTCTGAGGTGCCCAGGAGGTCCGGTAGGGGCTCGGAGTCGTCCTCGGCCCCGCCATCGGTAGCCATCAGCAGGCTAAGCTCCGTTCGGGCAAAGTGAGGCTTGAGCCGGTTGGAGTGGAGGACCCGGAGGGGGGTTCTGGGAGACTCCAGGTCCACCAGGTAAGTGGCTGGGCCCTTGCGTTCTACCACCTTGAAGGGCCCCGTCTACTTGTCCTGGAGGGCACAGGGTTCGACCGGAGCCATGACCCAGACCTGTTGGCCCGGCTCGAACTCAATGGAAGAGGCGTTTTGGTCATACCAGCGTTTCATCTCCTCCTGGCTGGCCTCGAGGTTGGCTTCTGCAAGTTCCCGGAACTTCCGAGTCTGATTCCGGAGGGTCAGGAGGTATCGGAAGACGTCGGGGTGAGCCCCTTTGACTGCAACCTCCCGGCCTTCTTTGACTAGGCTGAGGGGACCCCGGACGGGGTGTCCGTACAATAGTTCGAAGGGGCTGAATACAGGGACTTCTGAGGGACCTCCCGATAGGCGAAGAGGAGGCAGGGCAGCAGCACGTCCCATTGGCGTCGCAAGGGCTCTTCCAGGCCCATGATCATGCCCTTGAGGGTTCT
Organism: Lissotriton helveticus; assembly: GCF_964261635.1. Classification (NCBI taxonomy): domain Eukaryota; kingdom Metazoa; phylum Chordata; class Amphibia; order Caudata; family Salamandridae; genus Lissotriton; species Lissotriton helveticus. Next base: position 1,473,812,347 of record NC_136067.1, read on the forward strand.
ATTGAAGCGTTCCACCAATCCATTCCCTTGGGGGTGGTAGGGGGTCGTAAACTTATACGTGACCCCGCACTGTTGCCACAGGGACTTCATGTAACGGGAAATGAAGTTCGTACCCCGGTCACTGACGACTTCTCGGGGGAAGCCCACCCGGGAAAAGATTCCCATTAGCGCCCGGCCCACCACGGGGGCCGTCACAGTCTGGAGGGGGATGGCCTCAGGATAGCGGGTGGCATGGTCCACCAGGACGAGAATAAACCGGTGTCCTTGGGAGGTGCGGGGTTCCAGACGCCCCACAATGTCTATTCCCACCCGCTCGAAGGGGGTGCTGAAGGCTGGGAAGGGTTGGAGGGGGGCCTTGTGCTTCCCTCCACTCTTCCCGCTGGCTTGGCAGGTAGGGCAAGTCCGGCAGTGATTGTTCACATCATTCTTCAATCTTGGCCAGTAGAAATGGGTCACCAGGCGGCTGTATGTTTTGTCCTGCCCCAGGTGCCCGGCGAGGGGCACATGGTGTGTCAGGCTCAGGAGGAAGTCTCTGAATCGGAGGGGGACCACCAGCACCCAGCCGGCCCCCAGTTCGGCAACCTTTTGCTCACTGTAGAGGAGATCGTGGTCCCAATAGACCCAGTGGGATCCGGAGGGGTCTCCGGCGGCTTGAGTGGCGGCTTGCTGGCGGATTCCCTCGAGGGAGGGACAGGTTTTCTGTTCTTGCCGGAACTGTTCTCGTGTGGGGCCACCTTCCTGGCGCCATTGGGCTAGTTCCGGGATGTTGCCGAGCTCAGTAATTCCTTCACTGCTGGGCCCCAGGGGTTCGGGCTCTGGGTCGGTGTCTTCGGATACGGCGGGCGGCGGAGGTGCAGGCCACTCGGGATCTTCAGCCGGGGCGGCCTCCGTCTGCGTGGGGGCCCGGGCGGCCATGGATCGGGTGGTCACACAGGCCCACTCGGGAAGGCCTAGCATCCGCAGATGCTCTCTCCACTCGACGCCGGCCCAGGGGGAACTTTCTAGGTCGTTCCCAAGGAGGCAGTCCACGGGGGCATCGTCCCGGATGGTCACTTTCAGCACGCCGGACACCCCTCCCCATTCGAAGGGGATGCGGGCCATCTGGCACAGGCTCTCGGAATTGTCCGCCAACCGTACTGGGCACAGCACGTGGGGCAGGATTTGGTCGGGGGTTACCAAGTGGCAGCTGGCTCCGGTGTCGCGGAGGGCTTCGGTCCGGTGCCCATTAATGGTGACCCATTGGCGATACTTCTGAGTGTTACCCGGGATCGGGGCCCGGGAGACCATGTCTCTCTCGCCTAGACACACCAGGGACATGGCGGCGGGCTCCCACTCGGTCTGGTCTTCGGCATAGTTCTCTTCTTCGCCCCTTTCTTCCCCTAGGGAGGCGGCCGCGATCTGGCGGTTTGGAGGACCGGTGGTGCCCGGTCGTTGGTTCATCGGGCAGAGGGGATCATTGGCATAGTGACCGGGCCGCTGGCATCTGTGGCAGGTAACGTTCGGGCGGGGCCCGGGTCGCGCCGGGGTGGCCCCTCTTCCGGCCAGGGGTGGCGAAGTGGAGTTCGGGGGCGGCCCCATGGGGGAGTCTCGGCTCCTGTTCTGGTATCCTCCGCCGCCTCGGGGCCGGTGGTGCCCCGGGGAACCTCGGCCGTAGTCTCCCATCGGGCTCCGGGGGACTCGGGTGCTCACCCATCTATCGGCCTCGACTGCGAGTTTACGGGGCTCGGTCAGCTTGCTGTCGAGGAGATGCTGCCGTAGTTCGATAAAACAGTTGTTGGAGAGGTGCTCCCATACAATGAGGTTAAACAGCTGCTCGTACGTGGTGACTTTGCTGTCTTTGATCCACCCCTCTAGGGCTCTGCTATAGAAGTTCACGTACTCCACCCAGGTAGTACCGGGGAGTTTCTTACAGTCTCGGAATCGCTGCCGGTACATCTCGGGGGTAAGTCCATAACGAGTAAGGAGGGCGGCTTTCATGTGTTCGTAAGAGATCATCTCGGTGTCTGGGAGCTCCAGCAGGGCGTCTCTCCCTTCGTTGACGAACTTCCCCCATAAGCCGGCACCCCAGTCTTTTTGGGGTACTCGATGAGAGGTCATGGCTACCTCGTAGGCCTTAAACCACTGTTGGATGTCGTCGTTTTTATAGTATTCTTTGACGACGTCTTTGGGGATGTGGACCTTTGTGTCCGCAGGGGGAGGTGGACTTCGGTTCCCGGAGGCGCTGGCCTCACCATTTTTGGCCTTGATCTCAAGTTCTTTTAAGCCACGCACGTGCTCGAACGTGAGCTTCTTCTCCTCTAAGTCTCTCTGCCTTCGTTTCTCCTCCAGGTCTCCTTGCAGCCGTAGTTGCTCAAGGGCTATCTTTTTCTCGGCCAGCTGTAATTCTCCGTCCAGACGGAGTCGGGCGAGCTCCAATTCGTGGAGCCGGCTCCTTTCTCGCTCTCGGGCGTCTTCATGGGAGAGGCCCGCATCTACGTGTGTAGGTCTTCCTTCCGTCGGGGTTGTGTCGGTCTCTGGTTGCATGTTCGGAACTGTGTTGTCTTCGCTCTGGGGTGGCGTCGCTCCTGCCTCCACCCAGGTTTGTAGGGCCAGCTTGAAATCCTCCTTGGTGCTCAGTCCAGTGGTAGCGATGCCCAGGTCCTTGCAGAATTGTTTCAATTCCTTGTGGTTATAATCCTCCAACCGTTCCTTCTGGAACTCCGCGGTTGGTCTGGTTTCTTTGGTGGTCATGGTTGTGGTGTGTTTCTGTTAGTAGTGGGTGAGTCACTCTCTGTTACGATTTGCGTCGGCTCGGATCGCACCGCCTGCCACCAATATTAGAAAGGCGGTTCCTGGGGAGGCAGAAGATGTCTGACTGACCACCCCGAGTTCTACCTCTCCGTATGGAAGTGGGCCGAGCGCCGTCGAGAGGCCACCTGCGGGAGGCTCCTCTCTTAAGATCGTACAGCAGAGCAATCACACCACTACAAAGGGACACCACACAAGAGGATAACTCCTTAGAATCTTTATCAGCAATAACGATGAGTGCCTTCGGCACTATGTACATACGGATCGGGGGATCCTTAAAGTCTCGGTAACAGGGGAAAAAAGGGGGGTGGTGGGACAGTCTTAGTGTCAGCTTGGTACGGGGATACCCTGCGCACAGCTCTCAATCCTCGAGCTGGGGGGTTCCGCAAGATTTGGGCCGCGGCAGCGCCAGCAGGCTCCGAAGATCGTTTCAGCGAGGTTGGGCCGCGGCAGCGCCAGCAGGCTCCGAAGATGGTTTCAGCGAGGTTGGGCCGCGGCAGTGCCAGCAGGACCCCAAAGATGGTTTCAGCGAGGTGGGGCCGCGGCAGCGCCAGCAGGACTCCAAAGGTTCAGGGTTCACGGTAGTGAGTTCTTCTCGGGGTCAGCCACGACAGCGTCAGCCGGGCTCTCGACTCCCGGATACAACTGCGGACCCATCCCAGAACTGCCCCAGATATAGGTCTGGAGTCATTTGATGTCCGGACCCTCGAGCCTGGGGGTCAGAGGGGCCGGGATGAGAGGGTCCAGACACCCAGCAGGGGGGTGGAGCCAGCGCCCAGGGAGGCCGAAGGGCGATCGAAACCAGCCGTCCGGGGACGGCTGGAGGCCCATTGAAACTCTCCTCCTCCTGGATCCGTCAAGTGGCCGCTTTACCACCTGGGAGGATCTTGGTGCCTCGATGTCGGGGTTTCGCTGGGGCTGGGGCCGAGGTCGGGCCGCGGCCACGGGGTCTGGACGTGTAGGGTCCAAGATGGAGTCGGGCCCTGAGATGGCGGCCCGGGATAGGGGTCGGACCAGCAGAGTGGGGCGAGTAGGGGTCGCCGTGACTCTGAGGGGGAGAGCCGGGGGTCGCCAGGAATGGTGGCTCTCGGGGAGGGTTGAAGAGGTAGCTTCGTCGGTGAGGTCAGGGGTTGCTGCTGTCCAGGGCCTGCCATGAGGGAGAAAGGGGACCACGCCACGAGGCCGGGTCCAACAGTTGTCAATAAGCTTTTGACTTGGGGGGAGGAGAACAATGCCCTGTCTCCGTTCCAAGCCGGGTTTCGGAAGTGCACTAGCACGATGGACCAGGTATTCCGATTTACCTTACTGCAGTGGCGAACTGTGTTGCAGGGCGAGGGCAGCCTGTACGCGGCTTTTGTCGACTTGCGGCTGCCTTCGACCTGGTGCCAAGGACTAAGCTGTGGTCGGTACTAAGGAACCTGGGTCTACCAGATGAACTACTGACAATGATAATGCGACTGCACGAAGCAAATTTTGCTAAGATCCAGTGGGGGGGGGGCAAGGAGTAGTTACCACAGACTTCCCGGTGGAGCCGGGAGTCCGGCTGGGATGCTCAATGGCCCCCACACTTTTTTCCCTGTTTATTAACAGAGTAGTGTCTCTCATGTTATCTGCTAACGTGGATGCCCCCTCTTTGGCTGGTACAAAGATACCGATTTTAATGTTTGCAGATGATACCCTGATTTTATCTAAGACCCCGAGTGGCCTGCAGCGTGCATTACTTATCTTTGATAACTTTTGTGGGGAGCATGGCTTAGAAGTCAATGTGGCGCAAACTTAGCTAATGGCTTTTAACCCCCATCGAAGATTTAGATCAAAGATGAGTATGAATGATCGCCCTCTAGAGATGGTCAAAGCTTTTATGTATCTAGGTATTTATATAACAGATGATCTTAGATGGTCCCAGCACATAAATATTGCAGTCTTAAGGCATAGACAATTGGCCGGTGCTCTTGGCTCGGAGCACAGACAATCCAGTACTAAACCAATTAAGCCAGCTCTGCAGGTCTACCAGGCCAAGGCCCTCGGCTCTGCACTATATGGTGCCGAGTTGTGGGGCTTCGAGAAGGTTGAGCCGTTACAAACATCAGAAAATAAGTCTCTCAGGGCAATCACTGGTCTCCCCAAAAGTACTCCTTTACTCCCACTTAGTTACGATCTGGGTAGAAAGGCTGTAGTAGATCTAGCGAGGCTTCGTCCAATTTTATACTGGAGGAGGCTTTGGACTACTCCCCGAGCTCCACCATTATGCCGAGGGATTTCAAGCTATAATTAAAGCGGACGTGTTCCATAAAATAGGCTGGTTAAAAGCCCTTAGAACCATGCTGGGTGATCTTGGTCTTCAACCACTCTGGGATGACCCGGCAAGTGCCCCATTCCCAAGTAAAAAAGCCCTAAAGGAAATTTATTGGGAATACGTGGCTAACCGGAATTGGAGAGTCACCAAGGCCGGTTCTATGACAGAAGGTTTTTTAGAAGCTAAATTGTACCCCAGCCTAGAACTCTATTGGGATACTATAACCTCGCCCAGGGACAGGAAGCTCCTTTTTCAAACTAGAGCTGGTGCTCTCCCCCTCAGGTCTTTAATAGGCAGGTGGGGGGGTTCATCCAATAGCAACTATCCAGCCTGTGGAGCTCACAAGGAAACAATTGGTCGTTTCCTATTTGCTTGTAAATCCTATGCTGAACCCAGGCGCATTTGGTTAACACCAGTGTGCAAAAACCTAGGTACCACTAGAAGTGATGTTGCCTTAAGAATTATTTGCACTAGCACTTTTTTGCCTTTAGCCACAGCTACAGCTACATTTCTTGGATGGGCATGGACATTAGACAGAGGGTTTTAGTCAGCTGATTGTTTTTATTGTTCTCAGGGATCGTCTGTATTTTATTGTATTTGCATATTTCATGAACATTTTATATCTGAATTAATGTTTTTTGAAGGTATCGGTGCTTTTTTTAGTGATGTTTTTATATTTGTAATTGTAGGTGCTTTTATGAGAAAAACTCGAATAAAGCATCCTTTGACTTGACTTGACTTGATTAAAATGTTAGTCCTATCTTGACCATTTGTATCCTGATATGTTCTGATTGTCCCCCTTAAAGGTGACTGGTCAATTCTGATAGGTTGGTTATAGCCTGAACAATATGTTGTGGCAGACATTACAGGACTCTAATACATAGTCCCTGTGTCCTGAAAATGAATTACAATTATACATAGGGTCCTGGGAGCACACTTTGACCTTGAAGAACTTGCGGTGTGCCCCATGTATAAAGTTTGCTAACAGATTTTTGTCACAATATAAATCATTTGTTGGTGGTACTACTCTAATGTTGGGAACAGGTGTGTATTCTAAGGCGACTGTACACTGTGTAGTTTGATGATCCTGTGTGGGGATTTGAGGAATCATGTTTGAAAGAAAACAGTTTTCTCTCATGATCATCTCATAGAGGTTATGAAAGGAGCATCAGAAGGTAAAATGAGAGCATATTTTCTGTATATTCACATAATCTTCCTCAGTCACGTGAGGGAAAAATCAAACATACTAAGTAATACATACTTCCAATAGCAAAAGTCAGTTGATTAACATGTGTTCTACTGCAGTCTCCCACAGTGTTCTAATGAACAACTACAGCGCTAACACTAAGTTGATGAAAAATGTGCCACACATAAAGCCATCTTGATTGAATTCAGTCAAACTTTAAACAGTTAATGTAGCACTGAATCAAACGAGGGGGTTGGTTTTTCATAGAAAATATGGTTAGTGCTGTAGAAAGTAGGCCTGTATGGATTTTGAATTTCTCTGGAGTATTCAAAATAATTTTGGTAACGCTGCATTACTCTTTAATGCGGAATGTCACTTGTGTTGCAAATTGTAATTTGGGAGAAAAAAAACCTGTGCAAGAGCACATTTAGCTAGCACAAGTGGCTGTGTAAGCTCGCTTATCATGTTCTGTTGCATTTAGCCCTATTTCTAATTGCAAAATGCATCCTCACATCCAGTTTAGATGTGAGGGGGCATTTTGCACTGGGAAAATAGTGATAAATATTAGGAGTAAGTAGGGAGGCATGTCCTTCCCAAAGTGCACCTATAGCAAACTCGAGTGGCTAGCTTGCACTCAATATTCATGTTCTCTTGCATTTAGTGCTGTTTCGTGGCTCAAAATGCACCCTTGAGTCCATACTAGATGTAAAGGGGCATGTTTACTGGAAGAAAAAACCCCTACACAAAGAATTGCTCTTCTCTCATAATTCTGCATAATCTTGTATCATTTCTGGGTTATTCTACATGATTATGCTCCATGGATTTATGCAAGTCAGACCCATCCCTAGTAGAAAGCAAAATTAGGACACCTTTTTTATTGGTTCTCAAATATCTTTCACATCCATTTAACTAAAACATTCTGAAATACAGACTGAAATGTACATTCAACACCAGCAGAAGCCCGTCAGTTAACTCTATGGTAATTAATCTAAACTGCATCACAGTGCTCTAAAGACCACATAGAATGCTAACATTCTGTGTTCATGACAAATGTGTGGTACACCTGAGCACCACCTTGATGGAATCAAAGCTGTTAAAACCGAAAGCATTTACTACAGAAGACACTGCACTAAATGAAGGTTTGGGTAAGCAAGTCTTCCAAGATGATTACCAGAGAAAATAGTACCCAAATGTAGTCTATGTAACACCCAAGTGTAGCCCAAATATAGCCCAATGGTAGAATTGTACAAAATACCTACGTAAGTAGTGCAACAAATAATCACATGAACAACTGGATGACAAACATAAAATTAGCAGCTAGTTTAAAAGCCCTTTGTCACTGTTTGAGAACATAGAAGATAGGTTATCATTTTAGCTTTCTAGAGCACTAACCATAATTTCTATATTTTTTAAAACCACACATTTTGTTACTTTCTAAAGGGAATGCTTTAAATGTAAGATGCCTTTAGGTGTGCCACACGTTCATCATAAATAGAGAGTGGGGGAAGGACCAGCAAGTTGATTATACAGAGTAGGCAGAGGGGCAGTAGAAGCACAAGGCACCATGTAGGGCAGCAGGTAAGAGAGGGGCTAGAACATGGACAAAGGTTGGAAAGGTGGGAGATGGGAAGGGGCAGGGCAGTTAGATGACCGCTCAGGACAGGTGAGAAGGACAGTGGCAGCACAAGGGACCATTTTGACAGGTGAAAGGGTGAGTGGCAGCACAATGGACCATGATAGGCAAGAGGCTGGGGAATGCACAAAGGACCATGGAGGGCGGAATGGCGGGGATGGAGCTGGACCCAGACAACAGAGGGCAGGGAGAAAGGGGCAAGGACAGAAATTCTACCATACAGGATGGGTAGGAGGGGAATTTGTAGCATAACAGACCACACAGGTAAGGAAGGAGGTGGGCAGAGGCAGTTCACCTCAATATGAAGAACTTGATACAGGGGATAGAGAGATGGACTCAGACGATGGAATGCAGTGAAGGGACAGGAACAGAGCCAGCAACCTCATCATGCTGGTCGGCAGGACGGGCACGATGGACCATGCGTGGCAGGCAGGAGGGTCAATAGCAGCTCAATGGCCCTTGGATGCGAAGGAAGGGCAAAGTGATATGGACACAAACAATGGAGATCAGGGATGAGGAAGGCAGGGGTGAGCAAGGCAGGGGGAACACATTTACTACTGAATATAGGAGGGGCTGTGGCAGTACAACGGGCTAAGTAGGGCTCAAGTGAGGTAACAGGGGAATTGACTTGCACAACAGAGGACAGGAGAAGGGAAGAAGGGGCAGGGACAATGAGCTAACCATTGAGGATTTGTGGGAGGTTCATTGGCAGCATTTCAGACTGTGAAGGGCAGAAGGGAGGGGACAGGGTCACGGTCTCTGACAATAAAGGGCAGGAATGAGGTTGGTAGAAGTAACAAGCCAAACACGGAGGACAAGTGTGAGGGGCAGTACAACGTACCATGAAGGGCAAGAGTAAGGGGGCAGTGGTCTACACACATAGAACAATGGGCCAGCAGTAAGGTGGCAGGTGCTGACAGCAAGGTGCCCACATAGGGCAGACTAGTATGGGCTAGGGCAGTAGACTGTCCACAGAGGGTGGGACAGAAGCATGCAGATAGTCAATGGAGGGCAAGCAGAATTGGAAAATTGGCAACAATCTGACCATGGCAAGCAGACCTGTATATGCAGGGTCAGCCCAATGGATCATAGAGTTTAGGTTGGCGGGACATGAACATGGAGGACAGAGGATGGGAGGCATGGGCAAGGGTAAAATACTGACCAGGGAGGATAGATTTGCAGGCACAGCACAATATACCACTGGGGGCGGGTAGAGGATCAGGAGCATGCTCACCGAGACCGGATGCTAAAGGGGCGAAGGGCAGCAAGCTATCCAGAGAGGGCAGTGGGCATGTTGGTCACCAGCAGTGGTGGACATGTGCCCGACCCAGGTTATGAGCTGCAAAACCCTTCCGCAAGCAGATATTGGCCCTAGTGACCCTATCCCCTGGTGCCTGATACTCTACATTGTCACCCTGGACAATGTAGTTGTCTGCCCGGGAGAGGCTTGCATACGCTGCCCGCACTCACCCAGGCAGTGAGCTGAACTATAGCAAATGTACATTTCAAAATTCACATACTGCAATGTTTAATAATAGTGATTGTCTCAAATTATTTAGCTTTTTTTTAAAACATTTTTCAAGCCACAAAGTTAAGCCATAGAACCAATGACAAAGGGACCTGCTGTGGAGCATACAGCTTCAGTTTGGAGTGCTTAAAAAAAATATGGTAAGCACTTCTGGGCTCATGGATTCAATGACCCAGGAGACTTAATGTGTTCTTTTTAATTTTGCCGGTGGGCTGGAGCACTCTCTGCAGCACTCTATAAGGCGTGGATGAATTCACACTGGTGACACATTGAGATTGCATCCCTTCGTGAATTGGCTACCCAGGGTTTAAAAGGAGCTGGAATGTTTATCTTTTGCTTGCTGGTGTATTTCTTACTGAGGACTTTGCAGGTCCCATTCCAACTACTTTGTCCTGGTTGTAATGGTTAAATTCTGGTCCATTCCACGGAAGGGTCCCTGCCTTGTGTCAAGATCTGTTCTTGGTTATCTTATGAAGAAAGTCTCTTCTACATATATGCAAAGTCCGACATTTTGTTCTGAGGATGGTATTAAGTACTTGTTAGACACCTTGAGACCAACACATCAACAGGTTGACCACCAGTCACCATTTGAATGGACTCTCGAAACCTGGTCTCCATACCATGATTTTGCTAACGCTGTGGAATAGGGAGAACTTAGCTGCTGCGTGGCCCAGGTCTGTCTCTGATCACCCTTGGACTACAACAAACTCTGGGGTTTTGGTCTGACAGCGGGAGTTTGCCATTTATTTGACCCTTATTGTATTATATATATATAAATACACTGTGGTGTAAAAAAATAGCATTTAGTTTTGTTGGGTAAGAAGTACCCCTTGTGAAAAATTGATATGCTATGCACAATTCATTTGATCTCTACTTGAATTTCTTGGTATTTTTACCACATCCCCCTAAAACCAGCAACAAAGTATACATTTCTGCATTAGGGGGCATTCCGTGGTTTGTTTTCGCAGAGGCAGCCCCTCCATTCTCTGCTGATTGGGGGGGCAATATTACTCCTGATGTAGTGCTTTCCACATGGCCCACCAAACAGGGATGGTGAGCAACTAGGGCACCTGTGCACACTGGTTGCGGTAAGCAATGGCAGCACCATCACTAGGTAAAAAGAGGGTTCAATGGGTTGCAGTGCTCGCTGAGGAAGGATCCTGCCACGGATTCTTCCTCACGTCTACTCACAATACTCACCACCCAAACTAGCTATGCTCACCCCCAGGTTATAGCTTGGAGTGCTTGGGAAGTGTTGAAGTCCCTCTGATCACTAGTATATCCTCTGGCTCTCTAATCTTTTCCTAGGAAAAGACTAGTTCTGTGTAAAATGTCCAGTACACTGGCATAATCTTGATTAATTTCAGTATTTCATGTTACATTTGTTGCATAAAAATCCTAAAATTACATTATTGCACTATTCATGTAATTAAGTGCATTTTGAGGCAAAATCTTTGCATGAACACACAGTAACAATGCACCACACTATAAAATGAGCGTTTGCTGTTTTTGGTGTTTGCATTTTCAGCACTATATTTTTTGTGTGAAATGCATTCTTCTCTAAACTATAGGGCCAACTGCCAGTCTTGCATTTTGTGTAATTTTGCGCAATTGTCTTGAAACTCTTCTTAATTATGCCACAGCAAACTATACAAATTTTGCACAGCCCAAGAAATCTGTGGAATACCATCAGAATTCTCTGTCTCTCTGATGCTTCCCAGCACTTGATTGATCCAGCAGAACTCATGCAGTGTAGAATTCTACTGCACCAGTCAGGTCTGGGTGTATAGGCTTCAGTCCACACTGCAGGGTCTCTTGAGGGCTTTTCTGTGTCTGCCTCAGTAGAGTGATACAAACTCTACCCTGGTTGTAGCAGATGGCTTCACATTATCGAGTCTCATCTCATTCACACCCACGTTTTAATGCCCAGTGTCTTTCTCAGGCAAGGGCACCTCCAGTGCTCCCTCTAGAGCATTTGTTCAGATGTCTCACTCAAAACGGGGTCAAGGCACATTCTCCTGGCAGGCTGGTAGACCTGCCCAGGTTTATGGTCCCAGACTTGTCAGGGGAGTTGGCAGTATTTATCCTAACCCTAGAACACAGAGGGGCATATTATCAAAGGGATTTATCTCCGCTTTTTTGGCTTTAAAAGCCAAGAAAGCGGAGATAAAATTATCTCCCTATTACCTAGCTGTTGCTAACACCAGTTAGCGACAGCTAGTAGGAGATAGCGACCATCTTGGGCCCCACTTTGCATGTCAGTGATATTTATCACTAATGACATGCAAAGTGGGCGTGCCAAGATGTTAGCGACTGGAAACAGTCGCTAACATCGCTATCTCCTATTACCAACTTTTGGAGATATTCGCGCTAAGTTAAGTGTGGCAGGGTATGCCCAGACGTGAGTCCCTTGCTCACTTGGCCACTGGATTCAAGATAGCCTGGCTGATGAGGATTATGTATCCGAAACCGGTCCCAGGATGCTTGTTTCCGGTCCAGGGAAGACATGGCTTGGCAGTTCGGGCTGGACTGTTCCCATGAGGCACAGGGTCAGACTGATTTGCATAATGGCCATGTCTGAACTGGGGTGGCTGAGTGGGCTAAAGAATGGTCATGGATTAAACCCAGATCAGTTGACTGGGGGTCAGTGTTTGATTTGCTCAAACGCTCCGTCCATCATCCCCTTTTGTATCGCTATGTCCTCAAATGCAGCATATATGTTAACCTCCTTTGAAAGCTGCAATCTTTTTGTCTTTATGAAGGGCACCATCCAAACAGGTGAACCTCAAATTTTTGCAGCAAATACTGTGTCCTAGGTAAGGACTTTAGTCAGGCAGCACATATACACACATTCTTTTAAAACACAAACACAGAAGTCTTAGTCACATATGTTAATCGACTACATACATTGAGGGATGTGAGAAACATGTATGGGTACTAATCAGAAGATACATTGAGAGTGTTATTATACTATTTTCCTGCATGTGCAGTTAAAAAGGATTGTGTCCCGCAGCAGGATCTCTACTGCCAACAACCACTGGCATGTGTGCATTAGCTACCCTCTACTACAGTGGTTCTTACCCCGTGATCCAAGGACCCCTGGTGGTCCACAAGGCCTAATCAGGGGTCTATGACTGTGCCAGAAAATTAAATAAATACTCAAATTAAATAATTAAAGTTGATAATGTATATAAATAAGAAGCAAAATTGAAAACGTTAAAAAACATTCTATATTTGATTATGAATTAAACAAAATATTTCAATATTTGAGCATCTGTATGGTGTGGACTTTTTTTGTATATTATTCTGAAGTTCAAATCATAGAAATTGCTTAAGCCATGGGTTCCCAGCACCCAATAAACACACAGTGGGGGTCCCCAGATTTCAGTCATAATTAAGCAGGGATCCCTGTATTCCAATAATGACTCAGTGGGGGCCATAGGATTCCAGTATTGAATCAGTGGGTGGCTGTAGGAAGGTGGATACCTGACTATGGTTACCCCAGATTTGTTTGCCTTCCGTTTAGCTGGTTTTCGACTTAGTTGGCCTGGGACCCTGCTTTTCAGGGCCCCAGGCTATCTGCTCTCTCTTTAAAATGGACTCCATGTACCCTAGGTGCATAACTAAATTGGGTTGGCTCACCTTATCAGCCCCTGTACATTGCACTATAGGTGCCCAGGGTATAGGTGCATCCAAGGCCTACCAGGGGCTGCAGCATATCTTTTGCCACCCCTGGCTGGACATCCAACTTGACACAACTGGCTGATCACTCAGCTGGGGCAAGGTTGTGTAATCACCCCTTGCTTAGATATAGTATACCTATGTCTAAACCTATATCTGGACACATATGCACCTATAAGTCACTCCTATGCCAGGCCTTAACAATCCTGGAGGCAGAGTGCTTGGTTTTATGTGAGATGGTGCTCTAGCATGAGCTGAGCCTGTCTGCAGTGTTCGGAACCATTTCCTTACTGCTGTTCCAGTGATACTGCCATACCATATACTCTTAAGTGCATTATAATTAGGGCTCCCGGTTTTATGGTATTTATTTTTTTAACATTTCCGTCTGTATTTATCCATATTTATTTTTTGGCCATCTTATTGGTATTTATCCATATTTATTTTGTGTTTTTTTAACAGATGAGGCGATAACTAGTATATTTCTGTATTTACTTAACGGATAAACTTTGGACTCATACTTTGATGCATTTCAGATTTTAGCACATTACACAGCCATTAATAATAAAATAATAAACCCACATTAATAAAATACTATAATAGCACATATACATGTTGAGATATGCAGTAATTTAAGCACATCACATTGAGCTTCGTAGCTTCACGTGCTACCATTGTGTACAACTATTGGCCTGAAAGTCATTAATCTCAGCATGGTGAGTCACTCAAAAGAAGCCAAATTATCAGTATTTTTCCACTTTTAAAAATAAATACAGACAGGAAAGACAGTGTTTTCTGTCTGTATTTATCTGTAAAAATCTGTAAAAACGGAAAACAGGGAGCCCTAATTATAATCCTCGTGGTTAATGCTAACTTTGGTTTGGCTTTATCAAAACATGTCGTGTTTGGTGTCATACACTTTGGAATACTACCCCCTCGCCAGTTCTGGCGACGGGGGTAGCATTCCACCCTTCTAAAGGGAGAAGACATGTTACTTTACTTAAAACGCGGTTAATCCTAACCAGAGCCTTAGCATCACGAAATGGATGCTGCTGCCCCGACACAAGTCTGACCTCCTGCTGCTGACCAAAACATGGCAGGGGAGGCCTGGACAAAGGGTTTCCTGTCACAGGGAGGTGCTACACCACCCCAGACAGGAGATAGTGGATTGGAGCAGGGAGGATTGAAAGAAACTAGACACTGCCTGGGGCACACAAGGTGTCCCATGCAAAATCAAGTCAAACCGGTTCCGGGGCACTCCAGCCCCAGCTCTGGTGCGAAACTGGACAAAGGGAGAGGGGTGTAACCACCCCCTTCCTGGGTCCCACCCATAGGAGGGACCTAGCAGGTAATCCAGCCCCCTGATTTGGAATAAAGGTGGGAGCAGTGCCAATGCACATCAGATTATCCTGACTGAAACTTATGAAACAAAACTCTGGACCCTTCGACATCCTACTCGATGTAGAAGACTGAAGAATCTCCCTTATGGTCAAGGAGTGACCACCCTGTGCAAACAGGCACCATCCAGCACGTCACTGTTTGCTTTGTTGCAGTTCCCGCTGGAACTCGAGTGACAGAGATCAACAAGACCCAGCGTTCTGGCCTTGCAACAGCCCGATCCACAGTCCCTGCAAAGCTGAGACCAGTGGAGGCGACCTGAAGCGTGGGGCCCGCCATCTTGGAAAAACTACAAAGTGCTGACCGTGCAGCTTCCGAGGCTCCCTTGAAACTGTACATTGGAGTTTGAGAAGCTCCAACCCCGAGCAGATTTTGCACCGAAGCTCACTCCTCCACACTCATCGAGTGCTGCGTGGGGCCCTTTTGCATTTTCCTGCTTGATGCGTTGGTCCGGTCGCTTGCCCGTTGGCTAGCGGCCCCAGTACCGATGAACCTTTGAATTTGCTCTGCTAGTCTGGTTGCTCCAGACTGGCCCTCGTTCTCCTGAAAAGGAGCACCCGCTATGACCCTGATGGTCCGAGTAAGAAGCAATCTTTGAATCCTGCGTGGGCTGCCTTTGCCAAGGCTTGTTAATTTCGATCCGGAAGCCGACACCGCCGACAGCGAGAGCTTTTGCGTAACAACTTGTGAGCTACTCATGGACATCCTCGGTGCCCCAGAGTCCACGTGGCAGTGGAGACAAGCTTCGCGACAAGCACCTGATTGCGCCCGACATCGCCTGGTTCCTTCCTGGTTCCTTCCTGGTCACTGGCTAGCGACCCAGACTCTGTCCCCTCTGCTTTCAGGTACTCTACATCTTCGATCCACCCTTGGATCACACCGTGCACTTCTCTTCTGGCCGCCTGCAGCATCTTCATCTCCAGGCTCCATAGATCTACACGACGAGACCGAACACGCTTTTGCACCTGTACACCCGCTTCCTGTGGGTGAGGTAACTCTTGAACGCCGGTGCTCCTGTAGTGGTTTACACCTCTAGTGTCTAAGTCTAAAGTTTTGTCCTTCTAGTCCAGTCGGAAGACTCTTAAAACTGTAACTCGATAACTTTTACGCACCCTTTGACTTTGCATTTGTGCATGCGTGTGCTTTTAGCGCTGCACCCGAATCCCGCGGGCTACTCCCGTCCAAACTGCTGTTAGTCCTGTGTAGTCCCAGCGATTACCAAGGCCCTAGGCCTTACCCCTGATCGAATAGTGATACTTATACCACTTTGTTGATATATGGTTTGAGTGGCCACCGGCCGTATCCATAATTGTGCAACTTTCATATGTTATATTGTGCTTTTGTTTAAACGCTTGTGCTTCTATACTCATAAAGAGTACAGGGGATTATTCTGAGAATAAATACATATATTTTTATAATATATAACTTGTGTGGTGTCCTTTCATTTGATATGACAGGATTGCATATGGTAAAACAGCTGGCTTCACATGTCCTCTTGAGTTAAGCCTTTAGGCTGCTTAGTCCATGCTACCTCTAGGATAGCTTGTCTTTAAGGTTGACTTACAACCACCACCATAAGGGATTGTTTGGACTGATATAAGGTGCCCCCAGAATTGGAGACATCATACATCAGGCCAACTTCTCACAGTGGCCATAGAAGTCAAAAGATTAAGAACCGCTACTCTACTGCATTTGGAAGTACATCTAGTGATCATCCCCAGTCCAGACAGCGGACCACTATACTCTTTTGACATTTGGAGCTCTTCCAGTGGGTTCTTAGATGTCAAGCCTTCTAGTGGAAGAATACATAGGCAATAAGAAAATTAAACAATAGTGCAGGCATACAGTTATATGCACGGTGTGAACACTCTTGCCTCTATACTGTGTATTTTAAAGGATTACAAATATAGATTAAGATCTATATTTTATGCCCGTAGTCTGGCTCTCAAAACTTGTTGCTAAATGTTTAGTTTCAAATGGATTTTTAAGTGTTGTTTGTCCACTGTTTCAACACATCTCAGGTGCCTATGGGACAGTTTTTGTTTTTGCCATCCTCCGTTCTCTTGTTTTCTTTACCTAGTTCTTGTATGAGGATTAGAACATACCCAATCAAATGTATACTTCTTTCTTTTTTTAATTTGATTAACTAGTATTTGTTTATAATTACTTGAGCACAATTTATCTTAGTAGTGAATAAATATATCAGTTGTTTTTTATTTCAATACACTACAAATATCATAACATAAACAACAGTCTGTTCATTTGCATTATGACCCTGGCATGTGAAAAAGGTGTTGAACATGTTACAGTGTGGTACGTATGCTGCAGAGAGACTACATAAGTGTGAAGTCATTGGCAAGGTTAGAGTATCTAGTGGGAAACACTTCCGATATACGAGCCTATCTCATAGCATTTTCACCATTGTTTAGAACGACTCCTAGAAACATTGGAAGAAGACTCCTGTTTGTGTACAGAAGCCTGTAGAGGAAGAGCAAATACATGTGACAGAAAAGAACGGATTAAAAGAAGAGATTGCAAAAGAAAATAAATATGGAATTATAGATGGGTGACAGGGAATAATGGGGATGTTGTTCACCATGGATTTATGAGTGACATCAAACAGACAACTAGAAGGAAACTTGAGTTGTCCAAGATGCCACCCAAAATCCTCGGGAGAAACACATCCACATCATTCACTTTTTACCCATTTATACTTTTATGCTATGAAAGGCTCCAAAATCATCTTCCCTGCTTCCAACTGCTATACAGGGGGAGACACATAATAGATGAGCCATACTCAACATAGCCTCTCCTCCCTATCTGAAATGCAAAAGAAATAAAAACCTTGCCTCTTTCCAGTCTGCCCTAACATCCGCTGTGCCTTCTGTCTCTCTCCCCAAAGTTGTGCTCCCTGCTCTCCATTGGAACAAAGCTGGCCTGTGCTTAAAGGTTCTCATTGAGCCCTGTCAATGTGGCCGGCAATTCCCTAATAACTTAGCAACAGTAGGAAACAACCATTCACAGCGGTGTAACACACAATGATGGAGCCCTCCTGCAGAATGAGATGATGGGCCCCTGAGTTTTCCATATCTCACAGATATTCATTGGTGTTAGAAATGTGGTCTCTAGTTGGCAGAGGTATTCACCCTGTCCAAGTAGGGACCACCACTCTAGTCAGGGTAAGCTAGATACACACTAAAAGATAATCTGTGCTCACCATCTGGGAGCTTGGCCCAGAGCAGTCAGACTTGTCTAAAGAGGCAATGTGTAATGTATTTGGGCAACACACACAATAACACAATGAAAACACCCAAAAAAGACTCCACACATGTTTAGCATTATAGACAACATTTATTTTAATAAATCAAGACCAAATCCACAAGAGTTGTGAATTTTTAAAGAATAAAAAAGAGTTTTAGTGCTTTGAAGCAGTAAGTACCAATGGGGGGTAAAGTCAACAATTCAAGCCGGCCGTATTGGAGGGCAAGCTAGGGATAGGAGCCACGCAGGTTTAGTGAACAGAGTACCTTTATCCTGGTTGCAACAGTGAGCTGCAGGGTTCAGATGAGTGATGCGTCAATGTCAAGGCCTGCAGTCTGGGTGATGCACCAACTTTCTTCATGCAATGGCACCGATGTTGAGCAAAACACTGGTTCTGAAGGCGGAGGTTATAAAGGTGATGCGCTGGGTGAATCCATGCTGGAGGGGCAATACATCCATCTTCACCCAGTGGTGACGATGCTTTAGTTCCGAAGCGGCGGTTCTGGATAAGATGTAGTGGTTCTGAGTGTGATGTGCCGATTCTACTCCTGCAACAGGGTCGATGGGCCATTTCTGCTACCCACAGACTGGAGATTCCTTGATTTCTCTTGTACAAGTAGTTGGGTACAATTCCAGTGAACCAGGTACAGGAGCAGGGGTTGAGACTTTGATAGCCCTGAGTATCAAGCAACAGGAGGCATACCAACGAGCCCTTGGAGACCACTTGGGATGCAAGGCATAGTCCAGCTCTCCTCAGCAGGGTCAGAGAGCTGCAGGCAACAGGGCAGAATGGCAGAAAAGCAAACCTTCCAGGTCAGCAGTCCAGCAGAGTACCAGTCCTTGATGCAGCACAGCAGTTCTTCCGACAGAGGTCAGTTGTAGGTCCAGCAGCGTCTGTTTTGAAGGGGTCGGGGACCCAGTACTTATACCATGTGTGCCTTTGAAGTAGAAGTGACTTCAAAGAGGGTGCTTTAGAGTGCAAGAAAGCTCTTTCTTCTCAACCCTTGTTGCAGACTATCAGTAGGAGGTAATCAGCCTCTGTGTGGGGACAGGATACTACCTGTTCATTTGGAAGTGTCAGTTCCTCCCTCCCTTCTTGCCCAGGACAGAACATTAGAATGCAGATGAGTGCTCAGACTCACCTAACCATCCTGTGTTTGTGGCTGCCTAGCAGGAATGCACAAAGTGAAGCTATCACCCACCCATGACGTGTACTGGGGACAGGCTGCAGGCACACAGAGCAGTAAGAGCAGAGAACAGCCAATTTTCCAAAAGGAGCATTTCTAAAATAGTAAGGTTAAATACAACTTTATTAGTTAAGAGGATTTATCATTACCATTCCAATGATATAAAACATGATACCGCTACTCCTTTCTAATCAGAAATTACAGCTTTAAAAGTGTATTGAGGTATTCCCAATGTTAACGAATGAGAGCAGTACGGGTCACAATAATAAAAATAAAAATATGAATTTGGGTGTCTGTCACTACCAGAACATGCAAAACTTAAAAGTACATGTCCTACCTTTTAAATGCACAACACCTGGCCTATGGGCTACCCAGAACCTACCTTGGGGTGGTTTTGTGTAACAAAAGGGGAGCTAAAGGGGGTGGGGGGCATAACACCCCAAACACCTACCTTGAAGCTACACCGCTGGATTTCATGATCTGAAACCCTCAGCCCTAAAATTGTGGCAGAAACCTTTATCTGTCATTTGGAGTGGTCTGTTTCATGTGGGACTAATTATAGCTTACAATAAAATCCAACAAGGTGTTCCAAACAGCGGCGGTCAGCACAGGTAAGCTCGGTGAGGTGGGGGCAGGGTAGGGTGGGAGAGGGAAGTCGACTGATTCATTGGTATAATTAATTAAATAAATGATACCTATTCCATCCTCTGTCGAGGACTCCTGGTGTGCTGCGCCTCACAGCCTCACTGTGCTTACCTGTGCCAGCTGCCACTGGTTCAAAATTAATTGAGTTCTAAATCCATGGCCTTTTACACGTTTTGCAGGCAAAAAGAGCCAAAACATACAAATTTTGGTACATATTGCACCAAAATATGTATGATTGTATTTTTTTTTTTAGAACTCCCTCCTGCATCACCCCCTCACAAGGTGGTGAAAATCGACAAGTTTGACCTGCTGAAATGCTCCTGGGGCAGAAAGTGTTATTCCACATGGTACGTACCAGGTGCAATAAAATACACACAACTCATAATTCAGATATGTTTAGCTGCAGGAGTTTGGGAATTTTATGGGTCCCCGTAATGACTGCTGATAGTATAAAATACAAATTCGCTCTTTTTATTCTTAATTTGCAACATGTGCGTCAAAATCTACAAAACAGGTTGAATATTTTCATAAGTGAAAATGTGGGCGTTATTTTCATGCAAAACCACGAGTTTCGTTCTCTCATGGTCGTACGCCTTAAAGGCTGCATTAAAAAATAGAGGGAAAACACGATTTCATCTTGTGGAACTAGAATATTTAAGAGAAGATTTATATTGGGTAAAGAATAACGTTGGATCCCTGTTATGGGGAAGCAATTATCTAACATCTGCACTGCATTACCTTTTCACTCAAATTATTGTTGACTGTTGTTTTTCCTCTTGTTATCTCATCAAAAATAAATTTGGCATGTAGTTTGTTGACTGATAAATGCTGATGTCCACTCAACAACCAGACACGTTTTGTCAAAGGCATATTGCTGTACTGATTTAATCTACGGCTTCCTTCGCTTCATTTATTTGTTCAAAGCAGTTCTTTCCTTCTCCCTAAAGTACAGTTGTTTTTCAAGTTTGTTGAATCTTCTGGAAAATTGATTCGTAAACATTGAGTTCCCATTGTAGTGGCGTCGTCTGTCTGTTGCCTGTAGGCCAAAACCGATGTGGTATTTTTCTTTCTCTTTGGTCCTGTCAAGGTTGGTTTTTAAGCAATGTCTCCAACGAGTGCGCAATGCGAACGAGGCGGACTGCATCGTTGAATTTGACAGATTCTGCTGAATAACTTCTGCCTAAAATAACTTTTTATATCCACTCCTGACCACATTCACTCATTTTCTCGTTTGCAGATTGTCCCACATTTGTCTTGCTTTTAGTTATCTATTAATAAGGCTCCCCGTGTTCCGTTTTTATTGATTTTCCAGGCAAATATAGACAGAAAACTATTTATTTCCTGTCTGTATTAGGGTATGGGATGGCCTGTCATTGTAGAATATGGTATGGCTTGTCGTTGTATACTATGGCGTGGCCTGTTATCGTACAGTGTTGTATGGTATGTTCTGTTTTTTTCTTACATTTTGAGTTACCCTGTAACACTGATTACAACTAAAACGAAGGCCCAAGGTAACATCGTAATAAAGTTTCCTGGTCTTGTGATATGTGTAGCTTCTTGGTGCCGAAGTGCAATTATTTGTTTGCATTGGGCACAATACTCATATATTCTTGTGTGCCCACTCTCACAGAGGTACAAGCAAGTATGCATACACAAATAAATCCACACATTTTTAGGTTTCACCTGCACAGCACCCGCAGGCATCTCCTCAGCCTGTGCACGAAACTCTCTAAACAAGGGACATGATAGCTTCAGAGCAATACCCCCAGTTTTACAGCTGACACCCACATTTGCCCTCCTCAGCTAAAAAACTCTGCAAGGAGGATGTGGTGTAACGTCTAGAGCTGCTGACTGTGATTCTGGGCAAATCACGTAGGGCCACATGTATCAAATTTGGAAATTGCGATTACCTAATTCCGATTTTATGAGAATCACATTTAGGTATATCACAAATTTCAATGTCTGAATCTCCATAAGCTTCATATACCGATTCCTAGTGGGTCGCAAACCGACCTACCTCATTAACCCCTTGCCTGCACAGAACGTTCCGCGCTAGTGCAGAACGTTCTATTGCGCGGGCGGGGCTGCGAAGTCTAACGGACGTGCGCAGCACTACCGAGATAGTGCACGCGACGTCCGTTGGACGTCGGCAGCAGCGATGGGGTTAATAAAAATGAGGTAGATCGTAATTTGTGACCCCTAAGGAATCGCTAAAATCACTGGGATTGTGGCCTGCTGGGGTCAGCAGACCAACATCATGTCTGTGATTACTTTTAAAGAAAGCAATCTTTTTTTTTTTTAAATGCAGCTTGTTTTTTTAAAGGAAAACTGGTTGTTAAACATGTTCTTTTCATTTTTTAGGAGCAGGCAGTTGTCCATGGAACCACAGCCTGTTCCACAAAAACGTTTTACAAACATTCCCAAAGGGGAAGAGGTCCCTTGAGGACCTCTTCCCATTTGCGAATGGATTACCACCTACTTGAAGTAGATGGTAAAATGGGAATGTTTTGCAAAAGCATTCACGGTCACAAAACATTCATATATACCATTAGGATTCGCTATTTGGATGCAACGCCTTCAAAAGGCCCCTTCCAAATACTGAATGGCAAACCCATTATGCGATTCGGTAACAGGTTACCGAATTGTAAAATAAGGTTTGATACATGCAAAAAGCCTTTTTTGCATTTCCAAAGGGACCGATTCTGTGAATCGGCCCACGTGCAAACACAAAATTGGTTAAAACATGTGGCCAGCAATCTCTCCCATCCCTGTGAACAATGATTGGTGACCTTGTGTAATGTGATTGGTGTTCATGAAATGCACTGCAATACCTTCGGGTCGAGTTCATGCTATATAAAACTGCATATATAAATAAAGGTTACCGAGAATCTATTTCTCTTTTCATTGCAGAATTAAACACTTTAAAAATAATTTAGCAAAGGTGCTGTTATTCCTCATTAAATTCACTACTACTTACAAAACTTCTCCAGGTCTTGCAGAGAGGGGGTCCTTTCATTTTTCTATACTGTTTCAGGGCCAATGATACTGCTGTGTGCAAAGCTTAGTCAGAAGTCTACCAGTGGGGGTGTCCAATGTAGGCCCATAAAGGGGACATCCATGCCAGGATTTCAGGGTACCCATGCAAAATTAATGGACATACACAAAATATAATGGGAATTTATTTACTTAATGGGTGTTTATCCTGAAAGTCCAGCATGGGCCCAGCTTTCCTGCACTTACATTGGACACACTTGCTTAACTGGGTCCTTCACTCTGCAATGATAAATGGGGTTGTGTGGTTAGTGCTTCCTCACAGGAGATGGTTTGGGGTTTGTTTTCAAATACTATATACCACAGAAGGTATCTGATCCAAAAAACAGAACAAAGTACTCAGTACAGGCATAGGGATTCTAAGGGAACATTTTCAATATATAGACCTTGAGCCAAAAGTATTGTAGCGTTTTTACAGTTGCACCAGTTACATTACAGAATGTCAAATTACTTCTTATGTATTGACCAATCGATGCAAAATGTGTTGAGGTATTTCACCATCCATCCTACAATGCTTTGCATCCTCTCCCAATAGTTCCAGCGCCTAGTACATTCTCCCCACCCTACCACCCCCTCGAATTGCTTATCAATCCCCAACCTGTTTGCCTCTTTTTTTATTTTTACTGACTCATATAGCACAAACTCGACCCCAAGGTACTGAAGCAATTTTACAGGAGCAAAAGTTACATTACACAATGCTGGATTACTTCTCATCCTCAAGGCTTTTTCTTTGACTTTAAGCCTTATTGAACACCATGTAAAAAAAATAACAAAGTCAATAGATATCAAATACGTGAAACCTATTGGCTTTGCCAATGCTCGTTAAAAATACCTACTGAGTGTGTTCATAGTCTCTCTCTTCCTATCACACAAACGCACCCACAAGCATTCAAACACTCACACAAGCAGACACTCATCAAAATGTTCCCACAGGGTAGAAGACATTTTTTTACTCCCTACCTCCCGTGGCTTTCGTAATTACCATCTCAGCAGGCTGCCTGCATTCCAGTGTGTGCACAAATGCACAGGATAGTGAGAATGTGATTGGCAGTGCAGGGATTAGACGGACCCTGCTCTGTCAATCACAGCATGCAGCTAAATTTCCAACACCCGGCCATCCCTGATATTAATGCAAATGAGCGACTGCTAAATGATTCGATAGCGGCTCAGTGCCAGACAGAGTGGAAGTCAGAGGGCCCGATTCACAAATGTAAACTCTGATGTTTAGTCTAAACTTATACCAAATGTCTAAGTTTATGACTTTGGGAATTCACAAAGGGCATTTATGAGTACTATCTTTATGTCAGCACTCTGGCCAGATCTCTGCCCTGAGTGGGCACATCAAGCGAGTACTCGTAAATGCCCCGTGTGAATTTCCAAAGTCATGACCTTAGACGTTAGGTTTAAGTTTAGACCAAACGTCTAAGTTTACCTTTGTGAAGCGGACCCTGAGAGTTGAAGTGACAGACTTCACTCCGACAGCCTCTTTCTCACTAGCGTTAATGATTCTACCTGTTATGAACGCTGGTACTCTACTTGCCAGTGGAGAAGTGATGGTACTAGGAGAGAACAAATATGAGTATCTGTGAGTTCCGGCTCATTTAAAGCTCTGCTGTTCGTACACGAACAATAATGTATGTTATGATAACCATATTGTTGTATCATTTAAATGCTTATTTGAAGTATGTTGCTAGAATTTCCACACAACCTCTTAACTAAAGGTTACCCTAAAATGTGAAGAAAAAGGTATGATATGTGTGTGGCTGATGATAGCTGCAAAATATATAATGTAAGCTTCAAAAGAAATGTCAATAGAAATAGATTTTTTTCGAAACACCTTCTTTTTTGGCAATTTTGCATTACTCTTTTGATGTGAAATTACATGGGGGGCAGAATTTTTAATTCCTCTGGCAGAATTGGAGTAATTTAGTAATTCCGTGTTACTCATGTAATGAGGAATTACTAATCAATTCCACTGTTCTGGCGCTGGATACAATCAGCACTGTAATGCTTTTAAACAGGGCTCGAAAAGGAAACAATATGTCTATGTTTAAAAACCTTGCAGATTAAACTTTCATCTGCATTGATGTTTAAACATAGAGGGACTCTTCCAGCCCTGCAAAGTACCACTGCAGTTCAGTGCATACCCCTCGGCCCTTATATAAAGTATGTAAAGGAGTTTAGTGGTATGCACTGGAGGGGATACCCCTCCGTGCCCTTACATACCTATGTAAGGGCACTGAGGGATATGCACTTGGGCACTGGGATATGCACTGGATTGGATTAACCCCACTTCCCTGTGCCCTTACACGTGCCCTTACATACTTATGTGAGGGCACCGAGGGGTATGCAATGAAGTACTTACCCCTCGGTGTCCTTACATATTTCTCTAAGGGCACCGAGGGGGATCCACTCCAGTACATTTTCCTCAGTGCCCTTTCGTACTTATATAAGGACACCGAGGGGTATACACTGCACTGGATTGCAATGCGTACCTCTTGGTACCCTCACATAAGTATGTAAGTGCAACTCGGGGAACACATTGCAGTGGATACCCCTTGGTGCCCTTACATAATTGTGTAAGGGCACCAAGGGGTATGCACTACACATTGCAGTGCCCACTTGCTCCTTCATGGAATTGCATAGAATTTTATGTAATTCTGCATAATTCCATGGATTGAAACTCCACGAATTCCGCTCACCCCGAGAAATTCCTGAAAATCATGAGATAATGCCCATTCACATAAATATGAGTCATTTGGCAAAAAATTCCTATCACACGTGCAGCCGAGCAACAAACTTAGCGATTGCGAGCAGATGCTGCTGTTCATGTTCCACTGCATTTAGCACTATTTTTCATAGAGCAAAATGCATCCTCTGTTCTATTTTGAAAGTTTAGGTGCATTTTGTGCACTGAAAACTCTAAATGGTGAGTTGTGCTTCTTGCTAAATCTGCATAATTATGAGTAAACTTGCTGTAATTTCACGTAATTATGGTACAGCATTCTACTAAGCATGAGCGGATTTTGCGTATTGGCAATCCGCGGATTTGCGTATTTGCGTATTTCGAAAATACGCAAAATCCGCGGATCCTAGCGTATTTTTTTTGTTTTTGTGTTCGCACGGGTTTCTCCAAGTTCGCGAGGGTTTTATTGTACAAAACGCTCGCGAACGTGCAGAAACCCGTGCGAACACAATGTGCCTACTCATGGGTATTGCGCTCGTGAAAGTCAAGGATGCAAAGTCTATCCAGCATCACAGCTGATTTTCCACGGTAGATTTGGGAAGAAGGCCCACCTGTCCAGCCTCGACAACGCTCACGATTGTTTTTGGGCTAATGAATGAGTCACTGAATTTGAGCATCAACTAGTTCGAGCGACCATGTGTGTGTTACTATGCAATCGCCCCGAAGGGTGCAGGGGTCCCTTGAGTGAGCTGCTGTAGTATTTTACAATAGCTTGCACAGGAAGCACTTAGATAAAATAAAGCAGCACCTGCTTCGTTTTATCTAGTGGTTCCTGTGCAAGCTAACTTTGTAACTATTTTACAACGGCGCTGGCAGCTTTCTGGCGCCATTGTAAAATAGTTACATGAGTGGGGGTTCAACTTTTGAACCCGTTACGTCCGCAGATTTTTTTTCTTTCGGATTTTGTGGGAAATCCGCAAAATACGCGGATTGCGGATTCCCCAAAAATCCGAAAAATCCGCGGACGTAACGGATTTTCCGCTCATGCTTACATTTTACAGGAGTTACACCCACCTTTTCACGAATCCTGGCCCCGCATATAAGATCAGACTTTACATCAAACTTAGGGGTGGTTTCGCTGCTCCACCTGTGTAACACAGCAAAAACACCCCCTGAACACAATGTGGTGCAAAGCGCTTTCGCACTGGGAAAAGGGCACCTTTTCTGTGCAAAATACCTTTGACAATGGAAAGTAAATACCAATGTGCTACTTCGCACTGATTTGTGCCACTTTGCGACAGCGCAGTGTGTTAGTTAATCTGAGCCAAAGTCTGTTATAAGGCAGACTGCCAGGAAAAGTGTCTCTGCGGAATAATCTCTGAACTATAACTTCAGGTGGGGCAAGTGGCAAATATCCATGATTATCCTTCTGAGTGCCTCGCCTTAGGAGACAAAGTCAGAACCAGGAGAAAATGGCAGTAGGTGGCAATACAAACAGGGCCGGACTGGCTACTGGGCGTTTCGGCATGCTGCTGAGCTGGGGGCTGATGTCACTGTGGTGGTGGCTAATTTTGTTGATGGAGACCAGAGTGTGCTTCGAAATAAACAAAGCAAAATGAATTTCCTTCAGCACACGCAGGTCCCCATCAACGAAATCAGCCCCCGGCTCGGCAGCATGCAAAAACGCCTGGTAGCTAGTCCGGCCCTGAATATAAGAGTCCGAGGTGTTAAGTAACAACATGCAGGAGCAGCCCGTCCAGGTAAGAGTGGTGGGGTAGGGTGAGGGGACTTGACAGACTACTACAAGGGAAAATAAAATATTTATTGAATTTTACCTTGTCTCTGGAGAGTCTCCCCCACCGCTCCACCACTCTTACCTGCACTAGCCACACCTGCCAACATGCACACTAAAAACTTACCAATGAGCCTTATAACTGCACTCGTCTCTGTCCTCCTCTATGTGCGCTGCCACTTGAATTATGCGATTGTGTCGCGATTTTTGCATAGTTATGGATTTGCTGCATTTACCACATAATCCATCATCTGCTTCATAATCTGCTGATTTTAACAATTTCTTTTTAGCTCAGTCGATTCAATAGTTACCAACAATGTGAGGACACATGTTGCTGCACAGTGGAAGGCACTTTCAAAAGCAGGACTGGTCACCTTTCTGTTGATTATTGTTGTATTTGGGTGTTAAACTGGTACTAATGAGGATCAAGAAAAGCCCAGAGAGTGTTACCAAGTTTAACAAGCATTTGCATAGCGAATAGGTCTCACTTTTGGGACCTTATAAGTATTTAGTTATGCAGCACAGTATCCTTGGTGCAACACTATTAACTGTTACATGGTTAAGCACTTATAAGGCACCAAAGGCGAGACCTATTGGCTATGCCAATGTTTTTTTTTTTTTTTTTCAAAGGACAAGCAGTGCTATCAGGCTCCGTCTGCCACTCAGAGGTAGAGAGAGAGAGGTGTGTAGAGAGAGAGAAATATGTGTGTAGAGATGGGTGGGTAGAGAGAGGTGTGTAGAGAGGTGTTCAGAGAGAGGTGTGTAGAGAGGTTTTTAGAGAGAGGGGTAGAGAGAGAGGGGTAGAGAGAGAGGGGGTAGAGAGAGGAGTTTAGAGAGAGGGGTGTAGAGAGGTAGATAGAGATATAGAGGTAGAGGTAGAGAGGTAGAGAGAGGTAGGGAGAGACAGAGAGAAAGAACGGTAGAGAGAGGTAGGGAGGTAGAGAGAGAGAGGTAGAGGTAGAGAGAGAAATGGTAAAGGTAGAGAGAGAAAGGTGGAGAGGTATAGAGAGAGAGGTAGAGAGAGAGCGGTAGAAAGAGGTAAAGCGGTAGAGGTAGAGAGAGGTAGAGAGAGGTAGAGAGAGAGATAGAGAGAGGTAGTGAGAGAGGTAGAGTGGTAGAGAGAAAGAGCTATAGAGAGAGGCATAGATAGAGGTATAGAGAGAGGTATAGAGACAGGTAGAGAGACAGGTAGAGCAGTAGAGAGGTAGAGAGAGAGAGGTAGAGAGGTAGCGAGAGTGGTAGAGGTAGAGAGGTAGAGAGAGAGAGTGGGAGAGAGAGAGAGCTAGAGAGAGAGGTAGAGAGAGAGGTAGAGAGTGAGAGAGGTAGAGAGAGAGAGAGAGAGGTAGAGAGGTAGAGAGGTAGGGGTAGAGAGGTCCAATTTAATATTAGCCTTGTAGAGTCTGCCATGAAGCTAGCCAGGAGGGAGGGGGAGAAGGGAGGGGGTAGTGA
Source organism: Lissotriton helveticus (assembly GCF_964261635.1). NCBI lineage: Eukaryota > Metazoa > Chordata > Amphibia > Caudata > Salamandridae > Lissotriton > Lissotriton helveticus. Next base: position 1,473,840,924 of record NC_136067.1, read on the forward strand.
GAGCGGAGAGCAAGGGGCTGGAGGAGCATGATTCAAGCGCTGCCATGAAGCTGACGAGGAGGGAGGGGGAGAAGGGAGGAGGTAGTGAGAGCAGAGAGCAAGGGGGTAGAGGAGCATGATTCATACACTATAAGGCTTAAGGAGTCATTCCAAAAAGCCAGATGGCGGCTGTGCACGTTCACGCATGCGTAACCGCAAGCTTGAGGCCAGCAAAAGCTTGTGGTAGCACTTTGAAAACCCACTTACTAAATGTCTTGCAGAGTAACGTATGCGCTGGCTCAGGCGAGATGTAAAAAGGATGAAATAAGGAAGTAATACAATTACAAAATGGGCCACATGAGTCCGCATAGTTTGCCTTTTCTTGCCACATAATTTACTCAACCTTGCAACGTAATTTGGGCCTCTCCTGCGGCATCATTTCAGCTTGCTTATATGCAACAGGCACTCGACTTTCAAGTTGGTGGGTACAGCAGATAGCAGACTCCAAGAACTCTGTACCCTGAAATACCACAGTGTGTGCGATACCTCATAGTTTTCTGGGCCATGCTGGCCGATGCAGGCAAGGTAAATATCGCTTTTTTTGCCCAAGTTTTCAGGTCTTGCTGTTGCATCTCAGCAACCTGACAGAGAGTGGTCAGCCCAAGAAATGACGCAGGCGACTGCTTACTGACCCCCATCTCCTCCCTTCAATCGCATCCACTGGTCCTTTTTTGGAATTCTTTGAAACCTCTGATATGAGGAGTGCAAGCTTTTGTTTGCTGCTGCATTGTGGCAGGCTTCTGAAGCAATCATTCGCAATTTGTTTAACAGTATTCAGCTTAGCTTCTTGACAACGAGCCGTGCGACAGAGACAAGTTAAGCAAGAAGCCAGCAAACTTGGCTGTATTTTGGGCAGAACAATCTGTAAGCCAGCTCCGGAGGAGCGCGTGCCAGCTGCAAATTCTGTATTTATTACCACGGGCCATCCTTTATTTCAACGTTTATTCTTTATTTCTTTTAATGCGATTAATTGTGTCTTGTTTTTTTTGCAAAGTGGCCTCCGCCTGTGCAGTGTTTTACGAAGCATGAGGTCGCAGCGAATGAACTGCTTGTACAAAAAGCTGCTTTGTTAGAAAATATATATATTTTTTTGCCAATTCATAAATCAGCCCGGGAATTTAACAGGCTGTTCTGTTGAGGATGGTTCCTATTTGTAAACAAACCTGTGCGAAGAGTTTTGTAGAAACCCTGCCCTTTGTATATTAAATGGATTTTGGATTACGGTGTTAACTAAGTTAAAACGTGTTTATTTCTCCTCAGATAAACATAATTCAGATAGATCTATGTAGATGGCCCACCCCGTCCCCTTTTGCACAATACAAAGGATTTTTTCCAAAGAAATAAAATATATATTTTTAAATTAACAACTTTTCATGCACGCTTTCTTAAAGAAAAACAAATTGCGGTGCCCTTGTCTCATTTTTTCATCATATTCCTTAAACTTTCGAGCATTTTATTATGAGCCAGGGTTTTGCGATCACTTGTGTGAAGCGCTCTTTGTAGACGTTTAATAGGCAATATAGTTACAATTTGGTTTGTTTGTTTGCATTTGCGGATGCATTGTATGCAGAACTCTTTGGGTGATCTCTGTTTCCTTCTAAGAAAAGGTCCTTCCAATGTGCTATAATTTATAATAAAGTGTATAATAGCGGCCAATGTGTCTTTTTTTTCTAATTTCTATGCAGAGTCGGTTGGAGTTGAAGGGGAGAGAAGTGGAATTAAATGTATAATTTAAAACGTCTATGGTGTTGCCCAGGGGCTCGGGAAAAATTTAAAGCAGATTGTATTGTTCTCTGAAGTGCCAGTCTATCTATTAAAACAAATATGTTTTCAAGTACTGCACAGACTTTATAAATCATGAAAACATTTTTCTGACTTTGCAGCCTTTTTTTGTTTCCAAGTAATTCTGATCTAGTGTTTCTATAAATTATTATGTGGGGTGGCTCATAACTCTCACCCTTCCAGTGCACTGTGTGTGCTGATGAAAAACTCCTAATCACGTTTTAAGTTTATTAAATGTTTTGATGGTTACGAGGCTTCCCCCTCGCCCCAGCATTTACGTTGTAGTCATCGAATGAGGCGCCACTGCTGGCGCCGAGAGGCGCTTTGTATTTCTAAAGCTGGCAGATGGAGTTCGGTTAAGTCACAGAGTGAAATCTGAAAACAATGATATGGTCTTTTCCTTCGGTAAAATATTCAACTCGGTTTGAGTTAATAATGAGTTCCTTATGAAACTAGGAGTCCGGCTTACATCTGTGTCAGTGGCGTGGGGAACATGAGTTCATTGGAAATGTGCCTGCTTAACATACAATACTAACAATAACATGGCATGAATGTTAGTAGTAGAGGGCGTCGCATAAAAGTGGATTTAACCTTCATCCTATTATGATTTTAAGTGCATTCAGTTGCCTGCTTTGAACGTTGCAATAGTAGAAACGTGGACGTGTCTGAACTTGCTGCAGTGCGCCTGCGCCGCGTGACCGTGCAGGTGTGCGCAGGAGCACGCGCTCACACCGACGCAAAAATGTGTATAATGCCTTATAACCATTGCTTCCGAAAACTTTGTTTCTCTTTTTAATATATTTTCCGTCGACATCTGATACTGTGAAGGCGCCATGTCAATGACGTTTAAACTATTTTGCCACTAGAAACACTGGGCTTTCAAAAAAGAAAAATACACGAATGTATGTCACCGAATTGCCACCTTTACTTCACCATCATTAACTTTACGATTGATGTCACACAAATGACTTTTCATGCACGCTTTCTTAAAGAAAAACAAATTGCGGTGCCCTTGTCTCATTTTTTCATCATATTCCTTAAACTTTCGAGCATTTTATTATGAGCCAGGGTTTTGCGATCACTTGTGTGAAGCGCTCTTTGTAGACGTTTAATAGGCAATATAGTTACAATTTGGTTTGTTTGTTTGCATTTGCGGATGCATTGTATGCAGAACTCTTTGGGTGATCTCTGTTTCCTTCTAAGAAAAGGTCCTTCCAATGTGCTATAATTTATAATAAAGTGTATAATAGCGGCCAATGTGTCTTTTTTTTCTAATTTCTATGCAGAGTCGGTTGGAGTTGAAGGGGAGAGAAGTGGAATTAAATGTATAATTTAAAACGTCTATGGTGTTGCCCAGGGGCTCGGGAAAAATTTAAAGCAGATTGTATTGTTCTCTGAAGTGCCAGTCTATCTATTAAAACAAATATGTTTTCAAGTACTGCACAGACTTTATAAATCATGAAAACATTTTTCTGACTTTGCAGCCTTTTTTTTTGTTTCCAAGTAATTCTGATCTAGTGTTTCTATAAATTATTATGTGGGGTGGCTCATAACTCTCACCCTTCCAGTGCACTGTGTGTGCTGATGAAAAACTCCTAATCACGTTTTAAGTTTATTAAATGTTTTGATGGTTACGAGGCTTCCCCCTCGCCCCAGCATTTACGTTGTAGTCATCGAATGAGGCGCCACTGCTGGCGCCGAGAGGCGCTTTGTATTTCTAAAGCTGGCAGATGGAGTTCGGTTAAGTCACAGAGTGAAATCTGAAAACAATGATATGGTCTTTTCCTTCGGTAAAATATTCAACTCGGTTTGAGTTAATAATGAGTTCCTTATGAAACTAGGAGTCCGGCTTACATCTGTGTCAGTGGCGTGGGGAACATGAGTTCATTGGAAATGTGCCTGCTTAACATACAATACTAACAATAACATGGCATGAATGTTAGTAGTAGAGGGCGTCGCATAAAAGTGGATTTAACCTTCATCCTATTATGATTTTAAGTGCATTCAGTTGCCTGCTTTGAACGTTGCAATAGTAGAAACGTGGACGTGTCTGAACTTGCTGCAGTGCGCCTGCGCCGCGTGACCGTGCAGGTGTGCGCAGGAGCACGCGCTCACACCGACGCAAAAATGTGTATAATGCCTTATAACCATTGCTTCCGAAAACTTTGTTTCTCTTTTTAATATATTTTCCGTCGACATCTGATACTGTGAAGGCGCCATGTCAATGACGTTTAAACTATTTTGCCACTAGAAACACTGGGCTTTCAAAAAAGAAAAATACACGAATGTATGTCACCGAATTGCCACCTTTACTTCACCATCATTAACTTTACGATTGATGTCACACAAATGAAAAGGGGGGGCCCTTGGCCCCCCCGCCCGCATGGCGGCGCGGCGACCGCCTCCTCCCTTAGTGCCTCTCGGTGGTGGGGCGGGCCCTCAGGGACGCGACCCGCCACCGATTGGCCGGCGGCCTCCCTGACCCGGATACCAGGGTAGGATGTCCGGGTCAGGGGGGGCGTGCTGCTGGAGGGGCTGGGCGGGGGGCGTCGCCATCACGCCCGGCCCCTTGGGAATAAAGAGGCGGGGAGCGCCCAGGAGACCCCCCATTCGACATTTGATGGACCTGATGACCCGAGTTCTGTGACGATCGTCAACGCTGATGGCAGCCCCTGATTAGGGCTCTCCCCCTCCCCTCGCTCCTCGCTCCACGCTCTCTCCCCACTCCTCCAAGGGGCTGGGCCTGCGCTCCCTGGCTTGTCCGGGGCCAGGCTGCGCACTAAGGAGGGGACGGAGAAGTGGTTGCCCCTACCCAGCTAGCCTCTCGTGGGTGCTCGGACGTCGGAGCTGCGCCCCGGCCGCCATTTGCCGCCATTTGCTTCCTGGATCGAGACGGCCCCCAGAGGACTTGATCTGACCAGTGGATTTGCCGAGCCGACCACGGACGACTGCATCAGCTGATTCCAGAAACGCAGTAGGCGCCATTTTCTATCCTTTGTGGTAGATCTGGCCTTTTTCATTACTTTAACAGCTTTACACTGAATTTCGTTTTTCCTCGCTCTGCTTGTTGCTTGTTACTTCTGCTGCTACTGATTGCAATTTGACTTGCTGAGCCCTGCCTGACTGACTAATTTCCTTACTTTGTAATTGCTGCGCTCTGATTGCAATTTTGCATTGCTGCACTGTGTTCAATCCATTTCCAAAACGTGATAATAATTACAGTTTGCGCCTTGTAATTGTAATTGCTGCGCTCTGCTTGTAGAATCATTCCACTGCCAGATTGATTTGATTTTACTTTTCAGATTCCAATTTGCTCGCCTGCGCTCTGCTTGCCTGCTTAAAATTTTCACTGCTTGACTGATTTTAACACTCCGAATACAGCCTAGTTAGCCGCGCTTTACTTGATTTATCTCGCTCATCGATACTCGGCCCAGCCCGCTCTGCCCTCCCTCCCGCTCCTCTAAGGCGCTGGGCCTGCGTCTCCCTGGCTTGACCGGGGCCAGGCTGCGCGCCAAAGAGGGGAAGGAGAAGGGCCACGCCTTACCTCCCCCATCCAACTGCACCAATTGATCATGGAGGCCGACATGGCTCAACCCAGCTCTGCCACCGAAGATGACGGGCAATGGCAGATTAAAGCGAAGAGGGGACGTGACTCGTGCCCAACATCACCAGAGAAAGCATCAAAGCTTGCCCGCCCTCCCCCTGCAGAAAGCGCAGTTCCAACCTCAAACCGTTATATGGCTCTCGGAAACATCCAGGACAGGGACGCCCCCCTGCAAGACCCCAATGCTACTGAACCTGAGACCTCTCCAGCCCCCACCAAGCGACTAAGGATCCCACCCATCATCCTGAAGAACCTAACCACCCACAAGGCCCTGGTGGGGATACTGGATGAATACTGCGCCTCCCCCTACACAATCAAGCCCAGGCAGGACCATGCCAAGATCATGCTCACCACCCCAGAGGACTACAGGTGCTTGACCGACATATTTACCGCCCAGAAAATGGAGTATTACACCTTCCCAATGACCACTGCAAAAGCCCAGCGCTTTGTAATACGGGGGCTCCCAACAAACGCATCGCTTGAACACATCTCTGGGGATTTATCTGACCTAGGCCTTCCAGTCAAAAATATTGCGCAGATTACCTCTCCAGCGGATAAGAACAAGAAATTTCCCCTCTTCGTTGTGACCCTGTCAGCGAGCCACGATGGGAAGCCAGCTGACCTCTCGGGAGTCACACGTCTCTGCGGCTGCGTCATCACCACAGAAGCACCTAGAGGGAAACGAGGACCAATCATGTGTTACAACTGCCAGCGCTTGGGGCACACCTCTGCCTTCTGCAAGCAGAAGCCAAAGTGCGTACGCTGTGGAGGAGAGCACACCTCCAACCAATGCACTAGGAACCGGGAAACCGAACCAGCAAAATGCGCCAACTGCGCAGGACCCCATCCAGCAAGCTACCGCGGCTGCCCCTACCTCCAGAAGGCAAAGAAGGAAGGCCAGCGCCAACCCCCACAACCACAAACGACTTCCCCACACTCGACAACGACGGGTCAGGGGCCAAGGAATACTCACAGACCCGCAATGGCACACAGGATCCCAAATGGAAATCCAACCAACAGCCATAGCAGCGCGCGTGTGGATGGAAGATCATACGCAGACACAACTAAACCCAAGCAGGACAGCCCAGCGCCACCTACCGCCCCAGCATCACCTACCGCCCCAGCATCAGCGACCACCCCAGCACCATCCTGTGAGTTAGGCTCAGCCATCAACTGGCAAGAACTCATCGCGAAGATTGCAAAAACAGTCGCAGACCTGAACATCCACCCAATGGTGACAATGGTGGCGAACCTTATCGCCGGACTTTTCCAGGGCGAAGAAAACACCAGCAATGGCAGCAAAATCTAAAAGAAACTCTCTCTTCGTGATGTGGAATGCTAATGGCATTCAGAAGAAAACTGCAGAACTCCTGCACCTGATGGAAACCATGGACATGGATATAGCGCTTATTTCCGAGACCCACCTCCAAGGAAGCCAGAAGCTCAACATAGCAAACCACAGGGTATACCGCACAGATCGCACCACCGGAGCCAAGGGCGGAGGAACAGCGGTGATAGTCAGCACAAAAGTGAAGCACCACGAGATCTCCCTACCACCAGTCGGGAGCATTGAAGCAACTGGCATACAGATCCAGACATCTGCAGGCCCGCTGCGGCTGATTGCTGCCTACTCACCCCCAGGCAAGCTAGCCCCAAAGGACCTGGATGCTTTATTGGACCCCAGCATCCCAACACTAATTGGAGGTGACCTCAATGCTAAGCACAAATGCTGGAACTCTCGGACGGGAAACAGCAAAGGACACGCCCTACTTGCCCACTCAAAGAAGGAGGACTTCGTAGTGGCCGGCCCAACTCAACCAACACACTATCCAGGATCTGCACTGCACAAACCGGATGTTCTGGACATTGTGGTCATGAAGAATCTCTCCCAGTCTATGGAGCTTGAAACCCTAACAGCGCTGACATCCGACCACAACCCAGTGTTGATCACAGTTGGAGACGTACTTGAAGACCAGCAACAGGGCACCAGGCACAACTTCAAGAAGGCGGACTGGTGCCTATACAAGAGATGCCTGGAGGAGACACTGGTCCCTGGTCCCCTACGCAGCATTGAAGACATTGACCAGGCAGTCCACCACCTCACAGCCTCAATCCACACAGCTATTGCGCGCAGCACTCCAGAGCAGAAACTCCAACGATGCTCTATCTACGATCTCCCAAAGGGCATCAAGCAGTCAATAGCTGAAAAGAACAGAGCCCGCAGAGAGTGGCAGAGGAACCGCACCCCCGACCTGCTGAAGAAGTATAATGAGCTGACAAGGCAGCTGAAGATACAAATAAGCCAGCACAGAGGTGAAAAATGGGAAGCAGCTACAGCTAACCTAAAGGACTCAGACAACTCTCTCTGGAGAATGACCCGACGCCTGACTGGGAAGAAGGAACCAAACCCACCGATCCAAGGGAAGACTCACCTGGCATGCAGCAACAGGGATAAGGCTGAGGTCTTCGCTGACACGCTGGAGGAATCCTTCAGGCCCAACCAGGCAAGCAAACTGGCAACAGAAGTTGAGCAAGAGGTCGCCATGCATCACCAGGAGCACCCACCGGAAACAGAAACTGCACACATTGAGGAATGCTCAATGGGCGAATTACTGGCCCTGGCAAAAACACTGAAAAACGGCAAGGCACCAGGGAAGGACGGAATAGTCAACCAAGCCATCAAGATGCTCCCAGATAACGCAGTGGATCACCTTGCTGAGATATTTAACGCGTGCATGCAGCACCAGTATTTCCCAAACGCCTGGAAAGAAGCAAGAGTCGTCGTATTCCCCAAGGCTGGGAAACCACTGCGAGACCCTGCAAACTACCGCCCCATAAGTCTGCTATCTGGCCTATCAAAACTCTTCGAAAAAGTTATCCTTGCCCGTCTCGTTGACTTCGCGACAAGCAACAACCTACTTGCCAAAGAACAGTTTGGGTTCCGGAAAGACCACTCAACAAATCACCAACTCCTCAGAGTGGTGGACATCATCAGCCACGGATTCAACATCAACAAGTCTACTGGAGTAGTCTTTCTGGATGTAGCCAAAGCATTTGACCGAGTATGGCATGAGGGCCTGCTCTACAAACTTATCAAGCTCAAGTTTCCCAGCTACCTGGTCAAGTTGCTGACCAGCTACCTGACAGAACGGACCTTTCACGTGGCGGTGCGAGAAGAATGTTCATCACCGCGCCCAATTCTAGCTGGAGTGCCTCAGGGGTCAATCCTAGGACCATTCCTCTTCAACATATTCACAAACGACATACCCACTGACCTAAAGAAGACTGATCTTGCCCTTTACGCGGATGATGTTGCAGTCATCTCCCAATCCTTCAGTGACAAAGAAGTGGCGAAGAACCTGGAGGCATCGCTTTGCAGACTCTCCGAATGGTACAGCGACTGGCAGATCACCCTGAACACAAGCAAAACCACAGCAACCTTATTTACCAGGAAGCTGAACAGGAAACACCCACAGATCCTCCTCAATGGGGATGAGGTCAAATGGGAAAACAGCAGCTCCTACCTGGGGGTGACTCTGGACTCTAAACTCAGCTGGAGAAACCACATAGAGAAGACCTGCCAGAAAGCAGCATCCAAACTGGCTGCATTATACCCACTCCTGAAGTCTAAGTCGATGCCCATGCAGAGCAAGGTGCGAGTAATCACCGCAATAATTCGACCAACTATGACATACGCTTCACCAGTTTGGAGTGGCTGCCGCCCACAGCTGCGGAAGGACCTACAAATACTTCAGAGCAAGGCCTTACGGATTGCAGCAGGTGCTCCCATGTTCACACGAACAGCAGACCTCCACAGAGACCTAGGCATCGAGATGCTGGACGACCATCTCCTCAAACTCAACAGGACATTCTACAAAGGACTGGATCAAAAAGAAAACCCACTGATCCGGAAACTTGCAGATATCGCTACAAACCCATTTGACCGCTATCCGCGTCCCATTGAAGCGCTAACCTTGCGAAGCTGAAACAGCAACGCAGCATCCAAAAACTCATTACTGCCTGAAGGCAAACGCCGGCAGATACGCAAAACTCACCGCTGCCCTGATGGCATAACAGCCTCGGCAAGCACCTAAAACCCGCTCACTGCCGGCTGGCATTAGCCGCGGCAGGCACCCAAACCTCAACACTAACAGAAGGATCTACACGGACAAAGACGAGACTCTCGAAGGAAACATGCTGACAATTCTGCAAACACTACTGACCGCTACCCGCGGCCCATCACTGAGCTGACCATGTGATGCAACCTCAACTGTGACAAAGCGTCACACACCAATAAGACAACCTAAACAGCGACTACAAAATTCCAAACGAATATGGAGTAATGAGGCTATTGCCTCGGTATCCAAAAACTCACCACTGTCAGAAGGTATCTGACAGGAGAAGACAAGAAACAGGCTGGTAGGAGACCCCCTTGTCACTGGACGCTCCCCCACAGCGTGTTGTGCCCCGCGCTCGGGGCTTCTTTGTTTTATTAATCCTTATGTTCCTAATTTTTCAGGTGCAAACTGCTGGGTCCGGAGCCGCATCGGGGGACGGAGTCAACAGACGGGCGGCCCACGAAAGGTTTTGGAGGTGAAGGAAGTTCGGCTGAGTAGCCTGCGTGCTGGTCGGTGAACAAAGGTGCGAGCTGGTGGGTCCGGAGTCGCATCGGGGCACAGAGTCAACAGGCGGGCTGCAGCCGAAGCGGTTTGAATTGAAAGGAGCCGGCGTAGTCACTTCCGTACTTATCGGCGAATTAAGGTATTGGTCTGGGGGGCGGGCTGCAGAGCTCGACAAGGGACGGGGACACCGGAGCGTGGTGTAACTTCGGGCCACTCATTGGCGGGCTGCATAGCTCGACGAGGGACGGGGACACCGGAGCGTGGTGTAACTTCGGGCCACTCATTGGTTAATCGCTGCCCGGTTCAATAAATTTGGTTTGAAGTAACAAGGGCAGTTACTTACTGCGTGGTCTGGCAGTCAAGGGCAGCCGCTTTTCATACGGCCTTTAGCCACCGGGGGTGACGGAGCAAAGAAGGTGGCTCAGGGAGAAGTGGGAACTGAAGCGAAGCAGGGTCGACCAGGGTAGAACCTGGATGGGAGACCCTAGGGAAACTTTGGCAATTTGGCATTCATAACATTTGATCTTTTTTGAAAATACAGAAAGGGGTTGGTTTCTGAGGGATAGTGTGCACTGTGGGGAATTTATATTTGACGAATTTAAAGTGCAAAAGAGAAAAGGTGTTGTTTTTATTCAAGGCTCCAATGTACTGATTTAAGGGGGTTAGTTTCTGAAGGATATCGTGCACTGTGGGGAACTGAAATATTTGACGAATTGGAAGTACAAAAACAAGGCAAAGCGTTAATTTATTCACGGTTACACTGTACTAAGTAATTGGGGGTAACAGTCAAAGGCAGCCTTTTGGGTGGTTCACAGGGGTGCAAGCCTCCAATAAGGGTCCATCTCTGTCTACATAACTATATTCCCCGGTGTTGATACAATTTTTTATTTCAGGCGATTTACTACTGCTGCACTTCCTGGGGAGCTCAAAAAGGGGGACGTAAGACGTGGGTGCCGATCTGATACCGCCTGGGAGTACACAGGATTGGTCGGTAAGAGGAGAGCGGGGGGCTAGCATTTCATAGCTCCTGGTAGCCGCCGGGTGGGTCTACACTAGGTTTACTCACCCCTTACATAACCGGGCAAGCCGGTGGTGTTGCGGTCGCCGTTGCATGGTGCTGAAAGCCCCCTGGAGATCCTCCATCTGGTAAAGGTACACAAGTTTGCCCAATTGTGACGTTAGGAGAGTAGGCAGCTGTTTTTTAACATGCCAGGATTGCGGGGTGGAAAAGGAGGGTCCAAGATGGAGGTTATGATGCGGGCCATGATGCGTGAAATGGGCGAAATTAATAAACGGTTGGGGAAGGTTGATGAATTGGAGGCCCGGATTAATGAGAGGTTTGATGATTCCCCTGGCCCATCGGGTAGGCCTATTCGCCAGAGGGCGGCACCATTGCCAAGGGGGGACTTTGTTACCCCGCCTAAGAAGTCTAAACCCAAGAAACCCAGGTATACTGCCCCTGCCTTTAGCGGTCGTCCCAGCCCCGATTACATCAACGCCTGTAATTCCAGCTACCGCGGCACCAGCTCCTGCCGGGCCTGCCCCCTCACCTTTGGCCCCGATCCCGGTTACAGGCTTGCCGCAACCGGCACCCGCCTTGCCTACTACGCCTGTACCACTGGGCATCCCCCCAATGGTACCTGCTGTCCCAGCAGGTAACCTAGACTCAATGCCCCCTGAATTAGTATCTCAGATAACGGCTTTGATGCCGTGGCTACAGAAGGGGGGGGCTTTTCCGACTTCTTCAGATCATGCGGCAGAGGTGGCAAGGTTCGTGGAAAAGATTAAATCGGCAGCAGTGGCCGACAGTGTTGCAGTGCCCTCATCTTCTTCCCTCGCAGGTTCCAGTCTCGCCCTGCCGAATGGAGCTAGTGGGCAGTCGGCCCAGGTGCCCGCAAATGGTAAGGAGGTGGCTTTGCCTCTCTTGGGGGATGGTTCTATACCTTCCAGGAGTGAGAATTTAGCACAACATGTGTCACAGACTGTGAAGGAGATGATTTGGGCAGAAAAATATGTGTATATTTTTTCATTATTACTAGATAATAGGGAAATGGAGCATGCAAAGACATTAAAAGAGTGGATGCACCCAAGTGAATGGAGGGCACAGTGTTCTAGATTTAGGGTGGAGGAAACGCTGCTCAACTGGATCAAGGCTTTCGCAGTATTCACGGCTATCAAGGCCGAACGACCTCCTAATGTCCAGGCGCCATTGGCATGCTACCAGAGCAGAATTGTGGGATGGAGTGAACAGTACTCTGGGGATGCGTGGAAAGGATACGACATTACTTTCAGGAAAGCATTAGAATTTAATCCATCATTGGCATGGGATACGGTTGACTCAATGTCATGGCATAAGCAGTTCTCAGATAACTCACCCCCCCCCTCAGTCCACCAGTGCGGTCAGGGTGTTCTCCGCGAGACCCCAACAGCCCTTTCGGTCCCCCCAAGCGAGTGAGGTACCCGGGAAGTTTAGGGCCGGCGGGTCAGAGAAAAGAGGGGTGTGCTGGGACTTTAATAAGCGCACCTGCACTAGGGCCCCGGGCACCTGTAAGTTTAGACATGCATGTTCATCCTGTGGTCACCCCTCACACCCAGAAACATCCTGCAGGTCCAAGCACGAGAACACGGGTCAGAGGGGAAGGGGGAAAGCCAGTGTAACACAAACCAGTTGGGTACCCCTACGCCGGTAGATGTGTTAGCAATGATCCCATGGTTAAATAGATATCCGGACCACACAACGGCCACCTTACTCCAGGAAGGTTTCTCCCAAGGCTTTAGGATCCCGGCGGGGGGATACAAGGCAGCGCACACTGCAAGAACCAATTATCAGTGAAACACAACCCAGCGGTGGTGGCAGCAAAAATTGAAAAGGAATTATCTCTAAGCAGGATAGCTGGCCCTTTCAGGGAGGTGCCTGTCCCCAATTTTGTGTGTTCACCACTAGGAGTAGTTCCCAAAAAAGAGATTGGTCAGTTCAGATTGATACACAACCTGTCAGCGCCTAGAGGCGCATCATTGAATGATGCCATTGAGGAGGGGATTTGTAGTGTTAAGTATGCCTCTTTCGACCAGGCGGTGAACTTGTTGCATGCCATGGGCCCGGGGGCGTTGATGGCAAAGTCAGACATTGAATCAGCTTTCCGTCTTCTCCCGGTGCACCCGGATGATCATCATCTCCTAGGTTTCACGTTTGGGGACAAATTTTACATGGATAAATGCATGCCCATGGGCTGTTCCATATCATGTGCGTACTTTGAGATGTTTAGCTCATTTCTAGAATGGGTCATGAGACAGGCGACGGGCCACCAACAGGTCATGCATTATTTAGATGATTTTCTTTTCCTGGGTACGGCGGGCTCTCAGGAGTGTGCGTGGGCATTGCAGGAATTTTGCGTGCTCATGCGGGCTTTTGGGGTCCTGCTTGCGCCAGGGAAGACGGTTGGCCCGGCCACCTGCTTGGAATTTCTTGGCATTGAGATTGATTCAGTGGAGGGATGTTTCAGATTGCCCAGGGACAAAGTCGACAAATTCAGAACAGCGCTACGTCAATGCTTACGCAAAGACAAGGTTTCCTTGCAACAATTACAGGAAGTGGTGGGGCAACTGAACTCCGCGCTACGGGTCATCCCTATGGCTCGCCCTTTCTCACGCTCCATTGCCCAAGCAATGAAAGGACTACGGGAGAAACATCACCGCACTAGGCTGTCGTCTGAAATTCGCCAGGATATGCTTATATGGATGGCATTCCTGGAGGATTTCAATGGCAGGGTAGTGTGGCCCGGTCCTCCCGCAACATCAGCAGAGTTGGGTCTATGGACAGACGCTGCTGGTAGTGTGGGCTTTGGCGCCATCCTGGGGAACAGGTGGGTCGCCCAGCGTTGGCCGGAAGTATGGAGAACATGGGGTCTGACTGCTAACATTGGCTTCCTGGAACTCTTCCCAATATGGGTGGCATTGAAGGTCTGGCCCCAACACTTATGTAATCAATCAGTGGTGTTTTGGTCAGACAACATGACAGTAGTGGAATGTATAAACCAACAGGGGGCACGATGTCCTTTCATACTGCGCCTGATAAAAGAGATTGTGTTGCAGTGCCTAAAATGGAATGTAGTTTTCAAGGCCAAGCATGTCCCTGGCATTCTTAATAATGCAGCTGACTCCCTCTCTCGCTTTAAAATGCAGGTTTTCAGGGAACATCTTCCTACAGCAGACCCCTCGCCAGCGCACTTCCCAGCAGTACTTTGGCAGATTGGTGCCCCAGATTACAGGACCTCGTGGTTGCTAGCTTAGCCCCCAGGACCAAGACGGCTTACGAAGGGGCGTTTTTGTCTTACTGTGCTTTCTTGGGTCAGCATTGGGAGGTGCTATGGGCGCAGGAGGATGGCTTTGCGGCCTATTTAGAATGGATGCATAAGGAAGGACGTTCAGTAGCAGCTGCAAACAGGCATAGGGCGGCGGTATCCTTCTTTGCTCAAACTAGGGGCATGCGAGATCCTACTAACACCTTTATGGTGCGCAAGGCCTTGAGGGGTTGGCGCCGTTTACAAGGTCACCAAGCAGATAAGAGAAGGCCCATCGGGCTAGCACGGCTGACGGCTTTACTGGTCGCACTGGACAGTGTCTGTAGCTCGGAGTGGGAGGTACTTCTTTTCAAAGCTGCATTTTCCTTGGCATTCTATGGGGCACTGAGAATTGGCGAGTTAGTAGCAGGGTCCAAGACTGATCTACAGGGTGGCCTACAAGGGGCTTGTGTAAGGATCAAGGAGGACACCATGTGGGTGACCATTCAGAAATCAAAGACTGACCAGGAGTCACGGGGTCACACCATAGTGCTCCACCGGGCCCTTGCCAATCCTTGCTGCCCAGTGGGGCATGTGGAAGTGTTCCATGGGCGGCGGGGGGAGCGGCGGGAGGTGCACTGTTGTGTCACGCCGACGGTACGCCCTTGACTAGGTACCAGTTCAGGAGAGTATTGGGGCTGACTATCAGACAAGCAGGTCTTGATCCCAAAGATTTTGGCACTCACTCCTTTAGAATTGGGCCAGCAACTGAGGCAGTGGCAAGGGGCCTCCCAGTGGAGAAGGTGAAGAAAATTGGGAGATGGTCCTCAGAATGTTACAAACGATATGTGCGGATTGACATGTTGTGACAAGATGGTACTCACGCCTGGTTTGTTTCCGTTTTCTTGCAGTTTCTCAGACCTGTTACGCAGGGGAGGAACTTGCCGTCGGGCAGCAACGACCTACATCATCGCGGAACAACCATCGGGATCAAAACAGGAAAATGGTTTGGATTGTGGGTCACTCCTATGTGAGACGGGCCGAATGTGTTTTTCTTTCAGGAGACCGTAAGAAAAGGGCTGCGCAACAGGGGTTTGACATCTCGTTCTTCGGGAGAGGGGGTTTATGTCTCAACCAGTTTAGGGACTTCTTCCAGGGGCTATTAGCGCGACGGCACGTTCCCCCGTCAGTGGTGATACTACACCTGGGGGAGAATGATTTGGCCAAACTGGGGAGACGCATTCTGATTGAAGAGATTATCTCAGCTGCGGGGTGGTTGGCCAGGACTTGCCCGGGTTGCATTGTAGTATGGTCGCAACTCATACCTCGATGGCAGTGGCGAGGGGGGGATTCGGTCAGGGCGTTGAATCACTCGGTAAAGAGGATCAACACACAGTTGGACAAGCTGTTTCGAGCCCCCCTGTTGCAGACGATTCCACATGGGTGTATCTGGGGCGAACAGTACTACCTGGGGGATGGAGTTCACTTGAATGAGGCGGGGAATGTCTTGTGGTCTAACAATCTCTGGGCCTGGTTGGAGGGATTTGCCAAACAAGCTCGCTCATGAATTGGGTCGAGATGGGGGGAGGCCAGATCGTCGGTTAACAATGCTGGCCTGTGGCGGTAAGGTCATGACCGGTGAGCACCTAATTTTAAGGTCTGAGGGGGCGTGTATCATAATATGGAGGTTCCCGCCCAGGGGTAGGGGCCATTGGCCACTCCTAGAACTCCAGGGGCAAGGTAATTGATGCTTCAAAGGGGCGCGGGTTGGAGTAGTCACGCTTTCCTTAGGCTGGTAGCCACCCCGCGCGCGCATACTCATGACGTCACCGGATGGCGCAGAGTAAGGGCCCTCCTTTAGTGGGTAAATGGAGTTCACGGCGTAGACCGGGTAAATTATCGGGCACGGCTGCGCATGCGCACATCTCTAGGTGAGGCGCAGCTTGTAGGACCTGACACCGGTTAGCGACCTTGCCATATGGCCAGAAATGTACAGAAATCAAGATGAGGATGTTAGATTCGGTTAGGAAACAACATGTATTAGAGTTTTGTTAAGGTTAGCCTCTCAAACTTGTTGACGATATTGTATCTAATGTCCTGCTGATTTTTGTATAAATTGTTGACCATGCAATTAAAACCTTTTTAATTTCATATCTTAATAAATACGGCCGGGGGACTAGCCCCCGCCTTCCAAAGATAACCAGGCCTCATGTTCATGTTTCTGGGGTTGGTGTCGGATGGGGGGGGCGGCAGCCAGTCGCTGACCATGCAGCATTGACAAAGGCATTGTAACTTTTGGGTAGTGACATTTTGTTTTCTGGCCACACTTGCTTTGTCCTCTCTCTCTCTGCCCCCTGGTCCAATTGACAGATCAGCACATAACAGGAACAAACAGCAGCAGTAATACACGTTTCATCCCCACACTGGACAGACACAGTAAAAATAACTGTATACTAAGTAATGCAATTTAAACGTAATAATCTTTTTCTACTTCCTCTCAAATGTATTCCACTGCCCATCTGAGGTCTCCTGTAAAATAGGTTTTTATGGAAAGTGTGCCTTTTATTGTATTTGTTGTAACCATTTTAATATGTTAAAACATCTAGCACCCTGAAAGACCTAGGGGCATATTCACAAGGAGTTCTCACCGAATTAACAACACTTTTGCGCAGCCAAAGTCGTGATAAATTTACCCCACCAATCACAAGTTGGTGCTAACCGCCCACAGCACCAGTTTTCCTGCGATAGCAGCCGCAAAAAACATTTCCATAGAGGACCCCCCGCAACTATCGCTAATGAGATGCAGAGTAGGCGTTCCCGTGACAAAACCTGCAACAACACCACAACTCAACATTCACAACGACCAGCCGGACTGGCGATAAGAACACAAAACACACGATAGCAGCAGGAAATTTACACCTGCCCTGACCTGATGTAAAGTTGGACCACAGCCTGCACCACAAAAGGGAGCACAGCCCCCATCCACACCTGAAGACAAACAGATGCCATAGAGCAACTGAACATGCAGCACGGACACCCAAGAGGGCCACAACACCCACCGACACCACAGCCAGGACCAACCCTCCCTGGCACCCCGACCAAAGACATGCCACATCAGCTACACCGAAACATGTACGAAATAATATACCTGATGTCACACAATCACAACTGGTGACATGCATGTGTCGTCACAGAAATGAGCATCACACATTCACTTTTCGAAGCAAATAATGAAACTTTAATGAAACCAACACAGAAATCATATGAAGACACATGGCGGCTCCCCTCAAGACAATACGTAGGTCACAGCCTTCAAGACAAAAAACATGATGAGAAGGTGTGTCCTGCACACATCAAAGGACAGAGAGAGAGTGAAGGAGAGAGAGAGAAGAGAGGGAGAGAGAGAGAGAAGAGGGAGAGAGAGAGAAGAGGAGAGGGGGAGAGAGAGAGAGACGACTCTGCGCATCCAGGCCACACTGCTCACCTTCTGCCACCGGTATGTCTCCAGCCACTTGCCGGTACATACAGCAGTACACCAGGTCGCACATCTGAGACAGAGCCATCAACTGAAACAGAGTCCAGAGACATGACTGGCATAGTACACACACTTGCACAAGATACCACCGCCTGCCTGCCCATGCACACCCAGGCAGAGGCATCCTAGCCCCTCTCGCCGCCCATCGGAGCATGCCTGCCGATGTACACACGGGCTTCACTGCTCACCTTCCTCCACAGGGGTGTAGACTGCAGGTCCCACCACGTGCCGCTGCAAGCCACAAGCCCATGGCCCGCGGACATGGCACCCTCAAAACCATGCAGCCACGCTGTGCAGGCCACCAGGTCTCACTTTTGGTGCTGGGTCTTGATTACACCATGGGATGGGACATATCAGGGCACCGGGAAACATCTCAGCCTGCACAGCTGCTCAGCCCAATGGGTTCCACTAACTCTGTGATCCCGGAAGCGAGGCCACGTGGTGGTAGGCCCGTGCCGGCATCAAGGCCTCCGGTCCGTCATCCAGTCACCACCGGCAGAGGGGTATGTGACGTCATCGGCCCCTTATATTTGTGGGGTCACATAGCTTGTGATGCCTGTGCCAGGTGGGTGTGGTGTTCATGCAAACCTGCCCTCAGGGGGTGGCTGTGATATGCTGACAACTAGACCAGTGACCTGCACAACACCAGCGAGTACACCTGCGATGGGTAGCAATGAGGCCCCCCCCTGGGAGCGTGATCGGAGTGGTCTGGCCTGCCGAACGCTGGAACAGCACAGGGCTTGCAATAATGACTCGTGGGCACTGGGCGTGGTTCAGTACATGTCCGGACAAGAAAGGAGCTGGTGTGTGTGTCTCTGTTGTGGTGTCCACGGGACCCGTGCACACATCACTATGCAGCACCCTCAGACTGGCATCCCACAGGATGAGCATCATTGACGCAAGGGGAATCACTGTCCCTACATTCATCCACACATACATCCATGAATGTTGAAAGATATCACACAGCAGTGCGTCACTGGATGTTTATTGCACATCCAATGCGGTCCAGCAGCTGGAGTGGTACAGGGCACTGCCAAATACACCACACCATTAGCCCCGTGGAGGGCCAGCCAGAGTCCATCCATGGAAGAAAAGTACTGCGGAAGAGGAGGGGTGCAGTCCGCAGTCTGGTCACCGTGTCATTGGTCATCAAACAGGATGTGGCAGTCCATGTCGCTGTCCAAGGTGAGTGCACCTGAGTGAATCGGGTGTCAGTGGAAGGTCATGAGGCCATATGTGGGACCAACCAGGAACAGTCCAGGTGGCAGAAATGAATGCTATGGAGCCCTTCTGATCACAACCCCATCCACGTCCTCATCCCCGGATGTGTGCACCGCCACACCTAGGGGTGTTGCTGTACCGCTGCGGCACTGTGTGCCAATGACACCTCAGGTGCCGGAGTTGGATTTTCGGCCGCAGTGTGTGGCACTGTAACATCAGGTGCCGGAGTGGTTAGGCCTGCCGCACAGAGAGGCATGGACACACTAGGGGGCTGAGAAGTGGATGGTGTGGGGGCAGCAGCATTCAACCTCGCCACACCTTGTGGCAGCAATGCCATGATGACGATCTGCAGAGCATGGTGGATCACAGCTACATTCCACTGATGTGCAGCGGTGGCTGGCATCCTTTCCGCCTCCATCCGCACCCTGTCCTCCATGAGCCTCCAAATGTGTGCCAGCTCATGGCTGGTATTGCTGGAGCCACTCCGAGCAGACAGGTATTCTTCTCTCTGCGTCATGACTCCAGCGATGTCCGTCAGGGCTCATTGGAGACCATGGAGCGGGGCTATACACCCAAGAATGGAGTCAAGATTGGTTGCCATGTTACCGAAGCCCAAACGCACCTGCTCTGCGGTCTCCCTCTGGCACTCCAGCACACAGCATTGGAAGGCCATGTGTTGTTCCTAGGGGTCTTCAGGGACTGCTGGGGCTGTGGGTGCCTCCTGCTGGGTACTTTGGGTAGTGGGTTGGGTCGCCTCGTTGTAGCTGGCCTGCCCTGACCCTAGAGGTGAGTGACGGATGAGGTCAATGAGGTCTTGGATAGCTTGGGTGTCGATGCAGGTGTTGTCCTCCTTGTCATCAGTGAAGAGTGGCTAGGACTGCTCTGCAGGAGGTGTTGATGACGCACCTGTGATGTGAAGGGGAGATGGTGTATTACAATGTGTCCACATGTATGTAGCCGCATGGTACATGTTGACATTAAGACAGCATGGCATTGTACATTGTGACAGTCTGTGACAAGTGACTTTTTCATCCCTGCTTTCGCTGGCACTGTTTTCCAGGTTTCTGTTCCCTCTGCTTTTTTTCTTTTCTGTTATTTCTCCAGTTTGCTCTGGGTGAAAGTCTGATGAGGAATAATAAGTGCTGGCCAAAACATTTGGGCCAGTGGTCCCTACCTGCAACCCCTGGCTCAAATTATTCATTGGATCATTTTCTGCAGCACACACTGCAGATTTGCCACCACCAAAGACAGGGTGCACGGTCTTTTAAGTAACTTGCTTAAACAATTTTCTTTTTATAGCTACCATTTACTAATCAGTCAGTCACACATCTTTATTTGATTATCCAATGACCATAAAAGAAGCACAATAAAATGTACATAATACATTACACAATATACTTAAATATGAGAAAATATCATAAAACGGGCATATAGAAAAAAAAGTTAATAGTTCTTGTTACATTTGCTGTCCTTGTGCATAGAGCACCCTGTATAAAAGTTGTGGTTATAAAAACATATCCTCACTGTTAACAATGACATTAAAAACTCTATAACATTTTGCATTGTCTAAGGTTAGCCTGTTTTAAAAATGGTAAAATTAGCAGTTTTCTAAATGAGGAATAAAACATGCAAGCATTAAGTAGGTAGGTTGACAACATACATACCGTGCGTAGCATACACCACAAAAAAATGTACAGTGTTCAGCCTTAGTCTGGTTAACAAAAATCTATGATGTGTTTTGCTGCCCGAGATTAAATAAGGCTCAATACCAGGACAAGTACACATTTAAGCATGGGCCTAAACTGAGTCTTGCAGGCATTTTTATGCATTCCCTCATCAGCAGATATAGAAACATTTTCCTTTAGAGAATACTGCTGATCAGCTGCCCGGGTTTTAGAATAGATCAGGTACATTTCAAGCTGGTACAGATCTTGTGTATATATGATATCCAAGGTATTTTTAAGCCTTGTTTCAGTTTGAGGTAATCAGTTAATACTGCCTGATTAAATGAAGTTTCATCTTTAGTCTATATCCTCAACCATAGAAAGAGCGGCTGTGACTTCACACGGTCGTTTGCATACCCTAACCCAACTTCAGTGTGGTAGATATAAGTACTGATAGATTTCTGAATAAATAATAGTCTTCATATAAAACTATTGTTGACCCTCTCGAACTCAGGATAGTCACTAATGCCTCATGCATCAGCCCCATAAATGGCATTTGGATGCACTTTCCCTTATAAACAGTTATTCATTTTTGATAGGTTTGCTGTCAAGCCTAGTCGCGGACCTGCGCTTCTTGGCAAAGTGGCTCCTCTAGGTACTTTCAAAGAGCCCCAGGTGAGTCTATCATCAAACAGTATACCCAGATAAGGATACGAAGGAAATTTGTGAAATTTGGCACTGTTCGTACTAAAAACACTGATCCGGATACACAAAGGTAAAGTTAGACCAAAAGTCTAACTTTGACACTTTTTGGTATTCACAAAGGTAAAAAAAAAGTCTAACTTAGACCAAAAGGCTAACTTTACTACTTTTCAGTAGTCACAAAGGTAAGCTACTTCTAGTAAAGTTAGACTTTTGGTCTAAATTCACCTTTGTGAATACCGAAAAGTAGTTAAGTTAGACTTTTGGTCTAAATTCACCTTTGTGAATACCGAAAAGTAGTTAAGTTAGACTTTTCATCTAAGTTTACCTTTGTGAATACCGAAAAGTAGTAAAGTTAGACTTTTTGGTCTAAGTTAACCTATGGGAATACCAATAAGTGGTAAACTTACACAAATATTGTATGTTTACATTTGTCAATCGGGTGCCTTCTCTTTCACATTACAGGATATAAAGACCAATATATATGTGTTTTTGACTGGAGGACTCTCAAATCCAGATTGGTCATAAAAGCACAAAACTGATCGAGCAATTGCTGCAAACCAATCACTTTCAGCAAATAAAACCATATCTTCAGCATAGATCAGTGCTGGTACGTGGCGGTTGCCTACCCGCGAACAGTCTGCACTGATGCTCATCAAGAGCTTCGCCAGTCCCTCAACATATAATAAGAAGAGAAAAGGGTCCAGAACGCAGTCCTGGTTCACACGTATATCACGCTTAAAAGCTTCAGTTGTCTCCCCAGCTGGGTGGCATCTCTCAATAGGAGTCACCGCTGCATGAAGCTCCCTCAGAAGATTTATGATACTCATCTCTACCCCAAGGTCCGTCATACTACACCAGAGCTTTGACCTATTGACAGAGTCAAAAGTCAAACTCAAGTCTACGAACGCTAGATATACTTTTCCTTCCTTGGCCACTGTGTATTTATTGAATAAGAGATATAAACTGAGGCTTTGCTCAATTGTCCCATCGCAAGTGTGAAAACCGAACTGCAGCTCCAAGAGCACCTTGTTTTCACTCACCCACATTTGTAAGCACTCCAACAGAATCCTGATCATTGTTTTGGCAGGTGAATTTATTCCCGATATAGGGTAATAACATTGTGAATCCCCCTTTGAGCCTTTTTTTAAAAAATAGGGACAATGGTGACATGTGATCAGGCTTTAGGGGGACCAGATGTTAAGAAAACATTTATGACATGTGTCATAGGTGGGGCCAACAAAGGCAAATTTGCAGTGAAAAGATCTACTAGGTATCCCAAATGACCCTGGAGCTCTCTCTGCGGGGCATCTGCTGATAACATCCATTACATCCTCAAATCGATCTCTAGTCCTGTTAAAGTCTGGGATGGAGCAAGTGAGACACTACAGGTGATGTTGCCTGGCCTCCCAATAGGACATAATCCTCCAAAGAAGCTGAATCTGAATATAGTTGTGTAAAGTGTCTGATCAGACCTTTTGGGAAATCACTGTGTCAAGCCCAGTTTCACAGGTTTTCTCAAGATAGTTGTGATTCACTGCCTGCCCAAAAAGATTGCTCTCTCCGAGTTTAATGACCATTATTAAAGCATGATAGGCTTCGTCTCTTCTTGTTTTTTACCAACCATTAAAGCCTTTGTATACAACTTCGTATAGCTGTGCACCAGTTCTGGGTCTCTTGGGTCTCTTGCTACCACTTTGTGAGTTGCCAATAGCTGATTATTGGCCTTGGTACAAATGGAGTGAAACCATTTTACTCACTTACTGGTGTGAGCGTTGTTTGAGATGGTAAGCATTTCCTGTTGATCATTGCGACCCCCTCCTCATTGCTCTCTTCAAGGTACTTTAGAAAATCGAAGTAAGTTAAGCCTATTAGGGTTGATAGGAATGTGCCCCAGTCGACTTTAGCGCAACTCTTGGAGGCAGATGTATCAAACTATTTTTTTTTCGCAAACGCTGCGCTTCGCTAAAAAGCAGCGTTTGCGACAAAAAATAGGAAAATGTAATGTATCAAGAAAAAAGCCTCGCAATATTAAGGACTCGCAAATTTTGCGATTCCTTAATATTGCGTTAGCATTTAAGGAATCGCAAATTGCGTTTCCTTAAATGCTATGTATGAAGCCTTTAAGTTTTGCGAATTTAGGATAAGAAATCGCAAATTACCACAAACTTGTAGTTGGTGGTAATTTGCGAATTCTTTTACAAATGCACTTTTTGCAATTTATAAAGGTGCCATGTGACGCTCATACATGCCCTTAGGGCAGGTATGTGCGCCATATGCGCACACATGTCAATTTCAGGGGGGGTGCAGCAGGGTGTCCTTAAGACACCCTTGCACCCTTGAAATTATTCTCAATTTGCGATTAGCAAATTGCGAATCGCAAATTGGGAATACTTTCACATTCATTCCTATGGGCCTCCTGGCCCATAGAAATGAATGGGAAATTATTCCTTAATTGCGATTAGCAATTTGCTAATTGCAATTAAGGAATTTTAAGAAATCGCCCCCAAAATAGCGAATTTCTACATATATAACATTTTGCAATTCTCAAATAGCGATTCTCAAAAAAATCGCTATTTGAGAATCGCAAAAGGGTATCTTGATACATCTGGCCCCTAGTCACCTATTTATTACTAGTGTGGGCCAATGGTAGGGGGTCCGTTGCTGCCTGTCTCTTTATGAAAAATGCGTTGATAATTGAGATGGCTCTAGGTTTATGATCGCTCAGGGGGAGCCTAAAAGCAGACATTTTCCTATCTCTTTCTTAAAATTCTGTGAAAATAAAATAAAATCATTTTGCCTATAGCAGCCCCTCAAAAGTTGGGGGTAGTTACTGGGTCAGTTGTTAAAGAGCCAAAAGCAAACACCAAATTGAATTTCATCAATATCAGATTATGTTAATCTCCATACAGTTTATGTCCAATGTGTTGTAACAGGATCCCCGTCAACATCCATCATGCCACAGGACACTGCTTGTGAGAGTTGACAATGCTTAGTATTTGGAGTCCCCCATCCATACAATCATATAGCTACCCTTTAGACTTCTCTGTCTTTGTTTAATATCCTCGTGCAATAATTTCGCCTTAACAGTGTTGCTTGTATCAATAACATTATCATACAAATTTATCAATATCAGGTCTGCTGTTTGGCAGCTTATTAGCATTAATTGATAATGGGGAGAGTCAAGATTCATCCGCGCGACCCAGCCTGGAAAAGTGAGAGAGACTAATGTAATTAGACGTCCCTTGGCCGTGCCCATAGTTCTTGATATAGCAGGTGTAAAATAGGTAGCAAAACCATCAATAAAATCTGTTTCTTCTATCCATGTCTTTTGCATACAAACTACTGCATAATGATTGGTGAAATTTCGCCAATCCCAATTTGTCAACTTGGCAACCAGGCCTGCTACATTACATGAAGGTAACCTAAATGGTTTATCTACATAATTCTAGGACATGATCATTAAAAAAACTTTTTTCTGTTTTTAGGTAAACCATAAAAGTCACACAGATATAAAATACTTAAAATACATAGAAAACATAGAAATGACAGAGAGGAATTTAACACACGTTAAATTCATGAAAAAGCAAGTCAGAGCTTTCCAGGTCAAGTCAGAGAGAGTTCAATAAGCAGAGCAATGTAAATGTGCGTAATGACTTTTCTAAGTGGCTAGCAGGTTTCGATAAAATACATAGAGAACATAAAGCTAACAGAGAGCATCTTAACCCACGTTAGATTGGTGAAAAAGACACGTCTTAGCTTCCTTATCAGTTTTCATCCTCCGTAAAAAAGAATTTAAACAGAGCATGTAAACATAAAAAATAGTGCATAGTGTCTTTTCAAAGTGGCGGGCAGGATTCGATCATAAGGTACCCATTGTCCTGTTTTCATTTACTCTCTGATGAAATTTGGATTTCAGCCTATACATGCTATTCTGTGAACAGTCAATATTAAAGTGCATAGTGCTTTTTTAATATCGCCAGGAAAAAGATTTAAAATATACAACCTTCACAAGTTGTGGGTATTAGTTTTAAACATACTCAGTGGGTAAAGAACAACACAGAGTTTTGGAGGAAAGAGGACAATTATTTACCAACTAACCTCCTTAAGCAGATTGCAGCAGAACTTAATCTATATATAATTTCACAAATGTATTTAGATGAAAGTAATCGGGCATAGAACAAAGCTGGCCTACTTTTTCTGATGTTCAAAACACTCAAGAGTGGTAAAATGAATTCCCTGCGGGTTTGTTATGTAACTCACAGAAAAAGAAAAAGTGCAACATGTTCCGGCTTGAATTACAATCACAGGGGCAAGGATCCAGGACACTTTCTACAGTGCTTCTCTTATTAGAGATGGCTGCATTAGCCATAGTGACTAAGGTACTTGCTGTCTGACATACTGCCCTTTGACAAGCTGATGGGCTGTTGTCAGTTACCTGGTTTGAGAGTCAGCCCAGCTTACCTAACTGTGAAAGAGGCAGGAATCCATTCATGACAATAATAGGGCAAGTGACATTTGAATGTATCAAAGGCAATTTACCGGCTGACCTATAAAAGAAGCCCAACGAGAGGGCCTCAATTGCAGATGGAACTTCCACCAAAAAATTAAGCCTCTTTGGAATATTCTTAACAACAGCTCTATTCCCACAATTATCAGCAATGTAGTTAGTATTATTGGGTTTTGGATTATTCTCTACCCAGGAGACTCTCCGCACAAGATTAATCAGACTATGAAGTTGCCCTATGCCACCGTCCTGCAATGTAACCAATGCACCACCTGTAATGACGAAGAGACATGCATAAAGTGTGACTCTTATTCAAAGCCCTCACAGGAATGCCGTTAGCCAATAGCTCCTCCCGCTCCCTTCATCGACATTCACACTTCACGACGGGAGCCACACACACATACACAAGAGGTGGGACAGAAGCAGGGAAGGGACAGTAGCGGAGGATCAGAGCAGACAGGTAAGCATTGCATATTACATCTTCTACCTTTTTTTTAAGACAAACTAATAAGTTATGTTTCAATCAAAAGGGGAGAGGGAGGAAGAAGGAAAAGTCCATTCAGCTTCCAAGATTATACAAAAAAATCAATTGGGGAGAATGGACAACTTGTAACTACTTAACCAGGGTTTCTTATTGTGCTTATCGACCCTCATAAGCGCACGTAGATGGTGTAGCGGTATATCTTGATTCTCCGTTATTTACGTCGCATTAGTGTATCATCATAGGGTTTTTGTTTTCTTGTATGCTAACCTCCGCCTGGAGGTAACCACTGGATTCGTAGTAGTGTCCAGAGAAAATCTAGTGCTCAAAAATAGTGAGTTAAAATTCTTTAAATCACCTTTGAGATGCGTATTTTTATTGAAAAAAGGAAACGTGATTCAAGAACATATAAGAATCAGTGTATAGTCGTGGATCTTGTTACTGGATCCTCTGCACAACATTTAAAACTTAGGCCGACATGTTTCAGCTCCACTGTGCCCAGCCGGGTCTATGGGGCTTTCTTCAGGACCAATTAAAAGAATGTACTTACACAATTTGTGCAGCAAATAGAAGTGGTTCTGTATTCCACTCTAAGAAGACTGAGGTCAATAGTACCTTTGTTTGCGAAGTTGTATACTCCCTCGGGGAACCGGAGAAAGTGTCTCGGTTTCTCGGCATGTAGGTATTCCCTGCTTGTGCTTACTCTGCCCCCGGAACCCTATGATGAAGTACTAAAGCACCGTAAATAGCGGAGAATCAATATATACCGCTACACCATCTAAATGCGTTTATGAGGGTTTTTTATGAGGGTCAATAAGCACCATAAGAAACCCTGGTTATGTAGTTACAAGTGGTCCATTCTCCCCCAATTGATTTTTTAAACTAATAAAATACAAAGTCTTTAAATGTGGTAGAGGAAGCATTTCTTCTACAGCTTCTCAAGCTGTTTACAAGCCTAGGAGGAGACACATTGGAGTGGTTACCAACAGTGGCAGACTCGGTGCTAGCACCACACATTTCACTTTCACTTGCTTTTACTGAGGATGTTAATTTGTTAATGCATTGTTTTGTAAGTTATCATCCCTGCTCACTCGTTCGGGGATCCTGCTACTAACAACATTTGACCCATTCCACCACTGACCATTGTCGAGGAGGACAGCAGTACCCTTGGTTTTGACGATGCCCCTTGGGTCACTGTACTTGCTCATGTTTGATCTTTTCTAGGATACTTCACTCTCACCACATCACCAGAACTTCACAGACATCGTCTTCACCGCATTCCTTGAATTGTATTTAATGTGCAACACTTCTGGCGTTTGTCCACCAGACTTCTCATCTTGATCTCCTTTTCTCTGTAGTTCTCCCTCTCCAATTGTTTCCAAGCCACAAACCAATGAGGCTTCAATTTTGTGATTGCTGTTCTACCCCTGATTAGTTCAAAGGGGGTTCTACTAGTGGTGATGTGCGGAGTGGTGCGGTATGACCTCAACCTGGTACGGAGTGCTGCCTCAATGGTAATGTGAGATTTTAAAGCCATTTGGATGGTTTCTAGAATTAAACAAATGGCCCGTTCCACCTGCCCATTGCCTTGTGGGTGGGACAACAGGACCTCACATGTTATATGCCATTCTTTTTCATGAATTAAACCAACTCAGAGGATAGAAACTGCACACCGTTGTTGGTGGCTAACTAATGTGGGAAACCCGCTCTGCGAAATTATTCCTTCAAGAAGTACACTACTTCAAACGTGGTGGGTTGTGACACAAATTTGTCATCCACACAGTTGCTGAAGTAATCAATTATTACAATGGCATAGCGCATTTCTAAGCTCAATGCATTCATTGGTCCAATAAAGTTGATGCTGACTTATATTCAAGGACCCTCGGGTAGTTCCACGGATGTTATGGGGCACTGGTCATCATTGTCTTGTCTGCCTTCATGCAAACTGAACTATAAGTGACAAATACATCAACATCGCGTTCCGTGGAGGGCCATTAGTATCTCTCCCTTAATCTTTGTTTGGTGCCTGTCATCCCCACATGGCCTTCTTGGGCTAATGTTGCCAACCTATTCCTCATGGACATCTGTGCTCTCATAGTTTCACCACACATATTGATATCTTCTACAACACTGATGTATTCTTTTATTTTCCAATATGGTCTAAGTGTCATGTCTAATACCCTTTCTCATGGCCATCCTTTATCCACATATTTTTTAATTTCATCAACACATTGTCACCCTTTATGGTTTCTAACCATTCAGGTTTAGTAATGCTACCATTGGATTATTCATAATCAAGCAAGCATGCAGCAAGCAAGTCACCTCCCTCATAACCATAATAATTAGATTCATCCCCACAAGGGGCACGTGATAAGTAATCTGCAGACACATTCACTCTGCCGGGAATGTACTCCATTTTAATCTGATACTCCCCCAACTTGCACATCAACTTTGCTATTCTTGGAGAGGGTTGACTAGAACCCTGTCTTTCAAGTATGCTGACTATCGGCTTGTGATCAGTGAGGATGGTAAATTATTTGCCCCACAGAAATCTTTTAAACTTTGAAACTGCCCAAACACAAGTCAACAATTTCTGCTCAATTACTTTTTATTTTGTCTCTGGGCCTCTTAGCTTGTGTGATGTGAATGCAATGACTTTCCCCTTTTTCTGTTCATTGGCTGAGCATGCCCCCAGCCCGAATTCCCTGGCATCTGTTGTCACAGTACTTTGCAAATTTGCGCTGAATGACTGTAGTGATGGTGCTTGTTCTAGTTCTTTTTTATGACCTTTATGCTCTGCTCACATTTATCATCCCAAATGAATTCTGCATCCCTCTTTATCAGTTTCCAAAACGGGTCGAATTTGGCAGCATAATGTTATATGAACTAAGAGTGGAATTCACACTTGCCTAAGAAGGGTGTGAGTTCTTCCTTATTCATAAGGTTTGATGAACAAGAAATTACAGATATCAAGGAAGGTTTTGGTAGAACTCTATTTTCATTGATGAGATGACCTAAGTACTCTACAGTTCCTTTGAGAAATTTGCATTTGTCCTTCTGCAAGGTGAGACCATAGTCCTGATTCGTTTGAAGGACCTTTCTTAGCATGGCTGAGTATTCTTTTTCCGTCTTGATGCAAACCAGTACATCATCTTGGAATGACCTCACATCTTCCATGCCACTGAACAATTGATTCATTATGCGCTGGAATACAGCAGATGTTGAACACAGCCTGAAAGGTAATCTGCTAAATTGATATGCACATTCAGGGGTGATGAGCGCTGTATATATTTTTTTCTCCTCATGTTGTTTTTTTTACCCCAAATCCCCTGCAAACCTCAAATGTAGCTAAACTTCAAAATGTCTTCACATTTAAGTGATAGAAAGTTCAGGAATCTGCGGCGACCAACAAACTTTCAGGTTTCCTGCTAAAAATGGTACTTCACTCATGTCGTGGGCCGGATGTATGACGTTATAACGCATACTTTTACTCCGCAGACCATTACAACGCGACTTTTACTCCGCATACCGTTACAACGCATAGCGCCTTGGGGCGCTGGATAGTGGTAAGTATAATTTACTATTCTAACTCCAGTCCCCGTGGACCCTAGGGAAGGTGTTGGATAGTAAATTATACTTATTCCCTATCCTAGAGCGCCCCCCAGCGCAATGCGTTGTAATGGTATGCGGAGTAATGGTCGCGTTGTAATGGGTCTGCGGAGTAAAAGATCCGTTGTAACGGGTGTATACCCGTGGGCCAAGTACCCGCGACAGGCAAAGGCCCAAAATGTATTGGGGAGATATCAAAATTACCTATCACAAACAACCTGGTTTTGCAAGGGGCGCTAGCTGGGTTTTTGACCCGTGCTTGGCAGCCATCCATGGAAAACTATCAAACCCACACATTTCTGAAAACTAGACACCTGGGGAAGTCCAACGTTTTCCTACACAGAATCCCCTGCAAACCTCAAATTTAGCTGGATGAAAATATGTCCACATATTTCTGGGTGGTTCACAGTGCCAGCACAAATGTCCTACCACACAGTGTTCTCCTCAGTCACCCTAGTAAAATGATACCTCACTTGTGTGGCTGTCCAATGCAGAATTGGCAAAACATTTTGCTTTTTAAAAAATGTAGCGCTTAGAATTTGCTGTGCTATACCCTTAATCCCTATGGTTTTGGCCCTTCCCAGTCTCAGGTCCTTGTCCCACCCACAGAAATTTGGTATCATTTCACTTGGGAGACTGAGGGGAATGTTATGTGGTAGGACATTTGTGCAAGCACGGTGACCCCACACAGAAATATGTGAAAAATTTGACAAAACAAAAAGTTACAGGGGCCTAAGCGCAAACTATCCCAAATAGCCAAAAAAGGACTCAGCACTGGGAGGTGCAGCAGTTAAGGGGTTAATATTGCTTTAAGACTCATTAAGACTGTTCATGCATGTCTCCAGTGAAAAGGGTACACTTCTTGCATAGTGACACAATACCCCTACCTAATCCCCTTGATAAGCACAATATACAGAAACCATTTTCCTCACCTTTACACTTTGTTTTTCAAAAGGACTGTTTTGTGACCTCGAATTTCAGCTTGACCTTGCACCATGCCCCCCAAGATATAAGTAAAGACGTGAGTGGACACAGGTGTGATTGTAGTTCTATTTAAGTGCAAACAAGAGTTTTTGCATCATTCACTAATAGTCCCAGAAATGTAATCACCGCCTGAGGTTATCAAGAACATTCTTCTCTACTGAAAGGTGATGCCTTGGCGATGACCCTTAAGCAACTTCATCAAAATGTTCCTTGTAATTTCACATCCTTGTGGAAATATCCAGGCAGAACAGAAGTATGCTCTCACTGCACTTGATTGTCTTTATTTCTTTGGCTTCCCTTAGTCAGTAGACTAGATCTAGTTGAAATGACAAGATTCAGATTTTTAAAAAAAATTAATATTCATTTTATCATATTGGCACAGATAATACAATGCATACAAAATCCTTGGATATATAAACAATGTTCTGCTGCTAAGAAGATACCCACCATGAGTTCCTGCCCACCTTCTATTAAAATGACAGGGATTGCCTCCACTGACGGCCGTGGACATAGGTGGGCCCTGAGGAAGGAGACCAGGTCTGTCTCAGAGATGGAGAGTGTTCATTGCACGTACATTGGGGTAAGGATAGATCGCAAAATTGGGACCAACCGAGAACCTTGGAGATGGCTGCAGGGTCACCCTCAGGACCTGTAACAGTTTCATGTGTGAAGTAAAAGGAAAATGCATTCAACCAAATTTGTTGTGGACCATCGTACAGTTGATCCACACCTTACTCCACCACAGTGCAAGTGGAGGCACTGATGTCTGCTTCCACATCTGGGCTGTTGAGTGTACAGCCAGTAACAAATGGGAAATATTTTTTCCGAGGGGTGTGGTTAGGGGGAACACACTTTTTCTCACAGGTCGCCTAGTAGGAGTACCCAAGTTTGTAAGGGCATATTTGCCCCCGTAATTAACTTGTGTCGGGACAAAACATTGCTCCAAAACAACCTGATGTGATTGTATCCCCACCAAACAGGTAGAAGTGTTCCCCTCCCCACAGTCCCTCTAGCATAGGTCTGTTCCTCCAAACATTGCTTTTAAATGGACCAAGTGGAAGTACTAGCGAGTCATGATTTTATAGGCATTTTCCTGGTGTTGTACACAAATTAATGTTTTGATTGCTAGGCACCATATTGCTGCTCATAACATCTCTGGGATCTCCTTCCCCAAGCCCTGCTCCAATAGCTGTACATATTTGTGTTTAAACTGAAAGTGGATGTTAGACTTGGCATCTTTTGACATGTTTCCCCTAACTTTTTGCTTTTTGTTCTCCCGATTTGGACTCTGTTTTTACTGGTTTAGCGTCTCTGCGCACTTTCTCACTGCTGCTCAGTGTTAAAGTGCAAGTGCTCCTGTTGCAAATTGTTATTATGGATTGGTGTTTCCATGATTGGCTGATTTGATTTACTAGTCAGTCCCTAGTACAGTGCACTGTGTGTGCCCAGGGCCTGTAAATCAAATGCTGATAGTGGGTTTGCAGCACGGGTTGTGCTACACCCACCTGCAGCCTGTAAATGTAACTCTGGCCCGCCATTGCAGAGCCTATGTGCAGTCTGGTACTGCCATGTCAACTTGGCAAGTGTACCTAATTGCCAGGCCCTAACCTTCCCTTTTCTTACATATCAGTCACCCCTAAGGTAGGCTCCAGCTACCCCTGTTGGCAGGGTGCAGTGTATGTGAAAGATAGGAAATGCCCTGGTGTGTGTGGCATGTCCTGATAGTGAATTACTGCGAATTTCGTTTTTCACTATTACAAGGCTGTCTGTTCCCATAGGACAGAATGGGGAGTTTGTTTATAACATCCTTTAAATATAACTACCCTTGTAAACAAGGTAGGAACATAAAGTTTAGCATGCCTGAACTCAGAATCTAAAGATGCATCTTTTAGTAAAGGTGATTTTTACATTCTGTGTTTGAAAATACCTCTTTTAGAAAGTAGGTATTTGCTTGCTTAGTCATTTAGTGTGCCTCCACTGGGTTTGTGGATTGATTGTCTGGCTTTGGGTTGACGGGGCTGGGGAGGAGCTGTGCCTCCAGAGAGTATAGTTGGATCAGGGATGGGCTGAATAGGCCTGGGCTGCCTTTATGGTATAGGGAGGAGATTTCCTTTCACCTGAATGGGCTTGGTCTTCCTCTGACAATGCTGTCTCCACCTCTTGCCAGGAAGCTGCACCATAGAGGACAGAACTGGTTCTGGCTGGGCACAGACACTCTCTGCCCCCAGAGAACAAAGGATTTGGGGCTATAACAAATGTGGCCCAACCCCCTAAACTTTAGAACTATTTTGGAAGCAAGAAGACTGCCAAGAAGAAGAGCTGGAGAAGCTGTAAGGTGAGACTATCACTTTGCTGTGTGCTTTGCTGTGTTGGCCTGCAGTGGCTGCTTCCATCTTGGGCATGAAAGGACTGGACTGAACTCTCTGCAACGTACTTTTTGTCAGTTACTCCAAGGGCTTGAGGTAGAGCTTGCCCCCGTTCAAGAAGTCTCAGGAACAGCAAAGACTTCAGGTTCGTCTGCCATCAGCACTGGGCACTGCGTGTATTGTGCTGCAACAGAAGAAAAGCAACCCCATGCCGTCTACGCCGCAGCTGCTGACTCCGTCTTCTGAAGGCACCACAGAGGGCACCGGCACAATGCCGCACTGCAACCCTGGTCTCACCAACGACACCACCTGACGCCGCCACCAAGCCACTGCTTGCACCGTGACCTGTGGGCACCGCATTGCGCACCGCCTTGCTTCACCCTGTTGCCCTGGAATCCCTGATAACTCTGCTCAACGCCAAGTTTGAGGCCGCTGCTTGCACCATGGTTCGAGGGCACCGCTCGTAAATTATACGACGCACCATCCTCATCCTGCACTGCAGCCTTGGCCTCCCGATGCCGGTGCCATTGACTCCAGTTCAAGAGAAATGAGTGTGTTCAGAAGGACTAGTTTGCACACTTTAAAGAGAATACCCTAGGCCATCAATTCTAGGGTCCTTATTGCTTTATTTAGCTTATTTTAAAATGTATAGTTTAGCGAAGCAAATACATATTTTTTCATGTCTTAGAAAAGAAACCTTCCATTTACATAACACCACTTTTACAAAAACACATTTATACACAATGTTATATTCCACTTAAAAATGAAAAAATTCAAAGACAAAAATGACAAGTGAAACAAACTTAGAAAATCGTGTTAAATAACATTAACATTGAAAGTTCACCAGTCCTTACTTTTACATAACACACCAAGCGCACTTTAGATTCTTAATTAGACATTGTTAATTGTCCTGCCTAGGCTAAGAGATGGGGGTTATGTCCTCAAAACAATGTTGCCACACAAGAGGGAAAAATTATTAATACATTCCTTAAGGCACAATATATACACAATCCCCCAAGCTCACAAGAGCCAGCGCGTTTCGAATCCACTCAATTCACGGATTCTCCTCAGGACTTGGACAAGGTTGATATCTCTTGAAAGCGGCATGATGTGCCTTCCGCCCTGTGTGTAGAGGAATAGTTGAAACCTCTTCTAAGTGCCTGACGGTTCAATTTGCCATGAGATGTGACGAAAAATCTTTAGTTAGAAATCCCAGTTGCCACAGAGACATTATGGAGCCTCATGGAGTGAAATTGATTCCCGTGGCAGTGAGGCGCCAATTACTGACTACAGTCAAGCCCCCAGTACAACTTTGTAAAGTCTCTGTGGCAACTGGGATTTCTAACTAAAGAGTTTTCGTTGCATCTCATGGCAAATTGTGACAAAGTGACTGAAGTAGCACACATCATTTAATGGCGGATGTAAGGCCCTGATCGTTCAAGGAGACAATAGATAGAGGGGGTGTTGTGGTGGTACAGGACAGTCATACTAGAGGTAGCTAATGGCCCATGGAGTAGAATTAGGTTGACTTTGATTGTGGCCAATATTTTTCAGAAGAACTTTCAATGTCTCCCCAGGGCCCACCTCATCTTATAATCTCAATCACCTTGTGAATGCATATTGAGTCCCCACATCTGTGCAATAAAAGAAGAAAACTGGAAAACAAGACGATAATTTGTAGCATCGGCATAGCCCGCCAACATGGCTGACACGCCTGCATCCATGATAAAACTAATGGCATGTAAGGATCCTGAGGTAAGAGGGATGGTGGTGGGGCTGTCTCCATGGATAAGAGTTGGATCATCGCTTAATCGCTAGGCCGATAAGCCTAATAAGGACCAAAGTTTAAGGCAGTTTGTCTTTAGCTAGAACAAAATTATGCAGTTGGCAGTCAGGCAACATTCAGTAAATGTTAATTGGAGGATTGTTTGAAAGTTTCTTTTTCTAGGCATAGCATTAACAGTGAAGTTCTTTTTTATGTTGGGCTGTGGTTCGAGGTGGTCTCCACTCACCTGCTTTGTAGCTTTTCTGGGATGGGGCTTGTTCAACAGTTGGTGACTGTGCTTTGGTGACTCCCAGTAACTCAATAGCTTCACAAACATGTTTGGCTATGTTATATTTGCCTTTGAGTGGTAGGCAAAAGGGGTACTTCCATCTATATGAGATTTTCGCTTCCTGAAGGAAGAATGTGACCTCTCTAAGTTCTCATCTGCAGGCTAAGTTGTGAGCTGATATATCCTGAAAAAATGAGATTGCTTTACCTTTGAAGATCAGGGGTTCTTGCTTTCAGGTCCTCAGGAGGATCTTTTTTTGGGAGATAAGGAACCCATGTCAGCACAACAGGAACCATGTATTTGCATTGCTAGAACTGAACAATACCCTAGGTCTGCGATCAAAAATAAAAGTTGTTCTGAAGGGCAGTGAAGCAAGTGTTCAAATAGCACCTATACATAGACCTCAAGCTCTTCATTTAGTATATCCTTTGTGATGCCTCTTAGACTATTATCTTTGTGCTAGGCCTGATTTCCAAGGTCATCAATGCTGTCTATCAAGAATTGTTGGCATTGTTCAATGGACCTGATCTGGACGGCTTGTTCATCCAGTTTATGGGCCTGTTTTTCCAAGCTACTCTCTGCCTAGTTCTGCCAGAATTCCGCTCCTTGGAGAGAGCGATAAAGTTTTGAGTTTTCATAAAAAGGTCTTTTCCTATGAAAGTCTGGTTTGTTTTAAATTCTTGGAGGAAGATTCTGATTTCTTCTTTGGTAGCCGTTGTACGAGAGTCTATACAGTCATCTGGGTGGCCCCTGCGAGTTGTGCATGAGCTGTCAGATGGTTGGCTTGTATCAGCTTTGTGACTTTGTAGCATGTCTTTGATGGACTTTGCTTTTGGAGTTTTTGCCATGCTACTAGCCATTGCCCTTGCTGTCTGAGTTTGGCCAGCGTGCTACTCAAGTGTTTTTTAAAATACACCAGCGACTTTGATGAAGTCTTCAGATTTATAAATGCTGGGCCTGAAGGGGAGATGACTCCACAGGCCCTTTAGATGCAATTGACTTCACCAGTCCCTGGGTCAAAGGCTCGGAGTTGGTGTGCCTACTTTTCTCCTTTTATGCCTCATTTGGGTCCAGATTTGTGGGCAGGCAATTGAATCCCCAGTGCTATTGGATGCCAATGGCTTTATGATGGGATAAGCCCCACATGGCTTTGGGCATCATCACTGCATTTCAGGACAAGATGCTGTCTCATTGGGTACTCCGAATGGTGTCATTCCGATCCTGCTCTTCTACTGCAGCAGTCCAGGCACAGGGGCCCTCGTGAATGTGTCCACATCAGGGGATTGTAGTCCCCCAGGCTGTGCAAGATGGAAGCACGCTGTATCAGGCCCAAGACTATTTGTGCGCTTGCTGCTAGCCTATTGGCCCCTGGTTCCTTACCCTATCCTGCTCCACCAACCAGAGGGGCTAGAGGATCCCAGAGCTATTCTATTTTCATTGTGCTGGGGTAAGTTCTCCACAGGACCCGACATGTGGAGACATACGCCATCTTGCAAATTAGAATATGAACATGAAAGGCATCAAGATCAAGTGCCGATAAACCGTGGGTCTGTCCCTGATTGGGGCAGTTACCTGTTGATGCATCTGTTATTGGGTCCTTCCAGCTTGCTTAGGTTGTAGCCAATTAGCCACCACCTCCACCATGACTTGGCTCTCCAATCGACCCTCCATGTTGGATGCAGATGGCATGGCCAGCTTGGTAAAATTATGGCATTAAAGGTTCAAAAGCGAGTCTGTCCTTCAGATTGCACCAGGTCATGTCGTACTCTAACCCTTATTTGTGTTTTCTGGTATCAATTGGAGTGCATCAGCATGTGCGTTTCAGGCCTGGCGGAGAATTGGCCTATAGAGACTGGCAGAGATTTCTCTTCACAGATCTCTGCCTTGGTGATGTTAAAGCTATACCCAGCTGATGAGCCCACAACAAGGGGGAAACAGGACTTCGGTTGCTTGTATTCCAATTCCAGTTCAGGAAGGGCCTGGCTTGGCTGTTTGGGCTGTACGGTTCCTATTGGAGCAGTGTCAAGACTAATTTGCATATAGCTGGGTCCAAACTCAGGTGACATGGTGTGCACAGTAATAACAAACTGGGATGTGGTTCCAGTAATTACCAGTCGCTGAGATTAATTTAAGCATTCCATCCATCACTTTTTCCATTCTTTGGTATGTCCCCTTAAGTATGACGGATATGCCCAGACATGGGTCACTGTGCACACTGTGTCACTGGAACTAAGCTATACCCCTCTTACAAGCCCATAATAAGGGCAAAACTGGTCATTGGTTGCTTGTGTTCCTGGTCAGGGAGGCTTTGGCTTGGCTGTTCAGGCTGGACTGTTCCCACTGGAGCAAGATCAAGACGGATTTGCATATAGCTGGGTCCAAACTGGGTTGACATGGTGTACAAAAAAATTATGGACTGGGATAAGGCCCAAGTAATTACCAGTGGCTGAGAATAATTCAAGCACTTCATCCACCATTTTTTGTATACTTTAGATTGAGAAGAGCAGTGTTACAAGAATCGGGCAGCTGGTGTTATGTAACTCTTTAAATCATTTGTGTAAAAATCTATGAGAAAGTTATGTCCATAAATATAATCAGATTCTCAGCTGGTGAGGCACAATACTTTTTGTTAAGAAGACTAACAAGCATTGGCAAAGCAAATCGGACTGGCTTTTCACATAGCTGCAGTTATCTCAAGCAATCACTAGATGTTCTTTCAGAGTCAGAAAAAACAGTGTGAAGTTTTTAACAAGACTGCAGTCCTTCAGAACTTTACCAGCTTTACCTCTGAAGTCAGACGCAACTGCTTAACAAGTCTTTTACAATGCTGTAATAACTCACATTGTTACGAGAATACCAAACCTCAAACGAATAGAGTAATTATGGATATCCTAAATGGTTTGCAACTCAGAGACAGTTGCGCATGCGTCACCATATGAAAAGGATGTTCTTTTGTCATTCACCAGTGACAAATGCATTCAGCCGTCTAGATTATTGCTGCATCTATTTGGAACTGACCCCAGAGGTAGGTGGGATATCATACTTATCTAGATACTTGTCAGACCACTCTCCACTCCTGATGAGTTTCAAAACGGAAATGGGGTGACCGGCAATACCGCTATGGCAACTACGTGCGTAAGCCCTGCAGGATCCCCCTCAAGGAAGCCCTTACCCACTATTTTGATTAAAATTGGGGGAAGGCATCTAATATGGCAATGGAATGGGAGGCCATGACGGTTGGGATTTGGGCATACTCTCACGAAGTTAGACAACAGCTAGACCGGGACATTAAGGTATAAGGAACAGAGGCTGGGGTCTTGGAGACGGCCCTGCATGGGGATCCGCTGGCATTAGTGGATTGGAGGAAAGCATGGGAGGAACTTATGGCTTCCTGGGGTAGGCTAGAAAAACAAACATATATAACATAGCAACAATGCCTCCATATGGAAGGAGATAAGCCGGAAGCCCTTTTAGCGAAGCTGATAAAATCGGTAGCGCCCCATCTCCCATCTTGCAATTGCAGAACAGGGACAGGGAGTTGGTCTGTACCAAGAAGGCAATTACAGGTACTCTGGCACAACACCTGGCTGCCACCTGCTAAACTAAATACCACCAGAGTTGCCTCAGGTGGACCCAGAAGGAGCGAAAGCCCTTGCTGCCCTCATAACTAGAGAAGAATTACTGTTCTTTATCAGTTATCTTAAAATCGCCAAATGCCCAGGCAGCGATGATCGTCCTGACAAATTTTATCAGCGATTTGCACCACTCTTAGCTGATAAATGATTGGAGGTGTATAATGAGGCACATAACAGACAGTCAATGCCAGGCTCTACGCAGGAGGCACTAGTAGCTATGATGTCAAAGACTGATAAGAATTCGTTATAGCCTGGCTCTTATAGGCCGACCTCACTCTTGAATCTGGATGTCATGATATTGAGCGGGACCTACGCGACCAGGTTGCTATCCCTCATGCCTCAGCTAGTACACCCGGGCCAAGCAGTGGAAACACTACACACAACTTAAGAAGACTTGCACATATATGGCACACCCGATAATTTTGAATGTGTACTGTGGCCTGGCTATGTTAGATATTGAGCAAGCCTTTGACTCGGTAGAGTGGACATACATATAGGCTGTCCTTCAGAAGAAGGGGATACAAACAGGGTTTCTCCGATGGGTCCAGCTATTGTATATAAAACCGACGGCCTGGGTGAGACTTATGGAAGTGGTATCTGAAAAATTCATCTTGTCTAGAGGAACAAGACAGGGGTGCCCCCTGTTGCTGCTGCTGTTTGCGGCAGTGATGGAGCTCCAGTGACAACACTCAGGAAAAACATGGAGGGATATGGAATCCCCTTGGGTGATACCACACATGTCGTCTTCTTGTATGCGGACGACATGTTGATATACCTACGGCACCCTTCCCATGCGGTTCCAGCCCTTTTAAATGAATTACGAGAATTCAGAGAGCTCTCTGGTCTCTGTATCAACCTTGGTAAATCGATAATAATCTCAATTGGGAAAATGGCACAGGAAGCACTCGATTCATACCCTGAAGAGGGCCTGCCATGGAAAATAGAGGGTATTAGGTAATTGGGGGTTCAACTAGGGCATTCACCCACACTGTTTATGGAGCACAACATAGGGAGAATAATAGACGGGGTGCACCCTTCAGTAGGATTCTGGAAGTCCCTGCCTCTCTCCCTAATGGGAAAGGTGGCAATTATAAAAATGATAATACTACCCCATGGCCAGTACACCTTGCAACATTCCTTTAATGAAATCCCTAAGTCATACTTCTTAGTGCTCGATAGTTTGCTGGTGGAGGTGTTGTGGGGGAATAAACGGAAATGCATGAAACTGGACACCCTCCAAAGAAAGTGGATGAATGGAGGTGTAGATATCCCCTGTATGCGTCTATACTATATGGTGGCACAACTGCAATATGCAGTTCACTGGCTGGAGGAAGGTAGTAATTGGGAAAAAACCCTACTGGCGGGCGCATATGGTGACAGTACTCTACCCGAGTTACTCATGATGGGGGAGGCAATTTTGAAAGACTACCCATACATGATTAGATATGTGGTGAAAGCCTGGGAAGACACAGTTAAGAAAGTAATATGGAGAGCACCTTATTCACCTTAAATGCTATTGTGGGTTTAAGACTGTTCAAAAAAATTGCAGGGTCCATGTCTGTCCAGCGGTGGAGGGTTGGGGTATAACATACAATGGGAGACTTGTATAACAACAGTAGATTTGTCACCCAAGTGGAGGCTGTCAATACCTTTGAACTGGGAATAGGTCAATTCCTATAGTATGGGAATATAGCATCAGTGGCTAAGGAGATATGGGCGTCCTTCTTGGAGGAGCCCCTTGTAAAGCCGTTATAACAACTTTACTATCAATGGCGGACGGGCGGCACCTAATCTCCCACATATATAGGGCCCTTTGAGATGATAGTCCAGTCACTGCCCTGTCGATGCAGACAAGGCGGGAAGAGCAATCGGAGGTACCCATTTCAGAACAGGAGTGGGTGAGAGTGCATGAAGGAGTCCTAAAAGTGAGCTCCAGTGCACTCTTAAACCAACACAATATAGTGCACCAAGTATATTTAACACTATACAGATTAAGTAAAATTGATCCGAAGCGGTCAGATGCATGCCCGAGGTGCGGGGAGGCAGCAGCACGCTTCGTGCACATGATAAGGAAGTGCCAGAGCTTGGGCCCCTTCTAGGAGGGAGTATTGGAGTTCATACACACAGCTACTGGATGGTCCGTCACCATGACTATACATTCAGCCTATTGAATATCATTCCTAACCCAAAAAAGAAAAAGTTAAGTAGGAGGTGCGTGATCCTGGGGTTGGTGATTCCAAAGAGAAGAATAGCAATCTTGTGGCTCAGCCCGACCTCACTGACTATAAATAGCTGGAGGAGAGATATGAATGGATGAGCAAAAGCTGAATTGGTTTCGATGAAGCTTATGAGGAAACATGAAAAAGTCAAGGAGGATGCTCAAGCGTGGTCCATGATGACTGCAGACTTGAGTGATCTCCAAGAGGCAGAGGAGGCAACTGATTCACTATTAACCCTGGAATTGGTATGGGAAGAGATATCTAACAATAGACTTATGGTACTGCACTTCAGTCAAACTG
The DNA here is from genome assembly GCF_964261635.1 of Lissotriton helveticus. Lineage (NCBI taxonomy): Eukaryota > Metazoa > Chordata > Amphibia > Caudata > Salamandridae > Lissotriton > Lissotriton helveticus. The sequence continues at coordinate 1,473,882,528 of NC_136067.1, forward strand.
TGTGTGACAATACAGACAAAGGACATCAAGACACAAAAGGGTGGGTGGGAAGGGGGAGAGTTGGGTTTGAAGAAACAATGTTATTGATGTTATAGTAATAGTGTAAAACTACAATCTGACCCTGTAACAAAAGAAATGCTCTGAATGTTATATATCTTATGTGAAGTACAATTGAAATACTATGTAAAATGCCAATAAAGAGTGTTTTAAAAAATCCTTTTTGTTACTAAATGTCCCTCTTGAGTAAGATGCAGCTGTTTAAAAATACCCTTCACAACATGGAGGGGATGTGGCTATCAAATAAAAATGTACACATCCACTTTTGCTACTCTAATAAAGCTTTGTTATTTTTTCATACAGAGGCAGGTATGCAAGAGGTTACTAGGTGTCCCTCACAAGTAACATGTAAAAGCATTTATATGTGTTCATGAAGGTACTGTTTCACAAGTTGTTACTAGATCTCCCCCACAAGTCAAATACAAAAGCATTTATATTCTTTTGTGAAGGTGCAGTTAGACGCATCTTTACTGGGTGTTCCTCACAAGTCAAATGCAATTGTGTTGACCATCTTACATAAAGCTGCTGTTTCCCTAGTCCTTACTACGTGTCCCTATTGAGTCAGATGCAATAGCATTGAATTTCTTAAATGAAGCTCCAGTTCCAATAGTCATTACTAGGTGCCCCTCACCAACAAATGGAAATGTATTCATAGTCTTTCATGAAGTCCTTACTAAGTGTCCCTATTGAGTCAGATGCAATAGCATTGAAATTCTTAAATGAAGCTGCAGTTCCAATAGTCAATACTAGGTGCCCCTCACCAACAAATGGAAATGTATTGATAGTCTTTCATGAAGGTGTAATTCCACAAGTCGTTACTAGGTATCCACCCCAAGTCAAATGCAAAAGCATTGATAGTCTTTCATGAAGGTGTAATTCCACAAGTCGTTAGTAGTTGTCCCTCACAAGTCAAATGCAAAAGCATTGATAGTCTTTCGTGAAGGTGTACTTCCACAAGTCGTTATTAGATGCCCCTCTCAAGTCAAATGGAAAAGCAGTGATAGTCTTTCATGAAGGTGTCATTCTGCAAATCGTTTCTAGATGTCCCTCACAAGTCAAATGCAAAAGCATTGATAGTCTTTCCTGTAGGTGAAATTCCACAAGTCGTTACTAGATGTCCCTCACAAGTCAAATGTAAAAGCATTGATAGTCTTTCCTGAAGGTGTAATTCCACACGCTGTTACTAGATGTCCCTCACAAGTCAAATGCAAAAGCATTGATAGTCTTTCATGAAGGTGTAATTCCACAAGTCGTTACTAGATGCCCCTCTCAAGTCAAATGCAAAAGCATTGATAGTATTTCATGAAGGTGTCATTCCACAAGTAGTTACTAGGTGTCCCTCAAAAGTCAAATGCAAAAGCTTTGATAGTATTTCATGGTGTAATTCCAGAAGACGTTACTGGATTTCCCTCCCAAGTCAAATGCAAAAGCATTGATAGTCTTTCATGATGGTGTAATTTCACTTGTCGTTACTAAATGTCCCTCACAAGTCAAATGCAAAAGCTTAGATGAGAGTGAGTACAATTTGAGTCATAGGCCAATACAGCAATGGTGAAAGAGTGATTATGTATATGTGTGTATTTTCTGTATAATTTCTGTATTGTTCTGCAAAGCATGAGGCTGGCACGACAGCTAATGCTGTCTTTAGGCCAGACCTAAAAATGTGCTTAACTCCAGGTGTAACCCATCTCCTTGCAGTCAGCCTCGAAGCCTAAGCACAAGGGGTAGATTTACAAGCCTCTTGCACCATTTTTGCGTCACATTTCCCATGTTAGAAATGATGCAAAAGTGGAGCAAGGGGCTTATAAATCTGCTCCTAGGTGCTTCTTGGCCTTCCTCTTTTCCTTTTACCTGGTTTAAGACTGAAATATAAGCTGAGGTCAGAGATGGCTGAAGAGTACTGGTTGATGGCCCATACCCCAAGAGGGGTAAAAGGCATACGTAATTAAAAATGTGCTTCAATGTCCGTGCAATAATTTTGGGTCTTGGGGTTACATTTCCAACTTTTATCTCATTTTATTTCAAATGTAGTCCCAGAGCCACCGAGAAATTCTCAAGGCTTGGCTTACTGATTCTAATACTGATTTACCAGATGAGTGGGTGGCTCTACATTTTTTAATGCATAAATCACTGATGGAATCTAATCTGCGCCAAATTCAATATCTTGGCATTTACTGCTTATGTTGGACCACCCACCTGAAAAAGACTTTTGGAAACCGGTATGCTTTTTTGGAATGTCCTGAAATTGCTAATTATTGGTAGGGAATTTTTAATGATTCTAGCAGTACCTTAGGGAGGCTCATGACTATCTTTCCTGGCGCCAGTGTAGTCGTGCTTGTTCTAGATCAGTAAGAACGTCTAGTTAATGATTAAATGACTATTTTCACTTTTATTTCTTCTCTGATTTGTGGTCACTACTAAAACTTCACATTGAAAAGAGGAAACGGCTCCCAAATGTCTGGCGTTGCTCAATACGCTAGAGCATGTCAGTGTTTTCCAAACAGTTGTTTGTCTGTGGACCAGAGTTGGACACACATTCTGTGCTAAACGGTCACACACGCAATGCTTTTGTGAACATTCATATTCTTAAATGTTGAAATTGCACTTTATTGTTCATGCAAATTACATGTGAAATATACATGCACCTTCTCCCCAGGACCTTTTTTCTTTAAGATACATTTTTGCTTATCACTTTAGAAATGTTATTCTAAACAAAGAGTCTGATTATGCTTTTTCCAATACAAGTAATTTGAAAGGTAGATATAGCACCGTGTTGTTTAGTACTTTATGTGGACAAGATTCCTTTTTTGATATGCATATGAAAGATTTTAGCTAGTTTATTTACTTGTATATTTGTTGCTATGCTGAAAGGTAAAGTGAAAGGCTGCTCCCTAGATTGCATGTCATTAGTTACTTTCTCACACAACACGTTTTTAACTGTCTCCCTCCCTTTTTTAAAGGATAGTGTGATGTTGGGGAGAATGTTGCAGGCCCCTTCCTCTTTGCTTTTTTGCTTCTATTTAATTTATTTATACTGTAAGATGTTTTTGTGCAGATTCAAAGTATACTTTAAAAGAGGCACACAAACAAGCACAAGTAAGTGATCAAAAATACAGATCTTCGGCCATTACCGACCAGTATTTGGATACTGAGATGTAGGGCATTTCAAAATACAGATTCGGTAATTTTACCGAATCGGTAAATTTACAGATTCGGTAAATTTACCGATTTCGTAAAATTACCGAATCTGTATTTTGAAATGTAGGTAGCACTGTAAACAGTCTACACGGCTTTAAGGATTCGTTATTTACCACCAACTATTAGTTGGTGGTAAATAACGAATTCCTATGTAAATGTAAATATGTGCATTTACACCTGTGCCATGTAGCACACATACATGCCCTTAGGGCACACATACATGCCCTTAGGGCATGTATGTGTGCCACATGGCACAGAAGCACTAATCAGGGGTGCAACAGGGTGTCAAAGTGACACCCTGCCACCCTTGACTTTTTCGGTATTTACCGAATCGGTAATTACCGATTCGGTAATTGACATTCATTCCTATGGGCCTCCAGGCCCATAGGAATGAATGGCAAATACCGAATCGGTAATTACGATTCGGTAAATACTGAATCTTACGGATTCTGTATTTTTTACCAAATTAATATCTACATCCCAAATACCGATTCTGAAATAACGAATCGGTAAAATTCGGTATTTTAGAATCGGTATTTTCGGATTACCTACATCTAGCCCATGGTTCCAGAGTTTACAGTTGGTGAAGGTGAAACATCGACTACTCCAAGATGTTTTATTAGTGTTGTGGATTCTACTGTGCTTGATGTAGCAGAGCGAAGGGCTCGACTACAGGTGTACCATTTGAATTTTGTTTTAAGATACTCGGGCTTGTATTATGGAGCGATTTGTGGGCCGCGCACAATGCCTTGAATGCAATTCTGTTCCTAATGGAAAGCCAATGTAACAGCGACAGGGCGTGTGAGGCGGATTTAAACTTGGGATTCTCGTAAAGAGGTTGGCAGCAGCATTTTGCAGGATCTGAAGTTTATTCAAAATGTGGGTGCCCATGTAAAGTGCGTTGCAGTAATGAAGCCTGCATGACAACAGAGCAATGATTACCAACTTCTGAAGTTTGAAAGGAATAAATGGGAAACATTTTCTCAACGATTTTAGTAGAATAATGCAGGAAGAGGTAAGCTTGCTAATCTGGTCAGAGAAGGTCAAAATAACATCAAAGGTGACACCTAGGTACCGGACTTTCTGTTTAGGGACAGGGAGGTGGCTCACCAGGATAAGTTCCAAAAGAAGGTCTCGCTCAGGTACAAGAAGACCTCAGTTTTTTAGAATTGAATTTAAGACAAGTTGTTCTCATCTAACTAACAGCCTTCATCATGCAGTTATTGAAGTGTTTGGTAGTGTCATCAATGTCCATAGAAATTGACACCACAATTTAGGAGTTATATGCATATGCAAACGGCCTCCGTTAATTTGCTTGTATATTTCCCTGTCAAACACAAAATAGTTTCCCTTCAAAACTATCTCGAGACATTATATATAAAAAATCCACTGGACCATAAAGTACTGTACATGTTATTATGGCATTGTGGCTCCTCTTGGGGTATATTTGTATAGTAACTAGAAGCTCCCGACACTGATTAAACTCCAACCCTTTCTGTCTGGAGATCATGTGACCAGTATCCTTGACATATGAAGCATATGTGGACACAAGAGGTTTCAGGAAAGTGTGTATGTATATATACACAAAGGTTCCGTAACAGAACCCATAATAGACACTATAGACCGAAGAGGTGTCTTCTTTTCATTTTTTTGTGTCTTGGGTACCCCATAGATGACTTGAGTTCTAGAATCACTACTATTTAGGAAGCCAAATTGTTGTTTTCAGATTGTCACCTAATTCAAAGCTTGACTACTAATCTTGTCATTCCGCATCTGTGAGTGCGTTGGTACTGACAGCATACCTTTTATCTTCTTCCTATAATCTTCGGTATCAAATATCACAATAACTCCCTCTTTATCACATGGTTTCACTATGACCTGTGGATTCTGCTCTAACTCATTAAAGGTCCGGTACTCTTCATGCAAAAGCTTCTAAGTAGGTTTAGGTATATATTTCATGGGTTTCTTTAACTTATTTGAAACTGTTTCTCAAAGATTTCCACTCCTGGCCCTACCTACCAGACTAGGGGTAAAAGTTGATGGAGGTTTAAGTCCTGATCTGTGAAATTGTGACAGACGGTTTTGTTCTATATATTTATGTAATCTTATCTCTCTAAAGAATGCATTGGTATCTTTCATGATTTCAAAAGTATTTACATTTTGGCTAGGAACACATGTGAGGCCTTTTGTCAATAATTTGATAGTAGAAGTGACTTTTTCTGTCTGTGATAGATTGAATATAGTAATACTATTTACTGTCTCTAATTCTGTTGTCATTGAGTTTGCAGATAATGAAATGATTGATCCGCATTCTAAGATCTTCCCCTGAAACCAGCCATGATAACATCCTCATCTGTGGCCTAAACAAGACTTTTGTGTAGTCTGGAGTGGGCATCTCTCCCCATGCTGATCAAACTGATCCGAGCTGGCCTCTCTCTGACTCAGATGTGTCTGTGCAAGTTACTATTTGTTTTTAACCCCAGTTTTAATTCTCTGAGTTTTCCATAAGGTAGCTGGTGGTGTAGCAGTTTTCCATCAAGTATGGATATACTTATTCTTGGGCAAACAACTTTTTTAAGTTATTAATCTTATTCTTTAGAAGATACTCACTAAACGAGTCTACCTCTATATTGACCTCATCCAATTTCTTCTTAGCATCTTCCAGAGCTCTCTTCAGGTTCATTTCCTCTTCAGCTTCTCGACTAACTCCTCTGTTTCCTTGTTAAGGATAATCACCACCTCTCTAGCAGTTTCAACAATCGATATCACACAGTCCCTTGAACAGCTATTCGAAATTAATGACCACTTTCAAGGAAACCATGCCTCTCAATGAATAACTAAGGACATCTCTAACTCTCACACCCATAGGGGTGATCCCTGCCTTCAAGTATTCAAACATGAAGTTTGCATGTTTTCCTGAGCATTTCACTTTCTTCTAAAGGTTAACCAATTAAGTCCATTCATCATCTTCATCTTTGGAAACCACTATAGATTGTTTCCCCAGTGTTTTCTGCCACAGAAGTTTGGAAAACACGTTATCACTAAACCTAAATGTTTTCTAACTCTTAATTACTGTTGTTGAGATATTCAACAGTTAAACCATCACCTTTATGCACCACACTCCTCCAATTCACCCTTACTTTGCGTGTAGATTACACACGTGGCAAAACACCCCTCATAGTATAAGCTGTAGAAACAACCAAACTAAAGAAATAGGGCCTCTGATAATCAATGCAGAGAGCAGTAACAAATGACCAAGTCAATTAGATGTGATTATTTTTACCAGTTTGCATCGATGATGATATATATGAATATAGGACACTGCTGTTGTACATTTATTTTATATTTTAGTATGTCTGAAGTATGTGAGGTTTGAGGGGTGTATGAGGGAGTGAAGAGTATTTGTGGTCTCGGAGTCACTAATTCAATTGGCTTGTGATTGTATTTATTCTTGTGTGAATAGGACACTGTATTGACCTATGTGAAAAAAATATGTGCTGTATTGAAATTATGACAATATGATATTTTGTTTTAATGAACAAAATGTGAACATCTTGAATTAGTGGTGAACTCCATTTTAAGTGTATTTGAGAAGTTTAAATGCGAATTACATTGACTGATAAGAGGTTTCTACTTTCTTCAGGGAGGCAGCCTATTGTTTGGTTGGCTCTTTCCCCTGTCCCACTCTCTGCATTGATTATCAGAGGCCCTCTTTCCTTATTTTGGTTCTTCCTCCACCACTTGTTTGCATCAGCGCTCTGTAAGAGCAAAGTGACTGAGATGAATCACCCTTATATGCCTTCGAACCCTTGATGTTCAGAAAGAATTGTGTTTCTGGCAAATGCATCTAACACACCAACTTCACCATACTTGGGGATTTTAACATGCATTTAGAGTTGGCAGAGCAGCCTTAAAGTCACCTATAAATTGTCCCTGAAATTCTATCATAAAAATCTTGAAAGGACTCGTAGCACCTTTTACTCCCACTGTATTAAGGAGGTCGACAATGATAGGAGGGGGATTGTTAAAATTGTAACTAATTTTACTGTCCTAAAGTTATGTCCCCTGCTGGAACCTAGTCAGTCCCTATGCTCCCAACTGTGTGACTTTTTTGAGGATAAAAATCCTCAGAATGCAGGCAAATTTTTCGGGGTGAATAATACTCTGGTAGGATTGGGGCTAGAAGAACCAGTGATTCAAGTACAGCATCGGTCACTGGCTACTTTTCTGGTGTCATCAGTAGAGGATATAACTGCAGGGAGGGTCCCTAGTGAATCCGATAACCCCCACATGTTAATGTCAATCTCGGACATTATTGCTCCAGTGTATCAGTAGCTATTTGCTAGCTCCCTCGACACAGGCATAATACCGGACGACTGGAAAAGAGCTAGGGTGATTCCTTTAATGAAAAAGGCCAATGTTGATCCCGAATGCTTAGCAAATTTCATGTCAATCTCATTGTTGCCAGCAACATAAAAAGTGATGGAAAATAACTTACTCCATCCATCTCAATCCACAACATAAAAACCACATTATTAGACGGCTCAGAGTCCATATAGTTAAATCTGGACTTGGGCCTTCATCCTGTGTCAAGGTGATAATCATCTGAGTGTCATCAGCATAAGATACCATCTTCACCCTGTGACATTCAACTACATGCGCCAAAGAGTGTAAGTAGACATTAAATAGGGTTAGGCTCAAAGCTAATCCCTGAGGAACCCCTTGCTGCATGGGGCAGGTCTCAGATGTGAAAGAATGCTGGAAGACCTGAAAGGTGTGGTCCTGGAGGAAGGCCATAACACAACCTAGTGCGCAGCCACCATCCCAAGGTTGTTTAAGTTAAAGGCCATGGGATACGGTATCAAAGGCAGTGCTCAGGTCTAGCATCAGGGCTGCAGTCTTGCCCTCATCAGCTGATAATCTATGGGATTCAGAGGCTAGAAGAAGAGCATATTTGGGGCTGCACGTAAATGTAAACCCTGATTGGGTCTCATGAGTAAGATTATTTTCTTCAACAAACTTTTTCAGCTGAAAGTTACATTATTTTTCAGCTACCTTAGTGAATAATAGAAGGAGTGAGATTAGTCTGAAATTTTCCAGAACAGCAGGGTCTTTAGTTAAGGAACAGGCTTCTTTAAGCAGGTTAAGTTAAGCAGGCTTCTTTAGTTAAGGAACCACGATTGCATGTTTCCAATCGAGAGGGTCCCAGCCAGAGGCAAAGGACAAAGTTCTTTAGATTACAGAGCACAGGGGCAATAGGTTCTTGCCCTCATAGCAGGATGGTCGGTGACATGGGGTCCAGAGGAGAGCCAGAATTCACTTTGGAGAGAAGAATGCAAGTCTCCAAAACAGTTAAAGCTTTGAGGTTGGAAAAACCCTCTGGGCTGTGAAGATTCTCATTCAGAGTAAGTTTAAGATTCCTGATGGATTCAGGGAAGGAGGCATAGATAGTATCTATCTTTTTGGAAGAGTATTGAGCCACTAAATTGTAATATTCTGTAGAGGGAGGAGTGGTGACTGATACCTGCTTAAGAGAGGTGAGGCATTTGACAATATGAAAGATCTCCCTAGGTGAACCCTTAGAAGATTAAATCTTATGAGTGTAGAATATGGTGTGTGTTCTCTTCATATGTTTATGATTGTTTTTTAGTGCCACAAGGTATATGACTTTATAGTCTAACTTATAACCCACCACCAACTGCGCTCTAACCTTTTCCATACCTTTTTTAAACCAAAAAGATCCTCTGTGAACGATTCCGCAATAGGATTGCATTTGGTGCTGTTAAATGGTTTCAAAGGAGCTAAAGTGTCCAGGGCCCTAGTTAGCCAGGAGGAGGTTTTTTGATTAGCAATCTGTGGACATGTGGACATGTGTTAAGTACAGGGGAATTTAGAGACAATCCGTAAATAAAGTAACCAAGGAGCATTGATGTGTTTTTGTTAGAAATTGAACTATTAGGAGAACATAGGGCTCTAGGAGCATCTGTAATCCGAAAAGGAAGAATAAAATGACCAGATCAGGCAACAGGGGTCGGGAGACAACTTTTCACAAAAGCACAGTTAGAAGAAAATGGGGTCAAAGATATGGCCTCCAATGTGAGTAGAAAGTTGTGCCATCTGTTTAAGTTCCAGTGCCTCCAGCTCATTTACTAGGGATGATGTTGCAAGACAGCTTGTGTCTCCAAAGTGTAACTTGGGATCACCCAGAATTATAAGCTTAGGGTAGCAGAAAGCATATGAAGGGAGTAGGTCCACCAAAGCAGTTGTAAAAACCATGGCTTGTCCAGGAGGCCGATAAATAAGGAGACCCACTACAGAGTGGGAGCTAGTTAATGATAGAGAGAAAAAGGCTGCTTCACAGCCAAGATTTGTGAGTTGTCTTTTTGCTTTGGAGATGCCTCTTAAAAATCACTGCAAGCCCCCACCCCTTTGTTTAGGTCTGTCTACTCTCAATATATAGTGGTCATGACGGACAGCATCCAGAATATTCGGTGCATACTGGGCGTGTAGCCAGGTCTCCACTAAAAACAGGGTTGATGGCTATTGACTAGTTAATAGTTCTGCAATTTCAAATTTGCCCTGGTGCCGTCCAGGCATGGACGGGTGCAGACGGGCTTGCCTTTGCTAGCGGCGCATCCGTGCAGCTGCCATAAATTTATAGTCCGCCTCTTAGTGCGTGGCTAAGTGCTGACAAATGGAAGGGGTAAAGCAACAGAAAATTGGAGCCCCGTCTCTTCTTCTTCCTCCATCTATTCAGGTTTGTCCTGACCAGACGCCATTTTCATTTCACAAAATTTCCCCCAAAATTTGGGAAAAAATGAAGGCCGAATCAGCACAACAAGTGTTCGCCCTTGAGTACTACCCCCAAATATGATTGAAAGGCTGGAAATGTCCTGTAAATGAAAGATGACAGTGAGTACAACCAATAAGAGGTCTTAGCTCAGGGTCACAGGTCCCACAGTACCAAATTCAGAACTTGCAGTACTGTGGCACTCAAAATGATGACATTTTACCAAAAAACACAAGCAATCCTCTTTCATTGTCCCCATGAGAAAAGCTGTATTCTCAAACTTCAATAGAAATCAGTCATTCATAGCAAAAGAAACGTTTAAACTTTTTCACGAGTCCTGCTGTTCTCCTGCAGGACCAGGAGAATGAAGTTAAACGCACATGAATCCCCACAGAACCTTCCCATTATTTCTAGGAGTCCTGCAGAAGTGCTGTGGGCCTGTGGAAAGTAAAAACAATAGGAAAGTCAATATTAGGCATTACGTTGAAACAATAAAGTACACTACTGAAAATCCAAAAGAAGAACTAGAGATAACAATGGCATTATACTTAATTCTTCTGATAACAATTTAGTATATGTAAAACAAAAAACTGAAATTCACTGAAATTCACTGAAAAAGCCAAAGGTTAAAGTAATGTTATGGATAAGTATAGAGAAAAGACCTTTACTTATGTAAAACACAAAGATTACAGGGACATTATAGTGTGATGAAAATGTCAGTGACGTTTTAAACCACAACAAAACACTGAAATTCACTAGTTACGGTTCAGCAAGCTGACTTTAACTTGCACCGCGCCAAGCACTGCTAATAACCTCACATATTACACAGCTCTTGACATGTTCTATGGTGTAATTGATGACATTGCTCATGACATTTCAAATGACATAATTGATGACATCACTAATGACCACTGATGACCGCACCTAACTTAATTCTGTTCAAATTATTTTATAACCAGTACAGCATTTCAGGCATGAAAGTAAGTACTATCTGGCATAGAATCATGTAAACTCTAGCTTACTGTTTAGATACATAAGTCCCCTTAGATGAACCAAGCGCTTCCCGCACACAGCCTTTAGCCTGTACTGAAATCTTTCCGAACAGCTGACCTCATACGGGTAATTAACCAGACACAGGTGGAAAAGCACTTGCTACACAGGGTGTTTCCTAGTGAACAACTCTTCAAGGAGAGTTAATTTCCTTCAGGCATCCAAGCCTCATTAGGTGTCCAAGCCCTGGTATGCACAGAGTTTGCCCTGTACTGAACCCTTTGTGGATAGCCAACTGGTTGTGAACAACGAACCACAGCTGGGTAGGAAAGAGGAAAGTAGTATCTGCTAAAAGCTTTCACCGTATGCAGAACCCCTTCACAGACAACCCACTTCTTTTGGATAGACAAGGCCTATTACACTTATTCGTCACCCTGTACTGAGAACTTTGTAGATAGCCAACCTCGTGCAGAGCCTACTCCCACTAGAAACTCAAGGCTCTGTAGGAGAGTAATTACCTGCTATATACAACCTTTACCTTGTATTCAAGTTTTTACAGATATCCAAACCCTTGTGGGCAGTCAACAAGACATGAATGGGCAAGTGTCTGCTGCTCACTGTCATTGCCCTGTGCACAGCAATTCACCAAGAGCTCACTTCCTTTACACATTCAAGACCCAGCAGCTGTGTCATTGCAATGATGTCATTGAATATGTCATGAGTGATGTAATATGTGAGGTCATAAGCAGCGCATGATAGGGTGTAAGTTCTAGTTAGCTCGCCAAACTATATCTGGCAAATTTCAGTGTTTTTTTGGGTTATAACATTACTTCATGAGTGACATGTTCACCTACCATAAGGTCAAAGACATAACTTTTGATTGTGTTGTGTTTTTGACTTTGCAACTGTTTTGGTACTTTGATATGCTTTACAGATTTAAGCCTGTCTGCTGTGTGCCATAGTTACCAGCTGTTGAGCTCAGGTTTAAAATTAGTGAAATCTTTACTGAATAGTTACATTATTACTTGTGGTGGGCTACCATCCATCCCAACTAAGAAGCCAATTTCTCACAACTCCACAGGTTGGCTGTCACTGGGCAACCAGCATTGATACCACCCACCCTGTCTTCTGGGCTCAGTTGTAGTTACCTCCTACAGTGGGCTTGACACACACTGGGATCAATGGTCATTTCTTTGCCATGCTGCTTCTAAAGACAACTGCTGTCAAGTTTCAATACCCTGCACATATACCCTTTTCAGACACTGCATAACACTTATGCATCTTGGCTCTTTTAATTTAGTTCTCATATCTATGCACTCTCACTACCTAGACACTGATTAAAAGGTTCTGGGCGACAAATTAAACTACAAACTAGTTGTCCAGTCCTGGGCAAGAGGGCACAAGCAGATGGCAACACTCAATCATTAGCATTTGGGCATGAATCTACAAGAGACTCCACATATTGAAGAAAGTCATTGGGTAGGTGATGCTCACGTTGAAGTGATTTTTAATTTCCTCTATCAGTTTGAGTAGAACTACTGGTCATAGACTGAGGAACTAAGCAACTACATCTACATGTCCTGTCTGCCCCATGCTTGACCCTCATCTGTTTTACCTTATTGCTCTAGAACGTGCCCTTTCACAATTTTCTCTGTGGTGTGCTGTTACTAGAGTGTTGCAAACGTATTCTGTCAAACACATTCTGTGGGTTGCTAGCAGAAATTTGCAATCATCCACTAGACCTCTATATGCACACCAATAGAACACAGAACGCATATACCTACAGTTCACATGGTAACTCTTTGCAGTGCTTTTCACACCTTTCAAGATGTTATTAATGGACACGGAGGGCATTGTTACCCTTGTATGGCTACAAATCAGGAAAGTGAGAAGATACCATTTATTAGTAAAATTGGAGTATGTGAATTAGGGTCAAGGGCGTAACACAGGCCCCAGCAGCCCCCTCAGCACAGAACTCTGACCAGAGAGCTCATGATTGAGCCCGGAAAGTGCGTTGCAGTGAGGCCCTCTCAAATTTCGTTACACCAGTGAATAGGGTGCAACTACTGAGTACAACTAGACTTTCATTACACGTTCTCATATACCCAGCTTCAATCATAAACAACAGTTTTTAGGCAAATTGAGATTCCAAGTTCAGGAGTAAAAATGTGGGAAAGCCAAATGTTCACATTCACATTTTGCTAGGAAACAGCAGACAGCAAGTGAACTGGGAAAAATGGCTGAAAGGAGCAAAAACTGTAGAAATTGGTACAGAAATACTGATTGAAGATTGACCATTATCAAAACTGATTGTATTTATAATCAAAGCCTTTATGATTTAAAACTATCCTCATAGAGTAGATAATGTACTTTCTATAAAGATTAAGTTTGATTTCCATAAACATGTTGCATAATGTGGGAATAACATGTATTGACTTGCAAACTAAATTGATACCATCCTTACCTATGCTGAATGTGATTCTCCTTGAACAATAGTTTATGTAATGTGTGCACTAATGTTACATGTATATGCATTTAAATGTAGTTCATAGTCATACGTATATTTGAATTGTTTAATGATTTTCAGAATGTACATGTAATGAGAACCTAACACATTAGAAATTTATATTTAATTGTGTTTAAATGTGCACATACATATTAAATGTGCACCATTGAATTAATACTGTAAATTAACTTATGTAGGCCTGTGTTTCACCATGCTGCATAAATGCTGATTTCATTTCTACTAGCACACCATTTCTTACAGGTATTCACATGCATTGTTAGTTGTAGAATAGATACATTGCTGTAGTAGAGATAGAGAGAAACATCCATAGAATAAGACCATGATGAAGAAACATGAGGAATCAGAGCATCAACTGAAAGAACTATTAAATGAATGTTTCCATCTTATGAGTAGGTGAGAAACTGATGTCATTCTATGTTCAGCGATTGACTTTCTACCAATGTAGCCAGAACCGGACTGAAACAATGGACCCCTGATGATGCATACAAGGGGTTGTTACCTCATTGACTTTATGTGTTATAATGAATTGTTCACCCTGTTAGAGATTCAGATCCACTTCCAGCACCTTTAGGAGTCAGTCCATTTTCTCTCTTGAAGCCCTCCAGACCCCTTTTTGCAGACCTGGAACTTTATGACGTTTAGACCCCAATGCCTATCTGATCCCTTCCTAAGTGTGCCTTAGGCTAACACTTTCTGACCCATAGAAGACTTGTGACTGAGCTTCTGTGATGCTGACACTTTCTAGAATTAATTCTCGCCTACTTGATTCTAATTCCTTTACAGAAATGTCCTGATTTTTTAGACTCTTTAGGTTACTGAACCATCCTTTTGCTGTTTGGACTCTTGATTTCTGTGTCTCTAGATTTGCCTATGCATAGGCAACACAGCTTGAGACTGTTCTCCGAAGCACCAATTGATTTAAATAATATTTTGTATAGCAATGACAGAATTTCTTGTATGTTTAATACTGGTACACCTTATCCTCTTTCGGTTGTTATTTTGTATCTTTATAGCATGGCGTTGAGAGTTGTTTATTTGAACTTGATTTCGAATTTGTAATAAATCTTCTTATCCCTCATTGTGTGACCAAATGGGTTGCACTGTCAATTGAATGTGTTTGATGTTAGTGATAACTCCTATCACCTCTCAGTTGGATAGACAGGTCTTTCAGAGGACCAATGGTAACCAAGTGGGCCCAGAAAACACAGTATCAGGTCCTTGTTATTGTTCTTTGACTTAGCACTTAGGGTCGAATTCTGTATGCAACTCATAATGAATGGAAAATTGGGCCTTTTTCATTGCTAAAATTGCCTTCTGCCTCCATGTTCTTATAGTTTTGATATCCTGGAATTTTCCCTGGTGATGCACTTGGTCAAAAACATTTCTTTAAGACAATTTTTTTATTTTTTTTATTTCATTCTTTATTTCGATCGGATAGATCATAAAAGAGTACATCCAAAATTTAAAAAATGCAGTTTGATAATGCAAGTTCATTCTACAGTGGTTTTAAAAATATGACATTGCAGATTTCAACCAATTATACAGAATCAGACAGTTACAATAGTTTGCCTATCATAAAACACAAATCCGAATAAAAAATATCCTCGATTGAATGCACTGTGTATCAGTTAAATGTCAACAAAGCATAAAATTGTTTTAAAAATTATACCGAATCTGCGTCAAAGTGCATGCAACGAGTGCGTATATGCCACATCGCAGTTAAGAATTTGGCTACCGCAAACACAATTGGAGGTGAAACGTCCGTTTTTAGTACTCTAAGCGGGTAAATAGTGCCTGAACCCCAGGTTTTTAAGAAGGGGAACGAGCCAGTACTTTCTGGGTTTCTGATAGGCGTTGCAAAAAAATAGGACATGCAGATCATTTTCCTGATGATACGTATATGCTGGACATAGCTCTGGGGTGGGGGGTGAGACCAGGTGCTGCTAAATGCTCTAAGAAGGAGTGTGCCATACCTCCACTGTAAAAATAATTTTCTTGTCAGGACAGGGCTGAATGAATCAAGGACAAGTTCCCGATGGTATGAGTCTTTGGAGTTAATGAATAATTGAGTTAAAGACCCCATACGAGGATTCTGGAGTAAAGATGCTATTTTGAAATCGTAGTAGTACCGTGATAAAGATTTGCGCGAAACCTTGCTACAAGCATTTATTGGGTCCAACCACAGTTCTGGCCTACCCAGGCTCTCACATGTCTCTTTTATATATTTTAGCCAGGGAATGTTCATTATGTTTGGTAGAGATAAGATCTCTTGTAACTCCATCCGGTAGCTCAAGAGCTCTGGGGTACTCCAGATTCGTCACCAGAAAGTTAGTGGTTTTAATCCCAACTCTTCCTCAATTGATCTTAGGGCCAGATCTAGTCTGAGCGGGAAGAGTGGGGTGCTTGGTGGTAAGGCCACCATCTGCCTGATAAATTTATTCTCAGTGGATGTCAGGTTTTGGGCGGGTATGTGCCCCCACAACTCCCCCCGTGTGTGACTGCCCCGCGGGCCTGCATTTTATAAATTTGGAGCACTGGGCCGAGGGGTTTGTATGTTGATCTGTTTGCCATCCTGGAGATACCACCCGTTAACTGAGCTAATTTAATGTTAGCCTTTGTCCGATGTGTATCCCAGGTCAGATTTTGATTGATGGCCACCCCCAGATACTCAAATGTATGAACCCTCTCTAAACTCAGTATGCCTATGGTGGGATTGGGGCGTGTTGAAGGTGGGGGACTGAGAATCATGTATTTAGTTTTCAGGGCGTTGATCTCCAGTCCCCGCTCAGCACAAAAGGTTTCAAACCCATCCAAGACCTGTTGTATTTCCATCGGGGATTTTGACAACAGCAGGGTGTCGTCTGCAAACATAATAGCGGGCACCCTGCTGCCGTTGAGCTTTGGAGCATCGATGTCAGCTATCCCAGTCAGGTGGTCGATTACCCCGTTGACAAAGAGGCAGAACAGGGTCGGTGCGAGCACACAACCCTGCCTCACCCCCCTGTCAACGGGAATCTTCCTGAAAGCATCCCGTTTCTACCGCACCTGACCCGTGCAAAGTTGTCATGGCGCAGTCTTGTCAGGATGTTCAGGATGTCAGGAGGGATACCCATCTCCGCCAGCACGGTCCACAGTCTAGCTCTTGGAACCAAATCGAAGGCGGCACGCAGGTCTACAAAGACTGTGTAGAGGCTGCCACCCTCGATTGATGCAGTTTTCCAGAACAGAAGGTTCAGTCGGAAAATCTGGTCCGTTGTTGAGATCTTCCTTCGGAAACCCTCCTGATAGGGGCTAAGAATGGAGAACTCCTCAATCCAGTTTTGGAGGCGATCAAGTATCAGCCTGCCGAATAGTTTTTGGGACACATCGATAAGGCTGATGGGCCTGTAGTTGGCTGGAAGCAGAGGCGATCCCTTCTTAAATATAGGGACAATCTCTGCTCCCAGCCATGTACAGGGCACCTCCATGCCCCTCAGAACGGCGTTAAAAATTGTCAGCAAATAGGGAGCCCAGATATCCGGTTCTTGTTTGAAGATGCCGCCCGGAAGGCCATCTAGGCTAGGCGCCTTTCCTGAAGCCAGCCCTGAAATGGCCACCCGAACCTCTGCCTCTGTGAAATGGTCCCCCTCTATCAGTGTGCCAGTAGTGGGCATTACATCGGTTGAGGCCCTATCTCCATCCGTGTACAAGGTCTGGAAGTGATCTTGCCAGACCTCGGCTGAAATGTTAGACTCGATTGCGGGAGATAGTACCTCAGGCCCTGCATTCACTAATTGCCAGAACTTCCGGGAGTCCCTAGCAGCTAGTGAGATGGTCAGATTCTCTCAATTGTCGTAGTCCCATTCGGCCTTGGCATGGGTGATCATCCGCTTATAGTCCTTTCTCCTTTCCTGTATAAGAGCTCTGTTTTTGCCTCCCTTGAGGGTAGTCAGTAGGTCAGATTTCGCTTTTCGGCAAGCCGCATTTTACCAGGTAGGACATTGTGGCCTTCCTCCCCCTGACTTGCCCATAGAGAAAAGAACTTCTGCCATGGACTCAATGAGGTCCTCATGTGCCACCCAAAGTTTTGTGTGCGCATCGCCGCAGTTAGGTTGCTCCATTAATGCGCTCACCCTTTCAAGAATGGGAATAACACGAGCGTACAGCCCTGAGACCTACTCTGGGTTGGCAGCAAACTTTTCCCACCTCACTCTCCGTCTATTGCTAGTCAAGGACAGTCCCATTTCGGGCACATAGACAATTGGTTTAAAAGTTATCAAACACTTCAGGAAAATCTGGGGTGCCTTTTTTTGTTTCTAAACCGGGTTACAAAACAAAACAAAGAACAGTTTTTCAGCCATCCCTACCATCTACCAGATACCTTTTTCTTTTCTGAGAAGCTGCTTAATTTGTGCAGTTGGTTGCAGTTTCAGGGCACTGGTATTCATATTTGGACACTGGGACTTATTTTTGATCATCAAACTTGGAACCAGATCTAGAGACAGAAATGCAAAAGGGGAGAACAAAGGAGACTGAGAAAGAATGAAAGCGGTGGAAAAGGGAGAAAACAGATAGAGTGAGATAAAAAACAGGAAGTGTATGGTGGTGGAAGAAAGATACACGAGGTGGAATCAAGACTAGGTAGCCTTGGTAATGGGCATTTATCAGTGAGTGTCTCCTGTGGAACACACTGATCCCCAGAACTTACGCATTTTACAGAATAAGCTAGGAAACATAATCCTTTTTAAGTCTAGTGTTAGCCAAGACCTTTTGATTTTCCTAAAATTATACGTATCATATACTTACTTAAAGGGTTTTTCAGACAGCTTTCTTCATCCGTTGGTCTGTCAGTGTGTCATTCACACTCTGCTGCCAACCAGTACAGCATAGGGCAACGAGTCAGTCTACTTAAACCACAGGTTATCTTCAACTTGAGCCACTGGATTTACCTCTCTCACAATGAGCACATCTGCACACAATGTAGTTGTCTTCAGTGTCAGTGTTTTTGTTTCGACTTTATAATTGCTTTAGTGTTACCTGTATGTTTAGAGCCTGATGTGATTGCAGGAGCTTTCCCCTCAGATGCCCGCACAGGGCACATTCCAGCTTTTAATCGGTTCCTGTCTCTTGCCAATGCTGTTCAAAACCCCTTTTGGAGTGTCCTTTGTTTGTCTATTTCACAGCACACCAGACTGTCTCCATTTGATACTGTTTTTTATTAGGCTAGCCTCTTTTCACTGTGCATTGAGTACACAAACTTAAAGCTTCAGTATTATAGGATGTGAATTCACAAGCTGACAATTCTTCAGAACATGTTTATTCTGGACTCAGTTTCACAAATGTTTTTTTGAATTAACTTTGGCCAGGAAGAAAACTAGTCTTTATCGTATTTAATTTGCAGCAGTTGAAACACATCTTTCTTTCTTTCTTTCTTCCTTTTTTCTATCTTCCCTTCTTTTTCTATCCTTCATTCCTTCCATCTTTCTTTTCTTCTTTCATTCTTCTTTCTTTCCTTCTGTCGTTCTATCCTTCTTTCCTTTTGTTTTTCTTTTCGCCTTTCCTTCCATCTTATAACTTTCTTTCCTGCCTTTCTTTTCTTCTTGCTTTCTTTCTTTCTTTCTTTCTTGCCCGCTTTCTTTCTTTCTTTCTTTCTTTCTTTCTTTCTTTCTTTCTTTCTTTCTTTCTTTCTCTTCTCAAATGCAAGAGGCTGGCAGACAATGGCAGAAAGACTAGCTCTTTTAGGTCTAAGTTAGCCAATACTATTTAATTTTACTAAAGTTCTTTGTATAACATAGTTAGTTATAGTGGTTTTCAGCTACACTTCCCCATTTGTCTGTGGTTGTGTACAGCATAAATCAGGGGACAACGCATCAGCCTACTTCAGCCATTGGCTGACTTCACTATAAGTTACAGCATGCGGACCACTCACAAAGAGCACATTGAAGCTCACTTCAGTGCCAGAGAGTACTATGGTAATGTGTGCTTTTTTTTTACACCAAAATATTTTTGCCTTCATCCAAAGTATTTTTTTGCTTGGTGAAGGCCCAACATATTCCAAAATAATACCGATTTGGAAAAACCATGAATAAACAAGAGCTGACAGAAGTTTGACCGACAATGCCAGACCTATTGGCTGTGCCAATACTAGTTTAGTTATGGCTTGACAGGGAAGCTGTTGCCAGACATTTTGTGATCAACCTAAAAATGGCTTTAACAAGCACTACAAGGAGAGTTGTGTTGGTCTGCCCACATGTTGGTAACCAGGAGTACATGTTTTGATTCAACAGACGTTGTGTGCTTCCATAAAAAAGTACTTGCCTTCCAAACAGCTGTGATCATTTTGATTATTTATTCAGCTTCCTGAGTCAGCAAGAGTAAGGCTGCCTGACCTTGAGCTTTTAGGGTCACATACACGGCACTGTAAGTTTATTAAAATGCTCTATAAAACTAGATAATTTATGGTCTTTGTTTTTCTCTTGCAGCAGCAAAGATGAGAAGAGGGCAGTCATTAACTTTAGACTTTGGAGTGCAGTTTTGTATTGTAGAGCCCAAGCTTGACAGTGCAACTTCTGCCTGACGTTATATGATTAATGTTTGAAATGTCCTTTTTTGCAGGGTTACCTCAAACATTTTGAGTTCCTCCTCTCCTTTTTCCGACCTTGTTTTTGTTGGCTTCCAGGAATCTGAGTACATTACCACTGCTGAGCATTGCTAAAGTGCATGTGCTTCTCTTCTAAACATGTGTACAATTGGTATATACATGATTGGCATATTTAATTTACTTATAAGTCCCTTGTAAAGTGACTTATAAGTAAACTAAATATGCCATTTTTTTTAAAGTCCCTAAAGTACCTAAAAAGAGCATATAGACATTTCTATGGGATATTTATGGGCAGATAAGTGACCCAAGCAAACTTTATAAGATGCCTATTGATTGATAGTCTTTGTTGCTGTAGGAGGGTAGATACATGGGGCTCTTTTTAATAGATGGTGAGGTGAGATTTTGGAACTCCCTAGGCTTTAAGACCTATGGTGACTTTTTTGTTCAAGGCAAATCTATCTCCTGGGTAGAACTAATAGCGAGGGAGTGGTCCACAATGCACGCAACATTTTTTAAGTTTTTACCAGATCAAACACTTTTTGCCAGTCACAATAAAAAGTGAAAAGTATGATTTTCATTCAATCAGTAGAGTTCTGGTGAAGAGCAGATTGCTTGGAATCGGAATTTGGTAATGATTGATGAAAGCTCTCTCCTTGCCAGTTGATCTAACTAGTTTTCTTTCCAGGGTAGAAGAAAGAACACAATAGTGAAAACAATATGTTAACGCCAGTAAGCCTTTAACAGTTGTTTGTTATCACATTATGTTACAGGCCATAGACAGGTATTTTGTTCCATGTAATTCCACAGTATATTGTAGTGGACTGTTTGGTGGTTGGCCACTGTTATAAATGAGATCTCTAGTTGACAGAGGTTTGCCCCCTGTCCAAGTAGGGATCACCACTCTAGTCAGGGTAAGTCAGATACACACCCTAAATTAACATGTGCTCACCCTCCGGTATCTTGGCACAGAGAAGTCAGGCTTAATTTAAGAGGCAATGTGAAAAGTATTTGTGCAAAACTAAAATTACAGTAACTCAATGATTACACCACAAATTGACTCCACACAGAGCTAGAAAACAGATAATATTCATCTGATTAAAACAAGACCAAACCTACAGAAATCCAATAAGTAGATGTTGAGGTATTAGTTTTTAAAGATTACAGTTGAAAACAGTGCTTAGAAATCACTATCGGTTAAAAGGTTACTTGATGTCACAATAGAACGATCGAAGCAAAGTCAAAGTTCGGCTGACCCCAATCTAAGGCATGCCAGCTACAGGACTCAGACAGGTCCAGCTGAAGAAATACCTTGGATGGAGCTTTTGTCGACATTGCTAGTTTACTGCATCGTCTTTGAGCCATGCAGAGAGGGTCCCACATCATCATTGGACTCTGTAAAAGTAAATGAAAAGATTTGTTGTCAAACAGACTCTGTGTTGCCTTCATGATGTACAGACTGTGGGTTCTTTGTCATCGAATAGCCTTTGAATCAGCGCGAAGGGCGATGTGGCGGGAATTCTCAAGGAGTCGAGGTGATGTGCCGTTTTTTTGCCAAAATCAGCTACAGAATCTACTTTTGAGACCCAGGACTTGAGGGGCCTTGTAAGACAAGGGTAGGACTCACAGTTGGAAGAGCCTAGCAGCACCGGAAGGATTGCCGGAAGTCTTTTGAGTCCCTGAGACTTCAGAAAACAAGAGGCAAGCCAGCCCTTGGAGTCACGCTGGGTTCAAGTGAGATGGGTCCATTCCTTGCCATCAGCAGGGCTGAAATCAGCAGGGCAGCTCTGAAAAGCAGAGAAGCAGTTCTTTATAACAGTCAATCACAGCAAGGTGGCAAGTGTTTCAGCACAGCAGTCTTTACTCCAGCAGAGTACTTCCCAGGTCCAGTAGTGTATTAATTTGGTAGGGTCAGAGCCCTGGTACTTATACCCAAATGTACCTTTGATGTAGGGAGTGAATTCAAAGGATTTCCCTGAAGTGCACAAGGATCCCTTTAAACCCAGTCCTGTCTGCCAGGCTACCTGCAGGTGGTAGCCAGTCCCTTTTTGTAAGGACAGGGCAAAGCCTATTCAGATATAAGTGTGAGTCACCTCTCCCCTTCCCTTTTCAGGAAGCTAATCAGAATGAAGATGAGTACTCTGTCACGCCCAGCTCTTTCA
This sequence comes from Lissotriton helveticus, assembly GCF_964261635.1. Lineage (NCBI taxonomy): Eukaryota > Metazoa > Chordata > Amphibia > Caudata > Salamandridae > Lissotriton > Lissotriton helveticus. The sequence continues at coordinate 1,473,904,829 of NC_136067.1, forward strand.
GTGTTTGTGGCTGTCTAGAGGGAATGCACAAAATGTAGCTGGTGCCCAGATCAGATGTGTATTGGAGACAGACAGGCTGCAGGCATACAGAGCAAAGTTAAGAGCAGAGAAATATTCACTTTCTAAAAGTGGCAGTTCTAAAATGGTCATGTCAAATCCAACTTTACCACTAATTAGGATTTATTACGACCATTTCAAAGACATTAAACATGAAGGAGCTTCTCTTTTCCAATCAGGAATTACAGCTTAAGAGTGTTTTAAGGAATTCCTAATGCTAGCTTATGGAAGGAGTAGGCCTCACATCAGTGAAAATGAATTGAGCTATTTGTCACTGCCAGGACATGTGAAACTTAAAAGTACACAGTGGCGGCCAGTAATTGTTGGTGTAAGAGTGTGATGCAGCCACTCACCTGAGCGATAAACTGTCCTCTCTCCTACGAAAACACCTCTCAGCACTACTGAACTCGCTACAGGAGTCCCGCCAGGTGTCCCAAAAGGGACGGAGAATAGGATGAGAAAAAGACAGAGAACACTGCTACTCCACACAGCCTGGTCCAGCCCGGCACCCTCGAGGGGATCTGCTTGCAGAGTAAGGTCGCCTTTTTGAGGACTTGCGTTTATAATATGAAATGATTTCAAACATAAAATCACAACAAGCGCTAAGCGCAAAACAAATATGTAAATGCCACAGTCTTGAATCAAAAAACACTTGTGCCAAATACCAGAAGGCTAAATCACATGGCGAATATGCAAGGACGAGTCTTTCGATACCAACAGAAAATGTTTAAGTCACACAGCCTTTTACTTCACACGCTGCCTTAAAGTGCACTGCACTTAGCTGTCCGATGCTTTCTGAAGCCCTGGACTGCCATGTGCTTCTGCCCAATGGTGAAGGAGAAAATCCTGAAGCAGTGACAGAAGCAGTCTCCAGCTGAAGCGGGAACCAGGAGATTAAGCCAAGCATTGACAGGTGCCAGGCTTGGGTTTTTAAAGGCAGTTGAGGGGCAGTTAACCACCAATGGCTAGCCACACCCATAAGCATGACAGGTGCCCCAGCCACACCCATAAACATGGCAGGTGCATATGTCCAATAATGTGACACTGTTGCTAGCACCCAAAAACAACAAGCATTGGCAAAACAAGCACTAGCACTAACAAACACAATAAAAAGAAACACACATTGGCAGTGGCAAGAAAAGGGAAAAATAAAAACTTAGTGGATATAAACGTGACAAAGAAGGGACTCCTGAGGGTGCTGACAAGGTGAGGAGCATGGATCACAGAGTTGGGTTCCCAAGAGTTGTCATCAGGACCATAGCCCTTCCAGGCCAGCAGATAGTGCAAAACGCCCGCATGCATTTAGAATCCAGAACTTTCGCCCCCTCAAATTCCACCTGTCCATTATCTTGAATTGGGGGAGGAGGAGGAGCTGAGCGCGTGGTAGGGTAATAGAGACAAAGCAGGAATACATGAACTACAGGGTACATATTGTAGTCCTCAGGTAACTCAAGTTCCATGGCCAAAGGGTTCACTACCTTACAGATGGTAAAGAGACCTAGAAAGTTGGGGAGTCGTTTTTTCAATCCTGCCAAATGTAAATTCTTGGAAGATAGACAAACACTATCCCAACTAATATAGTCAGGAGCAGGTATTCTATGTTTATCTGCTTGTGTTTTACTTGCCCCTTGATACTGAGCTATATGTCGTTGTACCTGTTGTTGGATATCATACAATTTAGTGTGGTGTTCCTGCATCGACTGGACTTTTCCTGCTTTGGTAAGGTCAAGAACAGGGAACATTCTAGGATGATGACCAGTCAAGCAATACAATGGGGAAACCCCAGTAGCAGTGTGCTTATTGGTATAGTAGACAAATTCAACAAGGAGCAAGACCTTATCCCATTCAGAGGACCATGTGGAGAACAGACACAGTTTGATTTGTTCTAAGAGTTGGTTTGGGCCATTCGTTTGACCATCTGTCTGCGGATGATACACAGAGGACAAACAAACATCTATCCCCAGAGAGGAGCATAAACCCTGCCAGTAGCGCAAGATGAATTGAGTTCACGGCCAGACACGATGGTAGAAGGTAAACCATGAAGACGCGATGTGTTGTCTAAACACAGTTACTAGCACACTTTTAAAATGGCTTCCGCCTTGGAGGTGTTCATGGCAGTCCTATCTGGGGAGATGACATACCCCAAAAATTCAATGGTTGTAGCATGCAAAATGTATTTGTCAGTCTTGGCAAATAGGTGGTGTTCTCTGAGTTTTGGAAGGACTGCCGTTAATGCTCCATGTGATTTTCTGTAGATGACAAATAGACCAAAATATTGTCAATGTACACTATGACACAGACGTCAAGGAATTCCTACAGCACTTCACTGATAAAAAAAATTGGAAGGCTGCAGGGACGTTGCACAGACCAAAGGGCATCATGGTATTTTCAAAAAGCCCAAATTTGGTCCGGAACACCATCTTCCACTCTTCTCCCTCCATAACACGAATTAGGTTGTAGGCTCCCCTCAGATCAAGTTTCATGTAGATAGTGGAGTTACAGACTTGGTCCAATAGAACTGGTATCAGTAGCAAGAGATATCGTTTTTTCCGGTTGCCTTATTAATTGCGCTGTAATCTATACAGGCGCAATTTTCCATTCTTCTTTGGGACAAAAAAGAGTGATGATGACACAGGGGATGTAGAATGTCTAATGAAACCCTTAGCCAAAAGGTAATCTATATACTCCCAGGGATACAAGGTTTTTGGTTCTGATAGAGGATAAACTCTGATGCACACTAATGCGACTCCTGGAATTAAGTCAATGTGGCAGTCGTATGTTCAATGGGGTGGTAAGCTTGTGCCCTGGTGTTAGCTGAAAACATCAGAAAACTTACTGTATGGTGCAGACAAGTTAACTGGTGTCTCAGCCATAGGTTGGGCGGTAGCACAATGTAATGGGATCACAAGCTAGGGTTTCTCCTGATAACACGCTTGCCAATAATATTTGGAATCAAGTGTAACTGTTCTTGCAACCCAGTCAATTTTGGGGTTATGTACTTGTAAACACGGATACCCAAAATGGCTCCAAATACTGGGGTGTCTATTAGGTTGAACTGAATCTGTTCAGTATGATTGTTGGCACAAATCAAGGTTAAAGGACCTGTCTTATACATGATTAATCCAGAGGATAATTCAGAGCCATCCACAGCACAGACTGGTTCTGGGGTGTTTTTCTGGATCATGGTAATCCCGAGGGTCTTGGCTAGACTTAAATCAAAAAAGGTACCCGTTGCTCCTGAGTCAAGCAGTATGGGAAGCACCTTAAGTGCTTGCGGAGACAAAACCAAGTTTGCAATTAAGGTAAAATTATGGGGTGAGGGCGTTTTAGTATTAGCTAGGGAGACCACCTTCATGGGAGTCCTCGATAAAGTGGTCTCCATCTTTACCGAGCCAGGTTGTTTCTCGGCTGGTCCATACCAGGTTCTACTCCTACTGTTAAAGCTACTCCCTTTTTTGGGAAATGGGGTTTATTACCACAATTCCTGGCAAAATGTCCGGCCTTCCCACAATATAGGCAAAGGTTAAGTTTCCGTCTTCTATCTTTCTCCTCTTTGGATAAAAGTCCCCGGACACTCCCTATTTGCATGGCTTCTGTGGTGTCTTAGGAGAGACTGGCTGTTTCTTTCTTTCTTCTTGGTTTTCAGGACTAGCATTCAAGTATCCCCCCATGACTTTTCACCTTTCTATTCCCCTATACGGTTGTCTAACCTAACTACCAAATCAATGAAAGCAGAACATTCAGTTGGTGGTTCTACAATCTGGGCTATGATTTCCTTTAAGTCATCCCGCAGACCACAATAGAAAACTGAGGTTCTTTTCTCCTGAGGCCATTCTGTTTCGGCAATGAGCTAATTAAATGAAGTAGTGTATATCAACAAATCTTTACTACCCTGCTGCAAATTTAGCGGTTTGTTGTCGCTACCCTGCACAAAAATGTGTTTGGAAAAGGGTTTGTGCATGGCATCTTTAAATCTTTCAAAATCATAAAGTAAGGGATCATTCCACTCAACACGGTAAATGGACCAAGCAGCCGCATTACCCCCAAGATAAGAAATAATGAAGGCTACTTTAGCTCAATCACTTGGAAAGGAGTTGGGGCGACACAAGAACTGTTAATGACACTAAAAGCCCTGAATTTTGTATTTACACCAAAGAAGCGCTCTGGTGGAGCTAACTGACCTGGAGTTGGGGTTGCCACATACAGACTTCCTGTTGTAAACCAGTTAGGGCTTTCATAATATTTGCTAAGGTGTGAGTGTCTGTGTCTGTGTGTTTTTGCCTGTGCTAAATCGCCATAAGACTCCTCCTAGAATCCATCGCTCAGGCTGGCCTATATTTTGTGGCTTGGCTTAATGTCTGCAAGAGTGATGAACTGTCCTCTCTCCTCCTAGAACACCTCTCAGCACTACTGAACTCGCTACAGGAGTCCCGGCAGGTGTTCCAAAAGGGAAGAGGAATGGGACAAGAAAAAGAGAGAGAACACTGCTACTCCACATAGCTTGGTCCAGCCCGGCACTCTCTAGGGGATCTGTTTACAGAGTAGGGTCGCCTTTTTGAGGACCTGCGTTTATAATATGATATTATTTCAAATATAATTTAAACCAACAAATATGTAAATGCCACAGTCTTGAATCAAAGGTCACTTGTGCCAAATACAAGATGGCCAACTCACATGGCAAATATGCAAGAACAAACTTTCCGATACCAGAAGAAAATGTAAAAGTCACACAGCCTTTCACTTCAAATGCTGCCTTAAAGCGCACAGCACTTAGCTGTCGGACGCTTGCTGCAGTACTCGACCGGTCTTGCTTCTGTCCAATGGTGAAGGAGGAAATCCTGAAGCAGTGACAGAAGCAGTTTCCAGCTGAAGTGGGAACCAGAAGATTAATCCAGCACCGACAGGTGCGAGGCTTGGGCTTTTATAGGCAGTTGAGGGGCAGTTAACCACTCATGGCTAGCCACGCCCACGGTCCCCGGAAGCTTGTCTCCTTTTTTGGTGAAGAATTGGCTTGGTAGTTTGGTCTGCCCTGTTCCCATGATGCACTGGGCCAGGGACAGACTAATTTGCATATAGCCAGGTTCTGGGCTGGGATGGGGCAGTGAGCTAAATAACGGTGATGGATCAAGCCCTGATCTTTGGACTGGGTAAGAGTGGTCTGCTTAATTCAGACACTCTGTTCATCACCACCCCCTTTTCTGAATCATTTTGTCCACCATAAGCGTGGAAGGGTATACTCAGACATGAGTCCCTTGCTCACTGCTCCATCAGGATTCAAGCAAGCCGGGCCGACGACGCCTGGAATGGCAGAAACCGGTCCCCGGAAGCTTGTCTCCTTTCTGGTGAAGAATTGGCTTGGTAGTTTGGTCTGCCATGTTCCCATGATGCACTGGGCCAGGGACAGACTAATTTGCATATAGCCAGGTTCTGAGCTGGGATGGGGCAGTGAGCTAAATAACGGTGATGGATCAAGCCCTGATCTTTGGACTGGGTAAGAGTGGTCTGCTTAATTCAGACACTCTGTTAATCACCACCCCCTTTTCTGAATCATTTTGTCCACCATAAGCGTGGAAGGGTATACTCAGACATGAGTCCCTTGCTCACTGCTCCATCAGGATTCAAGCAAGCCGGGCCGACGACGCCTGGAATGGCAGAAACCGGTCCCCGGAAGCTTGTCTCCTTTCTGGTGAAGAATTGGCTTGGTAGTTTGGTCTGCCCTGTTCCCATGATGCACTGGGCCAGGGACAGACTAATTTGCATATAGCCAGGTTCTGAGCTGGGATGGGGCAGTGAGCTAAATAACGGTGATGGATCAAGCCCTGATCTTTGGACTGGGTAAGAGTGGTCTGCTTAATTCAGACACTCTGTTCATCACCACCCCCTTTTCTGAATCATTTTGTCCACCATAAGCGTGGAAGGGTATACTCAGACATGAGTCCCTTGCTCACTGCTCCATCAGGATTCAAGCAAGCCGGGCCGACGACGCCTGGAATGTCAGAAACCGGTCCCTGGAAGCTTGTCTCCTTTCTGGTGAAGAATTGGCTTGGTAGTTTGGTCTGCCCTGTTCCCATGATGCACTGGGCCCGGGACAGACTAATTTGCATATAGCCAGGTTCTGAGCTGGGATGGGGCAGTGAGCTAAATAACGGTGATGGATCAAGCCCTGATCTTTGGACTGGGTAAGAGTGGTCTGCTTAATTCAGACACTCTGTTCATCACCACCCCCTTTTCTGAATCATTTTGTCCACCATAAGCGTGGAAGGGTATACTCAGACATGAGTCCCTTGCTCACTGCTCCATCAGGATTCAAGGAAGCCGGGCCGAAGACGCCTGGAATGGCAGAAACCGGTCCCCGGAAGCTTGTCTCCTTTCTGGTGAAGAATTGGCTTGGTAGTTTGGTCTGCCCTGTTCCCATGATGCACTGGGCCAGGGACAGACTAATTTGCATATAGCCAGGTTCTGAGCTGGGATGGGGCAGTGAGCTAAATAACGGTGATGGATCAAGCCCTGATCTTTGGACTGGGTAAGAGTGGTCTGCTTAATTCAGACACTCTGTTCATCACCACCCCCTTTTCTGAATCATTTTGTCCACCATAAGCGTGGAAGGGTATACTCAGACATGAGTCCCTTGCTCACTGCTCCATCAGGATTCAAGCAAGCCGGGCCGACGACGCCTGGAATGGCAGAAACCGGTCCCCGGAAGCTTGTCTCCTTTCTGGTGAAGAATTGGCTTGGTAGTTTGGTCTGCCCTGTTCCCATGATGCACTGGCTCAGGGACAGACTAATTTGCATATAGCCAGGTTCTGAGCTGGGATGGGGCAGTGAGCTAAATAACGGTGATGGATCAAGCCCTGATCTTTGGACTGGGTAAGAGTGGTCTGCTTAATTGAGACACTCTGTTCATCACCACCCCCTTTTCTGAATAATTTTGTCCACCATAAGCGTGGAAGGGTATACTCAGACATGAGTCCCTTGCTCACTGCTCCATCAGGATTCAAGCAAGCTGCGCCGACGACGCCTGGAATAGCAGAAACCGGTCCCCGGAAGCTTGTCTCCTTTCTGGTGAAGAATTGGCTTGGTAGTTTGGTCTGCCCTGTTCCCATGATGCACTGGGCCAGGGACAGACTAATTTGCATATAGCCAGGTTCTGAGCTGGGATGGGGCAGTGAGCTAAATAACGGTGATGGATCAAGCCCTGATCTTTGGACTGGGTAAGAGTGGTCTGCTTAATTCAGACACTCTGTTCATCACCACCCCCTTTTCTGAAACATTTTGTCCACCATAAGCGTGGAAGGGTATACTCAGACATGAGTCCCTTGCTCACTGCTCCATCAGGATTCAAGCAAGCCGGGCCGACGACGCCTGGAATGGCAGAAACCGGTCCCCGGAAGCTTGTCTCCTTTCTGGTGAAGAATTGGCTTGGTAGTTTGGTCTGCCCTGTTCCCATGATGCACTGGGCCAGGGACAGACTAATTTGCATATAGCCAGGTTCTGAGCTGGGATGGGGCAGTGAGCTAAATAACAGTGATGGATCAAGCCCTGATCTTTGGACTGGGTAAGAGTGGTCTGCTTAATTCAGACACTCTGTTCATCACCACCCCCTTTTCTGAATCATTTTGTCCACCATAAGCGTGGAAGGGTATACTCAGACATGAGTCCCTTGCTCACTGCTCCATCAGGATTCAAGCAAGCCGGGCCGACGACGCCTGGAATGGCAGAAACCGGTCCCCGGAAGCTTGTCTCCTTTCTGGTGAAGAATTAGCTTGGTAGTTTGGTCTGCCCTGTTCCCATGATGCACTGGGCCAGGGACAGACTAATTTGCATATAGCCAGGTTCTGAGCTGGGATGGGGCAGTGAGCTAAATAACGGTGATGGATCAAGCCCTGATCTTTGGACTGGGTAAGAGTGGTCTGCTTAATTCAGACACTCTGTTCATCACCACCCCCTTTTCTGAATCATTTTGTCCACCATAAGCGTGGAAGGGTATACTCAGACATGAGTCCCTTGCTCACTGGTCCATCAGGATTCAAGCAAGCTGGGCCGACGATGCCTGGAATGGCAGAAACCGGTCCCCGGAAGCTTGTCTCCTTTCTGGTGAAGAATTGGCTTGGTAGTTTGGTCTGCCCTGTTCCCATGATGCACTGGGCCAGGGACAGACTAATTTGCATATAGCCAGGTTCTGAGCTGGGATGGGGCAGTGAGCTAAATAACGGTGATGGATCAAGCCCTGATCTTTGGACTGGGTAAGAGTGGTCTGCTTAATTCAGACACTCTGTTCATCACCACCCCCTTTTCTGAATCATTTTGTCAACCATAAGCGTGGAAGGGTATACTCAGACATGAGTCCCTTGCTCACTGCTCCATCAGGATTCAAGCAAGCCGGGCCGACGACGCCTGGAATGGCAGAAACCGGTCCCCGGAAGCTTGTCTCCTTTCTGGTGAAGAATTGGCTTGGTAGTTTGGTCTGCCCTGTTCCCATGATGCACTGGGCCAGGGACAGACTAATTTGCATATAGCCAGGTTCTGAGCTGGGATGGGGCAGTGAGCTAAATAAGGGTGATGGATCAAGCCCTGATCTTTGGACTGGGTAAGAGTGGTCTGCTTAATTCAGACACTCTGTTCATCACCACCCCCTTTTCTGAATCTAGCCACGCCCATAAGCATCCCAGGTGCCTCAGTCACACCCATAAGCATGGCAGGTGCACAGGTCTAATAATGTGACACCTTTGTTAACTCCCAAAAACAACAAACATTGGTAAAACAAGCACTAGCACCAACAAACGTAATAAAAAGAAACAAACATTGGCAGTGGCAAAAAAAGGAAATTAACAAACAACTTAGTAGACATAAATGTGAGTAAGCAGGGACCCCTGAGGGTGCTGACATACCAGACATGATGGGGAGCTCCTGGCTGTAGGAGGGAGGGGTGGACGGGACACACAAATACACATACACACAAACATCCATGCATTCACATACACGCGCACACACCCACATCTATTCACAACAATAATGACTAAATATTCAAACACATATGCAGGCACGCACCAAACATTATTACAAAAAAATCACACTTACCTGTAGCTCTGCCTCTAAGGTTCCAGCAGGCTTGAGACTGATCACTTCCCCCATTGGCTAACATATGTTCAGTCAATGGGAGAAGGCAGCAGTCCCTACATCATCACAGAGTGGGATAGGTTCAGTGAGACTGCTGACCCTACCCCAATCTGTGATGAAGTGTCACTGATTGACCCACCGACCCTGGGTGCTTCAGGGCTTAAAACTGAAGCACCCAGGTGCAAGGCAATGAGAGTCACTACCTCTTCTCATTGAGTGGGAGGGCCTCAAGGGCCTTTGCTGAGCTGAGGAGGTCATGCCCACAGGGGCTGTGACATTCTCAGCCCAGCAAAAGCCAGGTCAGGCAGCCAGGAGCCTGCTCAGTTAGCGCATGTCTAGCTCCTGGCTGCCTCACCTGAAAATGAACAGTGTCTGTCAGGCCAACTTTTGCTCAGCCTGACAGACACTACTTATGAGAGGCTAAAGTTGAGGGGCGTGGCAGCTAAAAGTACATGTCCTGCCTTTTAGTTACATAGCACCCCGCTCTTAGGGTTAACTTAGGGCCTACCTTAGGGGTGACACATGTGTGGTAAAAGATGAGTTTAAGGATTGGCAAGTAGTTTTAAATGTCAAGTTGAAGTGGCAATAATATGTACACACAGGCCCTGCAATGGCAGGCCTGAGGCAGGTTTGAAAGGCTGCTTGTGCGGGTGGCACAACCAGTGCTGCAAACCCACTAGTAGCATTTAGATGGTAGGCCCTGGGCACATGGTATATCACTTTAAAAGGGACTTACAGGTAAACTAAATATGCCAAGCAGATATACACCAATGTCAACGTGTTTGGGGAAAGCCCATGCACTTTACCACTGGTTAGCAGTGGTAAGGTGCTCAGAGCTCTAAGGTCAAAAAAATGATACAGCAAAAAGTGGAGGGACGACAGCAAGAAGTTGGGGGAAGACCTCCCTAAGGATGACAGACCCAACAGCCACCCACTCTGACAAACACTAGGGGGTTTCACTGTAATGCTCCTTGTCAGCACCTGATGAGTGAGGTTTTATATCAATTTGCAAGCTGTATTTTTCTCTGTATTTATAATTTTATAACTGTATTTGTAACGGTTGGCACTTTATGTGCAGCTGAAATGGCATGCAATAAAACACTTCTTGTTCGGCTCTCTTAGGAAAGATAGAATTTTGTGTAGCCAACTGTAATGTTGTATCTGCCAACTTTACAAGGGCATCTATGTATCTGATTACCTGCACACCCCACTAGTAAAAGCTGTAATGTGTTCAAAGAATTTTTTTTAGCCGAATCAAAAGAAGTTCAATCAATGGGTGCTACATTATACAAGCACCTTCCCACCGTAAGGATACAACCTGGGTAAAAGGAGGAGAAACATAACCCAAAATATTTTCAATTACGTCTGGAGCACACCAACAGAGTAACCACAAAGTGTGAAAAAGTAACCAACAGGAATATTAGCCAATAAAAATACACAAGCGGTCACTAAGGTCCTTAGTTTATTTTTCTAATCAAAAAATAAAATTACTTATATTCCAGTTATTGATGGTCAGCCAAAATTACAATACATTTTCACATAATACAATTCATTGTATGATGCATTCAGAACAGTCCTTTGAAACCTCTGGTCATATGATTAAAAATTTATATCCCAATAGAGAAGGTTAACAAATTGTCAAGAGTAGTCATAATGAGATGAGGATATGAGTTTATGAAGGCTGTAACAATATATATATATATATATATATATATATATATACATATTACCTACTGGCGATAGCCAGTAGGTATATATAGTTAGGATTGTTTTCCATAGGGAAATCGCAACATTCTATTGGGAATAACTTGGCGCCGGTTGAGGAATCTTCCTGAAATTTTCCTTAACGTTGCCTTGCCGCGCTCTGCTCCTTCCCTGAAAGTTTAGGGGGGATTCGTCAAGCGGGGGCCGAGATAAAAGGGGGGTCCCAAAACGTGTTTTCCCCATGTTAATTTCCATAGGGCGGTTGGACTCACTTTTAGCCCGAACGGCTGAATGGTTTTCCACCAAACTTGGCAACATTGTAGGGACTGGTACCCCGATGTGCCTTTGCTATGTCTCAAGATATGTGCTCCAGTGGTTTTTACGAAAATTAACTTTGAAAAAATATATATTGGGCTACATTGGGCTATATATATATGTTAGAGCCCAAATGTAGCCCAATGTAGCCCAATGTAGCCCAAAGATGGCCACCAGAGACAAAAAAAAACAAATGTAGCCCAAATATCAGCCAGATGTAGCCCAACTATAGCCCAATGACAGAATGTCCCAGAATGTTCTAAAGAACAACTAGAGCGCTAACAGTCTTACTTATGACAAAAGAATGGCACACCTGAAGTCATCTTGATTGGAATAAAGTGTTAACACTTAAAACATTTAATTTGCAAAGGAACAAAATGAGGGGGTTCATTTTGCCATAGAAATTATGATTAGTGCTGAAGAAAGAAAAATTAGGGCACATTTTGAGTGACTTCTCAAATCCTCTTATATTTCATTAAAACAATTCTGATATGCAGTCTCCCAAGATGGCCACCAGAGACAAAAGAGCCCAAATGTAGCCCAAATATCAGCCAGATGTAGCCCAACTATAGCCCAATGACAGAATGTCCCAGAGTGTTCTAAAGAACAACTAGAACGCTAACAGTCTTACTTATGACAAAAGTATGGCACACCTGAAGTCATCTTGATTGGAATAAAGTGGTAACACTTAATACATTTAATTTGAAAAGGAACAAAATGAGGGGTTTCATTTTGCCATAGAAATTTTATATATATATATATTCACTGAAAAAACCATAGGTTACACACCAGTTATAGTTAGGAATTAGCATTTAAAAAACCTTTGAAATTCACTGAAAAAACCATAGGTTTCACACCAGTTATAGTTAGCTGGAAATTTTACTCGCATAAAACCATTGAAATTCCCACGTTATAGTTAGTTGGACTCACTATAACTTGCACGTCTGCAATGCACTGCGGATGACGTCACATATTACATCACTCATGCATATATTTAAATATTTAAACATTACTCGCTAATATATGTATTCACTAAGATACAATTAATAAGCCAGTTAACCAATCAATTTTTTTTTAAAAAACACTGAAAAATCCATAGGTTTCAGGCCTTATATAGTTAGGAATTAGCATTTAAAAAACCTTTGAAATTCACTGAAATAACCATAGGTTTCAGGCCTTATATAGTTAGGAATTAGCATTTAAAAAACCTTTGAAATTCACTGAAAAAACCATAGGTTTCAGGCCTTATATAGTTGGGAATCAGCATTTAAAAAAACCTTTGAAATTCACTGAAAAAACCATAGGTTTCAGGCCTTATATAGTTAGGAATTAGCATTTAAAAAAACCTTTGAAATTCACTGAAAAAACCATAGGTTTCAGGAGTTATATAGTTAGGAATTAGTTTTTAAAAAAACTTTGAAATTCACTCAAAAAATTATAAGTTTTAGTGGTGTTATAGTTAGCTGGATTTTTTACTCATACAAAACCAATGAAATTGCTCCTATATAGTTGTTCTAACTATATTTCGCGCACTCGCACTAGACTGCTGATGATGTCACATATTAGATCATTCATGACATGGTCAGTGACATCACTGATGACATCTCAAATGACATCGCTGATGACATCATCCACGTGACAATCACATACACCTTTTCATACACTATTACAATTTTTCATCACTGTTTGTAAAATACAGAGTATCATATTTAAATCCATTGTCACAGCAATACAAGTATCTAAAAATCCACTCAGTGATTCATAGATGTATACACACATCTAATCACTTACCTATGGATTCACTCATACATGCTGTCAATGAACAATAGAACACTGTCAAAAATACTAATACATCTATATCGACATTAAACAACAGCATGCATCCTATTCACATATAAAGTCATCCTACTCACTTATGCAAACAATGGATCATACTTACATATTTACTTAGCAAAACACTATACAAACACCACTTCTTCTATTCATTTAGATAGTAAGTCATACTTAGTGAATTATAAAATCATTATTACAAGTATACAGTTATCCATACAGTCACTCACACAATCCTTGTGTCTTATGTATACTTATTTATATACAACAACTGACACATACACTGCCTTTTATTTTTCTAGTTTGTTGGACCTGTACCTTTGAGAAATATATTTTCTCATCACCACACCCATAAAGAGATTCCCTCACCCAAACTGTTAGAACATGTAATTTTAACTTCATATATCTACTGAATCAACTATTCACACATATATGGACAGCCACACACCCCCCACCGAACCACACACACTTTCACACTCCCATACAAATACCCAGTTAACTAATCAATAACTAATATAGACTTTCACATAGCTAGTAACCATCTGTAGAATCAGTTTACACAACAACTGACAAAGTGATACAGATATTCACACAGTTTAGTCACTATCCACTATATTTAGTGAGACATTATAAATTGGTCAAGTAAACAGTCAATTACACTGCTACTAAATCCTCCATCCAAATATTTATTTATATATATCCACTCATTCTGCAATGTATATTGCTATATATATAATGCATATTTAAATAACGAAGCAAACCACATTCACTGGATGATGTCATCAGTGATGTCATCAGTGATGTCATTTGAGATGTCATCAGTGATGTCACTGACCATGTCATGAATGATCTAATATGTGACATCATCAGCAGTGGATTGCGGGTGCGCGAAATATAGTTAGTACAACTAACTATATAGGAGCAATTTCATTGGTTTTGTATGAGTAAAATGTCCAGCTAACTATAACACCACTAAAACGTATAGTTTTTTGAGTGAATTTCAAAGGTTTTTAAAAAACGAATTCCTAACTATATAACTCCGGAAACCTATGGTTTTTTCAGTGAATTTCAAAGGTTTTTTTAAATGCTAATTCCTAACTATATAAGGCCTGAAACCTATGGTTTTTTCAGTGAATATATATATATATATATATATATATAAATATATATATATATGCCAAAACAAGTGATGCAGCACTCTTGGATGGATTTTAAGCTTGTTTATTTAAGCGTCTCTCACCCCTCCAACACGTTTCAGCCTGACTCGGCTTTTCTCACGGTCTGTAAGTCTTTCTTTACTTTCTCTATATATACTCTCCCATCTCTGCCTTTAAGTGGCATTATGGGATATGTAGTTATAAACATTTATTCAACAAACTTTATGCAAAACAGAAAGACATTAGCACTTTATGTCTGTTATTCTACGTTATTTACAATATTTTATGAGCATTGTTCTTAACACTGGCTATTTTCACTTATATATGTCTTCAATAGAGCAATGTATTCAGGTTTAGTGCCCAAGTTTACATTTTTACTTTTTCGCTATTATTGTTTGCTTTTTTATGGGTATAGTACCCCACTCTGTTAAGATTATTGTCAAGCGCCTTGAGACCCTCCGGGTAAGTAGTGCGCTCTATAAATGTCTTTGACTGATTGATTGACTGAAGTCTCTGAAATATATGCTGAAGGTTCAAAGATGTACATAAAGTTCTTCGTCATTATTTATACCTCCTAGCTGTTTAGTTCTGAATCTTATAATTAGGCGAGACTCCATCTGACGCAGCTTTTTGCACGATCTCCCCCTCGGTCTCCTATGGGTATCATTTTGATTCCATAAAAGCACATCCCTCTCCAATCTCCATTTTGGCAGGTTTTCAGATGTTTCGCTGTGGCATATAGCAGTGTTAAGAACAATGCTCATAAAATATTGTAAATAATGTAGAATAACAGACATAAAGCACTAATGTCTTTCTGTTATGCATAAAGTTAGTTGAATAAATGTTCATAACTACATATCCCGTAATGCGACTTAAAGGCAACGATGGGAGAGTATATATAGAGAAAGTAAAGAAAGACTTACTGACCGTGAGAAAAGCTGAGTCAGGCTGAAACGCGTTGGTGGGGTGAGAGACGCTTAAGTAAACAAGTTTAAAATCCATCCAAGAATTCTGCATCCCTTGTTTTGTTAAAATTATTTGTGGCCAGGATCCGGCCACCATTGCAGAGCACCCGCTGCTGAGCGCTCTCGGAGCACAAGGATCACATTGTGGACATATATATATATATTATATATATTCACTGAAAAAAACATAGGTTTCAGGCCTTATATAGTTAGGAATTAGCATTTAAAAAACCTTTAAAATTCACTCAAAAAACTATAAGTTTTAAGGTGCTATAGTTATCTGGACATTTCACTCATACAAAACCATTGAAACTGCTCCTATATAGTTAGTTGTACTAACTATATTTTGCGCACCCGCAATCCACTGCTGATGATGTCACATATTACATCATTCATGACATGGTCAGTGACATCACTGATGACATCTCAAATGACCTCACTGATGACATCACTGAAGACATCATCCAGTGAATGTGGTTTGCTTCGTTATTTAAATATGCATTATATATATAGCAATTTGCATTGAAGAATGAGTGGATATATAAGAATAAATATTTGGATGGAGGATTTAGTAGCAGTGTAATTGACTGTTTACTTGACCAATTTATAGTGTCTCACTAAATATAGTGGATAGTGACTAAACTGTTTGAATATCTGTATCATTTTGTCAGTTGTTGTGTAAACTGGTTCTCCAGTTGGTTACTAGCTATGTGAAAGTCTGTATTAGTTATTGATTAGTTAACTGAGTATTTGTATGGGAGAGTGAATGTGTGTGTGGTTCGGTGGGGGGTGTGTGACTTCTCAAAGATGTGTGAATAGTTGATTCACTAGATATATGAAGTTAAAACTACATGTTCTAACAGTTGTTTGGGTGCGCACATATCTTTATGGGTGTGGTGATGAGCAAATATATTTCTGAATGGTACATGCCCAACAAACTAGAAAAATAAAAGGCAGTGTATGTGTCAGTTGTTGTATATTAATAAGTATACATAAGACTCAATGATTGTGTGAGTGGCTGTATGGATAACTTTATACTTGCAATAATGATTTTATAATTCACTAAGTATGACTTACTATCTAAATGAATAGATGAAATTGTGTTTGTTTAAGTGTGTAGCTAAGTAAATATGCAAGTATGATCCATTGTTTGCATAAGTGAGTAGGATGACTTTATATGTGAATAGGATGTGTGCTGGTGTGTAATGTCCATTTAGGTGTATAAGTATTTTTGATATTGTTCTATTGTTCATTGACAGCATGTATGAGTGAATCTACAGGTAAGTGATTAGATGTGTGTATACATCTAAAATCACTGAGTGGTTTTTAGATACTTGTAGTGCTGTAACAATGGATTCAAATATGATACTCTTTATTTTACAAAGAGTGATGAAAGATTTTACTAGTGTATGAAAAGGTGTATGTGATTGTCACGTGGATGATGTCATCAGTGATGTCATCAGTGATGTCATTTGAGATGTCATCAGTGATGTCACTGACCATGTCATGAATGATGTAATATGTGACATCATCAGCAGTGGATTGCGGGTGCACGAAATATAGTTAGTACAACTAACTATATAGGAGCAGTTTCAATGGTTTTGTATGAGTGAAATGTCCAGCTAACTATAACACCCCTAAAACCTATAGTTTTTTGAGTGAATTTTAAAGGTTTTTTAAATGCTGATTCCTAACTATATAAGGCCTGAAACCTATTTTTTTTCAGTGAATTTCAAAGGCTTTTTAAATGTCAATTCCTAACTATATAAGGCCTGAAACCTATGGTTTTTTCAGTGAATTTGCAAGGTTTTTTAAATGCTAATTCCTAACTATATAAGGACTGAAACCTATGTTTTTTTCAGTGAATTTCAAAGGTTTTTTTAATGCTAATTCCTAACTATATAAGACCTGAAAGCCCACCAGGAATCTCCAGTATGCGCCAGGGGACTGCATTGCAGAGAGGTGTAATGAAGCCACGCCCCTTTTTACACCTCTCTGCAACGCAGCCCCCGTGCATGTTAGAAGAGGGGGAACTAATTCCCCTTGCATACTGGGGGCCCCTGGGGGCCAACTAGCCCACCCTGAACCTCCAGTATGCGCCAGGGGGCTGCATTGCAGAGGTGTAATGAGGCTATGCCCCTTGTTACACCTCTCTGCAACGCAGCCCCCTGGCGCGTTTGCAGAGGGGAAACTAATTCCCCTTGCATACTGGGGGCCCCTGTGGGCCAACTAGCCCACCTTGAACCTCCAGTATGCGCCAGGGGGCTGCATTGCAGAGCTGTAATGAGGCTTTGCCCCTTGTTACACCTCTCTGCAACTCAGCCCCCTGGCGGGTTTGCAGAGGGGGAACTAATTCCCCTTGCATACTGGGGGTCCCTGGGGGCCAACTAGCCCACCAGGAGCCTCCAGTATGCGCCAGGGGGCTGCATTGCAGAGGGGTGTAATGAGGCCACACCCTTTTTTACACCTCTCTGCAACACAGCCCCCGTGCATGTTTGAAGAGGGGGAACTATCTCCCCTTGCATACTGGGGGTCCCTGGGGGCCAACTAGCCCACCTGGAACCTGGAACCACCTCTCCTTCAGAAAACAACTAAAAACTTGGATATTCGATAAGTAAAGCACCCCCCTCCCTCAAGCGCCTTGAGACCCTCTGGGTGAGTAGTGCGCTATACAAATGTTAAACTTGAACTTGAACTTGAACTTGAACCTCCAGTATGCGCCAGGGGGCTGCATTGCACAGAGGTGTAATGAGGCTATGCCTCTTTTTACACCTCTCTGCAACGCAGGCCACTGGCGCGTTTGCAGAGGGGGTACTAATTCCCCTTGCATACTGGGGGGCCCTGGATCATATCTGCCCAAACGCCGAAATTCCGAACGATTGAAAATGAATTTTCTTCAGAAACATTTGGATTTGGATTATCATGTCCTATACTTTGGAATTTTTGAAAGACTGACTTTGAGGATGCTATAAATTACTCAAGTCTGCCCGAATTGTGTGGGTAAAATTGATACCTAGTCACTTTGAATAAGAATGTACTTACGTCTCGTCTAACATTTGGAAGAAATATCTAGTTATATGACAACAGGATACCGACATAACTTGAAGGAAAAAAGAACGCCCTGAAGAAGTTCTATTGTACAGAACGAAACGCGTCAGCTGGCTGTGGTACATAAACTTAAGGAAAATAAAAGCATTTGAATATACACCAAGATTCAGCGCTTCAATAAGTACTCTAAGTGATATGATTTGATTGGACTTATTGTGCAAGTGGCGCTGTGCCAAACTTTGGAATATTCTCCACTACTCTCTACTACTTACTCTCTACTACTCCACTACTCTCTAATACTCACTCTCTACTACTCATTCTCTACTACTCTACTACTCTCTACTACTCTCTCTCTACTACTCACTCCATACTACTCACTATCTACTACTCTCTACTACTCACTCTCTACTACTCTCTACTCTCTACTACTCACTCTCTACTACTCTCTCTCTACTACTCACTCTTTACTACTCACTATCTACTACTCTCTACTACTCACTCTTTACTTCTCACTCTCTACTACTCTCTACTACTCAAACTCTACTACTCTCTCTCTACTACTCTCTACTACTCACTCTCTACTACTCACTATCTACTACTCTCTACTACTCACTCTCTACTACTCACTCTCTACTACTCTCTCTCTACTACTCTCTACTGCTCACTCTACTACTCACTCTCTACTACTCTCTACTATTCTCTCTCTCTGCTACTCACTCTCTACTACTCACTCTTTACTACTCTCTACTACTCACTTTCTCCTGCTCTCTACTACTCACTCTGCTACTTACTCTCTACTACTCTCTACTACTCACTCTCTACTACTCACTCTCTACTGCTCTCTACTACTCACTCTACTATTCACTCTACTACTCTCTACTACTCACTCTCTGCTACTCTCTCTACTGCTCTCTGCTACTCTCTACTACTCACTCTCTACTCTATTACCCACTCTCTTCTCTCTACATCTCTCTACTTCTCTCTCTACTAGTCTCTACCTCTCTACCTCTCTACCTCTACCTCTCTACCTCTACACCTCTACCTCTCTACCTCTCTCTACATGCACACATATACACATATATATATATGCATATATATGCATATGCATTTATGTATGTGTATATATATATACATACATATATAAACATATATAATCTGCATATCTATATAAATACAAATATGAATGCATGCATACATATACATATATGCATACATATGCATGTTATTTACATGAAAGCTTTAAAAACACTAATAAAAGCAAAGCTAAAAAGCCACCTCATTACAAACAGAATGGCTTAAACTTAAACGAGGGCGAGATCTATTGCATTTTCAAAGCTTGTTTACTTTGGTTCCATCAAGAAGGCATTCAGATGTGTCACACATTTGCCATAAATTCCGAATGTTAGCACTCTAGTTGCTCATTAGATCACTGTAGTAAAGCTACTGCTCACCAGGGAAGTCTGCTGCTAATCATACTTTCTATGGCAAAATGAACCCCCTCATTTTGTTCCTTTTTAAATTAAATGTTTTCAGACTTACCACTTCATTCCAATCAAGATGGCTTCTGGTGTGCCATACTTTTGTCATAAGTAAGACTGTTAGCGCTCTAGTTGTTCTTTAGAACACTCTGGGACATTCTGTCATTGGGCTATACTTGGGCTACATCTGGGTGATATTTGGGCTACATTTGGGCTCTTTTGTCTCTGGTGGCCATCTTGGGAGACTGCATGTCAGACTTTTTTAATGAAATCGAAGAGGATTGGGGAAGTCACTCAAAATGTGCCCTAATTTTTCTTTCTGCAGCACTAATCATACTTTCTATGGCAAAATATCCTCCTCATTTTGTTCCTTTTTAAATTAAATGTTTTAAGAGTTACCACTTTATTCCAATCAAGATGGCTTCAGGTGTGCCATACCTTTGTAATACGTAGGACTGTTAGTGCTCTAGTTGTTCTTTAGAACACTCTAGGAGGCTGCAGTAGAACACAAAGGAATCAACTGACAGTCTCTGTCCTTGTTGGATGTACATTTTTTACTGAGAATGTCAGACTTCATGCTCACATGACTGAGAAAGATAATGTGAATTTACAGAAAATATGCTTTCAGTTTAGCTTATAGATCCCCTTCCAAACCACTGTGGGAAAAGCATGAGATAATAGTTTTCTTTCAAACATGATTCATGCTATCCCAGCAGAAGGCTTTTTCACATGGTAAAATCACCTTAGAACACACCACAATTCCTAAAATGAGTATGGTACCATCAACAAATGATTTATAATGTAACTAAAGTCCTAAAACCCTCTATTAACTACAATGCTTTTTAATGAGGTGCTATCATGTATATTGGTCCCAAGATGGCTGCCAACACTTCTTGGATGAAGTGCTGACAGCCAATCAGATCTCACGATGAGATGTGTGGTTAGGCTCCGCCCAGATATATATATTTCTTTAAGTTAATTTTCATAAAAACCACTGGAGCAATTTTCACCAAATATAGCAAAGGCACTTCTGCGTACCAGTCCCTACAATTTTGCAAAGTTTGGTGTAATTCCGTTCAGCGGTTTGGGCTGTAGCCTTGTCAGAACGTTCTATGGAAATTAACATGGGGAAAACACGTTTTGGGACCCCCCTTTTTTCTCAGCCCCCACTTCACGAATCTCCCCGAAACTTTCAGGGAAGGAGCGCAGCGGAGCTGGCCGAAATTTTGGAAAATTACACGCAAATTCCTCAACCGGCGCCAAAGTTATTCTCAATGGAATGTTGCGGATTTCCTATGGTAGCTAGGTCCTAACTATATATACCTACTGGCTCTCGCCAGTAGGTAATACATATATATATATATATATATATATATAGTAAAATAACTTATTTTGGCAGTGAGTATAGACAATTATGATTTATTTTATTTTTCTGACTCGTTATCATGTATGGAGACCATTAGGGTTATTTACTCCCCTTTCTTTTAGGAACCCTGTGGAATTTGAATGTTCATTATTCCTACACATATCAATCTAATTATGATATTTATTGACCTACCATTCCCACATCCTTTCCTTTTTATCTTGCATGTACTGATGGTGGTAACTCTAGTGGTAGGGGCCCACCTGATTTTTGGTTTCTCTGTACTGAGTTACTGAAGTCTTGTTCAAATGCACCCGTGTTTTTTAGGCATGAGCACTTACCAAGATCACCATGGTGTAATCTGAAATTGTGTCAATACCGCTGCTAGCCCATTAGTTTTTGGTCTGTGGAATTTTTGTACTTACAGATTGCATGTCACTGGAAACATTTATTTTCCTTCTCTTCTCTCCTGTACCCTTCTATCTTTTCTCACCTTGTTTCTCTCACTACTTATAGTCAGACAGCATGTTGCTATTTTACTTTCTACACATATATATTGTTACAGTCTTGATAAAGTCATATCAATTAACACATGATGGCTGTTCCTCATCTAACCGCCTGATTGCGATGCGACCAAACACTGTTTGGTTGGATACTACCTTTTCTCTATGGAAGTTTGTGTTATGTCTGTGCACCCGCAGTAACACAAGCTCCGATAGGGAAATGACCCTGTGGCAGGCACCCCACGGTGCCTTACAACAGTGCATGGGTTTATAAAAGGGGTTCCCTGGGTACCCCCTTGGCCACCAACCGAAGGCCGCAGGGTGAAGGATCCCTGCTAGGGGCCTCCAAAATCCCTCTCTGACAGCTTTTCCGTGTTGGAAAGGCCGGCACGGAAAGGCTGTTGGAAACCGACATTGTAATCCCGATGGCATCCATAGGGAATTACGTTGTAATTCCTACCGTCCAGAATACTCTGAGAGCTGGTTGGAACCACGCTGGATTGACCGATCGGTTTACACTCTGACTGCTGACATCATAATAGGGCGGTTGGACCGCAAACTGACCGTGTCGGTCGGAAAGCTTCTGACCGTGTCGGTCAGCTTCCGACCAGTGGTCGAAGGCAATTCCGACCGACATCGTAATCACGTCCTTAGTGTCTGTTTGTGTTTTTTTTTTCGGCTTGTGCTCCTGTTACTTACTTGGCCACACTTTGTGGTTATTCTGTTGGTGTGATCCACAATTGATCAACCCTTATTTTGCATATATTTGTACATTTGTACTCTAAACTGGATGATTGCCTTTTGGAAATCTTACTCTACGTACAATGGACTGAAGTTGGTTAAGGTGACAAGCCAATGATAAAGGCTACATGCCTGATTGTTTATCATTTAAAGTTATGAAAAAGGCAGTAGTGTGTCAAGACCAGGTCTCTTTTTCTCTTGACAGCACAGGAGCAGAACAACGCTAATTCTCCATGCACCTCTCAGTACATCCCTGCTAGGTTTTAGTAATCCTTTACAGGTAAGTACTAAGAGGGGAAAAGGGGATTGGGACAGAGAAGAGACAGCACGGTGGCACTCTGCGTGTTCAGTCACGTCTTCTTCTTTCTTCTTACAGTGCTGCAAACATGTGCATTACTAAATACCAATTCTATATTTGAACTTACTGTATATCTTTCTAAAACAGATAACTTATCTTACCAGAATAACCAGTGGTGCTCAACCTCTCTTCTTCTACTTATCTTGTAATGTTGTGTGTGTTTATTTAATGAGAAGATGTCTTACTCAGCTCTCTTTTTTACAGGACCAGACCTGACTTTCGTTTACTGTGGCCCTTGGTACACGCAAGAAGAAAACATTGTTAAGTTACCATGCGTTTATTACTTCAGGAGGTAAGTGAAATACGTTTTTCTCTCAATCTAGACTTACTTGGAATGAGCTGTAGTATTCACATATTTATCGAGAATGAATTTTGTAACCCAATTCATTACTGCCTGTACTTCAAATTAGTTGATAGGAAAAGATTAGATATTAGACTCTGAGAGAAACTCTCTAAAAACCTTGGTTATGTTTCCTCTACGTAGTGCCTCTAACTATGGTTATTTGCTGCGTATTGAATAGTCACACCTGCAATCACCAGGACTCCCCAAAAACTTTATGATATTCTTTTATTATCGCGCCTCAACTCCCAGTAATTCCTGATGCGGAGCGAAGGGTTAAATCTGTTTGTGCCAAAACGAGAAACACCTCAGGCAGGAACAGTATTCACCAGACATGCGCAATTCCTGAAAACTGTTCTATTTCTGGGCATGCGCTAACAGAAATCACTGACCTGAACTCTGGAAAGGGATTCAGAACTGCCGGAACTAACCCTGACTCTTCCCAAATTAACTACCCTGACTAACTCATTCGTCGCCCCAGGTAAGCTGCTGCACGGTGAAATCTTCAGTGAAGTGTGCCTTAGAACGTTGGTGCACGCTTCACCAGAACGTAGAAATGTAGAGGAGACTAGACCGCTGAACAGAAGACACGCTGGCAACCATATTGGAGGTCCAGCGCCGCCAGCATGCGCTCCAACTAAGGGCACAGTGGGTTCTAGAACTTGGCTGGTGATTCTGAGGGGTAGAGACAATAGCCAAAGTAGGGTCACGTGGAGGAAACCTCCAGTGAACCCTGACAAAGTTTAACATATTGATTGGGAAAGCATATGATATGGTCAAGAGGCAATTAAGGGTGGATTATTAATATTCTGAATTCACGTTGACAGGCAGTTTTTTTGTTAAATGAAATTTCATAGATTACCTTAGTAGGCAAGGGTTTTGTTTCTTATTACAACCTCTTATAATCCGAGTGTAGAGACAATGTGTACTGTCAGAATCCCTGTTTGCCCGATAGGAGAGATGGTATTTTGCTTTGTCAACTGTAATTTTGTACACTATGTATTTTTATGACTGTATGCCCAACGGTTGCCTTGTAGGAAGGCTTACCCTCGGTGCAGGTGCTCTCACTTGGTTATGGTGATACATCAATTATAGCATCTACAGGCCTAATTGCTTTACTAGTAAAAACTACTTTTGTTGCAATAGATCTGATCTGTTTATTATGAAAAAATGATGATAAATGCATTAGGCCTAAGATATTGATTGTGAAAAGAGTTTAATAAAATCAATAGGCATTTAAAGGTGGGATATTATTGATCTGTACTAAAGCCTACAGATATGTATTGTGTTCTATGAAAAGTCATGGGTTACATTCATAGGGAATGATTTTGGTGTTGGTTACTGCCTCTGACAAACCCTAGGTGGAGATGATTTATACTATATTAATGCTTGCTAGTATCTCTTCTTAGCTGTCTGCCAGGACCTTTTAATAGAAAATCATTAAATAATACCTGCATCCTTATATATAAATATATATTTATATGAATAAAACTGGGTTTTTGTGTCAGTTCTGTTCTGGCACTGCTCTGTCTGAGTGTAATTTAAATTCTGCTTCTATCCATAACAGCGCACTGCATGGGTAATGGTTCAGTCCACAAAACTCATTGGCTCTCTTATCCTTTGAATGACAACATTTCCTGATCACATCTGTACATCTAGCTGAAAATGAGTACACTTCAGTGTCAGGACTGGCTGGACAGACCTTCAATTTTAAATGTTCTCATTTTAAAGTTCCTCCTTCATTTCTTTGATTCTCCTCTTTCTATTTTATTAGTCTTAAGAGGATACATTAGCTTTTCAGACAATGTTACAGAGTAGCTTGCTTGACGCTCATTTCATCTTCAGTGTGCTACATCCCATGTGGCTGCTTCCTCCATATGAGGAGACCATTATGGAATGAGGGTGTGCATAATGTATCCTTGTTGGAATTGGGGGTTGCCCAAGTCTAAAAGGGGGTAGCATGGCATCAAGCGGGCAGGCCAAACTTGGAGGACATGTGAAGCACTCACGCAGTACCCTCAGTCAACACACCAGGCACAGCACAAAAGAGGCAGGACACCAATCTGAGTTGGAAAATTAAGCAGTTTAGTATCTCCAACCTGCAAGGCAAAAGTGCATTAACAGTGTCATCATAACATGGCGCCAACTGGCACCAGAGCCAAGTATTTCAGTGGGGGATTATTTACATGGGACAAAAAGGGTTTAGTCCATAGTCCATAGTGTCTAGCTGAAATATAAACAGGTTAGCATTTGGCACGTAACATCAGTGACACCTATATAAGGGAAAAATGCACTTGGCGTATTCGCCCATTAAACATGCAATCAAACATTAGGGATAAGAACCCAAAATAGCTGGCATTGGCGACTCCTGCAAAAAGAATAGGAATCACCTGGCATTAACATTAGGCAGGAACACCTGTAATAAGACATCAGGTTTCTTCCCCCCTCCACCTAGGGAACTATGCGTCAGGCAGGGCCAACTCAGGCCTTCATCCTTGGTAGCGGCTGTAATTACAGCAGACAGCATCCTGCATAACCCCTGTAAGAAAAGACATCGTGGCATACCAGCACATTTAATAACAGACAGGAGCACCTGTAACGAATCAGTTCAACAGCTCATAAATCTGGGGCATAGACAGGGGCCTGAGATAACTCGACAGGCCAGCTTAGTGGCACCCTTGCAGTAAAAGAGAACACCCAGTTTTACTCCACCCTCCACCTGCGGATATAGAACAACAGGCAGGCAGTGCGTTGGCAACACCTCTTCCCGGGTCACCTTAGAGGAGACAATATCCCCAGGGCATCGAACCTAAGGCCTACCAACCTCAACATGGGGTAGATCCTCCTCAGGGCATAAACGTATAGATTGAAGGTTAAGCCTATCCTCTAGGGACCCTATGCACCACAGGTAACAGGCAACTACTAGGCATCACTGTCAATTAACTCTTCAGATGACTGCCCACTCCAGGGTCCACCTATACGGCCCCAACTGGAAGCACTACAATCTCGTGCCCTATCACAAGGTGTCTTAAATGTACCAGTCATGGGTGGGGGCGAGCACCGACCCTGTGCCCCGTTGCCCTCTCCACCCTCTTTATATGCCCCACTCACCGGCTGCTCCTGGGTTCTGGCTCCGGGCTCCAACCACACTGCTGGCCCCTTTGTAAGGGGGGGGGCGATCCGGAGGCTCCACGCGGCCTTCTCCCAGGCCCCTCTTATCTAGTGGGGACCCGGGCTGCTAGGCGGAGGGGACAGGCACCGACAATGTGCCTCGAGGCCCCCCTGGCGTAGCGCACTCAAAGGGAACTTCTCTCCCCTCTCCACGTCAGCTGGCGGCAGACACGGGGAACAGGCGGGGCTCTTCCTCTGCTTCCCCGGGTTCCTCCTCTCTCACGAGGACCCGGGACTTCAAAGTGGCCTTCGTGAGGCTGCCGGCTCCTTTGGGGGCGGGGGCCTAGTGCAAGGGAGGCTCCCGCCCAGCTCCTTCACAATTGCGGGGCTCCTCTCTTCACGAGGACACCGGCGCTCTTCCTCTTTCCGGCCCGGGGCACTCACCGACGGGGTGGCCTCCCGCTCCGGTCTTCAGCAATGGCTGGCTGCTGAGGAGGCGGACCAGGCACCGATCCTGTGCCTCGAGGCCCCCTCTCTTCACTTACGGCGGCCTCTCTCTAGCTGCCGATTCAATCGGGACTCCCTCTTCACCACGGGAGTCCCGAAACACCTCCGTTAGCTTCGCCCGGGTTCCCTCGGCCTCCCGGGAACCCGGGGCTTCTCGGCAGCTTCCGCGGGCTTCTTCCTGCTGCCTGTCTGGGCAGCCAATCCGTGCGCGGCAAGGACGGGGGCGCGGCCAATGACGCGGCCGGGCGCCCCGGTCATGTGACGCGGGCCCGGACGGCTTTAGGGCCCAGCGCGGCCTCCACCTCACATCGGCGGCCCTCTCCTGGCACCGGGGGTCGCCGCGACGATGTGCCACACAGCGGGGGAAGGACTCCTCGCAGTGCCGGGCTGCGGCGGTGATAAGGGGTAGGCTCCCTTTATTTAATTATTTATATGGCGGACAGCGCCAAACCGAGGGTAGGCTCCTCACACTCGATCCTCCTCACAGCGCCCTCAGGCCACAGCGCGATTCTCCTCAGCAGATGTCGCTATTTACAGCGCACTGCTCCTCCCTCTTAGCCCAACAGAATAGAGGCAGTTCAGGGCTTCTAGGGACACGCAGCTCCTCACAGTCCTTCTCTAGCGCTTCCAAATTATAGCGTTTCCCAGGCAGGACAGTTCAGGTCAGGGCAGCAACAGTCTTGGAGTTTACAGCGCTTAGGTAGGCAAACCAGGGCTTCCAAGTAGGCTCCTCACGGAGGGGGGGCGAACAGTTCCACAGCCAGCCCCAGGGGCACACTCCTCACCTCCTGGAGGGTTCAAGCCCACAGCATTCCTCCTCTTCTGGGTACCTTTTTCCCTCAGCGCTGGCGTAGTCCAAGGTCCCACAGCGTCAGGGACCTATGAAGAGTCCTCCTTTGTCAGGGGCCCATGGGGACAGCAGCGGGGGGGGTTTATAGGGGTGCAGGGCCCAGCTCACAGGTCCATGTGGCGGTAGCACCTCACAGCAGGTCCCCCTCCCTTCCTTGTCCCAGCGCTGACTGACTCTCTGGTGACACTTCACCCTATTTATACCCTCCTCCCAGGCAGTGCCAGGACCTTCTAGAATGTTGGCACATCTAGCCTAAACTGGTTCTAGGGGAGGGGGTGAGCACCCTGGGTGCCAGGCTTTCCCTCCAAAACTAAGGGTAGCTGGGTAATATTATCTAGACCGCTGACCTATGTCAGTCCAGTGGCAAAACCCATGGCCATGGCATCCATTTTAAAAACAATACATTTCAGTCAGGTACATTTCCAAAATGGGGGTGCAGTTTTAAAATGGGGGATTTTACAAGTGCTCACATTATGTCAGGTAATTACATTTTCACAAGGTGTCTCACACCACTCATGGCCTATACAGGTTTAATCCCATGGGGGAGACATTCAAGTTAGGGGGTCAAAAGCGAAAAATTTTGGGGGGAAAAGGCCAAGTCCAACACGACTCCCCCCCAGCCAAAAGCCAGGGTAGACATATCAATGCCTTGATGGGCTTCCCTGCTTGGGGCGGAAAAAGGTGGACGCAGGCCTGCAACTACAGGAGCACCTGCAGTCTCTCCTCCACTCTGGAACCCAATGGTTCTTTTTCGCATCCCTCCTTTCACCAACATCACCACCCCACTGGTGTTCCCTAGTGGGATGTCTCTCCTTCCTAGAGTGGGAGGCTCTAGCCTCAGGCTTGTAATTCCCTTGGACCACTCTCTTCTCTCCAAACTGCCACTGGTCCACCCATCTGGGGTCTACACCCTCAGACTGACCAGCCCTTAGGGGCGAGGCTCTCCTCCCCCTACTTCTCCTCCTAGGGTTCCTCCAT
This sequence comes from Lissotriton helveticus, assembly GCF_964261635.1. Lineage (NCBI taxonomy): Eukaryota > Metazoa > Chordata > Amphibia > Caudata > Salamandridae > Lissotriton > Lissotriton helveticus. Next base: position 1,473,933,251 of record NC_136067.1, read on the forward strand.
CTCCTACGCTGGGGGACACCCTCACACAACTCTCTCCCCAACCTGGAGCCGAAACCCACAGGCTGAACCGGTGACAGGGGCGAGTCCTCCCTCTCCCTGCACCCCCTCCCAGAGTCCCGCACCCTCCTAACTGGAGTAGTACCCCTGGGAGTCACTTCCGGGGGGACCCTGGTTACAGAGGTCCCTCCCACCAGGGCAGGCAAACCCTGTCCCTGGCCACCCAACCCAGGATCTGCGCCCTGTGGCTGAGCTGGTGACAGAGAAGAGACCTTCCTCCCTCTGCACCCCCTCCCAGAGTTCCGCACCCTCCCACTGGGAGTAGTACCCCTAGGAGTCAAATTGGTAGGGACCTGAATTACAGGTACCCCACCCTCCAGGTCAGGCAACCCCTTAACCTGGAACCCCAGTCCAGGATCTAAACCCTGTGACTGGTCAAACCCCCGAACCACTGGAGCTCCAATTAATGATGCTCCGGGTCCTCCTGACATGAGGGGATCCTTTCCACGAGAAGGCACACCGGGACAGCCTAGACTCCCAACCTGGGGTTCCCTAAAAGAACTCTCCAGTCCCTGTGACTGCAGTTGGGGCATCTCGGGACACCTCCCCGTCTCACTCCCTCCTTTAGATGGGATGTGAGGCCCTACAACCCGCCCACTATCCTGGGACCTAGCTGGGCTTCTCACCTCTCCCGCCACGCTGGGTCGGAAGATCCCTGCACCTCTCCTTTCTGGATCACTCCCCAATGTCTTCCCAGACGCTCTGGCACTTACCCAGAGGTCTGCCTCCCGTGCAAGTTCCCTGGGGTCTGAGAACCCGCACTGCAACAGATGGTGACGCAGTCTTGGGAAACAACTCCTCAGCATGTGCTCCCGGATAACGGCATGGCACAGCCCTTCCCAATCCTCCACTGCTCTCCTCACCACCCAATCCTCCAGTACAGTCCAACACTCCTCCTCAAACTCTCCCCAGGACTGATGGGACAGCTTTCCCCTGCCCCTAAACACTAACCCGTCCTCCTCTTCCGGGGAATCAGGCACAGTCTCTTGGGCTTCGGGAGTGGGACTCCTTGCACTGGACCTACACTCGCTGCCACCACTGGATCCCACCCTCTTCGGTGAATCCAGACTCCTAAAACCACTCTCAGGGGACAACCTACCCACCTGAGCTGATCTCTCTCTGGCGAAGGCCCTCTCCGCCTCCGCCATCCTCTCCAGCGCTAGGACTTTTTCAGTCTCTAGTCGCTGCTCTTCTACCCTCAGCTGCGCTAAGCCCTCGGCATGCCTGAGCTTTGCCAGCGCCAGCTGATACTCCCTCTCTTCTCTCCTATCTACCCACTCTTCTGGGGACAGGGAAAGGGATGGGGCAGTGCCCCCGGGACTGGACCCAGTGCGAGACTCCCTATCTCCGGTGTCCTCCACAGCTACTGGCGTCTCTGCCCTGCTAGACTCTTCCTCCTCCTCATCGGAGCAACTACCTCCCAGGGTTCTGGATGGGGAGCCCTCTCTCTGGTCTCTAACCCACTGACCCTTCAAAACTTCGGGGGGGTAGTCAGACAAGTCCCCATTAATCTCTAAGGGCTCTCCCCTCTTGAGGGCCTCATAGAGAAACAAATTCCTCCTAATGTTCCCTACTGGGGGTATCCCTCTCTCCAGGAGGAAGTCTATCACCTCCTGTTCGGTGTACTCCATCAGTTCCACTTCCTGGTAAATCAACCCCATCGTGGCGAGGTACACCCGGGACACACCCTCCCAGTGGAACAAGGGGACAGTTCAGACACTTTCAGGAGGAAGCAACAATAATCCCCACAACAAGGCTCGGATTACCTCCAAAGCTCTATTTGCAGTGTAACCCGTGGCCGCTGTGGTACTGCGCAAACACAAGTCCTATCCCACCGCTCTGCCACCAAATGTTGGAATTGGGGGTTGCCCAAGTCTCAAAGGGGGTAGCATGGCATCAAGCGGGCAGGCCAAACTTGGAGGACATGTGAAGCACTCACGCAGTACCCTCAGTCAACACACCAGGCACAGCACAAAAGAGGCAGGACACCAATCTGAGTTGGAAAATTAAGCAGTTTAGTATCTCCAACCTGCAAGGCAAAAGTGCATTAACAGTGTCATCATAACATGGCGCCAACTGGCACCAGAGCCAAGTATTTCAGTGGGGGATTATTTACATGGGACAAAAAGGGTTTAGTCCATAGTCCATAGTGTCTAGCTGAAATATAAACAGGTTAGCATTTGGCACGTAACATCAGTGACACCTATATAAGGGAAAAATGCACTTGGCGTATTCGCCCATTAAACATGCAATCAAACATTAGGGATAAGAACCCAAAATAGCTGGCATTGGCGACTCCTGCAAAAAGAATAGGAATCACCTGGCATTAACATTAGGCAGGAACACCTGTAATAAGACATCAGGTTTCTTCCCCCCTCCACCTAGGGAACTATGCGTCAGGCAGGGCCAACTCAGGCCTTCATCCTTGGTAGCGGCTGTAATTACAGCAGACAGCATCCTGCATAACCCCTGTAAGAAAAGACATCGTGGCATACCAGCACATTTAATAACAGACAGGAGCACCTGTAACGAATCAGTTCAACAGCTCATAAATCTGGGGCATAGACAGGGGCCTGAGATAACTCGACAGGCCAGCTTAGTGGCACCCTTGCAGTAAAAGAGAACACCCAGTTTTACTCCACCCTCCACCTGCGGATATAGAACAACAGGCAGGCAGTGCGTTGGCAACACCTCTTCCCGGGTCACCTTAGAGGAGACAATATCCCCAGGGCATCGAACCTAAGGCCTACCAACCTCAACATGGGGTAGATCCTCCTCAGGGCATAAACGTATAGATTGAAGGTTAAGCCTATCCTCTAGGGACCCTATGCACCACAGGTAACAGGCAACTACTAGGCATCACTGTCAATTCACTCTTCAGATGACTGCCCACTCCAGGGTCCACCTATACGGCCCCAACTGGAAGCACTACAATCTCGTGCCCTATCACAAGGTGTCTTAAATGTACCAGTCATGGGTGGGGGCGAGCACCGACCCTGTGCCCCGTTGCCCTCTCCACCCTCTTTATATGCCCCACTCACCGGCTGCTCCTGGGTTCTGGCTCCGGGCTCCAACCACACTGCTGGCCCCTTTGTAAGGGGGGGGGGCGATCCGGAGGCTCCACGCGGCCTTCTCCCAGGCCCCTCTTATCTAGTGGGGACCCGGGCTGCTAGGCGGAGGGGACAGGCACCGACAATGTGCCTCGAGGCCCCCCTGGCGTAGCGCACTCAAAGGGAACTTCTCTCCCCTCTCCACGTCAGCTGGCGGCAGACACGGGGAACAGGCGGGGCTCTTCCTCTGCTTCCCCGGGTTCCTCCTCTCTCACGAGGACCCGGGACTTCAAAGTGGTCTTCGTGAGGCTGCCGGCTCCTTTGGGGGCGGGGGCCTAGTGCAAGGGAGGCTCCCGCCCAGCTCCTTCACAATTGCGGGGCTCCTCTCTTCACGAGGACACCGGCGCTCTTCCTCTTTCCGGCCCGGGGCACTCACCGACGGGGTGGCCTCCCGCTCCGGTCTTCAGCAATGGCTGGCTGCTGAGGAGGCGGACCAGGCACCGATCCTGTGCCTCGAGGCCCCCTCTCTTCACTTACGGCGGCCTCTCTCTAGCTGCCGATTCAATCGGGACTCCCTCTTCACCACGGGAGTCCCGAAACACCTCCGTTAGCTTCGCCCGGGTTCCCTCGGCCTCCCGGGAACCCGGGGCTTCTCGGCAGCTTCCGCGGGCTTCTTCCTGCTGCCTGTCTGGGCAGCCAATCCGTGCGCGGCAAGGACGGGGGCGCGGCCAATGACGCGGCCGGGCGCCCCGGTCATGTGACGCGGGCCCGGACGGCTTTAGGGCCCAGCGCGGCCTCCACCTCACATCGGCGGCCCTCTCCTGGCACCGGGGGCCGCCGCGACGATGTGCCACACAGCGGGGGAAGGACTCCTCGCAGCGCCGGGCTGCGGCGGTGATAAGGGGTAGGCTCCCTTTATTTAATTATTTATATGGCGGACAGCGCCAAACCGAGGGTAGGCTCCTCACACTCGATCCTCCTCACAGCGCCCTCAGGCCACAGCGCGATTCTCCTCAGCAGATGTCGCTATTTACAGCGCACTGCTCCTCCCTCTTAGCCCAACAGAATAGAGGCAGTTCAGGGCTTCTAGGGACACGCAGCTCCTCACAGTCCTTCTCTAGCGCTTCCAAATTATAGCGTTTCCCAGGCAGGACAGTTCAGGTCAGGGCAGCAACAGTCTTGGAGTTTACAGCGCTTAGGTAGGCAAACCAGGGCTTCCAAGTAGGCTCCTCACGGAGGGGGGGCGAACAGTTCCACAGCCAGCCCCAGGGGCACACTCCTCACCTCCTGGAGGGTTCAAGCCCACAGCATTCCTCCTCTTCTGGGTACCTTTTTCCCTCAGCGCTGGCGTAGTCCAAGGTCCCACAGCGTCAGGGACCTATGAAGAGTCCTCCTTTGTCAGGGGCCCATGGGGACAGCAGCGGGGGGGGTTTATAGGGGTGCAGGGCCCAGCTCACAGGTCCATGTGGCGGTAGCACCTCACAGCAGGTCCCCCTCCCTTCCTTGTCCCAGCGCTGACTGACTCTCTGGTGACACTTCACCCTATTTATACCCTCCTCCCAGGCAGTGCCAGGACCTTCTAGAATGTTGGCACATCTAGCCTAAACTGGTTCTAGGGGAGGGGGTGAGCACCCTGGGTGCCAGGCTTTCCCTCCAAAACTAAGGGTAGCTGGGTAATATTATCTAGACCGCTGACCTATGTCAGTCCAGTGGCAAAACCCATGGCCATGGCATCCATTTTAAAAACAATACATTTCAGTCAGGTACATTTCCAAAATGGGGGTGCAGTTTTAAAATGGGGGATTTTACAAGTGCTCACATTATGTCAGGTAATTACATTTTCACAAGGTGTCTCACACCACTCATGGCCTATACAGGTTTAATCCCATGGGGGAGACATTCAAGTTAGGGGGTCAAAAGCGAAAAATTTTGGGGGGAAAAGGCCAAGTCCAACAATCCTTAATTACAATTCGAAGATGTTTGAACTTTATTAATTTAGCAAGACAGACTCCTGCTGCTATGTTTATTTTCCCTATGGCAAGCATATGCCTTTCATGTTTTGTATGGTAGCATATTTTCTTTTTTATACTTGTATTCTTTTAATGTGTCTTGCATATTTTGTTGAGTTTGTGTGTTTTATTGATGCTTTTACAGAGGTTGAGTTCATTTATAGGGCACAACAGCTACCTCATACAGAGGTGTCCTGGCTCTGAGCAGATGAAATAGAAGTGGGATCAGGGCCAGAAGGGAGGCTAGCTTTGGCTAAAGAGCCAGGTCTTCAGGATCTTGCTGAACTTGTGTTCTGATTCAACCAAGTGCTTTTAGAGTGTAAGGAGTTCCACAACCTGGTGGTCCTCGCTGTGAAGAACCTGTCTCCCATTCGGGACTTAGCATAGTGAGGTATACAAAGTAGGTGCTGGGAGTTAGATCTCAGAGTGCGTTTATGTTGATCCGGGCAAAGTGTATGTCAGGGATATCTAGGTCCTTTATCATGCAGGGAACATAATGCCAGGGCGAGGGACTCGAACTCTATCATTTTCGCTACCGGGATCAAATGCTGCTGCCTGATGTCAGGGAAGATATTGCGACAGAACAAAACCCATCAGATTAATCTTGCTGCCGCATTTTGTACCATCTGTCTGGAGTCTGTTGATCAAAAAAGAAGGTAGCCCTAGGTACGGACTGTTCGCATAGTCTAGCTGAGAGGTCACAGTAGCATGAACTATGATCCTGCTGCTTTCCTCCGGTAATACATGCAGGAACTTTATTAGGCTTCTTAGCTTTCTGAAGCAGGACGAGGAAATGTGTTGAACTTAGGTCACAAAAGATAGGTCTGGATCCCATTTGATGTGCAGATTCCTCGCTGTATTTGCTGGAGATGGTGGCAAGCCCAATTCTGCTGGCCACCATAACCCTGTGGATGGAGGAGAGGCCTGACCAAAGAATAGGACATCCGTCTTGTCTGCATTTAGTTTTAGGCTGTTGTTGTTCATCCAGCACCCAATGTCCTTCAGACACCCATTAAATCTGGCAAACAAGTCCACAGAGTTGTCCTTGAATGAAAACACCAGCTGGTTGTCATCTGCATAGGAGACTGCCTTCACTTCCCAGGTAGCAAAGAGAGTGAAATGTGACAACAACTAGGTGTTAAAAAGCAGAGGGCTTAGGGCAGAGCCTTGAGGTACGCCGCACCACAGTGGCTTTGGTTCGAATTGATACGGTTGGATAGAGGCTCTTTGAGAACAGTCTGTGAAAAAGGACTGGAGCCAGGAGAGAACTGCCCCCGCAAACCCAGCTGGTTGAGCCTGTCCAGCAAAATTGGGTGCACAACCATGTTGAACACAGCCGACAAATCTAGAAGGACCAGCATCGCTGATGCTCCTAAATCTACAGTCATTATCACAGATTCCACCACCTCTACCAATGCAGTCTCAGTACTGTATCCTGACCGGAATCTGGACTGTGTGTCATGCAAGATGTCAAGTGCATCAATGAAATTGGTGAATTAATGTTGTGTCAGTTTTTCCAACATTTTTGCAGGTGCTGTCAATAATGAGATGAGCGGTAATTACCATACTCCGAAGGATCAGCATTCGTTTTTTTCAGCAGGGGTAGTAAGAATGCATGTTTAAAAATATCTGTAAAGATGCTTGAAGGTAGCGAAATGTTCCAAATGTGGTTTAGTACTGAGTTGATCAAGTGGGCCAGAGACCTAAAAAGCTTGGGTGGGCAATGGTCCAGGGAGGAACCAGACTTGCAGCTTAGGATTTTGGTCAGTGATTCCTGTAAGGTTATAGGATGGAACTCAGAGAAGATGCCAATGCAATTAGTAATTCTGGATGGCTGTGAATCCACTGACACCTCTCCAACTGTAAATGAGCATAGACTTTCTGAATTTTCTCCTCAACGAAGTTGGATAATTTTGAGCACAAGGAAGGAGAGGGCAGAATCTTGCCCTCAATTGCAGATGGCCTGGTAAAGGATCTGACGATTCTGAAAATGTCATTTCCAGAGTTCTCCACACTCTCAATACGCTTAACAAAGTATTCTCTTCTGGCCACCACCATCAATTTACAGAGCTTCTTCAAGGCTTCCGTGTTCCTTATAGGATAGCTTGGCAGCTGGGCTATAGTCTTTCCTCCACTGCCACTAAAGCCTTTTACACCTACTCTTTCCTGCTCTCAGGTCTTCTGAGACCCAGGGGGCAGAAGGAGACTCTCTCAGGGACTGAACTGGTCTTAGTGGTGCTGCTGTGTCAAGGACGGAGGAGATCCTTAAGTTGAACGTGACAGCATCATCATTGGGATTGCTAGTTAACAGTGGTCCCTTATCTAGAACTACAGGGCCCAAGTTGTCTGCTATAGCCTGTTTTCCAGTTTCTTCTTAGCACTGTGCGCTTGCCCCCGCTTGGCTGTGCTTTCCCCAGAGTGAAAGAAAAGGGGACCAAGAAGTGGTCTGTCCAGACCATACATTGAAGGGCCTCAATTCTTGTGGTTGGGAGAGTGGAAAAATTAGGTCCAGAGTATGACCTGCTCTTTGAGTAGGGATATTTATGTGTTGTGGGAGGTTAGCTCCATTGAGAGACATTACTAGCTGAGAGGCCTGGGGGCAATTGGGGTCATCTACATGGAGATTGAAATCACCTAAAGCCATAAAAGTGGAGTACTGCAGTGACTTCTATGCAATAAGATTACATGGTTCAGGGTAAGGTTGTTTGAGCAATCCGGCGGTCTATAAATCAGTAGCCCCACAAAGGAGAGGAATGGAAAGGTCTTTATACAGAAGTTTAAGCCCTCCATGCTGCCCAGGTTGTTCAATTCCTTTGTTGAAATCTCCTAAGTTTCCTTCAAAATAATAGCCACCCCACCACCTCTTCTATCACCGCTCCTATTGGTGCAGATTATTTGGAAACCAGAGGGATAGCAAGAGTCAAGGCCAGCAAAGAATTCTCCTTAAACCATGTTTCAGTTAGGAACATCATCTCTCAGGTGTTATCCATCAGAGAAAGCCAAATATCCTCAGCATGTTTGGGGAGCGATCTACAATTAATCAAGCAGGCTCTTACCCCACCATCCAATACCTTCTGAGGTCCGGGGATCCTTCTCCTGCCACCCGTTTCCCTACCTGATGCCCCCAAAGAGAGGTTGCATTCCTTACAGTCGTAAGGGGGGGTCAGAATTATCCAAGTTCACACATTAGGTTTCTAAGCACCAGTTTCTCCTCAAGGCCAGGAGGGTCTCTTGTGACCAGGTGATGCATTTGCCCCTGCCAATTTGAGCAGCTTGGCTGGTGCTGGCCGCGATCCGGACGTAGACAGGCCAGCACCAGCCATAGCGGAGTTCATTAAATAGGCACCCGTGACCAGTCCACAAAATCTAGACTGCTCACATTCCAAGATGGAGCCTGAAAATGTCCCAGCAGAGTGGAGTAAAGATGGCGCTCCGCTCGGTGTAATAGTGTGTAAATGCACAATTACCAGCAATAGCAGCATAGTTAAAACAGCAATAGCAGCAAAGTTAAAACTTTAAAATAGTTAAGACAGTATTGGATTAGATTCAGCTTCTCCCCTTACAATGGAGAGTTGGCTCACCCTGCAACATGCAGCAGTGAGCCTCTACGTAAACTCAATCCCCGGAACCTAGAGGTCAGATCACGCTAATTTAGCCAACTGTAAGCCTGATATCAGTCTGCAGCCGGATGGATGGATGGATGCATGAGTACAAAGAGGAGTTCATGTATGAGGACTTACTGAGAACCTAAAACCATCAATGACACAAAATGCACTTTCATTCATAAGCCAGACCTATTGGTGCAGTCAATGTTTTTTTTTGTTGGGGGTGGTTTTATATAGCACAAAGGTGACCTGAAGGTATCAGAGTGCTTTACATGAGCACCAGTTACATTATAGAGGGACAAATGTATTATTCTTTTATGTTAGGCACGGGGAGATTAAGTGTCATATGTATGACACAAAAGTACCCCTCTCAAAATAAGGAATTGCAGATTTTGCAATACCCTATTTTGCGATTGCATTTAAGGAATCACAAATTGCGATTCCTTAAATGCAATTTAAGATGCACAGAAAAAGTGAAATTTGGACTTAAGGAATCGCAAATTACCACCAACTTCAAGTTGGTGGTAATTTGCGATTTCCTTGAAAAATGCACTTTTATGTATTTTTCAAAGTGCCATGTGACTCACATATGTGCCCTTAGGGCATGTATGTGCGCCACATCTGCACCCATGCTCATTTCAAGGGGTGTAACAGGGTGTCTTTTTGACACCCTTGAAATTACATTCACAATTTACGATTCTCTAATTGAGAATCACAAATTGAGAATGTGTTTCTATTCATTCCTATGGGCCTCTAGGCCCATAGGAATAAATGGGGAGGTATTCCTTAATTGCGATTCGCAATTTGCGATTTGCAATTAAGGAATATGTAAGATTCGCAAAATTAGTTGCAAATCCTACATACATAGGGGCATATATAGGTAATTTCCATTTTGCAATTCCCAAATAGCGATTTTTAAGGAATCGCTATTTGAGAATAGCAAAATAGAATGTAGGTAAAAATTCGCGATTTTTTTGCGAATCTCTAACATTCCTTAATTGCGTTTAGCAAATTGCGAATCGTAATTAAGGAATGAGTGTCCCATTCATTCCTATGGGCTAAGAGGCTGATAGGAATGAATGAGGATACATTCTCAAATTGAGAAAATCGCTATTTGGGAATCGCAATTCCAAGGGTGCCAGGGTGTCCAAAGGACACCTGTTGCGCCCCTGGAATGTGCCTCTAAGTACATGTGGCGCACATACATGCCCTAAGGGTATGTCTGTGCGCCACATGGCACTTTGAATTTTTAAAAAAAATGCATTTTGAATGGAAATTGCAAAATACCATCTACTTGGAGTAGGAGGTATTTTGCGATTCCTTAAGCCAAAATCGCATTTTAAAATTCACTCCTACATAGCATTTAAGGAATCGCAAAATTGCGATTCCTTAAATGCTTGAGCAAAATAAGGAAACGCAATTTTTCGATTCCTTATTTTGCTAATGTGCACCTACATACCAAAGCACCGTTTGCGATTCGCAAACGCCGAAATTCGGCGAATTTCGGCGTTTGCGAATCGCAAACGCCTACCTACATATGCCCCATAGTGTTTTGCGATTCTCAAATAGCGATTCGCAAAAAATCGCTATTTGGCCCTAAGTGATTTGCCCAGACTCACAGGATATTGAGGATCCCTGCCGAGATTCGAAACCAGTTCCCCACTGTCGAGGTCGGCTGCTCTAGCGGTAAGGCCACATCCTCTCCCCAATGGTTGCATGAGAAGGTGCGTTCCTGGAAAAATACATTTAGAGAAAGGACATTCTTGCATACGAGAGAAGTAAAGAATGCCCCTACTTGGAAGCCCATTGTTCATGTTAGCAACTCCAACATCGTTGCTTAGAGCTTTGGTTGAAGGGATCCCACCACCTGGACACGATCAAATGTCTTGGAAAAATTAAGCCCTAAGTTGTCTTCTAAGTGTTTTGCTCCAACGAAAAGTACCCTAGAAAGACATTCTGTGCCTGAATTCGCAAGGGCAAGAGACAATGGCCCACATGCATCAAAGTAGATTGCATTCGCAATCGGTGTTAATCGCACAATTCACCCGTTTGTGAATGCAATCTATCTTTTTGAGATGCATGATTGTTTTTGTGGTTTTTCGCATTTTAAGAATTCGCAATTATATTTGCGATTTCTTAAATGTCTCGCAGTTTATGCGAATCGCATTTGTTTGCGAAATGTTCCAATGCATCAAAATTAGCAATTTGCGATTACAAAGAAAATCGGAAATTGCATTTCCAAAAATAAGAAGAAGTCAGAGGTGGTGTTAAGTTTTCGCAGCCATTGGGAAACTTGTGTTCTTCAGGGAAACAGCTGTTGTGGGCCTTTAGGGAACTGGAAGAAGCCTTTCAAAATGCCAGATTTCTATTTGAGTCAATGAAACCGACCTGACATGTAAAAATATGACATAGGCTGATGGTTTCTGACCTCACACATGCACACAATGGTTTTTTTAAAAGTAAGATGTAACAGGAGGGATGTCCTGAACAAATTCTCCCTTCCATACACAACACAATGGTGAATTTTGAAATGTAGGTAGGCAAAGTTGTACATATGTAATTATACATTTATGCTGCTTCTTCAGAAAACATTTCTTCTTGGAAATTGATGATGTTAACAGTTTAAAGGCAGTTGGGTGTGAAAATCAGAGAGTCATATATGTTTTCAATCTCTCATCCACCTCCACTGCTCCTTAGGGCAGAACACATATTACAAGTGCCTTGCTGATTGGCAGCTACAGTATATAAGGCAGGGGTCTTTCAAGTTCCCTCTTTTGATGGGCTTCACAGAACTTCCAGGAGCATTGCACAATGGCAGCACTTTTCTTCTTGGCTCACCGCCACAGATTGAGAGTAGCCGCAGGATGGAGGAGAAGGCAGATACAAGAGAGAATTTTTAGAGTACGCATAACCTTGCTTGGGCAAACTGATGATGAGATTTATGATAGGTACCGGCTTATTGGTAACTTAATTTTAGATTTAATTAATGATTTAGACCCTATTTTGCAAAGGGAGACTCGCAGGACAAAGGCAATACCTACTCATGTACAAGTCCTGTGTACTCTACACCTTCTAGCTTCTGGTTCTTTTCAGGGAGTAGTAGCTATTGCTGGCGGTGACTCCCAGAGCTCCCTTTCAAAAAATTTTAATGCTTTTTTGGATGCTATGTTGCATAGAATTAGGAATTACATTAAGTTTCCAACTTCTCAACAGGATTTGTTGAAAACTGTTAGACCTGGCATCATTGGCATGAGTCTCTCCTCCATTTTTTCTGTTTGCCTCCTCTGTTTACGATGTTTTTGCTGGTAAATGCTTTGGGCACTGTGCCACTGCTGATCAGTGCCACAGTGCAAGTGCTCCCTATGTGAAATTGCTGTATTGATTGAATTCCATGTTTGGCCTTTTTGGTTGACTGTCAGTCCCTAGTAGAGTGCACCAGGAGTGCCAGGGCTTGTAAATACAAATGCTGCTAGTGGGCCTGCAGCACCTGTTGTGCCACCCACAGAAGCGGCCTAGTAAAAGTATGTCTACAGGTCTGCCATTGCTAGACCACGTGCAGTCTGACTGCCACGAGGACTGCGCAAGCACACCTACTTGCCAGTCCCTAAACCTTCCCTTAACTTCATGTTAGTCACCCCTATGGTAGGCCCAAGGGCAGGGTGCATTGTAAGCATAAGGTAGGACAAGCCTGACAAGGTTGGCATGTCCTAATAGTGAATTACAGCCATATTCGTTTTTCACTAGTGTAAGGTAACCTTCTCTCCATCAGTTAGAATGGGCTGCCAGGATTATTAATGCTATAATCCTAGCGGGCTCGGGGAGCATGGTGCAATGTCGAGTTTGGTATCCCTGAACTCAGGGTTTAATAACGCATCCGTTTGTGTGGATGGTTTTTGGACTCTGTGTTTGAAAATAGCACTTTTAGAAAGTAGCTATTTTCTTGTCTAACTGTCTACCGGTCTCTGCTGGTTCTGGTGTGCGTGTGACAGGAGCTGGGTGGCTCCAGAGGTCTGAATGAGTCAGTGTGGGATGAGTGGGGCATTTGCATTGAGAGTAGGGGAAGAGTAGCTCCTGATAGCCTGCCCTGCCTGATACAATGCTGGCTCCGCCCCCCTGCCAGGCGTCTGATGACTCTGTGCCTGCCTGGGACTTTCCTGGCCCACCTCCTGCCGGGCAACTGATGGCCCTGCCCCTGCCAGTGACAATGCTGGCTCCGCTCCTGCTGGGCGGCTGAAGACTCTGCCCTGCACAGTGAATAGGCCAGGTGCTTCGGCCTGGCAACACCCACAACAAACCCAAGATGGGGGGAAATTCCCCTGCATGGACAAAGGGATCAAAGCCAAAAAGGGGTATAAGAGAAGGACCCCTGAACCAAGAATTTAGATCACTTCTGACAAGGAAACCTGAACCAAGGACAAGAAGCCTGCTGATCTAAGGACTGCCTACCCCTTCTGCCAGAGTGCTGTTTGTTGGGGGAATCCTGCATTGCTTCTTTATTTTTCATCTCCAAGGGCTGGAAGAGTGCCAGTCTCCTGTTGAAGTCACAGGGCTAAAGGACTTCATCTGCTTAAAGTGCTGTTTGCTGGAACTTGTGAATCCAGAACCTCTGAAAGAATCCAGCAATCTCGACGCCGACGGACGCCGCCGAATCCAGCTCGACACCGCGAGTAACGGCTCCAGTGTCCAGCTTCCTCGACGCCGGCCGCCGGGCCCGATCGACGCCAGCAACAACGCCAGTGAGTAGTGAGTTCGGCTCCAGCTCCAAGTGACCTCGTGTCGGCACCGCTGCTGATCGCATCGACTTCGAGCCCTCTTGACGCCGTGAGCGCTGCTCACTCTTGCAACATCGACATCGACGACGCCGTATCCTGCTTCACCTCGTGAGCGCTGCTCCTGCCTGACTTCGGTCGACGCCGCTGCAGATCGCCCCGACTCCGAGGCCCGATCGACGCCGAAGACGCGACGCCGGACATCTCGACGCCGCTGATCATCGAGTGCTTCCCTTTTCCAAGGTACTGTGTTGTGGGGGTCTGTGCGACTCCGGGCTCGACGTAGCGCTCCTCGCGGTCGACGCCGAACCTTTGGATTAACTTTGCCTCGACGTCGTGTGACTCCCGTGTGGGTTACATTGTTGCCAAGAACTGTGTTTTAGAGAAGAAGAGTTGCTTTTGATACTAAAGACTTTGTGCTAAGAAGAAACTACGCTTGAACTATTATTTTTCCTTCCAAGAGTATTTATTAAGACTGTGGTATATTTTTGTCATTATTTGGTCTTGTGCTAAGCCTTATATAAAAATCCTTATTTTTATAATTCTACTGTGTTGTGTCCATTTGTAGTGTATTCACTTTATTACTACATGTGGTCATAAATGCTTAACGCACTGCCTCTGAGATAAGCCTGTCTGCTTTGCCAAGCTACCAAGGGGGTGAGCAGGGGTTATCTAACTGTGTGATCCCCTTGCCCTGACTAGAAAAGGTGTGTCCCTATTTGTCAGAAGTGTATACCTCTGCCAACTAGAGACAGCCGCTTCTAACATTGGTGGGTCAGCGGTGAGGATTTGAACTTTGCATTTATGACCCATGTGCAGTGATTAGTGTGCGCTACATAGTGAAAGCAGACCATAGCGCAGCCACAATCTGTTTTGGTTGGATATCCTATTTTTGTTCTCCGCTTTCCTGGAGCTTGATTTTGGAAACTGCCAGTTTTGACCATGAGTAATGCTGGAGGCACTACACCTGTTGTGGAGGAGGAATTTGATAGGAGTAAGATCAACGACTATAAGTTAAAGGATCTGAAATCCTTTTGCAAGCAATTTAAAGTTCCTACCACAGGCTGCAAAAACAAACCAGAATATCTCAAAGCATTGCAGGCCTGGGTAGAGGCCAGAGATCCCTCTGATGCGGTGGTGGTACTGCCAGGGGAAGGGGAGGAGGAGGTGCCAGTGAATGGGCCCGCATCCTCTCCTGGCAGCAGTGTTTCCTCCAAAGGTCTTTCTCCTGAAGAAAGAGAAGAAAGGGCGAAGGAGCGAGCATACAACATGGAGATGGCAAAACTTAAGATAGATGGGCAGTTGGAAATAGAGAATGCAAGAGGCAGGAGAGAAGCTGATATGGAGATCAAAAGGTTAGAGTTTGAAAGAGAGAAGTTAGCTTTTGAGCGTGATACCAGGATGAGGGAGTTGGAGCTCAAAGCTAAAGAGTTAGAATTGAATCCCTCTGGTGGCAGCATCCCATCTGTGCCTGCAGAAAGTAGGTTTTATTTTCCCAAAGATGTGATCAAAGATTTTCAGAAGAATGAAGATATTGGTCAATGGTTTAAAGCATATGAGTTAGCATTGTTGGCCCACCGGGTCCCTGAGAAGGATTGGGGAGCGGGGTTGTGGGGTCGCTTTGTGAATGAGGGAAGAGATACCCTGTTAGACATGCCTGTTGAGGATAGGATGTCTTATGCTCATATGAAAGATGCTTTAATGTTAAGGTATGGCCTAACCCCAGAAAAGTACAGACAGGCCTTTAGAGAATGTAAGAAGTTGCCTGGTACAACGTGGGTGGAATATGTGTCATATTTTTGCAGAGCCATGGATGGTTGGGTAAAGGGCAGCAAAGTGGAAAGTTATGATGCTCTTTATGATTTGTTTGCTTGGGAGCACTTGTCTAATAACTGTTTTCCAGAGCTGCGCCAGCACCTTATTGATAGCAAGATATCTAACCCTAGAAAACTTGCTGAAGAGGCGGACCGCTGGGTCAGTACCAGGGTCCACAAGGGTCCAGTGGGAGACTCAGCCAAAGGTGGGCAGGGTCCCCAGCCGAAGAGTGGGGGGGACAAGGGTAAACAGAGGGAGTTCCAGAAAGGGCCCCAAAGTAATCCCCAAGGGAACCAAGGGAAGGGTTCCCAGCCTCCCCCAGATAAGAAATCAGAGGCCCCGACAGGTAAACCTGTTCGTAGGGGCCCCATGACCTGCTTCGCTTGTAAGCAGGTGGGACACTGTTTTTATGATCCTCAGTGTCCCTTGAAGAACTCTACTGCACCACCACGTGCAGCTCCCCGTCAGTTGGCGAGTGTAGCCCTGGGAGGGGAGGAGATGGTTGCCCATGGAGGGGAGGGTCCCGCAGAGATGTCCCTGGTCTCTCTAGGAGACATGGAATTAGTCCCTCCACCCCCTCTGCCTAGTAACACTAAGAAATATAGGCAGTGGGTGACCATTAATGGCCATAGAGTGGAAGCTCTCAGAGACACCGGAGCGAGTATGACAGCTGTCAAGTGTCACTTGGTGTCCAGAGAGCAGGTTGTTCCCCACGCATTCTACCCTGTGATAGCTGCTGACAACTCCCAGAGAGAGTGTGAGGTAGCTCAAGTTTCCTTTGAATGGGGGGGAGTTTCAGGTACTCTTCAAGTTGCTGTAAGGCCCGCCATGCCTGTTGATTGTCTCCTGGGCAATGATTTAGAAGACTCCCCTTGGGCTAAGGTGGAGAGGGAGACACATTTGAAAATGTTGGGTGTGCCAGAGTGGGTGTGTGCAACCACTCGATCCATGACAGCAAGTAAGGGTGTTGATGGGGTTCTGGAGCCTGAAAGTATGGCCCAGGACCCAGCTGTGAAGAGAAGATGCAGGGGGCGCGGGAAACCGTCCCCCGTAGTTCCCGTGGTCCAGGAGGAGGCAGGTCTTGAGGGGCATGCCCTGGAACCCACAGGTGAACAAGTTGCTGAACTGGGAGACCTGCCCGAGCTGACCCATTGGCAGCAGGATGGTGGTCCCTCCAGGGAGGAATTCTGTGCAGAACAGAAAGTGTGCCCTTCTCTTGTGGGTATGAGGCAGCAGACCTCAGCCCAAACCTCAGGTGATCAGTCAGGGTCACATTTTGTTTACTGGGAGAACGACCTCCTGTATAGCGAGCGTAAGGCTGCTGAGCCTGGGTCAGCCCGTGTGCTGGTGGTACCCCAGCGCTTCAGAGCCTTCCTACTGGGTTTGGCTCATGACGTTCCTTTGGCTGGACATCTGGGGCAGGACAAGACCTATGACAGGCTTGTCACCCATTTTTATTGGCCTCAGATGAGAAGGGATACAGATATCCATTGCAAGACCTGTCAAACTTGCCAGGCAAGTGGGAAAAGCGGGCGGAAGCAAAAGGCTCCCCTCCAACCTTTTCCCGTGGTCAGTACCCCCTTTGACCGGGTGGGGATTGACATTGTTGGGCCCCTGGACCCCAAGACAGCCCTGGGCAACAGGTTCATCCTGGTCTTGGTGGACCATGCCACACGGTACCCGGAAGCCATCCCTCTCAGAACAGTGACGGCCCCCGTGGTGGGGCGGGCACTGATGGGTGTTTTTTCCCGAATGGGGTTTCCCAGAGAGGTGGTGTCAGACCGGGGCACCAACTTCATTTCCAACTATATGAAGTCTCTGTGGAAGGAGTGTGGGGTAACCTACAAGTTCACCACTCCTTACCACCCTCAAGGTAATGGGTTGGTTGAAAGATTCAACCGTACCCTTAAAGGCATGATTATGGGTCTTGAAGAACCAATGAGGCGTAAATGGGACGTCCTCTTGCCATGCCTGCTGTTTGCTTACCGTGAGGTGCCACAAAAGTCTCTAGGGTTCAGCCCCTTTGAGCTTTTGTATGGTCACCCGGTAAGAGGACCTTTAAGTCTGGTCAAAGAAGGCTGGGAGCAATCTCCCAGGAAACCTCCCCAGGATGTATACAGTTACATGCTGGCCTTTAGGAACCAGACTAGGCGCTTCAGAGATCTTGCTCAGGCAAATCTGGAGGCCAGCCAGGAGGAGATGAAGCGGTGGTACGACCAGAAGGCCACTCTGGTAGAGCTTCAGCCTGGACAAAAAGTTTGGGTCATGTCCCCTGTGGAACCTTTTGCGCTCAAGGACAGATGGACTGGACCATTTAAGGTTGTGGAGAAAAAGAGCGATGTCACCTACATGGTGGACTTGGAATCTCCCAGGAACCCCTTGCGGGTCCTGCATGTCAACCGTTTAAAGCCCCACTTAGAAAGGTCCGAAGTGGGCATGCTCCTAGCTACAGATGCTGGAATGGAGGAGGAGAGTGAGCCTCTTCCTGACCTCCTGTCTGCAAAAGAGCAAGATGGGTCAGTGGATGGTGTTGTCCTCTCTGACACACTGACCCCTGAACAGCAGCAGGATTGTCGCCAATTGTTGGGACAATTCCCTGATCTGTTTTCCTTGATTCCTGGTGTCACTCAGTGGTGTGTCCATGATGTGGACACCGGGGACAGCACTCCTGTGAAGCACAAGGCTTACAGAGTGACTGACAAGGTCAGAGCATACATCAAGGAGGAGGTCTCCAAAAAGTTTGCCTTAGGGGTGGTTGAGTCCTCTAGCAGTCCTTGGGCCAGCCCAGTGGTCTTGGTCCCAAAGGCTGCAGCGCCTGGTGCTTCACCGGAACTTCGGTTCTGTGTGGATTACCGAGGACTCAATTCAGTCACCAAGACTGACGCGCACCCCATCCCCAGAGCTATTGAGCTCATAGATCGGTTGGGGGCTGCCCGGTACCTTAGTACGTTTGATCTAACGTCTGGGTACTGGCAGATCGCCTTGACTGATGGGGCAAAGGAGAGGTCAGCATTCTCCACACCAGATGGGCACTACCAGTTCCGGGTTATGCCCTTTGGGATGAAGAATGCCCCTGCCACCTTCCAGAGGTTGGTCAACCAGGTCTTGGCTGGACTGGAGGATTTCAGTGCCGCCTACCTGGACGACATCGCAGTGTTCAGCGCCAGCTGGGAGGAACACTTGCACCACCTCCAGGAAGTGTTGTTGGCCCTGCGCAGAGCAGGCCTCACAATCAAAGCCAGTAAGTGCCAGATTGGGCAGGGTTCAGTGGTGTACTTGGGGCACCAAGTAGGGAGCGGCAAGGTGGCCCCCCTGCAACCCAAGATTGATACCATCCTGGCATGGGCACCGCCCAAAACCCAGACTCAGGTGAGAGCCTTCTTGGGGCTCACGGGTTATTACAGGAGGTTCGTCAAGGATTATGGTAACATTGTGCACCCCTTGACTTCGCTGACTTCCAGGAAGCAGCCACGACTTGTGATCTGGACTGACGCCTGTCAGACGGCCTTTGACACCCTGAAAACTGCAATGTGCACAGCACCCATACTCCAGGCACCCGACTTTTCTAAAGAATTTGTTGTCCAGACGGACGCTTCAGAGCATGGCGTGGGGGCTGTTCTAGCTCAGGTAAATGAAGAGGGCCGAGACTTACCTGTAGCCTTCATCAGTAGGAGGTTACTTCCCAGGGAACAGAGGTGGAGTGCGATAGAGAGAGAAGCATTTGCTGTGGTCTGGGCGCTGAAGAAGCTAAGACCCTACCTGTTTGGGACTCACTTCCGGGTTCAGACAGACCACAGGCCCCTCAGATGGTTGATGCAGATGAGGGGTGAGAATCCAAAGCTGTTGAGGTGGTCCATTTCCCTACAGGGGATGGACTTCACGGTGGAACACCGCCCTGGCACAGATCACGCCAATGCTGATGGTCTGTCCAGATTTTTCCGCCTTAGTGATGAGGACTCCCTAGGGTAAGGGTAGTTCTCCCCACATTTCAGCTGGAGGGGACACGTGTTAGACCTGGCATCATTGGCATGAGTCTCTCCTCCATTTTTTCTGTTTGCCTCCTCTGTTTACGATGTTTTTGCTGGTAAATGCTTTGGGCACTGTGCCACTGCTGATCAGTGCCACAGTGCAAGTGCTCCCTATGTGAAATTGATGTATTGATTGAATTCCATGTTTGGCTTATTTGGTTGACTGTCAGTCCCTAGTAGAGTGCACCAGGAGTGCCACGGCTTGTAAATACAAATGCTGCTAGTGGGCCTGCAGCACCTGTTGTGCCACCCACAGAAGCGGCCTAGTAAAAGTATGTCTACAGGTCTGCCATTGCTAGACCACATGCAGTCTGACTGCCACGAGGACTGCGCAAGTACACCTACTTGCCAGTCCCTAAACCTTCCCTTAACTTCATGTTAGTCACCCCTATGGTAGGCCCAAGGGCAGGGTGCATTGTAAGCATAAGGTAGGACAAGCCTGACAAGGTTGGCATGTCCTAATAGTGAATTACAGCCATATTCGTTTTTCACTAGTGTAAGGTAACCTGCTCTCCATCAGTTAGAATGGGCTGCCAGGATTATTAATGCTATAATCCTAGCGGGCTCGGGGAGCATGGTGCAATGTCGAGTTTGGTATCCCTGAACTCAGGGTTTAATAACGCATCCGTTTGTGTGGATGGTTTTTGGACTCTGTGTTTGAAAATAGCACTTTTAGAAAGTAGCTATTTTCTTGTCTAACTGTCTACCGGTCTCTGCTGGTTCTGGTGTGCGTGTGACAGGAGCTGGGTGGCTCCAGAGGTCTGAATGAGTCAGTGTGGGATGAGTGGGGCATTTGCATTGAGAGTAGGGGAAGAGTATCTCCTGATAGCCTGCCCTGCCTGATACAATGCTGGCTCCGCCCCCCTGCCAGGCGACTGATGACTCTGTGCCTGCCTGGGACTTTCCTGGCCCACCTCCTGCCGGGCAACTGATGGCCCTGCCCCTGCCAGTGACAATGCTGGCTCCGCTCCTGCTGGGCGGCTGAAGACTCTGCCCTGCACAGTGAATAGGCCAGGTGCTTCGGCCTGGCAACACCCACAACAAACCCAAGATGGGGGGAAATTCCCCTGCATGGACAAAGGGATCAAAGCCAAAAAGGGGTATAAGAGAAGGACCCCTGAACCAAGAATTTAGATCACTTCTGACAAGGAAACCTGAACCAAGGACAAGAAGCCTGCTGATCTAAGGACTGCCTACCCCTTCTGCCAGAGTGCTGTTTGTTGGGGGAATCCTGCATTGCTTCTTTATTTTTGCCAAGGAACCAGGAGAGAGGAACTGTGTGTGTACTCTCAACCTTTGCTAAGAAAATCTCCAAGGGCTGGAAGAGTGCCAGTCTCCTGTTGAAGTCACAGGGCTAAAGGACTTCATCTGCTTAAAGTGCTGTTTGCTGGAACTTGTGAATCCAGCACCTCTGAAAGAATCCAGCAATCTCGACGCCAACGGACGCCGCCGAATCCAGCTCGACATTGTGAGTAACGGCTCCAGTGTCCCGCTTCCTCGACGCCGGCCGCCGGGCCCGATCGACGCCAGCAACAACGCCAGTGAGTAGTGAGTTCGGCTCCAGCTCCAAGTGACCTCGTGTCGGCACCGCTGCTGATCGCATCGACTTCGAGCCCTCTCGACGCCGTGAGCGCTGCTCACTCTTGCAACATCGACATCGACGACGCCGTATCCTGCTTCACCTCGTGAGCGCTGCTCCTGCCTGACTTCGGTCGACGCCACTGCAGATCGCCCCGACTCCGAGGCCCGATCGACGCCGAAGACGCGACGCCGGACATCTCGACGCCGCTGATCATCGAGTGCTTCCCTTTTCCAAGGTACTGTGTTGTGGGGGTCTGTGCGACTCCGGGCTCGACGTAGCGCTCCTCGCGGTCGACGGCGAACCTTTGGATTAACTTTGCCTCGACGTCGTGTGACTCCCGTGTGGGTTACATTGTTGCCAAGAACTGTGCTTTAGAGAAGAAGAGTTGCTTTTGATACTAAAGACTTTGTGCTAAGAAGAAACTACGCTTGAACTATTATTTTTCCTTCCAAGAGTATTTATTAAGACTGTGGTATATTTTTGTCGTTATTTGGTCTTGTGCTAAGCCTTATATAAAAATCCTTATTTTTATAATTCTACTGTGTTGTGTCCATTTGTAGTGTATTCACTTTATTACTGCATGTGGTCATAAATGCTTAACGCACTGCCTCTGAGATAAGCCTGTCTGCTTTGCCAAGCTACCAAGGGGGTGAGCAGGGGTTATCTAAGTGTGTGATCCCCTTGCCCTGACTAGAAAAGGTGTGTCCCTATTTGTCAGAAGTGTATACCTCTGCCAACTAGAGACAGCCGCTTCTAACAAAAACTAAAGTAGATTTTTATAATATGGCACAATTTCCACATGTAATAGGCTGTGTGGATGGGACACATGTACCTATTTGTCCGCCCTCAGAAAATGAGTATATATTCCGTAACAAGAAATGTTTCCACTCACTTAATATTCAAGTGATATGTAACTCAAAGACCATTATTACTGACATAGTGGCTAGTTACCCTGGCAGTGCCCATGATTCATACATCTTTAAGCACAGCGCAATACATGCAAGGCTTCTTGCTGGACAGTTTGGAGATGGTTATTTGCTAGGTAAATATGGAAAATCAATTTTTATTCAATTAGTAAACTTCATACACTTTCACTGCTTTAGTAATGTCATTTATATATCTATGTTTTTTGAACGGTGACAGTGCCTATGGTGTCAGGTCTTACATTTTGACTCCATACCTCAACCCAGCAAGTAGAAAGGAGCAACATTACAATCAAGCTCACAAATCAACTCGCAATGTCATTGAGAGAACCTTTGGTGTTCTTAAATCAAGGTTCCGCATACTGCATAAGACTGGTGGAACTTTGCAGTATAATCCCAAAATATGCTGTAAAATAGTTGCTGCATGCGCAATGCTACACAACATGGCAACAGAGAGAGGCATACATTTGGAAGAAGAAGATGTCTTACCGCCAAATGACAATGAACCACAGCAACCCCCAGCCAGACAACATGGACCAGAAGCAGCAGAAGGAAGGAGAAGAAGAGCTGAGATTACACAGAATTATTTCTGAGAAAGGTACAAGGCTTTATTTGTGTTTTTGCCTTAATCATTTTAATTTCTTTCAACAAACATAAGATGATGTGCTTTCAAAATAGCTTTTTCAGCAATTAACTAAATCAATTAATGACATGTTTAAAGGAAGAAATTCTTGTAAATATGAAACTTTTGGTACATGCAACATTCTTCAAATAGTCATGCATGGGAAATACATTGATATCATGTTACTTTTTACGCCCGCGCACACCTAAAGCCTTCCCAGCATTTTTATCTTTCTCCAAAACCATTAGGCACCCTTCTTTCAGATTTCTATTACTACGTCTTGACCCAGCAATGGCACACTCAGGTGGGTCTACACTTTGACCACCCACAACACTGTCAAAATTTGAAAAAGTAATCCCTGGTGGGTCACTACTGTTTGAAGCATGTCCTAATTCATTCCCTCTCACCATTCCCCTTGAAATTTCAACAAAAACATCATTTAATTTTTCCCGCATGACAACATTTTGTTTGCAGATTTTTGCTGCACAAGTAGAAATACGTGACAACTGTCTGTTCTGACCATGTAAGCTGGTCATTAGCCTCAGGTGCCTATTCACACTTTCCTTATGTTGCATTTTCATTACAGTGCACATTGATTCCAATGACTTAGCAATCCTGTCAAGTTTCTCAGCAGTTGCCTCATGGCCATTTTTCAAAGCCTCAACCATCCTATTCATAGTGCTGTGAATGCCACCAAGTTGTTTAGACATATGTGCTATTTTGCCTTTAATAATTCTAACATCTTTGCCTTGCAGGCGCTGTATCTTCAATATTTTGTCCTCAACAACACTGCCAGTGCTGGATCCCTCCTCAAATGTGGCCAAGTTTGATGTTCTAGAACGCCGTCTATAAAATTGACTTTGCCTCCTTCGCCTACTAGGCCTTGCATTGGTGACTGTTGGTGTTGGTTCAGGTCTTGTCACTGGATTAGTTTGACTGTTACCCTCCTCTGAATCAGTTTGTAGTAACTGGCGTACTCTTTGCCTTTCATTCAGTGGCAAATTAGCAGTGGAAGTACTTGGATTATTAGCCTCTTCATTTACATGGATTTCTAGGGTACTGAAATCCCGCAAATCTTGCTCAATTAATTCTTGAAGCAATTCTGTTTGAAAAAGTGCAAACATATTTTTACTTTAGATATTGCTTTGTAAATTTTACATTAAAAACAAAGTTACATTATGAGTAATTGTTTCCAAGACATGGTTTCTTTTACATTAAATTTACTCTGTGTCTCAGTCAAAGTTACAAATATGACTTTTACCCTACTACTTAATGATAGAAACTACAGTTCCCAAGATGCATTGCTTAAAGCATGATTAGATTGCTACTCTGGAGCTGGCAACTTCAGATAATGTAATGTAATAAGTAAATGGTGTTTTGAAAAACATGCTTTCCCTATGTTCACTTTGGCAAAGGCCACAAGTATTTCAATCAGTTTACTTGTCTTACATCTTATATTAAGACTTACCTTCAGAAGGGGTAATGAGATCAGACGTGTCTATGTTCATGACACCCACAACTGCCTCAGTCAAAAGTGTCCCTTCCACAAGGTCTTCCAAAGGGGTTGTGGGTATGTCTTTAGGGGGACCACCTCCTGTTTTATTTGCAGATTTCACTCTTGACGCAATCTTCTCCTTTGCGCGACTACGCAAGTCGTACCACCTTTTCTGTAAGTTGCTGATTTCACGGTGGGCAACACCAACCGCATTCACCTTGGATTGTATGTTAAGCCAAACATTTCTTTTCACAGCATCAGGCACCTTATGTGACAACTTGCCAAAAAGTTGATCATGTCTGTCAGTCACCTCTTCAATAAGGATTTCAAGTTCCTTCTCTGAAAACTTTATTTTCCTTTTTCTTGAGGGCCCCTCTTCTTCTTGGTTTTCCATCTCAATTTCTCCTTAACAGTGAAGAACACAGACTGCAGCAGCAACCTCTCACAGCAGCCTCAGAGACCAACTGCCAGAGCTTCAGTCAAACCAGTTCCCAGGTGCCAGTGATTGCCTTACTGGCATCCTGGCAATCAGGTTGGTGGAAATCATCATGTGTCGTTTTTCGCAATATACGAATTCGCAATTAAGAATTTGGGTGCGAATCGCAAAAAATGCGATTTTTTGGAAATCGCAAAAAAAAAGCGAAAACAATCATGAATAGACAATTGCGATTCCTTATTTGCGATTCCTTAAAAATCGCAAATAAGAAATCGCAATTACTAACATTGATGCATGTGGGCCAATGTGGCCATATTCGTGTATTGATGCTGGCTTCCAAGGAAAGATAGCACATTCCTTCCTCTCACCCACAGGCCCAATGAGTTCAGCGCGCCACCCAAGAACACGTTAGCTTTTATTTCAATGAGCTGTGTAGCTAATACCAAAATTAGGCTACTATTTCTACACAGCCGCCACACACACACACAGTCATTCAAGAGGTGGCCTCACAGAATCGTTGCGATACTTACAGCTGATGAGTCTGTTTTGTATTGTTTTTTTACTTTGTTATTGAGGTCGAGTTTTACATGCCGTGATTTCTCATTAGAAGGTCTCTGTTGGTTTACTGGCATCCTTTCGCTATATATATGAAAACAGCATACGCTTTGTTTAACAAATACAAAAATTATTATATATATATATTTTTTATACATGGTCCCTCCCTGGAGTAAAAGGGAAAAATTGTGGGCGCGTGTACTTTCAAAATCAGCATGAAACTTTGGTTGAACCTGGCCGGCTATATTTTATCAGCGCTTGTCTCGTGGCTTCAAACCCGGCGCTTGATTCATACTCGGAATCAGCTCAGATGAGCCCGAAGCGTGGTCTGTTCCACATTATTTCATTGCTGACTTCTAATGGCCGGGTTGCTGTATATCATTAATCTCATCCGTTTACAGCGGCTGAATGGCTTTGTGTCGTGCACACAAAAAGGTAGGGAAAAAGTACACAGGGCATGCAAAAAAAGAAGAAAATGTTGGCTGCCTTTACTACCTCTCTTGATTGATAGCTGGATTTAATGTTTAAGGTTGTGGATGGTGCTTTCCTGTTCACCAAAGGGGCGCTTTTTTTCCTAAGCAATTCTATGCTTTTGTATTTAAACTGTTTCCATAGAGACCGAGTTAAGAGACCACCTTCATGATCAGGCGATGGAGAAGACAGTTTAGATTTCTAGCCGCTTCTTTGTTTGGCCATTGGAGAGGCTGCCCGTTTTGACATAAGTTGCTACACTTTTCCCCCTCAATATATCATTTCACCAATTAATGAGTTTAACCATTCAATACATCAACACGTTTTAAACTGTTGCATAATTTGGTCGCAGCTAACTATAGACTGCTTTGAATACGTAAATGCTTTAGCCAAAGAAAAAATGTCAGGAAACTCACCCAAGTATTAGCATTCTTATTAATTCTAACTCAGAGGCATAGTCACCAGAGCTCCTGCTGTGGCTACACTCGAGACTCCGGGGCTGGTAGTGTTTCCTGACACCGTTCAGCAGCACACGGAAAATGTCCCTAAAATGGGTCGGATTGGGATCCCAATCAGGTCCTGGTACTTCCAAAAAAGTGGCCCATATACCCAGATCGTCCGTTTCAAGGCTCACCATTTGGTTAGTCTAGTTAAAGCTTATAGAGCCATTCACATTGGTATAACTAGAAGCACTGCATCTTGGCTGGGCAGGTGAGGAGCAATAAAATGGCCCATGGGCCACAACACATTATCTGGCTAGGTTTGCCACCAAGACGTTTTTTTACTGGCATGACCCGTATTTTAATATCCTGGATGGTACGAAACTGAAGAAAATCACCTGAAGCGGGTATTTTATTTCTCTGGCCTGTATGCTCTATAAACAGTAAACATAAGGAAAATGAACTTTAAAATGTGTTCTAAAGCTGCCTTAATGATCTGTGACTGATAGTTAATGTAAAAAAAGGCAGAAAAGCCATGTTAAAAAGGAATAGGGACGTTTTTATATAAAGAGTCATCTTTATTTATCATGTTCCGGCCTTTTCAGAATCTCGCCACTTCAAAATTATTATTTGTTTTTTTGTAATCAATCAATCAATTAGGAACTTGTAAAGCGCTACTTACCCGTGAGGGTCTCAAGGCGCTGAGGGGAGTGGGGGGGGGTGCCTCTCCTGCTCGAAGAGCCAGGTCTTGAGGAGCCTTCTGAAGGTGAATAGATCTCGGGTCTGCCATATGTGGGTCGGGAGGCTGTTCCAGGTTTTGGCGGCGAGGTAGAAGAAGGATCTGCCGCCGGAGGTCTTTCATTGGATGCGGGGGGCAGTGGCCAGGGTGAGGCTTGCGGAGTGGAGTTGGCAGGTGGGGGTGTGGAAGCTGAGTCTGCAGTTCAGGTAGGCTGGTCCGGCGTTGTGGAGGGCTTTGTGTGCGTGGGTGAGGAGCTTGAAGGTGGTCCTCTTGTCGACCGGGAGCCAGTGTAGGTTTCTCAGGTAGGGGGTGATGTGGCTGCGGCGGGGCACGTTGAGTGTTATTTAGTGTGAACTCTTCCCAAAGACATTCGAGCCATTAACATGAGTACCGGTTACATTACACAAAATCAAATTCAGATTAAGTGAGTTGCCCAGAATCACAGGAGGTTGAGCTTTCACTGGTATTCAAGCCTAGGTCCGACCTCAGTAGCTCTAACCGTATCTACATCTAGTTTTCTCTGGCAGGGGTGACCTCACATGGCGGCCTATGCAAGCACCATCAACACTAACTGCTCAGCCTCCCCCAACCCCGCCAACGCCTAAAGGACTCTGGGGGTGAGGTGGCAACACCTGGCACTGAGCGAAGGTGCTTCTCTTACTCGATCCCTTCCCAGTCCACTTTAGCCTCAGGGTGATAATCTAGCAGGGGAGGGGTCAAGAAAAGCGCACCACTTCTGCTACTGCTGCTTCAGGGGAGCATAGGAGACAATGGCCCAAGGGTCCAAAATCACATGGCATACAAGCAAGTCCCCTGCCTACTCCGCCATGACCTGAACATGATGGCCCAGTGAGGGATGACACTGCTTCTTGGGTGGGCAGGTCACACAATACAGACGAGAAGGCCACAAAGGCCAGAGCAATACCTGGCCCCCATCCTCCATTTACGGCATGGCAGGGGTGTGCCCTTGATGCTGGTGCCACATTCCTGTGGCGGGCGGTGCTGGACAACAGTTAATCTCTACAGACCAGTTTACTGAGTGTTGGACCTGATACCATTGGTGTGAGTCTCCCTTTCATTTTTCACTGATTGCCTGCTCTGTTTTCGATATGTTTTGCTGGTTTAGATGCTTTGGGCACTGTGCCACTGCTATTCAGTGCCACTGTGCAAGTGCTCCTTATTGTAAATACATATATTGATTAGTGACTCCATTATTGGATTATTTGATTTACCTGTCAGACCTTAGTATAGTGCACCATGTATGCCCAGGGCCTTTCAATCAAATACTGCTGGTGCCATTGCAGAGCATGTGTGCAGTCTAGTACTGCCATGTCGACTTGGTGAGTGCCAGTTCTAAGCCTTCCCTTTTCTACATCCAAGACACCCCCAAGGTAGGCCCTAGGGCAGGGTGCATTATATGTAACAGGTAGGTCATACCCTGATGTGTGTGGCAAGACCTGATAGTGAATTATAGCCTATTTCATTTTTCACTATTGCAAGGCTACCTGTCCCCATGGGCCAGAATGTGCAGAATGGGCAGTTTGATCAAAATATCTTACAATCCTAACTGACACAGGGAACATGGTAGAAAAACACATTTAGTATGCCTGAACTCAGGATGATAAACTACATCTTTTAGTGAAGTTGGTTCTAACATTCTGTGTTTGTAAATACCTATTTTAGAAAGTAGGCATTTACTTGCCTAACCATCCTAGCCTGCCTCTGCTAGGTTGTGCATTCCATGTCTGGTTTGTGAGTGACAGGGGCTGGGGTGACTCCAGGAGACAGGCTGAGTCAGCACAAGGTTGAGTAGACCTATCTGCATGTAGAGTGGTAGGAGGAGTAGCACCTGGGCTTGAATAGGATTGTGCCTGCCTTCCACAATGCTGGCACCACCCCCTGTGGTGTTTCTGAGGACCCTGGCCCACACTGACAAAGGAAGAAGGTGACACTGGCAGAATGCACCCAGAACTGGTTTGGACTAAGTCCAGGACCCTCTGCCTTCAGAGAACTAAGAGAATAGTAGTATAAATATGGGGACCCAGACCCCAAGACTTTAGATCACTTCTGGGAAAACAATACAAACCTTTGCCAAGGAGAAGAACCAAGGAAGCTGCAGGAGTTTGGACTGCCCCTCTGCCAGAGTACTGTTTGTTGGGTGGAAACATTACACTAGGAAGTTCCCTCATAGCCTATATACATTTTGACTTCTGAACATTGTTCATATCCTTTTCTTGAACCTTCAAATCACAACAGTGACTCATGTGTTTTCTTCATTGTATTTTTTTCTGATTTGTTTATTTTATCATCACTTTATATCTTTTTCTTTTTTCAACTTATAAAATTCTTTTTTTCACTTTTTATAAATATAACATATAAACATTACAGTACATAATTAAACTCAATTCAAAATGTCATTGTAACACAGAAATACATTACAAAAACAGAATAAATTACAAAAAGAGAAAGAAACACATATACCCCTGGTTAAACAATATACCATAAATACTATCACACTACACTCTCTTAGATTCATACACTTTCATACCAGCCACATACATACAGTATCAAAACATAGTAGAATATAAAGCATGTCAGAGAGTATATCTGACACAGTTGGAACCACAGAGTGTTTTATAGGGTTCCACACAGGGTCGACACGCGTATCGGTGGGTTTGGTGTATAGCAACCACCTTCCTCAGGACCTGTGTGGATACTCACTCCTCACTACCAACACCAGGGGATTTGCAAATACATGTAAAAACACTGTTGTGTATGATAGTACCATTCTAGGGCATTTTGTATCCGTAAGCCTGATCTGGTGTGAACCATTGTATACACACATCTATCACACACAGGGGATACACCAATCCCTTACCAATTCATCATCAAATGTCAAAAAGAACATTGAATGCATCTATTCTTCTTTTTGTTAAGCCAATCTCATATCCAGAAATATAGTTATAGTCAAGCAGATAAAAGATAACCTTCACCAAGATCATTTAAAAAAAAAACAGAAAGGAAAAACCCATGTGTAGAAAAGACTCTCTATAAGGATGCTAACAGTGAAGAAAGAGGGAAAACTAAGAAAGAAATATATAGCAATTTACTTACAAACACACCTTAGTTTATAAAAGATCCAAATTTAATAGCTTCAAATCTAGAACAAAAATTGTCGTCCAACCAAATCATCCACAGATAGTCACTCTGTTTATCCTATAAATAAAGGACCATCCTACATGAGCTACATATTGAGAATACCTCACATGAATGCTATTGTCTGACAGTTAATTCCTTACCCAAGTAATTGTACTAGATGAGTCCAAATTGTATTAATAAATATTTTCTCAAATTGTTCGGGGCAAGAGGAAAAACACTTGATTCTGCGAAAAAAGTAGAGTCCAATAATTAGACATGAATCATTAAATCAACAACAACAATCTAATCTACATGGCGATGGCACGTACTGACCTTCTTCTAAATTTTCATAAGATGTCAAAAGGTATTATCTGTCGCAACGACATGTAATATTCACAGAATCTGGTACCCGCCTTCGGGTTGCCTACTTTTCCTAAAAAAACACACATGTGTACTCAAAACGTAATATGTATATACTTTTTCACAACGCGATTCTACCTATACCAAAACTACTTGTTTGCAATATTACATAAGACCTATACGTGAGTATCTTGAAAAAAACGGTAATCACACATTGTGCATACCCTCAGAGCTTTGCCAGACAGTTCTGCACTTATATCTAGCATGTCATGACAGGAATCCCATGTAAACAATGTTACCCTTCTATATTTAAGCATTAACGCTTTTACGTATTTAAATCCGAAAAACATAACGAAAGAATCGTGACCGAGAAACCATAAAGTGCTGTTCTCACATATCAAAGCAATAGCCCTCCCATGTTTTTTAACATTAATCCTTACAGGTCCCGTATTAAGCTAACGACAAAAAATATATCAAGACGCCAAGCGGTTCTCACCTAAGTTTCTAAGCGAACTAGATTCTGCATCCAAACTTGCCCGATGAATCCCACGAGACAGAAAAGCGTTTTAGGCTACCAAACTTATAAATCCCGGCGTGGCCGAAAAGTCTTCTGTCCTAACGAATCAGGTGGCCCTCCTTCAGTGAGGAGTAGTAAACACTGACATGGGGTTACAAGATTTCTTGATAACGCGAGCACCATCTTTAGACTTGCAAAGGACCATATATCTAATGAGGAAGTCTATAAATCTGAAAGTAAAATTTTAATGATCATCTCCAGGAGAATGTACACTAGTGCTACTCTAGACAGAGTCGAGGCCCTGTGTAGATCAAAGTCACCCATTCCATTCATATAATTCACATATGCCTGTCCATCTCGTAAAACAAATGGCGAAATTTCAAAGTAAGATATGGTTATAAATGATGGGTTCTCCTAACGAGTCACGTGACCCCCATGCAAAGATGGAAAAGGAATAACAACAACGCGTCACCATGGACGCCATCTCTAGACAATATCAGGACAATCTAAGGATCACAGTCACATTAGCCCAATCTTAGGTTCATAGACATAAGGCAATTTCGCGATACATATGGCAAGAGTTCGAAGACAAGAATGGACCTAAATGAGCGGATTTCCCGTGTCCAATCGTGAAACCATCACCTCAGACCGCCTTGTCTATTATATTTCATGTCCCATTGTGCCAGTTTCCTGACCAGAAGTGGTGGAATCTACACCAGATTCCAATGCAACATCCACAACAATTAGCATATATCACATGTAAAATTATGAGGGTTCTCAAGGTGTAATGGTCAAAAACAAGGGAATCAAAGTTCCCTATATACAGGTAACAAGGAATCTGATATCCCATGGGCCCATACAGATATCTTATATGGGAGCTATATTTAGAGACACTCAATAAAACAAAACTGACAATAATTGATCAGAGAAATGGCTACGAATACACTACTGATAACGTCGGACAGGTGCCCTACACTAAATTGAAAACAGTATATATGCAGATGAAACCCAGAATCTGGTACAATAACCTGAAGTTGTCAATTTTTGGTCACATACCAGGCTATGTCCTCATTCAGCCCTTAACGTACGCAGTCAAAGTGGAAGATCCAAAAGGTCTCACGTTTCTTGCGAGTTGTTTCAGCAAGTTGGCCCATTCTGGTTTCGATTTTCTCTAAAATACCCCATTTGAGATCAGATTCCCGGTGGTGATTATCCCAAA
The DNA here is from genome assembly GCF_964261635.1 of Lissotriton helveticus. NCBI lineage: Eukaryota > Metazoa > Chordata > Amphibia > Caudata > Salamandridae > Lissotriton > Lissotriton helveticus. Next base: position 1,473,965,081 of record NC_136067.1, read on the forward strand.
AATGTTGAACCAATGGGGCGGAGACTTTTTTCGTCCTAATTGCGGATTTGTGTTCACTAAAACGAAGTCGGAACTCCCGGCCTGTCTCGCCTATGTGTGCTAATCCACAGGGGCAAGGGAGTACATATACGATGTTGCTACTCCTGCAGTTAGTGAGAGATCTCAACTTCACATTGACATTGTTGTAACAGAAGGAGTCTGTTACCAGGGCCACATCACAGGCATGGCAGGAGCCACATCTATGGTTTCCAAGTATCATTGGAAGACCAGTGATAGTCATTTGATTTTCAGATGACTTTGATTTGTTTCTAGTATGAACCAACCGGTCCCTGAGGTTCCGGTTTCTCCGATAGGCTATCATCGGTTGAGGAAGCTGAGTATCTGTATCATTTGTGTTTAGAATTCTCCAGTTTCCGTTCATCACATTCTTTTTTTTTTTTACTTTTTATTTTGCATTTACACTTCAGAATTATACATGTGTGACTCAGAAGATATACTGGTAGTATTACTGGAATGGCCAGGGCCTTTCAAACTACTAGTTATAAATATTTATTCCAGACCAGTTCAAACAGCGGCCACCTCTAAAACTATAGAGTCATTGTCGACTATTCTAGAAACCATCCCTGGGGATATGTCTTATCTAATAGGGGGTGACTTCAATTCACACTTCGAGCCTTTACCTGGCCTACTTGATGGACCCTCCCTAGAGGAGGATTCAAGTTGGCAGGTTCCCCAGACAGAGGCACCCCCACCCAGAGCTTGGACACCGCTGGCCGTCCAAATAAATACACTGAACCTTACCTTCGGTCTGAGAGCGTGCAACGGCCGTATCAGGTCTGACATTCCTTCTAAATGCACATTTAATAAGGCAGGTAGGCAAAGTAGACTGGATTATCTTCTGGTTCAAATGCAGGAGTGGAAAAGGGTATTGGATTTTAAAATAGTAGATAGAGACGACAGTGACCATAATGCCCTGGAGCTAGAGTATGTTATTCCGCCCTTGGGGGAGACTGCAATATGTGCAGAGGAATTGAGAAGGGGGCAACTCCTGGAGAACAACCGAAGGCGGATAAGATGGGAAAAACTTGCCTCCAGCAGCGAAAAGTTAGCAGCACTCTATACTGGGATTATTCCCATTCTAGATGAGGCTTTTGAGATATGGCGCCTTAACTCTTCAAAAGACATTAGCGAGGATATAGCTCAGTTACATCTAAATCTAACAAAGAAGCTTGAGGCTGATTTTCTAAGCATTGGACGACCAAGAACGCAGGGCGTACCCAAAAATACATGGTATAACAACACCTGTAGACTGGCAAAGCGGGATCTCTTAACCATGATAAAAGAGGGGGGCTCAAGGGAGGAAATCCGATTCAAAAGGAGGACCTACAAATCACTCATAACCAACGCTAAAATTGAGTGGGACGTTCAGCATTGGGAGAATCTATCGGAATCCCTAGCTGAAAGGGATTCCCGTAGATTCTGGAGAATCATAAATCACGGATGTGGGGATCTCCCCTCGGCTGTGGAACCAAATATCGCGCCAAACGTCTGGCAGGACCATTTCCAGCAGCTATATTCCTCTGACAACGAGGAGATAGCAACAATAAAACCCTCTACTCATAACACGCAGAGAGCTGTCCCTTTTACCATTAAAGACATAAGGGTGGCATTAGCTGGGCTGTCCTCCGGAAAGGCCCCAGGACTTGATGGGGTGCCGGGCGATCTCTTCAAACAAGAACCCGATGTTTGGGCACCCTACCTGTGGATATTGTTTAATGCAGTCCTGGGGGGGATGAGAATACCGGACACTTGGCTGGGAGCGGAGGTGGTCCCAATATTCAAAAAGGGGTCGCCCCTGCTTCCAGCCAATTACCGTCCAATTAGCCTCATCGATGTGACCCAAAAGTTGTTCGGTAGACTAATCCTTGATAGGCTCCAAATCTGGATGGATGAGACAGATGTTTTAAGCCCTCTTCAAGCGGGATTCAGGAGGGGAGTCTCAACAGTCGACCAGTTACTTAGACTTAACATTCTGTACTGGAAGACAACACACCTAGAAGGGGGGTCACTGTATGCAGTTTTCGTCGATCTCCGTGCCGCCTTCGACCTGGTCCCACGGGCCAGGTTGTGGGCGGTACTGGCAGATATGGGTATTCCCGGCGATATACTGCATATCTTAATAAGGCTAAATACAGATAATTACGCCCGTGTAAGATACGGAAAGGATGGTAGGCTGTCAGATAGGTTCCCTGTCCAACGAGGGGTAAGACAGGGATGCGTGTTGGCGCCGACCCTTTTCTGTCTTTTTACAAATGGGGTAATAGAACACCTGAGAAGGATCCCCAACGTTGATGCTCCACAATTAAACAATAGCAGGGTGCCTGCGATTATGTTCGCCGACGACACCCTGCTGTTGGCAAAAACACCCATGGGGTTGCAGAGAGTTTTGGACGGTTTCTTGGACTTTTGTAACAAAAGGGGTCTAGAAATAAACCCCTCCAAGACCAAATTCATGATTCTCAGCAAAAAACCCAAAAATTGCCCAAATCCCCGGCTGGGATCTGTACTTCTAGAAAGAGTTCAAGTAATCGAGTACCTGGGCATTACACTTAATCAGACTCTGACCTGGCAGCAACATAAAGCAAAGGCCACTATAAAACTAATTCAGAGGGCGGGAGCTATTTCTAGAATTGCCAAGAAATCCTATCTTCGACCTTTGACACCGGCAATACATATCTATAAAGCGCAAGCTAGAGGAGGTATTGCCTACGGGGCAGAGTTATGGGGACACACATCACTACAAAATATTCAGGTCGCTGAAAATAATTTTATAAGACAGCTAGCGGCTCTTCCATCGAGTAGCCCCCTCCTCCCCCTGAGAATGGACTTGGCACTCCGCCCAATTACTGAAGAACTGGGCCTAAAACCTTTGACCTATTGGAGACGTCTGTGGAGCAGCCAGGATCTGGGTCACTACAGAAGCGAATTACAGGAGTTGCTCAGGCTGGTACACGTGTCCAAAATTCCTTGGTTAAGGTATATTCGGGACATGTGCACTACACTTGGAATCCCTGAGTTGTGGTGTAGTCCTGAAACAACTGCCACAAACCTCCCAAGGAAAGAACTCTCTAGATTGTTTTACAAATTCATGCTCGAGAAAGCTCTGGGTTCAATCAGAGAAGGATCTCTAAGTGACATTTTTACCAAAGCAAAAGACTCCTATAGACCAGAGTATGTTTTGGACGCCATGTCCCCTGTGCATGTAAGAAAGATTTTCCTGCAATGGAGATATGGCTCGCTACCACTGAGGGCCTTCACTAAATCCTGGAACGGTAACCTTGAGCTGGCCACATGTCCAGCATGCAATTACAAGCTGGAAAGTGAGCTTCATGTGGTTTTCTTTTGTAAAGCGTACAGCAAAATCAGGAGCTACTGGCTGGTCCCATACTTAAAGAACTTGGGTTTCCGAACCTATGCCCCAGCGTATAGAGTGCTAAAAACAGACTTATCACCTACAACTGTCTTTGCCATGGCGAAATTCCTGACGGCAATGTGGAGAGCACGCGCAAGAATTATAAAAGACTCCAATATGGCATCTTCTACTAACTTTTAAGCTTAAATCACACATTCTTTTAGACTTCAGTTATGGCTTTTTTAAAAATAACCTGTACTACAGAAATCATTTTAATGTTTTATAGTATGTTCACGTATTTATCTTTTATGATCTGAAACGATCGAAATAAAGATTATTTGAATTTGAATTTGAATTTACATGTGTGAGCTTGAATCATGTCATCAACCCATAACAGTTCTCTCCATTGACAGTTGGGAATACACCAGCGAGTTCTCCATTGTCCGAGTAAAGCAGAGTCAACTACAGCACATTGTATAAATAATGGTCACTTTCCCGGTTCCCTCCCCAACCCATCCTCCCACCGCAGTACAATTGTGCCACCCGGAGTCAGGCCAAACACATTTTAACATTTTATACAACGCTAAATACGAAAAGTAGCCAATACCGCTTGTTCTGGAAGGTTTACATGGAGTATTGTCGATACCTCATTCCTTCCCCTAGCACCCCTGCACGAACCATTCTGTTTATGCTGTACCAGTATGTCTTATTCCCACGGACTATGCTCTTGGACCGTTGACAGCTGCGGCGGGTCACAAATGTGTCCCCGGGATTCATTCCAGTTCTCCCAAACTTTAGACCACTTCTTGGGGCATCCCCTGTGTGTTGTTCATCACATTCTTGATTTTGAAATTCAGAGCAGAGTGATTAATCACACAAGTGACCTTACCATGTGGTTTCCTTTTTGTTCCTTTCAGTAATGCCTCTCTATCTTAATATTTGGCTCTTTTGTAGGCCTGACGTTCAAGACGATGAGGATTCCCTCGATTCACAAGTCTTTCCTTAAGTGCATCTCCATGCACATGGAAGTCACTCATGTTAGTACAATTCCGTTGAATGAGGAGAAATTCCCCAAAGGGCATTGAATCTTTTTGGCAGTTTGGGTGAAAACTCCCAAACTGCAAGATGGTATTCTTTGCCATCGGTTTTACTGTAAAGACTGACCTGTAGGCTGTCACTCCCACCATCAATCATAATGTCCAGAAATTCTAACTTAGTAGGGCTATAGTTTGCAGTAAATCTAAGATTCATATCACTTGCATTTAACCAAAGTATGTACTCTTGCAATTGTACCTCATCACCCCTCCAAACAATGAAAATATCATCAATGAACCGCCTCCATAAATAAAATTCTCAAAAAATGGAGCCACTTCATTAAACACATTCCTGAGTTCCCACTCCCCATGTATGTGTTAGCCACACTGGGGGCACAGGAAGCCTTTATTCATAGGATAAACAGAGTGACTACCTGTGGATTATTCGGTTGGACGACAATTTTTGCTCTAGATTTGAAGCTTTTAAATTTGGACCTATTATAAACTAAGGTGCGTTTGTAAGTAAATTGGTTTATATTTCTTTCTTAGTTGTCCCTCTTTCTTCACTGTTAGCATCCTTATAGAGAGTCTTTTCGACACATGGGTTTTTCCTTTCTGTTTTAAAAAAAAAAATGATCTTGGTGATGGTTATCTTTTATCTGCTTGACTATAACTATATTTCTGGATATGAGATTGTCTTTAACAAAAAGAAGAATAGATGCATTCAGTGTTCTCTTTGACATTTGATGATGAATTGGTAAGGGATTGGTGTATCCCCTTTGTGTGATAGATGTGTGTATACACTGGTTCCCAACAGATCAGTCTTAAGGATACAAAATGCCCTAGAATGGTACTATCATACACAACAGTGTTTTTGTCATGTATTTGCAGATCCCCTGGTGTTGGTAGTGAGGAGTGAGTATCCACATAGGTCCTGAGGAAGGTGGTTGCTATACACCAAATCCACCGAAACGCGCGTCGACCCTGCGTGGAACCCTATGTGGTTCCAACTGTGTCAGATATACTCTCTGACATGCTTTATACTCTACTATGTTTCGATACTGTATGTATATGGCTGGTGTGAAAGTGTATGAATCTGAGAGAGTGTAGTGTGATAGTATTTATGGTATGGGTATATGTGTTTCTTTCTCTTTTTGTAATTTATTCTGTTTTTGTAATGTATTTCTGTGTTACAATGAAACTTTGAATTGAGTTTAATTATGTACTGTGATGTTTATATGTTATATTTATAAAAAGTGAAAAAAAGAATTTTATAAGTGGAAAAAAGAAAAAGATATAAAGTGATGATAAAATAAATAAATTAGAAAAAATACAATGAAGAAAACACATGAGTCACTGTTGTGATTTGAAGGTTCAAGAAAAGGATATGAACAATGTTCAGAAGTCAAAATATATAAAGGCTATGAGGGAACTTCCTAGTGTAATGTTTCTAGTTTTTCCCTCTAATCCCTGGCCTTAAGGATTGTTAGAGTGGTCCCCTTTTTCATGTTACTGTTTGTTGGGTGGGCCTGCAGTGTTTTTTTGTTCAACATCTGAAAACGCCGATCACCTGATTGCTGCTGGAATTTACTCGTAAATTAGAACTTATATCAGATAAATTAACTATCAAGTCAAACAGGCATATCCATAGACAAATTATTGACCGTCTTTTTGTGTTGGGGCATCTTTGAATAATTCGTAACCCCAGACAGATAAATAATCATCGAGTAAAATAGGCACATCCTTAGATGACCTGCATTGTTTTTTCACATGAGGGTATCTTTTGAATAATTCATAACCCCATACAGACTATATCGAACAAGTGACGCTTATCAAAGTGACGTCCCCCCATCGCCCCTTCAAAGATTCTGAACATTAGGTCACGGGTCTGGTTCCACTATTTTGAGACCTAAAGACATCCCTACTCTGGCCCGTTTGGTTCATTGGTCATCGGTCCAGAAAGTAAAGTTTTGTTGCCCATTTTCGAGTCTTATACACTCTACAACCTTCATCGAGAACTAATAGAGATCTTCTAACCTACATAATCAAACGTTGCAACAGTCGTCCCCCAAACTTTGGAACCAGAACCCTGGGGGTTTTTCATACAAGTATCACAGAATATTGTGGCTATTCCTAAAGAAGGCGCGAATTCGCCGAAACGCGCGTCGAGACAGATATTGATTAATTTTGCCACTTTTTAAAGTTTTTAATGAAATTGTATTCATTTTTTGTCATTATATAACACTGTATGTACTGTGGAAATCCCGTTTTCTTCGGGATTGTTTATTTTATTTTTAGTATTAAAACTGTACACTTTTTGATATCAGTTGTTGTTTCTTATATTCAAAATTGTGCCATATTCATAAAGTTCTTATTAGTATTGATCCTGTACATTGCCTAGGAATGTTACTTTCCAAGTGATTTTTTTTTATTGCCAAGCAAAGGAGAAGGAACATTTAAGGAACTTTCATCATCTTGCAGAATATTCCTCCAAGGGCTTGAACTTGTGCTTGCCTCCTGCAGAAGTCTCAGGGCTACAAGACTTCACCACCAGCTCCACCCTGAATTTCCTTGCTGGGAATTCTGTCTGCAGAAGCTGGCATGTCACTGGGAGCTGGAAGCACGACTCAATGAGAAGAAGCGTGTTGCCCTCGCAGCTGTTGCCATCGCATCACCAGAGAAGCGCGTCGCTGCTGCAGAGGCCACCGCCGCATCGTGAGAGAAGCGCAGCTCTTTGCCATCGCATCACCGGAGAAGCATGTCGCCACAGCAAGGGTCGCCGTCGCATCACCGGAGAAGCGTGTCACAGGGCCTGTCGCGGCTCCAACGTTTCAGAGTTTGCAGCTTAGCTATCGGGCATGCACGCATCATCTTCACATCGTTGCATCGCATCAAGGGCACCATCTTATTGCATTGCACTGGATTGTCGCATCGCATCGAGGTGCCATCTTGCCGCATCGTAACCAGAACGCAGTACAAGAATCATTGAATCACCTCCTCTCCGGTAAGGAACAAGACACATCCCCTACGCTGTGCAGGTATTGAGGAGTGTCGCATCGCCTCCCTGAAGCAAGGAATCGATGCATCAACCTCCCTGCAAACCTTTTGTTTGTTTTGCGTTACGCATCCAGGTTCTTTTGTGAGAAACGTGTCACATTTATCACCAACTTAAACTAAGTTACTTCTACCATCTTTAAGTTTATTTTGAGTACAGTATTGTGGATTTTTGTCGTTCATGGTCGTGTGTTAAGTCTGTATAAAGAATACTTATTTTTATACAATCTGTGTGGGTGGTGTCCATTTGTAGTGTTTTCACTATATTACTGTATGTGTTCACAAAGGCTTACCACACTGCCTCTGAGATAAGTCTGTCTGCTCGTGCCAAACTACCAAGGCGGTGAACAGGGGTTATCCAGCAGTGTAGTTCCCTTTCCCTGACTAGAAGCAAGGGTCCCTATTTGGACAAAGTTGTATACCATTGCCAACTAGAGACCCCCAGTTCTAACACTGAGGAACTAAGGAGACCCTGAGGCACCTTCCTATAGCCCAACGCCCGACTGCCAACCTTCCCCATCCGACCCTGACTCTTTTATGACAGGATGCTACAAACGGGGAACTGCGTTTACTATGCAACTTTTACAACGCTGTGCCTTTACGACGCAACTTTTACAACGCAAGTCATTACAACGACTTGCGTTGGGGGGCGCTCCAGGATAGGGAATAGTTTAATTTACTATCCAACTCCTTCCCTACTATCCATGGGGACTGGAGTTGGAATAGTAAATTAAACTATTCACTATCCAGCACCCCCCCAAACAAGTTGTTGTAATGACTTGCGTTGTAAAAGTTGCATCGTAAAGGCATGCGTTTTAAATGCATGCGTAGTAACGACATACATCCGCTACAAACATTTGGTTAATGCAGCCAAACCTAGACAACATCAGAAAGATAATTTGTGGCCCTACTTCACTAGCCCAAATGAATAGATAAACTTGGAGCTGTGAAGACACTCAATCATCAACTTAAGTTCTACACACATTCCTTATACAGGGTGGCTCCCGCAAGAAAAAAACCACTGTATCAAAGAATTATTGCTATTTCTACAGGATACACGTGTCCATGGTGAGACAGAGAAATCGAGGACTTCATGCACATGTTCTGTTCCTGTTCGAGACTGAGTGGGTACTGAAAAAGTACTGAACACGCTTGGTTTTAGAACTTAGAGGCAAAACTAACCTTGTGAAAACCTGAAGTCTGCCTACTGGCATTTACCAAAATGTCAAGAAAGTGTACATTTGAGTACGGGTTTGTAGATTTGGTGCTCTTAATGTTCGTTCTGCTGATTCTGTCCCACCAAGGTCTGAAGCCACATTGAAAGTTTCTAACAAAAAAAGTGTGTTATTATCTTGACTATACACATGAGTAAAGTAGTCAAACCAAAATAAGGTTTATTAGAACACTGTAGTGTTGACAGCTCTCTTTATACACAATTGAGCAGCAAGACCAAATATACAATGGCATAGTCCCACTGCCATCAACTTTCTAATGTCCTTATCCACACCCTTTTACTCTCCCTCTCACCTATTTCTCCACAGACTGTGCAGATTGTGCACAAAAATGCAAGAGCCACAGATTGTAGATAAGGACACACAGCTTACCTTACCCTCAACCTCCTCATGTTGCTCCCATTGACAGTGGAGCTCAGGTTACAGGAGAGGGGCAATTCTGCTCATGTAATGACTCCCTTGGCTCTGTCATACAAAGGAAAACAGTTTGGAAGAGCCCAAAAAGGGGTTAACTGCAGCTGACTTTCATATCTCTGCTGTGTGCACAAGCACTAGCAACTGCAAAGTACACTCACAGCAAGAGCTGTGAAAGGCATTCAAACTTCAGAGGTGTGGGGAGTTGTAAACCCTTGTAACTCCAAGGGGCTCCTTTTTCAATTAGGATATTTCACCTTCATGAAGAGGCACGTTCTAAAAGCCTATCAGCTTGCCGGAAAGAGCTATACTGATTCTTTAAGATCAGCTTCCTTGTTATAGGCGTAAGTCTTAGGATCATGTCTATAACAAGGAAGTGGCTGAATAATGGCCGGTATAGACCACTACGGAAGGCCAATAGGCTATAGTAATGACAAGTTTATAAATGAATTGGCCACTGTGGCTAAATTACTATTATTGTAGCATAAAAACTGAAAATTCATAAATATGTATTATTTTGGAAAATACAACTACGTTTGTTTGATAATCCTCTCTTGAGTCTGTCACCAGTTCATTGCCTGCCAGCCATAATTGGGTCTTTCACAATCAAATAATAAGTATTCTGATGGCCCTTCCTGGGCAGTAAGGAAGGAAGGGGCTACCACTTATACTTCAATATGTAGTGGCCTGACCCCATACAAAGGACTGATTACCCCCCCCCACACACACACACAGAGAGATAGCCTGGCAGCTAGGACTAGGGTCAAAAGGGATTCTGGTGTACATCAAAGCCATTTTTTTAAGTCTCCTCGATTTCAAAGGCACATTTGGGTACTGACCCCACCAAACCAGACACTTCTGTAGCCAAACCTGAACCTATGTAAAAAGAACTTCTGTGCTGCTTAATGGACTGCTCATCTGGAAGGCCTGCTTTTCTGTTAGTTGCCATACTGCCAGCTACTTTTGAACTCTGCTGGAGGAGTGCTGGACTCTGCCTTCTTCCAAGTGATCTCCAATGGCTTGTTGGCTTACCTCCTGTTGTTTGAGACTCAGGGATATCAAAGTCTCTATCCCTGTTCCTGTGCCTGGCTCACTGGAAGTGACCCAGATAATTGCGACACAGATTTTGATGAATCGCCTGTCTGAGTGTAACAGAATCGGTGCTTCGACCTAGTTGCAGGAGTAAAATCTGCACGTTGCCTTGGAGCAAGTGCTTTGCCTCCTGAGATTGACGCATTAGACAGCATAACCCTGCTGCAGCAGTTTGATGAGGTTGATACATCCCCTCGCATCGCTCAACACCTCTTCACTCCAGCACCCATGTTTGGAACTGACACATTGCCTTCACTGAGTGGAGAAGATCTATGCATCCTGCATCTGCGGGCCTCAACATTAATACATCTCGCTGTCTGTGACTAAGAAAGATACTTTGTTCACCAGGACCTGCATGGGTCCTGTAGTTAGCCTGCGCTCCTTTGTGGTCTGCCCGAACATTGAGTGTGTCCCAGTCCAGCGTGACCTAAAGTAACCTTTTTAGTGATATTTTTTTCTTAGTGCTAGAGCTTGTGTTATTCTTTAAAAATTCATATCTCAACTTCTCCATATTAGAAATGTGTCAATTTGGTTGTGCTTTATATATAAACTAATACTTTCTTTTTTTTAACTGTTGGGGAGTCTTTTTCAGGTGTATTAATTATGTTAATGTATGAGTATTACACAAATACTTTACACATTGCCTAAGTTAAGCCTCCCAGCCCTGTGCCAAGCTACCAGAGGGTGAGCACAGGATAATTTAGGCTGTCATGTTACTTACCCTGAATCGGATTATGGTCACTACTTGGACAGGATGCATACCTCTGCCAACTAGAGGCCCAGTTTCTAATAGAAACCTTTGATGATTTCATTGATGTGCTGGAAGAAGTAAATGACAAAAAGATCATTAACTATCTGAAGAATTTAGTGGGTGAAGGAGTAAAAGAAGTGATAAAGAAAATACCACCCACAGATGAAGTAACGTACCATCAAATCAAAGAGGCATTAAGCACAAAGTTAGATCCACTATTGAATGACTATGAAAGGTACATTTTCAGTCAGGAAAGGATAGATGAGTTTGCAGAGAGACTTGATTTACTCATCAAGCATTGCTAGTTCAATGAGTTTGCTGATGAAGAGGCCATGCATCTCAGAGTAATATATGGGTATCTCTCCAATTCCTTCAGATGCGGAATGTTGAAAGAGACATTCAGCTTGAAGCGAGTACTCATGGCTGTCAGAGTGAGAGAAAGAGCTGACTGACAAGCAGCTAAAATGGAGGCTGGAACATCCTAAAAGGAATCATCACAGAGTGTGAAAATTAAGTCAAAACACAAGGTTGAAAGCTATAAAATTATGTCGCCAAAGAAAAATAATTTGTGTTTTCGATGTTGATTTTCCTTTCTATATGAAGGTAAAGGTCCTGCCATTGGGCAGATATGCAAAGGCTGCTGGAAAGAGAACTGTTTTGTAGCAGTTTGCAAAGCGAGGGAAAGTTTGTCACATAGAGAAATCAAAATGGAGGAAAGATCAAGTGCGCCACGTCAAGAAAACAAAATTGATTCCAGAACGTTCCAGGCGCAGCACTCTACTTGTGCCTACAAGGCCAAGTGACCCCACCAGTTGAGGGAAGTAGAAACTGAACTACATCGCTTGTCGGCAAATTCCTTATCTAAAAGTTTGCCATTGTTATTGTCAAGTGACAGTGAGGAAGACGGGTGTGTGATGTCAAAGTTGACTTCTGGACAACATGTGTGTGTAGGATTAGCCTCTTGCAAGGAAGAAAGAGGGTCATAGATAGATTGACAAGTGAAAGTGCGAAATGCATTTGGACACTGTTCCAAGATCACACTGAAAGTAAAAGGCTGCCCTTTACCATATATCATAGACCGTATAAACATTATGCCAGAAGAAAAGTACAAGGAATTGTCTCCAGTGCCCTGTATGACCCCATCGAAAACTAAAGTCTGTACATGGGCTGCTACTATGCCACTGTAAAGTCGAGATTCATTGCTGACATGATTATGCAGTTGAATGGAGCTAAAGTTTTTTCCTGCCTTTATTTAAACAAAGCGTGTCACCAGCTCGAACTTGAATTAAATTGCAGGTACAGCACTACCTTTTTGACTCATGTTGGCTTATTTAGATATAAAAGGCTAAGTTTTGGACTGCCATCAGCTGCATAACTTTTTAAGGATGTCATTCGTTGCATAATACAGCCAGTCATAAATGCTTTCAATTACAGTGATGCCATACTAGTTTTTGGGGCCATACGAAAGGAACACGATAAAGCTCTTACACAAGTGTTTCACATACTTTCTGATGCAGGTCGCACCTTAAATGTAGCAAAGTGTAAGTTTCATAAAACCAAACTCAAGTTCTCTGTTCAAATCTTTTCTGATGGGGGAATGACTCCCAATCCAAGTAAAGTACAAGTGTTGTCATCCTCTTCTCCCCACAAGATGTAACGATGCTGAGGTCCTTCCTTGAATGTCCAGTTACTGTTTAAAGTATATATGTTACGTTGCCACTGTAAGTGCCCCATTGAGAACTTAACAAAACGAAACATCCCATTTCGATGGTCAAGTGAATGTGAACAAAACTTCAAAAGAATCAAGCATGCAATTAAGGAAGCCACTGAAATGGCATACTTTTGAAATTTCAGATGGAGGTTGTTGTTGAAGCAAGCCTAGTGGGGTTGGGTGCCATCCTTGCTCAACACACTGGACATCCCAATGCTCCAAGGCACATTGTGACTTATGCTAGCCAAGTTTGGAATGTGCCTATTCACAACCTAAAAAAGAAGCCCTCACTGTATTGTGGGCTTGTGAGCATTTTTATGGGTTCCTGCAGGGCAATAATATCATACTTGTCACCGACCACCAAGCATTGTTCACTATTTTCAGTAATCCTAAGTGCAAAATGCACCTCTCTCATTGAGAGGTGGGGGTTTGCAATTGCAGGTGTTTCTTTTTACGATGGTGCATTATCCAGGAAAAGATCAACACCCTGCTGACTACTGTGTACGTGTGCCAATATAGTATCATGAAACTACTTCTAAAGCGGCTGATGCCTATGTTAACTTCATTGTGAAATGCAGTACCCCTGCTGCCATTTGGAACAAATCATTGGTGCCACAAATACTGACTGAGATTTTCTGATACTCAAAGACATTATTGCACATCGATTGTGAAAACATATTCAACCTCTTCATGATGACCATGAATACCATAAATTAAAAAATGTGCAGAAAGAGCTATCAGTTACCCCAGAAGGTATCATCATACGAGGGTCGAGAGTTATCATTCCCAAGAGTCTGAGGCAAGAAGTTTTTAAACTGGCGTATAAGGGATATTGTGGAGTTGTTGCTACTAAAGGAGCTCTATGGGACCCAGTGTGGTTCTCTCATCTTGATGAAAGAGTTGAGTTGAAGACATGTCATATGTGCAACTGCTTGTCATCCAAGACAAATCCTTATCCGTTAAATATGTCTGTTCTTCCAAAGTAGGCATGAGAGAAGATTGTAATTGAATTCTTTGGACCCCTTGACAACAGACATCATCTACTAGTAACTGTTGATGAATATTCCCGTTTTCCCCTTGTGGAAGATCTGTTGTCAACTACTCATGACAGAGTCATGAAGACATTAGAATGTATTTTTGCAGCATGGGGTGTTCCTTTGATTTTGAAATCTGACAATGGTCCACCTTTCAACCGACAAGAATTTAAAGATCTTCCCACTCATATAAATGTCAAGCATCAGAAAAGCATACCTCGCTGGCCACAGAAAAGTGGCATGGTCGAGAGATTTATGAGTACCCTCAAGAAGACCGTTCAACATGCTGTGCTGGAAAAGCTTGAACTGAACTCCATTCTTCAGTCTACACTTGAGGCATATAGGCCAATTCCCCATTCTACCATGGCTGAAAGCCCTATTACCTTAATGTTTTGGAGAGCCATAGGAACAAAACTGCCACACTCGGCCAATCAGAGATTGTAGGAAGCTGACTCTCTATATAGTGTACTAAAAAGAAGTACACTGTTCAGAGAGTCCAGTGGATCCTTATTCGGGTTGCAAAGTATCTTGGAGCAAGGGAGCACAGCTGGCTTGACAGAACCCAGGCCTTCCCTGTGCACTTGTAATATCTAAGGTTTTGCTTAGATATCACAGGGACACATCCACTCACACAGATATGCCCACACGTGGGGTATAGTGCACTCTGCCTTGGGGCTGTAAGGTCTGCTGTAGGGGTGACTTACCTTTACCACATGCAGTGCTTTGCTGGCATGGCATGCTGGGGTGTGTGCCATGTAGACAGTTTGTGTTTCTCTGCACCAAGACATCCAGGCTGCGATGGCAGTTTGCATGAGCTTGGTGAGGGGAGTCTCAGAGTGGCACAATTTATGCTGTAGCCCTTAGGGACCCTCTTTAGTTTCAAGGCCCTAGATACCAGAGGAACTTACCCAGATTCTAAAAGGGTGCCAATTGTGGAGCAATGGTACAGTTTAGAAAAAGAACACTGGTACTGGGGAACTGGTTGGCAGGAACCCAGTACACATTCAGTAGCTGTTGCACTAGATACCAGGCACAAAATGTGGGGGATACTGCAACAGAGTCCAGTTTCCTAAAGAGCTATACTGACATTGGTAAACTTTACACTAGTGACTTGACTCACAAATTCAAAATAAAAACGCCTATGCAGATAGACACTGCTGTGCTTGGAGCACTGTGTTTAAAAGAGAAGACCAAGGTATCATCAAGCAGAAACGGAAAAGCAAGTCTGATGCTCCTTTTGATGCTCACCCACTGAGGGCTGTGACTAGTAAAGACCTGCACAACATCGTATCCCAATACCTCAACCTCGTCTCTCCTTTTACACACCGACCGGGCACGGCACTCTGCCCTTCTGGCCCTGGCCACTTTTCCAAGGATCCACAAGACAACGGCTAAAACAAGATTTTTCTTCTAAATCGCAGCGAAGACCTGAATTTCCTATCTCTGCACTCACCGTCACTGCCTCAATTCAGGAAGGACCTAAAAATCTGGCTCTTTGACTGAACCGCAGAACCCCCCACGTCCCCTTCAGCACCTTGAGAATCTCAGGGGTGAGTATTCACGCTCTGTAAGTACCCTGATTGATTGATTGAATTAAAGGATACGTGGTGTCTGCTCACTGTACTGGGAGCTCTATACGATAGATTCTTCACATTTCAAGAACCAGCTTCGATATTCGCCAGCTCCAGATGTCAGAAGTGAGACTTATCCACCTGAGAATCCAGAGAGTCCAATGACTGTACCAGTGTCTCTGTCACCAGCGCCAGCCATCGGCACTTCTCCTGCATCACCGCAACCTCACATGACCAGATCTGGGTGTCTGACATTACTTATTGAAGAATTGTGATTATATATGTATTATTCATACTTTTTATTTAACAAAGGGGGAGATGTGTTGTCTTGTGAATTTGCGATGACAGGACCCTTTTCTTTCCTGACGGACTCTATAGAACAGTGACATAAGTGCTTGGGTGTGGGTAATAGAATTCATGCGGTACATTATTCCATTAACGGTTACACACTGAAAAAAAAAGACATGCAATACCGAGCTCTGTGTGTCGCGTGATGTACCCGGGCTGGAGAGGATGCTGCATATACTTACCCCAACATTAAGGTGTAACTCTCTACTCTTTTTCTATTCACCATTTTCAAATGGAGGTTTATAGCTAGTTGGTAGCCAACATGCCTCCACCCACTCAAATTGGGGTGGGGTCTCCTACAAGAGAACTTATGAGTGTAAAGTTACTACTAGTGGAGATCTGCCTATGGGAAAGTCCAGGGAATATTATCAAAGTTCATTATCCTTTAAAAAATATGAAACATATTTTAATGGATAATATATTAATTCATTCCAAATATGCATTATTAACCTAGAAGTAAATCAGGTATAAATAATGTTTTATAACATATACACACACACAGCATTTTGTTTTTGAAGGCATCTCACATACTAGACTTTTTGTATGTGTTTATTTCACAATCCGTTTTTCATATTTGTAAAACATCTATCTCCAATAGACACACACTGTGTATAGGAAAGTGCCCTTTTTGTATGGTCACCCCCACACCTATTTCCCCAATGCTAATGGTTATGATTCTAAAAGTACACCGTGCCTGCTTTCTGGGCCCCAGTGCCAGTTCTCTCACACACAAAACTGATAAATGTTAGATGGTAACCCCAATTGGCAAGGACTTTTATCCCCTTATAACTCTCTGGAAAACGGCACCGGTGGTACCCAGGGGAGTAAAAGTGATCACCAGAGTCTAAAGCACTCTTTGTGCCACCATGAGTGACCCAAGTAAAGAAATGACAGCAGCCCTGCCATTGCAGACTACAGGAGCTGTGTAAAATACATGAGCTCGACTTCCCCCTCACCGTATGCGACAAGGTCAAAGCACTATCTTTAAAATATATGTCAGGCACCCCAAAGGTAGTACTCCTAAGTCCAGGAAGCAGGGTGCGGTATATTAAAGATGAGGACATGTAAGTGTAAGCTTGTATTTCCATATAGTAGCCTTTTCCATTAAAGACTACTATAAGTGATCAGCGGTCTATAGGATAAGATGGACTGGCACCTGGGCACCCCCAAGGTGGCTAGCTCCATTATGATACTGCTGAAATATTTTGTGTTTGGTATCAAACAACGTGTCTCATCACCCTTGGCATGATTCTCATGCCAGGGTTGATGTGCTATTCATCCAGGCAGCTATCTTAGAGGTTGCCCACTTGGTTACCCCAGTCTTTCCTGTTCTCTGACTGGCAGTTACAACTTCTACCACCAAAACAGGTATATTACCCCCTGCTAGAAATGTAAACACTATGAGGAGTCAGAAACAAAGGCTTGGATGGGTAGGAGGCTCAACCTCCCTCCCGGACAGGATGGTTAGAGAAATGGCACATCAACTCTGTGAGCTTCAAAAGTGTAAACACCCCTCACCCTGCCCCCAGCCACATTTGCACCCAGGCAGGTGGGAACATTTTGCAGTCAAGAGGTGTCCCCCCCCACTTACAACGCTAGCCACAGCCCTAGGGAGGGCTACTTGATCTGTACGGCTGAGGAAGACTTCTGCCATTATAAAAAGTGGTCGAATAGAGGTTCTGATTAGAAAAGGTGTCACACACACCCTGATGTGGTAACCTCAGGGGGGGAGGCCAGATGCTGGGGCTAGTACCCCATTGACCACTGGAACCCTCACACCTAATGCCTATAATCTAGAATTAAAGGGGCACCCCTGGCATCAGAACCTACGTTCCATTCTGACTTGAAACGAATAACAAAGAAGAGACCTGTGTCTGCCACAACAGGACCCGCATAAAGCAAAGATATGATACCCTGCACCTGTGGATACGTTCCTGGAACTGTAAAATTGTGACTTGTCTTGGACCAAAGACCGGTTTCCCAAGACAGAGGGACCCTTATGAGACAAAGGCAAATCCAGGCTCCCTTGGATTAGTGGCACTTGTGCCCTGCAGTCTGCAGGTAAAAAAGTACCAAACCCAAAGAATGGCTTGCAATCAGGAACTCTGAGGGATTGCCCCAACAGTAAATGGTCCAGTGCATTGTGGGAAACAGTCTTGACCTACTTCAAGTTTCAGGTGGATATCCCTTTAACCCAGACCTTTGGACGTCGAAGTATCCTTTAGCTGACCTTACCGCTGCCAAGGCTTATTGGTGGCAAGTCCAACAACCATCACTTTACTCGATGCTGCAGCTCAAGAGATCTCTGCAACTTCTTCAGCTGATGCCAAAATTGGCTTCTTTGTCAACTTTTTGCACCCATTTCCTCACCAGCACTGTGTAACTGTAAAACCAGCTACCCCATGGCTACTGCTTCAGCAACTGGGACAGGCAGAAAACTCTGGACCTGGGCTTCGCGAGCCAGGTAAAATTGAACTGACTGTCGTGGCTTGGTCCTGGGACCCGCATCACATTTACCCTCCTTGGATTTCATGCAACTCGACCTGCAAGTTACCAATTGTCACTAGTGCTTTTATCCCATTTTCTACAATGATAAAACTTTGCAGTATTGTTTTGCACTGATTCAATTTTGCCTCTAAAATCCATAACTCTGGGTATATATATCTTTTTGTGTCCATTTTGTTGTATAGATTAATATAAAAATCAACTTTATTTGTATAAATTGTGTTTGGATTTCTATTGTGTCATGTCAATTATTATTAAATCGGCCATGGTGCTATTCTGAAATGCTTAACACATGCTCCTCCGTAAAAGCCTGAAAGGTCTTTACTACAGTATCAGAACTGAGCTAACGATTTATTGTTGTGACTCCAAAGACCATCTTTTGGGTGTTGTGAGAGTATTGCAATAGAGCAGCCTAACCAGCCACACTTCATAATACTCCACTTTCCTACACTGTTCATCTCAATTTTGTGAGCATCTAATACAGAAGGCATATTTCATTCCATGTTTGCCTACATCTTCAGCTATTCAGTTTGTGAGCAGCCTATATTCATGTCATTCATCCACACCAATTCTTCCTGCAGATTAGACAGCAAAAGAGTAACTTTTTAAATTTTGTTTCATATTTTGTGATGCGTTAATCGATCTCCACCTTCCAGCCACAGGAGAGCAAGCAATATACTTCAATTGTCTGTAGTAGTACCCTCACTCCCCAGTATCCTTCCCCTGTGTGCAACGCTAAAGCAAATGGCTTCAGAGTTATATGTTGAAAATATGATACACCATTAGGGCACATTTTTTCAACAAGGTTTGGAACAATAATATTTATTCTTGGTTCCACATTGCCCGCACCACTGCAGTTATGGTGGCTTAGGTTCTGATTAAAATCTACAGAGATTGGCCTCATGGACAAATGCCACTGTTTAGGGCCCTGTAAAGATTTTATTACAGTGCTTACTACATCATATTTCTATTCAAAAAGGAGAAGCTGGGATTAGAAATCTTATAGTTTTTTTTTAACTACAACTTACACACAGGATCACATTTAGTGGATTGGTGCTGTCTACTAATAAATGTGACTTGCCAACTGGAGGTCTTGTCAAGGGTTTTTTAATAGCATTGTTTCTAAATCCATTCATTATTTGACCAGCAGAATGTTAAACATCTTCTTGATGCCTGGGGTAGTAAGTGGTTACTGAATGATGGCTATAATAAGATTCGGTTTTTTAATTCAGTGGGGTGAAACCACTTCTCAAGCAACAACCACAATCATGGTCAGAGTTAACCACAAAACTCAATAAATTAACCTGTGCTTACTCCTCTGATAGCTTGGCACAAAAGCAGTCAGGCTTAACTTAGAGGCACCGTGTTAAGTACGTATGCACTACACATATAGTAATAAAGTGAAAACATAACACAATAAAACCCCATACCAATTTAGAAAATAGAGTAAAGTATATTATTTAGAATGAGACTTAAGTGACAAAATCCAATCAGTAGAATCAGAGATAAGCAATTTTAAAGGTTTATTAAAAATAGTGACACGAAGCAGAAAGCTCTAACTGTGTGTATCTCGACCCTAAACCAGGACAACATCCAGCTGAAAATGGTTACCTTCTCAAAGTCTTGTGCGCAGAGTTCAAAACATCTGAATCTCACAGAGAAGCTCAACTAATGGCAAGCAAGAGTTCAGCACTACTCAGGGATCGGGAACTCACTCCAGCAGAGACTAACAGGTATCAGCAGGTTCAATTAGGAACAGTTGCAGCAGGTCAACATTGTAATTGCAGGGAAGGTACTTGGAGCTTTTGTGTCTCTGTCGCTCAGAACAGGAGGTCAACTATCTAGCCCTTAGAGTCACTCTGGTAGTCCTAGGTTCAAGGAGCTGGTCCTTCCTTTTTCAAGCAACAAGGCAGGCCTCAAGAAGCAGGGCAGTTCTCTAAAGAACAATTAGGTTTCAGGCAACATGGTAGTCCTCTGAAGAACAAGGCAGGCCTCAAACAGCAGGGCCGTCCTCTGAGAAATAAGGCAAGCCTCGTGCAGCAGGGCAGTCCCCTTGAATACAAGATAGTTCTTCTGCAATCTTCCACAGGCCCAGGAAATGTATTTGGGCCAAGGAACAGTTCCTCTCCTCCCATCCTTCCAATACCTAACCTCCCTTTGTCTCACTGTCTGGGAGGAATACACAAAGCCTGTCTCCTAACTGCACCCAGTCATGTGACCGCACAGGAGAATACAGGTCACAGGCATCAAATAAGTAGGACAAGAAAATGCAGATTTCTAAAAGTGCTATTTTCAGAATTGGGACTAAGTTAAAATCAATTTTTACCACTAAAGAGGGTTTTAAATGGTTATTTTTTATAGACCAAACTTGACCTTCCGACCTGTTCCTTATTGAAAATTATCACTTATTAAATGTAACAAGGTAACCCAATGTTATCCTATAGGATAGACAGGCCTTACAGTAGTGAAAATGTATGTAAGACTTTTCACTACTAGGATATGTAAAGCTTTAAAAACACATGGCCAACGTTCTAAATAGTCTGCAACCTGTGCTAATGGTTGTTTAGGTTCTCCCCTAGGGTAACTTATATATATTAAAAAAGGAAGGTGTTAGGGCTGGCAAAAGATTTATTTCACAATGTTGAAATGGCAGTTTAAATCCGTACTACTGGCTGCAGTGGCAGGCGTGAGGCATGTCTTAAATGGCTGCATAAGTGTGTGGCACAATAAGTGCTCCAGATCCGCTCGTAACAGTTAATTTTCAGTCTCTGGAAACAAGTATATTAAATGTGCCAATTGAAAACGGCATGTACTAAATAGACCACTAATAAGTAATCGGGTATGAAAGGTGGCTAATGAGAATAATAGGTATAAAAATAGGAATATAATTATCGAGGACAGGGACATTAATCTATACTATTCTCCCTATATATCGATAGGCCGACTCGAGATGACCTAAACAAGCACCAAAAAGAAGATATACATACCGATATCGCCTGGGGGTGAAGATAAAAAGGCAACAAACAGGTATTTTAATACAAATGACGACAGGTTACAATGAAGACCAACGATAAAGAGTATAGATTGAATAGAGAAAATATGACTTTATCCACTTATTAATCAGGTTAATATTCATCAAACCCTTTGAGGCGTCCCCGATGGTTGGAGGCATCTAATCGCGACTATCTAGCAGACCCTATCAGGCTTCTGGAAAATACGGCGCGTTTTGAGGCAAGTTGTTGGCCTATTTTAAGGGATCAGGTTCAATCAATTGACCACTACGAGTTATAAAGTGAAGTGGTACCAACACCCCTAACCTCTACATTCGGTTGGTTTTTTCAGATTGTATCCAAAACAATTGTTTTTATTGGTTACGGTGGCTACATCCAAAGTCCCCATCTAGAGAAAAGAGTACAACTGGTATGTATAAGCAGACTACTCCAGAGGGCATTGACCGATATACATAAAATATGCTTAAGTACCTTTTACATTACTTGTAGATACCAAATGCGAGTGACTTCGTCATCCGAAAGGAGTCTTGCACAGAAACGCTGTATAATCACCATGAATACAGTGAGGTATTATATTATCAATTTCCTTTTTTTTGAGGACTGATATCCATACTAAATAGCTCAGGGAAACAGGAATGAACTATTTAATTACACCTTGAAGTATCCCTATCAGCAATCACGCTCCTCGCAATAAAGGAACTACATATAGTCCAGTGAATTAAGAGTGTTAGATTCACATGTAGATACTTGAAATGATTGTTTCTATTTTTTAATCAATAAACAGATTCTTGATGTATAATAAATTCAGTGTTGAGAGATGAGTGATGCAATATGGAAATTAGGTGTCAGCTACATGTTTTTTGGAGTAATAACACGGTTTTTGAATAATAACACATGTATTCTTTATTGTCTAGAAAACTGTCCTGAAGAAGATGAACAATCGATCAAATATCACCGAAACGCTGCGTCGACTTTTGTTTTCTGTAACTAATTGCATTGTAACTGCTTGTGATTTTTATGCCTTTTAATAATGAATTGTTTTTAATATGTGTATGTATAAATAAATGTCACGTTAATTTTTGATACACCAAACTTTTCTGAATACGTGGTTATTATTCTAGTGTTGGCTGACACAATGAAAGTATAGTTCATCTAGCTGTTACTCTGTGGCTGCTTATACATGCCTGTTGTTTAACTGTATTCACATAACTGTATGTGAAATCTTGGGGCATTCTTTGTTGCTTACCAATTGAATGTAAGTCACATTTACCGTGTTTAAAAGAGAGAGGACAAGCTCTTTACTAATGGTTAGCAGTGGAAAAGTGAACAGGGTCCTAAAAACCAACAAAAATGGGTTTGGAAAACAGGAGGAGAGAAATGTTTCGGGGTGACCCTGCATAGAGGGCCAAGTCTGACAGATACTGTTTTTATTATTGATGTCCATTTGCATAAGATACTCTTAAATTCCAATTCAATAAGCCTTTATTCAACTAACTCTACAAGAGAAGCAGCAGTGGGCAGTCAAGGTTTAGTTTGATATAATAGAAGGATAGTGACTTCCTTACAGCATGATAAAATGATCACACCCAATAACATTTATTGATTGATTACAGCTTTATCTTTAAAAAAGACAGAGGGCTTATTATAGAGAATCATGGCATGGATCGCAACATGAAAAATAGGCATAGAGACACACATACAATACCATTGCTCAATACCAAGAAATTGACACATTTGCTACCCTCACCCCAGTTAAATACATGATCAAGTACTCTACAGGGCCAGAACTTGCAGACATACTTTGAAAATATGCTTCCAACAGAGATAGTATTTTGTTTACGTATGTTGAGAAGCTACAATAGGTTGTTTTAGTTATTCCAGTATCTTCTTTGAGGCTGAGAGAAACTTTTTGGTCTCCTCCACCTTAAAAGTTGGCTGAGGTCAATTATGTCCTAGAAAAGACAGAATCATGCCATATGCAACATGTATAAAGAGATGATGGAAGCATTTGAAATACATACAATAGCAAAGAAATGTGTCCTCCACACTGAACAGTGCAAGAAAATATTTGGTTTTTCAAACTAAAGTTCAGGATTTTATTCTAACTGCCTGCAACTAAAAAGAATAGTTTCTGATTAGTCCAGTTGTATTTCAAGGTTTTTGAATGTCTCTAAGAAGATTTCCTTTATTCTTCCCTTTTTCTCTCCCAACTCGTTTGCTTATTGCATGAAGAAGCAAGGATATTTTTTGGGGGTATTTTCTAATAACTTTACAGAATGTAATTAACAATAACGCATAATTACAGACTATGATGACATGCCCTTCTTTCTTGCTATTTCACTTCAGAACTATGCAACTGTATACATTTATCGAAGTCTGCAGTTCTCAGACAACGGGCACTTTCTGTAGGTCCCCAAGGCTGTCCTTGTCCCCCCAGAAATTGAATGTTATCTACACCACTGGATATGGGTTATACATAGGTACTTTCTATCACACAATTTGGTTGTGCCCCATTATACAGCAATATTGGGTGTCTATATACCACAGATTGTGAGCATGCAAGCTACAACTGACCCAAAGATGGCTCTTCTGGGTCTGATATATGAATGGTGGGGTACCACGAGCCACTAGAACATTAATGATATTAGACTTGCTTATTGCCAAATGAGTCATTGCATGCCATTGGCATTTGAAGCAAGCTCCTTCCATACAGGAAGGACCCCCTGAATTTATTGGTATTGGGCATGATGGAAGTATTCTCATGAGAGAGAGCCTTGACTGTTTAAGTGATTAAGTGTTTTCAACTATTTTCTCCATTCATGATATAATGGCCTTGAGCTCTATGGGGCATATTATCAAGACAGGCGATAAAATTATAGCCGCTTTATCGGCAGAAAACTGCCGATAAAGCGGCGATAATGGGCTTGATAATATGCTCTTTGGATTTCCAATCGAAGCCCATGTTTGACGTGAAGACATCTAACATGGGCTTCGATTGGAATTCCATAGAGATTATTATTAAGCCCATTATCGTCGCTTTATCGGCAGTTTTCTGCCGATAAAGCGGTGATAATTGTATCGCCTGTCTTGATAATATGCCCCCTTGTTTCTGTTGTGTCTTGTGTTGCACTTTGTTTTAAAACCTAATGAAAAGTCTTATAAAAAAAGAAAGTGTGATGCACTAACATTTTTCAATTGATACATAAGTTTGTAATGCCAACTTAGTGTAAGACAGATGAACGAACACGTTTTAACCCCTTTGATGCTCATGACGAGCTCAGCTCGTCATGCAGCACAGTGCTCCTGTGCTCAGGACGAGCTGGGCTCGTCATGACCACACCCGTTTTTATTGCTGTCCAGCACAGCAAAGGAATAGGTGTCGCATCGATGAGGTTAAGAATGGCATCATGAAGACTTGTGGGCTGTGGTAAGCATTGAGCAAGATTATCATTGTAGTTGTTATCCCAATATATAACTGTATTTTGAAAGGCAAGCTAGCAAAAGTTATGATATGTTATGTTATATTGAGCTTATAAAGCGCGTAGCTACTCAAAGTGTCCCGGCGCTAGCTCCTGAGAGAAAGGAATGTTCGATTAACAGATTAAAACAGATTAAAACAGCAAAGTCTTGAGTTTCTTTTTAAAAATCGAAGGGTCTTGGGTGGTCCTCAGGGCTAAAGGCAGCAAGTTCCAGGCCAGACCGGCCTGGCGCACAAAGGAGTTGCCACCAAGTCGCACTTGAACTTCGGAATCTGCATAAGCCATTGGGCAGAAGACCGAAGCACTCGCCCTGGCACATAAAAGACAAATCTCCTTTGTAGGTATAATGGGCCGGTATCAAACAGGGCCCAGTGAGCAATAGTCAGCATTTTGAATTTCAGGCGTGACACAACTGGCAGCCAATGCACGGCACGCAAGTGTGTCCGTAAGCTATCTCTGGGAGAAAGCCCCATACCGAGTCTGACTGCCGAGTTGCGCACCACCTGCAATTTTTTGACCAGGGACCCCAGACAGCCCACCAAGAGGGCATTGGCGTAGTCCAAATGGGCAGAATCAGCGCACGGACCACAGTTTCTCTCAAGGTAGGAGAAACTTCCTCAGACTCTTAAGTATGCCAAAGCAGGTGCCGGCCAACTTCTTTACATGCGTCACAAAGTGCAGGTTTTGGTCAAACCAGACGACTAGGTTTTTTACTGCGCCAGTTCTATCCGAGGGCCGAGGGAAACCCATGGGCCAAAGCCTCTCTCTGAAATCTGAAGGAAAGGCACCAAACAACAACACCTCCGACTTCCCTTCATTACATTTCAACTGAGCGTTGGATAGCCAGTGAAAAACAGAAGATAAGCAGTTTTGGGCCAGTCCAACTGAGTCAACCTCCTTGGGCCAGGTGAACAGCAGCTGGGTATCATCGGCGTAAGCCATCACCTTAGTCCCCAGTGATTCCGCAAGATACACGAGCGGAGTCACATAGATGTTAAAAAGGAGGGGGCTGAGTGATGAACACTGTGGCACCCCCGTTGACACCGGCAGAGGCGCAGAGGCACTCGGGGGGGAGCCAAACTTGCTGCTGCCGGCCCTCAAGAAAGGAGCTAATCCAAAGCCAGGCCTTGCCAACAATGCCAATGGCAGAGAGGCGATTGAGGAGCATGGCGTGGGGGACCGTGTCGAATGCCGCCGAGAGATCCAGCGTAACCAACGCTGCCCTCCCGCGGGCATCCAGACACTCCCGAATTGCCTCTGCAACCTCCAGCAAGGCAGCACGGAAGTATGACTGAGCTGGATGAAGCCCTTTAGACTCCTCAATGAACTTGGTGAGTTGGAAGGTGATGATGGCCTTCTCACAAACTTTCACCAAACTTGGAAGCAGCAAAATAGGGCGATAGTTCTCAGGCACTAAAGGGTCCAAGGACGGCTTCTTAAGCAGCGGAAGGATCAGGGCATGTTTCCAACTGTAGGTACAGAGGCAGTACAGAGTGACTTATTAATCAAGAAGTTTACCTCTGAATTGACGGTATCAGCCAGGTCAGACAGAAGCCTAGCAGCACAGGGATCATTGGGAGAGCCGGACTTGAGAGCTTTCAAGATTTTAAGGGAGCTGGCCGAATCCACTAGCCCAAAGTCCGAGAAGGTGGAGAGAGGCTCTACCCTGCTAATAGGTGGCGAAGACACCATATCATTGAGCCCTGGAAAGATGGAAAGCGAAGCCTGGATGCTGGATATTTTATCCTTGAAGAAAGCCGCCAAGGAGTTACACCAGGAGTCAGAAATGGGAGTGGCCGCCGTCTGAGCACAAGGGGCCAGAAAGCTTTGAACGATGGAGAAAATCTCTTTAGAGTTGTTTTTGGCACGCTCAATGCGCGTGGCATAGTAGTGTCCCTTGGCATCTCCGAAAGCTGTATAGTAGAGCCTTTGTCTTGCTCTAAGAGTATTCTTATCAACAAGACAGTAGCCTCGGGCACGCCAGGTTCTCTCGGCAATTTTTCACTCCCGTTTCAGAGTCCTCAGCCTAGAAGAGAACAAAGGCTTGGAGGGGGATTCTCTCCTCAGCTTGAACTGGCCCAGGGCAGACCGTGACGCTACCAAACCTGTAATCCATTCCGCAAACTGGGCTATGTTGTCCAAAAGATCCCCTAGAAAGGAGGGACGAGAAGCACCCAGTGCAACACTAAGGGCCCCTATGTCTGGTCTCCTAAAGGCTGGGGGGGCAGTAGCAACGGGCAGGGCGAGAGGAGTTCAGCAAAGTCCAAGAAAAAAAAATGGGGAAATGGACGGACCAAGCAACCGGTCTTGGTTTTGGAAGTTGGCCCCTATAATATCTAGGGTGTGCCCGCCAAGATGTGTGGGAAACAGAACTCTTTGAGAGAGGTTCACCAGATGGAAGGCATCCGACAAGGCAGAGGCATCCAAAGCCTCAGCGTGGTCATGATGAATATTGACATCGCCGAGAAAAATGAACCTGGAGATGAGCAAAACTCGTTCAGCGAGTTTTGCGCATCTGCTTGGACGGACCGGGCGGGCGGTAGACCAAAGAACCCCAAGCGTAAAGTGAGCAAAAAATTGAATGCTGAAGTTGAGAACCTCACAATCTCCCAAGAGAGAGGAAGACTCGCAAAGCAGGGTCCAGCTGTCCCTAAGCCAAATGGCGAGGCCACCACCCCTGCCAGACTGGCCGACGAGCCGATGAACTTTATAACCGGCAGGAGTGATCAGAGCAACTATCGGATTGGAGTAGCCGTCAAACCATGTTTCTGTGACAAGCAATATGTCCAGATCATTATCAGAGATAAGGTCCGCCACATCGACATGGTGCCTCCTCACAGACCTAAGGTTGATAAGGCAGGCCTTGATAGTCCCCTCCGTAGTAGTAATCACCGATATGGCCAAAGTCCGAGGTTCAGACGAGAATCTGAAACCACACTCAGCGCAGGCAAAGTCACTAGAAGGACCAGTGGACCAAACTCTATGGGGAGAACAGGTCTGGGGTTTGAGGGATTTCAACCTCTCACTGGTAAAGTGGGTGAAGCTGTTCCCATGACAGACCGCGTCATGCCGGACAGAGTGACTCGCCCTGAGCGCTGACGTAGCGCGGACGGGCTCAGACGGGCTTGCCTTAGGCGCGCCATCGGCATGCCCGCTGCGCTCGTCCGCTGCGCTTCCGGGCCGGCATCGACTAAGAGGTGTGGCTGAAGCTGGCGGACAGGGTGAAATAACTAGAGCGCTGACCACTCGTAACACGGGTCTCGACCAAGATGGCCGCTATCGCCAGAAAACCCCCCAGGAGAGCCGCCTCGGAGAGGTGCACTCGAGAGGTGTCGGGTTTTTTATTTAAAAAATTGGACAAGGTTACATGAAGCCACAAATAAGTAAAACAATGGTATGTGTCGTCACTTGAATAAGGAAGTTGATCTACAGTAGTACACAGAGCATTGCATCTGTGGGGGTTGAGCTGTGACTGACGGGTGTTTCGGTGAAAGCACGAGTTGCAACTCTCCTGGGCTGTATTGCTTAATATTTTGCTGGCTCTGATCTTGCTCCATTGACTGCAACACACTCTGCCGTCGGAGCCTCCCTGGTGGGACGAGGGTCCCAGAGACACGTGCCCATTGCCCTTGTGAAGACGCTATCACTCTGGGAGACGACTGCTACTCCCAGGGACCCCATTTTGCTTTCCTGCTGGGACTGGACCCTTGTTGCTGCTGGTGCGCCATTGCTATCCTGTGCGCTGTTCTCCCCTGAAGCGCGGGTCCCGCTTCGTGGCGCTTGCTCATTGCGGGTGCTGGTGTAAGGAAGCTTTGCACGACTGCTGTGGGCGTTTGAAGTGTCAGGGCTGCGAGCGATTTGGTACTGGGACTCCATCTCCCAGGAGCCCCAGCTGACCAGACCCGAGACACCTGGGCCGCTCTCCCTGATTGCCACACCCCCACCAACTAACTTTCCAATAAACAGCAAACATCGTCACCGCTGCGCGGGAGCGTCCCGGGAGAAGCCCGGGACAAGGGCGGGCCGTCTGTGGCCGTCAGGGGCTGCAGGAGGCTGGGCTGGGCCCACTTTCTGTCATCTTACTTTATTAAACGGACAACATTGTAAAAAGCGAGGCTAACTGACATTTTGATTTGCTCAATATACGGGCAGTAGTTTTAGTTCGCCCCTGTGCCGTGAGAGGACACGCTCTGGTTTACATTGCTTTAGCCCGCCCTTCAAACGGCATTGCCTACCAAGCATGTTTTCCCCTCCGGCCAGCTCTGTACTGAGTCCCCCCCCGCCAACGGTAGGGACAACAATCTTGGGCCCCCTAGACAAGTATTTTAGTAGGGCAACTCGTGATATTGACAAAGAGATTGCCCTAGCCGAGAGACGCGCCGAGCGTAGGCAATCCATTGAACTCCTTAAAGTTCCTCCGGAAAAGCGGCCACTTTTGGGTTCCTGGCACCGGTTCCCCTTTTACCACCTGTAACCATGCCAGTGTTAGTAGAAATGTCCCAAGTCTCTCCACAGTCGCCCAGTTTGGTTGGGGTCGAAGGCAAGTTAGGCTCCGACCTGCAGACCAGAAATACCCCTTCGGTCGCTGCACCGACCATCTTGCCTCCCCCTTTGTCTACCACATTAAATGTTCCTTCTACTGACGACGAACACACTGCCCAATCGGGTGTATTATCCCATGTGGCCTCGAATAACCCTCGCACTAAAAGGAAAAGACACATTACCCCGAAGAAGAGTTGTTTCCCTAAACACCCTAAGAAGATTAGGAAACTTGGCATAGGTCTGGGAGTTCCCTGCAAGCCTAAAGGGGTCGGTTTAGGTGGGGTACAAACTGCCAAGGATGGAGCCATCCGGCTAACTCTGTATCTAACCCTAGTGATCCTACGGTGACAGGGCTTGCTGAGATTTCATCCCTGGATTCACCCTTGCTTATGCAGCTAGAGAAGTTGATGAAGTCATTATTGACCCCCACTGTAGAACGAGTCAAAATGTTAGCTGATCGAGTAGATCGCTTTGAACAGGCTACCCTTGACAACTTCTTTTCAACTAAATCCTTAATTAAGACCCATCTTAGGATGGGGGACAGTAATAATCCCATAAATACAAGTGGGTTGGCAAGTGGAGTACCTGTTTCTGAGCCCCTTCCTCCTGCTGTTACTATTACCAAAACGGGGCCCCGTCTCTCAGGGCAAATCCCCACGATCACTCCCCACCCTCCAGACTATTCACGGGTTAATACAACTCAACCCTAGAAGCGTTTAGCTACTGTGGTCACGGGTATCAATGATAGATCCAAAACTGGGAATCTTGGACCCAAAAATCTCATCACCTCATCCCAAATTCCATCGATCTGCCTGGTTCCTCTCCCCTCGAGTCTGCCCGACACAATCCCTACTAAAGTGCCCCGTAGGACTCCACCCATGAATCTGCCCCCAGACTGCTATCATTTTGTTGCCATCCTTACCAACGTACCACCGTTGTTGGTTGGGCAACAAGAATCCTTACAGATGCTGAAAAATAAAACAATGCCCTGGCTAAGGATTAATAGACCACTGCCCAAGGAAGTGGATGGGCTGATTATTGGTGTTAGAAGGATAGGTTGGGTAGGTAGTACCTCTAAGCGCTTTGAGGGGGATTGTGTAATAGTTAACTTCAAGGATTCCAGGGTAGCTCATTTAATTTCGAGGCAGAACTTGGGCACAAGTAGCGCTGGTATTGGAGTAGTCGACCTGACCTTCTTCTACCCGAGACCACCTGGTATTTATTTTGGCATCACTCCAGAGGTGGGTCGTTGTTACAACCATCCCACTCCCGGACTTGACCCCTTTACTGTACCTTACCAGCAGGGAAACCTTTACAATGTACCAACTTTCAATCGTTTTGAAGCGATGTCAGATCCGGGGTGGGTTGATTGACCTAATGGTAATGATACACTGGGATTGGGCCGAGAAAACCTTAATCCAGACTATATCATGATTAATCGGGAAAGTATGAATTTAGAGGCAAGGCTTGGGGAGTCTGCACCAATTTCCGGGGTATTAGGAAATGAGGACTTAAAGGAAATTAGTATTCTTGGTAATCACAATATTACGAATAACAAGGAGGACAAAAATCTAGTAGAGGAGGGGCACGTAGGAATCCCAATTAGTCATCTTGGGGCTCCTCCTATAGTAATGGCTCCCGTAGACAGTTCCAGTCTAGGTAAGATGGTCTCATGGAATATCGCGGGATTAAGTAGTTAGCTGGAATCCCAAAATTGGATAGACTTCATCAATGGTTTTGATGTATGTCTATTCCAAGAAAAATGGGCCAGTGATCCTATATTCCTCCTGGGTTATCTAAATTTTTCAATCGCGGCTAGCAAAGGTGCCAAGGGACGACCCATGGGGGGTCTAACTATCTGGATACGTCAAAGTCTACCCGCTACAATTAAGTTGGTGGAAACGGGTAGCAACTATATCCAATTGATAAGAATGGTTTTAGACCCCAGGGGAGGATTAGACATTCATAATGTCTACGTCAGGGGCAATATAAGAGGGAAGTCACCTATCCTAGAGGCCTTGTCCTCTCTTATGGAAAAACAGTCCTTGGGCAACAATGGTATTGTTGCTGGTGATCTAAACCGGACTTTTGAACCCCTAGATATCTCTGATGATTCTTTGGGGCGGGAGGAGGACACGCAATGGGGCGTACCAATTTTAGATCTGGCCCCAGTTAGGCGGTGGACCATTGATATAATACGACTGAATGCCATCTGCTTGGAACAGGGACTAAGAGCCCTAAATGGGAGAACGAAGAGCGACAGGGGAGGCGCCTGCACATTTGATAATGGTCGCAGCCAAAGTAGGATAGATTATGTCCTTTGTAGCCTGAACCTGTGGCAGCTAGTATGTGACATGGAAGTAAAGGGTAGATTGGAGAGTGACCACAACCCCCTTTGTGTGGCCCACAACTGGTGGTCGGTCACAACAGGGAATTCCCAACCGACCAATGCTCCGCTGCCTGACATGACCAATGACATGCGTAGATTGAAATGGCCATGTGTACTGGCTAATGTGGAATCCATGGCATTTATAACTTCCGAGGTGAACACTGCAATCACCGCCATGGAGGATGCAGCCTTAGTAATTCCAGGGTCAAGGGAAATATCTGATATTCATGATAAACTCTTTTCTCTCCTAAAACCGCACTTCCTGAGGCCCTGCAAGATAAATAGCAAACAACCACCAAGACTAGCTAAATGGTATAACCACCAGTGTAGGGAAGCCAGGCTAAGCTTGGGCAGAGCAATCCGGAGTAGGGACGGGGTAGCGATCAGTGGCGCCAGAAAGTATTATAAGACCAGCATATCCCTAGCTAAAAAACTATGGGATGAACAGCATTGGGCCGAACTAAAGGAGGCCTCTGGGGCAAAGGATTCTAGGTTATTCTGGAACATTGTTAAGTGGGGAAGAGGTGGAATTCCAGATAAACCCGGCAACAATGTCCCAGAGGGTGCTTGGGTAGATCACTTTAAATCCCAATATGCAGAGACTGCACAGTACAAGGGCATGGAAGAAATTCAAGCTGTATATTCCATTGGGGATTCATTCACTCTTAAGGAAACAGAATATGCTCTAAGCACTGTCCCCGGGGGAAGGGCCCCGGGCTTAGATGGCGTACCAGCTGATGTTTTTATTAATGATAAGGTGCGGTGGGCTAGATATATATTTCTTTTGGGAAACGCCATTGCAAAGAGAGCGGCCGTCCCGGAATTATGGAAGGGAGCGATCATTATACCCATATACAAAAAAGGGGATCAGTCTCTTCCAGTCAACTACAGGCCGATAAGCCTGATTGCCACCGTTCAAAAAGTGGTAGGTAGGATGGTGGTTAATAAATTGATGGACTGGGTTGATGAGAACAATGCCCTGTCCCCTTACCAGGCTGGTTTTCGGCGGGCCACTAGTACAGTTGACCAGGTGTTTCGTTTCACTCTGCTCCAGTAGGGGACAGTGGTGTTAGGCGAGGGCAGTCTGTATGTCGCTTTTGTCGACCTGCGGGCTGCCTTCGACCTGGTCCCAAGGAGAAAGCTCTGGGCAGTTCTGAGTGAAATGGGCCTCCCGGCTGAGTTACTTACCCTGGTTATGAGGTTGCATGAATGGAACTTCGCTAAAATCCAATGGGGCATGCATGGTGAATCCTCTGATGACTTCCCGGTTGAACGTGGAGTGCGCCAGGGGTGCGCAATGGCTCCCCTGCTATTCTCACTATTCATAAATGGGATTGTGGCTCGAATGTTGGACGCCAGTATAGATGCGCCATCGTTGGCGGGCACCAGGGTTCCGATCCTGACGTTCGCCGACGATACGCTAATTCTATCCAAAACACCAGGCGGTCTGCAGCGAGCTTTGAACATCTTTGATTCTTTTTGCGGGGAACATGGCCTGGAAGTCAATGTGGGTAAGACTAAGCTGATGGCCTTTGCACCAAAACGCAGACCCAGGCCGAAAATATTTTTGAATAATAGTTTGTTAGAGGTGGTTACCGTATTCACCTATCTTGGGATACAGAAAACAAACGATTCAAGATGATCCCAGCACATAGAAATGGCGGTCTTGAGGCACCAACAAATCTCGGGGGCACTTCGGGTGGAGCATAAAAAATCCAGGTCCAAACCAATAAAACCCGTCCTGGCAGTGTATGAGGCCAAGGCACTTGGGTCTGCTCTATATGGGGCAGAGCTGTGGGGCTTTGGGAAACTTCTCCCCTTGCAGTCCTCTGAGAACAGGTTTCTTAGGGGAATCACAGGACTCCCACAGAGCACCCCACTGATTCCCCTTGGTCTTGACCTGGGGAGGAGAGCAGTTAGTGATCTAGTGAGGTTGCGCCCGATTCTTTATTGGAGACGGCTCTGGACTACCCCGGAGATCCAGCATTACGCAGAGGGTTTTTTAGCCATAATAAATGCCGATATCTTTCATAGGATAGAATGGCTGAAAAATCTTAGGTCTTCCCTATGTGACCTTGGTCTCTTAAATTTATGGGATAATACAACCGGGGAGCTCTTCCCGAGCAAAAAAGTGATTAAAGATCTGTACTGGGATCATGTAGCTGCAAGGGTCTGGAGCAAAACTAAATCTGACTCCATGACGGGGCGCTTTGTGGAAGCTAAACTGTATCCAGTTTTGGAACCCTATTGGGATAGCATAACCAACCCTGGGGACTGAAAGCTTTTCTTTCAGTTAAGATCAGGTGCCCTCCCAGTGAGATCTTTGACAGGTAGGTGGAGGAGTTCCTCCACTCTATATTGCCCAGCCTGTGGAGCACCAAATGAAAGTATAGGCCACTTCTTATTCTCCTGTAAAACCTATGACATCCCGAGGAAAGTTTGGCTAGTCCCTGCTTGTAAAAATCTAGGAACATCTAGGGGTGTAGAGGCCTTACGAATCATCTGTACCTCCACCCACATGCCTATAGTTTTAGCAACAGCTAAGTATTTGGGTTGGGCATGGTCCATTAGAAGGAGGGCTGTTCCCAAGTGTACACCGAATGGAGTATCTATACTGGCTCCCTTGTAAATATGTACCAAGTTTTATATCTCTTTGTTTTTAACCAATTGTGTATGTCTGCTTAATCTTTTTTAAACTATTGTATTTAACGAGGAAACAATTGTTTAATGATGTATTTTAAATGTATGTTTGTGCTTTTATGAGATAAATCCTCGAATAAAGCTTTTTGAATCGTAAAACAATGGGCAACTCAAAATTATAGCGAAGTGTAGGCTGTGAAAGTCCCCAAGAACCCACCTAACCACCCACCAAATTCCCTCTAAAAGAAAGATCACAGCAATGCAAAATTTAAAACAATGAAGCGAGCAAGCTAACTTCAGGGAGCACCGCTCGGCTGCAACGGGCCTGGCTAAATAACTTAGCCTTGCCTGAAGCCGGCGGGCAGCGTGAAACAACTAGAGCGCTGACTGCTCCTGACGCGGGTCTCGACCAAGATGGCCGCTATCACCAGAAAAAAACCCCAGGAGAGCCGCCTCGGAGAGGTGCTCTCGAGAGGTGTCGGGTTTTTTATTAAAAAAATTAGACAAGGTTACATGAAGCCACAAATAAGTAAAACAATGGGCAACTCAAAATTATAGCGAAGTGCAGGCTGTGAAAGTCCCCAAGAACCCACCTAACCACCCCCCAAATTCCCTCTATAAGAAAGATCACAGCAATGCAAAATTTAAAACAATGAAGCGAGCAAGCTAACTTCAGGGAGCCAGCCAAAAGTGTGTGGTTCGACTTCAATGAAATTGTCATATGCATTTCAATTGGTGTTGTGAGTCATGAGATGTACTTTGAATAAAAGCCCAGATCTGAGTGCCTACAAAGTGCTATTGGGAAGGGCCCAGATCTGAGTGCCAACCAAGTGTTAATGGGAAGGGCCATGAGGGCTCCTGGAATACCGTTAGCAGCTCTTGTGAATATTAGTGATTATTTGTTTATTGCAAGCACCTACCTGAAACAGCACAATCCTTTTCTCAGGAGGTGCAACTTTCAACACCTCCAGCAAGAACAGAATCGAGTCATGATGATCTGCAGCCAGGTTAATGCCCCCCATCAAAAATCATTTGTGAAAATACTGCCTTGAGTCAAGGTAGAATGGACCCTATCATATGGTTTTAACCACTTCCATGCTAATGACAAGGCCAGCTCGTCATGCAGTTTACTGGAGCTGTGCTTATGACGAGCTGACCTTGTCATGAACAATGGGAATCCAAGCTCCTCAGCACCCAGCGGGAATTGCCTTAGCAGGCAAGGTGTTAATGACAAATCTGGCTGTGAAGTGTGGATTTATGCCTTATCGAATCCACACAGCCTACACCTGGAGGGTTTGAGTTGTTGTGAAGAGAACAGCTAAGAAACTGTTGACTCATGAAGTCAAAATCAAGTTGGATAAGTGGATTCAGAAAGTGACAATTTTAAGCTCAAGCAAATGAAAAAGCAAATGACTCAATTAAATCAAGCAATTGAAACTCATACATATGAAAAAGCAAATGAAACTCGACCAACTCAAGCAAGTTAAACTCTTGAAATTCAAGCAGATCAGAGAAATGAAGGAAACAGAATTTTGATTCAAGCTGATATGCCTAGAAGTGTGATGGAGAGAAGCTGAGCGGTGTAAGGCAGATCTGAGCAAAGTTGTGCAAAATCAGCTAAAGCAGTAAAAAAAAGTCCAGTCAAATAATCTAAGCTGAGCACCGAGAATCATTGTATGAGAAGTTTTTATTAGGTAGTGCAACAAGAAGAACAAGAGATTGCGAATCAAGAAGTACATAGCTCCTTAATTGGGTCATCAAACAAATATTGTACTGGATGAAAGAGAACTTAACTTGAAAGGTTTCGATTTTTGTTTGAAGATACCCAAGAACCCTTCAACCCCTTCACTGCCAGGCCTTTTCCCCCTCCTGTGCCATGCCTTTTTTTGGCTATTTGGGGTAGTGTGCGCTGAGGCCCCTGTAACTTTTTGACCACATAAGGTATCCACGCCAAATTTGCGTTCTTTTCTTCCAACATCATGGGGTTTCTAAAGGTACTCATGGTTTGTGGATCCCTTGGAAGGGTCCCAGAAATTAGCCAAAATACAGCAACATTTTGTTTTTTTGGTGAAATATGGGAAAAATGGGCTACAAATGAAAGCGTCTGGGTTTTCTCTGCAAATGTTATCAGAAAAAGGGTTTGTGGGGCTGAAATCACCATTTTCCCAGCTTTTTGGAAATGACAGTCTTTTGTCAGAAAACCAACATTTTTTACACAGTTTTGGCATTTTTCTGGGACATAGCCTAATTTTGCTATTTTTAGTGCTTTCAACCTCCTTCCAGTTAATGGTAAAAATGAGTATGAAAGCAATAATAGATCCTGGAAAGCTATACATTTTAGAAAAGTAGCCAAAATTCTAAATTCAGAAAGGGTCATTTTTGTAGATCCATCAAGGTTTCTTTATAGAAACTAATAGTTAAATATTGGAAAAATTGAAAATTAGTTGAAAAAAACAGCCTTTTGTGTCAACATTTTCACCTGTAACTTCTTGTAATTATGACAACTCTTTGAAAGCAATATATCGTTACATCCGCTGGACCTTCCTGGTTGTGGGGATATATAGGACTTGTAGGTTCACCAAGAACCAGACGAGCCCAGAGTAAAAAACTGAGTAGCAATTTGCAATGGCTTTTTATTATGTACCGGGTATACAGCAATTATTGTGTGAAAATGTATACATGAAAAAATCGGCATGAAAGACACCTATGTATTTCTGAAATGGGTACACATTGTAGAGTTTAGAAACAGTACATATTTGCACATTTTCTGAATTGGGAATACTCATAGTAGCATGAGAATTATTGGCCATTTTTCAAAATGACTTCTTTTTTACACAATGTCTTTCATTTGGAAGGCAGAAATGCATCAAAACTCAATAGGTAATAACAGTTGCTTTACAAATATGATTTACTCTAAGTCTCCCAATAAAAATGGTACCTCTCTTGTGTGGGTAGGCATAGTGTACATGACCTGAAAGGGCTCAAAACCCAACGTGAACACACCACATTTTCACAATGGAAATTTACCCTTTTTTTGCGAAGTGTGTAGCTGTCCTTTTTGAACCTTAGCTCTGCCGGCACTGAGGGAAACCTAGCAAACCTATACATTTTTTAAAACTACACACCCAGGGGAATCCATGATGGGGTGACTTGACTGCCTGCCACCAGGTTCTGTTACCCAGAATCCCTTGGAAACCTAAAACATTGTCAAAAAAGTGACATTTTCCTCACATTTCTGTGGTGGAAAGTGTTGGAATCTGGGGGAATCCACGAATTTCCTTTTTACCCCGCGTTCCCCAAAGTCTTCTGAGAAAAATGGTACTTCAATTGTGTGGGCCGGCCTAGTGCCTGCAACAGGAAACAGCACAAAACGCAACGTGGTCACACCTCAATTTCGCATTGAAAAATGACCCTTTTTTGCAAAGTGCCTAGCTGTAGTTTTTTAACCCTAGCTCTGCCGGCACCTAAGGAAACCTACCAAACCCACACATTTCCGGGGGCTTCCAAGGAGGTATGGCTTGCATGGATTCCCTTAACGTTTCCTTACCCAGAATCCCTTGCAACCCTCAATTTTAGCTGAAAAATTCACTTTTTTCACACATTTTTGTGTGGGAAAGTGTGGCATCACTGGACTCACACACATTTCCTACCACCCAGCGTTCCTCCAGGTCTCCCAATAAAAATGGTGCCTCACTTGCATGGGAGGCGCAAGTACCGCCGACAGGCAAGGGCCCCAAACGTAGTGAGGCGACATCAAAATTGCCTATCTCAAAACCACCTGCTTTTGCAAGGGGGTCACGTGGGTTTTTGGCCCCGTTCTCGGCGGCCATCCAGGGAAACCTACCAAGCCCACACATTTCTGAAAACTAGACACCTGGGGGCTTCCAAGGAGGTATGACTTGCGTGGACACCCCAATGTTCCCTTATCCAGAATCCCTTGCAAACCTCAATTTTAGCTGAAAAATTGTGCCTCACTTGTGTGGGAGGCCCAAGTACTCACGACAGGCAAGCACCCAAAACGTAGTGAGGCGACATCAAAATGGCCTATCTCAAAAACACCTGGTTTTGCAAGGAAGGTCACCTGGGTTTTTGGTCCTGTGCTCGGCGGCCATCTAGGGAAACCTACCACACCCATACATTTCCGCAAAATAGACAACCGGGGGCTTCCAGGGAGGTGTGGCTTGTGTGGATCCCCCACCTTTTCCTTACCCAGAATCCCCTGCAAACCTCAATTTCTGCTGAGCCTCTTGGCTCATTTCAGTTTCGGTTTCACTGAAATGACGACAGCGCGACGTGCACGCTGATCGTCATTTCGGGGAAACCAGGGGGGCCTCGGGAGCTGGGGAAGCTCCTCCCCAGCTCCCGAGGCTTTGGGGGTGAAAAGGGAATCCCTCTGGAGCCCGCCCCAGAGGGATTTCCCAGGGGATGTTCCGTGACGAGCTGGACTCGTCATGGGCAAAGGAGCAGTGTGTCCCATGACGAGTCCAGCTCGTCATGGGCACAGAAGGGGTTAAAGTGAAATGACAAATGAACTATGAAATGATCAATGCTTAATAAGTTTCCTGATGAAAAAGTAATCTGATGCTCTGTATTTTTCCCAAAACTAATTTTTTCGTCTTTAGCATTTTTGCTTGATTTTTTAGAAGAACAGACTATTTTTGAGTTTTTTTAAACTTAGCTTTGAGGATCGGATTTATTTTGAATGAGTATTTTAAAAAAGGCTGGAGAAAAACCTTCAAGAAACAAAATAATTTTCATGACATTCCAGTTAATTTTCTATCTTTTTTAATTCTGTCTGCACTTATTGGTGTGCTACTGTATACACATCCTTCTGGGGCCGCATTAAACATGTGGCACACTTTCCTTCATTGCTGCGGGCGCATCTTTATAAATGAGTGCCCCCCGCAATGAAGGAAAGTGTGCTATATTATTCTGAATGCACTACCCCCAGGGCAACCACAAACTTGTGCTACCCTGGGGGCAGCGCATTCACGTGAAATAAGGAGTGGCTGCTTTGAAGCAGTTCCGTGTTTCACTGTGTAGGTGGCAACCCGCCTCCACTTTTAAAGGAGAATAGAAATCCCCTTGCAGGTGGATGAAGTCTGAGACTGCACCCGCCTGCAAGGGGATGTCGGGGCGGTCCATGGGACCCCCTTTTCCCCTGTAGAGGGCTGCTCTCAGGAGATGCACTGACAGTGCTCCACCTTTGAGGTGGGGCACTGTCAGAGCGCCTCTTGGGGGCTTCTTTGCCTCTACACCCATGTCTGTAATACAACGAGGGTGCAGAGGCAAAGGGATTCCCTCATTTGAATGGGCGCACCACCATGTGAATAAAGCAATGCCCCCTTGAAGATAGCAGTGGTGATTTTTGTGCACCAGCGCTATTGGTATTATGGAAGGGGCCGCTCAAGCGTCTGCAGCCCCTTCCGTAATACCAAAGTGCTCTGGGGTGGGCAAAGTGGGCGGTAATGCCCGTTGCACCCCCAGACACTGTATGTAATACAGCCCCTAATGGGTATTTCCCACATACCTCTAATAGCTTAATATTTCTGAATATTACTAGGCATCTTAATTTAGAAATTAGAATGAATTATCACCAGGATTGACTCAGTACCTACTGTGATTTAACTAAGTTTAATGAGGAGATGTTTGCGATTAGAACTACGGTGATTCAGAGCAGAATAGCTTTAGCTGTGTTGTTGACTAAAGAGGGAGATGTCTGTGAGTTTTGCATGTATATTCAAGATAAAAGTGAAAGTATTAACAAATATACTGATACCCTGCCTAATATTGTAAATAGGATTCACCTATTAGGAAAACTGGGGATCTAGGAAAAGATAGGTTCCTGGAATAGTAATTATGTAAAAATATACTGATGAACATTATTGTTTCAATGGTAAGAATAGTTATAGTGATAAAGGGTGTTGTTCTAATATTCATTTGTTTAAATGAGTTCTTGTTAGGAGCTTTACATGTAAATTCAGGAATAAGAGTAGGAAGATGATGATGAGATGATTGATAGTTGCTCTTGATGAACAAAAGCTTGGCTCTGCACTAATCTTCTAGGTTTACTGATGGAAGAACCCACAAAATCAAGAAGGATGACTGAGATATTATAGTGTAATGTGATAAGGTAAAAATAAGCAGAAGGAAAATTGAGAAAGTTATTTATTTTATTAGAACATAGTGCTTAACATATGTGGTTTTGTTTTGTTGACACAACTAGATCACATCAACAAGAGTGCTTGTCACATTGCAGAAAAGTGCATATTTATTTGTTGTGCTTCACCTGCACTCATTCATGTGTTTTGTTTATTTTAAGATAATAACTGTAATTCAGCTGCAAGACTTGGTGAGCAAATGCAACTTATCTGTAGCTTCCTCAGGAAGGGATGTCCTTATGATGCAACATTACAAGATGATGAGATAAAAGTCTGTTACAGTGTTGTGTGTATATATATGTACAGAAGTGGTTCTTTTTTGGGGGTATTAGCATTAGTACAAAGTACGCTTTCTTTTGTGAAACAGATCATGCATTTAACAGCCGATGAAAATAATATGCAAACACGTTTTTTTTTTGTAATTATCAATGTGACTGATGATGTGCAGGAAGATTCTATTTAATGCTGCCCATTTATGTAAAATCATGCTATGATTTTATGAGTTTCCTTTGTCCATA
Source organism: Lissotriton helveticus (assembly GCF_964261635.1). NCBI lineage: Eukaryota > Metazoa > Chordata > Amphibia > Caudata > Salamandridae > Lissotriton > Lissotriton helveticus. Next base: position 1,474,005,979 of record NC_136067.1, read on the forward strand.
ACTTTTTAAAAGACATGCTGTTTAACGAAGAGCCAATATTTGTGTGTGTGCGTGTTGCTTAGAAAGAGCCAGATGTTCATGGGCTCCTGGACCTTTCTACATTTACTAATAATTTGATTAATTACGAAATGTGCTGTGGCTACTTAATTTTGTAAAGGCAAGTGGCATTTTGCATTATTATGATTTTGTTTTATGCTAATTCACTTGACGCTAATGACTTTTGCTTTTCGTAATGATACTATTATTTGAATAAATCTACAAATATTGGGAACTGGAAAAGCCTTGTTGTGCAGAACATTTTGTTTGCAGGTCATAACAAAGCCTGATTCTTCCTTTCCTGGCCATCGACCCTCTATATTTAATTAGGTTTGGAGCCTCGGTGCAGTGTATTATAGTAGACGAAATAACTACTGGAGCTATTTTACTAGCATTCAGGCTGAGACCTGCTGAGTGTACACAGACCTCTGCCATGAGGGACCTACCCCCAGTTCTGTTTTATTGGCTGATGCACTTGGCCTTTAAATGTAATCATTTTGATAGCTCTGGTATGAAAACCGATAGGTAACTTTGAGGTCTCAAGTTTATATCTGGTTGTGACAAAGTCAGACTCTTTCATTACTGTAAGGCAGATCAAATGAATAGATCAGAAATGAGAAAACATGCCCCCCATTCACACTTATGTGAGCCAGGCCCTAGAACGAGCCCTTGTGGAAGAAATTGTGTTTTGGGCCTTAATGTAGCAATGTGAGTGGGGTGCGTGTAAGGACAATGCCTACCTAGCCACTTGTACACCTATTTTCCAAATGAACCTACTCATATCCAGTTGGCACGAGTGAGCAAGTGCCACATAGGTAGTTTTTAAGTCTAGAACGCAAGGGTTCAACCACCTTTGTTTAAAAATAGAAATGCAAAATGCAGAACATTATTGAAGAGTTTGACCAGGACATTTCTTACATGATCAACATTTGATAGGTCCAGCAAGCAGTTTGAGTCATTTAAAACTCAGTGGATATATGAGCACATTAATTGAATGGATGCGGCTGCTTTATAGTTTTGCTCTCAAAGGAACAAAAACATATTCAAACTCCACAATGTCTGAAGAGATGCTATCAACTCTAGCTGACACCTGTCTTAAGAGCAAAGGGGCATATTACCAAGTCGGCGATATGAAATTATCGCTGCTTTTGCGGCCTTTTTTGGCCAAAAAGTGGCGATAATTTCATCGCCTTATCAGCAAAGACATGCTATCGCGTGTTTTGCTGATTTAGCACCCCTTTCTACAACGCCAAGCTTTGCATCTCTAATGAGATTCAAAGTGGGCGGTCGGTGCCAAAATAACTGGAGAAATGTCGCTAACCAACATTTCTCCAATAATCAAGCTGCAAACTAACAAGCAGAGCGTCAAGAAAAGTAGCGCTAACCACAGTTAACGCTACTTTCCTAATGCCTGCTTGTGACCTGATTTAGCCATGTAATCCAATGGGAGGTGGATTACATGGCTAAGATCACTCTGCCCTATCAGCAAGGTTTTGCTGGTAGCAGTGTGATTATCGCTGGATTTCCAGCGATAACCACACTGTTTTCCAGCTAAAGCATGGATTCCTATCGCTTGGGAGATAAGCGTTGCTGATAGCACCCTATCTCCACGATGGAATCCAGCGTAAGCCTGCAATAATTATCCTCGCTCTAAAAGCGCTGAGCGATAATTATCGCAGGAGATTGCTAATATGCCCCAAAGTGTTTGCAAAGTAAGAATATCTGCTTTAAAGAATATGGGCCATATGTATCAAGCTAATTAGCATTCGCAAAGGCCGAAATTCGCAGAATTTCGGCCTTTGCGAATGCTAATTAGCTAAATGGTATGTATGTAACATTTTTGGTGCAAAATAAGGAATCGCAACATTTGCTATTCCTTATTTTGCGATTGCACTTAAGGAATCGCAAATTTTGCGATTCCTTAAATGCAATGTATCAAAGAAAAAATAATTAAAAAATGCCCTTAAGGATTCGCAAATTACCACCAACTTCTAGTTGGTGGTAAGTTGCGAATTCTTTTCAAAAAGCAATTTTCAAAAAAACCAAAAGTGCCATATGACGCTCATACATGCCCTTAGGGCATGTATGTGCGCCACATGCCCCCACATGTCATTTTCAGGGGTGCAGCAGGGTGTTCTTGAGACACATCTGCAACCTTGAAAATATTTCTGATTTGCGATTAGCAAATTGCTAATCGCAAATTTCCCCTTCATTCCTATGGGCCTCCTGGCCCATAGAAATGAATGGGTAATTTGCGATGAGCAATTTGCTGATCGCAAATTAGGAATGTTAAGGAATCGCTGATAAGAAGCGATTTTTTACATACATACCGTTTTGCGAATTCTAAATAGCGATTCCTTAAAAATCGCTATTTAGAATTCGCAATACGGAACTATGATACATATGGCCCTATATTTTTAGCGAGTGAGAGGGCCCTTTGCGTAGACTATGATGCTCAGACAAAGACCATAAATTATTTTTTTCTGTTTTTGTTGGAGTTTGTAAAAGCAGTATCTGCTGAACTTGTCCCTCTCTGAAGTGTCAACTCCAAACCTTTTGTGTTCCTTCTCCATTTTTGCTGATCTCGTTATTGTTGACCTTAGAATTCTTTTCACTTTACCGCTGTTGACCGGAGCTAAAGTGGCTGTTCTCACTCCCTAAAACATGGTAATATTGGCTTACACTCAGTTGCCCTTTATTTTACTTATAGGTCCCTAGTAAAGTGGTACCACCAGTAAATTAAATGCTACTAGTGGACCCACAGCACTAATTTTGGCACCCACTAAAGTAGCCTGTCAAACATGTCTCAGACCTTCTATTGCAGCCTGTATGTGTAGTGTCATTTTGATCTGGCAAAATAGTTTTCTGCCAGGCCTAAACCTTCCCTTTTAATGCATATAAGTTGCTCCCTGGCTAGGCCCTAAACCACCGAGAGGGCAGGGTTCAGTGTATTTAAAAAGTTGGACATGCACTTGTGAGTTTTAAATGTCCTGTTAAAACTCTTCAATTCATTTTTCATGACTGCAAGGACTACCTCTCCCAAAGGATAACACTTGGGGCCAGATGTAGGTAATTCTATTTTACCGACTCATAAATACCGAATTTTACCGATTCGGTATTTATGAATAGGTAAAATAGAAGTACCGAGATGAGGTAAATCCAGATGTGGATTTACCGAATCTTTAAAAGTCGGTAATTACCGATTCGGTAAATACCGACCGGTAATGCCCCATTCATTCCTATGGGAATGAATTATTTTTCAAACCAAGCCAACAAACCAAGCTTTGAAGCCCATAGGAATGAATGGGGCATTACCGGTCGGTATTTACAGAATCGGTAAATACAGAATTTGACACGGGTGCAGGGGGTGTCACTTTGACACCCTCTAGCACCCCCAAAAAAGGTTCGGGGGCCATGTGGCAGGCATACCTGCCCTAAGGGCAGGTCTGCCTGTCATATGGCACAGGTGTGCATGCACACATGTGCATGAACACCTGAATCGGTATTTTACCATCAAATTGAATTTGATGGTAAAATACCGAATTTGTAGGGCTTGTGGGACTCAGAAGAGTCCCACCTACATCTCAATTTTACCGATTCTGTAAAAATACCGGTCGGTAAATTTACCGAAATGGCCTGTTTCCTGCCCCTTACATCTCAAAAGCCAAATACCGGTCGGTAAGGGCCGAAATCGGCCGTTACCGACCGGTATTTGGCTACCTACATCTGGCCCCGAGTACCTTATTACATTGAGTAAGTGATAACTTAAAATTGGGAGCGCGTAGGAATGTTTAGTTTTGTGTCTAAGGAATCACAATTTTAAACCTTATTTAATGGTAAAGTTGGAATTTAAATCACAAGTCTGAAAAAGCCACTTTTAAAAAGTTGGCATTTTCTTGACTCAAAGGTTTGGTGCCTGCAGGCTGTATCCTGGGTCAGATGACTAGGTGTAGTTGGCAGTTTCCCTTTGTGTGTTGCTCCCAGACAATGAGATACAAGTATAATATGTATTGTCAGGATGGGCCATCTCTGACATGATAAAGTTTGGAAGACGTTTGGCAAAGAAACCTTCCCGTGGTTGAGACAGATTTTTAATCAATCATTAGTCGAAGGAACTGTCCCGGAAAGCTGGAAACAGGCGGGGGTGACTCCGCTGATCGAAAAACCCACCCTAGACCCGTCAACCCCGTCCAGCTTTAGGCCTATCTCTCTCCTGCCTTACCCGGTCAAAGTCCTGGAGAAAGCAGTCAGTAGGACACTGTCGTGCATTCTGGAGGTTAACCTCCTGCTTGATAGGGATCAATTTGGGTTTCGACCAGGCCACGGGACCGAGACGGCACTTGTCACCATGATGGACAATCTGCGTATGCGAGCCGACAACGGGAATGCTACTATTTTAGTGCTTCTTGATATGTCGGCAGCATTCGATACTGTTAATCATTCCATCTTAGTGGAGAGACTCAAGATGTTAGGGGTGAAGGGACGAGCACTGCAATGGCTCCAGTCCTATCTGGTGGGAAGACAGCAGGTAGTGACCCTAGCACCATTCTCCTCCAGTAAATCTCCGGTAATAAATGGGGTGCCGGAGGGCTCTTCAATCACTCCCATCCTCTTTAATGTATATCTGCAGCCCCTGCTACCTATTATCAAACCCTTCGGAGTCAGCCTAGTCAACTATGCTGATGATACTCAGCTGGCTTTCTCCTTAGAAGGCGAACATGCGATCTCCCTGGATACATTCCAGCAGTGCATGCAACGCACCGCTCAAGAGAAATTCCTTTCAATTTAACAGCGGGAAGACTGAGGTGTTGTACTGCTCCTCTGTTAGGATGTCCAAATTCCTACCTTGTGAATTAAAACTTACTCCAGAGGAGGAACCAATAGCGCCGGTCAATAAGGTATGAAATCTAGGGGTTTTGATTGATGACAACCTTCAGATGGAGTCTCATGCAAATAAGACCGCTAATGTATGTTTCTCCTTAATACGTATGCTACGAAAAATACTTCCGCTATTACCAACTGAGTCACGTCCACTGGTGGTAAGAAGCACCGTGTTAAGCAGACTCGACTACTGCAATTCTCTGTATTTGGGTGCCCCACAATACATCATTCAGGGATTGCAGAGAGTACAGTCTGCAGCAGCGAAATTAGCACTCAATAGGCCGCGAAGCTCATCCGCCACCTTGGCTCTGAGAGAGCTGCATTGGCTGCCCATTAAGGACAGGGTTCAGTTTAAATCCCTCTGTCTGATTTTCAGAGCAGTGCATGAGCTGGGCCCAATCCCTTTACAGGAAAAGTTCTTGTGGTACCAACCCAAGAGGCAACTTTGCTCCTCCAGTGCCGGCCTATTGTCAGTCTCCAGGGTCAAACGTGCCAGGTCGGGAGGGAGGGCATTCTTTGTGGTGGGTGCCCCTCCTTTGGAATTAACTTCCCCGGAATCTCACACAAATGGACACCTTGATAGAGTTTCGTAAGAGCTTAAAAACCTGGCTCTTCCCGAAAGCTTAATCTCCGCTTCCTACACATTATGGCCTGACTTTTTTCCACTCTGGTCACTTTCTACAGTTGAAAGCACCAGGATACCCGTAGCGTGACAGCATGCGCTATATAAGTACTAAATCATCATCATCATCATCAACTGTCACCTACCACACCTACACATCAAAAAGGCTCACTCACACAGGGTTTATAACTAGTCACTCTATTATTTTGTGTCCCCAGACAAGCAGGGGCCAGGGCAGAAAGTGAAGACATTCCAAAAAACCTCTTGGGGAGGAAACCTCCAGAACCTTCTCCTACTTCAAAGCTGGCACCAAGTATTAATATTGGTCTCTCAGACACAACTCTTCAGTCCACTTCTGGACCTGTGAAAGACTCAGAAGGACTGATGTGCTGCTCTAATGCACTAAGGACTAATACTCTGCTAACCAACTACTCTACGGTCCTGCTGTTCTGCTGCCTGAGTGAGAAGGACTGGACCTGCATCTTAAAAACAGGACAATCAGAGTGGCTCCAAGGGCTAGTTGACTGACTTCCTCACCAGAGCCTCAGGGACAGAACAGGCTCCACTACCTTGAACTCAGCACCTTGACTCTGTCTGCTGTGAGTCTTGCCCCCCAAGTGGTGCCACCCCAGTTCTAGGCCCTTTAAAGTGGACTTGAAGCACTCTGCCTGCCCAGTTGTGTTCTTTTAGACAGAACCGATGCAGTTCAATGCATCTTCTCACAGCTCCACATAGGATCTGCTGCTCCACAACCATTCCCAACTCAGGGCCTCACATAACAGCGTTGCTCCTCAAAACCACAACTGCTGAAAGCATCCCAGATACAGGAATTTGCATTGTGAGCCTTCATTGACACCATCCTTGACTAAGACGCATCGAAAGCCCGGCTGACGGCTTAATCGGAACCACTGCACAGTGGCACATCTTCAACGCAGGACCTCACATCACCATCCAGAGACCTTTCAGAACCGCTGCTGCGCAATTCATTCTTGTCGTAAGATCTCACAATGCTCCGCAACCAGCATTTAAGGTAGTTTGTTCAGTGTTGCTAACTTTGTCCTTGTATCCAGCTTGGGCTCCATCATGGTAAGTCTGAACCTGTGTCTTTGTTCTGGTACAGCATGACCAGATCACCACAGCTGCTGTGTTGTGCTTTAAGGCACTATTTTCACTTAAATCTTAAAAATGTAATATCTACGGTTTTACTGATTGCATTTTTTTGGTCTCCAATAACTTATTACATTTTACTCTATTCTTTTTAATTAGTGTGGGCTGTTTCTTGTGTTGTGTTTCCACTTTATTACTAACTGGAGTGCTGCACAAATACTTTACACATTGTCTCTAATTGAAGCCTGACTGCTTTTGTGTCCAAGTTACCAGAGGGTTAAGCACAGACCAATTTTCAGTTTGCTTGTGTTTCATCCTGACAAGAACTGTGTTGCTGATTGAATGGGATTTCACCCCCCTCAACCAGTAACTCAATTTCCTACAGCCCAGAAGAAAGGACAGCAGGGCTGGCTCCATCAGTTGGATCAATAAAACCAGCAGAACGAAAACCAGACCTGTCAAGAGCATAATTTCAGAGGGCAGAAAGGCAAGACCAGAAGTCCATTTCGACTAGGAGAACAAAGTTCAGGAGAACCAGTAAAAGATCTGAAGGGGGAGGACCAGGAATACCAGACAGAACCATTGAGAGGATTAATGGTATCAGGACTAAAAGAACCAGGAGGGAGAGGGACTCCTGGCCAGAACCAGCTGGAGGATGAAGACCATGAAGATAAGGATCAAGGTGACAAAGACAAATAGGATGTGGAGGAGGACCAAAATGAGGACGAGGGCCACCCTAAACCCCTGAGGACCAATATGAGGTTTAGGACCAGAACGGCCAGGACAAGAAAAGGCTTCCAAAAGACACAAAAAAAAATCAGTCGAACCATGACCTCCAGGATGGCCAAGACCAAGAGAATCAGGACTAGGAGGAGGAAAGGGACCACCAGAAAAACCAAGATTATGAAGTCCAAGGCTAGGAGGATGATGACGGAGAGGATGACCAGGCAGCCCAGGAAGGCAGAAGTAAGCCAAAAGACATACACCAGGAGAAGCAGGTGCAGTAGGTCGGGGCTACTTACAGCCAGAGGGCTAGGGACCTTGAGGAGTTCTTAGAAGACCAGTAGGAGTAGAACCTGAACTAGTAGCACTGGGACCACCAGGAGGACCAACACTGGACCCATGGACGTCATTTGGAGGTAGTCAGGGTTCGCAGCAGTGACCTCTAATTTTCTCCCTGGTACTCCTGGCACTTCCTTTGCGACCCCTGGCCTCAGAGGAGGCCAATGTTTTGTCCCCTCTGAGGTCAGGAGTCGCAAATGAAGTGCCATGAGTAGCAGGGAGCATGCTAAATGTCACAGATGTGACCCACTGACTACCACCAAAGGACATCCATGACTGGACTGAGGAGGAGGTATGCTTCATGTTGATTCCTTTTTTACCCCTGATGAGATTGTCAATATTTTTAAATGAGAGCTAGTCACCAGGGGTGTTACTACAGTAATTGTACACCATTGGCTAAATGTATACCTAAGTTATATTTGATGATATTTTTCAATCATTTTAATTTGATGTGTGAAGCTTTTTCAATAACCTCTGAATTTGAAAAATTATATGATGTACATTGTATTTTTTTTAATTCTTTTTATTAAACATTCATCGAAATGTAGCATATAATATAGAGGAATCAAGTACATTTCAATCTGCGAATGCAATAATATACAGATTTTTGTATTAGAGTACTATAGGAACAGGTTATGGGGTAAGGGGTGAGGGGATCATCTGAATCAATGCTGCATGGCGGGTTACAAATATATCCTCGATAGGAGTTCCAGGGGTCCCATATTTTGGACCACTTTTTAGGGCATCCCCGGGCTGTATATCTCTATACATACACCAGTCTAGGTCTTCTTTTTAGATCTCTATTGTAGGTGGGTGTGAGGCTCCCCACAGTCGTGCAATCTTCCTTTTTGCCAGCATGTATCCCAAAGTGACCCACTGTGTGTGGTGACTATTTAGATCAGTAGGTTACCATATGTTCAAGAGGCATATACGAGTTTCCGGGCAGAGGACGATTTTGAGCACTTCGATTAGAATGTCATGGCTTTTGCACCAATATGACTGCTTATAGTCGCATTCCCATATTATGTATAGAAATATGCCTTCTTGACCGCATTGTCGCCGACAATCTCCCGTTTCAATCCTACCCACGCGTACCAGATGAGGCCCTGTGACATATATTCTGTGGAGAATTTTGAGTTGTACCAGCCTGAGCCTAGCCAAGATTGCTAATACATACTCTTGGAGTGGACACTGCTTCTTGCCAATATTCATCATCTAGCTCAATGCCATCCCTCACCCATTTCCCACGTAATGATCTGAGGGGGTCTGCCGTATTATTCATTAATTTCTTATAGGTTAACAATATGACTTCCTGGGGTAGGTGACCATCTAACTGTCGATCCTCCAGTTGGGAGGGTTCTGGAGGTGAGGAGCCTTTCAGGAAGTGGGACTGTACTGTGTGACTGATCTGGGTGTATCTAAAGTGCTCTGAGTCAGCTAACTCATATTGTTGTTGCAGAGAGGCAAATGTTTTCACTTTGCCCTTCTCCAACATATCCTTGATCTGTGAGATTCCGATATTGTTCCATCTATCGAATCCCTTGATCTCCGCAAGTTACCTTTTTCTTTGGAGTCCCATAAGGGGGTTGCCAATGTGAGTGTTCGCTCGCCACCCATAGTTTTGTTGACGGAGTACCCTATTCGGACCAAGTGGTCAGTTGGTCCAGTCAAGGGGTATCGTTTGGGTTTAGAATAGAGTGCCAAATTGTAGTTCCCTCCCGACAGCAACCATCTGTCCCTGGCATAGCCAGGATCATCTGGTCGACCAAAGGTGCCATGATTGATGGCAGCAAGGTGTGCTGCCCAGTAGTATTTTTTTATGTCTGGGAGGCTAATCCCCCCATCATACCAATTCAAAGTGAGCTTGGTCAGTGCTATGCGAGGTTTCCCGTCCCACAACAAGTCTCTCTGTAGGCTCTAAATCTCTTTAAAGTATGTCACTGGAACAGGATCCAGTGAGTTCTGCAATGCATATAGAATGCGGGGCAGCAACATCATTTTGAAGAGGGCTGCTTGAAGAGTTTTCCAATTTGCTAAATCGGGTTTAAGCCTCTGTAGCGGCGGGAGAAGATTGTAACTAAAACAGAGTGTTGGATCTCAGGAGAAAAAAATACCTAGGTATTTGAAGCCCACTCTGTTCATTTGAATTGGGCAGCCCTGTTGTGGAATGGGTGGGTTTCCATTGAGGATGTACCGGAGGGATTTACTCCAGTTGATGGAGAATCCAGAGTATCTGCCAAAGATTGCCAAGATGCCAATGGCACTCACCAATGACTTTCTCGGGGAGGCTAGGAATAGGAGAATGTCATCGACATAGAGAGAGATACGGTCCTCCCAATCAGGGGACCAGCGAAGACCTCGTATTACTGGGTCCTGACAAATCCATGCAGCCAACGATTCCAGGGCAAGGGCGAATAAGAGAGGAGAGAGAGGGCATCCCTGCCAGGTCCCCCAACTCAATGTGAATTTATTATTGACCAAAATCTGCGCAAGGGGCTCCGAATACAAGATCCGTACCCACTGGATGAATTCTGGACCAACACCCATTTTTGCAAGAACCTCCAATAAGTAGAGCCATTCAGTGGTGTCAAAAGCCATGGACGCGTCTAATGATATGATTATGGCTTCTTCTTGGATCGTAGCTACTCTCCCAAACACCCCATGTACTTTACGCAGGTTCAGCGCCGTATTACTGTGCAGCATGAAGCCTGACTGATCAGGATGGACTAGACCACCAATTACTTTCACTAGACGGTTTGCGAGGAGCTTGGCCAGAATTTGGTGCTCTGCATTTAGAAGGGAGATCGGCCTATACGAGGCGCAGTTGATTTTGGGTTTACCCTTCTTATGTATAGTGACCAGCGTGGTCACTCTTTCATCCATTGGCAGTGTCCCTAGCTCCTTTCTCTCTTCAAACATGGCTTTTAGGTACGGGGCTAATTTGTCGGGCTTAAGTTTGTACAGTTCAATGGGTATGTCATTGGGGCCAAGGGCCTTCCCAGAGTGCAGTGTTCTAATGGCCTATGCTATGTCTTCATTTGTCAATGCTCTTTCTTAGAAGTGATGGGCTTCCTGCAATAAGGTCGGGAGTGCTATATCACGTAGAAAATCGTGTGAGTCATCTTCCGTGTATGGTGTACTGGCCGTGTATACCATCTTAAAGTGAGTTGCAAATTGATTTGCGATGTCTTGTGGGTTGGTTATAAGTTTGCTATCTGTACCTATTAGATCCAGTACCAGTCGACTCGCCATTTCCTTTTGGTCAAGCCAGGCGATTAGCTTCCCCGCTTTATCTCCCAGGTCATATATTCTGTCCAACTTTTCCCTCCTGCGACTTTTGGTCCTGCCAGTTGCTAGAGCTTTGTATTTGTCTTGTTTAAGGTGCAGTGAGAAGAGTTTTTCGTGTGTAACCTCTGTTTCTAATTCATCTTCTAATCTATTGATTTCTGCCTCGGCATCTACAATCTCTTTCTGCCTGTCTTTCTTCATCCCAGCAATTAGCGACAGTGCTTCTCCCCGTATTACTGATTTACCCTCACACAGGGTTTTGGAGCATGCTACTGACCCCACATTTTCTTGGAAATAATTGTCAATGGCTGTGTGTATTGCTCTACGGACTCCAGGGTCTCGGAGATACCACAGGTTGATGGGTGCAATCTTCCCCACCTTTGTTTGGCTGAGGACTATTTGCACCCATATCGGGGAATGGTCGGAGATCCCTCTAGCTAGGTGTTTGAATTTGTGGATGTGAGCAGCTTGTGAAGCGGGGACGAGGATATAGTCTATGCGGGAAAGGCTATGATGGGCCCCGGAGTGGAAAGTGTGTTGGATTCTTTCTGGGTTGTACGTCCTCCACCCATCTACCAGCCCTAGCACCTCCAGGAAGTCAGGTATCCATCTATTAGATGACCCAAGCTAACGTGGTGGATGTCGGTCTAATGCGCCCGAGGCCACTGAGTTGAAGTCCCCCCAATCATCAGGAGACCTTCCGGTAATGAGAGTAAGAGAGTAGCCAGGTCTCTAAATGTAGTGCTCTGGAGGCCAGGTGGCACGACTGACTGACTTAAGTGTTAGCATGTGGCCTTCCCATAAACCTGTGACTCCTATGTGTCTGCCCCGGTCATCTGCACAGGTGGAGGTCACAGAAAAAGGAAAGGAGTTTCTTATCATAATGCCTACTCCTCGTGAGGTGGTCGTGAATCCCGCATGCACCACACATTTTTAACCCCACTTGTTTAATGCCTTACAGGAGCTTCCCACCAAGTGCGTTTCTTGAAGTATAATAACGTCAGGGGCCTGTCATTTAATATATTTCAGAAAACACTACGTTTGACTTTATCCCTAAACCCTTGACATTCCAGCTTAACATTTTAGCACCTTTGTCCCATTGTGTACTCATTGAGCACAAAGTGAGTCAAAAGTTTCTCTGTATAGATGTCAGCATAGTTTGTCGATGTAACACTCATAACATTAAAAAAATGTAGACCCCCAAAACAGCACCACCCTCCCTGTGACTCCCTGAAGAAGAAAATACAAACAACAATAGAAAAACCCCACAAACTGTCCCTTCCCTCCATGCTACCCTGCTGCGTAGGTTCGAAACTACCCACATCCCTAACTAGCAGAGCGCCTGTTTCCCAAGTAACTTGTAGATTGCTACAGGGGCTGTAGTGTGGCACTGCCCTAGGTTCCCCAGGGCCTAACCTCAGCCATCACTAGGAAAGAGGCATCATAGTACATTATTGATTTCGCCATGCCCACCCTCCTTGGTAGATGCTACCCCTTTGTCAAAGAGCAAGCATTATACATTACTGAGTGTTGCAATGAGTCCCTAGGTCTGCTGTCAGATGGGAGGAGTTCATTCTCCGCTGATAACTATGGCCGCGGGGCTAGTGGTTCTCGATCTCCAGGATTTCAGGCTTCTTTTGTCCTACTACATCCGACCGTCTAGAGAGCTCGGTGGACTCACTCAGGAATCCCTTCAGCTATCCGCGGTTGCTGATCTCATCTTCTGTATGGTCCCTTCCTCTAGCCACGCTTGCACATCCGATGGGGTTGTGAAGAACCATGATTTACCATCTGCTATAACCTTAAGTTTTGCTGGAAAAAACATCATATATTTGATGCCTTTGTCTCTGAGCGCCCGTTTCACTCCTTCGAAGAATCGCGTTCTAGCTGTACCTTGAGGGTAAAGTCTGGGAAGAATCTGATGGTTGTATTTTCATACCAGAGATCACCTTCCTGGCGTGCCGCCTGTAGTATTGCATTGCGATCTCTGTACTTGGGGATTTTGCCTATAATTGTCGTGGGAGAAGCTCTAGGTTTTAGAGGTGGGATTGAGCTATATGTGACCTCTCCACTGCGAAGAAGGTGGAGATTTGTTTTGGCTTGAGGTGGTTTAGTATTAGATCCTCAAAGAAGAGGCCAAGTCTTGGCCCTTCTGCCCCTTCTGGAACTCCAACTACTGGATATTGTTGTGGCGGGCCCGCCCTTCCTGATTCTCCATCTTAAGAGCCACCTGACGGAGCTGACGAACATGTTGCTGGACACTTTCTTCCAGTTTCCGGGTTTTACTTTGTAGCTCTGTGACATCAGCTTCTGTCTTCGTCACGTGTTCCGACGTCTTGTTCATGTCCGCCCTGAGCAAGTTCATTTCGATAGAGACTTTGTCTATTTTAGTTTTGAGTGTAGCGCCCAACACTTGCATGGCTGCCATTATGGAGCTAAGTAATGGTTCTGGATCGCCTGTCTGGCCACCTGTGGCCCCATCTCTGGCAGTGTCTGTTGCGGGACTGTGTACAAGTTTGTTAGATTGCACCGAGGAGCTTCCCTTAGTTTTCATTTTCTTGGAAGCCAGTAAGCCATATCTTCAGTGCAATCTGGTCTCTTGATTCTAGGCAGGTCTTGCACTGTCCTAACTTGTGTGGTCCATGTGAATTGTCTGCTGTTTCACAGTTTTGTTGGTTGCGCATCAGTGACTGTCTCTTAGCTCTCCCCTACAATGCAGCCATTGAGGGTATCTGTATCTCCCGAGGGCCGTCAACGTCTAGCGGTGTCCAAGAATCTGTTCTGATTGTAGTGTCTCACCAGCCTCAACATGCTAGCTGTGACGCGTGGAGGGAAGAATCAGCGCCCCAGAAGCTTCTAATGGGCCACTAGAAAAGTTTGGTCCCGCGTGGTTCCTCCCGTCTGGCAGCCGTGTTATATCAGCTCAATCCAGTGGGCCTCACTCGTGTCTCCTATTCATGTGGCGCAGTTCGCCAAGCTGCGGAGCTCCTCACCTATGCTCCAAAACCCACAATCAGGCCTCAAGCAGACTGCAGCCCTAGAATTAATCTGTCTCCGGATCGTGTTTGGCCAGGGATCCTGCCTTGTGAGGAATGTAGCAGTGTCCCCTTCCTGGTGCCCACAAGTGTTGATGACTTAGGGTTCCTGGGTCAAAGCAGTGCCATCTGTACCCAGCGGGAGGCCCACTGCATCAACAGTGCACTGCCTGGGACAGATGCCTTGTTTGCCCCCAACTGATCTCCCTTAATGTCTCCGGTTGGGCCAAACCATGGATACAGCACTGGGGCCCCCCCCCAGGCAGATGGAATGGCGCTCTCAGATGGAGGAATTTATCGTATTCACCAGCAGGCACGTCGCGCACCACCCGACACAGCCAGCCCCCGCCACAGGCCTCCACCTCAAGGGCAACTCCGCCCTGGGATCTCCTTGTGGCATCTGCTCAGGGGGGTCAATATGGGCTCTTTCACACACAGGTCGGGGGGAGATAGGGGAAACTCCTTACCCCATCTCCTATGCCAGCACTAGATCTTCCAATACGGAGTCCATTCAGCAGGATATAGGCCAGGCGGTAAGAGGGCTCACTACGCCACTGGAGTCAAGCTATCCTGGCTGAAGACGGCTGATAGCCAGAAACCGGTCCTAGGATGCTTGATTCAGGTCCAGGGAAGACATGGCTTGGCAGTTCGGGCTGGACTGTTCCCATGAGGAACAGGGTCAAGACTGATTTGCATATGGCCATGTCTGAACTGGGGTGGCTTGGTGAGCATAATAACGATGGATTAAACTCAGATCTGTGACTGGTGGTGGATGTTTTGCCATTGTGCAACATTCTGTCCATCACCTTGTGTGTTTTGCTGTTCACCCTATGTGGGAAGGGTATGCTCAGACGTGGGTCCCGTGCTCACTACGCCACTGGAGTCAAGCTACCTTGGCTGAAGACGGCTGATAGCCAGAAACCGGTCCTAGGAGGCTTGATTCCGGTCCAGGGAAGACATGGGTTGGCATTTCGGGCTGGACGGTTACCATGAGGCACAGGATCAAGACTGATTTGCACATGGCCATGTCTGAACTGGGGTGGCTTGGTGAGCATAATAACGATGGATTAAACCCAGATCTGTGACTGGGGGTGAATGTTTTGCCATTGTGCAACATTCCGTCCATCACCTTGTGTGTTTTGCTGTTCACCCTATGTGGGAAGGGTATGCCCAGACGTGGGTCCCGTGCTCACTACGCCACTGGAGTCAAGCTATCCTGGCTGAAGACGGCTGATAGCCAGAAACCGGTCCTAGGATGCTTGATTCCGGTCCAGGGAAGACATGGCTTGGCAGTTCGGGATGGACTGTTCCCATGAAGCACAGGGTCAAGACTGATTTGCATATGGCCATGTCTGAACTGGGGTGGCTTGGTGAGCAAAATAACAATGGATTGAACCCAGATCTGTGACTGGGGGTGAATGTTTTGCCATTGTGCAACATTCCGTCCATCACTTTGTGTATTTTGCTGTTCACCCTCTGTGGGAAGGGTATGCTCAGACGTGGGTTCCATGCTCACTACGCCACTGGAGTCAAGCTATCCTGGCTGAAGACGGCTGATAGCCAGAAACTGGTTCTAGGATGCTTGATTCTGGTCCAGGGAAGACATGGCTTGGCAGGTCGGGCTGGACTGTTCCCATGAGGCACAGGGTCAAGACTGATTTGCATATGGCCATGTCTGAACTGGGGTAGCTTGGTGAGCAAAATGATGATGGATTAAACCCAGATCTGTGACTGGGGGTGAATGTTTTGCCATTGTGCAACATTCCGTCCATCACCTTGTGTGTTTTGCTGTTCACCCGATGTGGCAAGGGTATGCCCAGACGTGGGTCCCGTGCTCACTACGCCACTGGAGTCAAGCTATCCTGGCTGAAGACGGCTGATAGCCAGAAACTGGTCCTAGGATGCTTGATTCCGGTCCAGGGAAGACATGGCTTGGTAGTTCGGGCTGGGCTGTCCCCATGAGGCACAGGGTCAAGACTGATTTGCATATGGCCATGTCTGAACTGGGGTGGCTTGGTGAGCATAATAACGATGGATTATACACAGATCAGTGACTGGGGGTGAATGTTTTGCCATTGTGCAACATTCCGTCCATCACCTTGTGTGTTTTGCTGTTCACCCTATGTGGGAAGAGTATGCCCAGACGTGGGTCCCGTGCTCACTACGCCACAGAAGTCAAGCTATCCTGGCTGAAGACAGCTGATAGCCAGAAACCGGTCCTAGTATGCTTGATTCCGGTCCAGGGAAGACATGGCTTGGCAGTTCGGGCTGGACTGTTCCCATGAGGCACAGGGTCAAGACTGATTTGCATATGGCCATGTCTGAACTGGGGTAGCTTGGTGAGCAAAATGATGATGGATTAAACCCAGATCTGTGACTGGGGGTGAATGTTTTGCCATTGTGCAACATTCCGTCCATCACCTTGTGTGTTTTGCTGTTCACCCGATGTGGCAAGGGTATGCCCAGACGTGGGTCCCGTGCTCACTACGCCACTGGAGTCAAGCTATCCTGGCTGAAGACGGCTGATAGCCAGAAACTGGTCCTAGGATGCTTGATTCCGGTCCAGGGAAGACATGGCTTGGTAGTTCGGGCTGGGCTGTCCCCATGAGGCACAGGGTCAAGACTGATTTGCATATGGCTATGTCTGAACTGGGGTGGCTTGGTGAGCAAAATAACGAAGGATTAAACCCAGATCTGTGACTGGGGATGAATGTTTTGCCATTGTGCAACATTCCGTCCATCACCTTGTGTGTTTTGCTGTTCACCCTATGTGGGAAGAGTATGCCCAGACGTGGGTCCCGTGCTCACTACGCCACTGGAGTCAGGCTATCCTGGCTGAAGACGGCTGATAGCCAGAAACCGGTCCTAGGATGCTTGATTCCGGTCCAGGGAAGACATGGCTTGGCAGTACGGGCTGGACCATTCCCATGAGGCACAGGGTCAAGACTGATTTGCATATGGCCATGTCGGAACTGGGGTGGCTTGGTGAGCAAAATACCGATGGATTAAACCCAGATCTGTGACTGGGGGTGAACGTTTTGCCATTGTGCAACATTCCGTCCATCACTTTGTGTATTTTGCTGTTCACCCTCTGTGGGAAGGGTATGCTCAGACGTGGGTTCCATGCTCACTACGCCACTGGAGTCAAGCTATCCTGGCTGAAGACGGCTGATAGCCAGAAACTGGTTCTAGGATGCTTGATTCTGGTCCAGGGAAGACATGGCTTGGCAGGTCGGGCTGGACTGTTCCCATGAGGCACAGGGTCAAGACTGATTTGCATATGGCCATGTTTGAACTGGGGTAGCTTGGTGAGCAAAATGATGATGGATTAAACCCAGATCTGTGACTGGGGGTGAATGTTTTGCCATTGTGCAACATTCCGTCCATCACCTTGTGTGTTTTGCTGTTCACCCGATGTGGCAAGGGTATGCCCAGACGTGGGTCCCGTGCTCACTACGCCACTGGAGTCAAGCTATCCTGGCTGAAGACGGCTGATAGCCAGAAACTGGTCTTAGGATGCTTGATTCCGGTCCAGGGAAGACATGGCTTGGTAGTTCGGGCTGGGCTGTCCCCATGAGGCACAGGGTCAAGACTGATTTGCATATGGCCATGTCTGAACTGGGGTGGCTTGGTGAGCATAATAACGATGGATTATACACAGATCAGTGACTGGGGGTGAATGTTTTGCCATTGTGCAACATTCCGTCCATCACCTTGTGTGTTTTGCTGTTCACCCTATGTGGGAAGAGTATGCCCAGACGTGGGTCCCGTGCTCACTACGCCACTGAAGTCAAGCTATCCTGGCTGAAGACAGCTGATAGCCAGAAACCGGTCCTAGTATGCTTGATTCCGGTCCAGGGAAGACATGGCTTGGCAGTTCGGGCTGGACTGTTCCCATGAGGCACAGGGTCAAGACTGATTTGCATATGGCCATGTCTGAACTGGGGTAGCTTGGTGAGCAAAATGATGATGGATTAAACCCAGATCTGTGACTGGGGGTGAATGTTTTGCCATTGTGCAACATTCCGTCCATCACCTTGTGTGTTTTGCTGTTCACCCGATGTGGCAAGGGTATGCCCAGACGTGGGTCCCGTGCTCACTACGCCACTGGAGTCAAGCTATCCTGGCTGAAGACGGCTGATAGCCAGAAACTGGTCCTAGGATGCTTGATTCCGGTCCAGGGAAGACATGGCTTGGTAGTTCGGGCTGGGCTGTCCCCATGAGGCACAGGGTCAAGACTGATTTGCATACGGCTATGTCTGAACTGGGGTGGCTTGGTGAGCAAAATAACGAAGGATTAAACCCAGATCTGTGACTGGGGATGAATGTTTTGCCATTGTGCAACATTCCGTCCATCACCTTGTGTGTTTTGCTGTTCACCCTATGTGGGAAGAGTATGCCCAGACGTGGGTCCCGTGCTCACTACGCCACTGGAGTCAGGCTATCCTGGCTGAAGACGGCTGATAGCCAGAAACCGGTCCTAGGATGCTTGATTCCGGTCCAGGGAAGACATGGCTTGGCAGTACGGGCTGGACCATTCCCATGAGGCACAGGGTCAAGACTGATTTGCATATGGCCATGTCGGAACTGGGGTGGCTTGGTGAGCAAAATACCGATGGATTAAACCCAGATCTGTGACTGGGGGTGAACGTTTTGCCATTGTGCAACATTCCGTCCATCACCTTGTGTGTTTTGCTGTTCACCCTATTTGGGAAGGGTATGCTCAGACGTTGGTCCCGTGCTCACTACGCCACTGGAGTCAAGCTATACTGGCTGAAGACGGCTGGTAGCCAGAAACCGGTCCTGGGATGCTTGATTCCGGGTCAGGGAGACATGGCTTGGCAGTTCGGGCTGGACTGTTCCCATGAGGCACAGGGTCAAGACTGATTTGCATATGGCCATGTCTGAACTGGGGTGGCTTGGTGAGCATAATAACGATGGATTAAACCCAGATCTGTGACTGGGGTGAATGATTTGCCATTGTGCAACATTCCGTCCATCACCTTGTGTGTTTTGATTTCACCCTATGTGGGAAGGGTATGCCCAGACGTGGGTCCCGTGCTCACTACGCCACTGGAGTCAGGCTATCCTGGCTGAAGATGGCTGATAGCCAGAAACCGGTCCTAGGATGCTTGATTCCGGTCCAGGGAAGACATGGCTTGGCAGTACGGGCTGGACCGTTCCCATGAGGCACAGGGTCAAGACTGATTTGCATATGGCCATGTCTGAACTGGGGTGGCTTGGTGAGCAAAATAACGATGGATTAAACCCAGATCTGTGACTGGGGGTGAATGTTTTGCCATTGTGCAACATTCCGTCCATCACCTTGTGTGTTTTGCTGTTCACCCTATGTGGGAAGAGTATGCCCAGACGTGGGTCCCGTGCTCACTACGCCACTGAAGTCAAGCTATCCTGGCTGAAGACAGCTGATAGCCAGAAACCGGTCCTAGTATGCTTGATTCCAGTCCAGGGAAGACATGGCTTGGCAGTTCGGGCTGGACTGTTCCCATGAGGCACAGGGTCAAGACTGATTTGCATATGGCCATGTCTGAACTGGGGTAGCTTGGTGAGCAAAATGATGATGGATTAAACCCAGATCTGTGACTGGGGGTGAATGTTTTGCCATTGTGCAACATTCCGTCCATCACCTTGTGTGTTTTGCTGTTCACCCGATGTGGCAAGGGTATGCCCAGACGTGGGTCCCGTGCTCACTACGCCACTGGAGTCAAGCTATCCTGGCTGAAGACGGCTGATAGCCAGAAACTGGTCCTAGGATGCTTGATTCCGGTCCAGGGAAGACATGGCTTGGTAGTTCGGGCAGGGCTGTCCCCATGAGGCACAGGGTCAAGACTGATTTGCATATGGCTATGTCTGAACTGGGGTGGCTTGGTGAGCAAAATAACGAAGGATTAAACCCAGATCTGTGACCGGGGGTGAATGTTTTGCCATTGTGCAACATTCCGTCCATCACCTTGTGTGTTTTGCTGTTCACCCTATGTGGGAAGAGTATGCCCAGACGTGGGTCCCGTGCTCACTACGCCACTGGAGTCAGGCTATCCTGGCTGAAGACGGCTGATAGCCAGAAACCGGTCCTAGGATGCTTGATTCCGGTCCAGGGAAGACATGGCTTGGCAGTACGGGCTGGACCATTCCCATGAGGCACAGGCTCAAGACTGATTTGCATATGGCCATGTCGGAACTGGGGTGGCTTGGTGAGCAAAATACCGATGGATTAAACCCAGATCTGTGACTGGGGGTGAACGTTTTGCCATTGTGCAACATTCCGTCCATCACCTTGTGTATTTTGCTGTTCACCCTATGTGGTAAGGGTATGCTCAGACGTTGGTCCCGTGCTCACTACGCCACTGGAGTCAAGCTATACTGGCTGAAGACGGCTAGTAGCCAGAAACCGGTCCTGGGATGCTTGATTCCGGGTCAGGGAGACATGGCTTGGCAGTTCGGGCTGGACTGTTCCCATGAGGCACAGGGTCAAGACTGATTTGCATATGGCCATGTCTGAACTGGGGTGGCTTGGTGAGCATAATAACGATGGATTAAACCCAGATCTGTGACTGGGGTGAATGTTTTGCCATTGTGCAACATTCCGTCCATCACCTTGTGTGTTTTGATTTCACCCTATGTGGGAAGGGTATGCCCAGACGTGGGTCCCGTGCTCACTACGCCACTGGAGTCAGGCTATCCTGGCTGAAGACGGCTGATAGCCAGAAACCAGTCCTAGGATGCTTGATTCCGGTCCAGGGAAGACATGGCTTGGCAGTACGGGCTGGACCGTTCCCATGAGGCACAGGGTCAAGACTGATTTCCATATGGCCATGTCTGAACTGGGGTGGCTTGGTGAGCAAAATAACGATGGATTAAACCCAGATCTGTGACTGGGGGTGAATGTTTTGCCATTGTGCAATATTCCGTCCATCACCTTGTGTGTTTTGCTGTTCACCCTATGTGGGAAGGGTATGCCCAGACGTGGGTCCCGTGCTTACTACGCCACTGGAGTCAAGCTATCCTGGCTGAAGATGGCTGATAGCAGGAAACCTGTCCTAGGATGCTTGATTCCGGTCCAGGGAAGACATGGCTTGGCAGTTCGGGCTGGACTGTTCCCATGAGGCACAGGGTCAAGACTGATTTGCATATGGCCATGTCTGAACTGGGGTGGCTTGGTGAGCAAAATAACAATGGATTAAACCCAGATCTGTGACTGGGGGTGAATGTTTTGCCATTGTGCAACATTCTGTCCATCACCTTGTGTGTTTTGCTGTTCACCCTATGTGGGAAGGGTCTGCCCAGACGTGGGTCCCGTGCTCACTACGCCACTGGAGTCAAGCTATCCTGGCTGAAGATGGCTGATAGCCAGAAACCGGTCCAAGGATGCTTGATTCCGGTCCAGGGAAGACATGACTTGGCAGTTCGGGCTGGACTGTTCCTATGAGGCACAGGGTCAAGACTGATTTGCACATGGCCATGTCTCAACTGGGGTGGCTTGGTGAGCAAAATAATGATAGATTAAACACAGATCTTTGACTGGGGGTGATTGTTTTACCATTGTGCAACATTCCGTCCATCACCTTGTGTGTTTTGCAGTTCAACCTATGTGGGAAGGGTATGCCCAGACATGGGTCCGGTGCTCACTACGCCACTAGAGTCAAGCTATCCTGGCTGAAGATGGCTGATAGCCAGAAACCGGTCCAAGGATGCTTGAATCCGGTCCAGGGAAGACATGGCTTGGCAGTTCGGGCTGGACTGTTCCTATGAGGCACAGGGTCAAGACTGATTTGCACATGGCCATGTCTCAACTGGGTGGCTTGGTGAGCAAAATAATGATGGATTAAACACAGATCTGTGACTGGGGGTGATTGTTTTGCCATTGTGCAACATTCCGTCCATCACCTTGTGTGTTTCGCTGCGACACACCTCTCCATATTCTGCAGGATAGGGGCTGCTTTCAGATCAGGTTGGGCTGGTGTGACCCAAACACGCCCCTGTGGCCCCACTGTATCGGTGGCCGCCTGCAGCGTGGGATTTCTATAAACTTTTTTGCCAGAGATATATGTACTTGTTACTGTTAGGCCAGTGCGAATGCACAAAATAGAAAAGTCTACAGCGAGAAGTGAACACTGCACACCGGCACGAGCCCCTTGGAATTTCTTGTGCTCAGACTGAGGTAATTACCACGGGCACTGGGTACCCAGCTCGCTCGCGGGTTACGCCATAAAATCGGTTTACTTGTTTGAAAATGCTATCTTCAATCTGGTTAGAAACGTTTAAGTAAACGTGGGGTCCAATCTCCTCAATCTGCAAGTGAAAATAGCCACTGGGGTTTTGAAAGCAATGTTTCTGCTTCCACTACAAAGCTATTATGTACCATGTACTGAACTGATTTTCAGAAGAGTGCAGGAGATCAAAATCTCATTGGTTGTGAATAGAGACCACTGGGGAATTCTATCCAGCTCGTGACTTCCTGCCTCGTGTTAGTTTGCATTTAATATGGATCCGATTTTTGTCATGCTTCGTTAATGTCTGCATGCCCGACTTCAGGAAGGCGCCCAGCATAGGTGTCCTATCTTAGATTGCCTAATATATCTGTACTGGGCTGTTGAGCTGGAAAATACTTAAAACAACAGTACAGCAACTATTAATGAAAAACAGACGTGAGACCCCAGCGTGGAAGTACAATTCTGATGAAGCATAGGTAATTCAATTTAAGGCGCTCATCGGTTACTCCTCACGCCCATGCAGGTATAGACACTTTGCAAAGGCTGAAGTTGTTGCTGTGCTTGCAAACGACGTTGTTGTTATGTCAAGCTTGCCTGTACGACTAAAACTTCAAGAATAGCAGAAGCGAAAAGAATTCTCATGATGTATATATTTTGGACGTCTGATTTAAGGTCCAAGACATAAAGCATGAAAATAGAGCCAAGACCTAACAAGGAGCTCAATATTTGCTCTAAACGTAATACCTATTAAAACTTATGTTCACACTTTTTTCGTACTGTTCCTAAACTATCAGAGCCTGCTCTAGAGCTCGGCTAAGAGGGTACTCTGTTTTAACTCCATCAAATCCTCATTCTGACCGCCTGATTGATGGGTGGGCGGGCCTTAAGTATGTCAGTGATGAGCCTACTACGGCTGCATTGGCCACACACACCTCCCTACTGGACCGACGGAATTTTACATAGAACAACACAACAGTGTCTGCCCAATTTAGAGTGGACGGCGTTGTATTTTTCTTTTTTGTTGTTGCTGTTAGTACTCCGCTAGGTAAAATCTGATAGTGAGGGACAGTAAATAAAACGAATGCCCCCACACCTTAGGAGACAACTCCTATGCATAGTTGACCATTCATTTTTGCTTTTTAAAAAACAAAATTCTGCTTAGAGAATTTGTTTAAAAAAAATCCAAAACTCATTCAAAGTTTGATAGATGGCGGTTAAGCTTGACAGAGCTGTCCGCCAAACATTTAACATGTTAACAGGAAGTGCCATGATGACGGTTCCTGCCATAGATGAGAGATGTCTCAGGGACCGGCAGACATCTCTAAATGCAGAGTATGGCTACTCCGTCAGGATGAGTGAGTATTTTACTCTGTTACCCTGACAGAGTAAGTATCATACTCCCCTCTCTAGATCAGACCCTTAAAAGCTTCAGTTGCTTTCTATGGATAAATGGTATTGGCCCTGATAGAGTACTGGGTGAATGTTTCTATAGACTAAAAGGTTTCTGACACGGATTTCAAAGGCCTAGGGATTTTGCAAGTGAGAAAGGATATTGGATGTTGGTTTCCCTATGCAAATGCACTTATTGTTCACCACTATAGATATGAAGTCAGGGTCACCAACAGACAATACCTGTTGATGTTTACCATATCAGCCTGAATTATGTCACATTTTATCTCCCGTACAGGTAGTTCCAGGTCTAAACAGGTACACTAATAGGTAGATACTTGGATGATGTGAGTAGGATTTCATGTCCCCAAATTTTAAAGTGTAGATAGTCTTACCTCTCTGGTCCTGAAAAATCGCAGGTAGAATATACTTGGAGCGAGAAACATGTTGACTTTCACTTACCAATAAGGAGGCTCTAACCCATGGGTACTCATAGTACGGCCCGCGGGCCAGGGGCGGCCCGGCAAGACTTCCCTGGCGGCCCGCGGACCCTGCAGACATTGTACCCGTTTTTTGTTTTTTTAAAGAATCTCAGCAAACACCCCTGCTGCAGCGCGATGCAGAGACTCTCTGTGAGGGCCGGGCGATTTCCGTCAGAGTGGGGCTGCAGGGGCCTAAGAGGTGAACAAAGCCTCATTAGCATGCAAATGGTCTTTTAAAGACCTGTTAAGTTCTCCGGTGCGGCTGGCTGGCTTGCTGAGTGTGTGTGTGCCCAGAAGCTGTCTCAGCCTGGGCACACACAGGCAGGATGAGATGAAGAGGGAGAGGGAGGGAAAGGGAAGGAGACAGAGATAGACAGACAGAGGGAGAGCGAGGGAGACAGAGGGAGAGCGAGGGAGGGAGACATTGGGAGAGGGAGGGAGACAGCCAGACAGAGGGAGAGCGAGGGAGGCAGAGGGAGAGTGAGGGAGGCAGAGGGAGAGCGAGGGAGGCAGAGCGAGGGAGGCAGACAGAGGGAGAGCGAGGGAGGGAGCCAGGCAGACAGAGGGAGAGCGAGGGAGGGAGACAGAGGCAGACAAAGGGAGAGCGAGGGAGGGAGACAGGCAGACAGAGGGAAAGAGAGAGCGAGGGAGACAGAGGCAGACAGAGGGAGAGCGAGGGAGAGCGAGGGAGGGAGACAGGCAGACAGATGAAGAGTGAGGGAGTGAGACAGGCAGACAGAGGGAGAGCGAGGGAGGGAGACAGAGGCAGACAGAGGGAGAGCGAGGGAGGGAGACAGAGGCGGACAGAGGGAGAGCGAGGGAGGGAGGCAGAGGCAGACAGAGGGAGAGCGAGGGAGGGAGACAGGCAGACAGAGGGCAAGGGAGGGAGACAGAGGCAGAAAGAGGGAGAGCAAGGGAGGGAGACAGGCAGACAGAGGGAGAAAGAGAGCGAGGGAGACAGAGGCAGACAGGGAGAGCGAGGGAGAGCGAGGGAGGGAGACAGGCAGACAGAGGAAGAGTGAGGGAGTGAGACAGGCAGACAGAGGGAGAGCAAGGGAGGGAGACAGAGGCAGACAGAGGGAGAGCGAGGGAGGCAGCATGAGGGAGAGCGAGGGAGACTGAGGCAGACAGGGAGAGCGAGAGAGAGTGAGGGAGGGAGGGAGACAGGCAGACAGAGGGAGAGCGAGGGAGGGAGACAGGCAGACAGAGGGAGAGCGAGGGAGGCAGAGCGAGGGAGAGCGAGGGAGACAGAGGGAGAGCGAGGGAGACAGAGGCTGACAGAGGGAGAGCAAGGGAGAGCGGGGGAGGGAGACAGCAGACAGAGGGAGAGTGAGGGAGGGAGACAGGCAGACAGAGGGAGAGCGAGGGAAAGACAGAGCGAGGGAGGGAGACAGATGGAGGGAGACCTCAGAGTGAGGGAGACCTCAGAGTGAGTGAGGGAGACCTCAGAGTGAGTGAGGGAGACCTCAGAGTGAGGGAGGGGGAAGGAGTGAGGGAGGGGGAAGGAGAGAGAAGGAGACAGAGGGAAGGAGGGAGAGGGAGAGGAAGACAGAGGGAAGGAGGGAGAAGGAAGGAGAGAGGGAGAGAGAAATAGAGGACAGTAGAGGGAAACAGAGATAGGGAGAGGGAAACAGAGAGAGAGAGGGAGACAAAGAGAGAGTGATACAGTCAGAGTGAGTGAGACCGAGGGAGAGAGGGAGTGAGACAGTCAGAGTGAGTGAGACAGAGGGAGAGAGGGAGTGAGACAGTCAGAGTGAGTGAGACATAGGGAGACAGAGAGACAGAGGGAGAGAGAGGTAGAGAGAGGGAGGGAGAGAGAGAGGGAGGGAGGGAGACAGAGAGAGAGAGCGACAGAGAAAGAACGAGAGAGAGAGAGAAATGTGTGTATGCCGGGTCTGGTGGCTCAGTGGATGAAGGCGTCCGCTGCAGGGACCTGTGATCAACCTCATTGTCAGTTTTTTTTTCTAGCCCCGCCCCCTCCCCACAGCCCCCACCGGTTCGGCCCTCGGACACAAACCACACTGTAAATTTGGCCCCCGAGAGAAAGTTTGTGAGTACCCATGCTCTAACCCAAGACATTAACACCTTCCATGCTGGTGACGGAACCGCTCCATCACCAGACTCGGTCGCGCTGTGCTGGTGACGAAGCAGTTCAGTCACGGCCCGCCCGTTCTATTGAGCGGGCGGGGCCATGACGGAACCGCTCCGTCACAAGCACAGCGCACCCGAGGCGCGTGACGGAGCGGTTCCGTCACGAGCACGGGAGCGCCGCGCGGCCCCCCTCACCCCTAGTGCTGCGGCGGAATTGCCGCCGCAGCGAAGGTGTTAAGCTTGGGAGAGCGCCTTGTTGCTTGTTTTTACTTAGGTAGGAGACCCCTATAATAAAAGTTGACTTTCTGGTACTCCCAACCCTATTTTAAACCACTTTCCTAAAATTCTACATCAGCACAGTTCTGGCCCCTCACCCCCACTTCACCATACAGCTATTGGAAAAAGATCTCCGATAAAGTGCCCCTCCTATAGGGAGCCCGTTGGGTATTGTACCGCCGACCCAACGAGGAGCAGCCCAGATGATGAAGCATGACACCTGAAAGGGTGTGTGAGGGCATTACAATCTAATACATGGATCCCCAACTTTAAACCCGCCCCTGAGGTTTAGTTGATCACTGTCTCCCTGTCTCTTATACTCTATCACCGAAGAACAGCATAACTTTCATTTTGAATCTGGTGTTCCCTAATATCACAATACATCCTTGGCAGATATTGCTGGACATATGGAAAAATGCTCTCACAGGAAGCAGGAACCATCATTTCTATTATATCTTGCCCACACATTAAAAATTGGTAGTTCCTGATTTTGCATAAACCAGATGTAAGTTATAAATTTTTCGCTTGACTCAGCACATTATGGAACAAGCGTCTTGTCTGGCCACAACCTGAGGGACGTGTAAATATAGACCAAGCAGGGACTGTATTAATAAAAGTGAAAGCATCAAGGGTGCACAATGGGTTTTGCACCTGTTTGTGGCTCCCCCTGGCACTGTGGTGTTACAGGTCAAGGGTATGGGCCCATGCAAATGAAGAAATGCTTTTTCCCACACACCTGCATCATATTGCAGATGTGGGTTCAAGAGCAAGCAAACATTGGGAGGTGCACTGATTCTGTGCCACATTTGAGGTGTGCACCTGTGGTGTACAGTCTGTTAGTCAAATGAGGGTGCACCTTAGATGGAGGACCATGGGTCCCATAAACTCCCCAGGTATCCGACCCACAGGTGGGTGTAGTTATTTACTTCCTGTGAAGGGGATCCTTGTCTCCTCTCAAATATGAAGCGTGGTCTTCTGGCAATTAAAGACGGACCCTGGGTTTCCAACCACACCTTCCTCTTTCAACGTTGCGCTCTACTAATGCAGATATAGCAGCTCATTTACAAGAGCATTGCGACGCTGATGTGTCACTTGTTTTGATGCACTGGAGGTGCAAAGTGCAGACACATATCTACGAGGCTATACAAAGACACTTTGAATGGCTTTTCGTGGCCTTGTAAAAATGAAGTAAGGCAAAGCAGTGTAAGTCACTGTGTTGCCTTAGTCTGAGTCAAAGAGGCATTCCATGAGCATTGCGGTCGGTGCTCCCATGCAACACCCATGGATTTTGACTCATTCCCAGATTTACAAGGACTTGTAAACTTGGAAATGTGTCAAAAGGCTGCGCCTCTCCAGGGGAGGTGTAACAAGGAGAAATAACTTTGTTTCTCCTTGGTTTTTCCTCTAGAAGTTGGAAAACACCCCCACTAATTGTTTTTGTGTAGGAAGTGTCCCTTACTGCACAAAAAGAATAATTCCTACAAAACAGACACCCTTGCACTATGGTGCAAGGGAGCTTGAATTGGCGCAAGGCAGCCAATTATGTGCCAGCGCAGTGGTAAACAACAGGAATGTGCCATATCTCATAGATATGCTGCATTCTTGCCCCTTTCTTTTGATGAAGGGTAGTGCAGCAATGTGACTTGGTGTGCTGCCCTGTGTGAAAAACGAGTAAATAAACCCCATAGAAATTCCACCCGCATTGGAGATAGAACTTTTTCTATAATTGGGTGCATTTTCCCAGTCTGCCCTGGCACACCAATGTAAGGGTGTGCTGTGACACAGACAGGGACAGTCCCCACAATGAGTAATACAATGCATTATAACATTTTGATCAGTTTGTCTTTAAGACTCTCCCATCAACCCATAAGGGTGTGCATTCAGGGAAACAAATCCTTCTAAAGACATGCATGTATCGTGAACATCCACAGATCTGGTCTTAGAGTGCACAGATGGGAACTATGTGTTTGTCAAAAAATTATAGCGAGGAGCTTGAATGCCCTTACTCAGAGCAAAGACAGGCCACCAGCACAGCATTATGAAGCAGTGGCTACCTGACCTATTCAGCACTGGTACAAATGGAGATCTGATTGGCAAACACTGTTGTGGGGCTGATTATGATGTCTGGAGGACCACGTCATCCCGACATCTACCCCTGAGGACTGCTCGCCGCATTACGATGCAGAGGGTGGAAGCATCAGGTAGAGGTATCATCCGCTGTTCTTCCGACAGGCTCAAGGAGGT
The DNA here is from genome assembly GCF_964261635.1 of Lissotriton helveticus. Classification (NCBI taxonomy): domain Eukaryota; kingdom Metazoa; phylum Chordata; class Amphibia; order Caudata; family Salamandridae; genus Lissotriton; species Lissotriton helveticus. The sequence goes on from NC_136067.1 coordinate 1,474,034,723, forward strand.
TGTTGGAGCATCAGAGTGAATCGCAATCCCATAATGACAGTGGAGCCAGCCTCTGCTTCGCCGTCGGGATTATGATGTGGCTTTCAACCTTTCCTTTCATGGCGGTCCGCCAGCCATGAAAAGGCAGGTGAAAAGTGACTTCGGAGGCCCCTCGCTATGGGACCTGGTCTAAACATACCTGGACTGTGGCCACACGGTGCAGGAATATTAAAAACATCAATTTTGCAATGGCAGCTTGTGCTGTAGGCATTTCCCCTCCCTCCACACAACCTACCATTGAGGAATGGATGTTTCCGACTGCGCATCCAAATTCTGCGGTCGGAACCGCCAGCCTAAGGTCGGGAGGGTCCTTTCCACAATGGTATCAGTCGGATGCAGGTCTGACCGACTTCATATTCAGCCCCTGTGTTTTGCCTGCACATCAGAGGGCTGTCAGCAGGGCTCGAGTCGGGGTACCACGCGGGTGGACTGTGTCCCCCCACTTATTTTACCGGGTAGACGCCGTCCCCCCTGCACAAAAGCTGGACTTCACTCTTTGGCCTCTCTGGCAGCTCGACAGCCTGGCAATTAGAGCGCCGAGCCGCGAAATCCGCCGATGCATAATTACAGGTGAGGCTTTGTATTGGGAAACAAACCGGCAGCGTCTTCCAAACTGGGGTAATCAGTTTTTGTGTAATTGTTTGTGACGGTTTTTTAGCTGATCTGCCCTGCGTTTCACCTTGGTACCAGGCCTCAGGCGGGAAACGGCCTTTACAACGAAGCCGTTTCCCCGAAATCTTTAACCACGCATGCAGTACAACGCATGCGTGGTTACCACTAATGCCTTTACCACGCATACCTTTACTACGATGTTTGTAGTAAAGGCATATGTGGTAAAGGTAAAAAGAAAAAAGGGGGGCTTGGGGGGGTCTCCCCCCCAAATAAAACAACTCACCATATGTCACGTCGGCGTCAGCGTCGTTTAAGAGAAATCGGAAAAAATGCCGTTTTCTCTTAACGACGTATGACGTCACCACGCAATTATTCGAGGAAAAGTTTATCCGTGGTAAACGAATTCCGTTGTAACGCATGCGTGGTAAAGGCATGCGTTGCAACGGAATTCGTTGTATCATCATATATTCGCCTCAGGCGTGGTGTGGGATGTGGAAGGTTGCAGACTCATCTAAAGGCATATGAATATCCCCGTGATGTCACTTCCGGTGACCGCGTCACACCTCTTCTTTTTTAGGACTTGTGCCCTGGCTGTCAGATCTATGAAATTAGACACCAATGAAGTGCCAGTCTGTGAACTGCACTGATGTTTTGAACCTTATAGATGTGGAAAGATTTTCTTCCGTGAGCAAACTCTCCTTTGAGCACAATTATTGGTCTACTCCTAGTTCACGGAGTTTCCTATTTACCCACGTTGAAATTGTTGGATCGCTTGCGCAAAAAAATGGCTATACTTCATTGTACGTGCTAGTTAGCACTGAAAATAGATGTTCTCTTTTCTCTAGAACTAATCTTAAAACCATTTTAAATAGGACTTTGAAACTGGTGATGATAGGTATTTTTTCTTTGCATCATCTAAAACGGGTGAAAACATGCAAATTAACAAGCCAAGAAATGCGCTCCTATGCGTCAAAACTAGCATATGCAACAATTACTGGAATGTTTTCAAGAGGAAAACATTATTAACTTCGTACACCCCCTACTTAACATGCAAATACCAGCAGGGCATCATTGTGTGCATTATTCATGACAATTCAGATCTGAAACAGCTTACCTGCGTACAAAATGTACATTCCATAAGCGACACTCATTTGTTAGAAAAGGCCCATAGCAAGTTAATTCACTGAGTAAATGCAACAGGAGATTTCTGAATTTTTCCATCAGTGTAAGTCCTTTAACTTATTGTTGTGTTTTGCAACCAATGCAGCTATGGGACCATGCTGTTTGTAGTAGTGCACTTGATGAAATACAGAATATATAGAAAAGGAGAATTTAAAATGTCTATCATTCGTTTTCAATGGACAGTGATATACAAAATTGATGTAGTTCTTTTCATGTGTGAAGGACTCTGTTCTCCTAGCTTCAAGCTGTGTTTTTCTCTTTGTGGTCGTACGAAGAGAGAAGGTCGTCATCCTTAGTGAGAGATATTAGGTGGTATTATTGTTAATAAAGGGTAGATTTAGAAAGCTATAGTTCCGGTGGAACGTTTCCAATTCCTTATCAAAAATGGTAAATTACTAAGAAAGACTTTGCTTTGCTTTTCATGTGTATACCACACTTAGAAGTCCACAGAATATGCAGATCTTTCTTTAGTCGTGTGAAACCTGAGAGGAGGGTCAGTTTCCAGGTGAGTGCCAAGGGAGTGACCGGGGAAATGAAATTATTATCACCAACATTTGCTTTGCATTCGATTCACTTCTCAGTAATTCTAAATGCGCGCATAGTCAGCCCTTTCATAAGAGGTGCAGAAAGCATGGCAAAGTTAGCACAATCTTCCCAATTTTCGAGGGCGAAGGGCATTCTGCAAGGGTAGTGCATTATGCTGGGCTTTTCCTCATTTCAATGTTTTTCGCTGAAACAGTATGTTTTTCTGCACACCAGTCTGCTGTCACGAGTCGCGCAAACGTGTTCAATAATGATTTTTTGAACAAGGTGCTCATCAGCAGTATACGCAACTCTGGTGGATATCGGGTTCACAAATGGGCCTTTTTTAATCAAGAATGACTAGAGTCAATGACAAGACAGGGCCAATGTATATTTAAGCAAATTAATTGTGTTTGTGCATAGCTTTTAAAGTCTGTCCTATGGGCAGCTTTAACTGTCTTTCCAACCTCAAGTTTTCCAAAATATATCATAACAAAAACACATGCATATATAGGGGCTCTCAATCAATACTCTTTCATCATTAGTCTATTCAAATGTCATTCAAATTATACGGGACACCAAAGCACACTGTATAGGTCAGTAGACCAGCTCACTTAGCCATTAGATGCATCTAGATTTAGTGACTGCATGTTGACCTTGCACATGTATACAAATAGCTATGAAATTGTTACCAAGAATAGTTTCTTTTAGACACTACTATTTCTCAGTGACTCCTAGTCCCTATATACTATTTGCATCACAATCAAGACATTTATTAAAAGTTGTAATGTTGACTCATCAATATAAACCAGATTTGGTATATATAGGAGCTATATATAGGAGCACATGTCATTAGAGTAGCAAGAGAATATGAAGCCACACCTCTCAGCTTTCTGATTGACGTTTCAATCACTTTCATTTGACTTGAAAGGGACCTCTACCAATGACTTAAAGGACTGAAGCTACGTAAAAGGATTTCAATGCTTTTGGATCTGACTTGAGAGGGAACTCTAGTAACCATTAAAGGACTTGAGGAACTGCATATTTGTGAAAGAAGTGTGAGGATTTTGCAGCTGACTGTCAGGTCCTTGACCCTCAGAATCGTACGATGCTTAAATGGGTTTCACCTCCCGACAGCCCCAAGGTCTGAGTTTAAACAACAGACACGTTGGAGTGATCAGGCGAGGGAAGGAAAAGATGGGGACAGCAGGGAGGGAGACCTGTAACGAGAACAAGGCACTATGAGACAAACATATGCACCTATGCATATAGAAACAAGACACTTCCTAAAGCACTTGTAAGGTATCTGCACAGTTTGTATATAATAGAGAAAATACCTGTAAAGGAAATTAACGTAGTGAAGCCTTGCATTCAGAGGTCCATATAAGAGTAGCCACTAGCAACCTATGAGTGTAACAGAACAATTCAGTATAATCTCCTATAGCTCACTCAATACTGACGCCATAACATTCTGCCAAATGTACCCCTTAGGTTAACAGTGGTCTTTTCAACAGGGGAGGGAGGTAGATTGGAGCTGGCCCAGGATAAGCTCCACAAGCCCCTCCTATGATGTATAAACAAATAAAGAATGTTATAATTCCAGCTGCATAACAGTATTACAACCAGAACCCCCGGGTTCACATCACCAAGGAAGGAATGATCCAGAATAAGGAATATCTCTCATAAAGATGATGATTACATTCTCTCAATCATATTATTCTTTATGGTAATTGCATCCATTATCATCCAAGAAGTAAGTACAGTGCCAATAAGTAAACTCCTGATCCGCCCAATAAGAACAGAGGAACAAAGGTTAATAAACTGAGCTGAACTAGAATGAGCTTCCGAGTACTTTCTCTTATCTGAAGTGGATAATAAGACTGCAGAGCTTCCTGCGAGGAGATCCAACAAAAAGTACCCAACAGCAGTACTTAGGAGATCACGCCAGCAATCCCGCAAGAACTAACCAAATGGTTCAACCAACGGGACTGCGCCGTGATCGGAGGCAATGTCCGACTACCAATCAGCACAAAAAGTTATAGTCGGCAACAGGAATCGCAAAGGCAGTCCCGCAAGAATCGAAGGAAGGATTCACCAACGGGACTGCATGCGATTATCAGGGCAATATCACTGAAATCCTCCAACAGTAATCAATCGCAGAAGAGGCACAAGGAAACAGAAGATAGGTAATAAATGCGGTGCCAGAGCACCCCTACCAGTCCTCATCTCGATCAGCAATTCAGAATCAGCGACACCCGCACGGCACCCCGGATGCTGTAATAAGGGCTGAGCGCGCTGGCAAAGATGCGCGCCTGCCCCAACGCCTCATGAGAAGTGTAGTTCGTTCCCTGGGCGCTCCTTTCGATCTCACGGCAGTGTTCTCCTGCGGCCCCCGCCATGAGCCACAACACTGACAAATGAGAGAGCTCTAGTAAGGACTTTAGGAACTGCAGCTTTGTGCAACAATTTTGAGGATTTTGGATGACTGGAGAGTGACCTATAGTAACAACATGAGGAATTGAAACTCATGGACCATAAGTGTACCAGAAAGGTAGCTCTTGGTCCAGAAAAAAACATTTTCTTATTTGGTGTAAATCCGTTCAGAAGTTTTTGAAATATTTAGGGACGTGAATCTTACGTGACCCAGACGGGGAGCTTCGCAGCTCCACACTCCAGGGGTAATGCTGTTTTGGGCTGCTCGAAAGTTGAATAGAGCATTGCGCACACCATTTTGTATAGTAGAGCCGTGACCCGGGATGTATTAAGGTAAAAACTATAGAAGGGATCAGGGTAGGGGTACCCTGATCCCATTGATGTGTTCTAGGTGTGTATAAGAGACTGTTTATGAGTTTTAAAAAGCAGTGAGTTGTTTTTTTTGCATGTGGGTGAAGTCGTAATGCCATTGTGGCGCTCAGCATGGCCCCTGTGTAATGTTGCAATGGAGTCACAAATCTTGCTGATAAAATATTTTTTTTAAAAGCTGCCACACACATTACTTATATAGTAATGACCACACTCATAGACCTAGTGTGGCACTTATACATCCTCCACATACTCAGCCACTCAGAAGGTTTTGAACCCAGTCACAGATCCACTCACACACCTACTCACAGACTTTCTCAGATACTCGCTTGCTCAGAGACTCACACATCCACTTGCAGACATGTTCAGAGACTCATGCACTCCGTCACAAACTCACTCAGAGATGCTTGTTGCAACTCACAACCACTGAGAGATTAATACATTTACAGACCCACTCAGATGCTCATTCATCCACTCACAGACCAAGTCATAAACTCACGTTCCCACTCACAGACCTACTCTGAGACTCATGCATCCACTTGCAGACTCACTCAGTATCTCATGCAACCAGAGACACACCCAAAGAGTTACACATACACAAAATTAGAAACACCCACTAATACACAAATTGAAACTCAATTACCCACTCACACATCCACTAAGACACTAATACACTTAGTCACACACTCACTATCAGCTCTTCAAGTTACAGATAGAAAAAACCCCATAGAAATTCAAAGAAACAGGCAAACCTCACAGGGACGTTATAGTTATAACATTGAATATAAAAAAACTGTAGAAATTCAGTGAAAAAACAAAGGGTATAGGGACATCATAGTTAGTAAATAGAATTAGATAAAAAACTTAGAAATTCACTGAAAAAAACAGAGGTTACATACACATTATAATTAGGCTCACATTTCACTTGTACAAAACCAGTGAAGTTCAGCAATTATAGTTATCTGAGGTCATTAAAACTTACGCCCCACATTGCACTGCTTATAACCTAACATATTACATCACTCCTGACATGGTCAATGACATCACTATTGACATCTAAAATGACATCACTGATGACATCATCCACAGAACCACTCACACACCCACTCATACCCCTATTCAACCTCTCACACACCCACTCACCCACTCACACACCCACAAAACCACTCAGATATCCTTTCTGAGGCCCAAACAAATACTCACACAACCACCCACACACCCACTCAGCCACACACTGATACAGACAGTCGGAGAGCCTCTCAGATCGCATATGTTAAAAATAGTATTACTTATTAGTAGTACATCTAGTATACCAATCTAACATTTGTAATACATTAGTATGCATGTTTAACACTTATAAACTCTTAGAAAACACTTACATCCACATAATGATGTCATCAGTCATGTCATTTGAAATGGCTTCAGTGATGTCATCAGTGATGTCACTGACAATGTCATGAGTGATGTAATATGTGAGTTCATAAGCTGTGCATGTTGGCGGTGTAAGTTATAGTTAAGCTCAGGCAACTATAATTGCTGAATTTCTATGGTTTTGTACAAGGGAAATCTGACCCTAACTATAACATCCCAATCCTGTGACAATAGTTTTTTCCAGTATATTTCTACGTTTAAAAAAAAATTCTATTTCCTTACTATAATGTCCCTGTAACCTTTGTTTTTATTTAGTGGAAAAAAAAATATATATATGTATATATTACCTACTGGTTGTCACCAGTAGGTAGTTATAGTTAGGACCTAGTTTCCCTAGGAAAAGCATTTTTTGATTTTCCAATATCTTTAGCGTAGTTTGACGAATCTTCGCGAAATGTTGGAAACTAATGGGGTGCTCCGGTCAGCTCCTGTCTTGAAAGTTTCAGGGTAATTCATCAAGCGGGGGCAGAGAAATAAGGGGGGTCCCAAAACACGTTTTCTCCATGTTAATTTCCAAATTTGGCAAAAAGGTAGCTCTTGGTTCCGAAAGCCTTCTTTTTCAAATGGTGTGAATCCATTCAGTAGTTTCTGAAATATTTATATTTAAAATAATTATATATCTGGAACCCTCCCAAGCCCTAGCTTGATTATGATCGGGTGCCAACACTCTAAACTAAAAAGTGTTGGCAGCCATCTTGTGACTCGGTTGAACTCGGCCACTCACCTGGACTTGCTGTTTCCTGCCTGCTCTGTGTGCGAGGATACCGTGTTGCTGCCTGCCCGCTGCGCTGTCAGTGACAAGCGCCTGATCAACACCGCTTTGTGCTGCCGCCTCCCCGAGGACTCGCTGGTGTGAGCGAGAGCTGCAGTCGGCACGCTCTGTTCCACGCTCCCAGCTCGAGTCTCCAGGGTTGAGGCCAGGGCGAAAAAAATCACTATCTCTAGCCCGGGGGACTGCGAGGACCAGCAACCCCTGCCTGGATCAGCTGGTTCCTCTTCCCCCAGGCGACACGCCCACGGACACGCCCACTGGCGAATTAGGATATTACTTCGTGACACCCGCTTCGCGGGCGCCACTCACCTGGACTTGCTGTTTCCTGCCTGCTCTGTGTGCGAGGATACCGTGTTGCTGCCTGCCCGCTGCGCTGTCAGTGACAAGCGCCTGATCAACACCGCTTTGTGCTGCCGCCTCCCCGAGGACTCGCTGGTGTGAGCGAGAGCTGCAGTCGACACGCTCTGTTCCACGCTCCCAGCTCGAGTCTCCAGGGTTGAGGCCAGGGCGAAAAAAATCACTATCTCTAGCCCGGGGGACTGCGAGGACCAGCAACCCCTGCCTGGATCAGCTGGTTCCTCTTCCCCCAGGCGACACGCCCACGGACACGCCCACTGGCGAATTAGGATATAACTTCGTGACACCCGCTTCGCGGGCGCCACTCACCTGGACTTGCTGTTTCCTGCCTGCTCTGTGTGCGAGGATACCGTGTTGCTGCCTGCCCGCTGCGCTGTCAGTGACAAGCGCCTGATCAACACCGCTTTGTGCTGCCGCCTCCCCGAGGACTCGCTGGTGTGAGCGAGAGCTGCAGTCGGCACGCTCTGTTCCACGCTCCCAGCTCGAGTCTCCAGGGTTGAGGCCAGGGCGAAAAAAATCACTATCTCTAGCCCGGGGGACTGCGAGGACCAGCAACCCCTGCCTGGATCAGCTGGTTCCTCTTCCCCCAGGCGACACGCCCACGCACACGCCCACTGGCGAATTAGGATATAACTTCGTGACACCTGCTTCGCGGGCGCCACTCACCTGGACTTGCTGTTTCCTGCCTGCTCTGTGTGCGAGGATACCGTGTTGCTGCCTGCCCGCTGCGCTGTCAGTGACAAGCGCCTGATCAACACCGCTTTGTGCTGCCGCCTCCCCGAGGACTCGCTGGTGTGAGCGAGAGCTGCAGTCGACACGCTCTGTTCCACGCTCCCAGCTCGAGTCTCCAGGGTTGAGGCCAGGGCGAAAAAAATCACTATCTCTAGCCCGGGGGACTGCGAGGACCAGCAACCCCTGCCTGGATCAGCTGGTTCCTCTTCCCCCAGGCGACACGCCCACGGACACGCCCACTGGCGAATTAGGATATAACTTCGTGACACCCGCTTCGCGGGCGCCACTCACCTGGACTTGCTGTTTCCTGCCTGCTCTGTGTGCGAGGATACCGTGTTGCTGCCTGCCCGCTGCGCTGTCAGTGACAAGCGCCTGATCAACACCGCTTTGTGCTGCCGCCTCCCCGAGGACTCGCTGGTGTGAGCGAGAGCTGCAGTCGGCACGCTCTGTTCCACGCTCCCAGCTCGAGTCTCCAGGGTTGAGGCCAGGGCAAAAAAAATCACTATCTCTAGCCCGGGGGACTGCGAGGACCAGCAACCCCTGCCTGGATCAGCTGGTTCCTCTTCCCCCAGGCGACACGCCCACGGACACGCCCACTGGTGAATTAGGATATAACTTCGTGACACCCGCTTCGCGGGCGCCACTCACCTGGACTTGCTGTTTCCTGCCTGCTCTGTGTGCGAGGATACCGTGTTGCTGCCTGCCCGCTGCGCTGTCAGTGACAAGCGCCTGATCAACACCGCTTTGTGCTGCCGCCTCCCCGAGGACTCGCTGGTGTGAGCGAGAGCTGCAGTCGGCACGCTCTGTTCCACGCTCCCAGCTCGAGTCTCCAGGGTTGAGGCCAGGGCGAAAAAAATCACTATCTCTAGCCCGGGGGACTGCGAGGACCAGCAACCCCTGCCTGGATCAGCTGGTTCCTCTTCCCCCAGGCGACACGGACACGCCCACTGGCGAAACGTATAAAATTACATTCAGTCCCCCGCGACGCGGGACGCGCGCGGGACCAAGCGCGGAACGAAGCCCGGGCAAAGGGCGGGCCGTCTGTGGCCGTCCGGGGACGATCGAGGACGGGACGGGCCACCCCCCTAATAACAGCACCCGAAAAAAATCGTGACTACTCAGGAGATAAATCATCGCAAACTAGGTAACTCCTTCCTCTCATTATAAGTAGCATACTCCCTTAAGCAAGCAAGGGGGTTGTCTTGAGTTCATATATCTTACTGGTACATATTCTCCGTGACTTTAGCTAGTAAAACTACTAGGACAACCGTAACCGGAAAATCACATGGGTCTAAAAAAATTACGTTCGCGTACGATATTTATGAAGCGAATGGGAACGGAGGAAGCAGTAAGAAAATCTACAGACAAGGCAATAAAATCTGGTCGAAGTACCTTAACTCCAGCAATAAGTGAATATTTCTCTTCTCTACCATCAAAAAATAAACTTGACAAAGGAATGACTGGGATGGAAAATGATCCACCTGGGAGCTTAGGGGATATAACATGTCTATCTGAATTCCCCAATTTGTCCCGCAATATAAGCGAAAAGGCGCCTAATAATAAGTCTATTCACTCTATACATGATCAACAATTAAAAGACTGTGATTCTACCGCTCTAAAATCCTCAACTCCTATAAAAGGTAATGAGAGTGTGTATAAAACAGACGTTCAAAATATACTTCGTCATAAGTCGGAACAAAATAGTTTGATCTTTGATATAATCACTACAGAAGATAATGTGAATATACAAAAATTGGAGGACTCAAGTATACTCCAACTAAAGGCAGAAGTATATACCACTGAAAAAAAGTTTAACAAAATAGATACAAAGAAAACATCAATACAAGAACAAGATTCCTTTCTGGACCCCTTTCTACCTGAAAATAATAATCTCGATAATTCTTCTAAGCCTTTATCTAAGGCTCTTTTCTCCTTGCAGGAAATATTAGAATCGGTTCTCTCCTTTCTGGGAAACATCCTCGAAAACTCAGATCAAACTCTGGATGTCCAAATTGGTATTTTAAAATTTTTAGTAGAAGAGAAAAGGAAAAAGGAGTCCACAAAAAATACAGAAAATCAATTAAATGAAACCTCCAAACGTAATGAACTAGAACAAAAGCAAATTAATTGTCACTCTTCTACTCAGACACCAGAAGGAGCTCTTATAGAAACCTATAAAGGGAAAAAAACGGAACCACTTAACGAATCTGCACTTTATTCCCTAAAAAGGCTGTTTATGGAAAAATCGCAAAAAAAGCCAAAGCAATTTCCAATCTTTAACAAAAACGGAAAAAAGGATAATGATGCCAAAGATCCTGCTAAGGAAGATGGAGGTTCATTTACAAAAACTATGTTAGAACCTTTAATAGGGGATATAACTACAAATAAATCAAAGGAAGCTGGGCAAAGAGGAAAAAATAAAAAAAGGAAAAAATCTCTCAGAAGAATTTCTAAAAAGAAAACCCGTAAACTAAAGTTCCAAAAAATCAATACATCGCAGGAGAAAAATAACGAGAAAAGTACGCCACACATTAGTAAAAAAGGAGAATTCTTCAAAGAAATAAACACAGATACTAAGCCAACATTGAATCCAAGGGCGGAAGAATATCTGCCGATCAGGATAGAAATGAAGACAGAACATGAAAATATTGATGTTAACAGAAATAATGAGAAGGAAAATAAATGCTGCGTTGAGAAACAATCAAATGCACTCCAATTTGAAGAACTTTTCCCCACTGATAATACTCCTCTAAATAGAGGCAGGATACTCAATCTCCTACAAAATATAAAGTCTCTTCAATTATTGACTAGCTGTGAAATAGATCTAGTAACCTTTCCCAAGAGAGGTCACAACAAAATCGCAATGGTCTCCTTTTGGTCTCCTGTAATACCGGGGATCATACTTCGAGAAAAGGAAATAATACATAGATTTGGATATGATGTAATTGAGAAGGTCGAACCTAAAGGAAACAAACATCATAATATCGCAAATAACAACATGCAACTTACTCCTAAAACGTATCCAAACAACGGCCCTAGATCTACCCTGATACCTGAAGTCGGAGGGGCCAGCTACTCTAGAGACATGAGACAAGGAGAAGAGATTCTGAAAATTTGTGTGAAAAGAGGGGAGAGGGAAGTGTGGTACTTGGAACCTAAGGAGAATAAAGCTACTGAAGTCGACACTGAAAAATTATGGACCTGGCTACCAGGGATGCTAAATTGCAATAAAAGTTCTAGTCAATTGAAGTATCCAGTTTAACCAAGGTCTAAAGTTTATATCATGGAACATCGCAGGGAGAACAACAAACAAAATGAAGGAAGTCCTCAGCAACTATCCAGACATTCTTACTCTGCAAGAAACTTGGGCAACAGATCCCTTTTCACAAAAAGGCTACTATGTATATAACATATCTGCAAAAGCCAGTAACCGAGGTCATGCCAAAGGAGGTTTGGCTATCTTAATAAGAGAGGATTACATATGGGCACAAGAGATAGTAGAGACTGAAAGCGACAACCTGCAATGTATTAAGCTCTTTCTAAAAACCGATAATAGGACTCCACAAGGAGCAACGTTGCTCTTTAATATATACGCCCCCCCTGGAAAAAAGAACGACACCTTATACGAAGATTCGCTGGAAATCATCATGCGAATAATAGAAACCCATTTGTTTCCATCGTACATAATCATGGGTGACTTCAATGGGAAAATTTCAAATCCCGAAATAAAAAGGTGGGGAAGAATCTTTGAAGAGGAAAGCCTGGAAATATTTATTCCCCAATTCCCCAAGGACATCCGATCCAATAAAAGGGGGAAAACACTGTTATCTATGTTATCTAGTATAAATGGAGTAATCCTGAATGGAAACATTAAAGGGGACATCCCGGCAACATATACAAGACAGGGAAACGGGAGACCATCGATATTAGATTATATTATCTGTGGCAAAGACTTATTTGAAACTATGTTACTTCTTCAATCCAACTTCACATCAGACAGCGATCATGCCATGATGTTACTTTGTACCAACTGGTCGGTTCAATCCGTAGAAGAAAGACCGATGATCCTTGATAGAAACGAAACTCTGGTAAACAGCGATCAGAGACGTATCTTTTGGAATCCATCCTCTTTGAACAAAATAACAACACTGGTTGAGCACAACCATCTCTTAAAGAAACTGCATTCGGAAGATCCTATAGTAAACTTTGAGAATACGCTCACCGAACTTAAAGAGGCTTTAATAAAAATAAATCATCAAGGAATTGTTGGTAATAAAATGAAGAACAATTCAAATAAAATCTGGAACACAACGATAAAGAAAAAACTAAACAAAATGATACGAGCTCAATATTTACATTCCTCTCCTACAAAAAAGAAAGAAATAAATAAATTGAAAAACCAACTGAGAAGAGAAAGAATTACTAAGAAAAAAACCATTCAAGATCGTAATTGGATTGATTTGCAAATTGCTGCAAAAGAACCAAACCAGAGAACATATTGGTCATTAATAGCAAAAATCACAGGCACTAAAAAGAAATTAACAGCAGTACCGGTTCCTCCGAAAGAGTGGGAGATCTATCTGACAGACCTCTACAAAACAAATAAGGTCAAACTACAAGAAAACTGTGCAGATAAAGAAAAGGAAAAATCAAAAATCTTAATTCCTAAAACAACAACAATAATGGTTGAAACCCACATTCGGAGGGCAAGAAGTACAGGCGCCTTTGGCCCCGATCAAATACCTATCAAGGTTCTACAGATGAATCCTAAGGAATGGAGTTTTTTTCTAACCCCGCTCTTTAATCATATTTTGACCACTGGACAAGTACCAAAATCATGGCAAGGTAGTATCATCATTCCTATTTATAAAAAAGGTAGTAAAACGGTAGCAGGAAACTATCGTCAAATAGCATTGATGGATGCTACCGGAAAAATCTTTGCTGCTGAAGTATTATTGCAACTAAAAAACTGGGCTTTCTCGCTGGGTCTGATACCCATGTTCCAGGCTGGCTTCAGACCGAAGCACTCTGTCACGGACAATATTGCAATTATTCAGGTTATTTTTGATAAATATGTCATACAAAGAAAACTGACGGTCTATATGGCATTTATCGATTACTCGACCGCATTCGATCGTGTTGATCGATCAACATTATGGAATAAACTGAGGAGTCTTGGAATTAATGAATATTTGCTACAGGTAATAATAAGCCTTCATACTACAACTTGGTGTCAAGTCCAAATGGGGGGCGAAAAAGGTTTAACGAAAGTTATAAATACAGAAAATGGTTTAAAACAGGGTTGTCTATTAGCCCCTATGTTATTCTCGTTATACCTTAGTGACTTTCCAAACCAGCTACAGAAGGGCTCCGGCCTGCCTCCAAAAATAGGCAAACTAAGTATTCATACATTGCTATATGCGGACGATATAGTTATGTTTGATCTTACCCCATTCGGTCTGCAAAACTCCCTTGATATTTTATATCAATATTCAAACAAAAATTATTTAATTCCGAATGTAAAAAAAACAAAAGTTGTGGCCTTCTCTGGGAGGAGAAAAAGTGTCAAATATAACTGGCGGCTAGGACGTGAAAAAATTGATGAAGAGAAAGAATATATATACCTTGGCAGGATCCTCTCAAAGAATCTAACAAACACAAAGCATATAGACAAATTAGTAAAGAAATCTGATATACATGCAGGAGCACTTTCAAGACTCTACAGCGCTACAGGGAGCAGGCATTTTTCTACATTGTTGAAAATATATAGGGTGAAAATCCCTGCAGTTCTGTCATATGCTATGGAATATATCCCTATAAAACAATGGGGCTTCATGGATCGTCAAGAGGGAAAAATTTTGAAAAGAATGATGAAGGTTCCGGTTGCGACACCGGTACAGGTTTTAAGGTTAGAATATGCTATTACAAGCGCTTTTGCTACTGCCGTGGCTAATATTATCAGATGGGCCTACAATCTTCTCCATGCGAAGGAGGGAACACTTAGGTTCCTGCTGCAAAAAGAAACCTTTGATACGGAAGCAGTTAAGCAAACCTTTCTAGAGAATATGTTAGCTGCATTTCGAATGGCTGAAATTTCCAAAGACATTCTAATGACCTGGTCTACACCGCAACTAAAACTCTTTCTAAAATGTTTCACTCCGAGGCTGAGTTTTGATTTGGACTATGCACACAGTAATAAACTAAAAACATACAAATTATACTTAGAACGTATAGAGTATAAACATATTCAACCCTATATATTGTTCTCCCTTACTCATAGTGCAAGGAGGATAATCTTGATGCTACGAATAGGGATCCTACCTGTTGAATCCTATAAATCAAGAAAGTTAGTTGGTGAATCCTCTTATTTGTGTTCGCTATGTCAAGGGGGCGTGCAGACTGTGGAGCACTTATTATTTGTTTGCCCAAATTTAAAAACAGTAGCAGCTCGTGCTCAACATATTGATCCTATATATAGAACCTGCAGGTTAACAAAGGATAAAGAACTATTAGAAGTGGGCATAATGCCTCCGAACGAATTTGTATGTTATAATTTCTACACATTTTTTAAAACTATGTTGTTTTTATATTAATTTATGATGTATTTACTATGTTTACTTTTTTTATTTCATGTTATATTTTATGCATTTTATGTTATATTTGTGGTCCTCTGTCGAGTACCAACACAAATAAAAACTTTTGACTTTGAGTCACAAGAAAAAAGGTTACAAAAGAAGAAAAGGAAGCAGGGTAGAAACACCCTGAACCCCTAGGCCTACTCAGGGACCCACAGGGCCTAAAAAGCATTATTTTTTACATTTTAGGTGGGATTCGCGCTGGGTTTGCTAATCCCGCAGATTGTTTTTAAACAACAATGGAGCGCGGGCTCCCGCGCTCCATTTTCTAGAAGCCTCTGGGTGGGCCAGGTCCCGAAAACAATGTGCAAAATATATACGGGTGCCTCACAGGCCCCCCCCAGCCCCGGGGACTGACACCTCCCCGGGACTTTATTAATTATGCGGAGGGGGCATGTGGCCCCCTGCAGCCCCAGGGACAGCCACCTCTCCAGTAAGTATGGGCGTAATTTGCGAATTCGCAGTCCGCAAAATCCGCAAATTTGTGGATTTTTTTTGCGTGTTCGCGGGGGCGCTTTGCGTGTTCGCGGCGGTTTTTTCAGCGCAATGACCGCAAAGTTACCCATGCGGTCATACATGGGCGCGGCCATCTTGTTTTCAGTGTTCGCGTTGCTTATTTCCATTTCCGGGTGCTAGTTGCATGCTCCCGTTGGGCATTTCCTACCTGCGGGGCGCAGTTATGTATTCGCGTGCGTTTTTGCATGCTCGCGGGGGAAATATCGCGCAAACTTACCCACGTGGTTGTAATGGGCGAGGCCATCTTGTTTTTCATTCATTGCTATGGTTCTGGGCATGCTTTTTCAATCCTTCCCTAATCTTTGCAATCCTTTGTTTCTTTGAACTTTTTTTTAATCTTTTTTACTCAATATCTATCCCTCTATTTTGTGTCTTTTTCAACTTTTCGTTGCTTTAAAAACTACTTTTTTACCTCTTTTATTTTATTTACTTTTTCCCTATTCTTTCCTATTTTTTATTTAACTTTCCTGTCCAGGACCATGGCAAAGGGAGCCGGGAAGAACCAGAAGGGGAAGGGTCCTGCACCCCGTACCCGGCTCCCATGCGGGCGCTTAAGGGGGGAGGCAGTAACAGCCTGGGAGATTTTCAGCGCGGTGGAGGTGGCCGCGCTGGTTTTCTTCGTCCAGCACCATCTCCCGAAGACCGTCCGGGAGCGTCGCAAGCTATGGGGGAAGGTGTGCCGGGCCATGTATCGGGAGTCTGGGGTCCAGCGCATCTACAACCAGGCGACGCACCGGTGGTCCAACGTCATGGACCGGGAACACGACCTGCTTGACCTGCTAGGCATCGAGATCCCTGGGCTTGGTGAGTAGTAGTAGCTATTTAATCACTACTCTGTTTTCTCCTGCTCTATGTTATCATATTGCAAATGTTTGTTTTTTCCGAAGAGCAAGAATGCTGCCGATTACATTGCAGGTCAATTATGTTTCAAAATCTTCTGTGATTGCAGGTGCTCGCCTGCTCAGTGGCGGTGCTACTATGCTTACTTGTTTTCAATGTTATGCTCATTTGGCCTGAGGGATTATGTATGAGTGTACTTTACAGAAGTACGTAATGCTAGACACTGGAGATTACATTACATTATGTTTCAAAAGCATCTGTGATTGCAGGTTCTCGCCTGCTCACTGGCGGTGCTACTATGCTTACTTGTTTTCAATTTTGTGCTCATTTGGCCTGGGTGATGATTATGTATCAGTGTACTTTACAGAACTGCGTAATGCTAGACATTAGAGACTCAAGTCCAGCCCTTCCTTTGTACTCCTGCCACTAAGAAGAGATAGTGGTGGTAACCATGACGGACTGTGTCTGTCACTTTGCGTGCTGCGGAGTGCTGCCTGTCAGTCCTAGTAGAACCTTTTTGTAGTTGGTTTAGTGAGTTACATAACTTTCCAAGTAGATGGTCCGCGAATCCAGCAATACTATATCCTAGTAGACCACATCAGATAGGTCAATAAATTTAGAGCAATTGTTGTCTATTTCCCCGAAATAATTTGTTATTGTTTTTTTGAAATGTTTGATTTGGTTGACAATAATCATCCATGTTTGTGTCTTTCTTTCAAGTTGTACATTAGCTTCCCCCAGGGGCAAGAGGACCCAGGAGGAGGTAGCGGCGCCGGCGGAGCAGGAACAACACCAGGAAAGCCAGGATAGGTTTGCCGAGGGCTCCTCTGCTGGCCCCAGTAAGTTTTCCTGTTAATATTAATAATTATACTTCCCTATCTTTTACAGCACCTATTTTTTCCAAACGTTTCTCATTCTATTTTTTCCTAAATCGTCTTTGATCTTCTTGTAGACTGTTTCTAAATTCTTATCCTGCCTCTACTATGACTCCCTGTGGTACTACTAGATTATTATTAGTCTGTCTGTGTAGCTAACTAAGCTTGCACAGTTGGCAAATGGTGTTAAACAAAACTCCTATTCTATTCAGCAATAGCTCTATGCAATGAGTGCAGTCCTCTGGGTTGTCCATAATGTCTATTGAAGTGTTCTAAATGTTTATGCTTTGACAACTCCCAACAATAAAATGTCAATGGCCACCAAGAATAAGATACTAGTTTACTTTTTGATTGGATAGGAGGACAATCCATACTACTACTGTTGCAGGGACTATTCTACACAAACAGAACTATGGACAAGGAATAGGGCATTGGTTATAAATTATAATAAGCGAAGTTAGACTTTCCACATACCTCAGTCATAACAGAAGTTTAACCCCCAATCTCCTTACTGACTAGCTAGTGTTTCAGAGTCATTATTTAGCTCCAGAATGCAGCGATGATCCCCAATGATTATACAACCCAGAACATAAGACTACGGAGTCAGAGTCCTGACCGCTCAGAGCCATGGACTCATGCTTGCAAATTGCAAACCCTTTCGCTCACTCACTCATGACCAAAAACCAGAGTCTATGTAAGTTTTAAAGCTTTATTAAATGTAAAAACAATTATTAAAATCAACTTCATATAAGATAAACGGTGAAGGATTCAAAACTGAAAAGTGGCTGATTTCACACATTAATTGTGGGAGAGCCCTCACCTGGTTGGAACTTAAAGTCTTGGTGGGGATGAATCGTTGCCGACTCCGTCCAACATGATATGATGATGATCTTGATCTTGTTCTTAGAAGGCAAGCCTCTGTCAGTTATGAGAAAAATGGTGCGTGTTAAAAAGCAAGCATTCATCAGTTGTGCCAAAAAGTGTAGCATCACATGTTATGGCTAAGCATAAATAAAAAACACCCTTCCCTGAAGAAAGGGAAATTTGTAGTTTAGACTAGAGTCACAAATTAGTAAATTTGTTTATGTAGTACTAGTAACATTTTTTCTTTCCTAGACAAAATAGGGAGTGGTGTATATGGCATCTAAAAATATGAAATGTATTTTCTAGGCGGAACATCGGCACAGCCAAGTACCAGTGCAGGGGCCAGTGTGGAGGTGGGCACCCCAGGGTCAGATGCGGTACAAGAGCCATCAGGAACTGCTGTGGGGGATGCCACGGGAGTGGCAGGCAGTGGTAAGCAAAGCTATTATATTCCGTTACTTATTGAGATTGCAGACTGCAGAGTGGGCTCTCTTCAGGGGTGTATATGTTGTACAGTACAAGTACACTTTACTGTTAAGAAGACTTACAAATTTAGAACTAAGTTTTTGTCAACCAGGTAGAAGACATTCACCCTTGACTTCTCATTAGCAATAGCATTAGCGGCGGGAGTTGATGAGTAACCAATGGCCTCCTCTAAATTTGACTTCAACTCAGCTGTGAAAGTTTTATCAAGAAGCCAAGTCAGATCAGAGATGAACTTGATGGATGGGATGAACGAAAAGGGAAAGAAGGGTGTAAGGAAGTACAAGCGAGTTAAAAGTAATGACTGGCAAAGAATGATACATGTTTTTGGATGCAGCCCGAGGTGGCTGGGAATATGATGCATGGCCGGTTGAAAGCTGAAGCAAGGATGGGTGGAAGGAGAAAGGAAAGAGGACTGCCTGGGTGGGTGAAACAGAAACTGTATGTGTGCGCAATATATCCTTTGGTTCAATTTCAAATGCGAGTCAAGCATGGATGCATGGCTGGCGGTTTCCAAAATAAACTAAAAAGGTTGTTTTTCTGTGAGAAAAAGTAAGGTTTGTCCAGTTGAGACATTAAGAAGAATGATTGACATTTACTTTGAATGGATGGTTGCCTGGATCATGGTACTCGGGTGCAAGTTGACTGCGCTGGCATTATGTCGGCTTCCACAAGTTTACGTACCGATGTCGCTAAACAAGAGAAAAGAAGAAGACTGGTGTACTGTCTGAGTCTAATATAGTGAGTCCATATAGTTCTAGTAGAATTCCTGAAACTTCCACTAATGTTAGAGCAAAGGCAGATGAAGTGGGAGGTTAGATAGATACAGGCCACAAATGTTATGTACTCTGCTTGCAAGTTGCTAGTGCTACTGTGACACAATTTTCTGCTGAATTATTTTGTGTTAATCATAAAGAGCATTGGTTACAGTATGTTTTTCTTTCTTCATATAGATGCTCCTTCCAAACTAACACGGAAGGAGCTGGCTAGACGGGCACGGCAATGGAAGCTGGAGGCGATTGTCGCTGGATATCGGTGGCTGGTGGCCTAGGAGGAGGAGGACACGCAGTCTCAGTCGATATCTACAACATCCACAACAGCTGCATCCTCCTTCGCTCATCCTGGGTCATCCAGTCAGCGCAAGCCTTCAGCGGTACGGAGCCGTGGTACCGCAGCCACCCGCCACCGCCAAGCAGCAAAAAAAATCAGCTGCCTCCCACAGCAGGTGCTAGGCTCCTCTGTACCGCTTGACCCTCAGGGTGTCTAACCTTGAGCAGGAGGTGGAGAGACTGAAAACCCTGCTCAAGGCCCTCCGCAGGGAGCATCGGGACCAGCTGGCCAAAGGACACCGCCGGCGGCAGTAGAGGAAGAGACACTGTCCCTTGCCCCTTTTTTAAAGACTTTTGGGGGGGTGGGAATTGGGCATTGGGGTTTTGGAACTTTTCTTCGGGACATTTCATGGACATTGGTTGGTGGAGGGAGGTGGTGGATCGGATCTTGTGGGTTAGTTTATATTTGGGTGTAAATAATTATTTATTTTTAACTTAAACATAGCATACGTGTTTTTACTGTTTTTACTGTTTTGTGAGGGAGGCAGGGGGGGTTAACTCAACTGTACGTTTATTTTCCTGAAACTTAACTGGCTGGTTGATTCAAATTGTCTAATCACCCACATTTTCTGAAAAGTGCCACTGACAGAGTTAGTGATTTCAATTGTCCTACTACTTTACTAGTACTACCGTCAGTCTCTCCTCTCCTCCTACTCCATTATTCTTCGTCCCCCAAACTGCTTATCTTACCTTTGATTCGTGTTTGAGAATAGGGCTAGGCACAGGGCCGGGTGCATGGCAAATGACGATTAAGGTTGAATCCTGGACAGATGAAATGTCATTGTTGTGGTGGTGGTAGTAGTAGTGGTACACACTGGCAGTAGCAGCAAATGAAAAAAAAGGAAATGAAACATTGAATGGCCTGAGCGTAGCCTTAGAACAGTATGATAGATAGTACAGTACACAGTAAGAACATATCCTCGGATTCCTTCACCATCCTTGAAATTTATTTTCTGTTGCTTTGACCTTATCCTCCCCAGCAAGTGTGTGGAATTATTGTTGTCATTTAGTCACACCTCAATGAAAATCACACAGCCTGGGGGAAGAGGGTTAGGGTTTGAAAATTGGATGGGAATGGGGGTTTTTAGGAAAGTTTTGCGGAGAGAGGGAAAAAAAACACAGCATGGACAAACATCAAATGAAGAAAAAAAATCTTTGGATACGAAGATATCCATAAATCTTTTAAGGGACATAAAGGAAGTGCATGCACTACTGCATGCATGAAGTTGTTTGCTAAATGGATGGTTAAGTTACTGAAAAGTAGTACTTACTACAACTTACTAACTATGAAGAAACAATGTGACAGTACAGGGCTGCAGTAATTACGCAATTTCACTTGCCTATCTGCCCTCAGAGAGAATAAACACTTAGTAGTACATTAAATTAGTTTTAAAAATAGCAAAGAAACTTATCAAATACCTTGAGTCACACTCATAGAAGTTCACAACAATACCATTATTTAAAAGATAAGGAGAAGTGAAGAGGATACTGTAACTGTATGTTATAGTTGTCCTGTTCAATTTGGGAAGTTGCATGCATCCAGCCATTCCTCTTCTTCGCGGTACTCCTCTATTCCATCTGATGCTCCGTCGATCAATCTTTGTGACCAGACACACTGTCCACTGCTGCCTGGCGGATTCGGAATTGCGGATCGCTAATGGTAAGCCTGAGTTAATCGTTTTTCCCATCGCACAGGGTAAAAGCCAGCCTGTAATTGTTGATGGAAAAACAGGAAGTGATATTAAAAGAGCACGGAGAAAAAAATATAAGGTACGGTGTGCTGTAGTGCAAAAATAACACTTTCAGTTTCAGAGGCGACAGTATTACATACAAGCATCATCATTTCTAAAGTGTATACTCTGAGTCTCCTTTTCAAGGATAGTAATTAGAAGACAGCAGACCAGGGCCATGCAGACGGTCAAGGCAGGCACCACTGAGTGAAGCAACCTGATGTAGCATACCTCTTTGACACAGACAGACAAAGCATATCTAATTGTATGCAGCAAGCCACATAGCTGTAATTTTATATGAACTGCTGTCTGGACTCTGGCATAACAACACTGCACTGGCTCGACCAGTCCATACCACGACTAGACAGACATGTAGTTCTGCTGTAGTTGTTGTTGACTGGTTTACCTGTTTGCCCCTCAAAAAATGGCCTTAGTTCTTCCGTAAACCGACGATGATGATCCATCCATCCCAGTGAGTGACTGTAAAGAAAAAAGATATTATGTAACTTTGATCATCAAGACTCATCATCATCATGGTATATTGGCAAACTCAATGTTGTTCATGCAGTCGCAGTCTACACACACAGTGAGTCCAAGGACATTTTGCATATTAAAAAATGCAACGTAGTGGCCCCTGCAGTAGAAGAATTTGAATTAAACAAGGTAAAAAAACACAGAGTAGACTTGAGTTACATTTAGTGTGTAAAAGATTAAATAATAACAGAAGACATATGCTGATTCATTTCATGCACAACAAACAAACAGCAATTGCTTTTATCAGAGCTTGACAGCCCGTGCTGTCCACTGCAGTGCATGCCATCTCATTATTCATTACCTGTTCCACTTTTTGTCAGCATCTTGTTCCTAAAGTGGAGGCCAACAGGGAAGCCTCTCGTGTGTGGCAATTTCAGAAGTAACTGTCAGCACTCAGCAAATAGTCAGTAATTCCAGTCCCACTTCTTTTGAGGGGACTTGTCTATGAAGTGACAGTTTCTTCATTCTGCGTAATCCAGCCCTCTGCCTTGAGGGAAATGGATAAGGGGAGTCTGGAGGAGGAGGATAGAGGAGCATGACTGAGTTGTGAACTTGTGAACTTCAGGATTGCAGACAGCAGCACCTTCAATAAGGAAATAAGACAAAGACAGTGCTGCTGATGGATTTGTTGTGATTAGAGTTTTGTTGTGGTAAAAGTTGCAAAACAAAGAAAGACACACAGGAGTAAAAGTGAATAAGGAGTTAGGATGGAAAAAAAGGAAGTCAGTTTCAGGCCTCGGTGTCAGGGAAGTAGAGCTCATCCTCAAACTCTGTGGATTGAGACAGGAGTAGGTCAGCTAACAGAGAAGAACTTCCGTCACCTAAGTCCGTGTCCTCTTTTACCTGTGCGGATTCACGTATTTTGTAATCTGGTGGTATGAAGTGCTGATTCATCTTGATCATTGTTAACCTCTCCATATTTTTGGGCGAGAGGCGGGTCCTTTTTGAAGTTACAATGGCACCAGCGGCACTGAAAACACGTTCAGAAGACACGCTTGCGAGTGGGCAAGACAAATAATTTGGAGCCAGAATGGTGATCAGTGGCCATTGACCCCTTTTCCCATTCCAATAAAGCAATTGTTTCTGATTAAAGATGGGTCATCCAGATAGACTTGCACCATCCACTCAAGGTTCTCCAGGGGTGCTCCCCTTTGCCTACTATCTGTGGCCTTTGCAACGCTGGAACGAGCAAACCCTTGATGAGTTAGCCAGTCCGCTTCCGACAATATTATGGCTGGGCCTGGTGCAGGTGAGGATGATGATTTGGTTGCTGGTGTCGGTAACGGCTGTGAGGGAAAGTGACTACCTTCGGCCAGAGAAGTGGACCTTGACGCCAGATGGCCGGCTGATTCAGTAGTACTTCTGCTGGTTCCTTCAATTTCCTGCCGCTCTTTTTCAAACCGAGTGGCTGACAGAGCTAGCCAATGTTTGTACTTTGAAACATCTGCTTCATTAAAAGGAATGAATGCTTTGCTGGCCACTGCCTTTTTGTACTGTGGATTCAGAATAGTGGCACAAATGTAATGTTGTTCTGTATGTATTGTTTTAAGCCTTTCATCGTCAACTAGGCGGGTTAATAAGCTCACAGCCAACTGATATGCGTCTTGCTTGTGCCATGCCGCCCACATCCCGCTCAGCAGCAGTTCGGGATAGGGTAAACATGTCTGTCTGCTGCATACCCGCTAGGTCTGGAGTGACGACTGTGATGACTGGGTCGTCATCTTCAGACTGTTCATCAGCAGCAGAATACACAACTTCTACTTCTTGTTCGTCGTCATCACCCATAAGTGAAAGCCTTGCGGGAACCTTCCTTTTAGGCTTAGCTACCTTTGGGGGCTCATGGCGTGCCTCCATCTCAGGGTGCATTGGTGGGTTCTAATCTTGATCGAGATCATCAGAAGGAAGGGGGCTTGAAGAAGAACTTGTACTAGCCCTCCTTGACCTTTTTCTTGCTGGGGATCTGGAAGACAATGGTTCATCAGGAGGAGTGGCTTGCTCGGATGATACTTTCGCTTGAATCTCGATTTCCTGATGTGCCCCTACTTCTCGAGGAACAAGCATTGTGGGCAGTTGTGCCTCTCCATGCGCCTCTACTTGTGCCTCTCCATGCGCCTCTACTTGCGCCACTCCTTGCACCACCCCTTGCGCCTCTACTTGCACCACTCCTTGCGCCACTCCTTGCACC
The DNA here is from genome assembly GCF_964261635.1 of Lissotriton helveticus. NCBI lineage: Eukaryota > Metazoa > Chordata > Amphibia > Caudata > Salamandridae > Lissotriton > Lissotriton helveticus. Next base: position 1,474,058,943 of record NC_136067.1, read on the forward strand.
ACCCCTTGCGCCACTCCTTGCGCCTCGCCTTGCGCCTCTCCTTGCGCCTCTCCTTGTGCCTCTCCTTGTTACACTTGTGGTTGTGGTTCCGGCTGTGGTTGAACACTCTTCAGATGAGTTACACCCTGTGTTGATTGGATGCTACTTTGCGATGCTACTTTGCGATGAGTCAAGGCCAATATTACTGGTCGATGTTGAAAGAACAATGAAAGTGGCTGCCTCTGTGGCACACTTGGGCCTAACTTGGCATGGTGGCACTCAGACCAATGAAGCTGAGGTGCTGCTCCCAGCTTGGTTCCCGGCGGACACCGCTGCTGCAGGTGTAGTTTTTTTTTCCCCAAAAAAGTCTCTGTGGGCACACCAGTCTCCTTGGTAAGTGGCGCCACTTGCTTCTTCTGCTCCTTCTTACTGGCAGTGGCACTGGCAACTTTCTTGGTAGAGGATCTATGGCCACCTTTCTTTGGGCCCATCTTCTTCAGATGTCAGAACAGCAGGCCACAGTTGCAAGAGTTGCAGAGTTGTCTGTGGCCACACGTGACGTCACGTTGTTCGGCACACACCGCAGCAGGACGTCTTCCTGGCACTGATTATGAACGATGAGGAATTTGTGGTTCTCTTTGTGCACCTAAAAGCAAAGGAAGCCAGAAGAACATCAGTTAAATAAATGTTGCATATATCGAGCTTTAATTAATATTTGCAACTAGGCATTTAGTATTATTACAACACTCCCAAAAACAGAAAGAACAAAAATAAAAATTGCAATTATTTCTAATCAAAAATAGATGTTTACAATAGAAGAGAGACCACACAGAGAGAGCTGCTTGTTTCATGCACCACTGAGTACCCCTGGGCATAATGGGTGAAAGCAAGGCAGACTGGGTGCAGGCCTATGGCACACAGCACACTGCCTGGCTTCTAAATGGCCCCTTGACCCCCACCCACATGGCCAGGTGCTGCCTGAACCAGGCCTCAAAATGGCTCCCACCCACATGGCCTGGCCCCAACAACACCCCAAAAAAATAAAAAAACACAACAATCACCTCAATCCAATGTCATCCATGCCCCAAATGATGCTTAAATTCAAGAGACCCCACAGAAAGACTTGGTCCATGCACCACTGAGTAGCCCTGGGCATAATGGGTGAAAGCAAGGCAGACTAGGTGCAGACCTATGGCACAAAGCCCACTGCCTGGCTTCAAAAAGGCCCCTTAACCCCCCACCCACATGGCCAGGCCCTGCCTGGACCGGGCCTCAAAATGTCCCCCACCCACATGGCCAGGCCCCAACAACACCCCAAAAAATCAAAAAACACACAAAAATCACCTAAATCCAATGCCATCCATGCCGTAAATGAAGTTTAAATTCAAGAGACCCCACAGAAAAACTTGGTCCATGCACCACTGAGTAGCCCTGGGCATATTCGGTGAAAGCAAGGCAGCCTGGGTGCAGGCCTATGGCACAAAGCACACTGCCTGGCTTCAAAATGGCCCCTTGACCCCACCTACATGCCCAGGCCCTGCCTGGACCGGGCCTCAAAATGGCCCCCACCCACATGGCCAGGCCCCAACAACACCCCAAAAAATTGAAAAACACAAAAATCACGACAATCCAATGTCATCCATGGCCTAAATGATGTTTAAATTTAAGAGACCCCATAGAAAGACTTGGTCCACGCACCACTGAGTGACTACCCCTGGGCCTACTGGCTAGTGTGGCTTTACACGCACCCCAAAATTTAAAACAAAATTCCACATATAACAGTGAGCTATCCAATTCCATGACATAAATGATATTTAAGTTCAACAAAACTCACAGAAACAGTTGTATCATGCACCCATGACTAACCCTGGGCCTACTGGATACTGTGCCTATCCACAATATATTTTTTTTAAAGTTGTGAAAAAGTTTAAAAATTGTAGTTGCAGCAACTGCAATGCCCCAAACAAACAACACCAACTTACATGTAAAATCTCAAATCCAAAAGTAATCCAAAAGTGATCCAAACAAAAAGTCCTCAAATACAAATATCCAGCAGCAGCCACTAAGAGTAATCCTTCCAGCTCCAGATCCAAATGAAAAGTGACCAGGACATGGACAAAGCACTGGGAGGAGCCTGTTGGACAGGACCAGGAAGTTGGAGACTATGGGGCACTTCCTTCTTCCCACCCCCCAAAAAATGGACTCCTTGCACAAAAAAGTGCAGCCAAATGTCAATCTGAGGAGTTATTCTGATCCAAATCATCATTTTCAGAAGGTATATGCTGCCCGCGGTAGATTTCTTGTGCAGAATTGCAATTTTTGCAAGTTCGGGAGAGCGAGCTGTTCAAATCTCCCGCCCGAAGTCAGCTGCACGTCGCATCTACGTGTTCGCAATTGTTTACTCCCGCGATGCGTGTTCGCGGGCCCTTATGACGTGGTTGGGTTCTCAAACTCTCGCAGTGCAAGATGGCAGGCCACGATGACGTACTCGTGGTCGAAAAGTCTTGTGCGATCACGTAGCAAGATTGGAAATGACGCAGCGCACGCTAACCGGGAGGAAAAACAACTCGGCGAACTCAGAATCATGGTAAGTCAACGCCGCGCGCGGTATATTGTATTTTTGAAGTGCGACCAAGCAAAAAAATCCGCCAGCTTGCGAATTTTTTTACAAATTTGCGCGATTCACGGAACGCAAAATTGCCAAAGATTTACAAATTCCACGAAGGGAAAGGATTTTCAGCCCACGCTTACTCCCCAGGGCTTAGTTTAATTATGGGCGGGGCCAGCACCTCCCTGTTGCTTTTTTCAATTATGGGCGGGGGGCTTCGCGGGCCCCTCAAGCCCCAGGCACATTACCAAAAAGGGGTTTAACCCATATAGTCGCGGGGACCTGGGTGTACTGTGGTAAGTGTAAATGGATCCCCGCAAGGAGAACGTGTTGTGAGAACCACACACAATCAAAAATTAAACACTTTCAAAAAATTAAAATTAAGTCAAAAATAATCAGATATTGTTATTTATTCAACAATACTGCACTTGAATCAATCAAACATGTCAATCGACTTGATGAATTAGTGAATCGCCCCAAGACGGGGGGGAAAAAAGGGGGAGGGGAGGGAAAGTGAAGTGCTCAAAAAGGCGGTGCAGAATAGAAAAAAAGTACATAGAATCAGAAATAGTGACAATAAATTATATAAATCACACTTAAATTCAGTCCTAATTAACAGAGGCCTACACAATTGCGGCTAATATTATGTCAATAGTAACACAAGGACATTTCAACGGACACAACCAGAGCTTGAAAAAATCAGGGAATTGTGCCGGAGGTCCCAATTAAACAGAAAAGGTCGTCGACGTTTCGACCCCTATTCGTAGGCTACATTAGGTCCTTTATCGGGGTCTTCTTCAGGACGGGTACAAGGGAAAGGAAGTGTGATGGGGCAGTCTTATCTGGGAAATTAAAAAACCAAATCAAAATGGAGTACTCATAAGAGCTAGAAAGCATCAGTAACTCAAGCAAGACACTTTAATTTCTCTAAATGTTAAACTATGGAGTCCGGGCCACAAGAAAGCCTCTAGGACATGGAAAAGTGAGGGAAAACCAGCAATAAGTCATGTTTAAACTCATAGATGTAAATCAGACCCTACAGAGGTCAATCAACCAAATTCAACTTAAAACAAACTTGCAACCAACTTACTTCAGCCTAATATATTCAAAGCACTGAAATAATGTGGAGCGTCTAGGCAGGTCGGATTCCAACTACGGCTAACATCTCCTACAGCGCACCAGCTATGAAAAAAGATGTAGAGGTGTTACTCGACATTCCCAGCATGGAGCACCAAACATACACATAGTGGTCGTTAGTTACACGAATGACTTACAGTCACTGCTAAAGGACCAAACTACTGGTTGTCTGTGGAAATATGATGTGGAGCTGAAGAGCATTCAGCTTCAAAATCAGTCACTGTTAAAAAATATACACATATAGTTATGTATATTTAGACATCCTCAATATTTAAAATTGCCAGTGTAGTTCTTAGCGTAACATTCCGCCCCGAGGAACACGGAGAGATCTCAACTCGCAGGAACACCTACAGATGGTGAATGCAAGAGCCCCTATTGATTCACATACAATGGGGTCGAGCAGGCCCGTTGTGAACCCGGTGATCAATATTTCTAAATATCATCTTAAGGACGAGGAGATTCAGGTTTTAAGTAAAGGCCTTTCTTATGTTCCAACTGCTCCAGCCAATAAATTCCTGCTTAAAACGGAACTATACCGTTTCTTCAGAAAGGTGAGATTAAGATACTTTTTCCGTAATCAAACCATTAGGCAACAAAAGTCCATCACTGGCTTGAGGGAACCATCAACCTTTTTCCCACCTACGTATGCCATGAGCCCTCGGATTCTGGCCTTTGAGGAAATTATTACACAATCAGTAGACCAGGCCTTAGACCAGAGAAAGTTCACCAGATTAAACCTCAGTAAGAAGGAACAAAGTGCTTTGACTGACCTGTGTACCAACAAGGAAGTGGTCATCAAACCCGCAGACAAGGGTGGTGCCATAGTCGTGCAAGACCTTTCTAAATACAAGGAGGAAATCTACAGACAACTGGCTGATGGGGTCAGTTATCAAGAACTACCGAGTGACCCCACAAAAGAGTTAGCCGTGCAGATTCTATCCATCACACAGAAGGGTTTGGACGAAGGTTTCTTAAGTGAACAAGAATTCAAGTTTTTAAACCAAAGGTTCCCGAGATTGGCCACAATCTACACATTGCCTAAGGTACACAAGAATTTGGAGAGTCCCCCTGGCCGTCCCATAGTGTCCGGCTGTGGATCTATTCTTGAGCCGCTATGTAAATATATTGATTTTTTTCTGAAGCCTATTGCCCTTAGTACGAGGACCTACCTACGCGACACCACCCAAGTCATCAAATTGATAGATGAAAGACCTTTTGACCCCAAAACTACATTATTGGTGACGTGTGACATTATTTCGTTGTACACCAGTATCCCTCAACAGGATGCTTTGGATGTGATGAGGGATGCTTTAGATAGAAGAATAGCTCCGGTTCAAGTCCCTACACACTTCATAATTGAACTGCTAAACATCGCCATGAGACAGAATTTTTTCATTTTCCAGGAGAAATTCTATGTGCAGACGAAGGGCGTGGCCATGGGGGCCACCTTTGCTCCAAACTTGGCCATTATTTTTATGGACCATTTTGAGACAGAATTTATTTTCTCGGCCAATAACCCATTTGCTCCAAGGCTGGCCCTCTGGGTCAGGTATATTGACGATGTGCTGTGCATCTGGGAAGGCAGCAAGGACCAACTCACACAATTCCATGAGTGGCTCAATTCATGTAACCCCCACATTCAATTCACACTGGAATCAAGTAACTCTACTATACCATTTCTGGATATTTCAATCTACGCGGAGAGTGATCGCCTGCAAACAACCTTGTTCAGAAAACCAACAGAACGCAACTCCCTTTTGCAGTATGGGAGTCATCATCCCAGAGGTCTAAAAGACAATTTACCTATCGGACAATTTCTAAGAGTCAGAAGAAATTGTTCTACCCGAGCTAATTACCTACTGGAATCTGAAATCCTTTATGAACGCCTTACATCCCGTGGTTATCCTGCACGAATGGTGAAACGCGCCAGGAAACGAGCGTGGTACAATCCACGGGACAGCCTGCTTAATCCTGGATGTCGTGAGTCAGCTGAGTCTAACCGCATGATTTGTGTCACCACCTTCACCACTAAAAGCAATGAAGTGAAAAAAATCATCAATAGGAACTGGCCACTAATAGCAGAAGAGATCGGACAACCACATCTCCCTCTCCATTCCTTCAGAAGGGCTAAGAACATTCGTGACAGGGTGGTACACTCGTATTTGGAACCATTGAGCCCTCCCACGCTCACAACTCTGTGGAATTTGCCACCAGTGATAGGGCACTTTAGATGTGGGACATGCACAGCTTGTGACACTACCATTCAGACGAAAACGTTTGTACATGGGAATAGGACCTACACCTTAAAACATCACACTAATTGCAACACAAGTAGTGTAATTTACATTATCGTATGCCCTTGCAACCAAGTGTATGTGGGACAAACACAACAGAAGATTAAGTCTCGCATTTCTTCACATTGCAGTAGACTGCGATGCAAGGTACTGGGTGCCCCCTTGGTAGACCACTGGAACACCGCGGGACACAGTGTGTCTGACTTGAAATGGTTGGCCATCGAAAAGGTCTCTGTGGGAAGAAGAGGGGGTAATTTACAAGCTATCCTTAACACACGTGAATCCAAATGGATGTCTCTCTTAGACTCCATAAAAAATGGGTTGAACGAAATTGATAGCAGTCTAGCACAACTGGCAGCATTACGATGAGTTTTCAACTGTACTCGTCTACACCACCATGTTTGGTAAGTGCACGAGCTGAGGCCAGTTTATTCATGTTAGACCATTGACTTTGTGATTATTCTCGTTTACACCCCCATGTTTGGGAGGTGCACGAATCCACATTTTCTTAATATTTACAGTAGTTTATGACATTTGGCTGCTTTATTATGATTGGTCAACTGTACTTGTTTATACTATCCTGTTTGATAAATGCACGACCTGAGATTTTATCTAATATTGATGATTGACCTGGCAGTCTTGTTTGCAATTGTTTACACCCCCATGCTTGGGAGGTGCACGATTTTACCATTACTGTTTACAACTGGTCGTTTTTTACAGCCTTGTAACGCTTGTACTGTTGTAGGGATTCCAATTTTTATGTGTACCATATGAACGCAGGGGAGCAATCTCATTTATGATTTAATCTTAGAACTGAGGCCAGCTTTAATATTAATTTATTTTCAAGTTACATCTGAAGGTCTAATATCCCTGTAGGCTCAATACTCCTGGATTTTCTGATGTCAAATAGTTTCATGTGCCCTAGTAACTAAAGGCGCTGCACTCTCGGTTCTCTGTTCTGACGAAGCGCAATGAGAGGCGGGTCTTGAGTAACTCTTTCATTTCGACTACTTTAGTCCCTGTCCGGCTCCTCCCCCCTCTGCCTCGCGGAGTTTGCCAGCGGAGCTTTGCAGATTTCGAGTGTGGTGTTTTTCACTTGGGACTCAGTAAGTTATTTTTCAGGTCCCCGTCTGCTAATCAGTAGTGTATGGCCGCGTCTGACATTTGGCTGTCATCTGATTTGGGTTTTGTGTTTGATTCAGGCCCCTTTAGGTTTACGGAGGTTTCTCCCCGTTTCCCGGCGGATTGGTTTACAATGCTGTGACCCACCTGCGTTTGCTTGCCTCCACGACCCGAATATATCCCCGGTTTCGGGTGATTAACTAAGGCGGTATGTGATGGGGGTCAGCCCTACTAATATATCTTTGTGTGCAACTTAGAAACGATTATTTCTGACACGGTGTTGTATGTGTGTTTTATTTCAGCCATCACACCTGTTGATTTGCGGATTAGAATACACGCCTTTGTTCACCAACTTAAAACAACGAGAGTGAATGGCTTTTTTCTTAAGGTATGAATTGTGGCGTTGTGCACGCTAAGAACTACACTGGCAATTTTAAATATTGAGGATGTCTAAATATACATAACTATATGTGTATATTTTTTAACAGTGACTGATTTTGAAGCTGAATGCTCTTCAGCTCCACATCATATTTCCACAGACAACCAGTAGTTTGGTCCTTTAGCAGTGACTGTAAGTCATTCGTGTAACTAACGACCACTATGTGTATGTTTGGTGCTCCATGCTGGGAATGTCGAGTAACACCTCTACATCTTTTTTCATAGCTGGTGCGCTGTAGGAGATGTTAGCCGTAGTTGGAATCCGACCTGCCTAGACGCTCCACATTATTTCAGTGCTTTGAATATATTAGGCTGAAGTAAGTTGGTTGCAAGTTTGTTTTAAGTTGAATTTGGTTGATTGACCTCTGTAGGGTCTGATTTACATCTATGAGTTTAAACATGACTTATTGCTTGTTTTCCCTCACTTTTCCATGTCCTAGAGGCTTTCTTGTGGCCCGGACTCCATAGTTTAACATTTAGAGAAATTAAAGTGTCTTGCTTGAGTTACTGATGCTTTCTAGCTCTTATGAGTACTCCATTTTGATTTGGTTTTTTAATTTCGCAGATAAGACTGCCCCATCACACTTCCTTTCCCTTGTACCCGTCCTGAAGAAGACCCCGATAAAGGAGCTAATGTAGCCTACGAATAGGGGTCGAAACGTCGACGACATTTTCTGTTTAATTGGGACCTCCGGCACAATTCCCTGATTTTTTCAAGCTCTGGTTGTGTCCGTTGAAATGTCCTTGTGTTACTATTGACATAATATTAGCCGCAATTGTGTAGGCCTCTGTTAATTAGGACTGAATTTAAGTGTGATTTATATAATTTATTGTCACTATTTCTGATTCTATGTACTTTTTTTCTATTCTGCACCGCCTTTTTGAGCACTTCACTTTCCCTCCCCTCCCTCTTTCCCCCCCCCCGTCTTGGGGCGATTCACTAATTCATCAAGTCGATTGACATGTTTGATTGATTCAAGTGCAGTATTGTTGAATAAATAACAATATCTGATTATTTTTGACTTAATTTTAATTTTTTGAAAGTGTTTAATTTTTGATTGTGTGTGGTTCTCACAACACGTTCTCCTTGCGGGGATCCATTTACACTTACCTCAAGCCCCAGGGACCGCCACCTCCCGGGGCCTTCTTTAATTATGGGTGAGGGGGCTTGCAGGCCCCTAATCCCCAGGGATTGCCCCTCCCGGGGCTATTACTAATATTATCTGTGGGGGCTCGAGCCCCCGAAACTGCCCCAACGACCTCTACCTCCCCGGGGAACTAATTATTGAAATACGGGGCCTGTTCCATACCCCCAGCCCCAGAGACCACCACCTACCTGAGGCTATCTTCACGTTGGGAGGGGGGCCACGCAGCCCCCCCTTGTTCCTGGGGACTTCTACCCCACAGGGCCAGCTCCGGCAATGTCCCGGGATGCACACCCCCGGGACAATGCGGTTTACAATGACAGGACGGCAACACTTCTCCCGCTCTGTCCTTTTTAAACACTGCTTTGCTTCATAAAAGCGAGAGCAGGAAACCTGCTCTCGCTTCCACGAAGCGAAGCAGATTGCTTTTGGACAAGGGGAGCAGCATATCAGCAGCTCCCCTTGTCCAAAAGAAATGTCGGCTCCCGCAGGAACTGAGGAGCCAGCTTGGACCACAGGGGCATTGGATCTTCCCCGCAGACCCCAACGTTGAGGCCAGGCCACGGGAGATGGGGTTCCTGGGGCCAATGGTGGCCCAGTGAAGGGGGCCATGCTGCCTCCTCCTGTTAAATAATGATAACAAATCAATAAACAAGTCTAGGCCCCAGGGGATGGTGTCCCGGGGCCAAAAGTGCCCCAGGGAAGGTGGGCCACGTGGCCTCCCTCCTGTGTAAATAAAAATAAATAAATAAGAAAAGAGACAAAGCCCCAGGGGATGGGGTCTCCAGGGCCAAAAGTGGCCCAGGGAATGAGGGTCATGTGGCTGACCTCCCATATAAACAAACGTAAATAAATAAATAAAAAGAGGCAAAGCCCCAGGGGATGGGGTCCCCAGGGCCAAAAATTGGCATGGGGGGCCACACAGCCCCCTCCTTTAAAAGGATGTTTAAAAAGAATAAATAATAGGTGGCCATTCCCCGGGGGATGGGGTTGCTGGGGCCTAAATCGGCCTTGGGAGGGGGGGTCCCTTTCTGATTGTTTAGGAAATAAAAAAGTCTTACGCCCTGGGGGGTGGGGTCCCCAGGGTTCAAAAATATTAAGAGAAGGAGGGTCACACAGCCACCTTTCTTAAAAATTTTTTTAAAAAAGAGAAGCCAGCATCTCGCCGGAAGGCCCCGCCCCTCCCTCCACCACACTGCAAACAAGCTTTCTTGCACATTTTGGGTTGGGGTATTAAGCTCCCTTGATTCCTAAGAGTCCTTATGGGCCAACTCTTCCACCAAGTACTTCTAGTAAGCCCCACAAAGTGGAACTGCTAGGTGGTAGTCCGAGGCCATACCCCTTTTTACACCACTCTGCAAACGCGCCTCTTGGTGCAGTGCTGGTGGTACAATGAGTGTCCTGAGGACCGCACAAATAAAGTGGACTTCATCCCCCAAGCAGCAGTGTGCAAGATCATTATACATCTTGGATCCCTATGTTTTGGATTAGTGTTTTTGCCAATGTCTCTATAATTGAGTAAAATGGAATTACTGATACCCATCAGTGTGATACCTACTTTTATGACTAGATAGTGACAAGAGGTGTGCTGCCAAAACCCTTTCTTTTTTTGCTTATTGGCCCAATTATGTTTAGCACACTGTGGCATAAGTATACGAGGGACAATGCTGACTCGCAGTGGCCACTTACGGGAACATTCGATGAACGAAAATTGAATTTCCTGCAGGACAAATTATGTGCCAAAAGAAGTAGACAGTTGACATTTGACAATCTCCAGGTGTGGCAGAAAAAAGCAAAGCAGTGACGTATGAGGGCAGAGAAGGATGCCAGGAGGGGCAAGGTGCAGACAGTGACACTGGAAGCCATGGCTTATGATAGAGAGAAAATAGAGAAGGGTATAGAATGTACAGATAGTAAGTTTCGGTTACAGAGTGATACATGTTATGTTGCTCGAGAAGAAGGTGATGTTTTTGTGGAAAAGCTGTTAGATACCCGACACCCACCTCCATATGCCCCGCAGAGGGTGCACCCTGTTGATCCAGCGTCTCAGCCTCCAGACCCTGCACTTGCTACTGCTGGTCCTCATGTCTCTCATTCGGCTGCTCTGGCTTCGACCCCGCCTGCTTCCTCTCTGTCTGTGTGAGCTGCTGGCGGGGGAGTCGCTAGCTCTCCTGTACGGTTTGATGCTCCTACACCTGTTGTCTCCCCTTCTCTCACCCCGTCTTCGCAATCATTGTTAACTTTGCTACCTGCTTCTTCATCTGTTCTGTCTCCCACAAGCGTGTCAACCCCGGTGCTGGTGAGTGTTGGGACGCCTCTGCGTGGAGACGGTGAGGGAAATTGGTCAACTGTGCAAGAACGAATGGGGAGGGCATTGATGAGATCCGATGTTGGAAATGAGGAGAAAAAAATTGTGGCTGACCAGGGTGCGCAGTGGGCCCGGAAACCGATTAACAGTGTGGAAGATGTGTGGAGTGTTATGAAAGACTGTGAGCTATTTGTGCAGCAGCATGCTCTTAAGCACATGTCAGCTACGGTAATAGAATTGTGGGAACAGTGTTTCAATGGTGTTGCACCACAGATCATATGTGACATTCTGGATCGGATGTACTTTACTGATTTGGCCCCTAATGCCATTTTTAGTAATGTTGCGACCTTGATTGGTTATTGTAGTAGATTGCACCAGAAGACCTCAACTTTGGGTGTGCACTTCCCTACGAGGGAGGTGCATCCCATTTACCATCCCAAAATCCCAGAGCAGCGTAATACAATAAATGTTGTGATTCAGCAAAGGGCAGAGGCTCATTTTCAGGAACAGTGGATCTACACTCGTTGGAAGATGAGTGAGATGCTATCCCTTAAGAGCCAGTTGCCAGACCCTAGGAAGAATCTAACTGCGTATTATAAGGAATTGACAGAGGTGGCTTCCTCTACGGTAATGACACTAGCTGATATCAAGCTGTTTTTCCGACTTATTGGTACCGGTGGATATCTGGAGATAGGTGCATACGCAAGACCATGCCGTCGATTTAGGGGGGACATGGAACGAGGTAAGGGTGTGGGATAAGGAGAGAAGCCAAGGGCAGAAGTATCAGCTTTACCGGGTCATATCATTACTTATATGCATTCCCTTATCCCACCTAGACGAGTCGATTGGGATGAGTTAATGGCATGTCATCAAACGAGGGATGAAAGTGTGTCTGATTTTTTTACCAGGTTTGAAGGCATATTCTTGGACTTTGGTGGCAAAGATTTGTGGGTAGAGGGTGTTGTCCAGTTGTTTGTTAATAGATTTGTCACAAACCTGCTTCCCGAGATCACAACTCGGTTACAGGCTTTAGAGAGCACATGGACAATTTATTCCCCATCTGTAATATTGAGTATGGCACAGTATTATGAGCACAGAGAGAATGAGGAGAAGGAGAAGGCGGAGAAAAAGACTGAGGACCTAAAAACTAAAGTATTGATGCAGCAAGGGACAGGGGGCAATGGCAGAGTGAGAGGTGATTCGAGATCGGTCCCGTAGTTGCCTCGGGCAAATAGGAACAGCACTGCGGCTGCACCTGTTGGACCGAACCAATGTGCGTATTGTAAAAAGGAGAAACATTGGAGAAGTGAGTGTCCGGAATTGCTGCACAAGATTGCGTCCCCTCAAGGTCGGGGTTATAGAGGACGTGGTCGTGATGGAGGCAGCCATGATGAAACACAGAGGGCATATTTGTCATTGGGTGTTAGACTTGGCATCTTTTGGCATGTTTCCCCTGAGTTTTTGCTTTCTGACCTCCGGTTTTGACTCTGTTTTTGCTGGCTTAGTGTTTTTGCATACTTTTCTCACTGCTGATCAGTGGTAAAGTGCAAGTGCTCCTGTAGTAAATTGTGTTATGGATTCGTGTTTCCATGATTGGATATTTGATTTACTTGTTAGTCCCTAGTAAAGTGCACTGAGTGTGTCAGGGCCTATAAATCAAATGCTTCTAGTGGGCCTGCAGCACTGATTGGGCCACCCGCGTGAGTTGCCCTGAAAAGGTAACTCAGACCCAGCATTGCGGAGTCTGCACGCAGTTTGTAACTGCCATGTTGACTTGGCCAGTGGGCACACTTGCCAGTCCCTCACCTTCCCTTTTCTTACATGTCATCCACCCCTAAGGTAGGCTAAAGGTACCCCTGTGGGCCGGGTGCAGTGTATGTGAAAGGTAGGACATGCCTTGATATGTGTGGCATGTCCTGATAGCGAACTATGGCCAATTTCTTTTTTTGCTATTCCAAGGCGACCTGTTCCCCATAGGACAGAATGGGGAGTTTGTTTATAACATCTTATAAATATAATTGGCCCAGTGAATTAGGTAGGAAAATACAGTTTAGTATGCCTGAACTCAGAATCTAAAGATGCATCTTTTAGTGTAGGTGATTTTTACAGTCTATGTTTGGATATACCATTTTAGAAAGTAGGTATTTTCTTGCTCAGTCATCCCATGTGCCGCTGTTGGAATGTGGATTACCTGTCTGGTGTTTTGGATGACAGAAGGCAGGAGAGCAGGAGTGGCTCCAGATAGTCTAGGTGGATCAGGAAAGGGCTGTAATAGACCTGGGCTGCAATTGAGAAAGGGGGAGGAGATTTCCTTGCACCTCAAAGGGCCTGGTCTGCCTCTGACCATGCCGTCTCCACCTCCTGCCAGAAAATCACACCAAAGAAGGCAGTACTGGTTCTGGCTGGGCATAGACACTCTCTGCCTAAGCAATCAAAGGATTTGGGAATATAAATATTGGGGGCCAGACCCCTGAACTTTAGAACTCTTTTGGACCAAGAAGACTGCCAAGAAGAAGAGCTGGAGAAGCTGTGAGGAAGAACTACCACATTGCTGTGTGCTTTGCTGTGTTGGCCTGCAGTGGCTGCTTCTACCTTGTGGAGTGAAAGACTGGACTGAACTTTTTGCAATCTACTTTTGTGAGTTTCTCCAAGGGCTTGAGGTAGAGCTTGCCCCCATTCAAGAAGTCTCAAGAACAGCAAAGACTTCAAGTTCTTCTGCCCTCAGGACTGGGGACTGTGGGTTTTGTGCTGCAACAGAAGAAAAAGCAAACTGACACCGTCAACGATGCCGGTGCCGACTCCGTGTCCTGAAGGCACCGCAGAGAGCACCGCCACAATGCAGCACCATGACCCTGGTCTCACTGATGATGCCTGCTGACATCACCACTGAGCAGCGCCGCACTGCCTCACTTCACGACGACGCCTTGGTATCCCCAATCCACCACGCCAAAATCTACGCCTCTGCTTGTACCTTGGTTTGAGGGCACTGCTTTTAAAGTTACATGACACACCGCCCTCATCCTGCACCGTAGCCTTGGCCTACTGACGCCGACGGCTCCAGTTCATCAGCCGACGACAGCACTACAGCAACGACGACGCCGTTGCTTGTACTGTGACCTTCCAGCACCCCGACAAGTACGGCATTCACTTTCCACTACAACCGTGGTCTCATCGACTATGCCATCTGATGCCGCCACTGAGCCGATGCTCACACCTCAACCTGAGGGCACTGCACGCTGCACTGCTGCACTTCGCACCGCAGCACCTGACGATTGCCAATGCTAGCGCTCCTGACTTCAACAGAGAGGAGTCCAATCTGCCACACGTGTGACTTAAAGTGCCCCGACCACTCATGCACTGACCTCTGGAAAAAACACCTGCGGACACCGTGCTTTCTGAAGCTCAACGAGAGGTCGCCGACACCCTGCATTTCTAAAAGCTACTGTTCTCAGGTCTTCCCGACACCGTAGCTGGTCCGCAACACCGCAGTCAGCCAGAACTGTTTGAATTTGATTTCTCACGACGCCGTGATAGCCCCCGACAAAGCTATCAACATCAAGGAACTGTTTTGTCAAGCATGTTTTGATAACCGAAGATTTTTAAGTACTGTTTTGTGGATTGTTATTGTTTTTGGTCTTGTCTTAAAAATATAAAAATATTGGATATTTTTCTAAACTGGTTTGGTGTCCTTTTGTAGTGCTTACACTGTATTACTGTTGGTCATGTGCAAAGGCTTTACACACTGCCTCTAACATAAGCCTGACTGCTCGTGTCAAGCTATCAAGGGGGTGAGCATGGGTTATTTTAGAAGTGTAATTCCCTTATCCTGACTAGAGTGGTGGTTCCTGCCTGGCTTTGGCACATGCCCTAGCCTCCCAAAAATAACACTGGGTCATCAGAATAAGAACTATTTTGATGATGCTCGGGAGGGCCATATTACCATGATGATTATGATATGGATGAGGTGACAGGAATGTCTTGCAGCTAGGATTGCCAAAGACAGGGTGAGGGACCAGTTTTAGTGCCTGTAGATCAACCTAGACCTTATGTCACCGTAGACATACATGGCACGGACAAGACATTCCTAATTGATATGGGTGCTTTGAATAGCTCTGTTTCTCCTTCGCTGGTCCCAAGGGCAGCTCTGTCTGGCAAACATTATTTTTTGGTAGATTTCTCTGGCATGCCGGTTGTGAGCCCCATTTCCAAGCACCTTGCCTTGACTATTGGCACTTTTATGGTTGACTCCCCATTTTTGCTGACAATGAATTGGGGGAGAATATGATGGGATTAGATTTGTTGAAGAAGCTACATGCAGCCATATTCTGTTCACCAGATTGTGTATATATGGTGATTGGCCCAAAGGTGGTTAGTATAAAACAGTGTTTTACTAAGGATACCACCCTCCCTGCAGAGTTCAAAGATGTGCCATGTACTTTATGGGCTACAGGGGATACAGATGTGCGGTTGTTACAAATACCACCTGTCTCTATCAAGATCAAAGGTAATGCTGTACTACCACATATTTCCCAATTTAAGATACCACAGGCAGGGGAGACAGCCCTTTTGCAAATAATTAGGGACTTGATTAGGACAGGGGTGGTGGAGGAAACAGTAGCAAATATCTGTAATAACCCGATTCTTCACATCCTTAAGAAGGCACCCTCTGATGCCTCTGATGCTCACCCTGATGTTTACCTCTTGGTCAGTGCTCTGCGTGCGATTAACAATATTGTGATCCCTCAATATCTTGTGCTTCCTGACATCACTACGTTGTTAATGATGATTCCTCGCTCAGCAACATTTTTCTCTGTAATTGATTTAAAAATGCTTTCATTAGCATTCCAATCCATCCTGATAGCAGATATCTGTTTGGGTTCTCCATAGCTGGTAGGAGCTTTCAATTCTGCCAAGCTCCTCAGGGCTATACTGAAAGTCCTAGAATTGATAGCCAGGCTCTGCAAGGGCAATTGGATTCATTAACGCTTCCCCCTGGTAACGTCTTATTGCAGTACGTTGAAGATCTTTTGGAGGCCTCTGAAACTGAGGACGTCTGTAAAGATGCTACTGTTAAATTATTGCTGCATTTGGCACAGCATTGCCATAAAGTTCAGGTAAGCGTCAGTGTAGGCGAGGCATTTTTTGACACTCTGCTGCTGCGCTTGCTGATTTATAAATTCTAATAACTGCCACTTACTTGTGTATACTTAATTCAATTTGTGGACCTGGAACTTAATTTTTTAACTGTGCCACATGCTCGGCGCTTGAAGCGCGGTCTTGTGCGCTTTTATTTGCGCGTTTTAAAGGGAAAACTTCATTTTGTGCATGTGCTGGCATTGCTCTCAGGACATCTAGAGAGCAACAACCTGCTGGAGTCCAATCAGGCAGGGTTCCGTGCCAACCATAGAACGGAATTAGTCATGCTATCAATCCTGGATGAATTGAGGAGTCGAGCTGATATAAAAACACCGAGCGCCCTGGTACTACTGGATCTCTCCGCGGCCTTTGATACTGTGTGTCATGAACAACTATTGTCGCGGTTGAGGTCTTTTGGTATCAGGGGTACAGCACGTGCATGGCTTACATCATTCTTGCAGGGCAGGACACAAAGAGTACAGTTGGGGGATCTCCTTTCCACCTCTGCTCCCATCACTTGTGGGGTTCCACAGGGCTCTGCCCTGTCACCCCTACTCTTTAATATGTACTTGCAGCCATTAATTGCACTCCTGAATAGGATGGACTGCCTAGTATACAACTACGCCGATGACACCCAGATAATCATCCGGCTGGATGATGGCCCGGGAGCGTCTACCAGGTTGCAGGACATACTCAAAGCCACGGTTAATTGGATGTCCGAGAACTCCTTAAAAATCAACCCGGACAAGACGGAAGTGTTGCCTATTTCCATCTCGGGCAACCCCTGGAGCGAGAAATTCTGGCCTGTGGAGCTGGGTGTGCCACCGGAACCGGCGTCTGCAGTCAAAAGTCTGGGCCTGTACGTGGATGATAAACTTTCCATGAAAAAACAAGTCACCACGGTAGTGGGCACCTGTATAGGCCTGATGCGACAATTGAGGAAGATCTCTGCACTACTCTCATTTTCCACCTTGAGACATGTGGTTTCAGCCACAATCCTGGCTAGGCTGGATTATGGAAACTCCCTGTATATCGGTCTACCCCAGCGGCTGCTGGATAAGCTACAGGGGGTTATGAATGACGCAGCCCGGCTGGTTTACAAGAAACCTAGGACTGCCCACTCTTCCCCTCTGATGCAGGAGCTACATTGGCTCCCGATTCGGCAGAGGGTTGTATTTAAAGGATTGTGTATCGTACATAAGGCGCTGTATGGTAATGCACCAAGATACTTGAAATCCCGCCTGTCCCCTTATACACCGAGCAGGACTTTGCGCTCGTCGGACGCTACCCTCTTGTCCCAATCCCGGTTTAAATTGGCCACGGTGGGGGGACGTGCTTTCTCCAACACACTCCCAGCTCTGTGGAACAAACTGGCCCCAGAACTAAGGAAGGAATGCAATTTGTTATCCTTCAGAAAAAAGTTAAAAACCGTACTGTTCAAGCAAGCATGGAGTAGCCTCTAGGCGTTGGGTTAAGATCAAGTAAATGCCGAGCCCCACTACGTAATCTGGACAAACAGCGCTTAGAGACCCTGGTGGTTATAACGCGCTATACAAATTAATTAAATAAATAAATAAATAAATAAATAAAGTGTCCCTTCAAAATTTCAATATTGTCGCCAGGAGGTCACCTGTGTAGGTCACCTACTGTTGAAGGAGGGTCATAGGCTGATGCCTGAGCGCATTGCTGCTCTAACTAACATGCTGGTCCTTAAAACCCAACATTATGTGCATGTGTTTATTAGTATTACTTCATACTGCCGTCACTGGATTCCTAATTACTCCTTATTAACAAAACCCCTACTCCAATTAACCATGAAAGATGTGCTCGAACCCCTACCTTGGACATCTGCATGCCAGCAAGCATTTGAGCAATTAAAGGTTGCCCTTAGCTCTGCTCCTGTGCTTGGTACACCTGATTATCAGAAACCGTTTGTGCTCTATGTACATGAGACGCCTGGCTGCGTACTCTCTGTTTTAACACAGGACTTTGGTGGTAAGCTAAGGCCTTGCGCGTACTTTTCTGCTTTCCTGGATAATGTCGCCAGAGCCCTCCCAAGCTGTTTAAGAGCCACTGCGGCTGTGGCGGTCTCTATTAGACATTCGGCAGGGCTCGTTCTTGATACTGCCCTTACAGTTATGATACCTTATGCTGCGGATACGCTTTAAAACAAAACAAAGACACAGCACCTTACTAGTGCACGTTTGACTGGCTATGAACTAACATTGCTTGCACTGCACATTACCATCAACGATGTGCCACTCTGAATCCAGCCACGTTACTATCCCTCCCTTCAGTGGAAGGAGATGCCGAGGTACACGATTGGGACGCGTAAACGGGTAGACTTGACTGATGTTTCTATCATATCAATGGCTCTTGTTTTAAGTTACCGGATGGCAACACTACTGCCGCGGATGCAATAACGACGCTGCGTACAGTTGTTGAAACATCAGATGTGCCATATCAGTCGGCCCAGACTGCAGAGCTTATTGCCCTTTTTCGGGCTTGTGATTTAAGTGAAGAACTGGTTTTCAATATTTATACTGACAGCCAGTATGCTTTTGGGGTCGCTCATAGCTTTGGGCGGCTCTGGCCAGGGAGAGGGTTCTTGTCTTCACAAGAATGGCCCACTGATACATATACTTTTGTCAGCTTTGACACTCCCAAAACGAGTAGCAATAGTGAAGTGTAGTGCACATAAGGCAATTACTGATGATGTAGGGAGAGGAAATGCGTTTGCAGAATAGACAGCAAAAGAGACAGCTAGATCAAAAATGAAAATGATGTTTGTAACAGGTCCGGCTAATGGGTGCCTGACAATGGAATGTTTGAAGACACACTGGAGAGCATTAAAGAAATACAGAGTGAGGTCGACAATGGATGAGTTGACAATATATCAGGAGAGTACAGGATGTCTAGATGAGGATGGTTGTTAGATAGATATTTCTGGGAAACGAAGATGGATGTTGCCCAATGCATATGTGCTCCCTGTTGTTACTATGGCACGTCACCCAGCCCACATTAGCACTAAGGGAATATGTAAAGTGTTAGACCCCGTATGGCAGAATGACAATATGCCCTTACTGTGTTAGTAAGCTGACGCCCACACCCACGTTAGGGTAACATGATGCTAAAGTCACGAATATGATGATGCAGGATGTCCACGATTTGATGAATATGGACGAAGGTATTTTTGAATATTGAATATGCTTCGTAGTTACATGAGTACCTAGTTCTATTAGTTAATGAGCAAATGCAGATTACCATAATGCTTTACTGCCTAGAATTGTGAAGACCCTTACCTGATAGCACTAACAAAGATAGCCTTCTAATGATAAAAGGAGGGTCTGTTAGAATTTGGCAATTTATGTACTTGCATAGACTGATTTTGTGTTATGTTATGTTTGCATTTAAAAGGCTATGATTAGCAGTAACCACTAGGCCTAGAATGCACCCCATTGAGCCGCCTTTATAATACAAGCTTAGGTTAGCATTCGCTGCTCCATTTTGTATTCTGTAGGCCATATATGGTGGTGATTTTTTTTTCAAATTCCTTCATCTGTATTTTTTTCCTCAGCCAAAGACTGTGTTCCGCTATTTTTTCCTCTGTATTCAAGGTTGAATTTCGGCTCACTAATGAATAGGCCATTCTGCCTTTGCAGGCCTATCCTTCTTTGTAGCTCTGCTCCCACGTTAGGAGGAGCCAGGCTACGCAAGGCAACCTTGAGATAGTGATAATGTGTTCCCATCTCGCAGGTGGTAGCCCATCCTTCTGTGCCTTCTTTGTTCATGTATACATCAATCAAGTAACCTTCCACTGGGGGCATGGTTGGGGGTTATCAGAAGAATGAATATGCGTTACCAAGTGTTGGGGAACCAGTCCCCTTGACAGTCATCTCCGGGTGCTGATCAGATTGGGTTCCGCTGCAGTGTATTTTATTAATAAATGATTGTTTGTATTCTCTGCTGTCTAACCGGCTCTTCACTTGTTTGGAAGGCTGAGAGGTGGCCGGAAGTGACCCGGGTGGCCCTAATTGGGTCACTTCCTTCACTGCAGGTAATAGGAGTGGTAGTTGACCTCTAATGTTCCTCTTGGGGGTCAACTACCCCTCCTGTTAACTCCAGTAAGTCCCACATAGTGGGGTTGCTGACAGGTCCTAGGAGGTCCGGTGTACCTTTATCCACCACTCTGCAAATGAGTCTCCTTGCACAGTACTGGTTGGGGATGAAGTCCACTTTACTCTTTAGGGACTTTGTGGGCCAAGTTGCCCTCCTGGTACCTCCTGTAAGTCCAATGCAGTGGATTTCCTGAGTGCTGGTTGAAGGCCCAGTCCCCTTTCCGCACCACTCTGCAAACATTATAATTAGAAATTAGCGTTTAAAAACCCTTCGAAATTCACTGAAAAACAACACAGGTTTCAGGGATGTTATAGTTAGAAATTAGCATTTAAAACACCATAGAAATTCACTGAAAAAACCATAGGTTTCAGTGACGTTATAGTCAGTTGGACATTATCACTCGTACAAAACCAGAAAATTCGACTGTTGTAGTTAGTTGAGCTCAAAATAACTTGTGCCTTTGTAATGTACTGCTGATGACATCACATATTACATCACTCATGTCATGACATGGCCAGTGACATCACTGATGACATCTCAAATGACATCACTCATGAAATCTTCCACCTAATATCTGTTGCACCTCCTCACACCCTAATATAACCTTTGATACACCCACTCTAAAATACATGCTACCATTCTCGAAACCATAGACACACCAATACCAGTTAGTGCATACCTGCTCACTGATTCATAGGTCTATACACATTCATTCCCTAACCCAGTCAGTCACTCATACACACAGTCACTCATCAATACAGCCACTGATAAATTCACTCATACACCCATACAGACACTCTGACACCACCACTCACCCATAGAGGTACTCAAACACCTAGTCAGTCACCCAAAGCATCAATCACACTGCCATGTACTTACCTATACAGTTATATAAACACACCACCTCACGTATTCATACAGATACTAATACATACTTACTCTCTTCTACAATCACTGAAACAAGCACACACTCATCAATACAGCCACTCTCACAATCACTCACTCTCACATTTAGTCACTTATATACTCCAACACTCACATATACTGCCTGTCAAATATGTAGCTACTCACACATATACGACTGAGACATCCATTCACTCACCAACACAGCCATATGCACACTCACTCACCCATACAGCTCCTCGCAGATGCACTCATAAACCCATACACCCAGTGTATCACCCACTCACACATCGATGCTGGGAGTCACATACCTCCACCCACAAACACAGACACTCAGGCGCCCATACACGTTCTCAGACCACCAATCATTAACCTATATAGGCACTCATTTAGCTACTCACCAACCCATGCAGCCACTTACACACCAACTGACAGACTGATACAGACATTCATACAGATTAGTCATTCACCCATGCATTCACTAAGACACATTGAATCGCTCACTTATACAGTCAGTAATGCACCCACTAAATCATCCATTCAGACACTCATACACCCACTCATTCTTCAATACACCTTGGCGTATAGATATATAACATTCTTAATTTTTTTAGAAACACTCAGTCACAGAATAATGTCATCAGTGATGTCATTTGAGATGTCATCAGTGATGTCACTGACCATGTCATGAGTGATGTAATATGTGACGTCATCAGCAGAGCATTGTGGAGGTATGAGTTATAGTTAGCTCACCAAACTATAACCGCCAAATTTCTCTGGTTTTGTTCGAATGAAATGTCCAACTATGTAAAACCTATTGGCAGTCACAATTAGGTAGTTATAGGTAGGACCTTGTTTCCAGAGGAAAATCTTTTTTTGTTTTGTGAATAACTTTGGCACTGTTGGACAAATGTTCATAAAATTTTCAAACTTAGTACGACAGTCAGTTCAGCTGCTATGTTGAACGTTTCGGGGTGATTCATCAAGCAGGGGCCAAGCAAAAGGGGTTGTCCCATCACATGCTTTCCCATGCAAATTCCATAGAGATTTTTGACACGACTACAGCCCGAAATGCTGAACGGAATAAAAACAAATTTAGCATAAAGTTAGCTCCTGGTCCAGAAAGTGCTCTTTTTGTGAATTTGTGTAAATCTGTTCAGTAGCTTTTGGGATATTAAGGGAAATCCAAATTTTTACATACATAGACGCGGATCCTCTGAAGATCCAACAGTCAATCAATCAATCAAGTAGTACTGGTATAGAAGGGCTAATCACCCACAGGGTATCCAGGTGATGTGCTGCAGTATCAGTTGAAGAGCCAGGTCATGAGTCCCTTCCTGAAGCGAGTCAGCGACGGTGTGGTACATAGGTGAAGGAGAAGGGCATTCCAGGCTTTGGTGGCAGGGTGGGAGAAGGTGCGTCCTTCAGAGGGGCAGCGGCAGATATATGGTATTTGTGCAAAGGTGAGGTTTGCAGAGCAGAGATTCCTGGTTGGTCAGTGGAAAGGCAGGAGGTGGTTCATGTAAGATGGTCCTTGTTCGTGGAGGGCTTTGTAGGCATGGTTCAGAAGCTTGAAGTCTGCTCAAATATGATTAGCTGCCAACGCTTCAAGCAGGAAGTGTTGGCAGCCATCTTGGGACTCAGCTTCAGTTGAGTCGCAGAAAAAATAGGGGGCAGGGTAGGAATACCCACTACCTCTGGTCCTGGGGTCCCCCTGGCACCTCACCAGGCCTAAAAAACATTTATTTATTTAATGTTTGCCAAAAATCACTCCAGGGCACTACAGGGCACCCAGCATAACACGACTGGGCCCTGGGGAATGGGAACCCCAGGGACAAAATTGGCAAGGGGAGGGGGGATGTGCTGCCCCTCTGCATTATTTCAGGTCACTGGAAGCATTATCTTGTGGTCCTTCAAGCAGCTGAAGTGCAGAATATGCACAAGACATTTACCCAATGAAGTAGCGCTTACTAAGTAACCAGATGAAAGTACTCCAGTTGGGTAGACATTTTTGACAAAACTGGGGACTCTTCTGGGAACAAATGAGGCTCCAGTCTGGCCCTGGTGTGCATTTCACTGAAATTAAACCTTAGCAGGAAGCACTTACAAATAAAAACATAGCAGGTGCCCCATTTGAAGCTCCACTTCAGTAAAGCACAAATGTTCATAACTTCTTGGGCTTGGCAAAGGCAAATTAAATGTGTTTCCTCTCTTATTCCACATTGAAAAACAATCTGAAATCCTTCATGGAGGTGAATGCCTCGTTGATCTAATGGAGTGCACTCTAATCTGTAGCAACTGTGATGAGAGGTTCATTTCATGTCATCTCCTGGTGAGAGCAGAGTCCATGGTTCTTCCTTTTTAATGCCCTAAATATGCAAATGCCCAAAATCCATAGTGTCACTCACACACTCACTCACAGACTCACACCGGCACTCACACATCCACTCACAGATCCACACAAATGCAATTTTCTCCACACTGCATTAAGCAGAAGGTATGTAACCTGATTTGAAATACACACTTGTGGCTTTTTTGCATTCTGGATATACAACCACATTTTCTACACACACAAAATGATTTGTTTTACTTTATTTTGTTTCATTGTATATTGTGTATCAAACTGCTCGCACCAAAATACCTACCCAGTTTTCTTTTCCTTTTCGTAAGAAATTATGGCTTAACGAGTTCCCACAAGTCTGTTTATCATGTCTACTCTTATAACTGACTTTTGTTTATAGAAAATAGAGCACTTTCACTTAATGGCATTGTGGCTTTGACGAAGACCGGAAGGTCGAAATGCATCATCCAAAAATAAATCTTACTGGAAAATCTCCTGGAGGGCCAGCGTCTTCTTGTGCAGCACTGCGAGTACTTTTGTTTATATAGTACGGGTCCTGTGCCCATCTGGCCCTGCACCAACCTCGCCAGAGAGGTCAACAGAACTGCAGGGAACAGTTTTGTATATATATATATATATATATGTATATATATATATATATTCAGTATGTAAACGTCCAAAAGACCAGCAACTGGAAAGTAGACGAAGCAAGACCCATAGATAGTGCAAGATTCTTTTTATTCAGAGACCCAACACCAGTCCGCCATAATATATATATATTGTGGCACTCACCAACTGTGTAGTTAAAGTTAGATCAGAGTTTTTATAGGTAGAGCATATTTTGTTCTGCTAATAACTTTGGTAGCATTTAACAAATCTTCACAAAACGTTTATTAAAAAAAAAAAATCACTGACTTCAGCTCTGCCTTGAAACGTTTTGCACCAATCCATAAAGTGGGGGTCAAGAAAAAGGTGGTGGCACCAAAACATTGATTTCCTATGTCAATTCCCATAGAAAAAAAATGGAACTACACAAAATTTGCCCAACAATTACTTTACCTACAAACTGTGCTATTGTGATTTGGTATAAAATCATTTAATCCAGTATAGAGAAATTTGTGTTTAAAGAGGTGCTATGAGAAGGTTTGATAGGGTTCTGAAAAATAGGTATATCTGGAAAGTTGGTCCTGCAGGAGTCTGTAGTTATATATACGGGGCATTCTGATTAACCCAGACAGCTTTTTCTCCCTTAGGCCTTTTTGGTACAGCAGTATATATATATACGCCTGTATTGCTGTATGTAGGGATTACATTGGCTGGCTGCAACAAGGAACAGCATATTGCAACAACCATTACAAGACTCATTGGGCACTTGGTCCATGAATCATAAAAAATGAATTGAATATAGCTTGGGAGGAGGTGGCGTCAGCTCACCCCGACAACCAGAGCCATGTGTCGGTGTTCTAAAAGGGCCTGCTCCTATTGTTAAAAAAAAATGTAGGACACATAATTCTTTCGTTGATTTTTCTGGTACAGCAGAACCGATTAAATCAATTGCCAAAAGGATTTTTTTCAGTACCAACAAAATTATTAAAACAAAAAAACTGTCCAGAGCTTCTTGGGGGAGCACATAGACATTAAAGAACCAAAAGGAGGGGTAGGAAAAGCACAATAGACATTAGAGGGCAGGTGGGTGGTAGTGAGCTGACAACGGAGGACAGGCTGAAATGTGAAGGGGCTGCAAGCTGACCACAGAGTCGTACAACTGCCACTACATTTGGCCAATTCCCCTCCAAGGGCAGCCAACCCCTCCTGTACATGGCCTTTCACCATGTGTAGTGGAAAGCTGGCTGAAGGTCCTTGCATCTGGACAAGAGAGGCGCTTTACCCCCCTCCCCACCCCCACAGGCAGCCAACAATCCACTGCATATAGCTGTATGTGTCTGGACTCTGGCTAGGCCCTGCTTTCAACCTCTCCCTGCATGTGGTCAACCCTCCCATGGGCAGCCAACCCTTCCTGCAGATGGACAGAGGCAATACACAGCAGGGAGTTGAACTCTGGCCCTAGCTTCCAGGCAGGCCCTGCGCCCAACCTCCTGTTGCACGCGGCCAATGCCCCTGTGGGCAGACAACTCCCGCTGCACGTAGTCTCTGGTCAGACCAGGTTCCCAACCATCCCATGGACTTCAATCCTCCATGGACCCCATCACCAAATTTTATTTTATTTTTAATTTATTTTTTGCATTACCACTGTACTTATGCTAAACTACTGTTTCATCCCAATTGTCCTGTGGGACTGTGCAAGTTACAGTCAGTGAAGTATGCAATGCCCTACATTACAATGGGGATGAAGCTTGAGTGGGGACTCCAGCAGGTGTACCGTGATGCGGTACCTCATGGCAGGGCTGCACTGGGTCTCACAGGAGTACGCTGGTACCTGTGACATGAACTTTTTCAGTTTTTGTACCTTTTGGGGTGGTTTCCTACCAGTGTTAAAAGATCAGGATGTTTTTGCTTCAGAAAATGGGGTCCCTTTTGGCAAATCAGAAGGCCCTTTTTTAAGTTCATTTACAGAACGACAGTTCTCGTACATGATTCTTACAGGACCATTCATAAAGATACACCAGCTTGTTTACCACTTTATAGGCACCCCATGCCTCTCTTTTTTTAATACGGAATTCTTAAACATTGCTGAATGGATTCTCAACAATGTTAGACGTGTCAGCTTCAGTGTGATCTTCCCCCAAACCTTTCACCTTACTCCTCTATTTCATTCTCTGATCATGTTTTTGTTGACCATAGGACTATGCGCTTTACTGCAGCCAACCAATGCTTAAGTGTGTGTGCTCACTCCCTAAAAATGGTAACATTGGCTAACTCTCAATTGACACATTTAATTTGCTTATAAGTCTCCATTAAAGTGGGGCCACAAGTGCTGTATAATAAATGCTGCTAGTGGGCCTGCAGCACTAACTGTGCCACTCACTTAAGTAAGCGATAGATTGGGAAACCAAATGTACCCTTGGAGGCTTTGGGCAATATAATAAAGAGTGAAAGGAGCCTACAAAGGATTTGATTTACAATAATCTTTTGTTGATCAATGATTAATCGGGGAGTTAGTCCCTGCGGAAAAAACCGCTAAGTGTCATTAGACAACATCAAACAGTGAAATATTTTAACATGAAAAACACGGGAAAACCTAGTTATATGAAAATATATATTTTATATAAATTGAAAAGGCATCAGAAGGAGTACAAACAAATGAAGTAAATCAGCATACAGTCATGAAAAGAAGTGAAATCAAATTGACCTAGCAATACATGACTGAACAACTATTCCAACTGAATCATAAGCAACAAATCTCATGCTAAGGATATGTATTGCTTCAGAAAAACAAACAGCCTGATTCATGAAGCGAAATAGCGCCCGCAATGGCTGCGAAAAAGCAATTGCGGGTGCAAAACACGGAAACGGCATTCAAGTACGAAATAGCGAATTCGCAAAAAAATAATAGCGATTTAAATAGCGATTACGCTATAATAGTCGCAGACTCCGGGTAGTCGAGCATTAGCGATACGGAAATAGCGACCAACCACGGAATCTGCGAAATGAATAGCGAAACGCAATATTGTCTCAATCGGCATTCATGAAATAAATACATTAGCGAAAAAGCGCTAATTCGCACGTTTGCGCTGCGCAATTTAAGGACAACTCAAAGCAGGTGGTAACCATAAAAGCCATGATTAAGTAAAATTTGAAAAACTGTTGGCCAATCACCAACAGGTCCAGGCCTGACCAATCACACATAAGGACATTCAGCAGCAGCATTAGGCGTTCCACAATGCCTGGGATGTACATGGTGGTGAGGCGGCGAAGGCTACAGCGAGCAGCACGGAGGAGACGCATGAGGCAGGCAAGGATTTACCGGCAGCGGGTCACCTTGCTGGGCCAAACCAGAGAACAGATTTATGCTAAATACAGGCTGAATGGGGAAATGATCACCTGGCTGATACAAGAACTCGACCCCATCATGCAGCACACAACAAGGCGAAACAATTCTGTGCCCACACATGTGCAGGTATTGTGCAGCCTGCACCTCCTGGCCTCAGGCAGTTTCCAGGGCATAGTAGCCGCTGCTGGGGGGATATCCCAGCCCACCATGTCACGCTGCCTCCACACTTTTGTTGACGCCATGCTCAGCCAGCTCCACCGGCACATCACATTTCCCACGAGCCAACAGGAATTGGACCTGACAAAACTACAATTTTATAATGTCGCCCATTTTCCCCATGTCCTCGGCTGCATAGACTGTACCCACGTCGCCATCTGCCCACCAGCTGCCACGGAGTATATGTACCGCAACAGGAAGTCCTACCACTCCCTCAACATACAGATGGTCTGCAATGCCAAGACCATCATCACTGACATTGTGGCCCAGTACCCAGGGAGTACCCATGACTCCTTTATCTTCAGGCACAGCGGACTCCACACACGACTGATCAGGGGAGAGTTTGGGGAAGGACACCTACTTGGTAAGTACACTTTGTCGACAATGTCACATTGCTATGAAGTAACTGCGCTGCACAGGCAATCAACATCTGCTCCTCTCATTCAGGTGACAGTGGCTACGCCCTACGGGAATACCTCTTGACCCCTTACCTCAACCCTGCCACACCTCAGCAACGGCGCTACAATGTTGCGCACATCCGGACAAGGAACTGTATAGAAAGGACATTTGGCCTGCTCAAGAGCAGGTTCCGTATACTGCACAAGACAGGTGGGGCCATGTATTACAGTCCTGCAGCGTGCTGCCGCATTGTGGCTGTCTGTGCAATGCTTCATAACATTGCAACCAAGCGCCGGATACCTGTTGACATCTCAGGCAGTGAATCTGAGGGGGACGACCGGCCACCAGCACATGCGCACCATGCACGCGGGGAGAACCCAGCTGAAGGCCACAGACGTCGCAACCACATCACAGCTAACAATTTCTAGCCCACCCCCTTCCCCCACCCCACATATCACAATTGCATGCAAAATGTAATGATTACACAAGGCTAATGTGTGCAGTAAAATAAATGTATTTGTTTCATTCACAAGAAAAAGGTTATGGTTTCAACTATTTACAAATTACAGTATTCCTGCATACTGCATGTGAAGGTTCATGGCAGGCTTAGCGTCAGCCTGCGCCAGTGTCCCTCACACAGTGTCATTGGCGCCTCCGGCGCGTAATGCCCAGGCGCCGTTGAGGCTCATCCTCATCCTGGGCAGCTGTACCAGGCGTAGCCCTGGTGCTGCGCCTAGGTGGCGGGACCTGCGTGGCAGAGTGGCTGCTCACGCTGGAGGCACCCTCACTAGCATCGTCTCCCCCTACAATGGCCGGTAGCACAGGTGTATGAAGTGCCGTCACGGCGGTGGTCAGGTGCTCCAGCACCCTAGTGATGTCCTCGCAGCACTGGACCAGTTGGTGCTGCTGGGTGAGGGAGCGCCGCGACAGCTGGGTGGTGGCATTTGCTGCCACATAATTTGACCTACTATAGGCCGACAGCCGGCTCATCAGCTGGTGGTGGCGCCTGCTTGCAACACTGCGGTGTTTGAAGAGCGCAGCAGTGTTCTCCTCCATGGCCGTCGTCATGCTGTCCATGGCCGCCGTCATGCGGTCCATCCGCTCTCCAACTCCCGCCACATTGCGGCCAATTTTATGCAGCTGGAGCTGGATGGCTCCTTGCTGCTGCGACTGGCGCTGGTGGATTCGGAGCATGCGCCGCTCCACGCTCATGCAGGCATGGAGATGCCCATTGCCCCTCCTGCTGTTCGGCCGCTGTGTTGCGGATGTGGCTGGCCCAGATCTGGTTGCACGAGCTGCAGGTGGTGTAGCAGCTGGTGTTGCTGGTGCGGCAGGAACTGGAGGCACATTGGTGGGGTGCCTGGCTCTGGCAGCCGGTTGGCCGGCAGATGTAGGAGCACGTACGGTGGTGGGCCTGGCCTTGGCAGCCGGTTGGCCGGAAGATGTAGGAGCAGGTACGGTGGGGGGCCTGGCCTTGGCAGCCGGTTGGCCGGAAGATGTAGGAGCAGGTACGGTGGGGGGCCTGGCTGCTGGTGTTGGTGCAGCGGCAGATGCAGGAGCAGGTACGGTGGGGGGCCTGGCTGCTGGTGTTGGTGCAGCGGCAGGGGCTGGTGGCTGGGTTTCGGGTACTGATTCCTCCTCCTGGGCCTCCTCATCAATCTGCAGCCTCTCGCTGTCACTGCTATCATCGCCACCTGTGAGGGTAAGTGGATACTCATTAGGTGCATGTGACTGTCAGACGTGCAGATGTTACATGCATGCTGGGTGTCATTCCCTGGATGGCTGTGGATTTGCGCACTTTGGAACCTTTCTGGCCGCATTGTGGTACTACTACATTGTGGACATACTACATCTCCCACAATGCTTCAGGGCATTTCCTGATGCACAACATAGGCATGACTAAGGGCCAATGAGTGAGCCTATTTGGTCAGGGACGGTCATAGGGGACAGGGTCGCAGTCGCATGCCACTTACCTTGGGTGTCTTGGGTGGGGCGGGAGGAGTCCAGAGGGGTCACGCCAACACACGCCTCCCTCTCCAAGGTGTTCTCAACCTGGTCCTCCAGGGGTGTGTTGGGTGGGACAGTCGGTCCGCCACCTCCAGTGCCCGATACCTCACCAAGGCGCTCCGCCACCCTCTCCTTGGCACGCCCTCGGAGGTCGTACCAGCGCTTCTTCAGCTCCTCCAACGACCTGTCCGCCACGCCCACCGAGTTTACGCTGGAGGCTATCCCCAGCCAGATCCTCCGCTTGTCCTGCTCTGGGACCTTTCTGGAGTTGGTACCAAACAGCCTGTCGTGGTTGGCCACCACCCCTTCAATCAGGTTCTCCAGCTCCTGCTCGGAGAACTTGAGCTTGCGCTTTCGTCCAGCGCTGTTGCTGGGGCCAGGGACAGGTTCCTCGGACATGGCGGTCGCTATTTCTGCCGTTTCTGGAGTCGCTAACGGTGCTTTAGCGTCTGCTTTCCGTCGTGCACACTCGAAGGATAGCGTCACTGTGGTGTTTGGGGGTGGGAACTACCTGCTTCCTGGTTGTGATGTCATCACGGTGCTCGGAATGCGTCTTCCCGTTTTCCCGATCGCGCGAGAAAGCGACTCGCATTCCCGATCGCACGGGATTGCGAGTCGCAATCCCGTGCGATCGGGATTGCGAGTCGCAATCCCGTGCGATCGGGATTGCGAGTCGCAATCCCGATCGCAGGTAGCGGGGAATAGCGATTTTTCTGCGTTTTTTGTAGGTCGCTAACGCCTTTAGCGCCCGCGTGCGAGTCGCTATTTTTTCCCCGAAAAGTACATGAATGCCGTTTTGCGTTTCCTCAATAGCGAGTCGCTATTAATCGCTATTAGGGACACGCAAAACGGCCCGTACATGAATCAGGCTGAAAGTTTCTTAGGACTAGAGGACAAGGTCAACAAGGGCAGGATAGTTAGACAGGTGCTATTAAATGTGTCTGTGTCTGCCTGTTGGATAGATTTGAGCCAAGGACTGGTTACATGTCTGGCATATATATATTTGTTTGTTTTCACTAAGTGCACCTTTCACAAAGATGTTTTTTTCATTTTGTATTGTATTTTAGTTTATAATATGCGTTTAAATGTAATGTGAATGTGTGATTCAACAATGTGTTATTCCTCGTAAAGACACGTGGAATTGAATTGAAATGTCTTTAAAAAAACACTAAATTAAGCTGAATAAACCTGATAAACATTAGAATTAACAGTCTAAGGTTTATTGAAATTCAAATTGAATAATCTCCCTCAACACCTTACTTGTTTTTCCAATATATGGGTGGTCCAGTCTAGGGGGTTATGGACCCAAGCCTTGCTTGATCTCACAAGTTTAACAACTTAGCGTCAACGCAGGCCCTGTTGCACCAGAGTGCAAGGGTGTCTGCAAGCAGGGAGGTTTGCTTATGTACAGGAAGGTATCCCTTCCTGCACATAAACACACCTAAAATGCCAGTTTGTACCTTACATGTGTGTTGCTTCATGCACAGGAAGGGACACTTTCCTCTACATAAGCAAATCATGGCATTTTGTATTTTCCATGTGTGCTGCACAAGGCAGCACACATGGAAAATGCAAAAACGAGGAGAAATAAAGCATTTCTCCTTGTATCGCCAACTTAAGACCAGGGTTTTCCTGGTCTTAAGTTTGGCGTTAGCTCCGATTTACGCTACCCTTGTGAATAGGGGGCAGAGTAAATCTCAATGGGTGTTGCTGTGGAACGCCCAACACAACACCCACTGCATGCCCCTTTCACGCTAAACACAGAGTGAAAGGGGGCCTATTCACAAGGCAGCGTTAAACGTTGCCTTGTGAATAAGACAAGGCCACTATCACCACCACAACATCACTGAAAGTGACATTGTGGTGGTGATAGAGGCTTGTGAATATGCCCCTAAATGTTAACACCAATCATTTAGCAACGTGAATTGGTGCGATATGTAAGTAGCAACTCTATGGTATATTAACAAGCCCCTATCGCCACCACAACGTCACTTTTAGTGACGTTGTGTTGGCGATAGGAGCCTTGTCTGTTTAATAAGGCAGTGTTAAGCCACTTAACATGGCATAACGCTGTCTTGTTAATAAGGCCCCCTTTCATGCTGTGTTTAGCGTGAAAGGGGCATGCAGGGGGTGTTGTGGTGCACAAGCTTGACAATATCTTAACTTATATTCAAGTGTGCTTCACAAGTGTGGAAAAAACCAATGCATAAAGTGTTCAAACAACTTTTCATTTTTTTCATCTCACTCAAGTTAATAAATCATGTCTGTGTTAAAGCCCCCCCCCGGATTTTCCCACAAGCTTCAATCTGCAGAAGGCCATTTCTTGTACATTACCCCAGCCGATTTTGTACCCCAATTCATCACTGTACCTTAGACACATGACCATGTAACCCTTGCAACATCACACATCATTTCACAAAAACACCTAAATATATACGGCTCACTTCAACAATACCTTCTCAAACACTCATACGACGTACCATAATCACTAATCCCTTCACCACCATGTATTTCTCATCTGTCTTTTCATTCTTCACTACTCAGCAACTACTAACAGTGTCGACTCTATCCAAATGCAAAGCAGAAACCCTTTTCATATCACAGTTTAGAGTCTCACCATATCACTGAAACCATGCGTACATGGAACTGTATCTTTTTGTAGATGTACATACTTAAAGGAAACATACAAATAGATATATACCACTGCTAAATAATTATGAAATCTTCTGATGCATAACACGTGTAAAAATACATAAAGAAAGGGACGTGTCGTTCTTAGTCTCTCGAATTGCTGGTCTTCTAATGTCTCCACATTCTGCGCAGCCAGGAACTGTGACAGTTGTCTACACTTATGTACAAATAAAGCTCACCAGCGTCAAAAGTTCAAGCACAACATCTGCATTTTTTATTTTTTTTATTTCCCTCAAGTTAATAAAACATGCCTCTTCTAGCCACCCCTCCCCACTATTTTTCTACAAGTAACAACGTGCAAACGTGCAACATTTTCTTTATGTTGCCCAAATCTATTTTGGAAGCCAAATTCACCCTGTACTTCACTTTGAAAACCATAGACTCCTTTAAACATGACAAATTACACTTTTTCTTCCTTGAAAACTCCTAATTATATATAGGGTACTTCTTCACCAACTACGCACACTCTATGTACATTTTGTAACAAATGTGAATCACCACACGTCAGTAATACTTTTTTTTACCAAATAAAAAAAACTTAACCACTACTACACAATATATAACTCACATCTATAACTGGAATGCAGATTTTGAATTTCACAAACACATGCAATATTTTCTTTCTCGGACAATAAATGAATAATTCTATACTCTCCCCAAGATTACAACCAGTAATGGCAAAATTCCCCTCTCTTTCCGCACAAATACATGTACATAACATATATAAAGTCTTCCTTTATTATTTCAAATTGCAAAACACATTCCTATTGGTCACTCATATTAACCCTCTCTAACTCTTTTTTAAAACACCCCAAACTGGTTCTCCTATTTTGTGGATTCGACACTCCCCCATACTGCTGCATCGCCATACAGCCTGACCCTTACAACAATTCAGAAGCCTATATCTAATAATACTACTGCAAATTTTAAAGAACACACTTTTTCTAGACATACTACTCATTATGAAAAATTAACTTCAATAGCTTAACAGTTGTAATTAATTTTGCATTTCATATTTTAATACCGTATTTTCTCCCCCAATCACCTTTTAGCCAATTTCCATACCAACAGGTTCTGCAACATTCAACAGAAGGCTGTTGGTCACAAGTTCACCAACTTTCATCCCAACAGTTTCTGGAACATTCAACGCCACGCGCAGGTCATAAGTTCACCATACTTTATCCTAACCATTTCTGGGGCATTCAACAGCAGGTACAGGTCTCATGTTCACAATTTTTTTGAGTTAAGAACAGTTCCTTCCAAATGCAAGTAGCATGTGTGGTTGCACTCCGCACGTCTGATCGTATCCTATGTACTGTATGTTTCAAACATTTTGTATTAACCAATCAGAAACATACTTTTTCACAAAACTAACATGCACCCTATTTTTCACTACACAATGTTCTTCATCACCCAATCAGTTATCATTTTCTCAAAAAAAGCTTCTTCTCCTCCTTTCAACATATCTCTCATTCTACCAACAGACTACATGAGCTACATACAAAAGGGGGTGGTGATGGACAGAACATCTGAACCAATCAAACACTCACACCCAGTCAAAAGATCTGGGTTTGATCCATCACCATTCTTTAGCCCACTCTGCCACCCCAGTACAGACATGGCTATATGCAAATCAGTCTGACCCTGTGCCTTATGGGAACAGTCCAGCCCGAACTGCCAAGCCATGCCTTCCCTTGACCGGAACTAAGCTTCCGAGGACCGGTTTCTGGCATTACAGCTTCTTCAGCCCGGCTTGCTTGAATCCAGTGGCAAAGTGAGCAAGGGACTCACGTCTGAGCATACCCTGCCACACTTATGGTGGCCAAAGCGGTACAAAAGGGGGTGGTGATGGCCACTGGAGTCAAGCAAGCCAGCAAGGAAGTTTGATCCCGGTCCAGGGAAGACATGGCTTGGCAGTTCGGGCTGTTCCCATGAGGCACAGGGTCGGACTGATTGGCATATGGCCATGTCTGAACTGGGGTGGCTGAGTGAGCTAAAGAACGGTGATGGATTAAACCCAGATCAGTTGACCGGGGGTGAGTGTTTGTATTGTCAACGCTCCGACCATCATCACCTTTGGTTTTTCTTTGTTCGACCTAAGTTGGCAGGGTATGCTCAGACGTGAGTCCCTTGCTCACTTTGCCACTGGAGTCAAGCAAGCCAGGCTGAATACGGCTGTAATGCCAGAAACTGGTCCTTGGAAGCTTGATTCCGGTCCAGGGAAGACATGGCTTGGCAGTTCGGGCTGGACTGTTACCATGAGTCACAGGGTCAGACTGATTTGCATATGGCCATGTCTGAACTGGGGTGGCTGAGTGAGCTAAAGAACGGTGATGGATTAAACCCAGATCAGTTGACTGGGGGTGAGTGTTTGTATTGTCAACGCTCCGTCCATCATCACCTTTGGTTTTTCTTTGTTCGCCCTAAGTTGGCAGGGCATGCTCAGACGTGAGTCCCTTGCTCACTTTGCCACTGGAGTCAAGCAAGCCCGGCTGAAGACGGCTGTAATGCCAGAAACCGGTCCTGGGAAGCTTGATTCCGGTCCATGGAAGACATGGCTTGGCAGTTCGGGCTGGACTGTTCCCATGAGGCACAGGGTCAGACTGATTTGCATATGGTCATGTCTGAACTGGGGTGGCTGAGTGAGCTAAAGAACTGTGATGGATTAAACCCAGATCAGTTGACTGGGGGTGAGTGTTTGTATTGTCAACGCTCTGTCCTTCAACACCTTTGGTTTTTATTTACATGAGCTACATACATCTTTTGATTCCTTCCAGCCATACCTTTAAAATGCTAGTATGGATCGTTGGACACCGCTATGTTTTCTGGTACGAAAAGGTATGCTGAACACAGACACATTCCCAAAGACCTAGGTTTACAAAATATGGACATTAAATGGTGTGTATTGAGAGGATTAAAGTGGCACCAATTGTTGCCTTTGGTTAAAACCTCGTTGCATCACCAACCCCCTGACTTCATGATTGTGCACTGTGGTGGCAATGACCTATGCACATTGACTGGGGTAGGTCTGGAAATAGTCATGAAGGATACCTTGGCACAATTGATGTTGCTTTTACCTCAAACTGTCTTTGTTTACTCCAATATATGAAAAAGACAGAAGTGGAAATGTTCAAATCAATTCTGTCCTCAGATTGAGAAAGCTTGGAAGAATGTAAATAAAGCTGTATCTGCATACCCCAAAGAACAGAGAATGGGGTCCATCTACAACAACAACATTCATTTGATATGGATGGCATGTACAGAAGTGATGGAGTTCATTTCACAGATCAAAGAAAGAGTTTTTCTCAACAACTTGTAGCTCTGCATCCGCACTTACATGTAGCTCCAACAAATTTGCAATAAAAACAAGGGCCCTTTTTAGAGCCACCCTATAACTCAGTAACACAGGTCCCCGCATTGCGGGGGGGGCCGCAGGCCCCAGGGGGCCCCCTTAGCACAGTGC
The DNA here is from genome assembly GCF_964261635.1 of Lissotriton helveticus. NCBI lineage: Eukaryota > Metazoa > Chordata > Amphibia > Caudata > Salamandridae > Lissotriton > Lissotriton helveticus. The sequence continues at coordinate 1,474,095,201 of NC_136067.1, forward strand.
CCATCTGGAGAGCTCCTGATTGAGTCAAGAGGGGGCCCCTCCACATATCTTCCAGGGGGGCCCCCTCAAGTTTTGTTACACCACCTCAACTGAACTATTTTAGGCCCAGGCCAGCCTCGACATGTTTGGTAACCAGGCAAAGAGCCCTAATACCCCGCACTCCCTGACACCTCCCCGCCAACTGCGGCAGCCGGCATTCCTTTTCAACAAAGCCAGCTGATTCATGCAAGCTCCCTTTCATCAAAAGCATAAAAGTGAGAGTAAATTTCCTCCTCTCGCTTCCATCAAGCGAAGCAAAAGTTTGCTATGACAGAGCCACAACTGTGCATAGATCCCGCCTTGCCATAGAAAACTACAATGTCCATGGCGTAAGCACCACGCCTCATTGTTGGAAAAAGCCCTGAGAGATAACAATACCCAGAGCCATGGAAAGCTCCTCAAGGGAAATTAGATGATGTGCCTCCATCCAATTTAAAGCTCATAAACATTGTACTCCCTGGGGCCGGCAGTCGGCAATAGACCCCACATTTTAATTCATGAATGCCCAAAGAAGTAGTGCCCCAGGGACAGTGTGGGGGAAGCTTTCCCCCTCCACACATACATTTTACGTATACCTCCAAACACATCTTGCTTCTCAGAGCGGGGTGGGAGGGAAGACACCTACCCCCATTATCATTATATTTACTCCAAGAAAGTGGCGCTCCCCGTGACAGAAGTAAACCCTGAATCATAACTAAACATTGCACCCGGGAACTGGCCCACCCGGGGGCTTAAATAAACAAAGCACGCAATACCGTGCTTCATGTTTGTTTGCCCTCCGTGATTTCCAGTCCCTACATGAATCCCGCCTGAAACATATAAAAATATTTCTTTATGTTCCCCTGAGCACCCTAGGAAGGTCACAGTGTTCCTACCCTACCCTCTTTTATTTGTATTCCTCCTTTTCCTCCTAATCCTTTTACCCGACTCACAAAATGGCTGCCAAAGCTTTCTAGTTTGAAGTGTTGGCAGCCAGTTTCAAGTAAGCTTGTTCTCGGAAAACCTCAGCCAACCACATCTCACAATTCTGAAATATCGATATTTGTAAATCTTTAAATATCTCAGAAACGACTGCACGGATTTACACCATTTAAACAAAAGTGTGCTTCCGGGCTCAAGAGTTATCGCTCTGCCAAATTTGGTGTAATTCCGTTCAGCAGTTTGGGTTGTAGTCATTTCTAAGGTTTCCTATGGAATTAACATGGAGAAAACGCATTTTGGGACCCCTTTTATTCTCTGCCCCTTCACAAATTACCCCCAAACTTTCAAGACAAGAGCTAATGTGAATGAACAATTAGTTTTCAAAATGTCATGAAGATTCGTCAAATGACACCGAAGTTATTAGCAAAACAAAAACGTTTTTCCTATGGAAACTAGGTTCTAACTATAACTACCTACTGGCGACTGCCAGTATGTAATATATATATATATATATATATTTTCACTCAAAAAACCATAGGTTTCAGGGGTGATATAGTTAGCTGGACATTTCACTCATACCAAACCATAGAATGTCCATAGATGTCATCAGTGATGTAATTTGAGATGTCCTCAGTGATGGCATCAGTGATGTCACTGACCATGTCATGAATTATGTAATATGTGACATCATCAGCAGTGCATTGTGGGCGCACGAGTTATAGTTAGCAGAACTAACTGTAACAGAGGAATTTCTATGGTTTTGTATAAGTGAAATGTCCAGCTAACTATAACACCCCTGATACCTATGTTTTATTTCAGTGAATTTCTAAGGTTTTCTAAATGCTAATTCCTAACTATAACGTCTCTGAAACCTGTGTTTTTTTCAGTGAATTTCAAAGGTTTTTTAAATGATAATTTTGAACTATAACGTCTCTGAAACCTGTGGTTTTTTCAGTGAATTTCAAAGGTTTTATAATGCTAATTTTTAAGTGTAATCGTAGTTATACCTATTTTTTGTACTGAATTTCTAGTTTTTTAGCTGTTTTTTTATAAATATTTTATTTATTAAACAACGCAATATATATTTTTCTGAAAATTGCAAAAAAAATTAAAATACATTTATTTTGTTTTATTTTTGTGTTTTATTATATTTATATAATTTTCTTTTTTCCTTTATTCTTTTTAATTTGTTTTCGGAAATAGCTCACCCAAAGCATACCTCTTGCAGCGAGTCCACGTATTCTAGCCACCAGTTTGGAAAAGTCATGAATGATCCGTGTATGGTCAGCGATGAGTGCGTGTTTTTTTCAGTTACGCCATATACGTACAATGTTACGTGGTGTGCGAGACCGGTCCGCCACTCCAGCTCCTGCGCCTTCGCGACACATGCGCATTACGGTTCGCGACGCTTGCGTGGTGGCGGGCCCCACGTAACGTCATATAGGTACTGGGACACGCTTGGTGTCCGACTCCCACAAAATCTTTTATGTTCTAAAATGATATGTATGTGTCTTTAATTTACATATGAGGGCAAGAGATTATCTAAGGCATTCATGAAAATAATATATTTCCACCTGTAATAAACGTATATTATTTTAAAATATATTTTCGCAAAGTCGCGTTGGGTGCACGCTTCGTGAGCGCACGGTGCGTGGATCCCATGTGACCTCAAAAAAAAGATTTAATTGGTTCATAACATTTCCCACTGTAACTATTGAAGGACCCCACCCATTTTAATCATTCTAGTTGGAGCATTTCTTTGGTGTTTTTTCAAAAAATATCAAACAAAAAGGCATCTGAACAACAGCAGCAGGTGGAAGAAACTTTGGATGAAGAATTCTTGGAGGAGGCACCACGTTAACAGAGGCCAGAATCGATAGTGTGGAAGTTCTTCACTTTTCCAGCTGGGGAAAAAAAGTAAATGCCAGAAAGGTGACCTGCAAAATTTGCGACAGAGTCCTCTCAAGAGGCAGTGAGAAAAAGTATTCACGCGGCACTGCCAACATGTACAAGCACCTCCGGACTATCCATCCTCTCAATCTCGGTCGGGAGGAAATGAGGCAAGCGGCATTAAACCCATCGCCTGCTGTGGCCAGTACATCAGGAGCAGCAACAGAAACACCTGCAATAGACATAAGACCAGAATTTGCTTTTCTGGAACAACACTGCGTCAAGTGTAAAAAAATTATATGATACGGTGAGCAGTCGGTGGATAAAGCTTGTGCTGCCCAACGCAACCATCGGTGTTAATTTTTTTATTTTGTTGTTTTTAGAATGATCTTTAATTCCAAATGTTTTTCTGTTTAATTTGTTCCTTTTTTTGTTCAGTTTTTGAAAAAACACCAAAAAAAGTAAAATTTATAGGGGCAGATCTATGAGGAAGTGCTGCAGAGTAAAACTGCAAGCCCTTCAGCTGCACTGCGCTGCAGCACTTCCGAAACACAGGGATATCACATATTTACATGAATATGTCGCAACTCTCTGCTTCCCTCTGCACTGGCGCACAAACTTCAGCCATGCACTGACGCAGGCACCCTTGCATCATGGTGCAAGGATGTCTGTGTCATGGGGAGATTGTTTTTGTGCAGGAAGGGACACCTTCTTGCACAAAAACAATCACCAAAGGCATTTTCCTCCTTCAATGTGTGCTGTGGAATGCAGCACACATTGAAAGGGGAAAAAACGAGGAGAAATGAAAACATTGCTCCTCATTGCGGCTCTAGGGTGGCGCAGCATTCACATGTATCTCCAGATTTACAATTTCTCATCAATCTTGAGATGTTTCTTCTTCCATTGGTGTTGCATAGGAACATACACAGCAACACTCATGAAACGCCCCTTGAACGCAAAGTGCTGCATTTGAATGAGCCGTATTTTCAAGGAGAGGAAAAGCCACGCACAGTGGCTTTTCCTCTCCTTGTAAATATGGAAGAGTACCCGGCGCCATCACTGCGTCAAAGAAAGTGACGTGCTGGTGGCGCAGGTGGGCTTGTAAATCTGCCCCATAAGTGCTTAGGTATTTGTGGAGTGATACACTAAGGACATAGTGCTGGATGTGTAATTGACAAAGTGCATGATACTGACAGGAGGTGTCCTAGGCTGCATGGGTGCTACTTCAGTATTTAGTGGAGTGTACCAATAGTATGTATGTGCTTAGATGTTTGTAAGGATTGTGCACAGAATATTGTACGTGTACTTATGTTGGTGGCTAGGCCACTCCATAAGTACACCACTAGTAATTGGAATGATGACAGTGCTGCAAACAGAGTGCACAGTTAAGTTAGAAGAACTTAGGTATTGGCAGAGTAATAGGATAAGTAGATAGTGGTAGATAAGTGATTAAAGAAGTGTATGGGACTGACTGGACGATTCCTACACAGCATGAGTACTAACTGGATATTCAGAAGAGTGTATCAATAGTATGTAGCTAGTTAGAGGTCTGCTTGGATAGTGCACAAAATATAGTAGCGTTACTTGTGTTACTAGCTAGCCCATTCCATTAGTTCATGACTAGTAACTAGAATAATTACAGTATTGCAAACCGAGTGTATAATGAATTTATAAGAGTGCATAGGTATTGGTGGAGTGATAGGATAAATAGATATTGCTGGATGACTGATTTGAAAAGTGCATCAATCAGACTGGAAGATCTCTGCATTGCATGGGTATTAAGTGGATATTTACAAGAGCGTATGAGTAGTATGTAGCTGGTTAGAAGTCTGAATGCATAGTGCACAGAATATTGTTGCTGCACTTGTGTTAGTGGCTACGCCATTCCATAAGTATATGACTAGTAACTGGAGTAATTTCAGTGCTGCAAAGAGACTACATGCTGAATTTATAAGTGCTTAGGTATTGGCGGAGTGATAGGATACGTAGATAGTGCTGGATGGGTGATTGGAGAAATGCATGGGTTAGACAGGAGGATTCCTAAACTGCATAGGTACTAACTGGGTATTTAGAAGTGCGCATCCTAGTATGTAGCTGGTTACAGGTCTGCATGCATAGTGCACAGAATATTGTAGCTATACTAGTGTTACTGGCTAGGCCATTCTATAAGTACATGACTAGTAACTAGAATAATTTCAGTGCTGCAAAGAGAGTACACAGTACAATACACGATGGTCCCATTGAACTACATTCAGCCACAGAACACATAGAAAGAACTTATTATCAGCAACATATTGGAACAGATTAGAATGATTGAACAGTGTTATTTAATCACAGATGCAAAAATCACAAAATCATACTCAAAGTGCCCGGAGAAAAGAAGAAGTGCAAGGGCTGGTAGGGGAAATCCATGATTTTGTGAGGATTTCAAGTGATGTGAAGAAAAAGGGGAGTGCACCTAATGAGTCGTAGTTTCAACAATAAACATTCATGGCTAGTTATTACACTTTAATCACAGTTGTTTACATGACTTAGTATAGCCAAGCTACACATGGACAAAACAGTAGAACAATCTCTGTTGTTAGTGCCTGCTCAGATGAAAGTACATCCACGTTTCAACCCCATATATATTGTAGGTACCTTACGTGGGGGTCTTCCTCAGGACAGTGAAAGGGAAAGGGCACCTAGGGTTCAAGTAAAACAATATTTGTAATTACCTAACTGGCAAGGGAACAATAAAAACAATAAAGCATGGGCGAAATCCCAAGATTTACCGTGAAGGGGCCCTACAGGGAGGGCTGTAGTGAAAAGAATTGGGCACGTAAGCTCCAATATGTAAAGAGAGCGGCATACCAGCACCTGCAAGAGTAAGGTGTAGTGTTGACATTTATGTATATCTATATAGGTCCAAGTGATAAGTCAGGGACCGGAGGTCAAGACAAAATCTTTCATCAAAAATAAGCACATACTGAATTTATAAATGCTTAGATATTGGTGGAGTAATAGGATAAGTAAATAGTGCTGGATGGGTGATTGGAAAAATGCATGGGACAGACAGGAGGATTCCTAGACTGCATAGCTACTAACTGGGTATTTAGAAGAGTGTATCAATACTATGTAGCTGGATAGAGGTCTGCATGCATAGTGCACATAATATTGTAGTTGTACTAGTTTTCCTGGCAGGCCATTCCTTAAGTACATGACTAGTAACTAGAATAATTTCAGTGCTGCAAAGAGAGTACATGCTGAATTTATAAGTGCTTAGGTATTGGCGGAGTGATAGGATACGTAGATAGTACTAGATGGGTGATTGGAGAAGTGCATGGTATAGACAGGAGGATTCCTAGACTGTATAGGTACTAACGGGGTATTTAGAAGAGTGTATCATTACTATGTAGCTGGTTAGAGGCGTGCATGCATAGTTCACAGAATATTGTAGCTGTACTTGTGTTAGTGGCTAGGCCATTTCATAAGTACATGACAAGAATCTGGAACAATTACAGTTCTGCAAACAGAGTGCATGCTGAATTTATAAGTGCTTAGGTATTGGCGGAGTAGTAGGATACGTAGATTGTGCTGGATGGGTGATTGGAGGAGTACATGGGATTGACAGGAAGATTCCCAAGGTACATGGGTACTACTTGGGTATTTAGTGCAGTGCACGTTTCTGGTTAGAGGTCTACATACATTCTGCACAGAATGTTGTAGGTATACTTGTGTTAGTAGCTAGGTCTTTCCAGAAGTACATTACTAGTAAGTGGAATGATTACAGTGCTACAAACAGGGTGTCTGGTGAATTTATAAGTGCTTAGGTATTGGCAGAGTGATAGATAGATAGTGCTGGATTGGTGATTAGAGAAGTGCATGGGACTGACAAGAGGATTCCTAGACAGCATGGGTAGTACCTTATTATTTACTAGACTGTACCAATAGTATGTATGTAGTTAGAGGTCTGCATGCATAGTGCATAGAATGTTCTATGTATACTTCTCTTAGTGGCTAGGACATTCCATAAGTACATCTCTAATAAGTGGAATGATTACAGTTCTATAAACACGGTGTCTGGTGAATTTATAAGTGCTTAGGTATTGACGGAGTAATAGGATAAGTAGATAGTGCTGGATGGGTGACTGGACAAGTGCATGGCACAAACAGGAGGATTCCTAGGCTGCATGGGTAGTACTTTACTAAGTAGCTGGTTAGAGGTTTATATATAGTGCAGAGCAGAATGTAGTTGTGCATTGATAGTGTTTGGATTACTTAATCTTACCTTGACAGTAGTAGATATAAAAAAATGCTAAACATTTTTTTCAGTTGTTTTTTATAATTTAAATTTCTAAAAATGTTGTAGTTTAGAATCTGTGAAAGAGAAGAAAAAATACAGTTATAATATATAATATTATATTTTTTACAACACAATTTTAGCATTTTATAAATTATTTTGTTTGCCTTTTTTGCTGTTCTCAGAATATATTGAATTTCACTATAGATAGTGATTTCAATGTTACTCATCACATAACAGCGAGCAAAAAAGAAAAACAATCAATAAGATTGTTTCAAAAAACCCAAATCTATGTCAAAAATATTTTCAATATAGTCAACTATCCTTGCACATTCCATAAAAATTGTGTTACTACAATATGAAAGAACCGAAACAATAAATCAACCAACAATTTTTTATAATTTCCATATACTCTAAATAATGTTCTTTAAAATATATGCAGTCAGAATATCCAAGAAAAAGTACTTAATTGATATAAATATCTTTCCTCTAGGCCAAATAATTTTCCTGAAATCCTTTATACTAAAATTATCCAATAGTACTCGTATTAATACATTTTAAAATATTCCCAAAAGGCCGAATTGTGTTCTTAGAACTTTGGCTTTACAAATATTAGGTAGGAATTTGGTAATTCATAAGGCAAACGATGTCTAAAAACCAAATGAGCATCATTGCAATATGTCCATCCTTTATTGCATTTTAAATGGACAGTGTAATGTCCAGATGTTGTAGAAGGACTATTGTGGAAAATAATTGCTACTGCTTCAAAAGTTTTTCCTGATATTGATAGTTGACTTGCTACAAAATGATTAATTAAAGTTTCCAATTTTCTTCCATCAGCTGTACAACGTTGTATCATTAAAATGATATATTTTCAAAATCTTTTCAAAATAATGTTGATAACATTTCTGATTCGCATTGGCTACACTCCATGTTTTCAGTGTCTATGTTAGTGGTAAAACTAAATGTCAAATTTTCACATTCATATTTCCATTGATAACTAACTCCAAAAAGATTTTCAATTTCTATTCCTTCATTTTCCAATACGGCAAGCATATACATTAGAAATTTATGAGCATCTTGTTGGACATTCTGTGTAAATTGTGTAGAACCAGAACATGTATCCAGAAGATTCTGAATATCAGAAACACTTTGCATTTTGCTTTTATCAGTTCTCAATTTTTCATAAACACAATGCAACAAGGAACAAAATCTTTTTTCTCGATTATCCATAATTTGATGTTGCAGACTTTGTAGAAAAAAACCATTTACCACTACATTAGCATAGCAGTTGGTACCTGAACTATTTTCTTACTGATACCCGACAATCTCTTCAATAGTGTCTTTTTTCTTTTTGCTTGCAATCTCAACATTATCTTGATTTTTTCCTTCTCTTTATATTCTCATATCTTCTTTTTCGACCTACTACACGCTTTTCATAAACAGGATATTTACCTAAATTGGGAGCATACAATCTTCTTAACCGATTATACTCTCTTACACAATTTGCATCTGCACTAATCTTTACCTCATCAAAATCAATCAAATGCAATCTGGATAAAGTTCTGACTCTGGACAAAGCAACATATGCCATACCCTCTTTAAATACGGTACTTCCAATGTTTACTAAAGCATTGTCTACACTTTAACCTTGAGATTTATTAATAGTCACCGCATATGCCAGAGGAAGAGGAAACTGTTTCCTGCGAACATACAAATCTTTAACAAGCAAAAAACGAACCAAACAACTACCAATTTGTTTTACCTCTTTAATTTGATCAAATTTGATTTTCAAAAATTCAATTCCATCTCTATTTTGATAACTAACAAAATCAACAATTTTACCCATTGCTCCATTTACTAAACCTTTTTCCACATCCAAATTACACCGTAAAATTACTCAACAGTTTACACATAGATATAAATTATTTTCTAAACCAGCAGTTTTAGATATAGATATTGCTAATGAAACCAATTTTGTTTGTAATTTTTCAGTCAAAATAATAATGATTCCTTCATCCTCCATTTTATCAATGGCTTCCATTTTTACTATTTGTTCATTTTCCAACTTTAAAAGTTCTACATTGAATGTAGAACACTCGCACAGTTTTGGCATTAAGCAGATTATAGATTTATTTTCTGCAATTTTTTTGTAGATTTTTTCAGGAACTATATTTTCATTTGGAAACAAGTTTCAAAGTAGTCGCCTTTGCAAAGCTTGTTTGCCATGTTCTGTCAGTACTCCAATTCTTATATCTTGAAGATTAGTTCCATAATCAACATCATTTGCCTGTTGCACATTTTTAATGTGTTCTTTGTATTTAAAATATGACCAAATGTTAACCTTTCCAACACTTTCCAAAGACTTTTTGGTGTCTTCAAGAACAAGTGTTTTAAATACTGGCTGTACTTTTACAGGAGTGAGTTACAGTAGATCTCCAAAAACTATCACATGTTTTCCTCCAGACTTTGCTGCATTCTTAAATGCACAAAGGCAAGCATTAAGTTTGAGACCATGCTAACCTCATCAAAAATCAGAAGTTTCATTTATTTTAGCACTCTTGAAATGTCATAACAAGCCTCTCCAGATAGCTTGTGATATTCCAATATATTTTCATGCTCTACAGGTAGCATTAGCAAACAATGTAATGTAATTAATGTTGTGTGCTGCCAATCCAGTTGGAGCAGTTACAACACAAGACAAATGTGAGTCACTTGTTTTCTGTAGATAACTGGTCAAAACTTTAATTAAGAAACTTTTTCCTGTACCAGCTTGACCACTGACATACATTCGAATAGATTTAAATGATGTGTATGTGCATTTTATCTTTTCATGAAGAAAACCATGGTCGATCTGTTGTCTTACTTGCTGATATATTTCTTTTTGTTCAACATTTAGTTTCTCCTCCAAGTTTCCTAAGTCCATAATATCTTCTTGCGCTTGATGCGGTGCTGTTTCCACTTCATTCATGGCGATTGCCACTTCATTTCCAAGAATTGGTTGTCCTAGTGGATCTTGACTCAGTGGAGCAGAACTTGAATATCTTGAGAACTGTCTCTAGCAATCTCAGCTGCAATAGTAGCTTCTTGATCAATTTTTTCATTCAATATTTTTAGATAATTTGCACAATCTGTGCATTCAATGCTATCTTTACATGCATTGAAAGAATCTTCATAGCACTGAAAATATCCAAGTAATTCCAATTCTGTACGGCAAGACTTGAGGAGTTGCAAAAGTGCTAAATAGTAAAATTCTCTTCTATCAGGATTATCATAAGTCAGTTTTCTGTGATGAATCAGACTTCCTTTGCTTTGTTTCACCAAACATCCTTCTGTACCAATCACTGCATATTTTCCTTCATTTAAGTTTTCTGTAGTATTTCTCTGAAAACTGTAATATCGCAGCACTTCATGGAGACATATGTTTTCAAGATGACGACTTCTAATTGGATAGTATGTATCCAACATGTTTGTTTTGACAACATCTGTACTTTTTGGTTCATTTACTGCTAAATATTCGATTTCTTGTACAGATTTAAGTAATCGATTTCGCGTTGCAGAAAGACCTAGACTCACTCAAATGATTCTTCTAGACTTTGAGCATAAACTTGCAGATGATAACCGATCTGAGCATTTGTATGCTCCAATCTCTCGATGGGATAACATCTTCAAACTAAAACTGTACAATTTCTTACTGAGACTCTTCTCATGAGAAATTTCTTTCAACTCCATCTTTTCCGATTTTGTTATGTAAGATGTCACATACCAGGCATCAGCAATGGAATTGTTCGCCTACTATACCCTTCTGATTTCTAAATCACCGGGGGGACTCCAGAAACTTTTGAACAGGTTTGGCGACTTCTGTAATTCTCGGGGGTTGATAATTAATACGACAAAAACAAAACTCATGACTATCAACCCATCTGAACGTTTTATAAATGGCATTACCCTGAATTATTCTCCTTTGAACACTGTTGAGTCCTTTGACTACTTGGGAATCCGTGTCTCTACGAATATGAGATGGGGCTCCCATTTAGCCAAAATGCTCCTAAGCCACAAGTGGGTCTCCGGGGCTATCATTAGAGAGTAACATCTTTCTAGGAGTAGGCCAGTAGCCCCTGCGCTTGCAGTCTATGACGGCAAAGCACTCCCTTCGGCCCTATATGGGTCTGAACTTTTGGGCTTCGAGATCGTCAGTGAGCTTGCCAAATATGAAAACAAATTCAATAGAGATCTTATTTCCCTCCCTGTCTCGACCCCATTAAAACCTTTATTTTATGATATGGGAAGGCGTTCCATTCAGGACATTGTACGATTGCGTCCCCTCCTTTTCTGGGCACGTATAAAAAGGACTGTTGAATTGTTCAACTATGCGGCAGCCCTGGATGAACTGATATTAGCTGACACGGGGAGCAGGATTAAATCGATAACTGATCTCCGACAGCTTTTAACATATATAGGCTTTAGGGAGGCCTGGGTTAGCCAGGTCCCCCTGACAAAGCAGGATCTGAAGCAAGCCTACTGGGATTGGGTCAGACACATGAGATTCTGAACCCCAAAATAGGGAAACTCACTGAGGGGTTCTTCGAACACAAATCTATTTGTAGACTGGAACCCTACCTGGACTTCATACAGGTCCCCAGGGATAGGGCACTGTTTGTGAAGCTGAGATTAGGGACTCTCCCCATCAACAGTGTGACTGCTTCTTGGAAAGGGCCAAATTCGATACCTATGCCATGTCCAGGTTGCGATTACCACAATGAGTCAACTGTGCACCTTCTATTCACCTGCCCAGCCTACAGGTTGGCCAGAGCAAAGTGGCTCAAACCGGTCTGCCAATTGATTGGCCCAATGAACCATCATGCAGGACTCCGCATCTTGTGTATTGATACATCTTAATTGACATTGATTTGCGGGGTTGCCAAGTTTTTAGGCTGTGCATGGCTGATAAGAAATAAGATTTTGGCAAAAAAGACAGTATGCCCCACCAGCTCGGTCACGCTATGAGAATGGAGTCTGGGTCCCGAGTGCCACATGTTTAATTCAGCTGCTGCTATGTTCTTCGCTATAGTGCTCTACCTTATAAAATGCTCTATGTTTTAACTCTCTGCACTTTATAACAAATGGATTTTAGTATGCAAATTAGAAGTGTAAAGTATAGTATGATGCATGTTCTATTGTAAATTGTTGTACATTCCTTTTAACTTTTTAAATATTTTTAACAATTTTATGATATTTTATGTATTGAGTACAGCTAATACTCGCAATTCATACTCTCAATGGAATTATCCGCAACATATTGGATATCCATATTAGCATTCCACATTGAGAGAATACCTGGATTATGATCATTCATATACTTTGATTCTTCACTTCTTCTCAAACTGTATATATTTTTAGGAGATTTTCTAGTGATGGTATGTCTCTCAGCTGACATGAAACTGTTTACTCTTCCTTTGGATATTACTGGATGTGGAAATCCAAAACGACATTTGGTATAAATCTTTTCCTTGGACTTGTACTTTCGTCGACAGTGTTTGCCACATCAACGACTTTTTAATCGTAACACTTGTTGCCTTAAGGTATTTTCTTCTGTTCTTTTTAGTATAGCACATGTGACATAGCTGATCACATTCTCCGACCTGAAAACAGCCCACCAACTAGAGGAATTAGACCTATATAGATTCCTAAAGATAAAATCAGCCTTAACAAAATCAAAGCTAGAAGGTACCCAACCATTGATTCTCCAAAGTGTAGCAAACATGAACAAAAAAGGCCACCAAGTCTCGCAACTATACAAACTACTTTGCCCAAAAATACCAAACTCAAAACTAAAACAAAGGAATACTGGGATAAACATGTACAGCCCCCACTAAACGAGCACAAGTGGAATATCCTGTGGTCCTCCGCCACCCGAAATAAGATCACCAAACATTCTGGACCCCAGACCTCTTACACACAATAGGTCTCAGAGATAGCCCACTCTGCTGGAACTGCAACTCAGGGAAAGGGGACTTAGACCACCTCATCTTCTGTCAGCCAACACTCAAGACGTTCTGGGAAAGGGTGTTTGACTTCATAGACAATGTTTTTAAATGCAAACTTATAAGAGACTTTGGCTTGCTCACCACAGAGTTTATCCGAACTGACCTCTCCCCCAATGTAGAGTAGGAACTAATGGACCTACTCCTGACAGCTGGGGTCAAACTGATACTAACCAACTGGAAAGACACCTCCAAAACTACCTACAAAGGCTGGCTCAACTGGGTCACCCACCTCAGGGGAGCAGACCAACTTGTGCTGCAATACTCACCCTGGAAAGCATCATCCAGGGGCCTCTGGGAAGTCCTGGACAAAGCCCTGGTCCCGCACGAGCCTCCATGAGAAACTAACCCGCCTTTTGTTTCCTGCACCAAATCAGATCGGTATATTTAGCTGTCTGCCGGTACTATCCTCCTTCTCCGCTTATTCCTAACTTTCCTATACTTTCCAAACCTAGACCTATCTCCCTATAAAAAAAATATATATAGCCAGCAAATGGAGATCCGCGCAAAAAAAAGTAATGTACTATTGTGACTATGCCAAGACAGATACCCATTCAACAATTGTATGTTGTATGTATTTTAATAAATAAAAAAATGTAAGAAAAAAAAGATAAAACAGCGTCATCCAAATCATCCAAATGTAGGTGCATCCTTGTTCCATAAAAGCATTTGTATATGAGGAGCACCTCTAGCTTGATATTCCTTTATCTAAAAGAAATCAACAACTTCTTCAAGAGGAGGATTCTTTTTATTGCAGATAAAAGACATCATAGCTTCAAACCTATTATTGAAATATCTGCATACATTTACAGGATCCAAAGAGCACAATTCTCCAGGTGTCGTGCATTCAATATTTTTTATATTTGAATTTGCTTCTCGAAGAAATTCAAGTAAATCATCCCAAGTGTATTCAGCACAGCTTAAGGTAACAAACCATGTGCGAGTTCCTAAGTTCCTTAGCATGCATTTTTATTCTCCATAACGACGATACCAATACTCATTAGTACCACGCTGACATGCCATCAAATTAATCAGTTGAGATTCTAAATGATTGTCTCTCTGATGTACTTTATCCATACATTCCTTTGCAGAAACATTTTGAAGATGTACTCCTGTTTTTAATATGTGGTTGACTGCATATGAAAGTCCAGACAAGTCACTCTCAAACAAAAGATGAAATATTTATGGGATACATTGTCAAAATCTTGGATCTTCTGCATACAATCTTTTTGTCTGATATTCTGATGCAGGAATCTGCAATGATCATTCATTATATCGACCACCTTTTCCAGTGGGGAACAGCTGCGGAAAACAACAAACTTCCAAACTTTTTTCCCATACACTCATGGGAGTCCCCTTCGATTTCTTCATTTGGAATAATTCAATAGTATTCCGCATTACTTCTTTTGAATGAAGTGGATGTACACTATAATGTTCATAAATTTATTCACTTTTGGACATGTCCACTTTTTCAATTTGACCACTTGACGTTTCACTATCATCTCCTAAAAGTATTTCTTCTTCTTCCACATACATATTTTTGTAGTATTCATTATTTTTTTATCAGATATAATGTTGCCTTTTGCACTTTCCTGACATCCACTAATTCCTGCCAGATTTTCTTACTCCTAGTAGGAACACCATTAACTAGAATACCTAGTGGTTCACTTTCTACATTCTCTGCACCAATAGTTTCAATATTTTTCTTTAAATCTAGAGGTAAATATACAACTCTTCCTTTTAATCCTCTCTGTAAATCTGTAGGAGGCATTGTACCTGTTTTAGGCTCCATACAAACAATAGCCTGAAATGGGTGCACACATTGAATCAGAATAGACTCATATCTGTTTAAAGCTATTAATTCTTCAGGAATAGTTACTAACTCAAGATTATTATGAACAGATCTAAAAGGCATTTTATTATCATCTAATTTGTTATAACAATATTTACCAATACGCTGATCAGTACCCAAATCAAAGCAATCCTCTATCAACAAATAAGTTGCAAATTCTTTTCACTTATCATTATTTTTTATTTCACTTTTCAAATATAAATCAACATTTCTAGTCTGATTTCTATAGTGAGTTCTCGACAACAAATACAAGAATAATTTGGCCTTTCACATGAAATCAGCTTAAATATTGTAATTTGTTCTTCAAACTTTTCTGGAGTAATATTTTCCAAATTCTCTTCAACATCTACTTCTATTAATGTCTCACTTTCTCTACTCTCTTTTTCAGGACCAAAGTAACAAAACTCTATTTCATCACAAACCCTTTTTACATCTGAGACTGAGCCACACAAAAGAGCACTGTTTAACTCATTTAAAATTATTGCTGGACTTTTTGCGTAATACAATCCTCAGACTAACTTCCGCATTTGAGAATGATGTACTGCTAACATTCTAAAATGATGAAAAACACTTTGACATATTTTCCCAGAAAGACAAGCCAGAGAATGACCTTGCAAACCAGTATTTTTTCTTACTCTGCAAGGATCTAGTCCTTGCAACATCTTAATCTTTTGTTTAATGCTTTTTTCTCATTAAATAATTGCGTAAAATATCAATAGATTTCTGTTGTATACTACAAATACTACTACAATCCAAAGAATACACTGGGGCTTTAGGACATCTCCCTAGAACTTCATCAGCTATCATTTCTTCTACATTTCTGGGAACCATTTTCTCTTTCTCAATTGGACAAGCATTTCTAACCTCGTAAGTTCGACCACTGGTATCAACTGCAAGCAATAATGTATTGGTTTGAAAATAACTCTCTTCATTAAAAAAAGGCTCTGAACTTGAACTGTGTTTCCATTCACCCAAAAAAAATCACAAAAGTTTGTTCTGTTAATTACTCTTTTCTTCTTACTTTTGGCCTTCATAAAATGTATTGGCTTATCTAGCCATCGAATTCTGTTTCAAACTAAAATGAACAATTTCCTTTTTAATTCAAAAGCCTTCTCAACAATAGTTACAATTTCTTTCTTCTTTTTATAAAATGCTGGTCTTCTTTTGTATTTCTTCACATCTTTCAACAAAATAAAGACAACTCTATTGTTAAACATCTTCTTTCTAGTTTCTTCATACTGACTTTTTATCCTTTTACCATACATTGTGTCTTTTGAATGTGATTTCTCATTGTTTCTTTTCTTCTTCTTTTTTTTTGTTGTTGAGGCATTCTTTGTACTTTCCACAATATGCAGACTGTTTCTAGGCTTTGAATTTTTTAAAATAAATTCTTTGTTCTCTTATCGCAAGACCCTTTCTTTTTCCCCACATGTTGTTGTTTTTCTAATTCTTGCTGTTGAGTTTTCTTCAAATTAGAGTACTTTTTCTGTTGTTTCCTCTTTTTCTGTTTTTCTAGCCATGATAAGTTTATTTTAATGATGATGAACAATATCTGTAAAAAGTAAATATATATGATATTATTTTAATAAATCTATAAAATATACTATTTTATTACTAAACAAATACATTCTACATAAAAACCATTTAAATACTTCCTTTTGAAATCACAATTAATTTACTGAAGTACACAAGTACTAATTGAATAATTCTTGGAATGAATAAGTGTTATACAAATGCATAGACAGTGAATGAGTACCTAGAGTGCCAGTAGTTCACAGCAAGTTGTACCACTGCTTGTCTCAATGCATGAATCATTCTGCAAGTGCATAGACAGTGACTGGGTTCCTAGAGTGCTAGTAGTAAATTTCCTCCTCTCGCTTCCATCAAGCGAAGCAAAAGTTTGCTATGACAGAGCCACAACTGTGCATAGATCCCGCCTTGCCATAGCAAACTACAATGTCCATGGCGTAAGCACCACGCCTCATTGTTGGAAAAAGCCCTGAGAGATAACAATACCCAGAGCCATGGAAAGCTCCTCAAGGGAAATTAGATGATGCGCCTCCATCCAATTTAAAGCTCATAAACATTGTACTCCCTGGGGCCGGCAGTCGGCAATAGACCCCACATTTTAATTCATGAATGCCCAAAGAAGTAGTGCCCCAGGGACAGTGTGGGGGAAGCTTTCCCCCTCCACACATACATTTTACGTATACCTCCAAACACATCTTGCTTCTCAGAGCGGGGTGGGAGGGAAGACACCTACCCCCATTATCATTATATTTACTCCAAGAAAGTGGCGCTCCCCGTGACAGAAGTAAACCCTGAATCATAACTAAACATTGCACCCGGGAACTGGCCCACCCGGGGGCTTAAATAAACAAAGCACGCAATACCGTGCTTCATGTTTGTTTGCCCTCCGTGATTTCCAGTCCCTACATGAATCCCGCCTGAAACATATAAAAATATTTCTTTATGTTCCCCTGAGCACCCTAGGAAGGTCACAGTGTTCCTACCCTACCCTCTTTTATTTGTATTCCTCCTTTTCCTCCTAATCCTTTTACCCGACTCACAAAATGGCTGCCAAAGCTTTCTAGTTTGAAGTGTTGGCAGCCAGTTTCAAGTAAGCTTGTTCTCGGAAAACCTCAGCCAACCACATCTCACAATTCTGAAATATCGATATTTGTAAATCTTTAAATATCTCAGAAACGACTGCACGGATTTACACCATTTAAACAAAAGTGTGCTTCCGGGCTCAAGAGTTATCGCTCTGCCAAATTTGGTGTAATTCCGTTCAGCAGTTTGGGTTGTAGTCATTTCTAAGGTTTCCTATGGAATTAACATGGAGAAAACGCATTTTGGGACCCCTTTTATTCTCTGCCCCTTCACAAATTACCCCCAAACTTTCAAGACAAGAGCTAATGTGAATGAACAATTAGTTTTCAAAATGTCATGAAGATTCGTCAAATGACACCGAAGTTATTAGCAAAACAAAAACGTTTTTCCTATGGAAACTAGGTTCTAACTATAACTACCTACTGGCGACTGCCAGTATGTAATATATATATATATATATTTTCACTCAAAAAACCATAGGTTTCAGGGGTGTTATAGTTAGCTGGACATTTCACTCATACCAAACCATAGAATGTCCATAGATGTCATCAGTGATGTAATTTGAGATGTCCTCAGTGATGGCATCAGTGATGTCACTGACCATGTCATGAATTATGTAATATGTGACATCATCAGCAGTGCATTGTGGGCGCACGAGTTATAGTTAGCAGAACTAACTGTAACAGAGGAATTTCTATGGTTTTGTATAAGTGAAATGTCCAGCTAACTATAACACCCCTGATACCTATGTTTTATTTCAGTGAATTTCTAAGGTTTTCTAAAAGCTAATTCCTAACTATAACGTCTCTGAAACCTGTGTTTTTTTCAGTGAATTTCAAAGGTTTTTTAAATGATAATTTTGAACTATAACGTCTCTGAAACCTGTGGTTTTTTCAGTGAATTTCAAAGGTTTTATAATGCTAATTTTTAAGTGTAATCGTAGTTATACCTATTTTTTGTACTGAATTTCTAGTTTTTTAGCTGTTTTTTTATAAATATTTTATTTATTAAACAACGCAATATATATTTTTCTGAAAATTGCAAAAAAAATTAAAATACATTTATTTTGTTTTATTTTTGTGTTTTATTATATTTATATAATTTTCTTTTTTCCTTTATTCTTTTTAATTTGTTTTCGGAAATAGCTCACCCAAAGCATACCTCTTGCAGCGAGTCCACGTATTCTAGCCACCAGTTTGGAAAAGTCATGAATGATCCGTGTATGGTCAGCGATGAGTGCGTGTTTTTTTCAGTTACGCCATATACGTACAATGTTACGTGGTGTGCGAGACCGGTCCGCCACTCCAGCTCCTGCGCCTTCGCGACACATGCGCATTACGGTTCGCGACGCTTGCGTGGTGGCGGGCCCCACGTAACGTCATATAGGTACTGGGACACGCTTGGTGTCCGACTCCCACAAAATCTTTTATGTTCTAAAATGATATGTATGTGTCTTTAATTTACATATGAGGGCAAGAGATTATCTAAGGCATTCATGAAAATAATATATTTCCACCTGTAATAAACGTATATTATTTTAAAATATATTTTCGCAAAGTCGCGTTGGGTGCACGCTTCGTGAGCGCACGGTGCGTGGATCCCATGTGACCTCAAAAAAAAGATTTAATTGGTTCATAACATTTCCCACTGTAACTATTGAAGGACCCCACCCATTTTAATCATTCTAGTTGGAGCATTTCTTTGGTGTTTTTTCAAAAAATATCAAACAAAAAGGCATCTGAACAACAGCAGCAGGTGGAAGAAACTTTGGATGAAGAATTCTTGGAGGAGGCACCACGTTAACAGAGGCCAGAATCGATAGTGTGGAAGTTCTTCACTTTTCCAGCTGGGGAAAAAAAGTAAATGCCAGAAAGGTGACCTGCAAAATTTGCGACAGAGTCCTCTCAAGAGGCAGTGAGAAAAAGTATTCACGCGGCACTGCCAACATGTACAAGCACCTCCGGACTATCCATCCTCTCAATCTCGGTCGGGAGGAAATGAGGCAAGCGGCATTAAACCCATCGCCTGCTGTGGCCAGTACATCAGGAGCAGCAACAGAAACACCTGCAATAGACATAAGACCAGAATTTGCTTTTCTGGAACAACACTGCGTCAAGTGTAAAAAAATTATATGATACGGTGAGCAGTCGGTGGATAAAGCTTGTGCTGCCCAACGCAACCATCGGTGTTAATTTTTTTATTTTGTTGTTTTTAGAATGATCTTTAATTCCAAATGTTTTTCTGTTTAATTTGTTCCTTTTTTTGTTCAGTTTTTGAAAAAACACCAAAAAAAGTAAAATTTATAGGGGCAGATCTATGAGGAAGTGCTGCAGAGTAAAACTGCAAGCCCTTCAGCTGCACTGCGCTGCAGCACTTCCGAAACACAGGGATATCACATATTTACATGAATATGTCGCAACTCTCTGCTTCCCTCTGCACTGGCGCACAAACTTCAGCCATGCACTGACGCAGGCACCCTTGCATCATGGTGCAAGGATGTCTGTGTCGTGGGGAGATTGTTTTTGTGCAGGAAGGGACACCTTCTTGCACAAAAACAATCACCAAAGGCATTTTCCTCCTTCAATGTGTGCTGTGGAATGCAGCACACATTGAAAGGGGAAAAAACGAGGAGAAATGAAAACATTGCTCCTCATTGCGGCTCTAGGGTGGCGCAGCATTCACATGTATCTCCAGATTTACAATTTCTCATCAATCTTGAGATGTTTCTTCTTCCATTGGTGTTACATAGGAACATACACAGCAACACTCATGAAACGCCCCTTGAACGCAAAGTGCTGCATTTGAATGAGCCGTATTTTCAAGGAGAGGAAAAGCCACGCACAGTGGCTTTTCCTCTCCTTGTAAATATGGAAGAGTACCCGGCGCCATCACTGCGTCAAAGAAAGTGACGTGCTGGTGGCGCAGGTGGGCTTGTAAATCTGCCCCATAAGTGCTTAGGTATTTGTGGAGTGATACACTAAGGACATAGTGCTGGATGTGTAATTGACAAAGTGCATGATACTGACAGGAGGTGTCCTAGGCTGCATGGGTGCTACTTCAGTATTTAGTGGAGTGTACCAATAGTATGTATGTGCTTAGATGTTTGTAAGGATTGTGCACAGAATATTGTACGTGTACTTATGTTGGTGGCTAGGCCACTCCATAAGTACACCACTAGTAATTGGAATGATGACAGTGCTGCAAACAGAGTGCACAGTTAAGTTAGAAGAACTTAGGTATTGGCAGAGTAATAGGATAAGTAGATAGTGGTAGATAAGTGATTAAAGAAGTGTATGGGACTGACTGGACGATTCCTACACAGCATGAGTACTAACTTGATATTCAGAAGAGTGTATCAATAGTATGTAGCTAGTTAGAGGTCTGCTTGGATAGTGCACAAAATATAGTAGCGTTACTTGTGTTACTAGCTAGCCCATTCCATTAGTTCATGACTAGTAACTAGAATAATTACAGTATTGCAAACCGAGTGTATAATGAATTTATAAGAGTGCATAGGTATTGGTGGAGTGATAGGATAAATAGATATTGCTGGATGACTGATTTGAAAAGTGCATCAATCAGACTGGAAGATCTCTGCATTGCATGGGTATTAAGTGGATATTTACAAGAGCGTATGAGTAGTATGTAGCTGGTTAGAAGTCTGAATGCATAGTGCACAGAATATTGTTGCTGCACTTGTGTTAGTGGCTACGCCATTCCATAAGTATATGACTAGTAACTGGAGTAATTTCAGTGCTGCAAAGAGACTACATGCTGAATTTATAAGTGCTTAGGTATTGGCGGAGTGATAGGATACGTAGATAGTGCTGGATGGGTGATTGGAGAAATGCATGGGTTAGACAGGAGGATTCCTAAACTGCATAGGTACTAACTGGGTATTTAGAAGTGCGCATCCTAGTATGTAGCTGGTTACAGGTCTGCATGCATAGTGCACAGAATATTGTAGCTATACTAGTGTTACTGGCTAGGCCATTCTATAAGTACATGACTAGTAACTAGAATAATTTCAGTGCTGCAAAGAAAGTACACAGTACAATACACGATGGTCCCATTGAACTACATTCAGCCACAGAACACATAGAAAGAACTTATTATCAGCAACATATTGGAACAGATTAGAATGATTGAACAGTGTTATTTAATCACAGATGCAAAAATCACAAAATCATACTCAAAGTGCCCGGAGAAAAGAAGAAGTGCAAGGGCTGGTAGGGGAAATCCATGATTTTGTGAGGATTTCAAGTGATGTGAAGAAAAAGGGGAGTGCACCTAATGAGTCGTAGTTTCAACAATAAACATTCATGGCTAGTTATTACACTTTAATCACAGTTGTTTACATGACTTAGTATAGCCAAGCTACACATGGACAAAACAGTAGAACAATCTCTGTTGTTAGTGCCTGCTCAGATGAAAGTACATCCACGTTTCAACCCCATATATATTGTAGGTACCTTACGTGGGGGTCTTCCTCAGGACAGTGAAAGGGAAAGGGCACCTAGGGTTCAAGTAAAACAATATTTGTAATTACCTAACTGGCAAGGGAACAATAAAAACAATAAAGCATGGGCGAAATCCCAAGATTTACCGTGAAGGGGCCCTACAGGGAGGGCTGTAGTGAAAAGAATTGGGCACGTAAGCTCCAATATGTAAAGAGAGCGGGATACCAGCACCTGCAAGAGTAAGGTGTAGTGTTGACATTTATGTATATCTATATAGGTCCAAGTGATAAGTCAGGGACCGGAGGTCAAGACAAAATCTTTCATCAAAAATAAGCACATACTGAATTTATAAATGCTTAGATATTGGTGGAGTAATAGGATAAGTAAATAGTGCTGGATGGGTGATTGGAAAAATGCATGGGACAGACAGGAGGATTCCTAGACTGCATAGCTACTAACTGGGTATTTAGAAGAGTGTATCAATACTATGTAGCTGGATAGAGGTCTGCATGCATAGTGCACATAATATTGTAGTTGTACTAGTTTTCCTGGCAGGCCATTCCTTAAGTACATGACTAGTAACTAGAATAATTTCAGTGCTGCAAAGAGAGTACATGCTGAATTTATAAGTGCTTAGGTATTGGCGGAGTGATAGGATACGTAGATAGTACTAGATGGGTGATTGGAGAAGTGCATGGTATAGACAGGAGGATTCCTAGACTGCATAGGTACTAACGGGGTATTTAGAAGAGTGTATCATTACTATGTAGCTGGTTAGAGGCGTGCATTCATAGTTCACAGAATATTGTAGCTGTACTTGTGTTAGTGGCTAGGCCATTTCATAAGTACATGACAAGAATCTGGAACAATTACAGTTCTGCAAACAGAGTGCATGCTGAATTTATAAGTGCTTAGGTATTGGCGGAGTAGTAGGATACGTAGATTGTGCTGGATGGGTGATTGGAGGAGTACATGGGATTGACAGGAAGATTCCCAAGGTACATGGGTACTACTTGGGTATTTAGTGCAGTGCACGTTTCTGGTTAGAGGTCTACATACATTCTGCACAGAATGTTGTAGGTATACTTGTGTTAGTAGCTAGGTCTTTCCAGAAGTACATTACTAGTAAGTGGAATGATTACAGTGCTACAAACAGGGTGTCTGGTGAATTTATAAGTGCTTAGGTATTGGCAGAGTGATAGATAGATAGTGCTGGATTGGTGATTAGAGAAGTGCATGGGACTGACAAGAGGATTCCTAGACAGCATGGGTAGTACCTTATTATTTACTAGACTGTACCAATAGTATGTATGTAGTTAGAGGTCTGCATGCATAGTGCATAGAATGTTCTATGTATACTTCTCTTAGTGGCTAGGACATTCCATAAGTACATCTCTAATAAGTGGAATGATTACAGTTCTATAAACACGGTGTCTGGTGAATTTATAAGTGCTTAGGTATTGACGGAGTAATAGGATAAGTAGATAGTGCTGGATGGGTGACTGGACAAGTGCATGGCACAAACAGGAGGATTCCTAGGCTGCATGGGTAGTACTTTACTAAGTAGCTGGTTAGAGGTTTATATATAGTGCAGAGCAGAATGTAGTAGTGCATTGATAGTGTTTGGATTACTTAATCTTACCTTGACAGTAGTAGATATAAAAAAATGCTAAACATTTTTTTCAGTTGTTTTTTATAATTTAAATTTCTAAAAATGTTGTAGTTTAGAATCTGTGAAAGAGAAGAAAAAATACAGTTATAATATATAATATTATATTTTTTACAACACAATTTTAGTATTTTATAAATTATTTTGTTTGCCTTTTTTGCTGTTCTCAGAATATATTGAATTTCACTATAGATAGTGATTTCAATGTTACTCATCACATAACAGCGAGCAAAAAAGAAAAACAATCAATAAGATTGTTTCAAAAAACCCAAATCTATGTCAAAAATATTTTCAATATAGTCAACTATCCTTGCACATTCCATAAAAATTGTGTTACTACAATATGAAAGAACCGAAACAATAAATCAACCAACAATTTTTTATAATTTCCATATACTCTAAATAATGTTCTTTAAAATATATGCAGTCAGAATATCCAAGAAAAAGTACTTAATTGATATAAATATCTTTCCTCTAGGCCAAATAATTTTCCTGAAATCCTTTATACTAAAATTATCCAATAGTACTCGTATTAATACATTTAAAAATATTCCCAAAAGGCCGAATTGTGTTCTTAGAACTTTGGCTTTACAAATATTAGGTAGGAATTTGGTAATTCATAAGGCAAACGATGTCTAAAAACCAAATGAGCATCATTGCAATATGTCCATCCTTTATTGCATTTTAAATGGACAGTGTAATGTCCAGATGTTGTAGAAGGACTATTGTGGAAAATAATTGCTACTGCTTCAAAAGTTTTTCCTGATATTGATAGTTGACTTGCTACAAAATGATTAATTAAAGTTTCCAATTTTCTTCCATCAGCTGTACAACGTTGTATCATTAAAATGATATATTTTCAAAATCTTTTCAAAATAATGTTGATAACATTTCTGATTCGCATTGGCTACACTCCATGTTTTCAGTGTCTATGTTAGTGGTAAAACTAAATGTACAATTTTCACATTCATATTTCCATTGATAACTAACTCCAAAAAGATTTTCAATTTCTATTCCTTCATTTTCCAATACGGCAAGCATATACATTAGAAATGTATGAGCATCTTGTTGGACATTCTGTGTAAATTGTGTAGAACCAGAACATGTATCCAGAAGATTCTGAATATCAGAAACACTTTGCATTTTGCTTTTATCAGTTCTCAATTTTTCATAAACACAATGCAACAAGGAACAAAATCTTTTTTCTCGATTATCCATAATTTGATGTTGCAGACTTTGTAGAAAAAAAACATTTACCACTACATTAGCATAGCAGTTGGTACCTGAACTATTTTCTTACTGATACCCGACAATCTCTTCAATAGTGTCTTTTTTCTTTTTGCTTGCAATCTCAACATTATCTTGATTTTTTCCTTCTCTTTATATTCTCATATCTTCTTTTTCGACCTACTACACGCTTTTCATAAACAGGATATTTACCTAAATTGGGAGCATACAATCTTCTTAACCGATTATACTCTCTTACACAATTTGCATCTGCACTAATCTTTACCTCATCAAAATCAATCAAATGCAATCTGGATAAAGTTCTGACTCTGGACAAAGCAACATATGCCATACCCTCTTTAAATACGGTACTTCCAATGTTTACTAAAGCATTGTCTACACTTTAACCTTGAGATTTATTAATAGTCACCGCATATGCCAGAGGAAGAGGAAACTGTTTCCTGCGAACATACAAATCTTTAACAAGCAAAAAACGAACCAAACAACTACCAATTTGTTTTACCTCTTTAATTTGATCAAATTTGATTTTCAAAAATTCAATTCCATCTCTATTTTGATAACTAACAAAATCAACAATTTTACCCATTGCTCCATTTACTAAACCTTTTTCCATATCCAAATTACACCGTAAAATTACTCAACAGTTTACACATAGATATAAATTATTTTCTAAACCAGCAGTTTTAGATATAGATATTGCTAATGAAACCAATTTTGTTTGTAATTTTTCAGTCAAAATAATAATGATTCCTTCATCCTCCATTTTATCAATGGCTTCCATTTTTACTATTTGTTCATTTTCCAACTTTAAAAGTTCTACATTGAATGTAGAACACTCGCACAGTTTTGGCATTAAGCAGATTATAGATTTATTTTCTGCAATTTTTTTGTAGATTTTTTCAGGAACTATATTTTCATTTGGAAACAAGTTTCAAAGTAGTCGCCTTTGCAAAGCTTGTTTGCCATGTTCTGTCAGTACTCCAATTCTTATATCTTGAAGATTAGTTCCATAATCAACATCATTTGCCTGTTGCACATTTTTAATGTGTTCTTTGTATTTAAAATATGACCAAATGTTAACCTTTCCAACACTTTCCAAAGACTTTTTGGTGTCTTCAAGAACAAGTGTTTTAAATACTGGCTGTACTTTTACAGGAGTGAGTTACAGTAGATCTCCAAAAACTATCACATGTTTTCCTCCAGACTTTGATGCATTCTTAAATGCACAAAGGCAAGCATTAAGTTTGAGACCATGCTAACCTCATCAAAAATCAGAAGTTTCATTTATTTTAGCACTCTTGAAATGTCATAACAAGCCTCTCCAGATAGCTTGTGATATTCCAATATATTTTCATGCTCTACAGGTAGCATTAGCAAACAATGTAATGTAATTAATGTTGTGTGCTGCCAATCCAGTTGGAGCAGTTACAACACAAGACAAATGTGAGTCACTTGTTTTCTGTAGATAACTGGTCAAAACTTTAATTAAGAAACTTTTTCCTGTACCAGCTTGACCACTGACATACATTCGAATAGATTTAAATGATGTGTATGTGCATTTTATCTTTTCATGAAGAAAACCATGGTCGATCTGTTGTCTTACTTGCTGATATATTTCTTTTTGTTCAACATTTAGTTTTTCCTCCAAGTTTCCTAAGTCCATAATATCTTCTTGCGCTTGATGCGGTGCTGTTTCCACTTCATTCATGGCGATTGCCACTTCATTTCCAAGAATTGGTTGTCCTAGTGGATCTTGACTCAGTGGAGCAGAACTTGAATATCTTGAGAACTGTCTCTAGCAATCTCAGCTGCAATAGTAGCTTCTTGATCAATTTCTTCATTCAATATTTTTAGATAATTTGCACAATCTGTGCATTCAATGCTATCTTTACATGCATTGAAAGAATCTTCATAGCACTGAAAATATCCAAGTAATTCCAATTCTGTACGGCAAGACTTGAGGAGTTGCAAAAGTGCTAAATAGTAAAATTCTCTTCTATCAGGATTATCATAAGTCAGTTTTCTGTGATGAATCAGACTTCCTTTGCTTTGTTTCACCAAACATCCTTCTGTACCAATCACTGCATATTTTCCTTCATTTAAGTTTTCTGTAGTATTTCTCTGAAAACTGTAATATCGTAGCACTTCATGGAGACATATGTTTTCAAGATGACGACTTCTAATTGGATAGTATGTATCCAACATGTTTGTTTTGACAACATCTGTACTTTTTGGTTCATTTACTGCTAAATATTCGATTTCTTGTACAGATTTAAGTAATCGATTTCGCGTTGCAGAAAGACCTAGACTCACTCAAATGATTCTTCTAGACTTTGAGCATAAACTTGCAGATGATAACCGATCTGAGCATTTGTATGCTCCAATCTCTCGATGGGATAACATCTTCAAACTAAAACTGTACAATTTCTTACTGAGACTCTTCTCATGAGAAATTTCTTTCAACTCCATCTTTTCCGATTTTGTTATGTAAGATGTCACATACCAGGCATCAGCAATGGAATTGTTCGCCTACTATACCCTTCTGATTTCTAAATCACCGGGGGGGACTCCAGAAACTTTTGAACAGGTTTGGCGACTTCTGTAATTCTCGGGGGTTGATAATTAATACGACAAAAACAAAACTCATGACTATCAACCCATCTGAACGTTTTATAAATGGCATTACCCTGAATTATTCCCCTTTGAACACTGTTGAGTCCTTTGACTACTTGGGAATCCGTGTCTCTACGAATATGAGATGGGGCTCCCATTTAGCCAAAATGCTCCTAAGCCACAAGTGGGTCTCCGGGGCTATCATTAGAGAGTAACATCTTTCTAGGAGTAGGCCAGTAGCCCCTGCGCTTGCAGTCTATGACGGCAAAGCACTCCCTTCGGCCCTATATGGGTCTGAACTTTTGGGCTTCGAGATCGTCAGTGAGCTTGCCAAATATGAAAACAAATTCAATAGAGATCTTATTTCCCTCCCTGTCTCGACCCCATTAAAACCTTTATTTTATGATATGGGAAGGCGTTCCATTCAGGACATTGTACGATTGCGTCCCCTCCTTTTCTGGGCACGTATAAAAAGGACTGTTGAATTGTTCAACTATGCGGCAGCCCTGGATGAACTGATATTAGCTGACACGGGGAGCAGGATTAAATCGATAACTGATCTCCGACAGCTTTTAACATATATAGGCTTTAGGGAGGCCTGGGTTAGCCAGGTCCCCCTGACAAAGCAGGATCTGAAGCAAGCCTACTGGGATTGGGTCAGACACATGAGATTCTGAACCCCAAAATAGGGAAACTCACTGAGGGGTTCTTCGAACACAAATCTATTTGTAGACTGGAACCCTACCTGGACTTCATACAGGTCCCCAGGGATAGGGCACTGTTTGTGAAGCTGAGATTAGGGACTCTCCCCATCAACAGTGTGACTGCTTCTTGGAAAGGGCCAAATTCGATACCTATGCCATGTCCAGGTTGCGATTACCACAATGAGTCAACTGTGCACCTTCTATTCACCTGCCCAGCCTACAGGTTGGCCAGAGCAAAGTGGCTCAAACCGGTCTGCCAATTGATTGGCCCAATGAACCATCATGCAGGACTCCGCATCTTGTGTATTGATACATCTTAATTGACATTGATTTGCGGGGTTGCCAAGTTTTTAGGCTGTGCATGGCTGATAAGAAATAAGATTTTGGCAAAAAAGACAGTATGCCCCACCAGCTCGGTCACGCTATGAGAATGGAGTCTGGGTCCCGAGTGCCACATGTTTAATTCAGCTGCTGCTATGTTCTTCGCTATAGTGCTCTACCTTATAAAATGCTCTATGTTTTAACTCTCTGCACTTTATAACAAATGGATTTTAGTATGCAAATTAGAAGTGTAAAGTATAGTATGATGCATGTTCTATTGTAAATTGTTGTACATTCCTTTTAACTTTTTAAATATTTTTAACAATTTTATGATATTTTATGTATTGAGTACAGCTAATACTCGCAATTCATACTCTCAATGGAATTATCCGCAACATATTGGATATCCATATTAGCATTCCACATTGAGAGAATACCTGGATTATGATCATTCATATACTTTGATTCTTCACTTCTTCTCAAACTGTATATATTTTTAGGAGATTTTCTAGTGATGGTATGTCTCTCAGCTGACATGAAACTGTTTACTCTTCCTTTGGATATTACTGGATGTGGAAATCCAAAACGACATTTGGTATAAATCTTTTCCTTGGACTTGTACTTTCGTCGACAGTGTTTGCCACATCAACGACTTTTTAATCGTAACACTTGTTGCCTTAAGGTATTTTCTTCTGTTCTTTTTAGTATAGCACATGTGACATAGCTGATCACATTCTCCGACCTGAAAACAGCCCACCAACTAGAGGAATTAGACCTATATAGATTCCTAAAGATAAAATCAGCCTTAACAAAATCAAAGCTAGAAGGTACCCAACCATTGATTCTCCAAAGTGTAGCAAACATGAACAAAAAAGGCCACCAAGTCTCGCAACTATACAAACTACTTTGCCCAAAAATACCAAACTCAAAACTAAAACAAAGGAATACTGGGATAAACATGTACAGCCCCCACTAAACGAGCACAAGTGGAATATCCTGTGGTCCTCCGCCACCCGAAATAAGATCACCAAACATTCTGGACCCCAGACCTCTTACACACAATAGGTCTCAGAGATAGCCCACTCTGCTGGAACTGCAACTCAGGGAAAGGGGACTTAGACCACCTCATCTTCTGTCAGCCAACACTCAAGACGTTCTGGGAAAGGGTGTTTGACTTCATAGACAATGTTTTTAAATGCAAACTTATAAGAGACTTTGGCTTGCTCACCACAGAGTTTATCCGAACTGACCTCTCCCCCAATGTAGAGTAGGAACTAATGGACCTACTCCTGACAGCTGGGGTCAAACTGATACTAACCAACTGGAAAGACACCTCCAAAACTACCTACAAAGGCTGGCTCAACTGGGTCACCCACCTCAGGGGAGCAGACCAACTTGTGCTGCAATACTCACCCTGGAAAGCATCATCCAGGGGCCTCTGGGAAGTCCTGGACAAAGCCCTGGTCCCGCACGAGCCTCCATAAGAAACTAACCCGCCTTTTGTTTCCTGCACCAAATCAGATCGGTATATTTAGCTGTCTGCCGGTACTATCCTCCTTCTCCGCTTATTCCTAACTTTCCTATACTTTCCAAACCTAGACCTATCTCCCTATAAAAAAAATATATATAGCCAGCAAATGGAGATCCGCGCAAAAAAAAGTAATGTACTATTGTGACTATGCCAAGACAGATACCCATTCAACAATTGTATGTTGTATGTATTTTAATAAATAAAAAAATGTAAGAAAAAAAAGATAAAACAGCGTCATCCAAATCATCCAAATGTAGGTGCATCCTTGTTCCATAAAAGCATTTGTATATGAGGAGCACCTCTAGCTTGATATTCCTTTATCTAAAAGAAATCAACAACTTCTTCAAGAGGAGGATTCTTTTTATTGCAGATAAAAGACATCATAGCTTCAAACCTATTATTGAAATATCTGCATACATTTACAGGATCCAAAGAGCACAATTCTCCAGGTGTCGTGCATTCAATATTTTTTATATTTGAATTTGCTTCTCGAAGAAATTCAAGTAAATCATCCCAAGTGTATTCAGCACAGCTTAAGGTAACAAACCATGTGCGAGTTCCTAAGTTCCTTAGCATGCATTTTTATTCTCCATAACGACGATACCAATACTCATTAGTACCACGCTGACATGCCATCAAATTAATCAGTTGAGATTCTAAATGATTGTCTCTCTGATGTACTTTATCCATACATTCCTTTGCAGAAACATTTTGAAGATGTACTCCTGTTTTTAATATGTGGTTGACTGCATATGAAAGTCCAGACAAGTCACTCTCAAACAAAAGATGAAATATTTATGGGATACATTGTCAAAATCTTGGATCTTCTGCATACAATCTTTTTGTCTGATATTCTGATGCAGGAATCTGCAATGATCATTCATTATATCGACCACCTTTTCCAGTGGGGAACAGCTGCGGAAAACAACAAGCTTCCAAACTTTTTTCCCATACACTCATGGGAGTCCCCTTCGATTTCTTCATTTGGAATAATTCAATAGTATTCCGCATTACTTCTTTTGAATGAAGTGGATGTACACTATAATGTTCATAAATTTATTCACTTTTGGACATGTCCACTTTTTCAATTTGACCACTTGACGTTTCACTATCATCTCCTAAAAGTATTTCTTCTTCTTCCACATACATATTTTTGTAGTATTCATTATTTTTTTATCAGATATAATGTTGCCTTTTGCACTTTCCTGACATCCACTAATTCCTGCCAGATTTTCTTACTCCTAGTAGGAACACCATTAACTAGAATACCTAGTGGTTCACTTTCTACATTCTCTGCACCAATAGTTTCAATATTTTTCTTTAAATCTAGAGGTAAATATACAACTCTTCCTTTTAATCCTCTCTGTAAATCTGTAGGAGGCATTGTACCTGTTTAGGCTCCATACAAACAATAGCCTGAAATGGGTGCACACATTGAATCAGAATAGACTCATATCTGTTTAAAGCTATTAATTCTTCAGGAATAGTTACTAACTCAAGATTATTATGAACAGATCTAAAAGGCATTTTATTATCATCTAATTTGTTATAACAATATTTACCAATACGCTGATCAGTACCCAAATCTAAGCAATCCTCTATCAACAAATAAGTTGCAAATTCTTTTCACTTATCATTATTTTTTATTTCACTTTTCAAATATAAATCAACATTTCTAGTCTGATTTCTATAGTGAGTTCGCGACAACTAATACAAGAATAATTTGGCCTTTCACATGAAATCACCTTAAATATTGTAATTTGTTCTTCAAACTTTTCTGGAGTAATATTTTCCAAATTCTCTTCAACATCTACTTCTATTAATGTCTCACTTTCTCTACTCTCTTTTTCAGGACCAAAGTAACAAAACTCTATTTCATCACAAACCCTTTTTACATCTGAGACTGAGCCACACAAAAGAGCACTGTTTAACTCATTTAAAATTATTGCTGGACTTTTTGCGTAATACAATCCTCAGACTAACTTCCGCATTTGAGAATGATGTACTGCTAACATTCTAAAATGATGAAAAACACTTTGACATATTTTCCCAGAAAGACAAGCCAGAGAATGACCTTGCAAACCAGTATTTTTTCTTACTCTGCAAGGATCTAGTCCTTGCAACATCTTAATCTTTTGTTTAATGCTTTTTTCTCATAAAAAAATTGCGTAAAATATCAATAGATTTCTGTTGTATACTACAAATACTACTACAATCCCAAGAATACACTGGGGCTTTAGGACATCTCCCTAGAACTTCATCAGCTATCATTTCTTCTACATTTCTGGGAACCATTTTCTCTTTCTCAATTGGACAAGCATTTCTAACCTCGTAAGTTCGACCACTGGTATCAACTGCAAGCAATAATGTATTGGTTTGAAAATAACTCTCTTCATTAAAAAAAGGCTCTGAACTTGAACTGTGTTTCCATTCACCCAAAAAAAATCACAAAAGTTTGTTCTGTTAATTACTCTTTTCTTCTTACTTTTGGCCTTCATAAAATGTATTGGCTTATCTAGCCATCGAATTCTGTTTCAAACTAAAATGAACAATTTCCTTTTTAATTCAAAAGCCTTCTCAACAATAGTTACAATTTCTTTCTTCTTTTTATAAAATGCTGGTCTTCTTTTGTATTTCTTCACATCTTTCAACAAAATAAAGACAACTCTATTGTTAAACATCTTCTTTCTAGTTTCTTCATACTGACTTTTTATCCTTTTACCATACATTGTGTCTTTTGAATGTGATTTCTCATTGTTTCTTTTCTTCTTCTTTTTTTTTTGTTGTTGAGGCATTCTTTGTACTTTCCACAATATGCAGACTGTTTCTAGGCTTTGAATTTTTTAAAATAAATTCTTTGTTCTCTTATCGCAAGACCCTTTCTTTTTCCCCACATGTTGTTGTTTTTCTAATTCTTGCTGTTGAGTTTTCTTCAAATTAGAGTACTTTTTCTGTTGTTTCCTCTTTTCTGTTTTTCTAGCCATGATAAGTTTATTTTAATGATGATGAACAATATCTGTAAAAAGTAAATATATATGATATTATTTTAATAAATCTATAAAATATACTATTTTATTACTAAACAAATACATTCTACATAAAAACCATCTAAATACTTCCTTTTGAAATCACAATTAATTTACTGAAGTACACAAGTACTAATTGAATAATTCTTGGAATGAATAAGTGTTATACAAATGCATAGACAGTGAATGAGTACCTAGAGTGCCAGTAGTTCACAGCAAGTTGTACCACTGCTTGTCTCAATGCATGAATCATTCTGCAAGTGCATAGACAGTGACTGGGTTCCTAGAGTGCTAGTAGTTGGCAGCAGGATAAGTTTATAAGCGCTTATGTTTCAGCAGAGTGATTAGATAAGGACATGCTTCTGTCAGGATGATTGTAGGAGTGGACACAAACTCACAGTATGATTCCAAACATGCAAGACTATTACCTTGACTTTTGCAGGACTGACTCAGAAGTCCGCAAGAGGTTATTGGACAGCACAAATTGTGCTCATTTGACTGTACCACTGTTTGGCTGAATGCCTGAGTCATTCTGCAAGTGCATAGATAGTAACTGGGTTCCTAGAGTGCTAGTAGTTGACAGCAGGATAAGTTTATAAGTGCTTATGTTTCAGCAGAGTGCTTGGATAAGGACATCCTTCTGTCAGGATGTTTGTTGGAGTGGACACAGACTCACAGTGTAATTCCAGACAAGCTTTCCTGTTTTCAGTTTCTATTTTTGGTAAATTCTGGTGGGGATTTTTCAATACCTTAAAAACAGTTGTTATCAGTGGTTACACATTTTTGCGCTACTAAAAACGACAGAAACAGTGTTTTTCCGGTGTTTATGGAACGTTTTGCTTTTATTATTGTGTGCTTTCTGCACTTATAGAACATGATATATAGACAAGGTATGTATGGTGTATATGAGGTCCAAAATGAGTTTTGCAAATTAAACTTATTGTAATACACCATACAATACTTCTTCAGTGAGTCTTTTGTCATGTGCGCTCGCCCTTTCCTTCCGATGTAAATTTCTGTGAAAAGACCCTCTCTACATTGGCACTTGAGATGGGCAACTCCAAAACAGCCAGTACACAATTTGTTAACTCTGTCCACTGACATAGTTTTCCCTGCCAATACTGGTTGCTGTGCCAAAGTCACTAAAGGTGTCGCCCAGCCTTCTCTCAAGGAGAGGTTTCACATCTACACCAATTATGCTGAACACTTGGCAGACAAGGCTTTTTTCAAGCACTAGTTTTTTTATTATGTCCACTACAGAAGTTATGTTTTCCTGTAAGAATCTAATAATGCAGTAGACTGCACTTTTCTCACATCACTATCTTTATTTGACCAAACATCCTCACATTTCTTGCCTTTGGCACCATCACTCAGCAAACATTCTGTAAATGGTTGCCACATGGATAATATAGCCTTCATAGCCCCTTGGAGTGAGAACCATCAGCTAAGAGACACAGTTGAGATGGCTCTTTCTTTGATGCCACACAAAGCACAACATTATAAATATTTGCGTTTTAGTTCCTGTGCATAATAAAACAGTGCACCAGAATGGACTAAAAAGTCAATAGCATCCCTCATTAACTCTGAAGATTGCAAAGATGCTTTTAGCATACCATCTAACAAGTGGCAAGGATCTCCTACAGGGAATCACTTCAGCTCAGGTATGCATTTTAACAGGTCATCACACAACTTTTTCATATATGTAGCTGAATCACTGCAAATACAAATAATATCACTCCAATCTTTGTTGAACTTGGAAAGAACATTTTTTGCAGTGCATTCCAAGTGACACTGCGTTCCATGTTTTCCAAAAGTCTGTTGTCACGTTTTCATCAATATCCTTGATGCTTGGTGATTTATACATATACTTGTCACTATACCTTGCATCAAATGTTTAAATCCTGAGGTGTTGGCAATTCACCTACTGTCAATACTGACCCACTAGAAACTGTGGGCTGATGTATTAAGGGTGTTTACCCATTCTCGGTGGGTAAATGTGATTACACATATCAGGAAAGCTACTTCTGAAACAAGCCATTTTACCTAACAGTGAAAGAATCAAACGCATCCAAAATATAAAATATGATTTTGATATTTCCTGATTCTCTACAGTTTATAAAATAATTAAACGAGACCTAAAACATGCTTCTAAACCCTGCATCT
This sequence comes from Lissotriton helveticus, assembly GCF_964261635.1. Classification (NCBI taxonomy): domain Eukaryota; kingdom Metazoa; phylum Chordata; class Amphibia; order Caudata; family Salamandridae; genus Lissotriton; species Lissotriton helveticus. The sequence goes on from NC_136067.1 coordinate 1,474,130,577, forward strand.
TTAGACCAAAGACCACAAAACTGAAAAAATCAAAAGGAAGAAGAAACAATATTTTAGGGTATCCCTAAACAACAAAACTCAAGCAGAATAATGTTAGCTCAGGCTTTGTTACTGCTAGCTTGTATAACGTTACATTGTATTGGCCCTATCAGGAAGTAAATAAATGACTCTTTCACTCTCTTCTTCCTTTCTTTGAATGGCATTTAGTTTGTGGTTGTGCAGGTGTTTTTTCAGTGTTTACATGTTTTCACTTGTGAGGGCTATTTCTCTTTCAGTGGGGTTTTATCAGTTATTATAGGTTTAAACCTAAAACCCCACAGCCTAACTATTACCTTGACTTTTGCAGGACTGACTCAGTAGTCTGTAAGGGGTTAAAAGACTGCATACATTGTGCACATTTGACTGTACCAAACACAGTGCATAGAGAATTAATAAGTACTTAGGTATTAATACACTGAATGTATTAGTGTATGGTGCGCAATGGGTGATTGGAGGAGTTTCTCAGTACTGCTCAGCAAGCAAACTCTTTATAGAATAAAACTACTGCATTAATCTCTACTGCTACATTGCCTTTCTACAACTACTTTTAATATTACACCTAGCCAAATACAAAGCAGAAACCTTTCACATTTCTCTACTATAACTCTCACCATATCAATGAAAAACATAGATGAGTATCTCTAACAGAACTCTGTCTACACCACATAAATTCACAATATAAGCTTCAAAATGAAACCATACATCAAAAATCTATTCTCATCACTAATACCTTAACTCGACATGTACATTTCCAATTTGAAATCAACACCTAAAATTATGCACTATAATACTAATGTACATATCCAAACATTAAAACAATCAGTCATAATCAGCAATCCCTATTCCAAAACACACATAATACTATGCAAAGTGTATATTAAACAACATTTAAACACATTACAAAAAACTGCAAAAAATATTTCTTCAATTGAAAATATATTGCTAACTTCAAATTTTATAAATTATATTTTATGTTTAAAAACAAAACAATGGCACCACATAGTATACCTCACAAATGAATAACTCACCTTTCCAATTGATTTGTAGATTATGAAGTATCTTTCAGCCTGATTCATGTAGGTAAATTGCACTCGCAAAGGGCCAGATTCTGAGAATCTGGCCCTTTGCGAGTGCGATTTTTGCATTTGGTATTCATGATACCAAATGCAAAAATCGCTATGTAAGAATTCGCATATTTGCGTGGAATGGCATTTAAGGAATCTCTAATAGAGATTCCTCAAATGCTATTCATGACACAAAACAAAATAGCGATTTTGGACTTTTGGGGCCGCTATTTACCGACAGGTCAGACCTGTCGGTAAATAGCAAAAACTCAGAAAAATGCTTTTAAAAGCATTTTTCAAAGTTGCATGTAGCACACACACATGTCCTTTGGACATGTGTGTGCGCAACACCTGTCCAAAAGTGCATTTTAGGGGTGCTACAGGGCGTCCTTTGGACACCCCTGGCAACCTTAAAATCGCTATCTTAGTTGCGAGTAGCAAATTGCTACTCGCAAATCCCCATAGGAATGAATGGGGAGTATTTGCGAGTAGCAAATTGCTACTCGCAAATAAAGAACATGTAGGAATCGCTATTTAAGTAGCAATTCCTACATGAATGCCGTTTTGCGTGTCCTCAATAGCGAATCGCTATGATTCGCTATTAGGGACACGCAAAACGGCATGTACATGAATCAGGCTGTAAATCACACACCAGATTTTCTTATGCACACAATGAATATAGTGTACTGCTCTCAGCAAAACCAAAAAATGGCTAAGTTTCCCTCTTATTCTGCACACATATACATGTAAATATCGAATCTCATTGCTTTCCAGATTAATTCAAATTATACCAGTGACTTGAGAAATCTCACTGCAATTACATTTTACTTTGATATTTATAACAAATGCACATTTTAATGCCACACATAACTTCCAACCCTACCCCCATTCTGCTTAATGCCTGTTTCAATAGTAACAGTTCATGGAACACTCAATTGAATACACTGGTCACAAATTCAGCACACAATGTTGCGAAATTCAAACAGCAAGGGTGCTTGACTTTCCAAAATATCAGCTTATCCTATCTAAAGTACCATTCAAACAGTTTTTACTAAGCAATAAGAAACATGCTTTTTAAACACAGAAACATGCATCCTATTTTTCACTCTATAATGTTCTCAAACAGCCAATCATTTCTCTTCTTTTTTTAAAACTGCATCTTGTCGACCAATTTAGAGACCTCTTATTTTACCAACTGCCTACTTTACCCACAAACATCTCTTCAGTGCATTCAGACTTCCCTTCAAGATGCTAGGAGTGTGGATTGTAGGACACAGCTATATTTTCTGGTGCAAAAGGTGTGCTGAAAGCAGGGGTATTGACAAAGACCTAATGTAGACATTAAATGGATTGGACAGAGAGGATTAAAGTGGCACCAATTGATGCCATTGGTTAATTCCTTTTTGCATCTCCAACACCGTGACCTCATAATTGTGTACTGTGGTGGCAATGACCTAGGCACTTTGACTGGGGTAGGTCTGGAAATGCTAATAAATTGATGTTACTTTTCCCCCAAACTGCCTTTGTCTACTCTAACATATGCCAAAGACTGAAATGGAACTGGTCTAATCAATTTTGTCCACAGATTGAGAAAGCTAGGAAACGTGAATAAAGCTGTTTCAGCTTATCTCAGAGATTATAGTATGGGGTCCATATACAACAACAATCTGCGTTTTAATATGGATGGCATCTACAGGAGAGATGGTGTACATTTCACAGATGAGGAACACAGAGTCTTTCTCAACAACTTTAGACTCTGCATAGGCACTTACATGTAGGTACCAAAATCTCCTAATTAACACAAGGCTCTTTTCAGAGCCACCCAAGATCCAAACATATAACCTAGATTTATAATTAAAAAGTCTTAAATTTTTTTTGCAGGGAGTCACGCACCCAGTGGGTTCTCACCAAGGAGCAGTGCACCTAGTGCATTCACACAAGGGGGCCGTGCTGAGAGCCGCGCACCCAGCACGTTCACTCCAAATTTTTGTAAAAAAATGCCAGCTCCCTCCGCTAATTTCTATTCGCCCCTGGGACCCTATTCCCCTCGGCCTACACACTTCTATGGGGACTGTGGGGGAGCTTAGACCGTCACTTACAACCACTAGTTCAGAAAATGTCGACTTACCTTCATGACACAACTGATTTCCTCACCAAACTCAATGAAACTGAACTAGATGAGACTATGGAAGTAACATTATGTACCATCGACGTATGTTCACTTTACACGTCTATCCCTCATAACAGAGGCATCGAAGCTATAGAGTCGTTCTTAATCAGCCATGACATTAAGCAAGATCTAAAAGTATTCCTGCTGGAATTATTACATTTCATGCTGTACCACAGCTACTTTTCCTGGAACGAGCAACACTTTCAACAGCTGGCCGGAACTTCCATGGGGAATTGTGCAGCCCCCAGCTACGCAAATCTCTTCATGCACCGGTTGGAACTTGAGAACATTCTTGAAAATCCTAGATGGTAGAACAAAATCCATAAATTTTGGAGATTCATAGATGATATCTTTCTCATATGGAAAGGCCCTTCGACTGAGATTGAAGAATTCATCAAAGATATTAACAACATTGATGATCACATTCAGTTTACCCATTCAATTAGCACTGGATCCATCCCTTACCTGGATGTGTTAGTTTCTTTGCAAAACAATCGTTTCCAGACAGACGTGTATATGAAAAAAACACAGACAGAAACAACATGTTAATTTTTGACAGTTGTCATCCCATGTCATTGAAACGACATTTACCGTACTCTCAGCTGTTAAGAATGAAAAGAATATCATCAAGTGATCAAACTTACGAAAAAAATGCAAATCGAATAATGACGAAATTTCGTGAACGGAAATATCCAGACAACATTCTGGAAGAAGCCAGAGCAAGAACACAAGCCATCCCCAGGGAAGAATTACTTAAAACACACACAAAGGATATGAACCTAAATAGACCAGTGTTTGTATCTAAATTTTCAAACTTAAGTCCCCAAATAAAGAGAATTGTTCTAAAGAATTGGGAAATGGTAGAGAAAGAACCAGATTTCAAAGGACTCTTCAGTAAACCATTGTTCGCTTATCAAAGATCAAAAAACATAAAGGATATGATTGAAAAGGATGTAGGTAACAAAAAAGAAAAATACACAGGAACGATCCCATGCGCGAACTGTGGACACTGTAACAATATCATTCGTGGCAACAGCATTAACCATCCAACCACTGGAAAACTCATCAATCTTTTCACCAATGCCACATGCGACTCCAAAAACGTGGTTTACTTACTAAAATGCCCCTGTGGACTCCCCTATGTGGGAAAGACAGAGAGGAAAATAAAAATTCGAATGACTGAGCATAAGAGTACTATAAGAAACCGATCCACTAAGGCCCCTGTAGCCGCACATTACATTTCCAACAATCATAACATTAGTCAGATTCGCTTTATGGTTTTGGAGTGTGTTCCTGTGAAGCAAGGCTGCGATAACAGAAAAAGATTGCTCCAACGGGAGATATTTTGGATTAAAAAATTAAATTCCTGCAACCCTACGGGGCTAAATGAATGGCTTGAATACAGTTGCTTTTTATAAATTACAATTCACTGCAACAGGCTATTTAACCAACTGTATCATTTCAGACATTGATATTATCTTTTCATGAACATGTTTATACACCGATTACCATTACCCTGTCAGTTTAATAGGATGATGTATTTCACGTTTCATTTAGAACATCATTATTATTTTTGAATTCTTTTCTATGAGTTACTCTTCAAGTGATGTATACTGTGTCTTTCTTCTGTTTAGCCAGTTACACTTTACCCGATATAGACTGCACCAATATGGCAGCGATTTTAACCATATATATATTGTAACAACAGCGAAACTAAACGTGGTTATTCTTTAATAGTATTGTTATTCTTACATCACATTTAATCTTGCACAGTAGACGCTGTCATATTCCTACCACACCAATTAATTTAACTTTCAAAATAGTAAGATTTTGTTACATACTTCCGGGTCACGAGGGAACCCTTTCTAACTTAGCTGAAGCGCATGCGCACGCATACACTAACCCGATTTCGGACTCGATTAGCGAAGACTAACTACGCGTCCTACCGAATTACCTAACCGGTGAGTGCATCATAGCGTGTATCCTATTAAACGCACATTACTTAGTGGATTCTCCCTTGTATTTGTGATACGAGCGAAATACTGTTATCACCATGGTGACCACACACACGGAACCTGGAATGAATAATACGGCATCAGTTCACTGCTCGTTTTTCAATATGATTCACTCGGGGTTACTTTCTTAACATTCACAGCACGTGTTTATGTACCCTCGCATTAACCGTAGGAAAACTCCCCTTTTTTAACCTCACTCGGGCTGCACATTCTAATTTCTTTTTCCCCCCCCGCGCTTTTTCATGTTAAAGCATGCTAATAGATCGATCAACATCACACCCTATGTATAACGCTTTTCACTTTGTACAGACTGTGACCTGCTTCCATATCATTGATTATACCTTATTTGATTTTACCCTTTAGAAATGTATTTCCCCAGACGAAGTGCAGACAGCACGAAATGCATTGGGTATTTGGATGACTTAATGGATGATATGAATTTCATTGGAATGTTGTTGAACTCTTATATGGCTGTGATGTAACAGCTCACTTTGAGAACATTATTGAACAGATGAATAAATACGAACAATAAATTGTCTTCCTTTGGTATACTTCAAGAATACTTCATCTTTGAACTAAAGTTGAAACATTGGAGGGATTTATCTCCCTAAAGGAGTGCGATTGGTTACTCTGTCAAACTTGACAGCACTTAAATTAACTGTGGGGGAGCCCCAATGTCCCCACGGTCCCGCCGGCTTCCCCCGTCCTCCAGGAACCGGCACTGCTTTTCCACATGGGGAGCTGCTAACATGCAGCTCCCCGTGTGGAAAACCAATTTTGCTTTGGATTTTAGAAGAGAGAGCAGGTTTCCCTGCTACCTCTTCCAAAATCCAAACCAGAATTTGCTACGGTAGGGCTCACGCCCTACCATAAAAAACAGCAGTGTCCTGGGGTGGGCATCCAGGGACACTGCAGGAGCCGGCTCTAGGGGGTGGTTGTCCCCAGGGCCATCAAAGGCTCCAGGAGGGGGGCCCCACGGCCCCCCTCACAACATTTTGCAATAGCCCCAAGAGGTGGTGGTCCTCAGCGCGGGGGTCCACTTCAGACCCCCTAATTTGAATTTTAGTGCCCCGGGGAGGTGGCAGTCCCCGGGGCGTGTGGGGGGCTTGAGCCCCCCCACACAGGTAACATTTTTTAAAATAATAGCCCCGGGGAGTTGGCGGTCCCCAGGGCTTGGGGGGCCACCAATGCTCCCCAAACACAAAAAAATACAAAGCCCCGGGGGGTGGTGGTCCCCTGGGCTGGCGGGGGGCCATGAGCCCTCCTCAAATATTTATAGAAAGCGGTCCCCGGGGCTGTGGTGGCCTCCCTGGGCCCCCGCTATTACATTATAAAGTACCCCAGGGACCTGACCCAGCCGGGGGTTAAAATGAATGAAGCGAGGAAGCCCTCGCTTAGTTTTTAAAAACATTTTGTTTGGATCCACAGACCCAGCGCGCATTCCGCTGTTTAGAAAAAAAAAGGCATTTTTTTGGCCCTGGGGTTCCTTGTGGGACCCCCTGAGCAGGCCAAGGGGGTCAGGGTGTTTCTACACAGCCCCCTTCTCTTGTTTTATGCCTTAGTTTTTCTGTTTCTTGTGCCTCGGCTCTACCGAGGCACAAGATGGCTACCAACACTTCCTGGTTTGGAGTGTTGACAACCAATTAGCATAAAGCTCGTAAGCTGGAGAGTGCGCGGATCCACTGTGCCTCTATATATCGATATTTTTTTATTTCTCAGCAACTACTGAACAAATTTATACTAGGGGTCGGCGGAATTTGCATAGTAGCGCTACGCAAAGTTTGGCAAACCGGTAAAAAATCTTCACGAACACGTAGAAATTCAGCGAACATGCAGAATTGCTTGATCACAATGTTTTTTTCCTGTTCGCGATCACTGTTTGCGTGCTTGGGGGGAAACATCTCGCGAACACGCATTTTGGGAACGCGAAAAAGCAAAAAATTCTGCGAAGCACGGAGAGCAGAATTTTGGGCAATTTTGCGTTCTCTGCGGAACGCGAAATTAACCAAATTCTGCAAATTCCACGAGCGGAACGGAATTTGCCACCCATGCCTAATTTATACGATTTAAGAAAAAGAGTTCTTTCTCAGGCAAGGGCTACCTTCATGCGAAATTTGGTGTAATTCCGTTCAGCAGTTCAAGTTGTAGCCGTGTCTAGAGTTTGCTATGGGAAATTCAGTTTTTGACCTTTTTTTTTAATTTCTCAAAAACTACTAAACGGATTCACACCATTTAACAAAAAGAGTTCTTTCTGAACCAAGGGTAACCGTTTTGCCAAATTTGGTGTAATTCCGTTCAGCATGTTTGGCCCATAGCCGTGTCAAAATTTACCTATGGGAATTAACTTGGACAAAACACATTTTAGGACCCCCTTTTCTTTCTGCCCCTGCTTGCCGAATCACCCCGAAACTTACAACATAGGACCTGACTGGAGCGCCCCACGAGTTTTGAATATTTCGTGAAGATTTGTCAACCGGCGCCAAAGTTATGTGGAAAACAAAAACGCTTTTCCTATGGAAACTAGGTCTAACTAGAACTACCTACTGGCAACCACCAGTAGGTAATATATATAAATAATAAAAGAGAAAAAGAAACATGAAAAATAAGAAAAGGGGTCAGGGTTTAAACACCCTGACCCCCTAGGCCTGCTCTGGGGGTCCCACAAGAACTCCCAGGGCCCAAAAAAGCATTTTTTATTTAAAAAAAGAATCGGCCGAATTCGTGCTGGGTGCGCAAATCTGGCGAAACTTTTAAAAAACAAAGCGCGGCCCCTGGGTGGGCCAAGTCCCTGGGTCATGCTGAAATATAATCATGGGGGCCCAGGGGGACCCCCGCAACCCGGGGGACTGCCACCCCTTGGGGTTTTTCTTTAATATTTGTGGGGGCACATGGGCCCCCTGCTGCCCTAGGGACCGCCACCCCCTGCAACTTGTTTTTTTCAAATGTTTGGGGGGCCTCCAAGGCAACCCCCCTGAGACCACCGCCACCTGGGGCTTTTCTTAAATAATTGCGGGGGTACACAGCCCCCATGCAGCCCCTGGGATCGCCACCCCCGGGGCTTGTCTTTTTAAATGTTTGGGGGCCTCCAAGAGCCCCCCCAAGCCCCGGGGACTGCCACCCCTTGGGGCACTAAAATGCAAATTTGGGAGTCTGTTATGGACCCCCAAGTCCAGGGACCACCACTGGGGCCGTGCATGTGATGGGAGGGGGGACGCGCGGCCCCCCTCCTGGAGCCTGTGATGGCCCTGGGGACCGCCACCCCCAGGTCCGGCTCGTGCAGTGTCCCAGGGTGCCCACCCCCGGTACACTGCTGTTTGCTATGGCAGGGCGGGAGCCGTGCGGCTCCCGGCCTGTCATAGCGAAGTGTGGTTTGGATTTTGGAAGAGAGAGCAGGAAACCTGCTCTCTCTTCTAAAATTCAAACCAGATTGTATTTCCACACGGGGAGCTGCATGTCAGCAGCTCCCCGTGTGGAAAAGCAATGCCGGCTCCCGCAGGAGGCGGGGGGCCGGCTGTGACCGTGGGGGCATTTGGGCTCCCCACACGGTCCCCAACAAGAGGCCAGGCCCCGGGGGATGGGTTCTCTGGGGCAAGGAGTGGCTCAGGAGGGGAGCCACGAGGTCCCCCTCCTCCATAATAAATGTAAATAAAAAATTAAAAAACACGCAAAGGCCGGCCTCGGGGGATGGGGTCCCCGAGGCCATAAATGGCGGAGGATTAAAAAATAAATAAATAAACACTGTCCATGGGGCGAATATGGCCTCGGGAGGGGGCCAGGTGGCCCCCTTCCATTTAAATCAATCAACAAATAAATGAACAGGGGTCAGGCTGTGGGGGATGGGGTCCCCAGGGCCCATAAAAAAGGAACAGAAGGGGGGCCACACAGCCCCCCTTTTTAAAAATAAAAATAAATAAAAAAATACCGGCATCCCCCCTCCCAGCAATACTCTGCAAACGCGCCCTGTGGCGCGGTTTTAGTTGGGAAAATAATTCCCCTTCAATACTGGAGGTCCCTGGGGGCCAACTAGGCCACCAGGTACCTCCAGTAAGCGCCACAGGCCAGCGTTGCAGAGAGATGGTCCAGACCATGCCCCTTTTTACACCTCTCTACAAAGCAGCTCTGTGGCGCTTACTGGAGGTACATTGTGGGCTAGTTGGTCCCCAGGGACCCTCAGGATTCAAGGGGAATTATTCTCCCAACGTAAAACCCGCCACGGGGCACATTTGCTGAAGCAAAAGGTTCTCAACCACTTGAGCTTCCGCTGGAGCCCTGGGACCCGATCCCTCCACAACGCCGATGCCTGGAGCGCTGCCGCCATGGGAATGTCATGGCTTGATTGAAGGTATTGAGTCGGGCTGGATCACCGCCACATTCCCGTTGGACTGTGAAACACAAAGCTTCAAAATGGCGGATAATGAAGGTACAGATTAAACAACCACATTGACCTCTTTGAGCGCCCGCTTTAAAAGGTTTTTACCGGCCGTATTTCTTGCCAATGCAAAATAACTTTTGTTGCCATGATCCGTGTTCTTGCCTAGCGACGATCATTTACTAATAGTCGCCTGACCCTAAGATGGCGGCTGAAGTGAGTGGTAGGCTCTTTTTACACAAAATCAGTTGCAAACGTCTGCGGTGACCCACTAAGATCTTCTAGCAGGTACGCTCCCCCCGCTGTACGATTTCTTTAACTTAATCCAGATGGATGCAGCAGTTTTCCCTCACTCATCCAGAAGCGTGTTGCCTGACCCTAAGATGGCGACTCTTTCGTCTAGTTTGTGTTCCTGTAGTTCGTTCCCCATCACGCTGACCCATCATTCCCATACCCAAGCGTCCCTCTCTATTGCTCTACCGCTATCAATGGAATCCCACACAATTCCAACATCCCTCAGTGGATCAAGCTTTTGAAACTGCCTGACAGCATATTAGTGACTACTTATCTGGTTCCAGGAATTTCTCCAACCAAACAACCCACCAGCAAGACTCTGCCTGCATCCATTTTATACAGGTTGGAATGAGAGCTGCGCACGTAACAGGTCAGATCCGCTCAGCAACCCTTATGATACCAAAAAGTATCCAACAAGGTCGCAAATTGACATCGCATCAGCCAATTAGGGCCAAGCACATGATGAAGTGGAACAATATATACTCAAAGACTCAAAGACTTACCTGTCATGACCGAAATGGCAACGCAGAAAGACTTTTAAAAGAAACTGTGCTCGGAGACTGAGCAATTTGGCCGAAGCCGGGTGGAGCTGCCTAGACAGCTATAGAGGAGATCAGCCATGGTTCACCCCTTGGCCGTCACCTACCCAGCCGGACTTTGGACACTGTTTCTCCCTGTCTCCCTGCTGTGTCCCACTCCTCCCCCTTCTTCTGACTAATTACTGTCACATTGCTTCTTTTTTCCTTATGTCTTACTATGCTCTTGTAACGTATGTAATTTGAAACTTGTAACTCGCTCGGAGATTGAGCAATATGGCCAAGCCCGGTGGAGCTGCCTAGACAGCTAAAGAGGAGATCAACCCTGGTTCACCCCCTTGGCCGTCACCTACCCAGCCGGACTTTGGACACTGTTTCTCACTGTCTCCCTGCTGTGTCCCCCTCCCCCCCTTCTTCTGACTAATTACTGTCACATTGCTTCTTTTTTCCTTATGTCTTCCTATGCTCTTGTAACGTATGTAATTTGAAACTTGTAACTCGCTTGGAGATTGAGCAATATGGCCGAAGCCCAGTGGAGCTGCCTAGACAGCTATAGAGGAGATCAGCCCTGGTTCACCCCCTTGGCCGTCACCTACCCAGCCGGACTTTGGACACTGTTTCTCCCTGTCTCCCTGCTGTGTCCCCCTCCTCCCCTTTCCCCTTATGTCTTACTGTGCTCTTGTAACTTATGTAATTTGAAACTTGTAACTCACATATCCTCATGTGAAGCGCTCTGATACCTCCGGGTCTAGCCAGCGCTATATAAAACTCTTTAAATAAATAAATAACTTAAGGGGCGGGGCCTGAGGTGACATGTGTGAAAACACGCCCTGTCCTGTGTTTAAAGTTAGGGAATTAATTTCCTTTCAATCCTGAGGGTCCCTGGGGGCCAACTAGCCCATCAGGTGCTTCCAGTAACCACCACTGTGCTGCGTTGCAGAGAAGTGGTCCAGGCCATGCCCCTTTTTACACCTCTCTGCAATGCAGCTCTGTGGCGCCTACTGGAGCTACCTGGTGGGCTAGTTGGACCCCAGGGAACCTCAGGATTCAAAGGGACTTAATCTCCCAATGTAAAACGCACCAAAGGGCGAGTTTGCACAGTGGTGAAGGGAGGGGGCGGGGCCTGAGGTGACATGTGTGCAAACACGCCTTTGGCACGTTTTATATTGGGGAATTAATTTCTCTTCAATCCTGAGGGTACCTGGGTGCCAACAACCCCACCAGGTTCCTCCAGTAAGCGCCACTGCACTGCGTTGCAGAGAGGTGGGCCAGGCCATGCCCCTTTTCACACCTCCCTGCAACGCAGCTCTGTGGCACTTACTGGAGGTACTTGGTGGGCTAGTTGCACCCCAGGGACCCTCAGGATTCAAATGGACTTAATCCCCCAACTTACAGCGCACCAGGGGATGTTTTTGCAAAGTGGTGGAGAAAGGGGGCATGGCCTTTGTCTACCTCACACCAATCCCACTGCGTGGGGCTTACTGGAGGTAAAAGGTAGGCTAGTTGGTCCCTAAAGGGCCCCCAGCAGTGAAGGGGACTTAAATCCCTATCCAAGAGCGTGCCAGGGAGCGCATTTATAGAGTGGTGGGCAAAGTGGGCATGGCCTGGGGCGAGTACTTACCAGTGCTGCTGCGTGGGACTGACTAGAGGTGATAGTTTGTGAAGTTGGCCAATTACCCCTCTTGTTACCTCCAGTAAGTCCCACACAGTGGTATTGCTAAGACGTCTTCACAGGCCATGGCCCCCTTTCTCTACCACTCTGTAAACGTGCCTCGTGGCAGACTACAGGATGGGGGATGATGTACAATTTAGTCCTGAGGGAGTTTGGGGGTCAAGAATCCCTCCTGATACCTCCTGTAAGTCCTATGCAGCAGAATTCATGAGAGTTGGTCGGACGCCCAGCACCTTTTCTCCACCACTCTGCAAACCCGACTGCTAGTTAAAGTAGCATATTTCTGAACCTTTCACTTAGAGGTAGTTTTAATCCCCCAGTCCTATTATGTACTAGGGCCTTGCAGAGGAGGTCACGCTAATCACAGGGGTACCCCAACACATAGTGTACCCTAGTGTATGTAGGTGTTTTCACTGTATTCTAAGTGTCTTTTAGCATATCACTGGCTCTGGGCCTGGTTAGTCAGAGTCAGTTACCACCAGTACCCGTCTGAAAAAGTTGTGGGCAAAGGATGATTTTGCAACAAGGCCTCTTTCTGCTACTCTGTTGGTTCTTTCTACACATGTCTTGCTTCTTCCAGCACTTTTCTTCATCTTTGTGGACTTCTGTTGCTTCTTTCTGTATTTCTTTTTGCTTCTTTCTCTGTGTTGTTTTTTCTTCTTTCTTCACAAGCCCTACCTCTGTAGGCATAGTTCAATTCAATTCATAAGTCTTTATTTTGATTTTTTTAAATCATAAAAGGCATTTACAACAACAAGCCATGTTCAATACTTGGATTTTTAAATTTTTAAAATTTGCCTCCATAGACAGTTAATAACAACCACTAAACACCGCATCAGTTATTGGCCATCCAACAATAATTTAACACATGAATTACATAAATATAAACAAATATTAATTAAATCTAGTTAAAAACACATTATTATACAGTTATTTTTTTAAAACCATTTCTATAGTTAAAAAAGTTTTTTGTTTTTTTTTAGAAAAAAACTTTATAAATTCATCATTAGACACATACTATATTTTCAGGTGAGGTTAACCCATAAAAAAAGACATTAGGGGAAAAGGAAGTGCCACTAAGATATCACTGTAAGCTCATTTTACGGGACCGGATGATCCACATCCAGTGAAGAAACTTAGAAACAGCTATAACCACAGCCTGGGAAGTATCAGTTCGAAGGATCCTGACAGACTCACAGCCTGTTTTGAGACCTAACTGAACACAAATGGGTTTTATCCAGGTTAATCTAGGGACCTTATATTCAGGGCAGGCAAACAGGATGTGCCCGAAGTCTTCCCGCTGGGTGGGGCAAAAGGGGCAGACAAAGCCTTGACCCCCGCACCACCTCGCAGTGAAGGTATTGAGTGGTAGTGTCCCCACCCTGAACTGATGGTATTTCTTCCTGTCCCCCGGGATGGTAATCCAATCCCAATAACCCTCAAAAGCTGGAGAGTGTTTCAATCCAAGAAATTGCGCCGTAAGTGATAGTTCAATACAGCGGCCAAATCTTTTTACCTCAAGCATGTTCCAGTACAGGTCTCTAAATGTTTTCCTAGGTGGAAAGGTATTCCCTAATGGGTCATCCCACAATGGGGATAGGCCCATGGCTGAATATATAGCTTTTACCTCCCTCAACCATAATATTTTGTGAGCCCTATCAGCATCTCTAACCTCGAGAAAGGCTCGTGCATACTGGGAGAGTTCCGGGGTAACCCATAATCTCCTACAGTAGGCAACTGATCTGGATCTGGCCATATCTTCGAGACAATAAATTCCTAGGTCATAGCGAAGAGGAATCAGTGGAGTAGAAACCGGGAGACCTGTAATATTGCGCAAGAATTTACTTTGCGCACCCGTCAACTTTTTTAAATTACTAAGTCCCCACAGTTCTGCTCCATAAAGGACTGCCGCTCCCACTTTCGCATCGTAAATCTTTAAAACCGAAGTAATTGGCCTGGTATGTGACAAGTAAAATTCTTTAGTAAGTGCTCCCGATAGTTGGGCATGCTTTGTGACCAACTGGTTTGTGTGGTATCTCCAATCTAATCTAGATGATAAAGTGATACCCAAATAAGTGAATACTTGTGTCTGTTCCAGTTGGACCCCATCCATAACCACTTTCCCTTTAACGTATCTATTTTTATGTAAGACCATGAACTTAGTCTAAGTTGTGTTAATGACAAGTCCATGGTCATTGCAGAAAACTTCAAAAACATCAATGGCCTTCTGAAGGCCCTGTTGTATTTTTTAAATTAATAACGTATCATCTGCAAACATCAATAGGGGGATCAGCTTGCCATCCAACTTCGGTGCATCAGTAGGTTGCTGTTCATAGTAGCTGATCACCCTGTTGATGTACAGTGAGAAGAGTGTAGGGGCTAGCACGCACCCTTGGCGGACTCCCCTTGCAATAGGAAATTTGTCAGTTACACTCCCCTGCTGATTCCAACGAACTCGGGCGAAATTGTCATCATGTAGTCTAATTAGGAGGGACAGGATATCCAAAGGCATACCCTGATCTTTTAGGGCTGCCCACAATTTCGCACGTGGCACCAAATCGAACGCTGATTTAGGATCAACGAAGGCTGCAAACAGCATACCCCCCCCCCCTAGGAGCACTATTCACCAGTATATTAAAACAAATCTAAAAACTTGGTCAACCGTACTGGTATGGCTACGAAATCCGGCCTGGAGCGGCGATAAAACATCATCAGTTTCTATCCAGCCCTGGATACGCTGGAGTAGAAGCCTCGCCACCACCTTTTGTATGCAAGCTATAAAGCTAATTGGCTTGTAATTTCCAGGGTCCGAGCACTCCCCCTTCTTAAAAATTGGGATGATCTCGGCACCCTTCCAGGACTCAGGTATAGGTGAGCCCTTAGCAATGCCATTCACTAACAAGTGGATTTAGGAAGCCCAAAGATCCTTGTCGTGCATAAAGAGGTCTGCGGGGACTGAGTCTAAGCCTGGAGCTCTAGCTTTTGGGATATTGTTCAAGGTCTTAATAACATCTGTTCTGGTAAAGGAAAGATGATTTGTACCCTGGGTTAGATTAGAAAACACCTCACAACCATCACCATCTTTGTCAGTAGACGAAAACTGGGATGCATAGTGAGAAACCCAGGCATTAGGTGAAACATGATTAATAGGTTCACCCCTTTTAACCCCCCTTCCCCATTTGACCATATCCCAGAAGGAGCACATTGATCTTTCGCTACTGGCGCTCAACAATTCCTTCCAGTATTCTTCGTCCCAGTCACATTTTGCTTTATATTGAGTTTGTTTATACATGACTCCGGCAGTCTTAATCCTAACTATGTCTTTGGTTTTAAATGCATCTGATAAGGCCTTATACGCTACTCTACAGATCTTGCCATACCATTGGTATTCCTTCCTCAGTGGCCTACTCTGTTTTTTAGCCACCTTTTTAATAAAAAAACACCTTAACTGATTAAAAATGTTTTCATGGATTAGGCCAGTATTAGATACAATGTCCTCCACAGTGGAGGTATTTTGAAGTTCCTCTAT
Organism: Lissotriton helveticus; assembly: GCF_964261635.1. Lineage (NCBI taxonomy): Eukaryota > Metazoa > Chordata > Amphibia > Caudata > Salamandridae > Lissotriton > Lissotriton helveticus. The sequence goes on from NC_136067.1 coordinate 1,474,146,265, forward strand.
AGCCTGGAGAGTCAAATCCCACATAGCAGCAATACTTTCTTCATTCATTGCACAATTAGCCCATCTTACTCGTCTATAATCATTTGAGAGGGCTATTTCCACACAATCAGGTTGGCCCTCGCTATTGGTTAGGTCAAATAGCCTAAATAGTAGGAGTAATGGGTCGTGATCGCTCTCTACTCTTTCCACTATTCGCATATCCTCAATACTGGCCCAATTCTCTTTATTAGTGAGGATATAGTCTATACGGCTAAGGGATGCAACGTTATTAAAGGTAGATGCGCCCGGTTTATCAGAACCCGTTCTTCCATTCGTGGCACGCAGGCCATGCTCAACACATAAGACTTTAAGTTTCAGCGCGGCCTCTGTCCATCTTTTAATAGATGGTATTATCAACTGAGGGATATTCCAGATGTAATCCTCTTCCAGCGTAGGTCTATGTCATAACTGTCTAGAGGTTCAAAACAACAATTAAAATCTCGAGCTACAATAATATCACCCTCTGAGCAGTAGTGCTCAAGAAGAGCATCTAATTGGTCGACTGCTTCAGTAGGTTTGCCACCTGGTAGCCCCCTGGAGTAAATATTAAAAACAAATAGATCTTTATAATCAGGACATTTAAGTTTGATTAGCAAAATATCTGGGCTATTAGTAGCCAATTGGGAAATAGAATACCTATTATCCTGCTTTACCCATGTGAGTAGGCCTCCTTTTGGTCTCCCCCGCAAACTAGGACTAGCCGGAATATAAAAATTTAAATATCCTTGCTTATATTCCGGGGTCACCTGCCATGTTTCCTGTAAAAGAATTATATCCCTGGTATCTAGAAAAGCTAGCCAATCCAGGGATGTTAATTTACTTCTCAGCCCTGCCACATTCCATGAGACCAGGGTGGATGCATATGAATGTTTAGAGCTGTTGGACTGAGCAGAGGATCCAAAGCCATCCTTGCCCTCCTTTAAAATGATACCCCCACAGTTACTGACTTTTACTAGTTCATAAATAGGGTCAGTACTACTTTTTCCTAGATCATCAGACCCAAGGAGAGTGAGATCCTCTGGCGAAATATTTGCCGTGGGGAAAAGTTCTATAACATTACTAGGAGGCCTTAATTCCTCATGGTCCCCCTCCTTAGCTTGAGGGAGTCAATCATTACAGTCTAGCGAATTATAAATCTCAAATCTATTGCTTAATGGAAGAGTACTACTTAAGGGGGCAATTAGTGGGAAACCCTGGCCCTTTGTGTATATTCCTAATTCGGAATGTGGACGGTAGAAGTAGCCCAATGGAAGGACATTTACAGAGTCCTGATGAAGCCTAAATGATCCAGTCTGCCTGAGAATGAGTCTGACCAATGCAGGTGAACTAAAATTTACAATAACGCAGTCCCCCCACATTCCCTTCTTTGAATAACCCAACCAAGATACTCTACGAACCATCTTAAAATTAGCATGTAAGTGTTCTCCCAAGACTGTTTTAATACTCAGAAAGTGTAAGGCCTAATTTTTCAACGGTGACCAGTGCTCTACCTCACCTACTGGAAGCAGGGGAACATTAGCCAAGATGACAGTGTAAGGGCAAGCCTCCGGGGGTAGATGAAGAGTAACTTCCCTTGAGGAATTATTCGCATTTGGAAATAGTCTCCCAATCGGGCCCTTGGAGGGAGACTTAGCTGGGAGATTATTGGTTGGTGTTACTACGGGAAGATCCAGGACTGTGGGTACTTTAGTGCTAATAGTCTTTAAACTTACTGGGTCATTGGGCTTTGAACCTGCGGGAGCAAGGGATATTTTAGCAGTTAATGGTGGTATATTCTGAGCCCCTTTGGCGGGCAGACGATCGTTTCTAAGATGATTTTCCATTAGATCGAGCCTACATTCTATCATCTCAAGTTTCTTCATTACTGGACGAAGAAGGGATCCAAATAGCTCCTCCAAGCTCCCAATCAAATCGGACATAGTTCCTTCAATGGGGCCATTTGAAGGAATAGGCTGTGTATCAGGCCTGAAATGGGGGACTGGGCGAAACATTTGAGGGATAGAGTTTTCTAAATTTTCACCTGACCCAGTTGCGGAATTTTTATTTTTTGCTAATTTTGCTTGTTGACGGCTACCCTTCGGGGGTCCCTGAGCTTTTCTTTTCATAGGTTGGTCTTTCTTTCTAGCCCCAGGAGGTAGTCGTGACTGCCTAGTACGTGTAGAGGGAGGAGAGGGTGTGGGGCTAGGTAGAGATGGACCATCTAAGTTAGAAATGTGTAAAGCTGCCTCACTATCGTCCAGAGTGGGCGGAACCAGCACCTGTGGGTAGCCAGGGTCAGGACATATATTATCGGTAGCATCTGGGGCCATGGCTAAGTCAGGATTAGAATCTTGACTTTGTAATGGCTCTAATGAGAGTCTCCTCTCTACTAGTGCTATCTCCTCGTTAATTTCCAGTTCAGCCCGTTTCAGAAAAGCATCCATTGTCCCAACACCACCACCACCCCTTCGAATAATTTTAGTCATTGTTCACAGATTAGGAACCGCCTTCAAAAGCCAGAACAGTGTACCAACCAACCCCACATCGATGCAAACAAATCGAATCTTAAAAGAACACCAATACCAATGGGTCAAAGATATCACAATGTTAAGGGGGTGGCCCGTCCTGTCCTCCTCCGTCCCCGGACGGCCACAGACCGGCTAGTCCCGCGAAGCGGGAAGCCTGACGTGTTTTTATGCGCCTCCTGTCGCGTTATGGGCGTGGGTGCAGAGGAGAGTCCTGGGCAATGTAATCTCTGTAGGCTGGTTCCCCCTCTCGGCAGTCGCGCCTGTTCTCAATTGGCGGCGGCATCGGGAGGAAACCACAGCAGGGAGCCCAGGGAAGCAAAGTGAAGCAAAGTGCCCAACAGAGCCGTCACGGGAAATGCAAGGTGAGCAAAATTCTGAGCAACCCACTCCGCCGGAAGCCTCGCGCGTTTTTATGCGCCTCCTGTCGCGTTATGGGCGTGGGTGCAGAGGAGAGTCCTGGGCAATGTAGTCTCTGTTGGCTGGTTCCCCCTCTCGGCGGCCGCGCCTGTTCTCAATTGGCGGCGGCAGCGGGAGGAAACCACAGCAGGGAGCCCAGGGAAGCAAAGTGAGCAAAGTGCCCATCAGATCCGTCACGAGAAATGCAAGGTGAGCAAAATTCGGAGCAACCCGCTCCGCGGGAAGCCTGATGCGTTTTTATGCGCCTCCTGTCGCGTTATGGGCGTGGGTGCAGAGGAGAGTTCTGGGCAATGTAGTCTCTGTTGGCTGGTTCCCCCTCTCGGCAGCCGCGCCTGTTCTCAATTGGCGGCGGCAGCGGGAGGAAACCACAGCAGGGAGCCCAGGGAAGCAAAGTGAAGCAAAGTGCCCAACAGTGCCGTTACGGGAAATGCAAGGTGAGCAAAATTCGGAGCAACCCACTCTGCCGGAAGCCTGACACGTTTTTATGCGCCTCCTGTCGCGTTTTGGGCGTGGGTGCAGAGGAGAGTCCTGGGAATGTAGTCTCTGTTGGCTGGTTCCCCCTCTCGGCGGCCGCGCCTGCTCTCAATTGGCGGCGGCAGTGGGAGGAAACCACAGCAGGGAGCCCAGGGAAGCAAAGTGAAGCAAAATGCCCAACAGAGCCGTCACAGGAAATGCAAGGTGAGCAAAATTCGGAGGCATAGTTAGAAACTTGCATTTAAAAAAACTTTGAAATTCACTTGAAAAACCATAGGGTTCAGGCATGGTGTAGTTAGAAATTAGCATTTAAAAAAGCTTAGAAACTCACTGAATAAATCATAGGTTTTAGGGAAAGTTATAGTTAGTTGGACATTTCACTCGTACAAAACCAGAGAAATTCCTCGTTATAGTTAGTTCAGCTAACTATAACTCGCGCCCCCGTAATGCACTGCTGATGACGTCACATATTACATCACTCATAACATGGTCAGTGACATCACTGATGACATCACTGATGACATCTCAAATGACATCACAGATGACATCACTAATGACATCATCCATGTGATAATTCGATGCATCTTCCCACACCCTAATGTAACCTTCGATACACCCACTCTAAATTACAGAGTGCCATTCTCAAAACCATAGATACTCCAATGCCAACAACTACATAACCACTCACTGATTCTTAGTTTTACACACACATCCACTAATTCAGCCATACAGTCACTCATACTTATGGTCGCTCAGTACAGGACTATAATATGCACTCATACACCTATATAGACACTCACACACCGCCACTCATCCATAGAGGTACTCACACACCTAGTCAGTTATACAAATAATTAATCACACTGCCATTTACTCACCTATATAGTTATACACACACCAGCTCAATCCCTCATATAAATACTAGCACATTCGTACGCTCTAATACAATCACGGATAAAAGCATGCACGCATCCGTATTATAGTAATTTATACACTCCAACACACATATATACTGCCTTTCACATATGCAGTTACTCACACATGTACCACTGAGCTTTACATTCACTCACTAACACACCCATACCCACACTCACCCTCCCATACAGTCCATCACAGATGCACTATTGAAATCATGCACCCAGTGAATCACCCACTCAAACATCTATGCAGAGTCACACACACCTCACCCACACAAACACTCAGGCACCCATACAGAGACTCAGACAACCAATCAATAACCCCTATAAACACTCATGTAGCTATTTGCAAACCCATGCAGCCACTTATACACCAGCAGACAGATGGATACAGACATTCACACAATTTAGTCACTAACCCATGCAATCAGTAAGATATGTTTGATCACTTCCTTATAGAGTCAATCACGCACCTACTAAATCATCCATTCAGACACTTATACACCCACTCATTCTTCAATATGCCTATCCCTATATATATATTAAACATATTTAAACTTTACAGAAACACACAGTCACTGAATGATGTCATCAGTGATGTAATTTGAGATGTCATCAGTGGTGTCATCAGTGATGTCACTGACCATGTCATGAGTGATGTAATATGTGACGTCATCAGCAGTGCATTGTGGGTTATAGTTACCTGAACTAACTATAATGGGAGGATTTCTCTCTGTGAGAAGTTGGCCTGATATATAGTGCTCACTATTCTAGTGATCACTTTGTATCATACCAAACAACCCTTATTGATGATTGGTTGTAAGTCAACCTTTCAGACCAGCTATCCTAGTAGCATGGACACGAGCAGTCTTCAGGCTAAACTCTAGAGGGCGTGTTAAGCCAGCTGTTTTACCATCACATGTACCCCTTGAACACCAAGTGAAAGGACACCACACAAGTTGTTATAAAAATATAGGATATTTATTAATAACAGTTCTACCCTGAACTCTTTATGAGTCAGGGAGCTAAGCACAATACAAAACTCTTACGAAAATACTTTAAGTTGCACAATTTACACAAATGCCCGAGGGGCACGACAAACCATATACTACAAAAGTGAAATGCGAAATACTAGCAGGTAAGTAACAAGATCCAGAGGCTTCAGGATCGCTAGAACTACACTACTGAACCTTAAGATTACGAGCAGGAGGCCTAGGGAGATCGGGTGCAGAGTGTGCACTCTCACGCGGGATGCGGGACAAAGTCTATGGATGCTAGATTTCGTAAAGTTAGTGTTATCGGACGAATCCGACCAGTTAGGCTGAAAACGAAAAAGGATCTGGACACTTAGATAGTGAACCTACGTTGGAGCACCGAAATGCTCGAGTTACCTAGCCCAGGGGCTGCGGCTGCATAGGGTTCAAAAGACGTCGGGAATCCTCGTTAGAGTCTATGGAGCCTGAAAGAAGAAGTTGCTGGCAGGCGACCAGTGATGAAGTTCGATGGGATCCAAGCCTGGATCGGAGTTGAAGATGACCTGAAAGCAGAGGGGACTCAGTTCTTGATCACTAGCCAGTGATCAGATGGGCACCAGGATGGCACCGGATGAGGGCACCTCGACCAGGTGAGTGGGCGACGCTTGGCTCTGCAGTCTCTCGGACCAGGAGGCGTTGTCGGCGACCAGGATGGAGGGTCGAGCTGTCCCCTGAGGGTGTCTGCTGTCGGCGCTGCTGAAACCAGGATTGGAGCAACAAGCCTTGGCAAAGGCAAGCCCACGTGGTGGACTCAAGATGGCGTCTGGAGTGGACCAGGAGGGTCCAGGGTGCTCCTCTGTTGGAGGGGAGCAAGGGCCAGTCTGGAGCAACCAGACCAGTGGTGAAATCGTCGTGGTACATCGTCAAGAGGGTCACTAGCCAACGGGCAAGTGACCGGACAACGTGGCAAGCAGCAAAGAAGCAGAAGGGCCCCACGCAGATCCCGTGGATGCTGGGAGGCTGGACTTCGGTGCTGGAGCTGCTTAGGGTTAGGGCTTCTCAAACCCCAGTGCACTTACTCGAGGGTCTCTCGGGGGTCGTGCTGGTGAAGCGTCGTGCAGGTCTTGAAGATGGCCGGTCCCACGGGTCTCATCGCACCCACGAATCTCAGCTGGGCTGGATGATGTAGGTAGAGGTCAGAGATGGAGGGGAAACCGGGTCTCGTCGAGCTGGGCAGTCTTGATCCGGAGGATGGACTTCAGCAAACCACAAGAGCTTCGATGGTGCCTGCTGGTGCAGGGTGGCTACTCCTTAGCCACAAGGGAGAGTCTTCAGAAGAGTCAAGAGTTCCTTTCGTGGAAAGTAATTTCAAGATCCAAGATTATCTCATTTGGGAAGGGGGCCTGCTCCTATCTTTATACTAAGAAAAGGGGCTGGCACGCGACTAAGTCCTGCCCTATGGGTGGGACTAGGAGGGGGTGGTTACACCCCTCTCCTTTGTCCGGTCTCTCCCCAGCTCAGGGGCTGGTGTGCCCCAGGAACTGGTTTGAGCCGGCATATGCACAGTGAGCACCGGGGTGCCACTTGCAGTCACCTTCCTTTCAGCCCTGCCTACCTGGAATACACAAAATCCTGTCTGGGATACTGCTGGCACCGCCCCTGACAGGAAACCCTTTGTCCAGGCCTCTGTTGCTGGAAGGACTCCCAGCAGCAAGAGGGCAGACTTGTGTCTCGGTGGCAGCATCCATTTTGTGGAGCTCAGGCTGTGTTCAACTTTAACCGGGGTTACAGCTACCAACATGTCTTCTCCCTGTACAGAGGTGTGGAATGCTACCCCCGTCGCCAGAACTGGCGAGGGGATAGTATTCCAAAGCGTATGACACCTTACACGACATGTTTAGATAATGTCAGACCAAAGTTACCATAACCGCGAGGATTATAAGGCACTTAAGAGTATATGGTCTGACGCTATCATGGAAACGGCTAAAGGATACTGTACAGGGACTGATAAGGTGACTCAGTATCCAATCAGATATGTACCTAGGGTACATGGAATCCATTTTAACAGAGAGAGCAGTGGGCCTGGGGTCCTGAATAGCAGGGCCCCAGGTCAACTAAGTCAGAAAACCAGCAAAACACCAGGCAGAAAGTTGGGGGCAACCATAGTCAGGGATCTACCTTCCTACATACCCCCCCCCCAAACGACAGGAGATAAGGCTATCCTTGACCAGGTAAGCCTATATTGCGTAAGTGGCCATATAAGGAAGTACCAGCACTGGCTTGGTTACCCCCTATCTCATGGTCCACTAAGCAATCCCTCACCCTAAGGGTGTCTGAGGGTGTCCACCATAGGGAATCTTTACCTGTGGTGTGTTTTGGCAAAGTAAAAGGCTGGTGCTGAGATGGAGTACTGAAGTGAGGCTCCGCTAATTTTGGGCTCAGCTTCCTCCAATCATTATCCACCATAGAGGCCTTTCTTTCCAAGACTGAGTTGTGTTGAGCTCTCAGGGTCAACCTCTGGCTACCTAAAGCTGGAGGTTGGGTTCCTCTGTTTGGCTTACTGGAGGGACAGGTCAGATTTGGGGCCCTTAGGTCCCAGGTTTGGCTGTGCCCAACAGTGTCCATCTGGGGGAGGTCCCTAGCTAATTTTAAGGGGGATCCCTCAGGAGTTGGTTTTATTTTCACTTGGCTAGGACTACTAGCTTCAGTGCCCTTAATCTGCTGATTGGGGAATTCTTTTGGACAGGGGGCCCTCTGGGGTCCACCACTGGCCTCCCTGACCTCTACAGCCCTGGGCTGACTGAGGCAGGGTAGAGAGGGGCAGGTTACCTGCTCCAGACTGGGTACCACCTTGGAAGGGTCCACTGACATCAAGGGTTCTGCCAGGCTAGGCCTGACTACCTCTGGGGCAGTTTCTTCACAAGGGGTCAGATCAGTTCCCTGAGGAGGCTGATCCTTTCCTAAAGTCTGGTGGGAGGGAGATTTCTCTTCCTCCTCAATGCTCTCTGTCTGAGTGGAGTGATCCATAGTTTCAGGCTTCACAACACTATTATATGTCTGAGTTTGAGCTGTGGCCATCACAACTCCACCAACCTTTTCAGGAAGGGACTCAGTCTGGGTATGGGCTGTTACCATCACAGCCTTGCCAACCTTTTCAGGGAAGGAATCTGTCTGAGATTGGGCTGAGACTGGCACAGCCCTCCTAACCTGCTCAGGGAGGACATCTTGGACTGGGGCTGTGGCCATCACTGCCCCACTAACCTTACCATGGAGGTTTACCATTTTAGAATGGGTTTCTTGCTCTACCTCAGCCCAGGCTGAGATCTCATTCCCCAGTAGGCAATCTACAGGCAAGTTTGATGACACTGCCACTCTCTTGGGGCCAGTGACACCTCCCCAGCTGAGATTGACCACTGCCATGGGGTGATCTCTCTGCACTCCATCAATATTGGGCACCTGGTATGTGGCTCCAGGTACAAGTTGCCTTGAGGGGACTAGGCTCTCAGTCACCATGGTGATGCTAGCCCCTGTGTCTCTATAGGCCTCAACTTTTATACCATTGATGAGGGGCTCGTGTCTGTACTTGCTCAAAGTGTTGGGACAAGCAGTGAAGTTGGCAAACCCCATGCCATTTTCACAGACAAGAGTATCTAAGTCAGGGGACCTGGTTAGGCCAGAGTCCACAGGAACTCCCAAAGTAAAACCACCCAAATTCTTGGGGGCACCCCCACCACCTGGGGGATTACTACTAGTAGTAACAGGGGGCTTGGGAATGTTACTTGGGGGTATGTTCTCCTTATTGGGGTTCTTTGGGCAACTGCTGTCAGTTTTCCAATGACCCACCTGCTTGCAGGTTTGGCAATAAGGTTTCTTCTGGGTATTGGAAGGATTCTGGGACCCACCCCCCTCAGAGGATTTTTGGGGCCCTGATGTGGTTTGATCTGTAGATTTATTCCCACCCTTCTCTTGAGGCTTGGTTGATTCCTTCTTCTGGTCACCACCTTGGTTCTTAGGCCTAATCCTGGTTCGGACCCATGTGTCTGCCCTCTTACCCAATTCTTGTGGAGAGGTCAGATCAGAGTCTACCAGGTGCTGGTGTAATAACTGGTTCTGACAATTATTTAAGACTTGCTGTCTCATAATAAGATTATACAATCCTGTGAAGTCAGTAACTTTACTACCCAGTAGCCAGCCTTCCAAAGCCTTAGTGGCACAATCAACAAAGTCAGCCCAATCCTGAGACTGAGTTTTCTGGGTGTCTCTGAACAGCAACCTGTACTGCTCAGTTGTTAAGCCAAACCCATCAATCAGCGTATTCTTCAGGACTTGGTAATTGTTAGCAATCTCAGCTCTAGTAGTGAGGAGCTTATCTCTACCTTTGCCTTCAAAGGAGAGCCACAATATAGCTGCCCACTGATTTGGGGGGATGCACTGGACAGTGCAGGCCCTCTCCAAAGCAGTCATCCACTTGTGGATGTCATCCCCTTGTTTAAAGGGGGGCACTATTTTACTCAGGTGTCTAGTATCAAAACTTCTGTCTTTATCCTTGGGGATAATGCTGCCACCAGTGGGGACTACCCCACACAACTGTTGCTCTCTAGCAAAGGCAAGCTTCTCCTTGGCAAGGGCAAGTTCTTCCCTCTGAATCCTCAGATTAGCCTGTTTCATCCTTGCTTCATGTTCTCTAAGCATGGGCGGATTTTGCGGATCCACGATTCACGAATTTGCGAATTCACGGATCGTGGATCCGCAAAATCCGCGGATTTTGCGGATCGGCGGATTTGGGGGCGGGGCTTCCTCGAGTGTGTGGGCGGGGCCAAACGGACGGGGCTTCCATGCGAGCGCACATGCCTCTTGTGTGTATAAAAGGTCAGAGACCGATCAGAGCAGCAGATTAAGAGACAGAAGCTCCTGGTCACAGGAACAGCACGGGGATTGCGCTCGTGAAAGTCAAAGATGCAAATGCCTCTGGCCAGCATCACAGAGGATTTTTGATGGTATATTTGGGAAGAAGGCACACCTGCCCAGCCTCCACAACGCTCACGATTGTTTTTGGGCTGATGAATGAGTCACTGAATTTAAGCTTCAACTAGGGCACATGCTTTATTGATATCTGTAAGTGTTTCCTGTTGAGGTTTAATTTTTGTGCCAGGACCGTCGTGCCAGAATGAACCCTGCCCTTCATATTTATTCAAGAAGACACCACCGTTTTTCCCCATCGTAAATAATTTACGATGGCGCCGGCAAGCTGCCAGCGCCATCCTGAAAAAGTTACTTAATTAGCTTCAACAGGAAGCTCCAATTGATAAAATAAAGCAGGCGCTCGAGCCCCTGCTTTATCTTATCTATTAGAGCTTCCTGTTGAAGCTAATTAAGTAACTATTTCAGGATGGCGCTGGCAGCTTGCCGGCGCCATCGTAAATTAGGCTTGAACTTTTGACCGCGGAATCCGCCGCTCGCGGATTGCGGATTTTCGGTAAATTCGCGAGAGTTCGCGGACCGCGAATTTACCGAAAATCCGCAAAATCCGCGATCGGAGCGGATTTTGCGCTCATGCTTAATGTTCTCTTCTCTGAGGGGAAGTCAGTCTCCTCTGGGGAGAGATCCTTCTCCTCTGAGCAGAGGCATGAGAGTGCACAGATCTATTGGAGTCCCTAGAATGAGACCTATCTCTTCTAACTCCAAAGTTAGGCCTGCTTAGGGTCAGTACTGGGGGTCCCCCAGATCCTTCCCTATGTAGGTCTAAGTTGGCCCTAGTAAGCCTGACTAGCTCAGGACCATTGTCTGCCTCATCCCCAGAAATAACCTCTTCATCCTCCTCCTCCTCTACTTCTGTTTCAGGGAGGTTGGAGTCCGTGTCACCACGAGTACCTTCTAAGGGGGGCATGCTCCCATCTGTCTGAGAAGCTTTCCTAGCATCAAAAGTCCCTAAGAGACCTAACAGAAAAGGAGTGGTAGGGTTAGAACCCTGTTTTAGCTTCCTGGAGGTACACAATTGTCTCATCTCCTGAAAGCTAAGGCCTGCATATCTGGAAGTGACCTGTGGAGGGTCAACAGCCACAAGGGGAGTCTCTGAAGACTCTCCATGGGTAGACATGCTTCTAGTGTGGTGTAAGTGATGCACCTACCTACACTATGGGTTTACCTACTGATCCCTTGCTAAGAATTGTAGTCAAGGTGTGCTAAGCCTTGTTGCACTACAACAGCTGGTTCAGTAGAACTCAGAGTATTCTAAGTTAAGTTATATGTACCTGGGTACTTATGTGCTCTTTCAATTGATATTCTTAGGATACGTGCGAGGTAAAACAACAGCAAGCTCAAATCCCAACCGCTGCACACCAATGTGAGAAGTTGGCCTGATATATAGTGCTCACTATTCTAGTGATCACTTTGTATCATACCAAACAACCCTTATTGATGATTGGTTGTAAGTCAACCTTTCAGACCAGCTATCCTAGTAGCATGGACACGAGCAGTCTTCAGGCTAAACTCTAGAGGGCGTGTTAAGCCAGCTGTTTTACCATCACATATACCCCTTGAACACCAAGTGAAAGGACACCACACAAGTTGTTATAAAAATATAGGATATTTATTAATAACAGTTCTACCCTGAACTCTTTATGAGTCAGGGAGCTAAGCACAATACAAAACTCTTACGAAAATACGTTAAGTTGCACAATTTACACAAATGCCCGAGGGGCACGACAAACCATATACTACAAAAGTGGAATGCGAAATACTAGCAGGTAAGTAACAAGATCCAGAGGCTTCAGGATCGCTAGAACTACACTACTGAACCTTAAGATTACGAGCAGGAGGCCTAGGGAGATCGGGTGCAGAGTGTGCACTCTCACGCGGGATGCGGGACAAAGTCTATTAATGCTAGATTTCGTAAAGTTAGTGTTATCGGACGAATCCGACCAGTTAGGCTGAAAACAAAAAAGGATCTGGACACTTAGCTAGTGAACCTACGTTGGAGCACCGAAATGCTCGAGTTACCTAGCCCAGGGGCTGCGGCTGCATAGGGTTCAAAATCCGTCGGGAATCCTCGTTACAGTCTATGGAGCCTGAAAGAAGAAGTTGCTGGCAGGCAACCAGTGATGAAGTTCGATGGGATCCAAGCCTGGATCGGAGTTGAAGATGACCTGAAAGCAGAGGGGACTCAGTTCTTGATCACTAGCCAGTGATCAGATGGGCACCAGGATGGCACCGGATGAGGGCACCTCGACCAGGTGAGTGGGCGACGCTTGGCTCTGCAGTCTCTCGGACCAGGAGGCGTTGTCGGTGACCAGGATGGAGGGGCGAGCTGTCCCAGGAGGGTGTCTGCTGTCGGCGCTGCTGAAACCAGGATTGGAGCAACAAGCCTTGGCAAAGGCAAGCCCACGTGGTGGACTCAAGATGGCGTCTGGAGTGGACCAGGAGGGTCCAGGGTGCTCCTCTGTTGGAGGGGAGCAAGGGCCAGTCTGGAGCAACCAGACCAGCAGTGAAATCATCGTGGTACGTCGTCAAGAGGGTCACTAGCCAACGGGCAAGTGACCGGACAATGTGGCAAGCAGCAAAGAAGCAGAAGGGCCCCACGCAGATCCCGTGGATGCTGGTAGGCTGGACTTTGGTGCTGGAGCTGCTTAGGGTTAGGGCTTCTCAAACCCCAGTGCACTTACTCGAGGGTCTCTCGGGGGTCGTGCTGGTGAAGCATCATGCAGGTCTTGAAGATGGCCGGTCCCACGGGTCTCGTCGCACCCACAAATCTCAGCTGGGCTGGATGATGTAGGTAGAGGTCAGAGATGGAGGGGAAACCAGGTCTCGTCGAGCTGGGCAGTCTTGATCCGGAGGATGGACTTCAGCAAACCACAAGAGCTTCGATGGTGCCTGCTGGTGCAGGGTGGCTACTCCTTAGCCACAAGGGAGAGTCTTCAGAAGAGTCAAGAGTTCCTTTCGTGGAAAGTAATTTCAAGATCCAAGATTATCTCATTTGGGAAGGGGGCCTGCTCCTATCTTTATACTAAGAAAAGGGGCTGGCACGTGACTAAGTCCTGCCCTATGGGTGGGACTAGGAGGGGGGTGGTTACACCCCTCTCCTTTGTCCGGTCTCTTCCCAGCTCAGGGGCTGGTGTGCCCCAGGAACTGGTTTGAGCCGGCATATGCACAGTGAGCACCGGGGTGCCACTTGCAGTCACCTTCCTTTCAGCCCTGCCTACCTGGAATACACAAAATCCTGTCTGGGATGGTGCTGGCACCGCCCCTGACAGGAAACCCTTTGTCCAGGCCTCCGTTGCTGGAAGGACTCCCAGCAGCAGGAGGGCAGACTTGTGTCTCGGTGGCAGCATCCATTTTGTGGAGCTGAGGCTGTGTTCAACTTTAACCGGGGTTACAGCTACCAACATGTCTTCTCCCTCTAGAGGGGTGGAATGCTAAACCCGTCGCCAGAACTGGCGAGGGGGTAGTATTCCAAAGCGTATGACACCTTACACGACATGTTTAGATAATGTCAGACCAAAATTACCATAACCGCGAGGATTATAAGGCACTTAAGAGTATATGGTCTGACGCTATCATGGAAACGGCTAAGGGATAGATCCCGAAGGCCACAGACAGGCTCAGCTCATGCCAGAGCACTATCTCACACAATTCCAAGCACTCTGCCTCCAGGACTGTTAAGGCCTGCCATAGGAGTGACTGATAGGAGATCTGTGTGCCCATTTTAGGTTTAGATATAGGTATACTATATCTAAAGCAAGGGGTGATTACACCACCTTGCCCCAGCTGTCAAGCAGCTAGTTGTGTCAGTTTTGGATGGCCAGCCAGGGGTGGCATAATACATGCTTCAGCCACTGGTAGGCCCTGGGTACACCTATGCCCTGGATACCTAAGGCATACTGTACAGGGACTGATAAGGTGACTCAGTATCCAATCAGATATGTACCTAGGGTACATAGAATCCATTTTAACAGAGAGAGCAGTGGGCCTGGGGTCCTGAATAGCAGGGCCCCAGGTCAACTAAGTCAGAAAACCAGCAAAACACCAGGCAAAAAGTTGGGGGCAACCATAGTCAGGGATCTACCTTCCTACACTCTCTGGTTTTGTGCGGGGGACATGTCCAACTAACTATAACTTTCCCTAAAACCTATGGTTTTTTTCGGTGAATAAATATATATATCAAAAGGAGAAACACTTGAGTTGCAAGTACTTTAGAGGACATAGCGGGGATTTGAAGGAAGTCGAATTTGAATAACAGCTTGTGGCATGACGCATTTCGGCGAGGTTTGCCTTCTTCTGATGCCACTGATACTAGGAGGTTGCCACACCCCTCCTTTGAAATGACTGCAACATTCCCACTGGTGGGAATTCAGCTGGTGCTGATTTTGTGTTTGTGGGGTGTGTTGTAGTCTTGGATGTCACAACTACAGCTCCCAGCATGCACCTACACCAGGAACATATTCCCCACAGGACCCCATGATATATATATTTATCCCAAACTTCCCTTGTTACTAAGGATGACAACGCCGTGTCTTGAAGAAAACAATCATTTATTGTCGGCTGACAATTGTTGGACGTGTTTTGCATGTCCTGCAGGCTTGCTCACCAGCAAAGTGCATAAAGTTTTCTACTATTTTAAAACACCCTAACGTGATGTGTCATGTGTCAAATACAAATAAAGTGTATTAGACAACAGACTTGTAGTTTTTAGTGTATTCCTGAACGCAATAGTCATATTTTAGTATAAATACTGCTAGATTAATTGTAAACACTACATTATCAAATGTCACTCTAAATATCAGTAATTTAAATCTGATATTTAACAATTATAAAAATTCATTTAACAATATTCCTCTTCATTAGGTCTCTCAAATCAAATCAAAATATACTTTATTCGGCAAAAAGCAATACCATAAAAGTACAGTGTTAAAAAACAATATGTCATACATTATAAAAACCATATTAAAACCTGTTTAACAACAATACATAAAATATAAATGATTCAGCACGGGGATCATCTTACAAAAATGAGAAGGAGGTACCCGGTTAAAAATATTTCATCCATAGTATAGTACAATCAGAGCAGATATTGGACACACAGGACCATTATTCCTCCCCTCTACTGGTTCTGAGTTCCATTGCAAATCTTGGCAAATTTACTACACAGAAAATCGTTAAAGGTTCTACTGACAATTTCAGAAACAGTAGGGCCACCTTAGCTTGTTTGAACTTAGCCTTTCTTAAAATACCTTTTAAAAATAGTCGCCTAGGGTAAGCGTAAAATCGGCATAGTAAGACCAAGTGGAGCGTATCCTGTGGAGACCGTTGGTCGCAGCCACAGGAGCCCTTACTCTCCAGATGCTTTGTATATCCTGCTGGAACCGCCAAAGTATGGTGTAACAAATTTAGCCTGAAACGGGTCATGAGAAATCTGTCTTGAGGATTGTAAATAACACACAAATAAGGCACGACTTTTTTAACTGATGAGTTCTTACTGTTGGCTTAGTCAGCTCTCTTGCTTCCCTATTTGACTTGGCTCTGTTTAAAAATTCAGACTTAATACGGCCCTTATCCTTAGATAGCAATTTTGTCGGGTGGGTAAAATATTCAACACAGCCCATGGCTAACAGGTTTTCCTTGATGTATCTAAGCCAAGGAATATTATGACCCCGTGCCCGTGCAACGCAGTCTGATATTATTTGTTGACTTAACGCCGCCTCTGGATTTGTCCATACCTTAATCCAGCATGCGTGGGGCTTCCATTGCAGCCTATCGCACAGATGGGTTACACCCAGTTCCTCATGAACCACGTAAGAGGAAATGCTTTGTGGGACTTTCAGTACCCACCTCAAATATTTATTTTCTTCTATTTGTAACTTAAACGGGTCTATAAAGCCCCAGACCTCACTTCCATATAAAACTTTGGCACAGCTTACAGAACTGTAGAGGTTCAAGATTTGTTCCGGAGCCCATCGTCCTAGCCTCTTCGCCAAATTCATAGTTGCCCCTGTTGAGTTAATTAGTTTATTACATTTCTCCTCCACAAGGGCTTTAAAATGAAGGCGACTGTCAAACATGATCCCCAGGTATGAAAATGACTTGACCTGATCCAGTCCCTGTGTGCCTGTTGTATACTTAGTTTTGCTCGATGGTCCTTTCCCTACCTCCATAACATATGATTTGGTGAGGTTCGGTGACAAATCTAAGCTATCCATAAAATGGACAAAGCCATCTATGAGGCACTGCAGTCCGCGCACAGTGCTGGCCAAGAGTACCGCGTCATCTGCATAAAGTAACACCGGTATGCCTCTCCTACCTATCTGTGGGCAGTCCACCCCTAGAGCTTCCAACGCCTGGGTCAAACCATTTATATATAAAGTAAAGAGGAAGGGGGCCAAAATACATCCCTGCCTCACTCCCCTTGAGCATGGGAAGTGGTCTCTGACATTTTCCTCCTCATCATATCTGACCTGGGCAGAAGTATTCTGATGCAGTGTCCGTAATGTGTTTACCAGACCAGGGTCAACTCCTAAGGCCCCCAAAAGTCCCCACAATTTCTTCCGATTTACTCGATCAAATGCCGCAGTGAGATCCATGAAAGCCATGTACACCGTCCCCTCTCTGGCTACGGTGTACTTGGCTGCCAGGAGATATAAATTAAGGCATTGATCTGTGGTGGAGCGGCCATACCTAAACCCACACTGGGTATCCGTAATGATCTCATGTTCCTCCGCCCAATCAATCAATCGGTTAAGAATGGCCCTACCTAGAACTTTCACGGTAACATCAATTAATGAAATGGGCCTATAGCATTGAGGGCTATTTCCGTCCCCTTTTTTAAACATGGGGACTATTGTGGCCGTAGACCAGGATATTGGCATCACTGTATGCACTGCGGTATTTATTACTCTGGTGAGTATGGGCGCCCAGAGTTCTTTCTGGCTTCAGAGGAGATCTGGTGGAATCCCATCAGGTCCCGGTGCCTTATTACGGGTAAGCCCCTCAATCCTCGCCTTTATTTCTCCCAAGGAAAAGGTAAATGGGGTGGGTTCACACTTTCCTGTTCTGCTGTAGCCGAATCATCAATTCTACCATGGTTATACAGGCCCTTGTAATGCTCAAACCAGGTTTCTGGGAGGATGTGACTGGCCAGCTTAGGTTTGTTTGAGTCCTGAAAGCATGGTTCATTAACAACTCTCCAAAAAGCAGTCGAGTCCTTTGTTTTGGCCGCTTTTCTCAAGTTTTCCCATGCCTGGTTCTGCACTATGGTTCTGTAGCATCTTAGTTTTTTTGTACCTAGCCCTTCGGCTTGATACCTTACCTCTGTCCCTAGGTGCACATTTCAGAGCCGATTTCAGATCACCAAAGGCAAGGGTGCAGTCATGATCAAACCACCTTGGTGCACTGTGTTCCTTGTTGGTCATCCTGCCCCTAAGTAAGCCATCTATTTGTTTGGCCACTCCCTCAAATGCCTTGATCAGGTCTTCCCCCTCAACTTCCAAGTCCAGACACTTCCAATCATTGGACTCTGCCTGTTACAGTAAGGTTCTGCACAATGCCTCACTGTCCGTGTTGGCCCACCTTAGTCTCCTACCTTGGTAAGTGGCTTTAATCAAACCTCCGGCCCCCCTACGTTGTGATAGAAGTACCGCATTTGGATCTCTAATGCACAGGAGAAGTGGGTTATGGTCGCTGAAAATGCTAACCTCTATCTCAAACTTTATAACCTGACACTTTAACATGGATGTAACAAAAATAAAATCAATTATAGTGCCCTTCGCCCTACCTTTGAAAGTAGGGGTGACCGTGCTATTGCCCTCTCCACCAATCAAATCCATGGTATATGTTAGGGCATGCCTGCCCAGGATCTTGTTCAGCGCTCCTCCTTCCCTTGTGTGATTCAGGTGCCACCCATCTACAATCGGGCAAGCCAACCAGTTCCCCTCATTCATTCTTAAGAAGGGGCATGGGTGACAATTAAAATCCACTGCTAATACTAGCTGGGAGCACAGTGCCCCTTGCTCCTCCATGTCTGCCTAATTCATTTAGGCTTTGGAGAGTTTGTCCTGGAGTAATGGCATTATAGAAATTTACAACAGTTAAATTAAAACCCTTATTACGATATGTGAGTCCCAGTGTGCAGTCCGAGGCCCATCTGAGTTCACTCCATCTTCCTGAGAGTCTGAGATCGACATAAATAGTCAGACCCCCCCCTTTGCCCTCCCCGGCGCTGACTTACGTGCTGGGACAAAAAACATTTTGTAGCCTTCTATTGCCTGGGTGTTACTATGTACCGCCCATGTTTCTTGTAGGAGGATTATTTAGTGTTTCTTCATATACGTTAGCCAGTTGTGATTTTTGATTTTTGAGGCTCAGCCCGCTACATTCCAGGATATGATCTTAATCTCTCCCACAGTTTGACTGCCTGCCTTGACAGTTGTAGGGTTAGTGGGTATTACAGGAACTTCACCCAAATTCCCTGCATCTTTCTCCAAACTTCTCCCACCGAGCTCTATAACTCTCACATTGGCATTGGGATCATCTGACTGTGTGCGCCCTGGACCTTCATTGTCTCCTATTATGGGTGACCCCTCCCCCCTCGCGCTATTCTCGTCTTTCAACCCCCCACCAGTCAATCTATTTCATTTAGGGGTGAAGCACCGGGGAGAGGTGCAAATCGGTTAATGAGTGAAACTGACTGCCCCCCCGTTTCGTGCAATCCTATTCCTCCTATGGTCACCTTGCATATTCCTGTGGGCCATATCCCTGTAGAAAAAAGCCAAGGGGAGCAGTCTGATACTGGACCCTCCGTCCCCTTGGTATTGACCTCTGGATTGACTATGGAGGAGCTCATTGACTAACTCAGGATATCTGAATTTCAAAATCACGCAATCACCCGCAAAGCTTTTTCTGCTACTTCCGATCCAAGCCACCCTCCTTGCCATCAGAATATGTATGTGTTGTGTGATATTGAAACCCGTATTTTTGACTAGCCAGTGTGCAGTCTCGTTAATTAGAGTGCGCGGGGATTCCTCCCTATCATCCCCGTTGGTAGGAACCCCTACAAGGACCACTGTGAAGGGGCTTGAGGCTGGGGGGATATCCAATGTCGGCAAACCCCTAGTGCTCTGCACAGCGTCCGCTATTGTTAACTCCTCTTCACTGACTATTGCCCTTCTCCCCTCCGAGCCCCTCTGGGCTGTGTCAGGACAGACCGTATTGGGTGGCCCCATTCTATTTATGCTTAGGGTAGTCCCGTTCGTTTTTCCCGCCAAGGCAACCTTGTTGGTGCCCTCACTGTCTTTGCCCAACTGCCCGCCTTCGCGGTGCCCCCCTCCTTGATCCTCAAAACTAGTTGTGGGCTTGGAGTGTGATAAGGCTTCATCTCCCCCCCTCCTCCGGTCCCCTAATTCTACCTGGCACACTATTCCCCTGATCGCATAGCCAGGATAGTTTTTCATCAATAACCTTAATTCTCTACAGCACCGGTCCCAAATGGGTGGAAAAAAGGAGCTCCAAGTTTGACCTTAATAAATCTTCCATTACTTGTCCACTCCCCATCTTCCCACAGTTTGAACATTGCGTGCTACAAATGGGTCCCACGGCAGTGTTCACTCTGCTGATCTTTGCGGCACCCTTCTGTTTTGATTTTGGCTTTGAGACAATCGGCCCCCTCACCCCTGATCGTGTGCCCCTGGTCCTTGTGTCAGCTGGAGGTAATACCAACAGCATAGTGCATGTGTCTTTTATTGCAACTTTTGATCTTGTGATCACTTCTCTGCCCCCCACTGGCTATGCATCCTATACCTGAGTTGGCCCTGGAGGCTACCAACTCTGATGGCCCTGGTTCTGGCCTATCAATCACTGGAGTGGGTGCGCTGGGATTCTTCTCCACCTCTTTAATACTAATGTGAGACCGGTCAGGGTCAGAATCCGTTATAAGTGGGTCATCAGGGTGCATAAATGAGCCACCCTCCTGTGTCGTATGGGGAACATGAACCATAGCACTAGTGATGCTGCCACTATCTTGCTTTGATTGACCTTGGAGGATACTTTTACTTGGTGTTTTGGACCTTGCTATGGGGCCCATTGATGATCGCTTTTGTTCTAGCAGTGTATCTAGCGACAATATTTTTTCTGTGAGCTGAATTTCGTGGGCTAGCAGTGATTCTGCTCTTTGAAGAAATGCGTCTAGGGTCCCCTTAACCCCACCCCCACCCCAGAAATCACCTTCCGCTTACTCATACTGAGTGGTATTCAATACTCCCACCGGTTACAGTGCGGATGTGCTATAGAACTATGGTCAGGTCCTACATTACATACAATACAAAAAGCACTAAAAATGAAATAGAGTCCACAAAGCACAAGGCACTGCCTCCTTAACTGCTTAAACTGATGTAATCAGATATTACTTCCACTCATTCACTGGAGGACATGTCCATAATATATATCCGGCGGTTCACTTACTCCCACTCTGGGATCTAGCGTCCGTCCCTTTGGGAGGTGTCCTGTTTTCAGACTCAAGGGGGTGGCCCTGCCCGGCCTCCTCCGGCCTTTGACAGGCAAGGATGGGCCCGCCCTTGGACGGGCGAGCCGGCGCGCGTCCCGTGCCGCGGGAGACCCAACGCTAATTTATCCTCGTTGGCACGATGGAAATTACGCGAGAGCGCGCTGCCTCCTGGGAACTAGAGACCCGGCAGTCCCACGCTCCGCGACGTAGATGGGGCAAAGTCCGTCAATGAAAGCAGCCACAAACAGGTCCTTGGGCAGCACAGAGCAGCAAAGGGCGGGCGGAAATGGCCGGTAGGTCAGCAGGGCGTCCCGCGCCTCAGGAGCCCCAACGCTAATTTATCCTCGTTGGCCCGATGGAAATGACGCGAGAGCGCGCTGCCTCCTGGGAACTAGAGTCCCGGCAGTCCCGCACTCCGCGATGTAGATGGGGCAAAGTCCGTCAAAGATGGCAGCCACAAACAACAGGCAGGTCCCTGGGCAGCACAGAGCAGCATAGGGCAGGCGGAAATGGCCAGTAGGTCAGCAGGGCGTCCCAGTAAGGCCTATGTGGGCAAATGAAATAAATGCATAATTTCCCTTATTTAACAATTGTTGTTCCCGCCATAATCCATTACTTAAAATGCACATAACATTTCCAATCCAGCCCTAGTGGGTATAAGATTCTGGCAATGGTTAATGCCGTTGTTGACTAAAGTGAAAAGTGCTAGTACCCTGACAGGATACAACACAAAACCATACATAAACAAAAATTACATATATAAAAAAACAGTTAAAAACTCTGAGAATTTCCCGAAAGGCTCACTGCAAACTTTTCTTAAAGATGTGTAAGGAGGTCTTCCTCCATATTCAGACCTCCGGCGATTTTAGTGTTGAGTTCAATTATGTAGCACAACTCTAATGTTCTCCGTTTTTTCTACCGGTCCCCACCTCTTTCAATAAGTGGGACTGCATCTATTACAAAATATATTAATCCTTGTGCACTTTTTCCATGATACTGATCAAAATGTTGTGCCACTGGGTATGACTTGTCCCCATTTTTAATAGCTCTGAGATGTTGAAAAACTCGCTTATGCACAGGCAAGATTGTACTACCCACATACCTCAAACCACAAGGGCATTGAAGCACGTAGACAGCAAAATCTGTTTTGCACGTAATTTGACCTTTGATTTTCTTATCCCTCATAGACAGTCCTGATTTATATGTGGGTGTGTTCTTCCCATGCATACATACTCTGCATTTAGAGCATTTAAGAAAGCCATCTTTTCCACCTAACCATGTTAAAGTTTTAGCTTTTGGTAAGGGTACCATATTACTCACTAGCAGTTGTTGAAATGATTATGCGCATGCCTGAATGTTATTAAGGGTCCTTTCTGTACCAATTTTCCTAGTACAGGATCGTTACGTATCAGGTGCCAGTGTTTAGACAGAATATTTCTCACATTTTTGTGTTGTTTATTATATGTGGTGATCATCCAGCACTGATTTTTGTTGTTGTTTTCCAATTTTTTCTTAGTGTTACTTTTGTTGAACTAAATTTCTTTCCTAGGTGTTCTTTTTGCTGTGAAGAGGGCGGACTATATGCATTGCTCAGAGTATCCTCTAGATTTAGAACACTTTTCCAGACAGCCTAATTCTTTTTGCAACCTTCATTATTACTACAGTTTCGTATAGTACGTAGACATTCTCCATAGGGGATGCTTTTAATTGAATTCTGAGTATGGAAACGTGTTGCGTACAACAATGTGTTTCCCTCTCTAGGTTTACTATACAAAATTGTTTCCATTTTGCCTTCATTTATGTAGACAGTCAAATCAAGGAAGTTGACACTAGTTGAACTGATACTGCTAGTAAATTTGAGATTGAGGTTTTTAACCTGACGTTTTTGATAACATCTGTTGCTGCCTTTTCAGAGCCTTTCCACTAAATGAATAGGTCATCTATGAAACAACTCCAATGCATGATTAGGTTTTGCCATTCCTCTTGGTACAGCTTCTGGAACACCTGCTCCTCCCACCAGCTCATATGCAAATTTGCATAGCTGGGGGCGAAGCAGGTGCCCATCGCTGTACCACATACTTGTGGAGAAGTGTGGCTCACTGGTTAGAGGAGGCAGACCTGGAAGCAGAGGTCAGCCCCGGGACCAGGGTTCAATTCCCGGGTCGGCGGGGTCTTGAGTCCTAAAATGTCCATGGACTCGACAATTCTCGCTCCGGTGCCTACTCGGTTCATGGGTTCACACTCTGCGACTCTGGGCAATAGCTTGCTTAATCTCCACAACGGCCCCTCGCGGCGGGATGCCTGGCTTTCACCTTGCGGATACCCTGCCGGGGTTATCTCACAGGGGAATACCAGGACGGGTTCCCTAAGCAAGCGCTTAGAAACCGCTTGGTGATTTGCGCTATATAAATTCCTGTACATTTACTTGATGAAATAATTCGCCATTGAAAAGAAAATAGTTGAGTTTTAAACATGTAGTAATCATTTCAATGAGCATTTGCGTATGCGACCAGAATTTTAATGGTCTACTTCCTAAGAAATATTTCATAGCATTCAAACCATCATCATGTTTGATGCTGGTGTATAGCGTGGTTACATCAATCGTTACCAACAGAAAATCATGTTCCAATGGAAGATGATAGACCTTCTGTAAAAAGTGACCTGTGTCCTGGATGTAGGATGGAAGACACTTAACAAAGGGACATAGGAATGAATCCACAAATTTAGAAGTGTTTTTAAGGTCACCTCCTATTGCTGAAATTATTGGGTGCCCAGGTGGATTTTTTGGGTCTTTATGCACATTGGGGATCAGGTACATAACTGGCATCACAGGATTGCTGATTTTTAAAAACATTAGTTCATCATGTGTGATCAAACATTGTGTGTACCAATCCTGTAATTGCACATTATACAAGCGGTGACCAGAAATCACAATGTCATTGCCAACTCTCACATTGTTAGAATGATTATTCAGTTGTTTATATGCTTCATTCAGATACTGCTGTCTCCCCATAAGACAACATTCCCACCTTTGTCTGCATTTTGCACAATACGATCCAAATTAGATGACAATTTCTTGACCAGAGCAGTATCATCTCTTTGTTTCTGTGATATCTTTGTATGATTACCACTTGTACTTTTGTGCAACTGTTTTAGTTCATTTGTCACCAGTTCATTGTAGATATCAACAGAGTCTCTAGATGACAGAGGTGTAAATCTGGTCTGAAATGTGTCGGAGCATTGCTTGCAATATCTAGGCCTTGTATTGCTGCCAATTCTGTCACATTAGCGATGGTATTCTGTGTATCGGTAACTGTGTGTAAAATAGTAGTCTCTGCTTCTTCTTCAAGATGTCTTAAATCTAGCATCAGATTCATATCGTCCACCACAAAACTAGCTGGATGGCTGTCAATAGTGTTTGCATCACATGCTGGTGATCCTTACATTTGCTTTTGATTGATTGCTAAATATGTCTTCAATTTTAAAGTTCTAACAAATTTGAATACTTCCACTCTTGTTTTAACATATTCAAAGTCAACTTCCGGACAGAATGATAAGACCAGTTTCGAAATTCTTTTGTGTTCCTCAGTTAGTATGATGTCTGTCAGGTTAATGATTGAGGCTTCATCTCCATCATTAGTTACTTGACTTGTTTGCTCTTGATTTTCCCTTCTGCACCCGAGTTTTGCTCCTTTGCGCTTCTGTTGCCTCTTCTTCTTTGTGGTTTTGCACTGTTTGATATTGTTCTGGGATGGAGGTTGAACCTTCTCTCTTTCTGTAAAAAAACAAACTCTTCAATTACTGAGGGGGCTGGTCCTACCATTGAACCCCTGGGAATTTCATCTGAATCCGTATCAAGTTTGGAGCTTTGCAAACTACGCAGTTCAGATTGTAAATCACGTGATGGCTTGCCACTTGCATTCATTCTTTGTCTGCACAGGGTTTCAATTTTTTGGCAAAAGTATAGATCTGCCCTCGCTCATAATCGATTTTATCTCTTTGAAATCTTTGAGCTTTCCTTTCTTAAATCGATTGTTGAAGCTTGCGGATTCATTCCTTCATCTCTGTTTTAAACTTGTCAATTGGCTCTTATTTTGCCTCTTTATCCAACATGCTGGTAATTTGATCGATCTCAAGAATCTTCTGTCTCTCAATGTGAGCGTGTTTTATTAAGATTGCAAGTATCCTTCATGAGGACACAGCGTTGTCATCCTTGGTAATGAGGAAAGTTGGTGAATTAATTTGGACTGTGCTTGGGTGGTCCTTTGAGATGACACACCCTCTGTTCAGGAGAAGCAGCGGGATACACAAACAGGAGTGTGGAATATATATATTTTTTTTTTACCACCCCACTGAGCTTTTATTTTTGCACTGTCACAAGGGACTATCAACACCACCCACTGGGGTTACATGTGTCAGTTAAATTGCAAATATCAGAATGCAATAGGGGCATTCATGAATAAAGAGACGCCCATCAGGGCACGACCTTTTGATCATGAACAGGTGTTTTAACTGACTGTGTGCGGTGTCTAGTGTGTCGAAGGCTCGTGAACAAAGGGGGGAGCCCGAAATGCGTAGAGCCGGTTTATGAGTTGAAAAGTGATCACGTACTCTGGTGCAGCCCTCATGCATAGTTATCAGCACCCCGGGAGGCCATTCTCTTTTGGGCAACCTGTTTGTTGGAGATGTAGCGGCTCTGTCCAGCTGGGGGGATGTCCTGCCATTGAAACCAGTGGACACCGGGTGTTTGAAGGCTCAAACACCCACCCGGAGGTAATGGTGTGTTCTATCGGAGGAGCAGTTTATGGCTAAAGACTCTGTTTTTTTATTTTTAACCACCCCACTGTGGTTTTATTTTTGCACTGTCACAAGGGACTATCAGCACCACCCACTTGGGTTACATGTGTTAGTTAAACTGCAAATGCCAGAATGCAATAGAGGCATTCATGAATAAAGAGATGCCCATCAGGGCGGGAACTTTTGATCGTGAGCAAGTGTTTTAACTGACTGTGTGCAGTGTCAAGTGTGTCGAAGGCTCGCGAACAAGGGCGGGCGCCCAAAACGCGTAGAGCCGGTTTATAGTTTGGAAAGTTATCACAGACTCTGTTACAATCCTCATGCATGGTTATCAGCACAGCGGGAGGCCATTCCATAAAATATATATATATATATATCCAGTAAACCTGCCTTCTCCAAAGTCCCTTTAGTCGAGGGAAAGCAGGCACAGACCACAGAGTAAGTGCTTGAATTTTCTTTATTCTAAGTCGGCCATAACACGTTTCAGTCCGAAGACCTTGATCACATGACAACATATATATATATTTCCAATGAAAAAAACATAGGTTTCAGGGGCGTTATAGTTAGACATTAGCATTTAAAAAACCTTAGAAAGTCACTGAAAAAAAACACAGGTTTCAGAAACGTTTTAGTTAGTTGTACATTTCACTTGTACAAGACCAGACAAATTCGGCTTTTAATGATCGAACTGTACTGCGGGAGAATTAATCAGTGGGCGAATTTCGGGCGGCTCCCAGCCGTCATGAGCACATGCCTACTGTGACTCATGATGGCCGGGAGCCGTCCTAAGTACCTGCGCACCACGCCCAGCCCACCTCCCCTCGTACAGCGGCAGAATTTGCCCTGCGGCGCAGGGGTTAAATTCATCAATGTTGTTAGTTTCTGAATGGAATTGGCAGATATCCTCTTATAACACTGCACATCGTTTAATTGGTGTTTAATTCCTGACATGTAATCACAGCAATTCAGGACCACAACATTACCGCCCTTGTCAGAATCTCTTATAACAATACTTTCATCAGATCTAACTCTATTCAAGGCTTCCCTTTCTTTGGCGGTAATGTGTTGGTTTTTGAATGGAGAAGATTTCCTAGATGATTCCCTTTTATACAGATCCTGGAAGACCTTGTCATAAAAAATGTCTATGTTGGGATTGTAATTAATTGCAGGCACACATTTAGATCTGGGCTTTAAACCACTATCAGTTTCCTGGTTCTGTTGAATTATAAAATCATTCAGTAATGTTGACATCTCAGGGTTGCCATCATCATCTAAACTCAACAACAATTGTACATTACGAATATCACCAATGGTCTGTTTTGTGCCACCCAGAATCACACTATGCTCAGTGTTTTTGGTAGTTTGCTGTGAAAAGTAGTCCCTTAATTTCAACATTCTGACAAATTTATACATATCAATATAACCATTTATTGGATTCCCACTTTGAGTGGGGCAGAAATCCAAGCCTTTACTCAAGATTGACATTTCATCTCCATCAAGCTTTTTATTTGACAAATTTACAACTTCCAAGACATTGTTAATAGTCAAATCTTCACATACTGTCAGTTTATAAATCACATTATCATTTATGGTTCAGATCTCTCCCCTGTGTTCCCCTTGTTCGAGGATCCCCGACCTGTACCTGCCTTTTGACCTCCTACCTCCCTTGTGGGTTTTGGCTGATCTCTTTTTTGTTGCAGCCTGCTGCTTATTCATAATTTGGCGAGCTCCTTCTGAAAGGAAGAAGCTCCCTCCACTAAAGGGATATCTTGTGCAACATTAGACGCTACACTATTCAATGATGATGAAGAGGCACTACTGATGGAACATGCCTCATCATTCTCATCTCTTTCCTTACGGGATCTCTTTCTCTCATCCCCTCCTTGGATATTATCAAGTTTCTGGGCAAATGTGTACAGGTATCTATCCAGATGGTCTCTGCCATCTCTCCTGACTTTTTAAGTTTCTTCTCTTTAGGATATAGTTGGAATTCCTCCATAACCTTTTTAAGGATAGCAAAGTTTTTATTGATAAGGTCCTTTTGTTCCATTGCATTCATTTCCTTCTCTACATTTGCTATTTCTCCCTGTAGTTTCTCTCCTTTTTCTCTTGCATAACGTATCAATATTTGCATCATTATTGGAGATGCATTTTCATCTATTTATATTTATGTCAAGGTGTATTGAAGAATAAGTGGGTATATAAGTGTCTGAATGGATGATATAGTAGGTGCATGAATGACTGTATAAGTGAGTGATTAAATGTGTCTTACTGAATGCATGGGTTAGTGACTAAACCGTGTGAATGTCTGTATCAGTCTGTCTGCTCGGGTGTAACGGCTGTATGGGTTGGTGAGTAGCTACATGAGTGTCTATATGGGTTATTGATTGAGTATCTGTATGGGTGCCTCAGTGTCTGTGTGGGTGGGTGGGGAATGTGACTCTGTGCATAGATGAGTGAGTGGTTGATTCACTGGGTGTATGGGTTCAAAAGTGCATCTGTGAAAGGCTGTATGGATGGAATGCATGACAATATCGACAGACAGAATATCTACATACAAAAATATCGACACAAAAATATCGAAATCAAAAATATCGAAATTATATCTACATAATGGTAAGTACAAAAATATCGAAAAAATAATATCGTTGTACAAAAATATCGAAATTAAAAATATCGTTTTTTTAAATGTATTAATAATAATTTTAAATTAATTTAAAAATACATATAATTTTACAAATATTAACGCATGTTTTTACAACGCAGATACTTTTACAACGCACACCATTACAACGTAAGTATTGGTAAGTATATAATAATTTTTTTATGTAAATTAATTAAAATTAATATAATATAATTTAATTTAATTTAATTTAATTAATTTAATTTAATTTAAATTTAATTTTACTTAAATTTTTACACTGTACCCCTGTACCCCAAAAACCCCAAACTGACCCTGAACCCTAAAAATACCCCTTTACCAAAAAACTAAAAACTGACCCTGAACCCTAAAAATACCCCTTTACCCAAAAACCAAAAACTGACCCTGAACCCTAAAAATACCCCTTTACCCAAAAACTAAAAACTGACCCTGAACCCTAAAAATACCCCTTTACCCAAAAACTAAAAACTGACCCTGAACCCTAAAAATACCCCTTTACCCAAAAACTAAAAACTGACCCTGAACCCTACAAATACCCCTTTACCCAAAAACTAAAAACTGACCCTGAACCCTAAAAATACCCCTTGACACAAAAACCCAAAACTATAACACTTTAAATATAATTATATACTTACCAATACTTACGTTGTAATGGTATGCGTTGTAAAGGTATCTGCGTTGTAAAAACATGCGTTGTAAATGCATGCGTTGTAATAGTTTTTGCGTTGTAAAAGTTTCATTGTAATGGTAGTGCGTTGTAAAAGTGGCATTGTAATGGTTGTTTCCCTATAAACACACAACCCACTACACATAAATAAATGAAATCATTTAATCACTTAATAATTATTAATTACCAATTAATTATTAATTAACAATATCAAAAATTTATAAATTAAAAATATTAACACATTAACTCTAATTAATTTAATTTACTACTTAATATTATTTCATTACAAATTAATTATTAATTAACAATAACACTAAATTAAATATATTAGCACAATAAATCTAATTAATGTAATTAACTAATTAACATTAATTACTTACCAATTAATTATTAATTAACAATAACAATAAATTATATATCTTAGCACATTAAATCTAATTAATTTAATTAACTAATTAATATTAATTAATTACCAATTAATTATTAATTAACAATAACACTAAATTAAATATATTACCACATTAAATCTAATTAATGTAATTAACTAATTATTTTCAATTAATTACAAATTAATTATTAATTAAAAATATTTAAAAATATATATTAATTATTTAATTATTATTAAATTACTTCCCACCCTATTCCCCTATAAACCCACAACCCGCTCTAATACTAAAACGCAAAATGTTAACATAATTACTAATTTTCAAACATACATTTCTAAACATATTTAGCAAACATATAAACAACATAATAAAATACATAACACTAAACAACAAAATTTCGATATTACTAACATACATACCTTAATCTCGATATTCTGTCTGTCGATATTATGGCACATCGATATACCATACCATCGATATTAAAACATCGATATTATTGTATATTGATATTTTAATTTCGATATTTTGTCTGACTACCGTATGGATGGGTGAGTGTGTGTATGGGTGTGTTAGTGAGTGAATGGATGTCTCAGTCGCACATTTGTGAGGAACTGCATATGTGAAAAGCAGTATATGTCAGTGTTGGAGTATATAAATGGCTATATGTGAATGTGAATGGCTGTATGGATGAGTGTGTGCTTGTATCACTGATTGTATAAGAGAGAAAGTATGTGTTAGCATCTGTATGAATAAGTGAGGTGGTGTGTTTATAACTGTATAGGTGAGTAAATGGGAGTGTGATTGATTCTTTGCATGACTGACTAGGTGTGTGAGTAACGCTATGGATGAGTTGCGATGTGTGAGTGTCTGTATAGACCCTCACGGGTATGTAGCACGCTTAACAAATGTCCTGATTGTATGAGTGCATATGACAGTGCTGTATTGATGAGTGACTGCATGTATGAGTGACTGTATGAGGGAATAAGTGGATGTGTGTGTAGACCTAGGAATCAGTGAGTGGGTATTTAGTAACTGGTATTGGTGTGTCTATGGTTTCAAAAATGTTAGTCTTTTTTTTTAGATGGGTGTATCAAAGGTTATATTAGGGTGTGAGGAGGTGTATCAGATTATAACGTGGATGATGTCATCAGTAATGTCATTTGAGAGATCATCAGTGATGTCAGTAGTAATGTCACTGACCATGTCATGAATGATGTAATATGTGATGTCAGCAGCAGTGCATTGCAGGGGCAGGAGTTATAGTTAGCTTAACTAACTACAACAGCAGAATTTCTCTGGTTTTGTACGAGTGAAATGTCCAACTAATTATAACGTGCCCGAAGCCTGTGTTTTTTCAGAGAATTTTTAAGGTTTTTTTAAATGCTAATTTTTAACTATAACGTCCCTGAAACCTATGTTTTTTTAGTGAATTTCTCTGTTTTTTTAAATGCTAATTTCTAACTATGCCTACAGAGGTAGTTCATGTGCACAAAGAGGAAGAAAGGCGCAGAAAAAAGCAAGAGAAATATAGAAAGAGGCAACAGAAAGGGGTACAGAAAGAGGTAGGAGAGGTACACAAAGAGGAAAGAGAGGTACAGAAAGAGGCAGGAGGGGTGCAGAAAGAAGGAAGAGAAGTGCAGAAAGAAGCAACAGATGTACAGAAAGAGGCAAGAGAGGTGCATAAACAGACTGGGAAAGTACAAAAAGATTGAACAGGGGTTCAGAAATAGGCAAGAGAGGTGCAGAAAGAGAAAAGAGGGATGCAGAAAGAGGCAAGATAGGTACATAAAGAAGGAAGAGCAGTGCAGTAAAAGGCAAGAGAATTGCTGAAAGAACAACAGGTGTCCAGAAAGAACCAAGAGAAGTGTATAAAGAGGCAAGTGAGGTGCAGAAATAAGCAAGAGCAGTGTAGAAAGATCCAACAGATATGTAAAAAGAGGCAAGAGGGCCGCATTGAAATAGATAGGAGAGGTGCACAAAGAGGCAAGAGAGGTACATAAAGAGGCAGGAGGGGTGCAGAAAGAAGCAACAGATGTGCAGAAAGAGGCAAGAGAGGTACAGAAACAGGCAGGGAATGTGCAAGAAGAAGGAACAGGGGTGCAGAAAGAGGCAAGAGCTGTGCGGAAAAAGAAGAGAGGGGTGCAGAAAGAAACATGTGAGGTACACTTAAGGCAACAGAGGTGCAGAAAGACGGAAAAGAGGTGCAGGAACAAGCAAGAGAAGTACAGAAAGAGGCAAGAAAATTGCTGAAAGAAGCAACAGAGGTGTGGAGAAGCAAGAGAAGTACAGAAAGAAGGAAAAGGATTGCAGAAAGAGTAACAAGTGTTGCAGAAAGAAGGGACAGAGGTGCAGAAAGGGACAGAGGTGCAGAAAGAGGCAAGAGAAGTACAGACAAAAGCAACAGAGATGCAGAAAGAGGGAGGAGTGGTAGAGAAAGAGGCAAGATGGGTGCAGAAAGAAACAAAAGCAAGTGCAGAAAGCAGCAAAAGAAGTACAGAAATAGGCAAGAGGAGTGCAGAGAAAGGGACGAGGGGTGCAGAAAGAGGCACAAGGGTTACAGAAAGAAGGGACAGAGGTGCAGAAAGAAGCAAGAGAAGTGCAGAAAAAAGCAACAGAGTTGCAGAAAGAGGGATGAAGGGTGGAAAAAGAGGCATAAGAAGTACAGAAAGAAGCAAAAAACACGCAGAAAAAGGGAAGAGGGGTGGAGAAAGAGGCCAGAAGGAAGCAGAAAGAAGCAAGAGAGATGCAGAAAGAAACAAAGGAAGTTCTGAAACAAGGAACAAATGTGCAGCATGAGGCAACAGGAGTACAGAAAGAGAGAAGTGGGGTGCAGAAAGAGGCACATGGGGTCAGCAAGAGTGACAAGGGGTACAGAAAGAAACAAAAGAAGTGAAGAAAGAAGGAACAGAGGTGCAGAAAGAGGCAAGAGAGGTGCAGAAAGAGGGAAGATGGGTGCAGAAAGACACAAGAGGGGTGCACAAAAAAGCAAGTAAGGTGTAGAAAGAAGCAGCAGAGGCGCAGAAAGAAGCAAGAGAAGTATAGAAAGAAGCAACAGAGGTGTAGAAAGAGACAAGAGGGTATAGAAAGAGGCAATACAAGTGCAGAAAGAAGCAAAAGAGGTACAGAAAGAAGCAAGAGAACTGCAATAAAAGGCAAGAGAAGTGCAGGAAGTGGCGGGAGAAGTGCCCAAATAAGCAAAGGGAGTACAGAAAGAGGCAAGAGGGATGCAGGAGGGATGCAGAAAGAAGCAAGAGAAGTGCAGAAAGAAGCAACAGATGTGCTGAAAGAGGCAAGAGGAATGCAGAAAGACAGAAGAGGGGTGCAGAAAGAGACACAAGGGGTTAAAAAAGTAGCAAGATAGGTGCCGAAAGAGGCAAGAGAAGTGTATTAAGAAGCAACAGAGATGCAGAAAGGTGGAAGTGGGGTAGAGAAAGGCAAGAGGCATACAAAAAGAAGCAAGAGAGGTGCAGGTAAGAAGGAACAGAGGTGCAGAAAGAGGCAGCATGGGTGCAGAAAGAAGGAACAGGTATGCAGAAAGAGGCAAGGGGGTGCAAACAGAGGGGCAAAGGATGCAGAAAGAGGCAAGAGGGGTGTAAAAAGAAGCAGATAAGTGCAGAAGGAAGCAACAGAGGTACAGAAAGAGGGAAGAAAAGTGCAGAAAGAAGCAACATACATGCAGAAAGGGGGATGAGGGGTAGAGAAAGAGGCAAGAGGGGTGTAGAAAGTAGAAGAGATGTGCAGAAAGAGGCAAGAGAAGTGCAGAAAAAGAAAGGTGCAGAAAAGCAACAGAAATGCAGAGAGAGGCACAGAAAGAAGCAAGAGTGGCTTGCACACCATTAGTGCCAATGTAACACCCAGATTTAGCAATAAGTAACAGGTGACCATTCTAGGTTTACAAAGGACCTTCCACCACTCTGTAACACTTGTCGCTGCATTTTTGGTAACGTTTGATCCGTTTGAGCTAGAAACAAGTCTTTTTTTGCTCAAATCTGCAGATTAGGCAGCAAATGATGAAATATGTAGCTAATGCAGAAAACGTATAAGTGTGCAAAAGTTAGTGCAGCCAAACAGTCACCGAATTCCAGTGGCCCTGCTCATACATCTGACAAGATCCAGAAGTGCTTCTCAGTGATTCCTTCTTTTTTTGTCTAATAGTTTAGCTTCTATGGAAACGAGAAAGACTAAACCTGAGGTTACTACTCCAAAACACAGACACCATGCCACATAATTACTCTCCATAACACATAATCCCACTCTACATAATTCCTATACACTAAATACCACATACTTTCTATCCACATAATTTTACTGCATAACATACCACATAATTCCACCACACACAACCTACATCCACTCCACTCCAAAAAATATTAATAAAACACTTTTTGATGTATTATGCCAATAGCTCTAACTCTTGCAAATGCGAGACCTATTACATTACAAATGCTTCTTTAACTGGTAGTCACGTTTGCAGAGTGGTGGAGAAAGGGTGCAGGGCCTCTGACTAGTGCTCAGGAATTCCACTGCGTAGGACTTACAGGAGGTACCAGGAGGGCTACTTGGCCCCCAAAGTCCCTCAGGAGTAAAGTGGACTTCACCCCATCCCGTAGTCTGCCAGGAGGCACATTTGCAGAGTGATGGAGAAAGGTGAGGGTGGCCTCCGAAGATGTCATTGCAATCCAACTGTGTGAGACTTACTGGAGGTAACAAGAGGGGTAGTTGGCCCCCAAGGACATCCTTGAGGGCCAACTACCCCTCCTATTACCTCCAGTAAGACCCACACAGCAGGATTGCTAAGTTCTCATAGCAGGCCACACCCCCTTTGCCCACACCTCTGCAAGCACGCTCCCTGATGCGATCTTGGATGGGGATTGAAGTCACCTACGCTGCTGGGGGTCTTTTTGGGGCCAACTAGCCTACCTCTTACCTCCACTAAGCCCCACACAGTGGGATTGCTGAGAGGTAAGCTCAGGCCACACCCCCTTTCTCTACCACTCTGCAAACATGCCTCCTGGCATGTTCTTTGCTGCGGGATGAAGTTCCCTTCACTCCTGAGGGTCCCTGGGGGCCAACTATCCCATCAGGTACCTCCAATAAGCCGCACAATGCTGGATTGCTGAGGGTGGTCCGAGGCCACGTCCCCTTTTTCAACCACTCTGCAAACCTGCCATCTGGCGCACTGCTGCTCGAGGGATTAAGTCCACTTGTGTCCTTTGGTCCTCAGGACACAAGAAGACCTCATCGTCCCACCAGCAGTGTGCCAAGAGGACCCCAAGAACCCTAACGAATGAAGGGGATGTAATCCTCAACTTGGAACGCGCCAGGGGGCATTTTTTCAGAGTAGTGCAGGAAGGGGGCAGGGCCTCAGCAATATGCTGGCTTATTTAACATTTTGGGTTTTAGAAGGGAAGCTGTGTTCCCCCCCTTCCCTTTATTATTTTTGGTCCCCATCCCCCAGAGCCTGAGCATTTTTTTCCTTAAAAAAACGGGAAGGGGCCACGTGGCCTTTCTTCCTTGGGCCACTATTGGCCCTGGGGACTCCATTGCCTGCTGCCTGTCCTCAAAATGTATTTTTCTCGGGAAGGGAGCCATGTGGCCTCCCTTCCCTGGGCCACTTCTGGCCCTGAGGACCCCATCCCTGGGGTATGCCCTCATTTTTTTATTTTCATGGAAGGGGCGGAGTGGCATACCTCCCCAGGGCCACTTCTGGCCCCAGAGACCCCATCCCCCGGGGCCAGACCAGCCTGCTCATTTGAGGAGGGGGGCCACGTGGCCCCCTCCTGAGGCCAATTATGGCCATGGGACCCCATTCCCTGGGGCCTGGCCTCTTTTTAAAATTGTTTTAATAAAGGGAGGGGGGCTGTGTGGTCCACCTCCCGGGCCACTTCTGGCCCGGGGGGGGGGGCCTTAGTGTTGGGGGCCATGGGGGGAGCCCCAATACCCCCACATCCCAGCTGGATCCCCACCTCCTGTGGGTGCCAGCATTGCTTTTGGGCAAGGGGAGCTGCTGACATGCAGCTCCTCTTGCCCAAATGCAATCTGCTTTGACTCATTAAAGCGAGAGCAAGTTTCCTGCTCGTGCTTCAATGAAGCAAAGCAGTGTTTGCTATGGCAGGGCGGGAGCCGTGCTCCGGCCCTGTCACAACAAACGGCAATGTCCCAGGGGTGGGCACCCCAGGACATTGCAGAAGCCGGCCCTCGGGGGTGGTGGTCCCCAGGGTCATAAGGGGCTTCAGGAGGGGGGGCCAATGTATATAAAGCCCCGGGGAGGTGGTGGTCCACGGGGCCTTGGGGTCCACAACAGACTGCAGCATTTGAATAATTATTGCCCCAGGATGTGGTGGTTCCCGTGGCAGTGTGGGGGATGCCGGAGCCCCACACACTTATTTTTTTAAATTTAAACCCCCCCCTCCCATAATGAACAATGCCCAGGGGAGGTGGCAGTACCCGGGGCAGAGTGGGGGTCCAGGAACCCCATGCATTTTTTTCAATCCCCGGGTAGTTGGCCGTCCCCAGGGCTGCAGGGGGGCTTTGTACCCCCACATATAATTAGCATAGCCCCAGGGAAGTGGCAGTCCCTGGGGCTGTGAGGGGCCCCGTGGGCCCCCACTACATATTTATTCATTGCCCTTGGGCCAGTCCTACCTGGAGACTGTTAGAAAAATAAGCGGGAGCCCGCGCTTTGTTTTTTCTAATTCTTTCGGCCAGATTCGCGCACCCAGCGCAAATTCAAACGTAAAAAAAACATAAAAAATGCTTTGTTGGGGCCTGGAGGTCCTTGTGGGACCCCTGAGCAGGCCTAGGGGGTCAGGGTGTTCCTACCCTGCCCCCTTTTCTTGTTTTTTTATCTTTGTATTACCTTTTTCTTGTGACTTGGTTACCGAGTCACAAGATGGCTACCAACACATTCTGGTTTATAGTGTTGGCAGCCAATCAGAGTGAAGTTCGTGCCCGGGAGGGTTTTCAAATCAATATTTTTATTTTTTTATTTCTTAGCAACTACTGAAAGGATTTATACCAATTTCAAGAAAGCACGCTTTCTAGACCAAGACCTACCTTTTTGCCAAATTTGGTGTAATTCAGTTCAGCAGTTCGGGCTGTAGCTTTGTCTAAAGTTTCCTATGTAAATTAACATGGAGAAAACACGTTTTGGGGCCGCCCTTTTTTCTCAGCCCGCTTGGTGAATCACCCGGAAATTTTCAAGACAGGAGCTGACCGGAGCCCTCCATTAGCCAATAAAGAATACACTTTGAAACATGGACCGTGGTGCGCGAGTCTTCTGTCATCCTGGTGAACGATACCGGGAGAACTTTCGTGAATATATATATTACCTACTGGCGGTCGCCAGTAGGTATATATTCAATTCAAAAGTGCTTTATTCGAGTATTTACTCATAAAAGCAGACAAACAAACACATAATAAAATACAATTAAATTTCTAAGTCGGCATGACTTTAAGCACAATACACATTAAAAAAGAGGTTTAAAATAACATTACATCCAGTTATTTACCATCAAGGTGCAAAGTTCATATTATAAAATCATATTAAAAAACAATCCAATTACATAGTTAAAAAAATAAAAAAATTTCGTCAGATAGACACCTGGCATGGGAACAGAGAATAGAAAAACTAGCAGTCTCTGATCAGCTAGGCAGAGAGTAGTCACCCTACTAGCAATCTCTGCCTAGTTACCCACGCCCACCCCAAGTACTTTGCGGTCGCTATGATAATCCAATTTAAGGAGGTAGTTTTAACAATACGTAGAGCAACCATGCTGCTTTTAGTACCCAAATTTCTACACATGGGGGCCAACCACACACGTCTAGGAACAGAATATGCATGACAAACAAACAAAAAATGACCCAGCGTCTCATTGCCTTCCCCACAAACTGGGCAAGTTGCTGGACCTCCATTTCTCCATTTAGATGTTAAATTACCAAGAGGTAGAGAGCCAGCCCTCATTTGGAAAAACAGTTTCCTGTCCATGGATTTAGTTATAATGTCCCAGTACATTTCAAACATTGGAAACAGTTTAGCTTCAAGGAAGGCAGTCGTCATAGACCCATTATTATTGTTAAGGAGACTCTTGTTTTCAGCCTGTTCCCAATAAAGGTTTTTTATAAACAGCTTTGATGGAAAGGATGACCCGGTTGGATCAGACCACAATTCACTTAACCCTAGTTCACTTAATGCTGTTCTCAATGATCTAAACCATTTAATTTCATGAAATCGATCTGCTTTGATCACATCAGCAAATCCTTCTGCATATTGTGACAACTCGGGGGTGGTCCAAATTCTACGCCAATATAATATCGGTCGAAGTTTACACATAGCCGAGATTTCCTTCCTGCCAAGATCATATCTGAGTGGCAAGAGGGGACTGCTCTGTGGGGTACCAGTTAGTTTTCGGAGGAAGCTATTCTCTGACCTCTGTAGCTCCTGGAGGTTTTCTTGCCCCCACAGCTCTGCCCCATATAGTGCAGACCCTATTGCTTTAGCCTCATATATAATTAGTGGCGGTTTGATTGGCTTAGTTAAAGATTTCGTGTGCTCCTTAATAATGGTACCAGCCAGTTGTTTGTGTCTTAATACTGCCAGATTCAAGTGGTGGTTCCATCTGTTGTCATTTGAGATATGTATCCCTAGATAGGTAAAAGAATTCACAACTTCAAGGCAGCGCCCACTCATGGTTATTTTGGATTTAAAATTCCTACAAGGATTAAAAACCATGAGTTTTGTTTTGGCTGCGTTTACCTCCAAACCATGATCACAACAAAATTTGTCAAAAATTACCAATGCCTTTTGCAGACCACTTGGGGATTTTGATAAAATTAAGGGGTCGTCTGCGAACATTAAAATAGGAACTTTTGCACCGGCAAGTGAGGGAGCATCTACGGGCTCAGCTTGCATAAGGGGAACAATTCCATTTATAAAAAGAGTAAACAATGTTGGTGCCATTGAACAACCCTGCCGAACCCCACGCTCGACAGGGAAGTCAATGGTATCGTTACCGTAGCCACCCCATTGGATCTTAGCATAAGTGCCCTCATGAAGTCTCATGATCAAGGTTAAAATAATCATCGGGACCCCCAGGGCTGCCAACACCTCCCACAACTTTGCCCTCGGCACCAGGTCGAATGCAGCCCGTAGGTCAACAAAAGCTGCATAGAGACTGCATCCGCCCAGGACCACTGTCCGCCATTGTATCAGTTGGAAGCGGAAGACCTGGTCTACAGTGCTAGTTGCTCTGCGAAAACCAGCCTGAAAAGGGGATAGGACGTTCTGCTCCTCAGCCCAATCAAGCAGATTATTAATGAGTACACGTCCTACCACTTTTTGGACCGTGTCTATTAAACTGATCGGGCGATAATTACAGGGTTGGGCACGATCCCCCTTTTTATATACTGGTATAATGACAGCACCCCGCCAGGATACCGGGATTTCAGCCCCCCTGGCTATATGGTTTAATAAAAGGCAGATGTATTTACTCCACCTGTCGGTGTCATCTAAGAAGACATCCGCCGGGACTCCGTAAGACATATATAGTTAGGATTGATTTCCATAAGGAAATCGCAACATTCTATTTGGAATAACTTGGGGGCCGGTTGAGCAATCAGGCTGAATTTTTCAGCAACTTTGCCTCGCGGCTCTCCGCTCCTTCCCTGAATGTTTGGGGGGGATTCGTCAAGCGGGGGCTGAGATAAAAGGGGGTCCCAAAACGTGTTTTCCCCATGTTAATTTCCATAGGGCGGTCTGTCGCAGTTTTAGCTCGAACGGCTGAATGGATTTTCACCAAACTTGGCAAAATTGTAGGGACTGGTAGCCCGATGTGCCTTTGCTACGTCTCAAGATATGTGCTCCAGTGGATTTTGAGTAATTTAGGTTTAAAAAAATGTATATATCTGTAAGCGCGCCCCGGTACGCGTACCGGGGAGCGATCCGGGCGCGCCACGTGACTTGTGCACGGCAAGCTGATTGGTTCTCGGGTGTCTGTAAACATTCGAAACAGTCAGCAGCGGCCGCCATCTTGTGTCTCGGCAGGATTGAGATACAAGAGGTGGCAAAAATCAAAGGGGGAAATGAGCAAAAGGGGGCAGGGTAGACCCCCCTGACCCCTAGGTTTGATGTAGGGGCCATAAAAGAGTCCCGTGGGACAAAATGTATTTTTATTTTTTTCGATTTTCGCAGGGGGAGCGCCCGGTACGCGCACCGGGGAGCGTACGAGAGAGCGTACTTAGGTGAAAAATAATGAAAATAATAGTGTAAAATAATCATTTTGAGTTATTACATGTAGGGTAGCTCTGAAAAGAGCTTTTGGGTTCTGTGGCTGTTTTAGGTACCTACAAGTGTGTTCCACACACACCCACATGCACACAACCCCACACTCACACACCCACACACTCCCCACACACACTTCACACATGCACACTTCCACCTACAGTCAAACACCCCACACCCCCACATCGACACCTTACACAACCAAAGCTACACCCACATCCCACACACCCACACTCAAACACACACCTCACCCCCTTCCACCAGACACACACACACACATGCACATACACACAAATATCTCACAGACACACCACACACATCCCACATACACATCTCCCCCAACACACACAGAGACAACTCACAGACACATCCACACATCTCATACATACATACACATCCTAAACACATACCTCCAACACCCACACACACCCCACACACACCTCACACACCCACACTCCCACCTACACTCAAACACCCCACACACCCACACCCACACACACACCTTACATATCAATATCCCCACCCACATCCATATACCCCACACACCTAAACACCTCATCCCCCCTAGACACACAGACACACACATACACACCTCACAGACACCCCCCGCACATCCCCCACACACACCTCCCCCACCCCCACACATGGGGAAAACTCAGTGAAACACTAAAATAATAATTTAAAGTGCTTAGAGGTAGGGTATCTCTGAATAGAGTTGTTGTGTTGTGTGGGTGATTTAAGTACCAACATGTAGGTACCAATGCAGAGTCTTAAATTCAATGTACACCGTTTCCTCTGTAGATAATTTGCATGTTGTTATAGAAGTTAGTGTGGTATGTATATGGAATCTATACCATAGTCTGTCAGGGAAGCAGAAACAACATGGAGGCAGGAGATGAAAAAGAGATGTCAAATACACATTGGAGATAATATAGTGGGAGAAAAGAAGTAACTATGAGCAAAATTACTATGTAACACAAATACGTTGCACAGTATACTATAAGTCTGACTTTATAATATAATCAATTTGGTAATAGTTTATGAATTACATATAATAATGAATAATGTCTCGAACAATATTTGATTATTAAATATAAATTAATTTTTCTGATTCTTTTTCAAAATTTAATAGAACGTCTAACATTTGACTGTCCGAAATGTTCTCTTGTTGAGTGAACATAACTTCCAACATTTGACTGTCAGAAACGTCCTCATATTGAATTAACAAATCCACAGATTCTACACATTGTAGAAGTTCATGGTCCCGTGATTCATCCATGAATTCCAAGTCAATGGGTTCAATGATTTCCTCATTGTTCATCTCTAGGACAATTTCAAAGGAAATGTTCTGTTCTCCTTCCATTTTTGTGCTGAAATTTACATAAAAAAAATCAGTAGAAATAGGGCACTGTTGGGTTTAAGTTCAGACAGGTAGTTTTGATTTTTTAATAGTGAAGTTAACTTTGGGCAATGTATGGTAACAGGCAGGAAGTAGAAATATTAAAAAGTGCCTGTGAAGAAGCGTAAGTAAATTCATAATTATAGCAGAGAAGCCTAAGTCAATTTATAAATATAACAGAGGAGCCTATCTCTATCTATAACTATAGCAGAGGGACAGTAAATAATTATCAGAAAACGTTTTTACAAATTAACTTAAAGTGCCCCTTACAAATGATCAACTTACTTTAGAGAGAGGTGGAGAAGAAAAAATGCGAAAATCCTTTCAAGATGCACCTCAGGTAGTTGTAGTCAAAATGGCCGTGTTTCCCTCTCATTTTTCATTTATATTCATGTACATAACCAATCAAATGTCAGGAAACAAAATAGAAAATGAAAGTAACATTTTAATTGGTTGTCAATTCTAACACTTCAGATGTGTTTTTGTTATGTAATTTACCTCAGGATATTTAGACAGGACTACAGGCCAAATGGCTGAATGGAATTCCACCAAATTTGGGAAAATGGTAGGGACTGGTATGTAGTATTGCCTATTCTATATTTGGTGAAAGTGTCTCCAGTGTTTTTTATGTAAATTATCTTTTATTATTTTTTTTTGGAGCGCTTCCCGGTGCGCGCCCCGGTACGCGTACCGGCAGCGCTACGGGAGTCCTCCATTTTGTGTTTCGGTAGATTTGAGTCAGAAAATGGCGGACAAACAACGTTGGGAATGGGTATAAGGGGGCACGGTTGGCACTCCCTGACCCTCTAGGTTTTCTGAGGGGGTCTTAGGAGGCCCATATAGGACAAAAAAATATATATTTTTAAATTTTCGCGGGGGGAGCGCCCGGTACGCGCAACGGGAAGCGTACCGGGGAGCGTACTTTGGTGGAAAATAGTGAAAAAAGTTAGAAAAAGATAATCATTTGGAGTGATCAGAGATAGGGTAGCCCTGAAAAGGTCTTTTGGGTTCTGTGGCTGATTTAGGTACCTACAAGTAGGTACCAATGCACAGTCTTAAATTCAGGAGGAATATTCTATTCCCTTCATCTGAGAAGTGCACACCATCTTCTCTGTAAATATCTTGCATGTTGTAACGCAAGTTGTTGTTGTATATTGAACCCATTCCATAGTCTCTCATGTAAGCAGAAACAGATTTATTCACATGTTTCCGTGCTTTTTCAAATTGTGGACAAAATTGGTTGGACCACTTCCATTTCTGCCTTTGGCATATATTGGAATATACCAAGGCAGTTTGTGGAAAAAGTGCCATCAATTGATCAAAGGTGTCCTTTAAAAGCATTTCCTGACCTACACCAGTCAAAGTGCCCAAGTAATTTCCTCCACAGTGCAGAATTAACAGGTCAGGGTGTGGCAAATGCAAAAAGGTTTTCACCAATGGAATCAATTGGTGACATTTTAATCCTCTGTGGCCAATCCATTTTATGTTCACGTTTGATAAATCAAGGTTGTGTAAATTTCTGTTACTAGCATACCTTTGAGCCCAGTGGATATAACTATGTCCAATAATCCAGACAGAATACATGGTCAGAGGAGATTCTGGTGCAGTTAGATGAAGTGTGGAAAAGAAATGGCAGTTGGAATAATAGGAGTTTGCAAAAAAAAAAACTGTGGAGTTTCAGTGCTCTTGAATCACAAGCAATGATTGGTAGAATGAGATAGGTGAAAACTGAAAGTTAGGGTGCATGGTTGTGTTCTGTGTAAGAAGTAATTTGAATGGTTAAAAAAAGTTATTTAAAGAAACCTTACACCAGATAAGCTGGTGTATTTGCAGGTCAAACATCCTTGCAGAGGTGATTTGCAACATTGTAGAATAAACTTTTAACCCTGGCAGCTCAGTGAGGAGGGAGTTGCTATGGTAACAGGTAGAAAGAGCTGATGGGGGAAGGGTGTTGGTTTGAATATAGAGAGGGAAGAGTTTTAATTGGTTAACAAAAAGGGATATCTGTGTAGAATTAGAGGTTTTCTGTGCCTTTATGGTTTGCAGTGGTTGGAGAACATACCTTTTGCTCTGCTAAAGAAATATTGGTGTGTGTATCTGACACTGTTGTGAATGTCCTAAAGCATTTGTAAAGGTGAGTTATGATTCATTTAATATACATAGAGACTTGTATACTCTATGGAGAAGATTTGGAAGAAAATTGTGGTCTTTACATGTTGCTTTGTGTCATGCTTTTTGATAATGCTTGGTAAAAGGTTTTTACTGCATAGAGTAATTGTATTTTGTAAAATTGTGAATTTTTAGTCGTGACATGGAATGCTTCTACGTAGGACTTGTGCTGTGTTTTGTAAATGTGATGTAAAAAACGATTTTGGGGGAAAAAAATAGTTTTTACATTTTTTAAAAGGAATAAAAAATGTGTGCATGTTTAATAGAAATACATTTGACTCTTTACAATGATGTTACCTGTGTTAACCCAATATGTTTCCTACACTGAGTTTGTTTGCATAGAGGAATTGTAATTTGTAAAATTGTGAAGCTTCATGTGAAAGCTTTTGCCTTAGTCTTATCATTGCTGTGAGGCAGATGGTTGTACATAGGATCTGTGCTGTGTTTCCTAAATGTGATGTTAAAAACGATTTTGGGGAAATGAATGTTTTTTACATATTTGAGTATATTGTGGCACAGAGGTTTAAAAAGTGACGCATCTAATTACATGTGTCTCTTTTTAAATATGGTGCAAAAAGGTACATGTTTGGGCTTTCTTGGGGAGCCTAGGTGGTGAGGCTTGTGTCTA
The DNA here is from genome assembly GCF_964261635.1 of Lissotriton helveticus. Taxonomy (NCBI): domain Eukaryota; kingdom Metazoa; phylum Chordata; class Amphibia; order Caudata; family Salamandridae; genus Lissotriton; species Lissotriton helveticus. The sequence goes on from NC_136067.1 coordinate 1,474,190,067, forward strand.
AGAGTGCAGTGAACTAGGCTTCATGAAGCCTATCCCTGACTGCACTGTTAGACACAGGTGTGAATTTGACTCTTTACAATGATGTTACATGTGTTAACTCAGTGTAGGAAGCATATTGAGTTTGTTTGCATAGAGGAATTGTATTTTGTAAAATTGTGAAGCTTCATGTGAAAGCTTTTGCCTTAGTCTTATCCCTGCTGTGAGGCAGATGGTTGTACATAGGATCTGTGCTGTGGTTCCTAAATGTGATGTCAAAAACGATTTGGGGGAAATTAATGTTTTTTACATATTTGAGTATATTGTGGCGCAGAGGTTTAAGACGTGACGCATCTAATTACATGTCTCACTTTTTAAATATGGTGCAAAAAGGTACGTTTGGGCTTTCCTGGGGAGCGTAGGTAGTGAGGCTTGTGTCTAAAAATGCAGTGGACTAGGCTTCATGAAGCATAAAAATAGTTTTTACATTTTTTAAAAGGAATAAAGAATGTGTGCATGTTTAATAGAAATACATTTGACTCTTTAGAATGATGTTAGCTGTGTTAACTCAGTGTAGGAAGCATATTGAGTTTGTTTGCATAGAGGAATTGTATTTTGTAAAATTGTGAAGCTTCATGTGCAAGATTTTGCCTCAGTCTTATCCCTGCTGTGAGGCAGATGGTTGTAAATATGATCTGTGCTGTGTTTCCTAAATGTGATGTCAAAAACGATTTTGGGGAAAATAAATGGATTTTACATTTTTGAGTATAATGTGGCGCAAAGGTTTAAAAAATGACGCATACATGCGTCACTTTTTAAATATGGGGAAAAAAGGTACATGTTTGGGCTTTCCTGGGGAGCCTAGGTGGTGAGGATTGTATCTAAGTGTGCAGTGGACTAGGCTTCATGAAGCATATCTCTGTCTGCATTCTTAGACACAGGTGTCAATTTGACTCTTTACAATGATGTTAGCTGTGTTTTAAAACAGTGTAGGAAGCTTATTGAGTTTGTTTGCATAGAGGAATTGTATTTTGTAAAATTGTGAAGCTCCATGAGAAATTGTTTGCCTCACTCTTATTCCTGTTGTGATGCAGGTGGAAGATTTTGCCTCAGTCTTATCCCTGCTGTGAGGCAGATGATTGTAAATAGGATCTGTGCTGTGTTTCCTAAATGTAATGTCAAAAACGATTTTGGGGAAAATAAATGGTTTTTACATTTTTTAATATAATGTGGCACAGAGGTTTAAAAAGTGACGCATCTACCTACATGTGTCGTTTTTTAAATATGGGGCAAAAAAAGGTACTTGTTTGGGCTTTCCTGGGGAGCATAGGTGTTGAGGCTTGTGTCTAAGAGTGCAGTGGATTAGGCTTTATGAAGCCTATCTCTGCTGCATTCTTAGACACAGGTGTTTTGAGGCAAAATTTTGCACTTGTCTCACAACAGGAATAAGAGTGAGGCAAACGCTTTCTCATGGAGCTTCACAATTTTACAAAATACAATTCCTCTATGTAAACAAACTCAATATGCTTCCTACACTGATTTAAAACACAGGTTTGTAAAGAGTCAAATTGACACCTGTCTCTAAGAATGCAGACAGGGATATGCTTCATGAAGCCTAGTCCACTGCACACTTAGATACAATCCTCACCACCTAGGCTCACCAGGAAAACCCAAACATGTACCTTTTTTCCCCATATTTAAAAAGTGACGCATGTATGCGTCATTTTTTAAACCTTTGTGCCACATTATACTCAAAAATTTAAAATACATTTATTTTCCCCAAAATCGTTTTTGACATCACATTTAGGAAACACAGCACAGATCATATTTACAACCATCTGCCTCACAGCAGGGATAAGACTGAGGCAACATCTTGCACCTGCCTCACAACAGGAATAAGACTGAGGCAAACGCTTTTTCATGGAGCTTCACAATTTTATAAAATACAATTTTATATAACTATATAACTCAATTTTTTCTTGGGAAGCATAGGTGGTGAAGCCTGTGTATAAGAGTGCAGTTGAGTTAGACATAGGTCTGATCTTCTTTGTAGTTGTGGACAGAGCTGTCTTCCACTATATTTTTCAATACACTCCTCACCTTTTGTGCACCACTGGAGAATCCTCACCTGATCTGAAACCCTGTATTGATTGTTGCTTTTTGTCATTGCTTTGTTGTTTGGTAATAGTGGTCTATAATGTGGTACTGTTTTTCTTTAACACAGATTGAAATCGTTATTTGAAGAAAAAGCAAAGATGCCCACAAAGGAATGGACAAAGAAAGAACACAACCGGGAAAAATCAAAAATAGCAACGGAATTACAGCATTCTTCCACAACAGATACTTCAAAAAACAGGAACAAAGCTCCTGGTAAGAAAACTAAGTCTTTTTTACGCAACATATGTACATCCAGAAAAAATAATGGACACCATGTACAAAAAGAAAATGAGAGAGTAAAATTGAAAAGGAAGGAGAGAAATTCAAAAAATCCTAAAACTGGAGCAGGAGAGAATAATATGTATAGGAATAGAAGGCAGAATCAGTTTGTTATATCTTTTACACTGTTTTACTATGTATTACACAGTACATCTGTGTTGCTCTCTCTTGCTGTCTGTCTCTTAACATTACTCTCTCTTTCTCTTTCTCTTATGCTCTCCTTCTCTTGTTTTTTTTTTCTTTTTTTTGTGTTGCGCTAATGGGGCGCTCACCGGTGCGCGTACCGGGAAGCACACCCATGAGAAAAATTTTAGTAATTTTTTAAAAATGGGAGGTAGTTCTGAAAAGAACTTTTTTTTTAATGTTTTTGTTGTTTTATATATGTTTTTTTTTTTCTGAACATTTTTTTATTGTCTTTTTTGAACAATTTTATGTTTTTTTTGGGTTTTTTGGGGGGAACAACGAAAAACAGGCATTAGAAAGGGCTCAACAGGAGCAAAAAAAAAATATATTTTTTGGGGCGTTTTGAGCACATGTGGTTTGCAAATGCTCTGTTTATCAAATTGATACTCATATTTGCACATGAGAGTAGGTCCCCACAATAAAGGCACACTATCTTCATGTGCACAAAATTCTGTTGGATGTTTGGGACCGTTTCCCTCGCCTCTGGTCCCGACAGAGTTACCTGTGCCGATGTACTGGCCACAGGAGTTGGTGGGTTGTCTTGGAGGTGACGCATCTCTGCAACGCTGTAATTCAGTGGATGCCATCTCTGCATATGACGGTGCATAGTATAGTTACCATAACTATACTTTTTGTCTGTACTTCTAGATAAAACATCTTTACAAATGAGGCATGTCACATGTCGGGCATTCACTTTTTTTTGGCCTCGAGGAAAAGAATAAAACTACCAAATAAAGCTGTCTTTGTGGTGGGATTTCTGGGGCTCTTCACGTAAGAACTGCCTCCGCTCTACTTCCTCTTCTTCTTCCTCTTCCTCCTCTGGGTTGGGAAGGAACTGTGGAGGTGGTCCTTCCTAGGTGGTTGTGGTGGTGGTGGGGGTCCACCAGCTGCAACTACTACAGATGCCATTATTTTAATAAGCAAAAACAGGTCTTCCTCTCACAAAGATGAAAGTCAGAGTGAGGAAAGAAGAAGGGGTTTTCATCATTTGGGAGAAAAAAAGTTCTAAACCAATGAAAAGTGTTATTTACAGGTCACATGACCTGTTACGCTTACGTTCCGCGTTCCGCTCCGCGCCCGGAGCACTTCCGGTAAGCTGCGCTTCGCGGCTCATTCGCACACCGAAGCACTTCCGAGTGCGCGAACGCGGCGCGTCATAAGACGCATTACGCGGCAACGCGATACGTCGTGCTTACGCGACGCGTCACGATGTTGTTCTCGAACGCGGCAGTTGTGCAAACGGTACGTTTCCCGGTACGCGGACCGGGTCGCGGCATAAAAATGAGCTAACTGGAACCTACCCGGTGCGCGGACCGGTAGCGAAACAAACAAAAAAAAAAAATATATATATACATAAAAAAAATATATTAAATACATATAAAATATATTTTTCCTTTAAAAGAAGAATACATTTAACACCTTTTGATATTTGCTATTAAAAAACCATTGAAATTCACTGAAAAAACCATAGGTTATAGACCATATATAGTTAGGAATTAGCATTTACAAAACCTTGAAAATTCACTGAAAAAACCATAGGTTATAGACCATATATAGTTAGGAATTAGCATTTTTAAAACCTTATTTTACTCACACAAAACCATTGAAATTCGCATATATAGTTAGTTTTACTAACTATATATTTCGCGCACCTGCAATCCACTGCTGATGATGTCACATATTACATCATTCATGACATGGTCAGTGACATCACTGATGACATCACTGATGACATCTCAAATGACATCACTGATGACATCACTGATATCAACATCCAGTGTCTGTATGTTTCTGTAAAGTTTAAATATGTCTTACATATTGAAGAATGAGTGGATGTATAAGTGTCTGGATGAAGGATTTAGTAGGTGCATGACTGACTGTATGAGTGAGTGATTAAATGTGTCTCACTGAGTGCATGGGTTAGTGACTAAACTGTCTTAATTTGTGCATCATTATGTCTGTTGTTTTGTAAACTGCTGCATGTGTTGATCAGTAGCTATATGAGTAACTATATGGGTTATTGATTGGTTGCCCAAGTATTTGTATGGGAGACTGAGTGTGTGTGTGGGTGGTTGGGAGGTGTATGACTCTGTGCATAGATGTGTGAGCAGTTGATTCACTAGATGTATGGGTTCAAAAGTGCATGTGGAAACAGCTGTATGGGCGGTTGACTGTGTGCATGAGTGTATTGGTGAGTGAATGGATATCTCAGTGCTACATGTCAAAGTAAGAACATATGTAAAACACAGTATATGTGAGAGTTGACATATATAAATAACTGTGCATAAGAGCCAGTGAATGTGTGAGTGGCTGTATGGATCATTCTGAAATTGTATCAGGGATTGTATAAGAGAGTAAATATGTGTTAGTATCTGTTTGAATAAGTAAGGTGTGTATAACTGTATAGTTGAGGAAATGGAGGTGTGATTGATTCTTTGCATGACTGACTAGGTGTGTGAGTAACTCCATGGATGAGTGACACTCTGTGAGTGTCTGTTTACACTGAGTGTATATAAGGTTATATTAGAGTCTGAAGAAGTTCATCGTATTATCACATGAATGATGTCATCAGTGATGTGATCAGTCATGTCAAATGAGATGTCATCAGTGATGTCATCAGTGATGTCATTTGAGATGTCATCAGTGATGCCATCAGTGATGTCACTGACCATGTCATGAATGATGTAATATGTGACATCATCAGCAGTGGATTGCGGGTGCGCAAAATATATAGTTAGTACAAGTAACTATATATGCGAATTTCAATGGTTTTGTGTGAGTAAAATAAGGTTTTAAAAATGCTAATTCCTAACTATATAAGGTCTAAAACCTATGGTTTTTTCAGTGAATATATATATATATATATATATATATATATATATATATATATATATATATTTACGAGCAAATTGTCCCAAGCGGGAGGAGCGGCTTTTAGCTGGTGCTGGCGGCGAGGTTAGGACAGCCTCGCAAAGTATGTCACAACAATAAATCTTCAATCACGAAGACACCGCACACTACTTGAAGATGGTTATTTTCAAATTTATTTGCCTGTAGGTTTCTCCCACCTATGCATTTCGAACCTTACGCAAGGCTCGAAACGCGTAGGTGGGAGAAACCTACAGGCAAATAAATTTGAAAATAACCATCTTCAAGTAGTGTGCGGTGTCTTCATGATGGAAGATTTATTGTTGTGACATATATATATATTCACTGAAAAAACCATAGGTTTCAGGCCTTATATAGTTAGGAATTAGCATTTAAATAACCATTGAAATTGCTCTTATATAGTTAGTTGGACAAACTATATTTCGCGCACCCGCAATCCACTGCTGATGATGTCACATATTACATCATTCATGACATGGTCAGTGACATCACTGATGACATCACTGATGACATCTCAAATGACATCACTGATGACATCACTGATGACATCTCAATTGATATCACTGATGACATCACTGATGACATCATCCAGTGACCGTGTGTCTCTGTAAAGTTTAAATATGTTTTACATATTGAAGAATGAGTGGATGTATAAGTGTCTGGATGAAGGATTTAGTAGGTGTGTGACTGACTGTATAAGTGAGTGATTAGTCAAATATCTTTTATTCGGTTTCCAAAAATTTTTTAGGAACCATAAAAAGTACATTGCAATGAACAGTATATAAAAGTGGGACGGCAAAACGAGTTATACCAAAAGACAGAATTTACATAAACAGGATACATTTTTAAGTTAAAAACAGACAGAGTTATTAGACAGAATGTTAATAAAGTGCATGTGCATTTAAAAGTCAAGTTAATCACTGAGTGAGTGAGTGATTAAATGTGTCTTACTGAATGCATGGGTATTGAATGATGAAAAGCCAGGGAATTATAAAAATATGAATATTTATTGGATAAATTATCCAGTAGAGCACAGCACGTCTGGAGGGAACAAAACACCAGTAAAACTGTCCCACATGGAACTTGGAACCAAGACTGTAAGATGCAGGCACGCATCAATACATTCCAGGCTCCAACCATGAACAACATCAAATAGACATAGAAGAGCAAATATCATAACATACAGAATGTAACACATCTTATCCCTAAAGAAATAACAGATTAATTTAAATACCTGCTAGGTAGTTTTTTTTGTCTGACATTACCTTTAACTCTAGAAGCAATGGATAAATCATTATGTACAACATTATGGGGTAGACCTTTAGATCATGTACTCATTTTTTTTTGTTCATCCTCAAACTGATCACTACACTTAGCCACTCTACGAACATTCCAAATTCTTCCATCTTGAGTGACCACACTATTTTTGAAAACTTTAACAACCTTGATGGGAGGAAAGAATTTCGAAAATCCTTTGACAAGGAAACCAAGTTTTTTTATCCTCACCCGCTCTCCCACCTCAAACTCAGGAATTCTGACATTCATTTTAGAATCAAAAGACATTTTCATTTTCTGTTGTTTTTCTTCAACACGTTTGGCAACATATTTAAGATCAACAACAGAATTGTTTTTACTCAACTTTTTTATCCACCAGGGACAAATATCAGAGGATGGTTCTCTTCCCTTAAGGAGCATGAATGGACTCACACCAGTCCCTGAATGAGGTGTAATGCGATACGTCCACAATCTTTTCCTAACAGCTTCCAACAAATCACCACCGGAAGAAATCACACCATTAATACAATCTTTGAGAACTCGGTTGAAACGTTCAACCTGGCCGTTTTCCCTAGGTTCATATAAAGACGTAGTACGATGTTTAATATTACAAGCTTTGAGAAATTCTTCTAAATCAGAAGAAATAAGCTGCGTACCATTGTCTGTGACAAAAGTTTCAGGAAAACCTTCCCTAGCAAAAATCTCTTTTAAAAAAACAAGGATCACTTGTGATGAAGCATTACCAACAAACTTCACTTCAGGCCATTTCGAGTGGTAATCAACCATTACTAAAGCATAACGAGCATTTATTGGCAAATGTTTGAATGCTCCTGAGATGTCAAATGCCACTTTCTGCCAAGGAAAATTAGGCCAACTCACTGGCTTCAGAGGAGCAGAAGACACATGAAGCATTTTATGACTACTTATACATTGTGGACATTCTCTTACCATTCTGTCCACCATCTTATCAATGCCCGGCCACCAAAAGTTTTCCCTAATCAAACGTTTCATAGAAGACATTCCAATGTGACCTTGGTGAGATAATAATAAGATTTTCTTCTGTAATGAACAAGGAGGAACAATTTTACCAGCTTTAAACAATAAACCTCCCAATTCTTCAATTTCAGAAGAAACTTGCCAAAAAGGAGCTAATTCAGCAGAAATACATCTATTATTCGGCCATCCTTCCCTTACATAACCAAACATTTGCTGGCACAATACATCTTTTCTCAACTTTTCAAACCACTCATCTTCACTTAGAGTTAAAAACTCCTGAGAAACACAATCACAAATTGAAGCAACCACATCACCATCTTGCTCCACAACTGAAATATTGTCATCACTACAGGGTAACCTCGATAGAAAATCAGCCGTGACATTACTTTTTCCAGGTACATAAACAATCTCAAAGTCATACTCTTGAAGCCGGGAAGACAATCGAGCTATCCGCGCAGTGGAGTTCCATCCACCTCCAAGAGACAAAATTCCTACCAGCGGTTTATGATCCGTCCTCAGGATGAATCTATTTCCCCAGACATAATTCCTGAAGTGTTCCACAGCCCAAATACACGCTAACAGCTCTTTTTCAATTACTGAATACCTTCTTTCAGTGGTGGACAAGGTTCTGGACACGAAGGCAACACACCACTCGTCCTTACCAGAACACTGACTCAGAACTGCACCAACCCCATACAGACTAGCATCCACAGTAATAACACATTTTTTATTGATGCAGAATGATTTTAGGGTAGGAGCATTAATAATCTCATCTTTAATTTGTTTAAAAGCCAAATCCTGTTTGTCAGTCCAAATAAATTTAGCAGAATTTCTGGTTAATTCCCTTAGAGGTTCCATTTTTATTGCAAAATTGTAGATACATTTACTATAATATTCACATAAACCTGCAAATGACAGTAACTTTTCCTTATTATCAGGTGCAGGTGATTTTACAATAGCATCAACAAGATTTTTTTTTTGGTACGACACCATCCCCAGAAAGAGTATGCCCCAAATACTCCACTGATTTGCAAAAAAACGTACACTTACTAGCTTTAAGCGTTAACCCAGATTGTTCTAACCTGGAACATACCTCTTTAAGATGACTGTGATGATCATTATCATTCTTTGAGAAAACAAGAATGTCATCTTGAAAACATTTGACAAACAAACCCAGATATTTAAAAATATGGTACATAGCTCTTTGAAAGACTGAAGCAGCCGAAGCCAAACCAAATGGCATTCTTCTGAATTGAAATAAACCATGAGGGGTAATAAAGGCTGTAAATTGCTTTGAGTCTTCAGTAAGCTCGATCTGGTGATATGCAGACCTAAGATCTAACGTTGAAAATTCACATGCACCATTCAACATACACAGCATTTCATTAATGTTTGGAAGTGGGTGGCAATCAGTAACTACATTTTTGTTAGGTGCTCTTAAATCCACACATAACCTAATACTTTTATCAGGTTTAATTGCCAAAACAATGGGCGAAACCCACTCTGAAGACTCTACCTCCTCAATAATATTATCTTTCACCATGGTATCTAACATATCCCTAAGCTAATTTCTAATACTGATGGGGACTCCTATCAGCTTTTGTTTAATGGGAACAGTATTAGGTTTAACCTTAATTCTATGACAGAAACCTTTCAATTTACCCAGTTTGTCAGAGAATACCTTTGGAAACAACTGTGCGCATTCAGTGGACCATGGTAACGTACTAGAGTCCTCGTTAGTTACAGCAAGGACTGAAACAGGATTCTTTAGTCTGGGATTCAATGTAATTCCTAACTTAGCTTGATCTCTCCATCCCAACACATTCACACCTTTCAGAGCTACATAGTTTGATAACAGCAGAACTATTTTTTACCGTAATAAGAACCTCCTTAAAACCAATAAAAACAATTTTAGAACCATCAAAATTATATGCTATAATATCAGGTTTACACAAGGTGTTGATATCAACTAACTCCCCAAATGTTTCTATGCAATATTCACGAGTAATGATAGTCCACGGGGAACAAGAGTCTACCATAAGCTCTAAAACCTTCCCCGAAATATTTACCATACTTTTAGGAGATGATAAACTATCAGATTGTGAAATATCATAAGTATCTATTATAGATACTAGAATACCAGATTCCTTAATCTCTGGATCATCCCTCCCTTCTTGAAAGACATATGATACGTTTCCACTAAAACGTTTAGGAGAAGAAAATGATGATTTCCTAGTATCCTGGAAAGGTTTAGCAGAAGTCTTGCACATTTTAGAAAAGTGCCCAGTGCGTCCACATTTATTGCACTGTTTGTTAATAGCAGGATACTGCGGAAATGAAGCAATGTGATCAGGATTTCCACATCTAAAACAATAAAATTGTTTGTTCTTACCATCATTTCTATTAAGGTAAAGGTTCTTTGTTTCTTGACGTTTTACCGTACAAACCTCACTAGAATTCGAAGTGGAAGTACTGGAAGTACTAGGAGTAGCTACCTTATCCAAAGATTTAATCCATTTATCTGACTGCACAAGTGCTTTCGCAGTACTAATAGCTGTCTCCAAATTAGTGTCACCTAAAATCCACAATTGTTCTTGAACTTTCTTACTTTTCACATGCACAACTATTTGGTCTCTAATCATCTCATCAGTCATAAGACCAAAATTACAATGTAGAGATAATGCACGTAGAGCCGTAAGAAAGTCAACAAAACACTCATTATCATCTTGAGCTCTAGTATAAAATTTAAATCTATTTAGAGCTACACTCGTAACAGGTTTGAATCTACCCTCAGTTCTTAAAACAGCTTCATCATATACATTTGCATCACCTCCAGACCTTACAGGTGGCAAAGTTCTAAAAACCAATTGCCCTTCCGAACCAAGGCAATGTAAACATATATTCTTTTTCCTTTCTGCTGACATTCTTTCACCATCCATTGCTTTGAGATACGTAAAAAATTCTTCTTTCCATCTTGTCCAAGGAATCAGCGGATCACCTTTTGATTTTAAGAATTTTGATGGAGGATCAAATTGCATTTTGCTATAACTTAACTAACCAGAAAATATTAATAAAATTCAATTTAAAATGATAAATTCCAAAACACAAATAAAAACTAAAATATTTTTTAACAACAAAAAAAAACCAATAGTAAATAACTTAAAATATTCAAAATATAGTTTCTGTGTAAATAGATTCACAAATAATCTCTGAATGTAAATATTTTCCCTGCAATGCTCCTCCAAATCTACAAGATGGCAGAAATGTATCTGTGAAACAGCAAAGTTCAAAACGAAAATCCTTAAATGTGTGGAAAATCAATCGAAGAAGAACTTATTTAGACAATCTAACTGATCGTTGTACTCCTCACTGTCTGATAACCAATCTAATACAGTCTTCGTTTGTTTTATTTGAGTAGAAATTTTCGTTTTGCTAAGTCTCAATTTAATTTATCAGACTGTAGAAGGTAAAGGCATAAATTGGTATATCGCGTGTGAAATAGTACCTTACATAAGCGCCCAAGCAGTGCTGCAAAATGTTAATCCCTCCGGTAACTTCTCCACAATACGTTACTATGGAAACAAAATGAAGGCCACGTCCAGCGTTTCTAGCTTTCAGTCATACGCATTGACGTTCTATATGATATGTAGACATAACGCTCGAGCAGCCTGCCGGCAAATTTTCTTCAAAAACCCTTAAATTCCGTAAAAGTAGATCTGAACATCCCAGAACAGTCGGATCCAGACGGAAATAAAAGGGTGAAACCGCCCGAATATAATCCAGGTAAGCGGTAAGCTTCAATTCCTTTTCCTTCGTGGGTTCACAAAATCATCTGCTTCTGTGCTAAAAAAATGTGGCAGAGATGTTGAAGAGGTCCCTCGTCGCCAATATTGACTGATGAAAGGCCAGGGAATTATAAAAATATTAATATTTATTGGATAAATTATCCAGTAGAGCACAGCACTTCTGGAGGGAACAAAACATCCAGTAAAACTGTCCCACATGGAACTTGGAACCAAGACTGTAAGATGCAGGCACGCATAAATACATTCCAGGCTCCAACCATGAACAACATCAAATAGACATAGAAGAGCAAATATCATAACATACAGAATGTAACACTGGGTTAGTGACTAAACTGTCTGAATGTGTGCATCAGTATGTCTGTTGTTGTTTAAGATGCTGTATGTGTTGATCAGTAGCTATACGAGTAGCTATATGGGTTATTGATTGGTTGCCCAAGTATTTGTATGTGAGACTGAGTGTGTGTGTGGGTGACTGGGAGGTCTGTGACTCTGTGCATAGATGTGTGAGCAGTTGATTCCCTAGGTGTATGGGTTCAAGAGTGCATATGGAAACAGCTGTATGGGCGGTTGACTGTGTGCATTGGTGTGTTGGTGAGTGAATGTATATCTCAGTGCTACATGTCCAAGTAAGTACATATGTAAGACACAGTGCATGTGAGAGTTGGTATATATAAATGACTATACATGAGAGCCAGTGATTGTGCAAGTGGCTGTATGGATCAATGTGTACTTGTATCAGTGATTGTTTAAGAGAGTTTGAATAAGTAAGGTGTTGTGTGTATAACTGTATAGATGAGGAAATGGGAGTGTGATTGATTCTTTGCATGACTGACTAGGTGTGTGAGAAACTCCATGGATGAGTGGCAGTGTGTGAGTGTCTGTATAGGTGTATGAGTGCATATGATAGTGTTGTTTTGATGAGCGACCATATGTATGAGTGATTGTATGGGTGAATGAGTGGATGTGTGTGTAGACCTAGGAATCAGTGAGTGTGTATGTAGTAACTGGTATTGGTGTGTCAATGGTTTCAAGAATGGTAGTTTGTATTTAACACTGGGTGTATAAAAGGTTAGATTAGAGTGTGAGGAGGTGCATTGTATTATCACATGAATGATGTCATCACTGATGTCAATTGAGATGTCATCAGTGATATCATCAGTGATGTCATTTGAGATGTCATCAGTGATGTCATCTGTGATGTCACTGACCATGTCATGAATGATGTAATATTTGACATCATCAGCAGTGGATTGCGGGTGCGCGAAATATAGTTAGTCCAACTAACTATATAGGAGCAATTTCAATGGTTTTTTAAATGCTAATTCCTAACTATATAAGGCCTGAAACCTATGGTTTTTTCAGTGAATTTCAAAGGTTTTTTATATGCTAATTCCTAACTATATAAGGCCTGAAACCTATGGTTTTTTCAGTGAATTCGCAAGGTTTTTTAAATGCTAATTCTATTAGCGGATAACGTTTAAATATGTTAATATCCTTGTGGGACCACCTGAGCAGCCCTAACGGGTCAGGTTGTTTCTACCCTGTCCCCTCTTTGCATTCTACACGTTTGTTTTTCTGCTTCTTTTGTGCCTCGGTCTACCTAGCACAATATGAATGCCAACACTTCCCGGTTAGAAGTGTTGACAGCCAATGAGCATGCTGCTTTCCTGTGAAAGGCAAGCTGATTGGCTGCCACTGTGTGTCAACACTCCAAACCAGGAAGAGTTGGCAGCCATCCTGTGCCTCGGTAGAACCAAGGCACAAGAAAGCAGTGAAACAAAGGTGCAAAACACGCAAAGGGGGCAGGCTTGAAGCACCCTGACCCCCTAGGCCTGCTCAGGGTGTCCCACAAGGACCCCCCAGGCCCAAAAATATATATTTTTTTGCTTTTCTCTGTGGTACGCTCAGGGTACGCGTACCTGTAAGCGTACATGGCATCGCACCCAGCGCGTACTCTGCGAAATTTCCCCCCAAAAAATATTTTTGCCCATCGGGCTCCTCCTAGGCCCCCCTGAGAAAACCTAGGGGGTCAGGAGGTCTCTACCCTGCCCCCTTTTATAGTTTTCCCCTTTTGTTTCCCACCTCTTGTGTCTCGGTTCTACAGAGACACAAGATGGCGGACTCTCCGGACCGTTTGGAATGTTCACAGACACCCGAGAGCCAATCAGCTTTCCTCTCGCGCACTTCCGTGGCACGCCCGGTGTGCTCCCCGGTACGCATACCTGTAAGCGCTCGAAGCACGCATATATATATACATTTTTTTTTAAAGTTAATTTTTGTAAAAACCACTGGAGCAATTTTCACCAAATATAGAAAAGGCACTTCTGCATACCAGTCCATACAATTTTCCAAAGTTTGGTGTAATTCCATTCAGCGGTTCAGGCTGTAGCCTTGTCTATTCGTCCTATGGAAATTAACATGGGGAAAACACGTTTTGGGACCCCCCTTTTTTCTCGCCCCCCGCATGACGAATCCCCCCGAAACTTCCAGGGAAAAAGCGGAGCGGAGCTGGCCTAAATTTTGGAAAATTACACGCAAATTCCTCAACCGGCGCCAAAGTTATTCCCAATAGAATGTTGCGGATTTCCTATGGTAGCTAGGTCCTAACTATATATACCTACTGGCTATCGCCAGTAGGTAATATATATATATATATATATATATATATATATATATATATATATATATATATATATATATATATATATATATATATATATATATATATATATAAATATATATATATATATAAATATATATATATATATATATATATATATATATATATATATATATATATATATATATATATATTTATATATATATATATATATATCCCGTCCCGTGGAGCACGGGTGAGTCCGGTCCGGGGCTTTCAGTCAACCGCCATACTCTCGTATGAGTGCCAAGGGGGTTTGGGAGTAGTTTGGATAAGGAAGAAGATATCTTCTTAAACAGCACAGATACATGAAATTATAGTTTATAATTGAACTAAAGATGGCTGCAGCTTTACATGCTAAGAGGAAAGAAACCACACACAAGTTATTTTTTACACAACTTGGCACCAATGGTAGTTCCCAGAACCATGTGCCTAGTATGAATAATGAAATTAAAACACAGAATCTGTATACTCAACTGGAGAAGCTGCATAAGAAAGAACTCTCAAAATGGTAGGAGGCAGAATCACTTCAGCCTTATATTGATGTAGGGCGGGTACCTTGGGGGTCTGAGGATATTTACGATTCCCACATTTAAAGATCCAGACCCGGAGATGTTAGAAGAATGGTCCAACAATTCAGCAGCCTGTTCAATTACCATGATGTCATCGTTATCAAATATGCCCTCAAGGAAAGGAGTAAACTTTTGGCTCAGATTAATGATATCTTGGAAGAATTGAGCCAACTGGTATCCAAAGAGGCATTGGAGGAGTACATGAAACATCTAAGTACTTGTATTGCCAAGCTTGAGGATGAAATAACAAAAAAAACAACGAACATTTTTGAGAGACTTCAAAGACTATCAGGCAGGTTGCACTCTCACCTTCCACCAAAAATATGACCATTTATTTGACAAAAAGACTGGTGATGCCATTCCGACAACTCTGCCAATAAATCTGTGGTAGAAGTAAGTGAGAGCGATGTACCGGATTGAAGCCTCCCCGACATGTCAATAGTTGGTCTGAATAAGGAAAATGGTCAAGACCAACAGAAACGGAGAAGTAGTTTTTTATTACAGTTCCAAATAATGAACCAGGGGAGGACAGAGTTTTATCAGGAACAGGGTGCACAAAGGGGACGTGGATGAGGAGGAAGAGGAAGAGCAAGAGGAACAAGCAAGCCAAGGAGAGGAGGAAAAAATGAAGAAAAGCTGCCCGTGGGAATGGAGACAAGGGGCAGGAAGGCGAGAACAAGACTGTGATTATTCTCTCCCAATGATCTCTATCCGGTCAGGAAATGGAGTTCCTGGCATGGTTTGTCATTTTGCCCATATATGAACTTAGCCAAACTTTGAATGATTTGTTTTTCTTTGCAAGGAAACTTACGTTAAAAAATGGTTTGCAACACAACATGAATGAATTGAGTACTATTAACATTGGTGACGTAGAAGCCCTCCATACCTTATCTATATTGGGGAGAGGGGAAATATCAAGAGAGGAAGCACTACAAAATTTTGTGAAATTGATTTGGGAATACATCTGGGAAGTAATTTTAAACCTGAGTTCAGATTCTTGCCTAATATCAACGGTGAGGCTGTGGAAGTTTTTGAGAAGGGTGTTCTCAGAGACCTTAAAAAACTTAAATATAAGAAAACACCAACCAATAGGAAAAATCTCACAGTAGAACAGATAAGAGCAGTTGAGAATTTGAAAAATGATGGTCAGATTGTTATTCGCCAATCGGACAAAGGAGGGAATGTGGTGGTGTTGGAAAAACAGAGATATCCAGCAGAAGGCACAAGGCTATTAAGCGATATCACATGCAATAACAAGCTATTCGTCAGTCTAATGAAAAGTTTGGGCAGATGTTGGTTGAATGGAGAGAAAAAGGCTTACTTGAGTGGGAGGAGTATAATTATCTCAGATGTGTCCATCCTGAGATCCCTATTCTTTATTTACTCCCAAAGCTACAAAGAGATGCGATGAACCCCTAGGGAGACCAATAGTCTCTTCTATTGGATCTCTCCTGGAGAATACATCGTGGTACATTGATCACTACCTAAGTCCTTTTGTGTTAGCTCTCCCAGCATATTTGAAAGACACCACACACTTTTTAACAACTATTGACGGTATGCACTGGGATGAGCAGTATACACTTGTTACCCTGGATATGTGTAGTATGTACACGAGTACTGACATGAATTGGGTTTACAGGCTGTCAGGCATTTTCTCAAAACAAGATCTATTGCCCTTCTTCTCCATTCTGAAATGTTGGTTGAGATGATTGTCAACAATTTCTTAATTTTTTAAGATTCGGTGTACAGGCAGGCGGTCACAGGGCACCGCAATGGGCACCTGCTTTTCCCCAGCTATGCTAATTTGTTCATGGGCTGGTGGGAGGAGCAGGTGTCTACACAAATGGAAGAATTTGAGACCCTTGACCCTTTCTGAGGCTGGTTGCTCCCCATGCCGCACAGCACCACCAGTGTGTCTGTGCCCTTAAGCCCCAGCTGCTGCTGCTGTGTAGAGTTTGAGGCCCTCCCCCACCCGAAGGCCACAAACTGTGCCTCATCCCTGAGGGCCAGTGGTAGGCTGTAGGTTTGCTTTTGCTGTATCCGTATTGCTTTTTGTTTAATTGCTATTTATTTTGTTTTCTTACCTCCTTTTCCCTCTGGTATTATTTCTGTGCCCTGTGCCCTTTCTTTTCCTTCTGTATCCTTCACTGTTCTTTTCCCGCCGCTGCGTCCCCTGCGGCTCCACCACCCGCTCGCCATATGTTTGCTTTTGCTGTATCTATATTGGTTTTTGTTTAATTGCCATTTGTTTTGTTTTCTTTCCTCCTTTTCCCTCTGGTATTATTTCTGTGCCCTGTGCCCTTTCTTTTCCTTCTGTATCCTTTGCTGTTCCTTCCCTGTTCTTTCCCCGCCGCTGCGTCTCCTGCATCCCTTGTGGCCCCACCACCCGCTCGCCCATTCACCCACTCCCTCCTCCCAGCTGCTCCTCCCTCCCACCTCCCCTTCTTATGGCTGCTGCTGCGCAGTGAGGAGAGCGGCCCTAGCCACTTTCTGAGGCTGGTCGCTCCCCACGCCGCACTGCACCACCTGTGTGTCCGTGCCCTTGAGCCCCAGCTGCCATTGCTGTGTAGAGTTTGAGGCCTTCCCCCACCCACAGGCCACCACCTGCACCTCATCCCTGGTGGCGAGTGGTAGGCTGTAGGTTTGCTTTTGCTGTATCTGTATTGTTTAGTTTTCTTTCCTCCTTTTCCTACTGATATTATTTCTGTGCCCTTTCTTTTCCTTCTGTAGCCTTTGCCATTCCTCCCCCATTCTTTTCCCGCTGCTGCGTCCCCTGTGTCCCCTGCCCCCTCGCTTTCCCATTCACCCACTTCCTCCTCCCAGCTGCTCCCCTTCTTATGGCAGCCGCTGTGAGGCCTCAGACAGTGGATCAACAACTGCACCCTCGCCCGATCAAAAAACCCTCCAACAGACACACCAACAAGAAAGCCAGCTGGCTCACCGAGGACCTCCAGGCCTCCAAGCAAACTTGCAGAAAACTACGCAGCCCACAAGAACACCACCCACGGACACCATCACCTCATCAGATCCGCCAAAAGGGCCTCCTTCAAGGACCGCCTAGACGACAACGCACACAACAGCAAAGAGCTCTTCAACATCGTGAAGGAACTCTCCAATCCCAGCTCCAACACCAAAGACATCCCACCTTCACAAGAACTGAGCAATACCCCTTGCCACTTCCTTCCATTGTAAGATCACAGACATCCACAACAGCTTCAACGTCACGACCGCTCCGACAGCCACTGAGACCTCCGCCCCCATGACCACCATCCGCAGCGATCCCCTGCTCTCCTGGACCAACATAAGTGATGACAACACCATCAAAAATCATGAACACCATCCACTCCAGATCTCTGTCAGACCCATGCCCACACCACATCTTCAAAACACACACGATGATGGACGGAATGTTGCACATTGGCAAAACATTCACCCCCAGTCACAGATCTGGGTTTAATCCATTGTTATTTTGCTCACAACGCCACATCTTCAACAAAGCCAGCACCACCATTACACCACATCTTCGGAAAGCCATCAACATCCCCTTCAAATCAACGATCTTCCTAGAGAGCTGGAAGCGCGCCGAGATCAACACCTTATTCAAAAAACCCAAGCCCGACCCTAAGGACCTCAAGAACTCCTGGCCCATGTCCCTGCTCCTATTCCCAGCAAAGGTCACCTAGAAGACCGCCAACAGACAGCTGACCCGCTACCTGGAGGAAAACGGCATCCTGGACCCGTCCCAGTCCGGATTCCGCAGCAACCACAGCACCGAAACTGCCCTCATTGCCGCCACCGTTTACATTAGGGCCCTGCTGGACAACGGCAAAACTGTGGCCCTCATCCTCCTGGACATGTCAGCCGCCTTCAACACTGTCTGCCACCACACCCTACGCACATGCCTCCATGACGCCGGGATCCGAGACAAGGCTCTGGACTAGACCACCTCCTTTCTCTCTTTCAGAACCCAGAGCGTCCGCCTCCCCCCTTCCGCTCCGAAACCTCCGAGATCATCTGCGGCATACCCCAGGGCTCATCCCTCAGCCTGACATTGTTCAATATCTACATGCCACCGCTCGCCCCCACGTCGCCTGACTACAATACCTCAACATCATCTCCTATGCCGACGACACCAAGCAGGTCTTATCCCTCACCAAGGACCCCCTCACGGCCAAAACCAACCTCCATGAAGGAATGAAAGGTGTCACTGAGAAGATGAAGAACAGCCGTCTGAAGCTAAACTCGGACAAAACTGAAGTCCTCATCCTTGGCTCCACCCCCTGGGCCTGGGAGGACTCCTGGTGGCTGACCGCATTGGGATCAGCACCAACACCCACCAACCATGCACACAACCTGGGGTTCATCCTTGACTCTACTCTCTCCATGACAAAGCAGGTCAACGCCGTCTCGTCCTCCTGCTTCAACACCCTCTGCATGCTCTGCAAGAGCTACAAGTGGATCCCCACCGAAACAAGAAGAATGGTTACCCAGGCCCTTGTCAGCAGCAGGTTGGACACCCTCTACACAGGAACCTCAGCCAAACTCCTGAAACGACTACAAAGTATTCAGAAAACCTCTGTACCCCTGATCCTTGACATCCCTCGCCACAGCCACATCACACCCCACCTGAGAGACCTGCACTGGCTCCCCTAAACCAGGAGGATCACCTTCAAGCTCCTCACCCACGCACACAAGCACTCCACAACACCGGACCGGCATACCTCAACAGACGACTCACCTCTAAACCAATGGCCAGCTCCGCTCTGCTGACCTCGCCCTCCCCACCGTCCCCCGCATCTGAAGAGCGACTTCCGGCGGCAGACCATTCTCCCACCTTGCCGCCAAGACCTGCAACACCCTCCACATCCACCTACTGCAGACCCAGGACCGGCTAGCTTTCAGAAGACTCCTCAAGACCTGGCTATTCGAGCAGTAGCAGCATCCCCCCAGCGCCTTGAGAACCTCACAGGTAAGTAGTGCGCTTTACAAATGTTCTGATTGATTGATTGATTGATTGAGAACAACGTGGTCCTGTCGCTGCGGTACAGCGATGGTATTTTTCTGGTCTGGAATGGGGATGCTGAAACAGCTAGCAATTTTTTGTGCAAATTGAATGTCAATACTTGCAATCTTAAGTTTACTGGACAGATTAGTAGGACATCAATTGAGTTCTTAGATGTCATAGTGGAAATCAAGGGAGAAATACTGGTGACCAGTCTGTTCAGGAAGAAGACATCAGAAAATAGTATTCTGAGTGCCAGGAGCTCACATCCACACAATCTTATAGTTAGTATCCCCTATGGGGAGCTTCTACATACAAAACGTACTTGTAGCACCATAACAGCATATGAAGCCGAGAAAAAGATCATCTGTGAATGATTCAGGGAAAGGGGCTACAATGATAAAATTATCAGAGAAGCGAGTAGAAGAACAGAAACAATCAAGCACAATGAGTTACGCAATCCTAATAAACAGGAGGACATTGAAGGCACAGTGAGGTTTATAACCACTTTTTGAGGACAAGCACAGGATATTCAGAGAATATTTAAAAAAAATTGGCATGTGCTGTCCACAGATGTACATCTCAAAGCCCACATTGCGAGCAATCCACAAATCACATTGAGAAAGAGCCGGTCTCTGAGAGATGATCTTTGTCACAATCATGTTACCAACTTTGATTGTGACAAAGATTAAAACCATTCAGGCTTCAGGTGTTGTAGGAATTGCAAAGCCTGTGGTAGGAGTCACGATTGTACCAAGTTAATAATTCCAAACACTGATAGAGAATTAATTATCAGAAAACCCTTGCTCTGCAACTCTGTGTACTGCGTATATGTTCTGATATGTCCCTGCAACAAATGGTATGAAGAAAAGCACCATGCACTGTGCCAAAAAAAGAGTATTAGAGCACGTTCGTGCTATTAGACACAACAACAGGCAGTACCCAGTAGCACGCCACTTCCATGAATATCATTTCCAGAATGTGAAACTATTGGAGATGGCAGTAATTGATTGTGTTGGGATGTGGGTCAAGGAGGTAGTTGTGAATTGTCCCTACGGAAATTGGAGTCAAAATACATTATTGAATTTGAAAGTGAGGAGCCTAATGGGTTAAATTCAAGTGAAGAATTGCAGTTCATCTCATTGATTAAATGTAATGTAATGATTAGCGATATGCGGTTTCTAGACCTTACAGTGATTTTATTAATTTTTAATGTTTTTAGGTATGGTATCAATTTCAACTTTGGCACAAACAAGAAGAGATATTGTACGGTCCAAACCTGGGGCTCCAGGGTTTGATGTTAACCATCCTGATTGATTTTTTGGAATGATACATGGGTGTACTGTTCAGTAAGCTAGCCGACATGGGCAGGATATAAAGTAATTTTTTGCAAAAACATTTTTTTGCAGCTTTGATGAATTGCTAATGCTCATAAGAGTAAGGGTCACGGTATTTTAAGGATAGACCCACCTATGATGGACTGCAATTTATGGAATGACATATGATTGGGTTTGCCCACAGGGGCAGGATTTGTATTTAGTGTTGCAAACTTGTCATACTACATACGTTCTCCAGAGAAGGGATTACGCCATTGCATTAGAAAATCCGCCCACTGGGGCGTTGAATGTGGGCATGTGCTTTGTATTTAGAGAGCCGCCCACTGGGGCGTCAATGCGGACATTTGGCAATTTGATTTGCCATTACTATGATGATGCCCACGGAACTAGCATATGGTTACACTGACGTCTTTGAATATAAAATGTGATGCGGTGTTTGTAGGAGACAATGCGTGCAAATATGCCACAATAGAAGTTATTTAACTGATTTGACACAATCGTGCCTCAGAAGAGACAACACTGATACAGTTTTGATGTGTTTAGCTGACTAATTAATGCACCAGATATGGAATGATGTATTATGATTCAATGTGAGCTCTTCTATAATTACGACAGTGTGCATATCCATGTAGAACATTGTTCTAATATGGCTGGCAAATGTTGACAAAATGTTTGTTGCATTAGGGGTGTTAAGTCCTCTGTCGATGATAGGAATTGGATAAAATCACGTTAGATTTGAATGATGTACTCAACCTCAAGACCTATTGGGCAAAATTGAATTACTAGTGAAATCCTTGCTTTTGCCGCTGGTTGAAAGAGTGAAAAGAATAGGGGAGAAAGTGGGGACCATAGAGGAAGCAATTAAGTCTAATACAGTACTCATTGAGAAACTAGTGGATTACTCACAATTCCAGATCCCCACACAGAATAAGATGGGCAAAAATAGTGAGGTGGTTAAAACTAATAATCCAAGTGAGCCGGCCCCTTGATATTACCAACATTAAATTTACAGGATCCATTACTGACCCCTAGAAATGCTCTATCACATACTGAGACAGGTAATGCAGGGCAGATAACTAAAGAAATAAGTACAGATAAGGAAGGCAGGAACCTAGCTAGACCCAAGAGATCTCAACCTCGCATTGATTTACCCTCAGAGGTAGCTCCTTATGTTATTGTTTTTTCTGGGGTGCCGGAATTAGCGGATGGAGTAGTAGAAGGGTACCAAGAGCTAAAAAATAAAGTAATTTTTTGGCTACGTAAAAACAGACCACTTCCACCTAGCATCGATGGGGAAATTCTTCATGTTAGGCGAGTGGAATGGTTCGGACACAGGGCTAAGGATGTCCCAGGTGATCTAGTTATCGTTAACTTCAAGGATAGATGCGTGATTCCTTACCTCCAAACTTGGCAACCTCAAAGAGGAGATGGATGTATATCCACGTGGGATCTGGGCTATTTTTTTCCAGACCCCCACGCATCCCCTTTGGGAGACAAATAAGAAACCCCTACTTAGGTAGACCGGTGGGTCCTAGCCTAAATGGTTATAGTGTTCCGACCTTTAATCGGTTTGATATGTTTTCAGGCTTGGAAGCTGTTGACTGACTTACCAGGGACACTTTCAAGTATAATGGAAATTTAATTCCACCAGAAAGCCTGATTGAAGGGGTACAAATGATATTATGTGTGCCTTATGAGGGGCTGGCCGAGTCATATTATGCTGTACAGGACCCACTAGAGAAAGGTCTTCTGGGAGAGGGGGAACTATTAAATCTTACACCTGAAGCTGTGATAGATAATGTTGGACAAGTTGGATTACCGAGAAATATAGTTACAGTGGGTGATCTGGCAAGGGGAGGGGTGCCTCCCGCAATTAATACTGCTGGGAATTCTATTAGTACCACTGAAAATGGGGAACTGTGTCGCCTCATGTTTTGGAATGTCTCAGGTTTAAAATCAAAATTACATAATACCTCATGGGAAAATATTATAAATATGTATGACATTCTAGGATTTCTGGAGACATGGGTAACAGAGCTCTTACACCTTAGCGGGTACAAAACAATCTTTACACCAGCTGTGGGGGGGTTACACGGCAGGGCTAAGGGAGGTTTGTGCTTATACTTGTCAAATCAGCTCAAATACGAGAAAGCACAATTACTATCCCACAATTCTTATTACCACCTGGTTAAGATAGGGATCAATAAGGCGGCTTGTGTTATAATTATTAATTTTTACAATAACATCCCAGCTATTGATATTTTAGCAACGTTAAAAAAGTTGGGTGCTGATTTAAAACATGAAATGGATATATCTAAGAATGAAATTTCGGTCATTTGGGGGGGGGGGTTTAACTGTGCCCTATGTAGGCGGGGCCAATAAGGCATCCGTGGTATCATGCTGGACCAGGATACTACCCTAACACATTTTGACCATTCTGTATGTGGGGACTACTTGAATGACATTGTCTTCTCCTGTTGGAGGAGAAGAGGATGTCATTGGGTTACGCAAATGAAATTAGTCAAATAGAGACCCCTTTTGCTCCAACCTTTATCGGTAGGGGTGCGTCCACTACAATTGATTTTATTTTATTCTCTGTCAGATATGGACGCCGGATTAAAACTTTTAAGACTCTCAATATCGCGTTTAGCGATCATCTACCATTGACTATGGAGATCGTAAACCCATTTTGTGATTTAGATAGAGAGCAGTTACCAAGGCAATTTGTCCCAGATGTGATGCTAGGAAGACAAAATGGTTACTCCCTTAAGTGGAGTAAACTGGCCCCAGAAAAATTCTTACACAAATTGATGACAAAATGTTTTAACAGTGTTCTGATCTGTCTGGATGGGGATGTTGATAGCCAGAAGATAATTGAACACTTTTATACTATTACTTCATGTATCAAGGATTGTTTATGGGTTGAATTAAAGAATCGTAGAGAAATAAAAAGGAGTTGGTTTGATCAATCCTGCACAAAGGCACTTTCGGAGCTCAAGAATGCTCTACATGGGACTCCGCGCGACCTCCCACTGTTGAGAGGGTTGCGCAAAACTTATAATGAGGCGCTGAAACAAAGAAAGGCTGCAATAAAAATGGACACCTGGGAGACACTGTGCGAGGCCTCGGACAGTAGAGATTCAGCTGCCTTCTGGAAAGAGGTGAATGCTCCTTTCCTATATGACAATACTAAGGCACGCATAGAAATAGAGATTACTGAGGTTGAATGGGTAAACCATTTCT
The DNA here is from genome assembly GCF_964261635.1 of Lissotriton helveticus. Classification (NCBI taxonomy): domain Eukaryota; kingdom Metazoa; phylum Chordata; class Amphibia; order Caudata; family Salamandridae; genus Lissotriton; species Lissotriton helveticus. The sequence goes on from NC_136067.1 coordinate 1,474,214,441, forward strand.
CCCAGCTCCATAGTACCATACATGGAGAACACCAGACGCTATCGCATACTTCTGGCCAAGAAAGGGTTAAGGACATGAAATTGGATTTCACCCTGAAAGAAGTAATGGTGAGCCTTAAAACAACACGGGGAGGAAAAGCCGCAGGTTCAGAGGGCGTCCCAGCAGATTTGTTAAAAAATAACACTGAACTCTGGGGGCCTATTTTGGTACAAGTTTTTAATGCTGCCACGGAGAAGGGCCTTATTGCCTCGTGGTTTACCTCTGTAATTGTCCCTATATTCAATTTGAATTTGAATTTTAAAATATTTATAAAGCGCTCTTATACCGAAACCGGTTTCATGGCGCTAGATAGCCGAGGGTCAGTGGGAAGCGAGCTAAGCTGCAACAGATCTGGAGAACAAGAGGGTCTTCAATTGCTTGCGAAACTCCAGATAGGAGGGAGACATCCTAAGGGCAGGTGGAAGTGAATTCCAAAAGGATGGAGCCAGCACAGCAAATCTGGCCCCCCCGGCCTTCTGTTTCCTGAAACGAGGAACTGACAGAAGGGCCAGGTGAGTGGAGCGAAGTTCTCTGGACGGAAGGTATGGAGAGATGGATTCGCATAAAAGGTGGGGGCGGTCCCAGATCTGGCCTGGTAGGTAATGCAGCCCAGCTTGAAGAGCGCCCTCTCCCTCACAGGGAGCCAGTGGAGAGACTGAAGCAAGGGGGTCGTGTGATTGGACCTGGGGAGACCAAAAATCAGGCGAGCCACCTGATTTTGAATCAGTTGGAGCCGGTGGATGAGGTAAGCCGGGGCACCGTTGAGAATAACATTCCCATAGTCAAGGCGCGACAGCACCATGGCCATGAGAATGAGTTTGAGTGCGGCAACTGAAAAAAAACGTGAAACCTTCCGGATAGTCCGGAGGGAGAAGAAGCAGGCAGACACCACAGAACTGATCTGAGTGTGGAGGGTAAGCTGTGGGTTAATGAAAATACCCAAAGTTTTGACTTTGAGGGCTGGGAGGGGGGGGGGCCGAGGGAAGGGGGCCAGAAGGAGGGGGACCAAGGACTGCAACCACCCCCCGTCAAGACCAGCTCGGTCTTGTCCGGGTTTAATTTGAGGTGGTTGCAGTTCATCCACCCTTGGATGAAAAGCATGACCTTCTGGAAGTTGGAAGACGAAGAAGGGGAGGATGAAAGGTTGAAAATAAGTTGGAGGTCATCGGCGTAGTTGAACACCGAGACCTCCATCTGCTGTAAAGAAAAAATGAGGGGTGAGATGTATAAATTAAATAATAAAGGGGATAGGGAGGAGCCTTGTGGAACTCCACAGGTTACCTTCCGAGGGGGGGCCGTGAAATTAGCAAGTTGGACGGCCTGCTCCCTGTCGGTCAAAAAGGAGCGAAGCCAGGCAAAGGCCGTGCCCCCAATGCCCGCCGCTTGGACACGGGTTAACAAGATGTCATGGTCCACCGTGTCGAACGCGGCGGACAGATCTAACAGGACTAGGGCCTGTGGTCGGCCAGTGTCAATCCCCTCCCTTAATTGATCCATCACCGACACCACAACCTTCTCGGTTGAATGCAGCGGGCGAAAGCCCGCCTGTCGGGTGGAGAGGGCGCCCGTGGATTCTACGAAGGAACTGAGAGACCTGGTGACGTGAGCCTCTGAGACCTTCGCAAGGTAAGGGAGGAGGGAGATGGGGCGGTAGTTGGAGGGCAAAGATGGATCCGCCCCTGCCTTTTTCAAAATGGGGATGACAACTGCCGAAGGGAGATAGGCTAAAGTGTGCATGTTACCGACCCATTTCTCTACGAGATTTATCCATAAAAATCCTTGGGAGAGTTATTTTAGGGAGACTTCAAAGCTGGGCTGAAGATAATATGATAATCAGCGACTTGCAATATCGTTTCCAGAAAGGGGTAGGAACGATAGAGCAAGGCCTAAATTTATTTATTTTACAACAGAAATACACTAGGGCAAGGGGAGTACGCATATACTTTACATTTGTTGACTTAACATCAGCATTTGACTGCGTTTCTCACAGTAAACTCTGGGCGATATTAGAAACTCTGGGGTGGAAGAAACTACTATCCACTTTCTAAGGGAATTATATTCAGGTGCCACTGCATCCGTTCGCTATGGGAAGAACGGAGAGTGCTCCAGATCATTTGGGATAGGCCGTGGGGTACGCCAGGGGTGCGTTCTGGCACCTTTGTTATTCCTGGTCTACATTAATGACCTCGAAAGAACTCTACTGCAAGAGTGCAGGGATATGCCCATGGTGGATAAAAGATCAATCCCTGCACTCTTATATGGAGATGATGCGGTCATAATGGCACGGACCCCTTTAGCCCTACAGGGCTTGCTAACATGTGTTAACACCTTCATGTTAAATCCAGATCTGAAAATTAACTGCACAAAAACCTTTACAATGTATTGTGGCCCTGGTAATAACCAACGGAGAAAAACCATGTTTATTAAGGAGAGACCCCTGGATTGCACCCCTACTTTTTCTTATTTAGGCATTCTGTTCCACGAGTCTGGTACATGGGCAAGTGCTATAAAAGCAAGAAGTTTTATGTTTTCTAAATCGATAATGGCCTTGAACAATTTTACAAAAAAAATGGGGAAAAGCCAAAAAAATCTTTATTGCTACTTGCATATCAATTGATATTTATGGCTCGGGAATCTGGGGATATGCGGATATAAAATCCATCCAACTAATGGAAAACACGTTTCTGATATACATCTTAGCAGTACCTGAGAGTGTCTCAAGTTACGTTTGTCATATGGAACTAGGTCAGCCATACATCGAAGATATAGTTAAAGTCCAGGCTATACTACTCTGGCATAGGGTCTGGACTACTGAAGAGTGTATACTGAACCGAACCATTATGATGGATGTTTTAAATCTAGAACATATGAGCAGGATCAAATGGCTTGTCTACGTGAAAGACTTTCTAGTAAAAATAGACTGCCAGAAATATTTTGATGATCCTACCTCAATGTGCAATATACCAAGGAAGGTACTAAAAAAACAATGTATGGAGTATCTAGAAGACAAAAGAGCTAGTGAGGAAACAAAAAAAAGACTGTATGCTCACATCAACTGATATTGAGTCAGGATAAATTACAGCTGTATTTAACCTTACATATGAGTAATTACGAGAGGTTTGTCCTGACACGATTTAGGTTAAATATTCTTTTTAGAGTTCTCAGTTTCCCTGTTATGAATTCCTGGTCATATGATTTAATTAAGTGCCCGTGTGACGATATATCAGCTCAATCGGACATTCATATTTTATTCTTCTGTAAATTTTATACACTGTATCGGAGGAAATTGATTATCCCAATTTTAAGGGAAATGAATGTGAAACGCTGCGCCTAGCCTTTTTAGAAATGCAGAAATTAGATACTGTTTTAACAATGGCATCTATTTTAGAATTTTTTTTAAATGTTTTTAGATCACGAAAATCAATTTGTCTGTAAGAAATTTAAAAAAATGCTGTTGACCTTTGAAGATTACCCCCTCTAAAATGATATTTTTTAGAACACATTTCACGTATAATATTTCGTTTTTAATGAATTTCTTGTATGTACTTTCATGGTTATCATTGATTAACCGAATAAAGTTTATAATTGAAATTGAATTGAATTGAATGATGTATCCAAACGTGAACAAGGCGCAAGCCGAAACACGTCATTTTTTGGACGATTAAACTTTTCATAGCAATTTTGAGTGTCCGTGTTTTCTTCTGTGGATATACAGAGAAGTGCGGCAAAGAGATCTGTGGCTTCCGGTAGCCTCAACCTTCCGCAAATCTGCCTGGCGTATCCTTTAACCGGTTTTGGTGAAGTAGTATATATATATATTACCTACTGGCGGTCGCCAGTAGGTATATATAGTTAGGATTTTTTCTCTATGGGATTTTTGAAAATTCTATGTCTAATAACTTTGGCGTTTGTGGACGGAATTGGCTGAAATTTTCAGGAAAATGGAACATTTTGTTTCTGAGCAGCCACTGAAAATTTGGGGGGGTTTCGTCAAGGGGGGCCGAGACAAAAGGGGGGCCCCAAAACGCGTTTTTCCCATGTTAATTTCCATAGGGCGGTTGGCCTCACTTTTAGCCCGAACGGCTGAATGGATTTGCACGAAACTTGGCAAAATTGTAGGGACTGTTAGCCTGATTTGCCTTTGCTAGGTCTCAAGATATGTGCTCCAGTGGATTTTGAGAAATTAACGTTCAAAAAAAGATATATATCTGTAAGTGCGCTCCGGGTAGCGCTCCGGTTTGCGTACTTGACGCGTAACGGAACTTCGCGAAGCGAAGCTGATTGGCTCTCCGGTGTCTGTCAACATTCTAAACAGTCCGGAGCGGCCGCCATCTTGTCTCTCGGTAGGATCGAGAGACAAGAGGAGGCCAAAACAAAGGGGGAAATGACCATAAGGGGGCATAGTAGATCCTCCCTGACCCCCTAGGTTTGATGTGGAGGCTTTAAAAGGGCCCCAAAGGGCAAAAAAAATAATATTTTTTTTCTTTGTTTTTGCGTGGGGAGCACCAGGTACGCGCACCGGGAAGCGGTCCGAGGAGCGTACTATGAGGAAAAAAGAAAGACAGGGTATAAAAATTTGGGCAATTTTGTTATAAATGGAAGGTAGTTCTGAAAAGAACTGTTTTTTTATTCTTTTTATTTTTTTTATTTTTTTTATTAATTTTCTGAACAATTTTTTGATTTTTTTTTAATTTTGAAAACTATTTTGTGTTTTTTTTAGTGTTTTTTTAGAGGAAATAACAAAAAAGCAGGGTTTGAACATGTCTCAACAGGAGCAAATAAAAATAAAAAGGATTCATTGTTTTCTCATCTTGTTGCATTTATGATTTTCTCCAGCTCGGTTAATCAAAGTAATACTCTTCTCTCTATAACAAGTAGTTCCTCCACAATATATACAAACTATTTTGTAGTGTTCAAAAGGAGCTTGAATATTGTCTGGTCCGGCGAATGAGCTTTGTCCACTGGAAGTGCTGGGGATGACATTTGGGGGATTGGCAGCAAGATCCCTTACTTGTGCTTGGGAAAGATTATTAGGGTGCCATCGCTCCATGTGGCAAATCATTGTATGATTGCCAAAGCTGTATTTCTTGTTGGGGTTGCCACGAGAAAGTATATTTTTACATATCAAACAAGACACCTGGGGTGCATTGACCTTATTTTGTCCAGTGGGAATTTTAAAAAATTGCCATATGTAGTGCTCTTTAATATGGCTCTGCCTTGGTGTTTCTGGCAGAAACTGCCTTACTTGCTCTTCCTCCTCCTCCTCCTCTTCGTCCTCATTATCTTCCTCTCTACCAAAGTCCAGTGTTGGAGGTGGTCCTTTTGGTGGTGGTGGTGGTGGTGGTGGTTGCTGAGAAGCACCAGCTGCAGCTATTACAGAAGCCATTGTGAAAAATAGGTCTTGCTCTCTGGAAGTAGAAAGTAAGAATGAGGTAAAAACAAGGAGGGGTTTTCATCATTTGGGGAAAAAAAATAGTTCTAAACCAATGAAAAGTGTTATTTTTAGGTCACATGACCTAGCCTAACAACATTAGGAAACCAAAAGTGAAATGAACCAATGAAAAGTGTTATTAACAAGTCACATGACAAATCACATGACCTGTTATGCTTACGTTATGAGCTTCGCGCCGCGCCCCGGATCGCTTCGCGGACCGGAGCGCTTCCGGGTGCGCTGACGCGGCGCCTCATATGACGCATTACGCGACAACGCGATACTTCGCGATTACGCGATGCGTCACGATGTTGTTTTCTAACGTGGCAGTTGCGCAAACGGAACGTTTACCGGTTCGCGGACCAGGTCGCGGCAAGAAATTGAGCTAACGGGAAGCTACCCGGTTCGCGGACCGGAAGCGAAACAAAAAAATATATTAAAAAAAATACATTAAAAAATTGTATTAAAAACATATAAAATATATTTTTCGATTTAAAGAAGAATACATGTTAAAGCTTTTGATATTTGCTATTAAAAAACCATTGAAATTCACTGAAAAAACCATAGGTTATACACCATATATAGTTAGGAATTAGTTAGGAATTAGCATTTACAAAACCTTGAAAATTCACTGAAAAAACCATAGGTTATAGACCATATATAGTTAGGAATTAGCATTTACAAAACCTTATTTTACTCACACAAAACCATTGAAATTCCATATATAGTTAGTTGCACTAACTATATATCGCGCACCCGCAATCCACTGCTGATGATGTCACATATTACATCATTCATGACATGGTCAGTGACATCACTGATGACATCACTGATGACATCTCAAATGACATCACTGATGACATCACTGATGACATCTCAAATGACATCACTGATGACATCACTGGTTTGACATTACTGATCACATCACTGATGACATCATTCATGTGATAATACGATGAACTTCTTCAGACTCTAATATAACCTTAGATACACTCAGTGTAAACAGACACTCACAGACTGTCACTCATCCATGAAGTTACACACACACCTAGTCAGTCATGCAAAGAATCAATCACACCTCCATTTTCTCAACTATACAGTTATACACACCTTACTTATTCAAACACATACTAACACATATTTACTCTCTTATACAATCCCGGATACAAGTTCACAATGATCCATACAGCCACTCACACATTCACTGGCTCTTATGCACAGTTATTTATATATGTCAACTCTCACATGTACTGTGTTTTACATATGTACTTACTTTGACATGTAGCACTGGGATATCCATTCACTCACCAATACACTCATGCACACAGTCAACCCCCCATACAGCTGTTTCCACATGCACTTTTGAACCCATACATCTAGTGAATCAACTGCTCACACATCTATGCACAGAGTCATACACCTACCAGACACCCACACACACACTCAGTCTCCCATACAAATACATGGGCAACCAATCAATAACCCATATAGTTACTCATATAGCTACTGATCAACACATGCATCAGTTTACAGAACAAAAGATATAATGATGCAGAAATTAAGACAGTTTAGTCACTAACCCATGCACTCAGTGAGACACATTTAATCACTCACTCATACAGTCAGTCATGCACCTACTAAATCCTTCATCCAGACACTTATAAATCCACTCATTCTTCAATATGTAAGACATATTTTAACTTTACAGAAACATACAGTCATTGGATGTTGTCATCAGTGATGTCATCTGTGATGTCATTTGAGATGTCATCAGTGATGTCATCAGTGATGTCATTTGAGATGTCATCAGTGATGTCATCAGTGATGTCACTGACCATGTCATGAATGATGTAATATGTGACATCATCAGCAGTGGATTGCGGGTGCGCGATATATAGTTAGTGCAACTAACTATATATGGAATTTCAATGGTTTTGTGTGAGTAAAATAAGGTTTTGTAAATGCTAATTCCTAACTATATATGGTCTATAACCTATGGTTTTTTCAGTGAATACATATATATATGTCCACAAAAAGCCCCCGAGCTTTAGGAAGCAGTCAACAGCAGGATAGTTCATCAGAGCTTTTATTTCATGAAACCGCGCCAAACTTCTCCAATTATTTAAATGTCCCTGATGCGTTTTCGTGCACCTACACCTTCTTCATAGGGAGGGAGGAAAAACAAAAACACGGACTGCATCACGTTTTAAATCTATTTCCAGCATGCCTTCTCCAGTGAATTGTGTGCTGGGAAACGTAGTGCCAATAATTCCCATCGGTGGGGTCCGTGTCTTTTGTCCATAATTCATGCCCCCAATCAATGCCAATGTCTATTAAGCCCTCCGGTGGGCCTCAGAGTATGTTAGCCGGTATCCAATTACAAAATCCTGCATTCTGTTTGAAGACTGCATGCCAGTTTGCAGCCCACAGACCTGTTTACCTTGTCAGGCGGTGCATTCCTTCACGGCCGAGGCCGCCGTGTATTAACATGTCAAAAACAAAGCCCCCAAGCTTTAGGAAGCACTCAACAGCAGGATAGTTCATCAGAGCTTTTATTTCATGAAACCGTGCCAAACTTTTCCAATTATTTAAATGTCCCTGACGCGTTTCCGTGTACCTGCACCTTATTCATAGGGAGGGAGGAAAAACAAAAACACAGACTGCATCACGTTTTAAATCTATTTCCAGCATGCCTTCTCCAGTGAATTGCGTGCTGGGAAACGTAGTGCCAATAAATCCCCATCGGTGAAGCTTATTTGCACCTGCTACAGCTTCACTATTCTCAATGTAAGTGGGGGCTGTTTGAGGACGTGACTGCATTTGAAAACAATGTGATGCGGTGCCTCCCTGAAACGCTTGACGGAGGCCCCCGAGGGACGGTGTGATGGCGCGGACTCGGAGGGGGCGCTTGGCTCCGGCCCCCTCCCCAAGTCGTGTTGCCCTGGTGTGGCCTGAGATCGCCCCCGACATAGGTGGCCGGCTCCCGGGGTTAAGCGGAACTTTTTGCCTTTTGGTGACTCTTCCATTCTGGACCTTGTCCCACAATCCGTTTGACCTGAAGACACGCTGTAGTGGGGCGCCCCTTTACCGTTTCAGTTGGCATTCCGCCCGCTTTTGCTACACTGTGCCTCTTCCGCTATTCAGCTGTTTACCGCCCGCTCTTGCGACTACAGCATTTCGCTCACCATGTAGTTGAGTTGCTCCCGCTCTTGCGGTGCAGCGATAGGCGGCTGCCACAGGACTCTCAAAATGGCGGCCGGCTCTTCAGATTTGGGCGTGGTCCACTAAAATGGCCCTGCGACACCTTGGAACTCGGACGCTTGTCTGCTAGGGCTTGGGTTCCATTCTCGAAAGCGTCCCCTCAGCCTTGAAGATTCTACAAAAGTCTTGGGGGCCCCCGACTCCTGCAGGCTTCTGGTGGGGACCGGCTGCCATGATTGCTCGTGGAATGGCCACGACAGAGCTACGAGATGGTGGTGCTCTCATGCTGACGCCAGCTTCAGTCTGAAACATCCAGAAACACTGTAGACTACCAATTCGATCAGTTTCGGTAGCGCCCCAACGTGACCCGGTAGAGAAGAACTTGCCCTCCCCTCTTTGACTGATGGTTCTTGTTGCCTGTCCCTTCTGTTGTCATTTAACAGAACTATTTAGCCTGCTGAAAGGGGTTGTGTTCCGACCGCTGGTTGGTGGAGACATTTTGACTATATTCTGGACCTGCGTTGTCGCGTAATGCGTCATATGACGCGCCGCGTTAGCGCATCCGGAAGTGCTCCGATGCGCGAAGCGCAGCTTCCCGGAAGCGATCCGGGGCGCGGCGCGCAGCGCGTAACGTAAGCATAACAGGTCATGTGACTTGTTAATAAAACTTTTCATTGGTTCATTTTACTTTTCTTATTCTAATAATGAAAGGCTTGGTCATATGACCTAAAAATTACTTTTTATTACTTTCGAACATTATTTTTTCTTAAACATATATGTTATAATGTTCCAGGCTAATGTACTTTCCCGGAAAATTTACAATTGTCCTGCAAGTAAAATATATTCCTTTTTCGACAAAAAGGGCGTTTCTTCGACCCATGACGGAGCCGTTGAGCAAAAGAGGCTCGGCCTGCTTTCTTAGTCGCCGATACGCCTGAATATCAGATTCTTATCGATCACTTTATGTTGCAGGAGTAGAAAACACAACAGCCCTTGACCATTTATCTTTACTGCGTACCTGCGTATTATACCTTTTACCCTTCATGTAATTGGACTGCTTTATTTCACTTGCCTTTTACTGATTCGAAAACAGTGACTATTATTAAAAACTTTACCAATGTAAATACTACTACCATGTTTTCTTTTAAAAACCTTTATTGTGAAAATGTCAGTATACAAATACGGGCCTATAACCACGTGGGCCGGCCACGGAGCAAACTGTAATTGTATATGATAAGGAGACATTTACACTGTAGAGGAACGTAACGGGCGGGCCATTAGGTTGCAAGAACTAAGGTGTCTAACAGTTGCGGAATCGGTGGACGTACATTTTATAATTAAAAAACGACAGGGCCAGTTACAATAAAATTATCTAGATATACATTTGCGGTCAAGTACCATGGGTGACGTTAATTCGAACTTTCAATAGTACAGTAATCAATAACACATCAGAACTTAATATCAATAGGGATGTCGAAATATTCAATCAATTCTCGTCCCCGCCCGCCATGTGCTTCAAAACTGCATACGTATCTCATGATATCAAGGTTGTGCAACCAGTACACAACAAGGAGTTACGAGTCCCATTTATTCCGGCGCCATTTTGGGCGAGGACGGGCAGGTCCAGGATATAGTCAAAATGTCTCCACCAACCATCGACTATGATGATGTTCATATGCTGTATTTATTAGAGTAACACTCATCTGTCCACATGAAATTTATTTGCCACAATTACCATAACTATATTTTTTTTCGGTTCCTCTGGAGAGTACATCGTGGCAGATGAGGCAGGTAACGTACCGGGCATTTACCTTTTTTGCATGTAGAGGAAAGGAAAAAAAATTCGAGCGTCCGAGTTCTAAGGTGTCCCAGGGCCATTTTAGTGGACCAGGCCCAAATCCAAAGAGCAGGCCGCCATTTTGAGAGTCCTGTTGCAGTCACCTGTCGCTGTAGCAGCAAGAGCAGGCTAAACTCAGCTAGACGGCGCTCCATTGAAATAACATAGACTTGCTGAGGATCTTTAATCTTTTCAACACACACCAGTGCGGCAACTTGCTAGACACCACCTCGGTGCCATCCTGATCTCGGCGCCCCACTGCAGATGAAGTGCCTCCACATGGAGGGAGAGACTCGTTTGCGCCGCCTCCCCCCCGCTTCTCAGAACTCTCAACTATGACACCACCTCGGTGCCATCCGGATCTTGATGCCTTGTGCTGGTTCCGGCCTATTCACACATCGGTCCGCTACTGACGCCACCTCACAGGCCAACGGGGCGCCCCACGCCGACTTTCGGCGCAGCATTGTAGGATGGCCACACCAGTGCGGCAACTTGCTGGACACCACCTCGGTGCCATCCAGATCTCGGCGCGTTGTGCTGCCTTCGGCCTATTCGCCGCAAGTGCGCACGCAACTCAGCTGCATAGCAAGTGAAACACCAAGGGGCGCCCCACTGCAGCCGAGGAACCTCCATCTTGGGGGCGGCGCACAGCATCACATTGCTATCCAATGCAGTCAGATCCTCAAACAGCCCCCACTGACTGACGCAAACTCACAGGCCAACGGGGCGCCCCACGCCGACTTTCGGCGCAGCATTGTAGGATGGCCACACCAGTGCGGCAACTTGCTGGACACCACCTCGGTGCCATCCGGATCTTGGCGCGTTGTGCTGCCTTCGGCCTATTCGCACATCGGTCCGCTACTGCCGCAGCCTCATCTTGGGGGCGACGCACAGCATCACATTGCTTTCCAATGCAGTCAGATCCTCAAACAGCCCCCACTGACTGACGCGAATTCACAGGCCAACGGGGCGCCCCACGCCGACTTTCGGCGCAGCATTGTAGGATGGCCACACCAGTGCGGCAACTTGCTGGACACCACCTCGGTGCCATCCGGATCTTGGCGCGTTGTGCTGCCTTCGGCCTATTCGCACATCGGTACGCTACTGACGCCGCCTCATCTTGGGGGCGACGCACAGCATCACATTGCTTTCCAATGCAGTCAGATCCTCAAACAGCCCCCACTGACTGACGCGAACTCACAGGCCAACGGGGCGCCCCACGCCGACTTTCGGCGCAGCATTGTAGGATGGCCACACCAGTGCGGCAACTTGCTGGACACCACCTCGGTGCCATCCGGATCTTGGCGCGTTGTGCTGCCTTCGGCTTATTCGCACATCGGTCCACTACTGACGCCGCCTCACGTGCCAACGGATTTTCTACGCTTTTTATAGCCCTATGCCGCATAACAGGTCATGTGACTTGTTTATAAAACTTTTCATTGGTTCATTTTACTTTTGGTTTCCTAATGATGGAAGGCTTGATCATATGACCTAAAAATACACTTTTCATTGGATTAAAACATTTTTTTTCCCAAACGATGAAAGCCCCACTGTAGTGTAGTTCCTATTATCCCAATAGGCTCTGCGCATTGGAATAATACCTTCAATAGTAAAGGCCTAGACCAGACGTTAACTAGGTCTACTACTGTCGATATTAGACTTAAAGTTTTGGGTTTGCCAGCTAGCTCAGAGTTCACTAGAAACTTTCTCGAATGTTCAGGAAGGAATTAACTTCCCTGATTAGACAAGAAGGGATTTAGTTTCTGACAACCATAGAACATGACAACTTTGCTCTCCCCTAATCAAGAGTGTATCTCGAGAGTCGTGTGAACAAAAGGCAATTTATTTTACTCAGTCAGTACGTGCATTCTTAGTCTCATCAGAATGTAGAGAAAAGGAAGAGACGGGCGTGTTCAATAAAAAGGTGTTATTTATTGATCAGTCTCTTTTCTCATACAAGAGAAATGGATCGATATTATTGCAATACTTATAGCTAAGTAAAGTGCATACATTAAAAGCAATAGTATGAAATAATACTGTAAAAACATTGATATGGTTTCTAAGCCATAAGATGTTTTAAAATGAATAAAATATATTACATACACATATACATTTGACTAAACGTACTCAACTGGTGTTTCTAAATACGCCTACCCCGTGTACCTGACCTAAGCCTAATACGTGGGCGGGAATAGAAAGTTACAGTTTAAGTTAAGTTTGTTTTTGCCAAGTGAATAACTAAAGAATTCTCTGCGAGGGGTTATTCAGTTCTGTACCTGGAATCTAGGTTGAATGAGGGATGGTATCTCTCTCTCTGGTCTCGATATTCCAGGCTGCCTGCGAGGGCTACCCGGAAGCGCCGGTGCTGGATTTCTCGGCAGGAGAAAGCAGCGCGTCTCGTTCTCAGCGCGTCAGGAAGGCGGGGCTGCGCCAGCGGGGTCTGCTCTGCTCTTCGCTTCGGCAAGTATGGCTGCTCCGTCTCGTCACCACGGCGTGTGTTTGCATAAGGCAATATCGGTAATATTTATACCTTTAAGGTGCCGAGATTGACGTAAGGATGGACATAGATACGTCAATAAGGATGTCATACGACTTGCTCGTTAGCACATTCTTTTGCTGAAGTTCTCGGTGAAATCAAAACAATGGCCGCAGGGTTTTGCCCAGGTTGTCATAGGTTTGATTTGTTATGAGAACTCCGTATGCCTTATCAGGGGCTGGAGGAGTATCGCTTGTCTAATTAGATCGCAAGCATTATGACCTAATCAGATAACACGTTCCTGTGCCGTAGTGTGACTGCGTCAGATAACGGTATCTGCATCATGGGGGTTTTCTGCCTCATGGGCTGACTGCTAGTTAACTCGTTGGTTTGTTTAACCAGAATAGGGTCAGGAATAGGGGGATCGATTCAGAACCTATAGGAATACATCACACCCACTCCACGCTAACTATGGACATATTTACTAATCTATGCATAGTAAAACATACTATAGAGTATAGTGTATACCTTACCACCCCAAAATACATAAATACATAAATGCATTTTGAAATTTTTCAAATATACGGAAGAACTGCAATCATATGTATTGTATGCACTCAAGCTGTAGAATAATGCCAAAGTAATCACGCATTTGTATACATTATTGCTATTTGGTATATGAGAATTTACACATGAAATGGCTCTTAATACAGAAAAAAAAGTTCGAGACCATTCCATCACAGAAAAAAATATTTATGAACATACCAGCGGGCAGCTAATGTCTATAAGCTATCTAAAATTATTTAGAAACCTTAGTTCTCTAAGAATAGTACTTACTTTAAGCAGAAGATAGTGTCCCGAAAAATATGCAAAAATATTTTGGGGCTGCTGAAAAATTGCTGTCCGTGAACTGGAGGTAAAATTGTTCATGTGACTTTATTTTTAAAGTTGAAGGCCGAATTCAGGGAACGCCGTGTGCGAGCTTGCTCAAAAGTCTCTATTTCTGCTCTGGTGAGAACATCATATCATTTAGGCTTTCGAAAAAGCTGTCAACAGCTTCCTGGGAAAGTTCCACTAACTCGGAAAAAGGTATAACCATGCATTCGTGCGCATGATTGTCTCCATTGACATTCTGATTCGCATTGCTGACAGAAGGTCGTACCTGATCGATGCTGCTTTCATCTTGAACTTCACTACCCCTTAATCGTAGTGGTGAAGCTTCCACGAATGCCGTCATCAGGATTGGTAGCCTTTGAGGGCAGCACAAAGCGTGAACCTTGATCGGGCTCAACAATGTTTCTGCATCCATTGGCGCATCCGATTGTAGCGTCAGACAGGTGTCTAACACGCATTCTTCTCCGCATAGCAGACACCTTAATACAGGTAAAACACATCTTTGCCACATTGGTCGAAATGATAGAAACCAAGTCATGTTCAGGTCTCTAAGCCGGGAGAGTCCCAGGATTTTTGATATCCGGTCCCGGTATCCAATGGCTAGGATTGTTTCTTCCCTTGTCGCAAGAGTTTTGTCTGTGACATGGGTTGCCATAACGAAAAATAAGGACTAAGAATAGGATTCCTGCAATTAGTCCCAAGATCAGGTGAAGTCCGCCAAAAATCGAATGGACGAAATCTGGAAAAATACCCAGTATGGCTTTGAATGGTGTTAATGCCATCGAAAATACTGTCTTAAATACCTTTGAGACCCCATTGGTATCAGAAATATTTAAGATTTCATTCAGGATTTCTGCGAAATGTATGGGGGAATTAGTTGATAACAATGAATGTATCTCTGCAGTCGTCCTTGCGACTTGTAGATCATACGTTTCTTTTGATGACGTGAGCTTTGTAGGCGTCTGAAGAAGCACTGTTTTCATTCTGCTTAAAGTATCTATTCGAATAGAAGTAATTTTCAAATTGGGCCATGCCCTTGCCTCCCTGTCTGGAAAGGAGCTGGGGAACAATGAGCGTCCACAGCACTTGACCTTCGCAGTCGTAGTTACGAGATAAGGAGTCCCAGGCATAAGACTACAACATCTGCGATCTACAATAAGAATGTAACTCCCATTATAGAGTCTTTGAAAGAATGGTTCTATCTCTGTTGCAGGTGCGCCTTGCTGGTGACATGAAAGGTTGTATGAATTCCCTTCACAGGCTCCATGCAAACTAATTCCGTTACACAGAAGCGTGCCGCTTAGTGACATCGCACAATTATTGCCACTAAGAAACACTTTCTGTCCTTTATTACTGACACATGCATGTGAATAGGGCAGGTTCCATGTTGTTTTAATGTACCCCTTTCCCAATTTCTCGTACATGCCAGCCTGTATATATTTTTGGCAGTATTGAAACCTGAAGGTTAAGATTGGAATATTTATTATCCCATGTATTATCCATTCACTGACAGGTCGTTCTGACATTGTCACTGGTAATCTTTCGAGTTTTTCAATGCTCAAGATTGTATAATCAGCACCCTTTTGTGCCATACTGATTTGTCTATCAGTAAGGTTAAAGATTTGGAATAGTGACGTTGTGTTGATTAAACGCCAAGGCACATAGCCTGAACGTAGATTTTGTAACGTCCAGCCAAGTTGTACAATAGAACGCAATTGAGACTGACCGTGTTGTAGCAACAGTAAGTCTTGCGATAATATGTCGATTGCTGAAGACACAATGCTGTCCAAAGAAAAAATTCTGGAGGACAGAGTCATTAACCCATTGTCCACTACAGAAAGTGATTTTTCCAAATTAATACGGTCAATTTCCCGTATTCTCTCTGCTGTTTCAATTTGAGTAACCTTCCAGGCCTCATTGTATGCTGCATATACAGAGGCTGCTATGAAACGTTTTTGACGCTGTTTGCGCGGTCCCATAATGAAATCACGCAAGTCAGCACCATCAGTAAGTAAAGTTAGGTGTTGCTTAATTTCTGCCAGTGTGGAAGTTTGTAGCCATTGAAGGCATAATTTGCCCACACTGTAGGTGGTTATTATCCCTGGGTGATGTCTTTGAGGATATCTAGGGTCTGGCCTGGTCATTTTGAACCCCTGTGTTTTGTTCAGGAATCTGTCTTGACAGTTATTAGTATCTGTGGGCCAGATCAACCACTGTTTCCAATCTGGATGTGTTCTGTTTTGGTTTAATACATAATTTACGTCTATCTCTTCATCTATAGAGCTATTGCTGCTCATTGTTGGCTTTGGAATAGACGGTTTATTTAAGTCTTTGATTTTGGCTAGGCCAAGACAGGTAGTTTGTTGAACAGTGTCATTTAAAAATATCATTTGTTCTGGGATCATGCAGGCTCTAAACAAAGATTCTATACCCTGTACTTGCCATTCTTTTGTACCCCAAACACTTTTCAATTCAACATTTTTGTCCCAATAATCAAAACCAAAAGTATTCATTTTTTCAAAGAATGAGTCTGAATATATCAATTTTGTGTTTGTTATCATGGTCTTAGTTCCTGTCTTGTTTGACAATTTGAAATAAAATGCTTCAGCATTACTTGTGTTAAAACCTGAAAAGTATGAATATTTGTCATAGAAGGTTCTTGAGCTTCCTTTTGGAGGGGTTGCACAATGTTCCCATTGATTATAATTTAAAACATTTCTAGGTTGTGTAGATCTATGTAAAAAATGGTTACCATAGTGGTTATAACAGTACATACTATCATAATTTGTAGAACCCTGCAAATAATCATGTTTGGTAAATTTAGCAGACATTACTAAGTCAGACATCATATTATTAATGCTTTCGAAGTCCCAATCATCAGCAAATGAGCTTGGTTTTGCAAAGTCACTCAATGAGATCTTAATTTGGTGTGGATATTTCAGGATTTCGACCGGACCATAAATTTCATAGTCAGTGTTGTCCCAGGCTACCCCACCCGGTATCGGATTGGCTGTGAAGTTGACTGAAGAAAGTTCTCTTTTCTCGACGTGTGAAGATGTGTGTGGTTTGAGGATCAAGTTGATTTTCTGACTTGCTGTGTCCATTTTAGCATATTTTCCCTCAATGAAGCGTCCCAAAGTAAGTACCATGATGAGCCAAAGTATGAGGATAAATGCACCAAAACCCACCCAAAATTCGATCCATGGAGAAATCAGATATGTTTCTTTTAGTTGATTCAAAAGTTCTTTTGCTTTATCTTTAAAGGTTTTTGATGATGGCTGTGTCTTCGATTCACTGAAGCCTTCAGAGGAATCATCGAAGTTTATGAAGTAGCCGGATGCAGTTCTGTCAATTGTTCCAATTGTTTCTGGATTACTGTTTCTTGCATTTTCGCTTGGTACTTCATTATAGATTGGTGTGTCTCTGCTAAATGTTTTTATTTGGGTTTTCAGAGGTCTGAGTTCTATTGCATTGTTGCATAGTCCTTGTTGTTCTCCTGTAGGCGTTTCGAATGTGATGAGCCTCTTCGTTAGGACCTCTGTACTGGTAGCAAACCTTGGTGTTCGGCTCCTTATTGGGAGTCCACTTGGCCTACTGTTTGTTATCGGCCACATGATTGTGGTTTTACCAGGTCGATGGATACAACTCGGTTCTCCTTTTTACCAGCAAGTGGCGGTAGTACAACTGATCTTGTCCCGTTGATAGACAAGACAGGAACTGCTTTTCTGTAAGAAGGCCCAAATTCCTTCTTTACCGCGATCTTTTCCCTGACTAGATCCCCGACTTTTGGAATCCAGACAGGTCTTGCTGGGACAGGTGGTGGTTCTTCAGTGGTTGTTGGCTGTTGTTTCAACTTTATGTTGCTCAGGTCTTTTCTTGTTTTGTTTAAGTCCTGCAAAATAGCCAAACGGTCTTTGATATCAAAGCTTTTTTCTTTCACCACTGAAGTCTGACTATCAATGTCAGAGATCAACATCCTAGTTCCAAATAATAATTCGTACGCACTGAATCCCTTCAGAGAATTTCTTGGCAAGTTATTGAGACTACGTTGGACACTTATTAGATGTTTGACCCACCCAGCTCCCGAACCTAATATCCTTTCCGTTATAGATTGCTTTATGCCTTGGTTTTTTCTTTACACCATCCCGTATCCCTCAGGAAGGAAGTGAGAAGATTCCCGCTGTGCTATGCTCATTTGGCCATGTTTCCCCTCAGGCTGGAGGGCTAGAGTGAAAACAATGGTCAAACGTAGCATGCTCTTAGCGTATATGCCATTTAGACTCGCAAATCTTTGTATAACAGTCCAGACGTCAGCCGAGTGCTGGTGATCTACATTATAAGTGGAAACTAGCCTGTATATGTTAATCGCAAGCCTTCCTTTTTACTCTTGATTTTTTCTGGAGTAAAACGACGAGGTATTAAACTGTTTCTCTCCCCACTGCGATCTCTGTTGCAGTTTGGGCAGTTTTTTACAAACATGGTGTGACGCAGGCTCATGCCTGGCCACCAGTACCGTGATTGTAATTCTTCCAGAGAATCTTTTAGTTTGAGGTGTCTGAGACCCTCGCCCATATGTGCATCTGCGATTAACAAGTTTCTCCTGTCCATGTTTGGAATCACTCTATCCCCCACTCCAGGGATTCGAGCAAAAGGGACGGAGTTTGCATCGATTATGTATGTATAATTGAGTGGATAGTTGATCGGTAGCGCTGAGCAGTCGCCTTTTGATGACGTTTTCACCGCCAGCACTGTTTCACCGTCAATGTATTTTAATGTACGCTTTTTTCGAACTACGGGAGCCGATTTAGTGGCTGCCGCTGTGGCTGTCTCAGCCAATGAATTCCCTGCAACGTGAACGCCATCACGCTGATGACTCAGTGAGTGTGTCACGTGAGTCTTTGGTAGCTCTTTTTGTAAAAGAGCTATTTGTTCCCAGAGCAGTTTATGCTTTATTGGTGCATCTGTGTCATCTTTGTAACCGTTTTGAATCCATGTCTGCAAATCCTTGTTATATGATTTGACGCAGTAATATGAATCTGACACTATAAGTGTCGGGAATTCGCGATCCGCATTATCTAGCGCCATTTTCAATGCTAGTATTTCAGTTTGTTGTTCTGAATTAGTTTCTACTGAGTGTGTTTTTGTTAATAGAGGTTTTAGTTTACCTCCGCGCCACACTTCTTTTGTAATCCCACATGTGGGGTTGTATGCCTGTTCTCCCCAAACGGGGGGTTGAGCATGTCCGTCTGTATAAATTACACAGGCGTAATGTCGTAAAGGCAGAATGTCGATTGGCAGAGGATATGTTTCTTCATATTCTAGATTTTTTAATTCTTCTAGTTCTGGATCAAGGTAGTAGTATACTTTGTCCGTTGTAATTGAATTCACCCATTGTATCCATTCCGGATTCAGTGTTGTTGTTGGTAAATTACACGGTGTTGTTAGTGCCTCAAAGGCTGATTCTGCTGTTCTGACTGTGACATGTCTACCGTCAGCTTGATCTTTTTCTCTAGCTATTGCGGTTTGAACAGCATGAACAATTTTTTCTTTAATGCTGAACTTCTTTTCAGCTTCTGTGTACAAGTGTGATTTGAATGCAATTGGTACCTTTTCTCCCTCATTAGAGGTCAGGTATGTGAATCCGCATCTCCCTGGGATGACTCGAATCACAAGATTGCGTGTGTTATCACGTGTTTCTAACTTTGTTTTAATTAGCATGTCTGTTTGTAAGGATCTCAAAATCTCTGTATGTTTTTGAGTCCAATTGGATCTTTTAAAATCTGGTTTTATCAGATCATAAAGGGGTTTGACCCTTTCTGCGTAATTTGCAATGTATGTTCTTCCGAAATTTAGGAAGCCTAGAATCGACTGTAGGTTTTTTAGTGTTCTAGGTGCTTGGATTACGGCACATTTCTCTAGGAAATTGTCAGCCAGGCTTTTGCCTTCACTTGATAATTCATATCCTAAGAACAGGACTGTCAGATGGGCAATTCTGGATTTTTTAAAGTTGAATTTGTAACCCTCTGCTGCGAACCCAAGTATTATGGTGTTCACTCTCTTCAAGTGAGTCTCCAAGTCATCATCTGTTAAGTAAATGTCGTCGACATAAGATAATGCTTCATCATCATATATTTGTAGTAATTCTGTTACTCTCGCTGAGAATGCTCCCGGGCTGTTCTTGTACCCCTGGGCTAACCGACAGAATTGTTTTTGAGTGCCATTTATTGAGAACGCAGACAAATATCTGCTCTCTGGTGCTATGTTTTGACAAAAGAATCCATTAGAGATGTCTAAGGTTGTTTTGTATTTTTTGCACACTATGTTATTCATTAGTGCAGCACTATGCGAATTTTGCACTGCAAAAGTTTTGCAACATGTGTTAAGGTGTCGGTAATCCAAAACTAGACGATATGAACTGTCTGGTTTGGAGACCGGAAACAAAGGGTTGTTCATTTGTGAGGTGCAAGTTTCAATCACCCCCTGGTATTCTAGCTGATCTAGTATTTCTTTTACCTGTTTTTTAGCTTCTTGCTTAATTGGGTACTGCCTTTGTGCAGTAGGTTGTGATTTTAACTGGATTTTGTGAGGAGGAGAGTCCTCATCCCATCCCACGTGATTTTTATATAAAGCAGGAGCTAGAGCCACTGCCCACTTTCTAGCAAGTGTGTATTTTTTATGAATTGGGATATGATTTGAGAAGGCAGGCATAATTACTTCTTCGCCATGAGGGCAATCCCTGACAAACTCTGGTGGCCAGTCTTTTTCAGCTAGAAGGATATCATAGCCCTTGGAGAGATTATCCCAAAATAGTCCCCTTATTTTTCTAGTCTTATCCCCCTCTATACGCAATGTTATTTCGTATATTTTGTGAGGTTTGCTAACTCTGGTGTCCGCAGTTTCCACTTGAAGATATTCATTCGTGTCCACTGTCTCCAGATGATTCATAAGGACTTTGCGAGCTATGCTCACTTCTGCTGCGCTGTCTAGCATTGTCTGAGCCCATTCCCCGTTTTTCAGTTGTGTCCTCAGAATTCTCGGCATTGTTAACTATTTTAATGCTGGCTACCTTCTTCTTTGGAAATTGTAATTTCTTTTTTAGCTGAGCAGGTTCCTTGTCTTTGGACTTGACGTGCTCTTCTCTTTGTTCTGATCGTCCTCTTCTTTCCGATTTCTGCGAGGAAGTCTGAAAAGATTGAGAGGGACGTGTATCAATGTCTTGATATCTATCAGGCTTTTTTATATTATCCCTGTTTCTAAGGTTATATCTTTTCCCAGAGGGGTCACTCTGGGGTGACCTGTGTCTTTGGTTCGGAGATTTCTCTCTTCGCCTAGGAGACCTTCCTCTGGACTGGAATTTCTTTTCTTTGGGATTGGATTGTTTGTTTCCATCCCAGCTCTTTTTCTGTGATGTTGAATTATTATTAAAAAATATTTTTTCAGGACTTTCAATCAGTTGTGGTTTTACTGGTATTCCACCTAAACTATCTCTACCTAGTTCCTCATAGAATTTTTCTATGATTCTGGCAATTTCAGCTGGTTGGTCTGCTATATCTGTTTCCTTTAACCTCTGGCGGATCGCCACGTTTGCTGCTTCTCCCTTTATGTTGGCTAATAATATAGCCGAGACCTGCTTGAAGTCTTTTAGTAATTTCATACCAAGAGTTAAAGCGGGTTCTGGACCGTATTCATCTTGAATTTGTTTTAGCACATCTGGTATTACCGAAATGGATGGAACACCGTGCGTTTTTGTGTAGATGGAAGCAAAGACTGTACCCCAAGTGTCACAGTCCTCAATGTGTGGTGCGATTCCCATTGGAAGACAGATAGTCAGAATCCTGTGCTTTTCTAGCGGGGTGGTGTCTGGAAACACCGCCTCTATTTGGGTGATTTTCTGCGCTAGCCAGAATGGTATTTGTTCCCGTTTAGCCGGTACTTTACCTAGGCAGGACTGGATGTTCTGTGGTGTAATTTTATTTGTGTTCCCCTGGTGAGGGGTCAGCTGTGGGAGTTTAATCGCTGGCTGAATTGTTGAAGTCCGCATCACATACTGGACTAATTGTCTATGTATTTTTATTAATTGTTTTAGCTGTGTTAACAGGTTAGCTGCAGACATCCCGTCGATGTCTGGATGTGGTGTGTATCCGGCTAGGACCGGCCACGTTGCTCCTGGTCTACCTAAAGGACCGAGCCTGGTGATGTGATTGTTATGTTTTAGGGCGCCATCAAATAAGAGCAAGTGCTCTTGAAATTTGAGTGGTACTTCCACCTCCTCGAAAGGAGTGTACGTTTCAGAAGGTTCCTCTATTTTGTAATAGTGGAAGTACTTTGTTACAGGATTTGCTGCTGGAAAGTTTATCCATGAATAGTATACCTCTGTCTGCCGATATTCGTGTGCCTCAATTATGAATATGACTGTACCACCTCTAGGTGTCAGTTCATTTTCTATAAGTTTTAAAGTTATAGATTTCCTTTTGATGACCGGGATGAGTATTATATCCGGGTCTGCTTCTTGCATGGTAGCATCAGCTGCCGCGAGTTCAGTTGCTAATCTAACTGCCTCTCTTTCTTCATCACTGTCTACCATTTTACTGACAGGATGGTTATTTCTTTTGTTTGCAGATCAGGTTTCTTATGGAAACAAAGATTAGATGCACAATATTTTGGAACAGTGTATCCTTCAACGTTGACTATACCAAGAACCATACATAGGAGTTCCCTCCTGCGAGGTCTGGCGGATATAACCTTTTACCCACTCCAGACGTCTTTGGAGTATTATGGGAGAAAGGGGTCTGAGTGAGAAAGCACGACTGAGTTACTTTAAATGTCTTACGTTAGTTTTATCGCCCTTTCCAAACACGTTGGGCGCCATGTAGTGTAGTTCCTATTATCCCAATAGGCTCTGCGCATTGGAATAATACCTTCAATAGTAAAGGCCTAGACCAGACGTTAACTAGGTCTACTACTGTCGATATTAGACTTAAAGTTTTGGGTTTGCCAGCTAGCTCAGAGTTCACTAGAAACTTTCTCGAATGTTCAGGAAGGAATTAACTTCCCTGATTAGACAAGAAGGGATTTAGTTTCTGACAACCATAGAACATGACAACTTTGCTCTCCCCTAATCAAGAGTGTATCTCGAGAGTCGTGTGAACAAAAGGCAATTTATTTTACTCAGTCAGTACGTGCATTCTTAGTCTCATCAGAATGTAGAGAAAAGGAAGAGACGGGCGTGTTCAATAAAAAGGTGTTATTTATTGATCAGTCTCTTTTCTCATACAAGAGAAATGGATCGATATTATTGCAATACTTATAGCTAAGTAAAGTGCATACATTAAAAGCAATAGTATGAAATAATACTGTAAAAACATTGATATGGTTTCTAAGCCATAAGATGTTTTAAAATGAATAAAATATATTACATACACATATACATTTGACTAAACGTACTCAACTGGTGTTTCTAAATACGCCTACCCCGTGTACCTGACCTAAGCCTAATACGTGGGCGGGAATAGAAAGTTACAGTTTAAGTTAAGTTTGTTTTTGCCAAGTGAATAACTAAAGAATTCTCTGCGAGGGGTTATTCAGTTCTGTACCTGGAATCTAGGTTGAATGAGGGATGGTATCTCTCTCTCTGGTCTCGATATTCCAGGCTGCCTGCGAGGGCTACCCGGAAGCGCCGGTGCTGGATTTCTCGGCAGGAGAAAGCAGCGCGTCTCGTTCTCAGCGCGTCAGGAAGGCGGGGCTGCGCCAGCGGGGTCTGCTCTGCTCTTCGCTTCGGCAAGTATGGCTGCTCCGTCTCGTCACCACCGCGTGTGTTTGCATAAGGCAATTCGGTAATATTTATACCTTTAAGGTGCCGAGATTGACGTAAGGATGGACATAGATACGTCAATAAGGATGTCATACGACTTGCTCGTTAGCACATTCTTTTGCTGAAGTTCTCGGTGAAATCAAAACAATGGCCGCAGGGTTTTGCCCAGGTTGTCATAGGTTTGATTTGTTATGAGAACTCCGTATGCCTTATCAGGGGCTGGAGGAATATCGCTTGTCTAATTAGATCGCAAGCGTTATGACCTAATCAGATAACACGTTCCTGTGCCGTAGTGTGACTGCGTCAGATAACGGTATCTGCATCATGGGGGTTTTCTGCCTCATGGGCTGACTGCTAGTTAACTTGTTGGTTTGTTTAACCAGAATAGGGTCAGGAATAGGGGGATCGATTCAGAACCTATAGGAATACATCACACCACCTTGTTTCTGGATGTTTCAGACTGAAGCTGGCGTCAGCATGAAAGCACCACCATCTCGTAGCTCCGTCGTGGTCATTCCGCGAGCAATCATGGCAGCCGCTCCCCACCGGAAGCCTGCAGGAGTCGGTGGCCCCCATGACTTTTGTAGAATCTTCAAGGCTGAGGGGACGCTTTCGAGAATGGGGTCCAAGACCTAGCAGACAAGCGTCCGAGTTCCAAGGTGTCCCAGGGCCATTTCAGTGGACCAGGCCCAAAAAGGAAAGAGCCTGCCGCCATTTTGAGAGTCCTGTGGCAGCCACCTATCGCTGCACCGCAAGAGTGGGCGCAACTCAGCTGAATGGCGGATTTTGGCACAGTGTACCAAAAGCGGACGGAATGGCAACTGAAACGGTAAAGGGGCGCCCCACTACAGCAGACAAGCCTCCACCTGGGGAGGCCCGTTCACGCCGCCTCACCCCCCCCCCCCGGGCGCCCCACGCCGTTATTCGGAGCAGCATTGTAGGATACCAAAACCAGTGCGGCAACTTACTGGACATCACCTGGGTGCCATCCACATCTCAGCGCGTTCTGCTGCCTTGGGACTATTCGCACAACAGACCGCTACTGACGAGGCCTCCCCCCGCACCCCCCGGGACGCACCACGGAATGGCAACTGAAACGGTAAAGGGGCACCCCACTACAGCAGACGAGCCTCCACCTCACACAAAACCATTGAAATTCCATATATAGTTAGTTGTACTAACTATATATCGCGCACCCGCAATCCACTGCTGATCATGTCACATATTACATCATTCATGACATGGTCAGTGACATCACTGATGACATCACTGATGACATCACTGATGACATCACTGATGACATCTCAAATGACATCACTGATGACATCACTGATGACATCTCATTTGACATTACTGATCACATCACTGATGACATCATTCATGTGATAATACGATGAACCTCTTCAGACTCTAATATAACCTTAGATACACTCAGTGTAAACACAGACTCACAGATTGTCATTCATCCATGAAGTTACACACACACCTAGTCAGTCATGCAAACAATCAATCACACCTCCATTTTCCCAACTATACAGTTATACACACCTTACTTATTCAAACATATACTAAAACATATTTACTCTCTTATACAATCCCGGATACAAGTTCACAATGATGCATAAAGCCACTCACACATTCACTGGCTCTTATGCACAGTTATTTATATATGTCAAGTCTCACATGTACTGTGTTTTACATATGTACTTACTTTGACATGTAGCACTGAGATATCCATTCACTCACCAATACACTGATGCACACAGTCAACCGCCCATACAGCTGTTTCCACATGCACTTTTGAACCCATACATCTAGTGAATCAACTGCTCACACATCTATGCACAGAGTCATACACCTCCCAGCCACCCACACACACACTCAGTCTCCCATACAAATACTTGGGCAACCAATCAATAACCCATATAGTTACTCATATAGCTACTGAACAACACATGCAGCAGTTTTCAGAACAACAGACATAATGATGCAGAAATTAAGACAGTTTAGTCACTAACCCATGCACTCAGTGAGACACATTTAATCACTCACTCATACAGTCAGTCATGCACCTACTAAATCCTTCATCCAGACACTTATACATCCACTCAAGACATATTTTAACTTTACAGAAAAATACAGTCACTGGATGTTGTCATCAGTGATGTCATCAGTGATGTCATTTGAGATGTCATCAGTGATGTCATCAGTGATGTCACTGACCATGTCATGAATGATGTAATATGTGACATGATCAGCAGTGGATTGCGGGTGCGCGATATATAGTTAGTACAACTAACTATATATGGAATTTCAATGGTTTTGTGTGAGTAAAATAAGGTTTTTTAAATGCTAATTCCTAACTATATATGGTCTATAACCTATGGTTTTTTCAGTGAATTTTCAAGGTTTTGTAAATGCTAATTCCTAACTATATATGGTCTATAACCTATGGTTTTTTCAGTGAATTTCAATGTTTTTTTAATAGCAAATATCATAAGCTGTCGAATGTCAAGTACGTGGTAAGTAAAAACATTTTCGTGTTTATGCACACTGATCTGCTTTGAATGCTGCCCCCCCCCTCATTTCTATTAGGAGTACTCTCTCTTTGCAGATAGTGAAGGGTAGTTAACGCAGGCCTTTGCCCCCGTTGTAATCCGTCGTGCCTGCTTCTCTCTCCATTTCATTGATTGTTCTCTTTGGTTCATTCTCTATTTACAAACAAGCACAGAGTCGCAATACTCTGTTTAGTCTTTGCAGATAGCGAAAAATCGTGTAAAAAAACAAAAGGAATCGAGCAAAATCAGTAGGCCACTAATGGGATCTCTTTTTGACCTGGCTAAAATAGAAACATTAGGAACAACCTGTTGAAAATAGCAATGTGTATGTACATAAGCGGCGTTCATTTGTGTTCACAGTACCCCTTGTTGATTGTTTGAATCGAGCATTGAATTGTTCGAAGTTGGTTCTCTTAAGGATCTTCTCTGCCTGCAAACGAGGAAGAATAGGAATATTCTCTCTCCCTTTGCAGATAGTGAAAGGTAGGTAACGCAAACCTTTAACACGTCGTGCCTATTTCGTTCCTCATTGATTGATTGTTTGCCCGAACATTGACTGTTTGGGAATTGGTTCTTTTTGGAGGTATTCCCTGTTTGCAAATAAACGTAGGAAAATCTTTGCAAGTAGTGAAAGGGTAGGTAATGCGGACCTTTGTCCCCCGTTGTAATCTGTCATGCCTATCTACTCCCCACTGATTGATGCACCTGTTTCACCCGGACCATTTACTAGAGATAGGTCATCTGGCCCGACCAGAGAGCACCCCTAGTGAAAAGGACATATGCAATAATAACGAAGTGATCACTGTATCCTGTTAACAGAAACTTTAGCATGAAACAACCTGGAAAGAAAGGAATAGGAAAACGAAAATCAGTAGGCCACTGATGAACTTTTTATTAAATAACAAACAAAGAAACGATAACAATGCGTAATGATAAAACCTATTATTGTCCTAGAAACAAGAAACGTTAGAGGTAAGCCCGTAATAAGAAACCTGAAAACAGTAAGAGAAACCAAGTGTGACATTGCAACGGCCACAAGGCAACGAGGCTTCATCGCCCCTCACTGCCCCAAAACGTGTCTGTCCCACCGCCTGCCACGCTCAAATAACGGCAAACTGGGAAAGATACAAGTCAGCAGACATCCGCCCCATTCTGGAAACTTTATCGGGATTGTACTTGATTGAGTGTGATGTCACAAACATTTGTGCGGATCTAGATTGTGTTAAGGAATACAATAGGTTAAGAAGAGAGTATGCGCCACATTTGCCTCAATATCCTTTGTTTGAGAAACAGGTTTCCGGCTACGCCCAGCCGGAAGCAACACATATAAGGCGGGTCCTGCTGCCAACCGTCGGCCAGGTGATCATCACGTAGGGTGTAGCCGGAGGAGAGGCCGAGGCCAGCGGGACCCGGCCAGGGGGATTGCTACGACCACCCTGGAGAGTTGCAGGGGGGGGAATGTCCGTGTCCTCGACCCTCCCCTCTCTCTCCCAGTCCGGCCACCATCAACCAGAGGCCGAGGCCGACGGGATCCGGCTGCGGTGGTGGTAACCCTGGAGAATTGCAGGTTAGACCCTCTCTCTCCCAGTCTGGGCCAGCATCCATGGAGGGCCTGGGAGTGGAGAGGCCACTGCACGAAAGGCCCAGGAGAGGCACCACACGCCAAGGCCTGCCCCACCGGATGAGCCAAGGAACCCGTTCATGGGGCCAGAGCAAAGGGCGTCCGGCCGCCATCCACCGGAGGTCCGGCCCAAAGACGAACGGGACATTTCTTCTTTCTTTTATAATGGCTGCGACAACACGGGGGGGATGTCTTGCACATGCCTCCGACCCCCCCCCCTCGTCCTCATCGCCTGGTCCGGCCATAACAAATGTCAAGCGAGACGCCGTGGGGTGCACTGGGTTGGAGAGACGGTGCGAACAGGCCTCTCCCGCCTCCCCAGGTGGAGGCTTCCCAGCTGCACCCTCAGCGCTCCAGGCGCCCGGAAAAGGGTTCTTCCACTGTGGCGATGCTGCAACGTCTCGCCCGGCAGGGTGGAGCCCGTCCGCTCATTTGACCCCGCGATCGCCAGTAGCTACCGAACTCTCAAAATGGCGGTCGACCTGGCAAGAGTGGGCCCAGCATGAAGAAATGGCCCGGTCACTGGTTGACTCCACCACCGTAGTCCTCCACGACCTTGAAGATTCTAGAGGAGCCGCGGGAGTCCCCGACCCCCGCAGACACCCCCGATGGGGAATGACTGCCATGATCGCCCGTGGAGTGACGAAACTGTAGCCGCGGGACATCGGCGCTCCCATGCTGGCGCCAGCCTCAGTTTGAATGACTAGAAACCTGCAGACCTCAGTTCCGGTGAAAGCACAGTGTGACCCGGTAGGAAAAATTGTTGCACCCCCTCCCCTTTTTGACTGATGGTTCAAACCACCGATCCTTTCCTTTGCCCTTTTAACGGAACTTTGGACTGCCTCCCCCCCCCCCCGCGGCGCCCCACGCCGTTATTTGCTGGGCGGCAACTTACTAGACATCACCTTCGTGCCATCCAGATTTCAGCGCGTTCTGCTGCCTTGGAACTATTCGCACAACAGACCGCTACTGACAACCCACCCCCCGGGACGCCCCACGCCGGATACCCAAATCAGTGCGGCACCCAGGCAACATCTTCTGAATTTTCATAATTTGAAAGAACTAGTAACATGTCCTCATCAGGAATTTCCTCTTCAATCATCTCATCAGGAATCTCCTCATGAAAAGTCTGCAATGATGATTCTTGTAACTCTATGGTCTCCAAACATTCGATAAATTCGCCATCAAGAGATTGATCAAAAAAATCATTCAAGTCATCTCATCCTTGTGAGAATATTTCATTATTGGTGCTGTCAATTTCATTAAATGTAGTGGATAATTCAAAAGAAATTGCCACGGTCTCTTCATTGTTTAAATGTTTTTACTGTTTTTGTTTTGTTGTATATATTTATAAGTTATTAAAGTTTTATATTCCTACTACTTTGTTGGAGTGCTATATATTTTTAATGTGACACCTAATTGTAAAAACTTTGATGTACAAAGAGTCCTCCCTGGAATCTTCCGCTTCAGGCTCGGTCCCCTCCCCAATCACAATACAGGATGGTTTTCAGATAGTAGGAACGCGTGTGGTTTGACGGATCTCATCGGGTGTGGGCCTTGATCTACTATAACTCCTTTGAAGAGGGGTGATTCTTTACAGCTGGGGCCATAAACTACATCTGCAGGGCTAGCTGATAGCCTGGACAATCGGACACAGAGGAAGAGGAGTGTCAGAGGGTGCGGTAGTGAATAGGGCGAAAGGGAGGTGTCGGGCGAGCACAGAGTGTGATTCTCAGGGAAGAGCAGCGCAGATGGGGGGTGGTTTATTGCCGATGCATAAGACAGAGAGCGGGGGTGACCAGTGCCTGGGGAAGATGCTTGCGAGGGTGGGGAGCCATGCTACGGATCAACAGCGTGCAGAGAGTGGGTCTGGTCAAGGCATCTAAAATGGCTGCCGTGCACGACAAAAGTGTGGCATTTCAAAAAAGGGAAGATGGCGCAGACAATGTTTTTCAACACTTCCTCATTTCCTTCGAATCGAACGTTAACAGACGTTGGTGCATATTACCAAAGTTAAGCGATATTTATCGCTAACGATGCTTAGCAACGAATTTTTTACCGCTAAGCATCGTCAGAAATTATCGCAGATAAACCTTGCTATTATCAAGGTTTATCGCAAATGCGATAAAAAACGGCCGCAATGCATGAATATCGCTAAAAAGTCCGCGATATTCATGCATTACCGAGCTAATGCTCTTAGCCATGTTATCCACCTCCCATTGGATAACATGGCTAAGAACTGCTCAGGGCAGGTGTTAGGTTTTGGAGATATTCGCGCTTAGCGCGAATATCTCCAAAAGTTGGTAATAGGAGATAGATATCTTGCATGTTGTAATGCAAGTTATTGTGGTATATGGAACTCGTACCATAATCTCTCAGGAAAACAGAAACTGATCCTTTTGGGACCGCCTGAGAAGGCCTAGGGGGTGAGGGGTACTCTACTTTGCCCCCTTTTCACGTTCCGAACTATTTTATTTTACTCTCTTCTGTAATTACACAAAATGGCAGCGATAAGATGCATCAGACACAGACAGTGAGAGAAAGGAGGCCGGAGATGAAGAAGAGATGTCAAATACACATTGGAGATAATATAGTGGGAGAAGGAAAGTAAATATGAGTAAACTTACCATGTAACATAAAAATGTTGCACTCTATACTATAAGTCTCATTTTATACTACAATCACTTCGCTACAACCTCATAAATTAAAAATAAAAATGAATAATGTCTCAAACAATTTTTGATTTCTAAATATAAATTTATTCTTCTGAATTTTCAAAATTTGAAAGAACTAGTAACATGTCCTCATCAGGAATTTCCTCTTCAACCATCTCATCAGGAATCTCCTCATGAAAAGTCTGCAATGATGATTCTTGTAACTCTATGGTCTCCAAACATTCGATAAATTCGCCATCAAGAGATTGATCAAAAAAATCAATCAAGTCATCTCCTCCTTGTGAGAATATTTCATTATTGGTGCTGTCAATTTCAATAAATGTAGTGGATAATTCAAAAGAAATTGCCACGGTCTCTTCATTGTGAGCCATTTTATTTTGAAATTGCTTGCTGTAAATTGCAGAAAAAAATAATCACTTTCATTTATCGTTTTTAGTAATACATAATATAAAACTAACTTTATCAAGTATTTAGTATAACAGAAGGACTGTAAATAAATAACAGAAAACATTTTTCAAATTATCTTAAAGTGTACAACATAGTTCCCCTTACAAATTAACAGCTCACCTTTTTAAAAGTAGGAGAAGTGTTAGTACTGTGTAAATCAAACACCAGAAATTGAGCACCAAAAATTCCTCACAAATATACCTCAGACAGTAGTATCACAAAATGGCTGTGGTTTCCTCTCATTTTAGATATATACATAACCAATTAACTTTCATCACACACAAATACAAAACCAAAGTAACATTTTAATTGGTTCTAAATTTCAACACTTTCAAATGTGTTTTCCCCATGCAATTTTCCATAGGACATTTAGATACGTCTACAGCCTGAATGGCTGAACGGAATTACACCAAACTTGGCAAAATGGTACATCAAACCTAAGAGGTCAGGGAGGATCTACTATGCCCCCTTATGGTCATTTGCCCCTTCGCTTTGGCCTCCTCTTGTCTCTCGATCCTACCGAGAGACAAGATGGCGGCCGCTACGGACTGTTTGGAATGTTTACAGACGCCGGAGAACCAATCAGCTTCGCAAAGCTCCGTAACGCGAAAAGTACGCGAAGCGGAGCGCTGTTACAGATATATATCTTTTTTTTAACGTTAATTTCTCAAAATCCACTGGAGCACATATATTGAGACCTAGCAAAGGCACATCGGGCTACCAGTCCCTAATATTTTGCCAAGTTTCGTGCAAATCCATTCAGCCGTTCGATTATTATTATTTTTTATTTTTTTTGCCCCGCGGAGCTCTTTTAAAACCTCCACATCAAACCTAGGGGGTCAGGGAGGATCTACTATGCCCCCTTATGGTCATTTGCCCCTTCGCTTTGGCCTCCTCTTGTCTCTCGATCCTACCGAGAGACAAGATGGCGGCCGCTACGGACTGTTTGGAATGTTTACAGACGCCGGAGAACCAATCAGCTTCGCTTCACAAAGCTCCGTAACGCGAAAAGTACGCGAACTGGAGCGCTGCCCGGTCCGCTGTTACAGATATATATCTTTTTTTGAACGTTAATTTCTCAAAATCCACTGCAGCACATATATTGAGACCTAGCAAAGGCACATCGGGCTACCAGTCCCTACAATTTTGCCAAGTTTCGTGCAAATCCATTCAGCCGTTCGGGCTAAAAGTGAGGCCAACCGCCCTATGGAAAACTCAATGTTAAAAACACGTTTTGGGACCCCCCTTTTTTCTCAGCCCCCCCTTGACAAACCCCCCC
Organism: Lissotriton helveticus; assembly: GCF_964261635.1. Lineage (NCBI taxonomy): Eukaryota > Metazoa > Chordata > Amphibia > Caudata > Salamandridae > Lissotriton > Lissotriton helveticus. Next base: position 1,474,246,710 of record NC_136067.1, read on the forward strand.
CCAAATTTTTAGTGGCTGCTCAGAAACAAGATGTTCCATTTTCCTGAAAATTTCAGCCAATTCCGTCCACAAACGCCAAAGTTATTAGACATAGAATTTTCAAAAATCCCATAGAGAAAAAATCCTAACTATATATACCTACTGGCGACCGCCAGTAGGTAATATATATAAATATATATATATATATATATTCACTGAAAAAACCATAGGTTATAGACCATATATAGTTAGGAATTTGCATGTACAAAACCTTGAAAATTCACTGAAAAAACCATAGGTTAGAGACCATATATAGTTAGCTGGACATTTTATTGACATAAAACCAATGAAATTCCATATATAGTTAGTTGCACTAACTATATATCGCGCACCCGCAATCCACTGCTGATGATGTCACATATTACATCATTCATGACATGGTCAGTGACATCACTGATGACATCACTGATGACATCTCAAATGACATCACTGATGACATCACTGATGACATCTCAAATGACATCACTGATGACATCATCTAGTGTCTGTGTGTTTTTGTGAAGTTTAAATATGTTTTACATATTGAAGAATGAGTGGATGTATGGAAGACTGAGTGTGTGTGTGGCTGGCTGGGAGGTGTGTGACTCTGTGCATATCAATGTGTACTTGTATCAGTGATTGTATAAGAGAGTAAGTATGTGTTAGTATATGTGTGAAAAAGTATGGTGTTCTGTGTTTAACTGTATAGATGAGGAAATCGAAGTGTGATTGATTCTTCACAGGACTGACTAGGTGTATGAGTGCATATGATAGTGTTGTAATAATGAGTGACTGTATGTATGAGTGATTGTATGGGTGAATGAGTGAATGTGTGTGTAGACGTAGGAATCAGTGAGTGCGTATGTAGTAACTGGTATTGGTGTGTCATGATGTCATCAGTGATGTCATTTGAGATGTCATCAGTGATGTCATTTGAGATGTCATCAGTGATGTCATCAGTGATGTCACTGACCATGTCATGAATGATGTAATATGTGACATCATCAGCAGTGGATTGCGGGTGCGCGATATATAGTTAGTGCAACTAACTATATATGGAATTTCATTGGTTTTATGTCAATAAAATGTCCAGCTAACTATATATGGTCTCTAACCTATGGTTTTTTCAGTGAATTTTCAAGGTTTTGTAAATGCAAATTCCTAACTATATATGGTCTATAACCTATGGTTTTTTCAGTGAATTTCATTGGTTTTTTAAAAGCTAATATCTATAGCTGTAAAATATATTCTTTATTACGTGACGTATCACGTAGCCACGTGAGACGCCTCATGACGCGTCGCATAACCGTGACGTATCGGCTCTGCAGCGCAAACAAAACCCGTAACGTAAGCGTGCCGGAGCACGCTTACAGATATATATATATTTTTTAACCTTAATTAGACAAAATCCACACGTGCACATATCTTGAGGCCTTGCAAAGGCACATCAAACAAACAGTCCCTACAATTTTGCCAAGTTTGCTGGAAATCTATTCCCTTCATTTTTTTTTTACTGTTTCTCTTGGTTTTCCCCTTGTTACGCTTACCGGGACGCTACCCGGTACGCGAACCGGACGCTCCAAAAACACAAGATGGCGGACTCCCGTTACGCTGCCGGTTAGCTGCCCGGTTCGCGTACCGGGAAGCGCCTCTACCGCGAAAAATCGCGGGGGACTTTAATATCCCCCTCATCAATCCTAGGGGGTCAGGAGGGGTTTACCTTGCCCCCTTTCCTTCATTTCCCCCTTCTTTTTTCACCACATCTTGTCTCTCGAACCTACCGAGAGACAAGATGGCGGCCGCTCCGGACTGTTTACAATGTTGACAGCTACGCTGCCGGTTAGCTGCCCGGTTAGCTGCCCGGTGAGCTGCCCGGTTCGTGTACCGGGACGCGCCTCTACGGCGTAAAATCGCAAAAAAAATGTTTTTTTTATTTTTTGCCCCGCGGGGCACTTTAATATCCCCCTCATCAATCCTAGGGGGTCAGGAGGGTCTACCTTGCCCCCTTTCCTTCATTTCCCCCTTCGTTTTTCACCACATCTTGTCTCTCGATCCTACCGAGAGACAAGATGGCGGCCGCTCCGGACTGTTTAGAATGTTGACAGACACCGGAGAGCCAATCAGCTTCGCTTCGCGAAGTTCCGTTACGCGTCAGGTACGCGAACCGGGGCGCTAACCGGAGCGCTGTCACAGATATATATATTTTTTTAAACGTTAATTTCTCAAAATCCACTGGAGCACATATATTGAGACATAGCAAAGGCACGTCAGGCAAACCATATCTACAATTTTGCCAAGTTTCATGTAAATCTATTCAGCCGTTCGAGCTAAAAGTGAGTCCAACCGCCCTATGGAAAAATGAATGGGAAAAACGCGTTTTGGGACCCCCCTTTTTTCTCGGCCCCCCCTTAACGAAACCCCCCAAATTTTCAGGGGCTGCTCAGAAACAAAATGTGCCATTTTCCTGAAAATGTCAGCCAATTCCGTCCACAAACGCCAAAGTTATTAGACATAGAATTTTCAGAAATCCCATAGAGAAAAAATCCTAACTATATATACCCACTGGCTAACGCCAGTAGGTAATATACATATATAAACATATATAATCTGCATATCTATATAAATATAAATGCATGCATACATATACATATATGCATACATATGCATGTTATTTACATGAAAGTTTTAAAAACACTAATAAAAGCAAAGCTAAAAAGCCACCTCATTACAAACAGAATGGCTTTAACTTAAACGAGGGCGAGATCTATTGCATTTTCAATGCTTGTTTACTTTGGTTCTATCAAGAAGGCATTCAGATGTGTCACACATTTGCCATGAATTCTGAATGTTAGCACTCTAGTTGCTCATTAGATCACTGTAGTAAAGCTAGTGCTCACCAGGGAAGTCTGCTGCTAATCATGGTTTGCAGCCATTTTCCCGCATTTTTTATCCCGCAGACTTTCAGTCCGCATACCATTATCCCGCAAGGTCATTGACCTCGCATACCATTATCCCGCATTTTTTCAAAACGCATGTGCATTTATCGCGCATGCCTTTACAAAGAATTACGTTTTAAAGGCATGTATGGTAAATGCATTTGCGTTGTGAAAACCACGATGACGAGAGAGGTAAGTGGGTTTGTGTTAATTTTTTCGTGGGTTAGTGATTGTGTAGTGTAGTGTTGTGTAGTGTAGTGTTGTGTTAGTGTAGTGTAGAGTTGTGGTGGTTGTTTAGTGTAGGGTCATGCTGGGGGTAGTGTTTTAGGGTTTAGGGTTGTGTTGTAGTGTTTGCGTAGTGTAGGGTCATGCTGGGGCTAGTGTTTTAGGGTTTAGGGTAGTGTTGTAGTGTTTGCGTAGTGTAGGGTCATGCTGGGGGTAGTGTTTTAGGGTGTAGGGTAGTGTTGTAGTGTTTGCGTAGTGTAGGGTCATGCTGGGGGTAGTGTTTTAGGGTTTTGGGTAGTGTTGTAGTGTTTGCGTAGTGTAGGGTCATGCTGGGGGTAGTGTTTTAGGGTTTAGGGTAGTGTTGTAGTGTTTGCGTAGTGTAGGGTCATGCTGGGGGGTAGTGTTTTAGGGTTTAGGGTAGTGTTGTAGTGTTTGCGTAGTGTAGGGTCATGCTGGGGGTAGTGTTTTAGGGTTTAGGGTAGTGTTGTAGTGTTTGCGTAGTGTAGGGTCATGCTGGGGTGTAGTGTTTTAGGGTTTTGGGTAGTGTTGTAGTGTTTGCGTAGTGTAGGGTCATGCTGGGGGTAGTGTTTTAGGGTTTAGGGTAGTGTTGTAGTGTTTGCGTAGTGTAGGGTCATGCTGGGGGTAGTGTTTTAGGGTTTAGGGTAGTGTTGTAGTGTTTGCGTAGTGTAGGGTCATGCTGGGGTGTAGTGTTTTAGGGTTTTGGGTAGTGTTGTAGTGTTTGCGTAGTGTAGGGTCATGCTGGGGGTAGTGTTTTAGGGTTTAGGGTAGTGTTGTAATGTTTGCGTAGTGTAGGGTCATGCTGGGGGTAGTGTTTTAGGGTTTAGGGTAGTGTTGTAGTGTTTGCGTAGTGTAGGGTCATGCTGGGGTGTAGTGTTTTAGGGTTTTGGGTAGTGTTGTAGTGTTTGCGTAGTGTAGGGTCATGCTGGGGGTAGTGTTTTAGGGTTTAGGGTAGTGTTGTAGTGTTTGCGTAGTGTAGGGTCATGCTGGGGGTAGTGTTTTAGGGTTTAGGGTAGTGTTGTAGTGTTTGTGTAGTGTAGGGTCATGCTGGGGGTAGTGTTTTAGGGTTTAGGGTAGTGTTGTAGTGTTTGCGTAGTGTAGGGTCATGCTGGGGTGTAGTGTTTTAGGGTTTTGCGTAGTGTTGTAGTGTTTGCGTAGTGTAGGGTCATGCTGGGGGTAGTGTTTTAGGGTTTAGGGTAGTGTTGTAGTGTTTGCGTAGTGTAGGGTCATGCTGGGGTGTAGTGTTTTAGGGTTTAGGGTTGTGTTGTAGTGTTTGTGTAGTGTAGGGTCATGCTGGGGGTAGTGTTTTAGGGTTTAGGGTAGTGTTGTAGTATTTGTGAAGTGTAGGGTCATGCTGGGGGTAGTGTTTTAGGGTTTAGGGTTGTGTTGTAGTGTTTGTGTAGTGTAGGGTCATGCTGGGGGTAGTGTTTTAGGGTTTAGGGTAGTGTTGTAGTGTTTGCGTAGTGTAGGGTCATGCTGGGGTGTAGTGTTTTAGGGTTTTGGGTAGTGTTGTAGTGTTTGCGTAGTGTAGGGTCATGCTGGGGGTAGTGTTTTAGGGTTTAGGGTAGTGTTGTAGTGTTTGTGTAGTGTAGGGTCATGCTGGGGGTAGTGTTTTAGGGTTTAGGGTAGTGTTGTACTGTTTGTGTAGTGTAGGGTCATGCTGGGGGTAGTGTTTTAGGGTTTAGGGTAGTTTAGATGTTTAGTGTATGCTAAAGGCATATTCGTTCTAAAAGTTTTCGTTATTTTAATTTGCGGCCTAATAGTACATGCAGGATTTTTTTTGCGGACTGATGGTATGCGGGATTTCGTCATATATTCGCTAATCATACTTTCTATGGCAAAATGAACCCCCTCATTTTGTTCCTTTTTAAATTACATTTTTTAAGAGTTACCACTTTATTCCAATCAAGATGGCTTCAGGTGTGCCATACCTTTGTAATAAGTAGGACTGTTAGCACTCTAGTTGTTCTTTAGAACACTCTGGGACATTCTGTCATTGGGCTATAGTTGGGCTACATCTGGCTGATATTTGGGCTACATTTGTTTTTTTTTGTCTCTGGTGGCCATCTTTGGGCTACATTGGGCTACATTGGGCTACATTGGGCTACATTTGGGCTCCAACATATATATAGCCCAATGTAGCCCAATATATATTTTTCAAAGTTAATTTTCGTAAAAACCACTGGAGCCTATATCTTGAGACATAGCAAAGGCACATCGGGCTACCAGTCACTACAATTTTGCCAAGTTTGGTGTAAATCCATTCAGCCGTTCGGGCTAAAAGTGAGGCCAACCGCCCTATGGAAAATTGCATGGAAAAAACACGTTTTGGGACCCCCCTTTTTTCTCGGCCCCCCCGACGAAACCCCCCCAAATTTTCAGGGGCTGCTCAGAAACAAAATGTTCCATTTTCCTGAAAATTTCAGCCAATTCTGTCCTCAAACGCCAAAGTTATTCGACATAGAATTTTCAAAAATCCCATAGGAAAAAAATCCTAACTATATATACCTACTGGCTATCGCCAGTAGGTAATATATATATATATATATTCACTGAAAAAAACATAGGTTATAGACCATATATAGTTAGGAATTAGCATTTAAAAAACCTTATTTTACTCACACAAAACCATTGAAATTCCATATATAGTTAGTTGCACTAACTATATATCGCGCACCCGCAATCCACTGCTGATGATGTCACATATTACATCATTCATGACATGGTCAGTGACATCACTGATGACATCACTGATGACATCTCAAATGACATCACTGATGACATCACTGATAACAACATCCAGTGATTTTATGTTTCTGTAAAGTTTAAATATGTCTTACATATTGAAGAATGAGTGGATGTATAAGTGTCTGGACGAAGGATTTAGTAGGTGCATGACTGACTGTATGAGTGAGTGATTAAATGTGTCTCACTGAGTGCATGGGTTAGTGACTAAACTGTCTTAATTTGTGCATCATTATGTCTATTGTTCTGTAAACTGTTGCATGTGTTGATCAATAGCTATATGAGTAACTATATGGGTTATTGATTGATTGTCCAAGTATTTGTATGGGAGACTGAGTGTGTGTGTGGCTGGCTGGGAGGTGTGTGACTCTGTGCAGATCAATGTGTACTTATATCAATGATTGTATAACAAGGTAAGTATGTGTTAGTATATGTTTGAAAATATAAGGTGCTCTATGTTTAACTGTATAGACAAGAAAATGGAAGTGTGATTGATTCTTTACAGGACTGACTAGGTGTGTGAGTAACTCCATGGATGAGTGGCAGAGTGTGAGTGTCTGTATAGGTGTATGAGTGCATATGATAGTGTTGTAAAGATGAGTGATTGTATGTATGAATGATTGTATGGGTGAATGAGTGAATGTGTGTGTAGACGTAGGAATCAGTGAGTACATATGTAGTAACTAGTATTGGTGTGTCAATGGTTTCAAAAATTATACTCTGTATTTAACACTGGGTGAAACAGAGGTTATATTAAAATATGAGGAGATGCATTGTATTGTCACATGAATGATATCATCAGTGATGTGGTCATTGATGTCAAATGAGATGTCATCAGTGATGTCATCAGTGATGTCATTTGAGATGTCATCAGTGATGTCATCAGTGATGTCACTGACCATGTCATGAATGATGTAATATGTGACATCATCAGCAGTGGATTGCGGGTGCGCGATATATAGTTAGTGCAACTAACTATATATGGAATTTCAATGGTTTTGTGTGAGTAAAATAAGGTTTTTTAAATGCTAATTCCTAACTATATATGGTCTATAACCTATGGTTTTTTCAGTGAATTTTCAAGGTTTTGTAAATGCTAATTCCTAACTATATATGGTCTATAACCTATGGTTTTTTCAGTGAATTTCAATGGTTTTTTAACAGCAAATATCATAAGCTGTCGAATGTCAAGTACGTGGTAAGTGAAAACATTTTCGTGTTTATGCACACTGATCTGCTTTGAATGGTGTCCCCCCCCCTCATTTCTATTAGGAGTACTCTCTCTTTGCACATAGTGAAGGGTAGTTAACGCAGGCCTTTGCCCCCGTTGTAATACGTCGTGCCTGCTTCTCTCTCCATTTGATTGATTGTTATCCAAGTATTTACTGTTTTAGAATTGGTTCTCTTTGGTTCATTCTCTATTTACAAACAAACACAGAGTCGCAATACTCTGTTTAGTCTTTGCAGATAACGAAAAATCGTGTAAAAAAAAAAGAAAAGGAATCGAGCAAAATCAGTAGGCCACTAACGGGATCTCTTTTTGACCTCGCTAAAATAGAAACATTAGGAATAACCCCTCATGACAAATACAAAACTAGTGAAATGAACTGAACTCCACACAATGATGGCTGCAAAACAGCTCGGCTCCGCCACCCACCCCGCCCAAAATAACGATAAAGAGCGGCTGCCATGATTGGTTGCGGAATGGCCACGACGGAGCTACGAAATGGTACTGCTCTCATGCTAACCCCAGCTTCAGTCTGAAACATCCAGAAACACTGTAGACTACCAATTCGATCAGTTCCGGTAGCGCCCCAATGTAACCCGGTAGAGAAGAACTAGCCCTCCCCTCTTTGACTGATGGTTCTTGTTGCCTGTCCCTTCTGTTGTCATTTAACAGAACTATTTAGCCTGCTGAAAGGGGTTGTGTTCCGACCGCTGGTTGGTGGAGACATTTTGACTATATTCTGGACCTGCGTTGTCGCGTAATGCGTCATATGACACGCCGCGTTAGCGCATCCGGAAGTCATCCGGGGCGCGCAGCGCGTAACGTAAGCATAACAAGTCATGTGACTTGTTAATAAAACTTTTCATTGGTTCATTTTACTTTTCTTATTCTAATGATGAAAGGCTTGGTCATATGACCTAAAAATTACGCTTTTTATTACTTCCGAACATTATTTTTTCTTAAATATATGTTATAATGTTCCAGGCTAATGTACTTTCCCGGAAAATTTACAACTGTCCTGCAAGTAAAATATATTCTTTTTTCGAGAAAAAGAGCGTTTCTTCGTCCCATGACGGAGCCGTTGAGCAAAAGAGGGTCGACCTGCTGTCTTAGTCGCCGATACGCCTGAATATGAGATTCTTATCGATCACTTTATGTTGCAGGAATAGAAAACACAACAGCCCTTGACCATTTATCTTTACTGCGTTCCTTCGTATTATACCTTTTACCCTTCATGTAATTGGTCTGCTTTATTTCACTTGCCTTTTAATGATTCTAAAACAGTGACTATTATTAAAAACTTTACCAATGTATATACTACTACCATGTTTTCTTTTAAAAACCTTTATTGTGAAAATTTCATTATACAAATACGAGCCTATAACCACGTGGGCCGGCCACGGAGCAAACTGTAATCGTATATGATGAGTAGACATTTACACTGTAGAGGAACGTAACGGGCGGGCCATTAGATTGCAAGAACTAAGGTGTCTAACAGTTACGGAATCGGTGGATGTACATTTTATAATTAAAATACGACAGGGCCAGTTACAATAAAATTATCTAGATATACATTTGCGGGCAAGTACCATGGGTGACGTTAATTCGAACTTTCAATAGTACAGTAATCAATAACACATCAGAACTTAATATCAATAGGGATGTCGAAATATTCAATCAATTCTCGTCCCCGCCCGCCATGTGCTTCAAAACTGCATACGTATCTCGTGATTTCAAGGTTCTGCAACCAGTACACAACAAGGAGTTACGAGTCCCATTTATTCCGGCGCCATTTTGGGCGAGGACGGGCAGGTCCAGGATATAGTCAAAATGTCTCTACCAACCATCGACTATGATGATGTTCATATGCTGTATTTATTAGAGTAACACTCATCTGTCCACATGAAATTAATTTGCCACAATCTAAACATGTCATTTTAATCTTTCCAAAGTTCTTCTAAATATTTGGGACCGTTTCCCTTGCCTCTGATGCTGTCAGTGCCACTTCTTTGATGAATGTACTAGCAGGTCAGGGGTTCTCCTCCAAATCTCTCTTTTATGCAGCACTATAATTAATTGGTGCCACCTCTCCATATGACGATGCATGGTATAGTTACCATAACTATATTTTTTATCGGTTCCTCTGGAGAGTTCATCGTGGCAGATGAAGCGTGTAACGTACCGGGCATTTACCTTTTTTTGCATGTACAGGAAAGGAAAAAAAAATCGAGCGTCCGAGTTCTAAGGTGTCCCAGGGCCATTTTAGTGGACCAGGCCCAAATCCAAAGAACAGGCCGCCATTTTGAGAGTCCTGTTGCAGCCGCCTGTCGCTGTAGCATCAAGAGCAGCCGAAACTCAGCTGAATGGCAAAGGTAAAGGGGCGCCCCACTACAGCAGACGAGCCTCCACCTAGGAAGGCCCGTTCACGCCGCCTCCCCCCCCCCCCCTTCGGGCACCCCACGCCGTTATTCGGAGCAGTATTGTAGGATGGCCACACCAGTGCGGCAACTTGCTAGACATCACCTCGGTGGTAACCGAATCTCAACGCCTTGTGGTGTCTTCTATTCAGAAAACATTGTTATGCTGCCTTCGACCTATTCGCCGCAAGTGCGCACACAACTCAACTGCATAGCTTGCTAGACACCACCTCGGTGCCATCCGGATCTTGGAATCTCAGCGCCTCTTGGTGTCTTCTCTTCAGAAAATATTGTTGCGCTGCCTTTGGCCCCATTCGCACATCGGTCCGCTACTGACGCCATCTCACAGGCTAATGGGGCGCCCCACGCCGACTTTCAGCATTGTAGGATGACCACACCAGTACAGCAACTTGCTAGACATCACCTCGGTGCCATCCGGATCTCGGCACCCCACTGCAGATGAAGTGCCTCTCAACTATGAAACCACCACGGTGACATCCGGATCTTGGCGCGTTGTGCTGCCTTCGGCCTATTCGCACATCGGTCCGCTACTGACGCCATCTCACAGGCTAATGGGGCGCCCCACGCCGACTTTCAGCATTGTAGGATGACCACACCAGTACAGCAACTTGCTAGACATCACCTCGGTGCCATCCGGATCTTGGCATCTCAACGCCTAGTGGTATCTTCCATACAGAAAATATTGTTGCGCTGCCTTTGACCCCATTCGCACATCGGTCTGCAACTTAGACATCACCTCGGTGCCATCCGGATCTTGGCATCTCAGCGCCTTGTGGTGTCAGTCAGAAAATATTGTTGCGCTGCCTTTGGCCCCATTCGCACATCAGTCCGCTACTGACACCATCTCACAGGCCAACAGGGCGCCCCACGCTGACTTTTACCATTGTAGGATGGCCACACCAGTGCCACAACTTGCTAGACACCACCTCGGTGCCATCCGGATCTTGGCATCTCAGCGCCTTGTGGTGTCTTCTATTCCGAAAAGATTGTTGCGCTGCCTTTGGCCCCATTCGCACATCGGTCCGCTACTGCCGCCATCTCACAGGCCAACGGGGCGCCCCACGCCGACTTTCAACATTGTAGGATGGCCACACCAGTGCGGCAACTTACTAGACACCACCTCGGTGCCATCCGGATCTTGGTGCGTTGTGCTGCCTTCGGCCTATTCGCACATTGGTCCGCTACTGACGCAAACTCACAGGCCAACGGGGCGCCCCACGCCGACTTTCAGCATTGTAGGATGGCCACACCAGTGCTGCAACTTGCTGGACACCACCTCGGTGCCATCCGGATCTTGGTGCGTTGTATTGCCTTCGGCCTATTCGCACATCGGTCCGCTACTGACGCCGCCTCACGTGCCAACGTATTTTCTCCGCATTTTATACCCTATGCCGCATAACAGGTCATGTGACTTGTTTATAACACTTTTCATTGGTTCATTTTACTTTTGGTTTCCTAATGATGGAAGGCTTGATCATATGACCTAAATACAACACTTTTCATTGGATGAAAAAACTTTTTTTTCCCAAACGATGAAAGCCCCACCTTGTTTCTGGATGTTTCAGACTGAAGCTGGCTTCAGCATGAGAGCACCACCATCTCGTAGCTCCGTCGTGGTCATTCCGCGAGCAATCATGGCAACCGCTCCCCACCAGAAGCCTACAGGAGTCGGGGGCCCCCAAAACTTTTGATAAATCCTCAAGGCGGAGGGGACGCTTTCGAGAATGGGGTCCAAGACCTAGCAGACAAGCGTCCGATTTCCAAGGTGTCCCAGGGCCATTTCAGTGGACCAGGCCCAAAAAGAAAAGAGCCTGCCGCCATTTTGAGAGTCCTGTGACAGCCGCCTATCGCTGCACCGCAAGAGTGGGCGCAACTCAGCTGAATTGCGGCTTTTGACACAGTGGACCAAAAACGGACGGAATGGCAACTGAAACGGTAAAGGGGCGCCCCACTACAACTGATGACACTCCACCTGGAGAGGCCCGTTCACGCCGCCTCCCCCGGGGCGCCCCACGCCGTTATTCGGAGCAGCATTGTAGGATAACAAAACCAGTGCGGCAACTTACTGGACATCACCTTGGTGCCATCGTTCTGCTGCCTTGGAACTATTCGCACAACAGTTTGCTACTGATGACCCACCCCCCGCGACGCCCCACGCCAGAAATCTGGACGTTGTGCTGCGTTGGGACTATTCGCACAGCCGACCGCTACTTCGTTGTTTTTCCCTAAAAATTTTTATATGTTATTACTGTTTTTGTTTTCTTGTATATATTTATAAGTTATTAAAGTTTTATAATCTTACTACTTTGTTGGAGTGCTATATATTTTTAATGTGACACATAATTGTAAAAACTTTGATGTACAAAGAGTCATCAATGGAATCTTCCGCTTCAGGCTCGGTCCCCTCCCCAATCACAATACAGGATGGTTTTCAGATAATAGGAACGCGTCTGCTGTGACGGATCTCATCGAGTGTGGGCCTTGATCTACTATAACTCCTTTGAAGAGGGGTGATTCTTTACAGCTGGGGCCATAAACTACATCTGCAGGGCTAGCTGATACCCTAGGACCAGCCTGGACAATCGGACACAGTGGAAAAGGAGTGTCAGAGGGTGCGGTAGTGAATAGGGCGAAAGGGAGGTGTCGGGCGGGCACAGGGTGTGATTCTCAGGGAAGAGCAGCGCAGATGGGGGGTGGTTTATTACCCATGCATAAGACAGAGAGCGGGGGTGACCACTGCCTGGGGGAGATGCTTGCGAGGGTGGGGAGCCATGCTAAGGATCGACAGCGTGCAGAGAGTGGGTCTGGTCAAGGCATCTAAAATGGCTGCCGTGCACGACAAAAGTGTGGCATTTGAAAAAAGGCAAGACGGCGCAGACAATCTTTTCAACACTTCCTGATTTCCTTCGAATCGAACGTTAACAGACGTTGGGGCATATTACCAAAGTTAAGCGATATTTATCCCTAACGATGCTTAGCAACGATTTTTTTACCGCTAAGCATCGTCAGAAATTATCGCAGATAAACCTTGCTATTATCAAGGTTTATCGCAAATACGATAAAAAACGACCGCAATGCATTAATATCGCTGAAAACTCATCGATATTCATGCATTACCGAGCTAATGCTCTTAGCCATGTTATCCACCTCCCATTGGATAACATGCCTTAGAACTGCTCAGGGCAGGTGCTAGCTTTTGGAGATATTCGCGCTTATCGCGAATATTTCCAAGAGTTGATAATAGGAGATAGCGATGTTAGCGACTGTTTCCAGTCGCTAACATCTTGGCATGCCCACTTTGCATGTCATTAGTGATAAATATCACTCACATGCAAAGTGGGGCCCAAGATGGTCGCTATCTCCTACTAGCCGTCGCTAACTGGTGTTAGCAACAGCTAGGTAATACAGATATAATTTTATCTCCGCGGAGCGCTGTTACAGATATATATCTTTTTTTGAACGTTAATTTCTCAAAATCCACTGGAGCACATATATTGAGACCTAGCAAAGGCACATCGGACTACCAGTCCCTACAATTTTGCCAAGTTTCGTGCAAATCCATTCAGCCGTTCGATTATTATTATTTATTTTTTTTGCCTCGCGGGGCCCTTTTAAAACCTCCACATCAAACCTAAGAGGTCAAGGAGGATCTACTATGCCCCCTTATGGTCATTTGCCCCTTCGCTTTGGCCTCCTCTTGTCTCTCGATCCTACCGAAGATTATTATTATTATTTTTTTTTGCCCCGCGGGGCCCTTTTAAAACCTCCACATCAAACCTAGGGGGTCAGCGAGGATCTACTATGCCCCCTTATGGTCATTTGCCCCTTCGCTTTGGCCTCCTCTTGTCTCTCGATCCTACCGAGAGACAAGATGGCGGCCGCTACGGACTGTTTGGAATGTTTACAGACGCCGGAGAACCAATCAGCTTCGCTTCACAAAGCTCCGTTGCGCGAAAAGTACGCGAACTGGAGCGCTGTCTGGTCCGCTGTTACAGATATATATCTTTTTTTGAACGTTAATTTCTCAAAATCCACTGAAGCACATATATTGAGACCTACAAAAGGCACATCGGGCTACCAGTCCCTACAATTTTGCCAAGTTTCGTGCAAATCCATTCAGCCGTTCGGGCTAAAAGTGAGGCCAACCGCCCTATGGAAAACTCAATGTTAAAAACACGTTTTGGGACCCCCCTTTTTTCTCGGCCCCCCCTTGACGAACCCCCCCCAAATTTTCAAGGGCTGCTCAGAAACAAAATGTGCCATTTTCCTGAAAATTTCAGCCAATTCCGTCCACAAACGCCAAAGTTATTAGACATAGAATTTTCAAAAATCCCATAGAGAAAAAATCCTAACTATATATACCTACTGGCGACCGCCAGTAGGTAATATATATATATATACATATATATATATTACCTACTGGCGGTCGCCAGTAGGTATATATAGTTAGGATTGATTTCCATAGGGAAATCGCAACATTCTATTGGGAATAACTTTGGCGCCGGTTGAGGAATCTGCCTGAATTTTTCAGCAAGTTTGCCTCGCGGCGCTCCGGTCCTTCCCTGGGGGGGATTTGTCAAGCGGGGGCCGAGATAAAAGGGGGGTCCCAAAACGTGTTTTCCCCATGTTAATTTCCATAGGGCGGTCTGTCGCACTTTTAGCTCGAACGGTTGAAAGGATTTTCACCAAACTTGGCAAAATTGTAGGGACTGGTAGCCCGATGTGCCATTGCTATGTCTCAAGATATGTGCTCCAGAGGATTTTGAGTAATTTAGATTAAAAAAAATATATATATCTATGGCCGCGCTCCGGTACGCGCACCAGGGAGTGCTCCGGTGCACCACGCGACTTGCGCACGGGAAGCTGATTGGTTCTCGGGTGTCTGTAAACATTCGAAACAGTCCGCAGTGGCCGCCATCTTGTGTCTCGGTAGGATTGAGACACAAGAGGTGGCAAAAATCAAAGGGGGAAATGACCAAAAGGGGGTAGGGTAGACCCCCCCTGACCCCCTAGGTTTGATGTGGAGGCCATTAAGGGTTTTTTTTTTTAGTTTTTCGCGGGGGGGGAGCGCCTGGTACGCGCACCGGGGAGCGTACCGGGGAGCGTACCATGGGGAAAAATAGTAAAAAAAATTATATAGTCATAATAATAAATAATAAAATAATCATTTTGAGTGATTACAGGTAGGGTAGCTCTGAAAAGAGCTTTTGGTTCTGTGGCTGTTTTAGGTACCTACAAGTATGTCCCACACACACCCACACGCACACAACCCCACACCTCCACACCCACACACTCCCCACACACACCTTACACACGCACACCTCCACCCACACCCAAACACCCCAGACCCCCACACCGACACCTTACACATCCACACCCATACCCACACATCCCACACACACTCACTCACACACACACCTCACCCCCCCAACACACACACACGCACACACAGATACATCACAGACACACCTCACACATCCCACACACACACCTCCCCCCCACACACACACACACGCACACCTCACAGACACACCCACACATCCCACACATACACACACATCCTACACACATATCCCCCACACCCACACACACACCACACACATCTCACACCCCCACCTACACCCAAACACCCCACACACCCACACCCACACACACACCTTACACATCCACATCCCCACCCACACCCACATACCCCACACACCTACACACACCTATATACACCTATACACCTCATCCCCCCTTAGACACACACACACACACACACACCTCACAGACACACCCCACACATCCCCCACACACACCTCACCCCTTCCCCACACACACACACCTCTGACACACACCACACACACACACACACACACACACACACACCACACACACCTCACACACACACACACACACACACTCCTCACACACACCCACACACATACCCCACACACACACCCACACATCCTACACATACACACACCCCACACACATACCCCCCCACACACACACCCCACACCCCCCCCCACACACCACACACACACTCATTATTTTTTTATTTTTTTGAGGGGGTGCCCCACACACATACCCCAACACACACACACCCCACACCCACCCCCCCACACACCCCCACCATACCTCATACACCCACACCTCCACCCACACCCAAACACCCCACACACCTACACCCACACACACACCATACACCCCCACCCCCCACCTACACCCACACACCCCACACACCCCCACCCACACACACCTCACTCCCCCCCACACACACACACCTCACAGACACACCCCACACATCCCCCACAGACACCTCACCCCCCCTCACACACACACCTCCGACACCCCCCCACACACACAGACACCCCACACACACACCTCACACACACACACACCCACACCCACACACACATTCCTCACCCCCACACACACCCACACACCCACCCCCTCACACACACACCCACACACACACACCCCACACACACACCCACACATCCTACACACACACACCCCACACACATACCCCCCCACACACACACCCCACACCCACCCCCCACACACACACACCACTCACACACACACTCATTATTATTTTTTCTTTTTTTGAGGGGGTGCGTGCCCCGGTACACGTATCGGTACACGTACCGGTACGCGTACCCTGGAGAAAAAAAGAAAGACAGAGTTTTTTAAAAATGTAGCATTTTTATATAAATTGGAGGTAGTTCTGAAAAGAACTGTTTTTTTATTCTTATTGTTGTTTTATATTTTTTTTATTGTTTTTTGTACCCCGTGACTTTAAAAAAATATATATATTATTTTTTTTGCCTTGGGGGTCCTTGTGGGACCCCCTGAGCAGGCCTAGGGGGTCAGGGTGTTTCTACTCTGGCCCCTTTGCGAGTTTCACACCTTTGGTTCACTGCTTTCTTGTGCCTTGGTTCGAACAAGGCACAAGATGGCTGCCAGGGACACCCAGTATGCAAGGGGAATTAGTTCCCCCTCTTTAAACATGCACGGGGGCTGCGTTGCAGAGAGGTGTAAAAAAGGGTGTGGCCTCATTACACCTCTATGCAATGCAGCCATCTGGCGCATACTGGAGGCTCCTGGTGGGCTAGTTGGCCCCCAGGGACCCCCATTATGCAAGGGGAATTAGTTCCCCCTCTGCAAACGCGCCAGGCGGCTGCGTTGCAGAGAGGTGTAACAAGGGGCATAGCCTTATTACACCTCTGCAATGCAGCCCCCTGGCGCATACTGGAGGTTCCAGGTGGGCTAGTTGGCCCCTAGGGGCCCCCAGTATGCAGGGGGGATGAGTTCCCCCTCTTCAAACATGCACGGGGGCTGCGTTGCAGAGAGGTGTAAAAAGGGCCGTGGCTTAATTACACCTCTCTGCAATGCAGTCCCCTGGTGCATACTCAGGTCTTATATAGTTAGGAATTAGCATTAAAAAAAACTTTGAAATTCACTGAAAAAAACATAGGTTTCAGGCCTTATATAGTTAGGAATTAGCATTTAAAAAACCTTTGAAATTCACTGAAAAAACCATAGGTTTCAGGCCTTATATAGTTAGGAATTAGCATTTAAAAAACCTTTGAAATTCACTGAAAAAACCATAGGTTTCAGGCCTTATATAATTAGGAATTAGTATTTAAAAAACCTTTGAAATTCACTGAAAAAAACATAGGTTTCAGGCCTTATATAGTTAGGAATTAGCATTTAAAAAAACCTTGCAAATTCACTGAAAAAACCATAGGTTTCAGGCCTTATATAGTTAGGAATTAGCATTTAAAAAACCTTGCAAATTCAATGAAAAAACCATAGGTCTCAGGCCTTATATAGTTAGGAATTAGCATTTAAAAAACCTTGCAAATTCACTGAAAAAAACATAGGTTTCAGGCCTTATATAGTTAGGAATTAGGCACAAGAAGGCAGAAAAACAAACATGTAGAACACAAAAAGGGGGCAGGGTAGGAACACCCTGACCCCCTAGGGCTGCTCAGGTGGTCCCACTAGGATATTAATATATTTAAACGTTATCCGCTAATAGAATTAGCATTTAAAAAACCTTAGAAATTCACTGAAAAAACCATAGGTTTCAGGCCTTATATAGTTAGGAATTAGCATTTAAAAAACCTTTGAAATTCACTGAAGAAAACATAGGTTTCAGACCTTATATAGTTAGGAATTAGCATTTAAAAAAACCTTTGAAATTCACTGGAAAAACCATAGGTTTCAGGCCTTATATAGTTAGGAATTAGCATTTAAAAAAACCTTTGAAATTCACTGAAAAAACCATAGGTTTCAGGAGTTATATAGTTAGGAATTAGCTTTTACAAAACCTTTGACATTCACTCAAAAAACTATATGTTTTAGTGGTGTTATAGTTAGCTGGACATTTTACTCATACAAAACCATTGAAATTGCTCCTATATAGTTAGTTGTACTAAGTATATATCGCGCACCCGCAATCCACTGCTGATGATGTCACATATTACATCATTCATGACATGGTCAGTGACATCACTGATGACATCTCAAATGACATCACTGTCGAAGATTTATTATGGTTTATGAACATAAAAATCGTTTTTTAAATAAAACTTTCCTTCATCCACAGTGTTCTTGTCCCCGCCCCCCGGTCCTCCTCGCCCTGATGAAGGTGCAGCCTAAATAGGCTCCGCATCGAAACGCGAGTTGGCGCGACCCTCATGGATGGCCTCAGTGTAGTTTTTGCTTCACCATCTTATGCACAATGCTGTGCCTCCATGTTGCAACTCCAGCTCTAGAGGCTATTAGATATATATTTTTTATGCAGGCTGCCATGTACCTTTGTAATTGTCTAGGTATGAGTGTATAAACATTGTATTGATTAAGGTTGTGAATGAGAGTATTTCTAACGGATGACTGTGGGAGTGTGTGGGATTTGAATTAATGATTGTTACCTAAAACCTCTTATGGCACATTGTATATTAGACTCAAAATCACTTGGTGTTTTATGTTTTTCTAAGTATCTATGTGGAACTCTTTATATAAACCTTAGCCTAACAAATGATAAATAAAATATATATTTTTCTATAATACAGGTGTATGGACTCTATGTGATGAAATACCAGCTCTGATATATATATATATTCCGCTCCAGTGTCCACCGTCAACGAGTCACTCTGTAGGGCGGGTGCTGCAGCGCGGCGGTGTTCCACGCAAATATGAAAGCTCCACACCGTATATATATATATTACCTACCGGCGGTCGCCAGTAGGTAGGTATAGTTAAGATTGTTTTCCATAGGAAATCTGCAACATTCTATTGGGAATAACTTTGGCGCCGGTGGACGAATCTTCGCGAATTTCTCAAAGAAGATGGCCCGCTCCGCTCTGCTCCTTCCCTGAAAGTTTGGGGGGGATTCGTCAAACAGGGGCCGAGATATTTGGGGGGTCCCAAAACGTGTTTTCCCCATGTTAATTTCCATAGGGCGGTTGGACTCACTTTTAGCCCGAATGGCTGAATGGATTCTCACCAAACTTTGCAAAATTGTAGGGACTGGTAGGGACTGGTAGCCCGATGTGCCTTTGCTATGTCTCAAGATATGTGCTCCAGTGGATTTTGAGTATTTTAGGTTCCAAAAAATATATATATCTATAAGCGCGCTCCATTACGCGCACCGGGGCGCGTACCAGCGCGCTACGCGAGTTCGCGAGCGGAAAGCTGATTGGCTCTCGGGTGTCTGTCAACATTCCAAACAGTCCGGAGCGGCCGCCATCTTGTGTCTCGGTAGGATCGAGACACAAGAGGTGGCAAAAACAAAGGGGGAAATGACTAAAATGGGGTAGGGTAGACCCCCCCTGAACCCCTAGGTTTGATGTGGGGGCCATAAAAGGGCCCAGCGGGGCAAAAACTAAAATAATTGCATAAAAAATAAATATATCAGTAGAGTTAGGGCACTGTTGGGTTTAAGTTCAGACAGATACTACCGAGTTTTTAACAGTGAAGTTATCTTTGGGCAGTGTATGGTATCAGGCAGGAAGTAGAAATATAAAAAAGTGTATGTGAAGAAGCCTAAGTAAATTCATAATTATACCAGAGAAGCCTAACTCAATCTATAACTATAACAGAGAAGCCTATCTTAATCTATAACTATAACAAAGGGACAGTAAATAACTATCAGAAAACGTTTTTACAAATTAACTTAAAGTGCCCCTTACAAATTAACAACTTACCTTATAGAAAGGTGATGAAGATAAATGAGAAAATCCTTTAAAGATGTACCTCAGGTAGTTGTAGTCAAAATGGCCGTGTTTCCCTCTCATTTTTCATTTATATTCATGTACATAACCAATAAAATGTCAGGAAATAAAAGTAGAAAATGAAAGTAACATTTTAATTGGTTGTTAATTCTAACACTTCATATGTGTTTTTGTCATGTAATTTACCTCAGGATATTTAGACAGGGCTACAGCCCAAATGGCTCAATGGAATTCCACCAAATTTGGGAAAATGGTAGGGACTGGTATGTAGGAGGGCCTATTCTATATTTGGTGAAAGTCTCTCCAGTAGTTTTTATGTAAATTAACTTTTAAAATTTTTGGGGAGCGCTTACCGGTGCGCGCCCCGGTATGCGTACCGGCAGCGCTACGGGAGTCCTCCATCTTGTGTTTCGGTAGATTTGAGACACAAAATGGAGGACAAACAACGTTGGGAATGGGTAAAAGGGGGCACGGTAGACACCTCCTGACCCCCTAGGTTTTCTGAGGGGGGCTTAGGAGGCCCAAATAGGCCAAACAAAAGAAATTCGCGGGGGGAGCGCCCGGTACGCGTCCTGGGGAGCGTACCGGGGAGCGTACTGGGGAGCGTACTTTGGTGAAAAACAGAGAAAAAAGTTAGAGTAAAGTAATCATTTTGAGTGATGAGAGGTAGGGTAGCCCTGAAAAGAGCTTTTGGGTTCTGTGGCTGATTTAGGTACCTACAAGTAGGTTCCAATGCACAGTCTTAAACTCAGGAGGAATATTCTATTCCCCTCATCTGAGAAGTGCACACCATCTCCTCTGTAGATATCTTGCATGTTGTAACGCAAGTTATTGTTGTATATTGAACCCATTCCATAGTCTCTCATGTAAGCAGAAACAAATTTATTCACATGTTTCCGTGCTTTCTCAAATTGTGGACAAAATTGGTTGGACCACTTCCATTTCTGTCTTTGGCATATATTAGAATATACCATGGCAGTTTGTGGAAAAAGTGTCATCAATTACCCAAAGGTGTCCTTTAAAAGCATTTCCAGACCTACCCCAGTCAAAGTGCCTAGGTCATTTCCACCACAGTGCAAAATTATGAGGTCAGGGTGTGGCAGATGCTAAAATGTTTTCACCAATGGTATCAATTGATGACATCTCAATCCTCTTTGGCCAATCCACTTGATGTCTACATTTGGTAAATCAAGGTTGTGAAAATTTCTGATAGCTGCATACCTTTGAGCCCAGTGGATGTAGCTATGTCCAATAATCCAGACAGAATACATGGTGAAGGGAGGTTCTGGTGCAGTCAGATGAAATGTGGGAATGAAATGGCAATTGGAACAGTAGGAGTTTGTAAAAAAAAAACTGTGGAGTTTCAGTGCTCTTGAATCACAAGCAATGATTGGTGGATTCAGATAGTTGAAAACTGAAAGTCAAGGTGCATGCTACTGTTCTGTGAAAGAAGTAATTTGAATGGTTAAGAAAAAGTCATTTAAAGAAACATTGCACCTGATAAGCTGGTGTATTGAGAGGTCAAACATCCTTGCTGAGTTCATTTGCAACATTGTAGAATAAACTTTTAAACCTGAGAGCTCAGTGAAGATGGAGTTGCTATGGTAACAGGTAGAAAGGGCTGAGGGTGTTGGTTTGAAAATAGAGAGTGAAGAGTTTTAGTTGGTTAACATGAGGGATATGTGTGTAGAATTAGAGGTTTTCTGTGCCATTCATGGTTGCAGTGCCTGGAGTACATACCTTTTGCTCTGCTAAAGAAATATTGGTGTGTGTGTCTGACACTGTTCTCAATCTCCCAAAGCATTTGTAAAGGTGAGTAAGATTCATTTAATATAGATAGAGACTTGTATACTCTATGGAGAAGATTTGGAAGCAAATTGTGGTTTTTAAATGTTGCTTTGTGTCATGTTTTTTGACAATGCTTGGTAAAAAGATTTTGCTGCATAGAGGAATTGTATTTTGTAAAATTGTGAAGTTACAGTAGTGACATGGAATGCTTGTACATAGGACCTGTGCTGTGTTTCTTAAATGTGATGTGAAAAAAGATTTTGGGGAAAATGAATGGCGTTTACATTTTTGAGAAGGAATAAATACTGTCTACATGATTAAAGAAATATATTTGAACCTTTCACAATGATGTCACCTGTGTTATCTCAGATTCTGAAGCACATTGAGCTTCTTTCTTGTTGGTTTGTGTCATATTTTTTGATAATGCTTGGTATGAACATTTGCAAGATAGAGGATTTGTATTTTGTGAAATAGTGAGGTTTCAGTAGTGAAATTGATTGCTTGTACATAGGACCTGCGCTCTGTTTCTAAAATGTTATTTAAAAAACGATTTTGGGGCAAATGAATGGCTTTTACATTTTTGAGAAGGAATAAATAGTGTCTGCATGATTAAATAAATATATTTGAACCTTTCACAATCATGTCACCTGTGTTACCTCAGATTAGGAAGCAGATTGAGCTTCTTTCTTGTTGGTTTGTGTCTGTTTTTCATAATGCTTGGTATCAACATTTGCAAGATAGAGGAATTGTATTTTGTGAAATAGAGAGGTTTCAGTAGTGAAGTTGAATGCTTGTACATAGGACCTGTGGTCTGTTTCTAAAATGTTATTTAAAAAACGATTTTGGGGCAAATGAATGGCTTTTACATTTTTGAGAAGGAATAAATAGTGTCTGCATGATTAAATAAATATATTTGAACCTTTCAAAATCATGTCACCTGTGTTACCTCCGATTAGGAAGCAGATTGAGCTTCTTTCTTGTTGGTTTGTGTCATGTTTTTTGATAAGATAAAAAGATAGAGGATTTGTATTTTGTGAAATAGTGAGGTTTCAGTAGTGAAATTGAATGCTTGTACATAGGACCTGCGCTCTGTTTCTAAAATGTTATTTAACAAATGATTTTGGGGCAAATGAATGGCTTTTACATTTTTGAGAAGGAATAAATAGTGTCTGCATGATTAAATAAATATATTTGAACCTTTCACAATCATGTCACCTGTGTTACCTCAGATTAGGAAGCAGATTGAGCTTCTTTCTTGTTAGTTTGTGTCATGTTTTTTGATAAAGCTTGGTATCAACATTTGCAAGATAGAGGAATTGTATTTTGTAAAATAGTAATGTTTCACTAGTGAAATTGAATGCTTGTAGATAGGATCTGCGCACTGTTTATTAAATGTTATTTAAAAAATGATTTTGGGGCAAATGAATGGCTTTTACATTTTTGAGAAGGAATAAATAGTGTCTGCATGATTAAATAAATATATTTGAAGCTTTCACAATGATGTCACCTGTGTTACTTCAGATTAGGAAGCAAATTGAGCTTTTTTCTTGTTGAATTGTGTCATGGTTTTCGATAATGCTTGGTATCAATGTTTGCAAGAGAGAGGAAATGTGTTTTGTAAGATAGTGAGGTTTTAGTAGTAAAATGGAATGCTTGTACATAGGACCTGCGCTCTGTTTCTTAAATCTTATTTCAAAAAAGGATTTTTGGGCAAATGAATAGATTTTACATTTTTGACTAGGAATAAATAGTGTGTGCATGATTAAATAAATATATTTGCAGTTTTCACAATCATGTCACTTGTGCTACTCTAGATTAGGGAGCAGATTGAGCTTCTTTGTTCTTGCTTTTTGTTAAGTTTAATGATAATGTTTGGTATCAACATTTCCTAGATAGAAGAATTGTATTTTGAAAAATAGTGAGGTTTCAGTAGTGAAATGGAATGCTTGTACATATGACCTGCGCTCTGTTTCGTAAATGTTATTGGAAACACGATTTTGGAGCAAATGAATGGCTTTTACATTTTTGAGAAGGAATAAATAGTGTCTGTAAGATTAAATAAATATATTTGAATTTTTTACAATCATGTCACCTGTGTTTTACTCAGATTAGGAAGTAGATTGTGAAGATGAGGTGAGGCATGTCCAGGGGTACAAAGGAGGTGAGGCCTGTGTCCATGAGTGCAGTGGAGAGGACTCACCTCCTCTGACCCTTGGACAAGACTCACCTCCTCTGTGCCCCCTGGACAGGCCTCAATGTATTGGGTATAATTGATGGTAACAGGGTGCAGATGAAGTGAGGCGTGTCCAGGGGTGTAGATGAGCTGAGGCCTGTCTAGGGGTGCAGACGAGGTGAGGTCTGTTCAGGGTTGTAGATGAGGTGAGGATTGTCCAGGGGTCCAGAGGAGGTAAGGCCTGTGTTCAAGAGTGTAGTGGGAGAGAGGCCTGTCCAGGGGTGCAAAGGGGGTGAGGCCTGTGTCTAAGAGTGCAGTGGGGGAGAGGCTTCATGAAGTCCAGCCCACTGCACTCTTAGACACAGGACTCACCACCTCTGCTCCCCAGGACACGCATCTCTCCCAGTACACTCTTGAACAAAGGCCTCACCTCTTCTGTACCCCTGGAAAATCCTCACCTCATCTGCAACCCTAAATCGTTTTTTAAACAGGCCTAAATGTATTGGGTATAATTGATGGTAACAGGGTGCAGATGAGGTGAGGCCTGTCCAGGGGTGTACATGAGGTGAGGTCTGTCCAGGGGTCCAATTCATGTGCCCTTAATCGATTTTTAATTAATATTTAAAAAACAGAGCACAGGTCATATGTACAAGCATTTCATTGCACTACTGAAACCTCATTTTTTTACAAAATACAATTCCTCTATGCAGCAGAAATTTTTTACCAAGCATTAACAAAAAAATAACAGAAAGCAACAATAAAAAAATACAATCTGATTCATAATATGAGGAAACACCCCTGACATGATTGCGAAAAGTGCAGAGGAGATGAGGAAAGTCGAAATGGCTTTCATGATTGTGAAAGTTGCTGAGGAGGTGAGGCCTGTGTCTAAGTGTGCAGTGAGGGAGAGGCTTTATAAAGTCCTGTCCACTGTACTCTTGGACACAGGCCTCACCTCCTCTGCTCCCCTGGACAGGCCTCACCTCATCTGCACTCCTGGTTAGGCCTCACCTTATCTGCATCCTGTTACCATCAATTATACCCAATACATTGAGGCCTGTCCAGGGTGCACGGAGGAGGTGAGGCTTGTTCAAGGGTCAGAGGAGGTGAGTCCTTTCCAATGCACTCTTCGACACAGGCCTTACCTCCTCTGCACCCTTGGACAGGTCTCACCTCATGTGCACAATGTACTTACTAATCTGAGAAAACACAGGTGACATGATTGTGAAATGTGCTAATATATTTTTTAAATCATGTAGATACTATCTAATCCTTGTCAATAATGTAAAACTATTTCATGTGCCCGAAATCTTTTTTTAGAATAACATTTAAAAATCAGAGAAAAGGTCATATGTATAAGCATTTCATTACACTACTGAAACGTCGCTCATTTATAAAATACAATTCCTTTATGCACTAAGGTTTCTTTACCAAGGATTGTCAAGAATGTATAAGTCCTGTCCACTGTACTCTTGGACACAGGCCTCACCTCCTCTGCTCCCCTGGACAGGCCTCACCTCATCTGCACTCCTGGTTAGGCCTCACCTTATCTGCATTCTGTTACCATCAATTATACCCAATATATTGAGGCCTGTCCAGGGTGCACGGAGGAGGTGAGGCTTGTTCAAGGGTCAGAGGAGGTGAGTCCTTTCCAATGCACTCTTCGACACAGGCCTTACCTCCTCTGCACCCTTGGACAGGTCTCACCTCATGTGCACAATGTACTTACTAATCTGAGAAAACACAGGTGACATGATTGTGAAATGTGCTAATATATTTTTTAAATCATGTAGATACTATCTAATCCTTGTCAATAATGTAAAACTATTTCATGTGCCCGAAATCTTTTTTTAGAATAACATTTAAAAATCAGAGAAAAGGTCATATGTATAAGCATTTCATTACACTACTGAAACGTCGCTCATTTATAAAATACAATTCCTTTATGCACTAAGGTTTCTTTACCAAGGATTGTCAAGAATGTATAAGTCTCTCTTATATTCTCTTCCTGACTTACTCTATTTTTCCATCAGTCCCCTTCTAACACCCTCTCTCTGACTCATTCCTTTTTACATCCTGACTCTGTGTTACACTCTCTTACACTTTCTCTTTGACTTACTTTCCCTTACACCCTGTCTCTGATTTATTCCCTCTCTTTCATTACTCCTTGTTACATCCTCTCTCTGACTTACTCTCTACCTTTTACAGCCTCTCTCTGTTTTAGTCTCTTTTACATTCTCTAATCTTCTAACACCCTCTCTCTGTCTTACATCGTTTTACACCCTCTCTCTGTCTTACACCCTGTTACATCCTTTTTCTAACTTACTCCCTTTGTCCCTTTCTTTGACTGACTCCCTCTCCCTATTACATCATTTTTCTGTCTTACAACATATTATACTTTCTGTCTTACTCCTTCTCTATGTTTTACTCCCTCTACCTGTTTCTTTGTCTGACTCTCTCTGTCTTTTTGTGTTAGTTCCTCTAGCTCTTTTTCTCTGTCTTACTCCTAGTTACATAGTTGCTGTGATATAAACTTAGATATGTTGTAAACTAGTGTTTATATCGTTTGCTTATTGTCATTGCTTTGTTGTTTGGTAATAGTGGTCTAAAATGTGTTATTTATTTTTTTAACACAGATTGAAATCAAGATTTCAATAGTAAGGAAATATGCCCTCAAGGCAGAGGAGAAGAAAAGATGCCAAGCGGCAAAAATCAAAAACAGCAACGGAATTAAAGCACGCGTCTACAACAAATACTTCAAAAAACAGGAACAAAGCTCCTGGTAAGACAACCAAGTCTTCCTTTTGGAACATATGTAGATCAAAAAAAAAATGTTGATGAGGATGTGAATATACAGAAGGAGAGAGCAAATTTGAAAAGGAAGGAGAGGCCCCCAAAAAATGTTACTACTGGAGCAGGAGAGAATAATATGTATAGGAATAGAAGGCAAAACCAATTTAGGGACATTCGTAAACGAATGTTTCGCAATAGGGTGGTTTTAAATTTGTTAAAAAATATTAAGAAAGGTAAACAGAGAGCTGCTTTTTATAAGAAAAAGAAAAGTGTAGAGAAGATTGTTGATAAGGCTTTTGAAGTTAAGAAACAATTATTTATTTTAGTAATCAATAGAATTAGGACACTTAACAAGACAATTGATGTTTTCAAATCAAACAGTAGATGCAAAAGAGTAATTAATCGGACTAATTTTTGTAAAGTTTTTTCTGAAGAATGGATACATAGTTCAAGTTGTGAGCCATTTTTTAATGAGGAGAGTTACTTCCAGGAGAATGATTTGGTGCATGCAGTTGACACCAGTGGTCGAGCATATGAGGTGAAAGATGGTTGTCCGATTGAAAAAGAGAAACTTGTGTCTAAAGATGCAGAAGAGGTGTTAACTGATGAAGTTTTAGGGAGACGTACTAAGGGTCCAGTGTACACTTGGAAGTGTAGTAGTATATGTAGTGTGCGACAGGATTCAATCGATTTGCTTCGTAATTTCTTACGTACATATAGTAAGAAAAGTCTAAAACAGAAAATGAAGATGTTGCAAGACTTAGATCCTTGCAGAGTGAGAGGAAAAACAGGTTTGCAAGGGCATTCACTGGCTTGTCTTTTTAGAAAAGTATGTCAGAGCGTTTTTCATCATTTTAGGATTTTAGCAGTGCATCATAACAAAATGAGGAAATTAGTGAGAAGGTTGTATTATGCAAAAAGTCCAGCACTTAAGCTTAAACAATTAAACAGTGCTCTTTTGAATGGAACTGAATTAGATGTGAAGAAGATTTGTGAAGAAATTGAGATTTGTTATTTTAGTGAAAAAGAGGACAGTGTAGAAATTGACACAGTAATAGAGGGTAATGTGGAAGACAATGTAGAGATTTCAAGTACAGAAAATTTTGACCAGGAAATTACCAAGTTTAAGGTGAAATCTGGTGAAAGGCCTAATTTTTCTTGTGTGTGTTGTCAACGGACTCATTATAAGATTCAGACTAGGTTAGTTGATTTATATGCAGAAAGTGAACTGGAAAATAATAGTGAATGGAAGAATTTTGCAACTTTTTTGTTGGTGGAGAATTCTTTTGATTTGAGTTCTGATCAGCGTAATTGTAAGTATTGTTATAATGAATTAAATGAAAACAGAATGCCTGCTAGAGCTGTTCATAATAATCTTGAGTTGGTAGACATTCCTCCTGAATTGATGGATTTAAATACATATGAATCTATTTTGATTCAATGTGTCCATCCTTTTCAGGCTATTGTTCGCATGGAGCCTAAGATAGGGAAATTGCCTCCTTCAGATTTACACAGAGGATTAAAGGGAAGAGTTGTTTATTTGCCTCTAAATTTCAAGAAAAATATTGATACAATTGGTGTAGAGAAAGTGGAAGAGGAACCTCTGGTTATTCTAGTTAATGGGGTTCCGACAAAGAGTAAGAAAATCTGGCAAGATTTAGTGGATGTTAGGAAAGTCAAAAAGGCAACGTTGTATTTGGTCAAAAACAATGAGTACTACAAAGATGTATGTGTTGGAACAGAGGAAACAGCTGCAGAAGAAGACAGTGATTGTTCAGCCGGCCAAATTGAAAAAGTTGATGTGTCTAGAAGTGAAGAAATATATGAACATTATACTGGTCATCCTTTGCATTCCAAAGAAGTAATGGGGAATGCAATTCACTTGTTTGGAACAGATTCGGATGACACAGTGATGAGTTTCATTGAAGAGTATTCAACATGTGCTGTTCCGAAAACTACTGAAGAAAACAGTTTACGGCAACAAGTTTTACGCTTTCAATCCCATCGTTGTAGAAAGTACTGTCGTCGAAAATTCAGAAACAAGGACAAGTTCTACACAAAATGTCGTTTCGGGTTTCCACGACCAGTGATTTCTAAAGGAAGAGTAAATAATTTGATGTCTTCTCTGCGACATACTATGATGAGGAAATCACCAAAAAATACATACAATTTAAAAAGAAATGGAGAGTCCAAGTACATCAACGACTACAACCCAGTGATTTTGTCCATCTGGAATGCTAACATGGATATTCAGTTCATTGCTGACAACTCTATTGCTGTGGCTCGATATGTGACGTCTTACATCACAAAAAAAGAAAAGACAGAACTGAAGGAAATGTGGGAGGACATTTCACATGAAAAAAGTATAAGTAAAAAATTATACAGTTTCAGTCTGAAGATGTTGTCGCATCGAGAAATTGGAGCATATGAATGTTCAGATCGGTTATCATCAGCAAGTCTCTACGGCAAGTCTAGAACAATTATTTGGGCGAGTCTAGGTCTTGCTGCAACACGAAACCGAGTTTTGAAATCTGTACAAGAAATTGAGTATTTGGCGGAGAAAGAACCAAACAGTACAGATATTTTGAAGACAAACATGTTGGATACATACTATCCAAATAGAAGTAGTCATCTTGAGAACAGGTGTTTGTATGAAGTTCTGCAAAACTATATTTATAAGAGGAACATCAGAGATGATATCAATAATGGAATATATGCTGTCATTGGGTGTGAAGGATGTCTAGTGAAGCAGAGAAAAGGCCATTTGATTCATCATCGAAAATTGAGTGGCGAAAATCCAGAGCAAAGGGAATTTTACTATTTAGCTCTTTTGCAACTCTTTAAGCCATGGCGTACAGAAGAGGAACTACTTGGAGATTTTCTCTGTTACGAAGATTCTTTTAATGCAACCAAGGATACCATAGAATGTCCTGTTTTCCCAAATTATCTGCAAATGTTGAACGAAGAAATAGAGCAAGAAGCCACAATTGCTGTAGAGATTGTTAGAGACAGTTCTCAAGACAGTCAGAGGTCTACTCATTGAGTCAGGATCCACTAGGAGGACCAATTATTCAAAATGAAGCTGCCACTGCCATGGATGAGGTGGAAAGAGCTATGGAACAAGCTCAAGATGATGTAGTTAACTTAGAAGATTTGGTGAAACAACTAAACCTTGAGCAGAAACAGATATATGACGAAGTCACAGAACAGGTTGAACATGGATTCAGTCATGAGAAAAAAGAGTGCTCATGTACATCATTTAAGCCTGTCCGACTGTACGTGAGTGGAGAAGCGGGAACTGGAAAATGTTTTCTGATTAAAGCAATTGCAACTTATCTGCAGAAAAGGACTGAATCACCGCTGTCTTGTGTTGTTACCGCTCCAACTGGGCTGGCAGCACATAACATTAAAGGGATTACTTTACATCGTTTACTG
Organism: Lissotriton helveticus; assembly: GCF_964261635.1. Lineage (NCBI taxonomy): Eukaryota > Metazoa > Chordata > Amphibia > Caudata > Salamandridae > Lissotriton > Lissotriton helveticus. Next base: position 1,474,276,736 of record NC_136067.1, read on the forward strand.
ATGCTACCAGTTGAGCATGATAACAAATTACAATACCACAAGCTATCTGGAGATGCTTGTTCTGAAGTTTCCAGAGTCCTGAAGAAAATGAAACTTCTTATCATTGATGAAGTAAGCATGGTCTCAAATCTAATGTTTGTTTTCTTGCATTTGAGAATGCAAGAAATTCTTAGAACAGACTATGGTGTCTTATTCGGAGGAAAACACATTATTGTTTTTGGAGATCTACTGCAGTTGACTCCAGTGAAAGGACAACCAGTGTTTAAAATGCTCACGCATGAAGATACCAGGAAGTGCCTAGGAAGCATTGGAAACGTTAATATATGGTTAAATTTCAAATATGCAGAACTACTTCAAAATATGCGACAGGCAAAGGATGAAGATTATAAAAATATTCTACAAGATGTAAGAATCGGAAAAGTAAGTGAGCATGGGAAAGAAGCTTTACGTGCACGATTAATTTCAAATTTGTATCAAAATGAAAACATTCTTCCAGAGAATATTTTAAAGAAAATTACTGAGAACAAATCTGGAATATGTTTGATGCCAACTCTGCAAGAATGTTCCATCTTCAACAACAAAATGTTAAAGTTAGAAAATGAAGAGATTGTGAAACTGGAAGCTATAGATAAAATAGAGCATATGGGAGCAACAATTATTTTGTCTGAAAATTTGAAATCAAAATTGGATTCATTAGAGAAGAGTATATCTAAAACTGCTGGTTTTGAAAAGACTCTGAATGTGTGTTTAAATTGTCGTATCATTTTGAGAAGGAATTTAAATGTTGAAAGAGGTCTGGTAAATGGAGCAATGTGTCATGTTGTTGATTTTGTGAATTACAAAAATAGAGATGGAATTGAAATTTTAAAAATTACATTTGATGGCATTGACGAAATAGAACAAATTTGTCGTTGTTCTGCTAGATTTTTGCTTGTGAAAGACTTATATGTTCGCCGAAAACAGTTTCCTGTTTGTTTGGCATATGCGGTGACAATTCATAAATCTCAAGGTTTAAGTGTAGATAGTGCTTTGGTGAACATTGGAAGTTCTGTGTTTAAAGAGGGTATGGCATATGTGGCATTATCACGAGTCAGAACTTTTTCAGGATTGTACTTGATTGAGTGTGATGAAACAAAGATTTGTGCAGATCTAGATTGTGTTAAAGAATACAATAGGTTAAGAAGAGAGTATGCTCCACATTTGCCTCAATATCCTCTGTTTGAAAAACGTGTGGTACGCAGAAAAAGAAGAAATGAGAATAATTGCAGTGAGGTAGTATCAAAAAGACAAAAAGTAGATGAAACTATAATTGTAAGCAGAAAGAAAAAGGATTCTGTTGAAGATGTTGTTGGATTTCAGTTTGAAAACAGTTCTGGTGTCAACTGCTATGCTAATGTAGTCGTTAATGTTGTTTTTTTCTTCAAAATTTACAAGAACAGATTGTTGAAAATCGAGATCAAACATTCTGCTGTTTATTGAATTCTGTGTTTGAGAAATGTAGCAGTGATAGAGCAAAAATAGAAAGTGTTTCAGAAATTTGTAATCTTTTAGACATATGTTCTGGTCAAAATCAATTTTCACAGAATATTCAGCAGGATTGTCAGGAATTTTTAATGTATATGTTTGATGTATTGGAAGATGAAGGTGTAGATATAAAAAAATCTTTTTAGCCTTTCTTATCAATGGCAGCATGACTGCGACAACTGTAGTTTATCAAGTAGTACTACAATAGACACCGAAAGATTTCTATATTTGACTTTACCAGACTGCAAATCAGTGCCTTTTAATAATCTAGTTAAAGCAGCTGATCACAATATGGTGTGTACCCAATGTAAGTCTGCAATGCTGTCCACATTATTTATACAAAATTATGGTCAGTATGTCATTTTAATGTTCCAACGATGTAGCCCTGATGGAACTAAATTGACAACTTCTATTAAAAATTTTGTGGCTTCTCATTTATCAATTTCAGGAAGAACTTTTGCAACTGTAGCTATTATTTATCATGACGGTCCTTCAACAACATCAGGGCATTATACAATTTATTTAAAATGTCAAAAAGGTTGGACTAACTGTAATGATACTCATTTGACTTTCAAACAACGTTTGCCTTTTGACTTAAAAAATTCATACCTAGGGGCTCATTAGGATGGCGGACGGAAGAGCCACCGTGGCCCTGGAGTAGGCGGAAAAAGCCTTTTCCGTGTCCGCCTGCTGCGGACACTCGGTCCGCCATATCAGGATAGGAAAACGTGTCAAATTTCCGTCCGCAGCGGAAAAGCACGCACCGCCGTCGAACTACACACGACCACGCGGCGGACGGAACACATCCGGAGGCTCCGCCGTACGTACTGACGTCTAAGACCGTCCCCCAAATCAAGATGGCGGAAAATACACATAAAACCGCAGCAGAAACACAACCTGTCTGAACACGGCGGATTCCCCACAGCGAGGAAAAGAGACACAGCAGAGAGACCCACCACAAGCTGCTCGCCACCATGGACCCAGCGCTACACGCTTTCCCGATGCTCTTCGCGATCCACCATGTCCTAGTCTTGGCCCACCATCGACGCCGACGCAGGTAAGGCACAGACCATTGGCTGCATGGAGGGGAATACCTGCAAGGGTCGTGACGTAGGGAGGGGGAGTGTCATGTTACCCAAACCACTGATGAGAAGCAAATAGAAATACACATTTGTAGTACGCAAGCATGAATGACAACGACAAACCACGAGACTTGATAGACTACCTTTATTGTACATAATAGGGGTATAATCACAGTGTATGCGTGAGCATGGGCAAAGTGGGCACCAGAGCAGCTACATCAGAGGCAGCATGTGAGAGGGCAGAATGCAGTATCAGAACATCAACAGGGCATTGTGCCCAACAGAGCAGGTACATCAGAGGCAGCACATCAGAGGGCAGAATGCAGTATCAGAACATCAACAGGGCATTGTGGAGTACAGAGCAGGTACATCAGAGGCAGCATGTGAGAGGGCAGAATGCAGTATCAGAACATCAACAGGGCATTGTGGAGTACAGAGCAGGTACATCAGGGGCAGCACATCAGAGGGCAGAATGCAGTATCAGAACATCAACAGGGCATTGTGCCCAACAGAGCAGGTACATCAGAGGCAGCACATCAGAGGGCAGAATGCAGTATCAGAACATCAACAGGGCATTGTGGAGTACAGAGCAGGTACATCAGAGGCAGCATGTGAGAGGGCAGAATGCAGTATCAGAACATCAACAGGGCATTGTGCCCAACAGAGCAGGTACATCAGAGGCAGCACATCAGAGGGCAGAATGCAGTATCAGAACATCAACAGGGTATTGTGGAGTACAGAGCAGGTACATCAGAGGCAGCATGTGAGAGGGCAGAATGCAGTATCAGAACATCAACAGGGCATTGTGCCCAACAGAGCAAGTACATCAGAGGCAGCACATCAGAGGGCAGAATGCAGTATCAGAACATCAACAGGGCATTGTGGAGTACAGAGCAGGTACATCAGAGGCAGCATGTGAGAGGGCAGAATGCAGTATCAGAACATCAACAGGGCATTGTGGAGTACAGAGCAGGTACATCAGAGGCAGCACATCAGAGGGCAGAATGCAGTATCAGAACATCAACAGGGCATTGTGGAGTACAGAGCAGGTACATCAGAGGCAGCATGTGAGAGGGCAGAATGCAGTATCAGAACATCAACAGGGCATTGTGCCCAACAGAGCAGGTACATCAGAGGCAGCACATCAGAGGGCAGAATGCAGTATCAGAACATCAACAGGGCATTGTGCCCAACAGAGCAGGTACATCAGAGGCAGCACGTGAGAGGGGCCAAGTGCAACAACAGTCCATAGCACTGAACAGGTCCATCAGAGGCAGCACGTGAGAGGGGCCAAGTGCATCAACAGTCCATAGCACTGAACAGGTCCATCAGAGGCAGCACGTGAGAGGGGCCAAGTACAACAACAGTCCATAGCACTGAACAGGTCCATCAGAGGCAGCACGTGAGAGGGGCCAAGTGAATCAACAGTCCATAGCACTGAACAGGTCCATCAGAGGCAGCACGTGAGAGGGGCCAAGTGCAACAACAGTCCAGAGCACTAAACAGGTCCATCAGAGGCAGCACGTGAGAGGGGCCAAGTGCAACAACAGTCCATAGCACTGAACATGTCCATCAGAGGCAGCACGTGAGAGGGCAGAATGCAGTATCAGAACATCAACAGGGCATTGTGCCCAACAGAGCAGGTACATCAGAGGCAGCATGTGAGAGGGCAGAATGCAGTATCAGAACATCAACAGGGCATTGTGGAGTACAGAGCAGGTACATCAGAGGCAGCACATCAGAGGGCAGAATGCAGTATCAGAACATCAAAAGGGCATTGTGCCCAACAGAGCAGGTACATCAGAGGCAGCATGTGAGAGGGCAGAATGCAGTATCAGAACATCAACAGGGCATTGTGGAGTACAGAGCAGGTACATCAGAGGCAGCACAAGTACGTGTCCCAACCAACCCGTCCCAGGGACCACAAGAGTGCAACGCAGTTCTCAATGGACACACCATGTGAAATAACATTTGAGTGAAGTGATCAGCACCTCACATCACAGAATCAGGGGGACTGCGTGAAGTACCTGCCTCGGACACACTGCCAGCACCAGCAACAGGAGTGTGAGACACAGCCACAGCCCGAGTGACAGACACATGGGCCACGGACCCAGACATACTGCCAGCACGAGCAACAGGAGTGTGAGACACAGCCACAGCCCGAGTGACTGACACATGGGCCACGGACCCAGACATACTGCCAGCACCAGCAACAGGAGTGTGAGACACAGCCACAGCCCGAGTGACAGACACATGTGCCACACACCCAGACACACTGCCAGCACCAGCAACAGGAATGTGAGACACAGCCACAGATGTAGTCACTGACACGTGACCCACTGACCCAGACAGACTGCCAGCACCAGAAACAGGAGTGTGCAACACAGCCACAGATCTACTCACTGACACGTGAGCCATAGACCCAGATACACTGCCAGGACCAGCAACAGGAGAGGGCACAACATAGACTGTGCCACTACACGATGCATGAGAGCCAACAACAGACACAGTGCCACTATCTGATACATGAGAGTCAACTGCACCTGCGCCACTGGGACCACTGAAATGATGAGCCACAGGGCTGTATGGGCCAGGAGGCAAGGTGGCCCTGGGAGCTGGGGATAGCTGACCTTGAGCGACATCGGGGTGGGCAGGTGTCAATGGTGTGTGTCTGCATTTCTTAGGGATGTGTGAGTGCACCCTGGACAGGACAGGACTGCCAAGTGGTGGGGACTCTAAAGAATTATCACCCACCATAGGTGGAGCATCTGCAGCCGGGGATCGGGTATCTGGGGACGTGCTGGAGCCTGCTTGTCGTTTGCTGTGTGCCTGCCGCCTGGACTCAGAATCATGTGTAATGGGGGATGCAACAACAGGGGACTCCCTCCTCTGCTTCTGACTGGGCCGGATGGGAGTGGAGGTATGGGGGACTCCGCCGCGGAGACATCTGTTTGGCGTTCAGTTGAAAACATCAGCCTCAGTGCAGCCAGGGGTGAAGTATGCCTGTCCTTGATTGCGTCATTGTCCATGCTAGAAGCCTTGCCCGTAGGATGTGCCTTATCCTTAGGTGGAGTGTTGTCTCTGGATTTTGCCTGTGCCCTGGTCGTCGCCCTGTTCCTGCCAGCAGACTTGTCGTCTGTGGTGCACCTGTCTCCAGTAGACACCTGCTCGCTGTGTGTGTCCCTGGCCTTGGGAGAAGGACCTTGCTCTGTTGTGTGCCTGTCCTTGGGAGTTTCCCTGCTCTTAGGAGGTGCCTTTGTCTTCTGACTGTCCTTGTCCTTGGGAGGGTCCCTTTCCTCTGTTGTGGGCCTGCCCTTGGGAGTCTCCCTGCTCTTAGGAGGAGCCTTTGTCTTCTGACTGTCCTTGTCCTTGGGAGGGTCCCTTTCCTCTGTTGTGGGCCTGCCCTTGGGAGTCTCCCTGCTCTTAGGAGGAGCCTTTGTCTTCTGACTGTCCTTGTCCTTGGGAGGGTCCCTTTCCTCTGTTGTGGGCCTGCCCTTGGGAGTCTCCCTGCTCTTAGGAGGAGCCTTTGTCTTCTGACTGTCCTTGTGAGGGTCCCTTTCCTCTGTTGTGGGCCTGCCCTTGGGAGTCTCCCTGCTCTTAGGAGGAGCCTTTGTCTTCTGACTGTCCTTGTCCTTGGGAGGGTCCCTTTCCTCTGTTGTGGGCCTGCCCTTGGGAGTCTCCCTGCTCTTAGGAGGGTCCTTTGTCTTCTGACTGTCCTTGTCCTTGGGAGGGTCCCTTTCCTCTGTTGTGGGCCTGCCCTTGGGAGTCTCCCTGCTCTTAGGAGGGTCCTTTGTCTTCTGACTGTCCTTGTCCTTGGGAGGGTCCCTTTCCTCTGTTGTGGGCCTGCCCTTGGGAGTCTCCCTGCTCTTAGGAGGAGCCTTTGTCTTCTGACTGTCCTTGTCCTTGGGAGGGTCCCTTTCCTCTGTTGTGGGCCTGCCCTTGGGAGTCTCCCTGCTCTTAGGAGGAGCCTTTGTCTTCTGACTGTCCTTGTCCTTGGGAGGGTCCCTTTCCTCTGTTGTGGGCCTGCCCTTGGGAGTCTCCCTGCTCTTAGGAGGAGCCTTTGTCTTTTGAGTGGCCTTGTCCAAGGGACTGTCCATGGACTTGTGAGTATCCCTTGCCTTGGGAGTACCTTTTGTGTTGAATGCCTGTGTAGCTCCTGAAGGCATGTCCCCCAACAACACGTGTGGATCGTGTGTGTGTACTCCAGTGTATCTGACGTTGTCTTCGTGAACAGATTTAGCTGATCTAGGGGATGGGGTCTGTGCCCTGCATGCCCTGACGTGCTGTCTGACGCTGCTTCTAGTGCAATGACCTGTATTTGAGTTCTGCTCTGAATAATCACTACCCCCTGAGACATCCAGTGGTGTAGATGGGGAAACAGAAGTAGCACCCTGTCCATGCGACTGTACTATTGCAGACGACACACTGCTTGCCAATGACTGCACTGTCCTGTGTAGACCAGCAAGATCGCCATGCATCCCTTCCATGAATGCCACCACCTGCCCCAATTTCCTATCATGGTCTTGGAAAGCATTTGTCATATTGGTCTGCCCCACACACAGCTGTCGCAGCAGATCAACGGCCTCAGCACACAGTGCATTTTGGCTCACCGTGGCAGGGGCAGCGGTGCCTGCACCGAACGCCACTCTGCTCCCCCTACTCCTGCGGCCACGAACAGTACATGGTGCAGTTGGCGGAAGTATGGGCCCTGTGTGCTGTCTTCCGACAGAAGGTGATGATTGCCCACTCCCAGTCTGTGACAACAGTGCAGGCTCACCAAGAGTTTCCGAAGATGAGGACGATGGTGTCTCCACATGCGAGTCCTCAGGGACGGTCCTGTCCCCCTCTCCGGCGCTGCCCTCCTCTGTGTCAGTCTGCGTGTGTGCGAAGTCTGACCCGGCCTCATTTCCTCGACTGTTCTCCTCCGTCTGTGGCCGAGTGTCCTCTGTCATAGCTGAAATGCACATAAAAGAGGTGTAAGTCATGGGCACACTCACGTACAGAAGTACAAGGATTGCCAAATTCCATAGCTGACAAAGTAATTGTAGCCCCCATCCTGCACACGGCCCACCTCTACCAGTCATCCTCACATTACATAAGCGTTGGTGGCCGTGACACATGTACAGCATGCGGACAGGGCAGGAGCACGTACATCTGCACACATATCCTGCCATGGGGCCATGGACCACTAGGGGATGTGCCTCAACACTCAACTACTAAGCAATTGGCGTGTCAACATTGCGGACCTGGATGTCAAATGACACCCACCCAATGGGACCAACATGGCATCACAGAGATACATATGCAACAGGGAACTCAATACTGTGTCTGTGCACCAATACATGCATTGCGCTCACAAGTTTCCTACACAGACAGTATGCTCACCGCTAGTTTGCTGTTGATCGACACTCAGACGTTCGGACAGTTCAGGATGCGTCACTGCAATGATACGGTGCATGAGAGGGGTCATGGAGCGTCGGGCCAGACGGGGCGTCCTTGGAATCATCCCCAGTGTCACTTCCGCTACATTCTTGCTCAGCCTGGAAATGTCGTCCCAGCGTTTGTGGCAGTGTGTATGTCGTCTGTTGCACACCCCCAATGCCCGTACTTCCCGTGCAATGCTCCTCCACACATCCTTGCGAAGGTGCAGCTTGACCTACCATAATGGAAGACAAAAGGGTGTAAGTCAGTGGACAGTTGGCCTGTCACACACATAGGGGCAACACGTATCTGTCAGCAGCCATGCACAATCCGGAACATATGTCGAGCCCACAGTACACAGCTAAGATAGCAGTATGCACGATCATTTGGCCCCCTCATGCACACCAACATGTCCCACACTGCACTTACCACCCGTCCGGGTGCGCCGTAGAGTCGTCCATAGTTGCGGAGCACACCGTCCACGAGGACATCAAGCTCCGCGGCGGTGAAGGGACGAGACCGGATCTCTTTGCCTCTCGACATGGCAAGATCACGGAGTATGGGACTAGAGCAGCAGTCGTTGGTCAGCTCAGCAGCAGCAGCAGGTCGAGGTGATGGTCACAAGCAGCAGTTGTTGGTCAGCTCAGCAGCAGCAGCAGGTCGAGGTGATGGTCACAGGCAGCAGTCGGTGGTCAGCTCAGCAGCAGCAGCAGGTCGAGGTGATGGTCACAGGCAGCAGTCGGTGGTCAGCTCAGCAGCAGCAGCAGGTCGAGGTGAACAGGCAGCACTGGTTCCCAGGGTAGGATGTGTGCTTTTGGACAACACACATATATAGGGCCCTCAACACGTGTCAGTGGCATATACGTTGCCAGCAATTGGTCAGCCCTGGAAGCGTGTTCGTGAAATGGGCCAATGACTGGCCCTGTTGTTGCGGTGCACTGCTTCCGCTACTTGCGATTGGGCATATGCGGCCAGCGTCCCTCTTCCCATTGGCTGCATGTGCACGGACCGTCACGGGCACACATCGGCCACCGCACGTGCAAGCTTCAGGCACGGATGCTTCAGTTGCAACAATGTTCTATCACTGGCGCCACCATGGCGGTGCACGTACTCAGCGGGGGAGGTGCAGGCCTATACACCCTTTAGATGTACTCAATGGACATGCCAGTTCATGGCCCCTCTTACAGTCACATTGCATCATCCACCGTACACCGGCCGGAGCGGCCGGGCCTAGGACGGCCGTGCCGGCCATGTCCACAACCGCCGTGCCGGCCATGTCCACAACCGCCGTGCCAGGCCATGTCCACAACTGCCGTGCCAGCCCGGCCTAGGACGGCCGTGCCGGCCATGTCCACAACCGCCGTGCCAGGCCATGTCCACAACTGCCGTGCCGGCCATGTCCACAACCGCCATGCCAGGCCCGGCCTAGGATGGCCGTGCCGGCCATGTCCACAACCGCCGTGCCAGACCCGGCCTGGCACGCCGGTTGTGGACATGGCCGGCACGGCAGTTGTGGACATGGCCGGCACGGCCGTGCCAGGCCCGGCACGGCGGTTGTGGACATGGCCGGCACGGCAGTTGTGGACATGGCCGGCACGGCCGTGCCAGGCCCGGCCTGGCACGGCGGTTGTGGACATGGCCGGCACGGCCGTCCTAGGCAAGGCCGCTCCGGCCGGTGTACGGTGGATGATGCAATGTGACTGTAAGAGGGGACATGAACTGGCATGTCCATTGAGTACATCTAAAGGGTGTATAGGCCTGCACCTCCCCCGCTGAGTACGTGCACCGCCATGGTGGCGCCAGTGATAGAACATTGTTGCAACTGAAGCATCCGTGCCTGAAGCTTGCACGTGCGGTTGCCGATGTGTGCCCGTGACGGTCCGTGCACATGCAGCCAATGGGAAGAGGGACGCTGGCCACGTATGGCCTTTGGGAAGTAGCGGAAGTTGTGCACCGCCATGGCGGCGCCAATTATGTTATCTTGTCAGACGCTGCACCGTGATGTGTTGTGTGCAGTTGCGTCATGAGGGTTGTGAGCGTGATAGGGAAAGGTCATATGTCATACACTATTGCATGTGTGTCCATACTATGCCCATCGGTGGGCACACAATGGGCAACAGATGTGCATTTGGACGTGTTGACGTCGGGTGTGACCCTACAAACGTTATTACATCTTCACAACTACACAGTACATCACGGCTGTATGGCCAAATTATGCATCTGTTGTCAGTGTGTGGTTCTGGCGAGGTGACTACAGTGGTGGTGGTACACATGCATTCAGTGTATGTGTTTTGGACGTTGTGTCACCATGCATGTAATTACCGTATGGACAACATTATTGGTGTTGGCATTGGTGCATGATGACATGGTGTGTGTGTATCATTATCGTTTGTGTGCATGCACTTGCATGTGTGTCTGTGATGTGGCTATTAAACATTAGGGTACAGACACACGTATTGTCAGTAAGGTTCACATGTGACTACGTTGCGTTGACACACTTCCTGTTGCAAGTGGCTGCACTTTGTTAAAGGGGCACTACGTATTGTATAGAGTATCAGAGATGTCACACATATGACCATTCTCCCTAGAAAAGTTGTTGTTGCTAATGTTGGCTCACATGTGATGGAGTTGCACACGTATGCGTCGTTTGTAAGTTGACCCAAGTTACATTTCTCTCCCACACAGGAGAGCTCCAAATGTGCATCGACCATACACTGTGCTGGAGGATATGGTTGACGAGGAGGTGATTAGGAAATTCCGGCTGGATCGACGACGGTTGATGGAGCTTGTTGCACAATTGTCTCCTCATCTGCAGCCACGAAGGACTTATCCTGGTTCCATTACACCCACAGCAAAGGTGATGGCTGCCCTACACTTTTTTGCTACTGGCACCTTTCAGTACACAGTTGGATATGCCGGGGGGATGTCACAGTCCATGTTCAGCACGGTACTTCGGGATGTTTTAAGAGCTATGATGCTGTACAAGAATGACTACATACATTTCCCACGGGCGGAAGAGTTGGCAGCTGTCAAAGCAGACTTCTATGCACTGGGCCATATACCACACGTTGTGGGTTCAATTGATGGCACACATATCGCTATCATTCCACCACGGGCACGTGAGCAGGTTTTTAGGAATCGCAAACACTTCCATTCGCTGAACGTTCAGGTGGTGTGCCTGGCAAACAACATCATCTCCCATGTGTGTGCAAGATTTCCTGGCTCCGCACATGACGCCCACATCATGCGGAGCAGCATTGTCCCCCAACTGATGGCAAATCTGCGACCCGGTCAAGCGTGGCTTGTTGGTGAGTGGGCAGTGGGGACTTTTGTGATCTCTGTGTGGCATGGGGTAACCACCATTTCTTGTTGTGATATTTGTGTCTGTCATCCCCCTACTTAGGCGACTCGGCGTACCCAAACAGGCCCTGGCTCCTGAGTCCCCTACGTAATCCTACGACAGCGGGTGAAATGCACTACAATAATGCACATGGAAGGACACGGAGAGTGATCGAACGTACCTTTGGACTGCTAAAGTTTAGGTTTAGGTGCCTGCATAAGACCGGAGGGGCCCTGCCTTACTCACCAGGAAAAGTATGCAGGATCGTGATTGCCTGCTGCATGCTCCACAACCTGGCAGTGCGCAATGACATTGAACTGCTCTTGGACCCTGAAGACGAAGAAGTTCCTCGGCCTCCCATCCCACCCATGTCGACTGATGAGGATAGTGGTGAGGAGGAAGGTGTGGACCAGAGGCGCCAGCTCATTGATCGCTACTTCCCTTGAATGTGAGTAAGTACCTCTTGTGCCAGTTGACAATGCCTTATGTATGTTTGCTGGTGTTGTGTGGATGTGGGGTGCATCAGCTGTGTGTTCTTGTTTGTGATGGGTGCATATGTGTGTCTTCATTTCTTTGGACATACAAGTCTCCATGATGTGTGTCCTCTCATCCCATGCTTTAGTGATGAGTGTAGTTTGTGTAATGTTGCTGTGCAGTGTGTTATGATGTGTGTGAATCTGTTTCCTGACGTGTGTTTGCTGTCTCTGATTTTCCCTAGGTCACTCCCGCAGCGCCATGATCATGTACGACTAGGATCCCTGCACCTGTTTACGTCTGTTTCTGAAGGCAATCATGTGAATAAACATGGAGGCAAAACATCATTGAGTGTGTAAGTGAAATTTATTTACAGGTTGTGCTTTTGTGCTGGTGAATATTTACAAGTAAGTGGGTGGGGAGGGAGTTGGAGTTGAAGGTAATGGCAGATGAAATGTCCGTGCTGACACCACATTGGGGGGTGTCAGGCTAGTCCAGCAGACCAGTGGCTATGATTGTCTATGTGGGACAGGATACTTTGCAGGGTGAATGTCTGGCACAGGCAGTGACAAAGTCATTGGCGGCCCCTCTTGGAGCGTGTGGATGGCGCTCCAACACTGCTCTCACCCACTTCCAGCCTCGGGCGGCCCCTCCGTCTCTGAGGTGGAACAGAGTCAGCTGGGGGTGCAGGTTGGTCATGGGCCACATCCGTCGCCAGGGGCACAGGTGGTGGTGGCGGCGGTGGAGGCGGAGGTGACGGTGGCGGTGGAGGCGGAGTTGGCGGTGGCGGTGGAGGTGGAGGTGACGGTGGCGGTGGTGCTACGACAATTGGTGGAGGGGGGGGGTTGTTCCGGGCAATCCATTCCCTCCACATTGTTGTCTGTTGGCCCATGATGTGCACGATCTGGCCAAGGTACCCAGAGATTTCTCGCAACATGTTGGTGTTGTCCACTGAGTCCTGGTGTGCACAATCTGCATGTTCCTGGGAACGGTCGTACGACGCCTGGCACCTGGCAATGGCTTGTAGGGACTCTGCCACAGGATGGGGTAGCTGTCCTTCCTCTGTACGGCGGGGTGTGGCTCGCCTTATTGCCTGATGTCCCGTCGCCTCTCTCCTTTGTGGCCCACTCACCCTGCTTGGGTGTGAGGCCGATGGACCTGCATCGTGCGCTGGGTTAGGCTGGGTGGCACAGGCAGGAGTCGTGGTACTGGCGGTACTGGTGGTACTGGTGGTACTGGTGGTACTGGTGGTGGTGGTGGTGGTGGTGGGGACTCTGCAGATCACAGAGGCAGGTGTCGCTGGAGTCACACATGCGACGGTTGTCGGGCCCGGGAGTCCCTGTGAGCCAGATGGCCCTGGCTGTGTGCTTGGTCCCGCTCCATCCTCCGCACCGGAGCTGCCTGTGTCCTCGTCACCAGAGAGTCCGGTATGTGCGGGAGGCGAGGCTTGTGGCCGGGTACTGGTTTCCCCAGTCAGTTCACGATCACCTGAGGGACAAGATAGAGCTGGTCAGTAATGTGGACATTACATGTTCATATCGATTTGAAAACATTTCTGTGTCCTGTCGCACACACCCCACACACCACACCCTCCACCACCACCACCCTCCCCGTGTACATGGGGGCCTGTTGGGAGTTGTAGTTTGGACCTCTCACACACCACACCCTCCACCACCACCACCGTCCCCGTGTACATGGGGGCCTGTTGGGGGTTGTATTTTGGACCTCTCACACACCACACCCTCCACCACCACCACCCTCCCCGTGAACATGGGGGCCTGTTGGGAGTTGTAGTTTGGACCTCTCACTCACCCCACCCTCCACCACCACCACCCTCCCCGTGAACATGGGGGCCTGTTGGGAGTTGTAGTTTGGACCTCTCACTCACCCCACCCTCCACCACCACCACCCTCCCCGTGTACATGGGGGCCTGTTGGGAGTTGTAGTTTGGACCTTTCACTCACCCCACCCTCCACCACCACCACCCTCCCCGTGAACATGGGGGCCTGTTGGGAGTTGTAGTTTGGACCTCTCACTCACCCCACCCTCCACCACCACCACCCTCCCCGTGTACATGGGGGCCTGTTGGGAGTTGTAGTTTGGACCTCTCACACACCACACCCTCCACCACCACCACCCTCCCCGTGAACATGGGGGCCTGTTGGGAGTTGTAGTTTGGACCTCTCACTCACCCCACCCTCCACCACCACCACCCTCCCCGTGTACACAGGGGCCTGTTGGGAGTTGTAGTTTGGACCTCTCACACACCACACCCTCCACCACCACCACCCTCCCCGTGTACATGGGGGCCTGTTGGGAGTTGTAGTTTGGACCTCTCACACACCACACCCTCCACCACCACCACCCTCCCCGTGAACATGGGGGCCTGTTGGTAGCCATGTACATGTTTGTGAGTAGGTGTCCGACGTGCATGGGTTGGGGCGTAGGTGATGTGTCTTCTCAGTTGTGTGAGCCTGACCATGTCGTACTGGTCGTGGGGCTTGGTTTGTACTTACCAGCCTCTTCTCCTTCATCAAGTCCGTCTAGACTCTCTGGGTGAAGTATCACCAGCACCTTCTCCTCCCAATCGGTGAAGGGTATGGGCTCCGGGGGTGTTCCTCCGCCAGTATGATTGGCTCTTGCATAGTTTTTTGCGCGGATGCCTTTCACCCGGGTCTTCAGGTCATGCCACCGCCTCTGAATGTCATGCTTCGTCCTCGGCACGGTCCCTGAAGCATTCACCCGAGTGACGATCCTGTCCCACATGTGGTTCTTTTGCGCCACGGACGTCTGCTGGACTTGGGCCCCGAAGATGTGGGGCTCAACACGGATGATTTCATCTACCATTACCTTCAACTCTGTCTCCGTGAATTTAGTTTTTTTTTTGGGTGCCTTGGTGTGTGGTGCTCAGTGTGTGGGTTGAGTGAGTTGTGGTAGTGTGTGGGTGTCATTTTATAGTCGTGTCTCAATGGTTGTTGGCAGTCAGGTGGTAGGTGGGCGTGTTGACTAGTGTGCATTATTGGGTACTTGGGACGTGTCATGCTGGCTTGTGCTTGGTGTTGGTGTATCGGGGGGGGCCTTGTCAATGTTCGTATGTTTGCTTTGTACTTGCGGTACACTTTCTGACATTTGTTTGACGTTAGGGATGTTGTGCGTGTTGGCCTTCCGCAGTGATGCACTGTTTATCGTTGCATTCTTTCCGCCGCGGACGTGGATGGCTGTGCGTTCCGTGGTACGGGCGGATTTATCCTAATTGCGGACACGGAGTATTCACAGGTATGGCGGTACATGTGTTTTTTTCCGCGGTCATTTCCGTCGGGGGTTGTTCATTGGGCTCCGTCCGCCGCGGACGGAGTTAGATGTGTTCCGTCCACCGCGGACGGTGTTTGTTATGATCCGTCCGCCGCGGTCGGAGTTTCGTGACATGATTATCCTAATCCCAACCGCGGAATCTCCGCGGCGCAGCCGGGAGTGAAATTTCCACGACCATGGCGGACAGTACCCATTTCCGTCCGCCATCCTAATCGACCCCCTAGTGTTTTTACAACCAAAATTTAAGTAAAGGTAAAGGTAATTGGCCTATGAAGACGGGAGCAGTTAATACAAGTTAGTCTGCTGTTTAAAATTATATTGTGAGTAAAAGTGATGAAGATAATATAAAAATTATAGTTCTCATATAGGTACGGTAAGTGGATCGCATAGTAAGTGATATCAGTATTATAGGAAATGTTCAACATGAGAGAGCCAGAGATGGAATTATGAATATTTAAATATTGTGAAAATGTTGTTTGAGCCTTTCTTTCAGAACGTCGGGAAAACGATAATTTTAGAGTTTGTTTTAAGTAATTTGAAAATATACTGATACATCTGACACTATTTGGCCTTAAGGAAAGGTGAAGGAATGAGCAAAGAGTCATGACTGAACACAAGGAGTATATGAAAACATTGAAACATATTTCAGATGTTCTTGGAGCTTTTCTTCTAGAAAGTCGATGAAATGGATTTTTTAGTGAACAGCAGAGTACCTTCCAACGAAAAGGACCTTCATGATGTACTATTTGGCCTATAGGAAAAGTAAGTGAATCAAAGATTAGTGTAGATATGTGATATGTAAGTTTATATGGGTTTTTTAAACACAATCTTTTAGATTGTGTTTTTTTTCCCGCTGTCATATGATGAATAGTTTGAACTCACTGTTTTTAGTGAAATTCAATATGTTCTGAGAACAGCAAAAATAAACTATCTAACATGTTGTACAAATTATTCTATAGTTTGTATTGTGTAATTTATATTGTATTCCCATTGTCTCACACTCACTTTCCTTTTTCCTCTCTCTTTCAGCTCTCTTTACTCACTCACTCTGCCTTTCTCTCACTCTGTTTCACACCCATTCGTTTACTCCACTTCTTTCACAACCCCTCATTTCCATTTCAACTGTCTGCATCCCCTCTCTCTCTTGCACCACTTTTCAGCTTTCAGTCTCTCTGCTTTACTTCCCTTTTCCGTCTTTTCTTCCTTTGCTCTTTTAGTAATTCCTCTTTACTCACTCACCAGTAATGTCGCACTCTGTCACTATAACTCACCAACTCTCCCTCGCTTATCTTTGTTTGCTCCTTTATTTTGATCTCTTCTCTCTATTTTCCGTTCACTACCTCTATGTCCTCAGTCCCTCACTCTCCTTGTGTTATGTTCACTTGTGTTTATCTACCTTCTATCATTTCTCTTACAACAACTTCACTGCTCCTCTCTCATCGTTCTTCACCCCATTTCTTTTAGTCCGGTTCCATTACTACCCCTCATTTCCTATCTTTCAGTGTCCTTCTCTTTACTTTCATCACCGAATCACTTTCTCTCAGTACCATTGCTTTAGTCCTCTTCTCCTCTCTTTCCTTCTTTTGCTCCCTTACTCATTTTCCTTTCCTCATTCATTGTACTCCACTTCACTCAGTCCTTCCCTTAGTCTCTCTGTCTACTAACTTCCTCACTTCTTTTCCCTCAATCCTTCTATATTATCCTCTCTCCCTTCATCCCTTCACTCTATGACTCCCCTTCACTTACTCTCAGTTATCTTCCATTCCTCATTCTTCTAAATGCATCCTCAATCAGACTCCTTTCCCTCTCAGTCATTCTCTTTTTACTTACTCCTGTTTCCTGATTTAGTTTTGCTAACTCACATTCCTTTAGTATCTTTCTTACCTTCAGTTCATTTCTCTCTTCTTCTCTTCCTCTCTGTCAGTGAATGTATATGCCTTACACTTAGTAATTTGCTCTCCTTCTATTTCTTTTACCCTCTTTTTGTCCTTCTACATTACTTTATTTCCCTTTCTGTGTCTTTCACTCGTACTTTATTTCTTAATACACTGTTATGATTTTTAACCTCTTCACTTGTATCTTTTATTTTAAAATATATATTTTACTAATTATAACTTATTTTTTCTTCTCTGTTTCACAGATACAAAGTGTAGTAAAAAATGTAATTAAAGTTACAATAATTATATGGTAAGTGTGACACCCCTCTTTATTTACACTCACTGCTCTTTTCTCACCCTCCCTCACCGTTGTTCCTTTACTCCGGTTCCGTCACTACCCCTCATTCCCCATCCTTTACTATCCTTCCTTTTACTTTCAACACCCACTCACATTCTCCCAGTACCTCTGCTTTAGTCTTCTTCCTCTCTCTTCCCTTCTTTTGCTCCCATATTCATTTTCCTTTTCTTAGTTACACCCTATTACACCTTCTCTCTGTTTTAATATGTAATAAACAGTCCCTCTGTGTTGCTCCCTCTAGCTCTCTTTCTCTTAACATCACTCTCTCTGTGTCCTTCCCTCATGCTTACACCTTTATTTATTTTTTTTTTTTTTTGGTACGCGCCCCGGTAAAATAATGACAGAGTTTTTTCAAAATGTAGCATTTTTTTATAAATTAGAGGTAGTTCTAAAAAGAACTGTTTTTTTATTCTTTTTGCTGTTTTATATTTTTTTTTATTGTTTTTTTAATTTAATTTTTACTTTTTGGGCTTTTATGAAGAATTTTATATATTTTTTTATTTTTTATGGGGACAAACAAAAAACAGGGAATTGTAAACGGCTCAACTGGGGGGAAAAAAAACAGGAAAAAATTAAGGCTTCTTTGGGCAGTTGTGGTTGTCACCAGCAAGGTTGATGAGATTAATACTTTGCTCACCATAAGTAATCGTTTTTCCACAAAGTATATGTGAGAAGTTGGCCTGGTATATGATGCTCACTAGTTCTAGTGATCACCTTGTACCATGCCAAACAACCCTTATGGTGCAGGTTGTAAAGTCAACCTTATAGACAAGCTATCCTAGGGGTAGCATGGACTAAGCAGTCTTAGGCTAAACTCTGTAAAGGCATGTGAAGCAAGCTGTTTTACCATACACAATCCCTTGAATACCAAATGAAAGGACACCACACAGATATATATTGAACATATATATAGATTTATTTCTACAAATAACCCTGATGCTCTTTATGAGCACAGAAGCAAATGCGTTAAAACAAAACACAGTTTAAATACAAAAAAGTTGCACAATTATGGATGAGCCCTAGGGGCCACCTAAACCATATACTAAAATAGTGGAATAAGAACCACTATGGGGAAAGTGAAGAGGCCTAGGGCCTGGGGAATCGCTGGAGCTGTTCAGGACTAGCAATGAAGAAGTCGGGAAAGGCCCGCGGGACTCGGGTGCAGTGCAGAAAGTGCACGCTTTACCAATGCAATGTCAATGGTGCGTAAAAGTTACAAAGTTAGTTATTAAGGAACCTTCCGAGTGACCTAGAAGGATGAAACTTTAGACACAGACACTAGAGGTGTGTACCAGTGTGGGAACACCGGCGTTGCTGAGTTACCTCACCCACAGGAAGCGGGTGCACAGGGTCGAAGTAGTGTCGGGTTTCGTCACGCAGGTCGATGGTGCTTGGAGCTGAAGATGCTGCAGGCGGCTCGATGTGAAGAGTTCCGGTGGATCCAAGGGTGGATCTGAAGAGGTGAAGACCTGAAAGCAGAGGGGACAATGTTCAAAGTCACTAGCCAGTGACTACCGTGGAACCAGACTGGAACCAGGCGATGTCGGGTGCAAACAGGCGTTGAGGTGTAGCTTCTCTCTGCAGCCACGTGGACACGAGGGGTCAAGGACGTCCAGGAGTCGATCACGAGCTGTCCCACGCAGGCTTCTTGCTGTTGGCGGTGTCGGCAACTTGATTGGAGCAAACAGGCCTTGGCTAATGCAAGCCACGCAGGAATCGAAAAAGGCTTGTTACTCGGACCAGCAAGGTCAGAGCAGGTGCTCCCTTTTACAGGAGCGAGGGCAAGTCTAGACCAACCAGGCCCGCAGTGTAAGTTGAAGGTTTCGTCGCCAAGATGGCCGCTAGCCACGTGGCAAGTGGACGGGATGGCATGTTGAGTGGCACAGTGCAAAAGGGCCCCACGCAGATCGTGGAGAAGCTGGGGGGCGGATCTTCGGTGCAAGGGCTGCTCGAGGTTGGGGCTTCTCAAACCCCAAAGCACAGCGTCGAGGGTGCCTCGGATGCTGCGCAGTCAGCTTCTCGGGGTCTTCCAAGAGGTCCGGTCCCACGTCTCTCGATGCCTCCACGGGTCCCTTCTTTGCAGGGACTGTGGATCGGGCTGTGAGAAGTCTGGGAGTCTGGGTCTTGTTGGGCTCTGGGCTCGGTCTCCGGCGGGAGGCGGCGGCAAAGCAGATGTCGAGTTGCTGGTTGGTGCCTGTGTTCACAGGGTGGTCACTCCTTGGCCACAAGGGAGATTCTCTTCCGTCTTCTGTGCAGCAGAATGTCGTAGTCCAGTCTTCTTCTGTTTTTCAAGTTGATTCAGGATGATCTGAAGTCTCAGGACACAGCTCCCACTCTTATTCGCATCTGGGGGGCCGGATCACCTATTAGGTCCCTCCTCTGGGTGGAACCAGGAAGGGGGGTGGTTACACCCCCTTTCCTTTGTCCAGTTTCGTGCCAGGACTGGGGCTGGAAAGCCCCAGCACCGGTTTGAACTGGCCTATGCACAGGGACACCTTGTGTGCCCCAGGCATGTCTGATTCTATTCAGCCCTGTCCTACCCAATACACAAAATCCTGTCTGGGGTGGTGCTAGCACCTCCCCAGGCAGGAAACCCTTTGTCCAAGCTGCCCTCGCTGGAAGGACTCCCAGCAGCAGGAGGTCAGACTTGTGTCTGTGGTGGCAGCATCCATTTTGTGATGCTGAGGCTCTGTTTAACTTTAACCGGGGTTCAGGCTAGGTACATGTCGTGTCCCTCTAGAAGGGTGGAATGCTACCCCCGTCGCCAGAACTGGCGAGGGGTTAGTATTCTAATTCGTATGACATCTTACTCGACATGTTTTGATAAAGCCAAACCCAAGATAGCATTTAACCGCGAGGTTCATAATGCACTTAAGAGTATATGGTATGGCAGTATCATGAAACAGCTAAAGGACATGGTTTCGAAAGCTGCAGACAGGCTCAGCTCATGCCAGAGCACCATCTCACATATTTCCAAGCACTCTGCCTCCAGGATTGATGAGGCCTTCCATAGGAGTGACTGATAGGAACATATGTGTCCATTTTAGGTTAGGTATAGGCATACTACACCTAAGTAAGGGGTGGTTACACCGACTTACCCCAGCTGAGTGATCAGCCAGTTGTGTCAAAATATGGAGGCCAGGCCAGGGGTGGCATAATACATGCTGCAGCCCCTGGTAGGCCTTGGAAGCACCTATGCCCTGGGTACCTGGGTACACTGTTACAAGGGCCAATAAGGTGAACCAGTTCCAATTTCGTTATGCACCTAAAGTACATGGGTAACAATTTAGAGAGAGAACAGCAGGCTGTGGGTCTGTTTAGCAGGCCCACAGCCACATTAAGTCATAAACCAGTGAAGCAAAAAGCAAAAATTTGGGGTGACCATAGGATAGCAGTCCCTACTCTCCTACACAACCCCCCCCAAACGCAGGGACATTAGACTAACCTTGACCAGTTGTGTCTTCATGTTCTAAGTGGAAGTACCTGGAGAGACCATCTGCATTACCATGGTCAGTCCCTGGGCGGTGCTCCACTGTAAAGTCCATCCCCTGTAGGGAAATGGACCACCTGAGCAGTTTGGGGTTTTCACCCTTCATCTGATTAAGCCATAAGAGGGACTTATGGTCGGTCTGAATCTTGAAGTGAGTGCCAAACAAGTATGGTCTCAACTTCTTCAGGGCCCACACCACAGCAAAGGCCTCCCTCTCAATGGCTGACCAACGTTTCTCTCTGGGGGTCAGCCTTCTGCTAATAAAAGCAATGGGCTGGTCTTGACCATCTACATTAAGTTGTGAAAGCACAGCTCCCACTCCCAACTCAGAAGCATCTGTTTGGACAATAAACTCTCTTGAGTAGTCAGGACTCTTCAGGATAGGTGCAGAGCACATGGCCTTCTTCAGGTCATCAAATGCCTTTTGACAGTATTCTGTCCACTGAACCTTTTTGGGCATCTTCTTGGATGTCAGATCATTAAGAGGAGTCACAATGGACCCATAGTTCTTAACAAACTTCCTGTAGTACCCAGTCAGGCCCAAGAAAGCTCTGACCTGAGTCTGGGTAGTTGGAGGAGTCCAGTCCTTTATGGTCTGAATCTTACTCTCCAGTGGTTGAACTTGGCCTCCACCCACAAGGTGGCCCAAGTACACAACCTTACTCTGCCCTATCTGGCACTTGGTTGCCTTGATAGTGAGGCCTGCCTTTTGCAGAGCCTCTAGCACTTCCTTCAGGTGGACCAGGTGATCCTCCCAGGTGGAGCTAAAGACAGCAATATCGTCCAGATATGCTGCACAAAAGTCATCCAACCCAGTAAGGACTTGATTCACCAACCTTTGGAAGGTGACAGGTGCATTTTTCAAACCAAAGGGCATCACCACAAACTGGTAATGCCCACTGGGGGTAGAAAATGCTGTCTTGGCCTTAGACTCCTCAGCTAACCTGATTTGCCAGTAGCCAGCTGTCAAGTCAAATGTGCTCAAATACTTGGCAGAAGCCAATTTGTCTATGCACTCATCTGCCCTTGGAATTGGGTGTGCATCTGTCCTGGTGACAACATTGAGTCCACACAGAACCTCATCTCTCTCTTTCCATCTTTGGTGTGAGGTTTGGGGACCAGAACCACTGGGCTAGCCCAGGGGCTCTCTGAAGGCTCAATGACACCTAACTCCAGCATCTTTTGCACCTCAGCCTTGATACAGTCTCTGACATGGTCAGGCTGCCTGTAAATTTTGTTCTTTACAGGAAGACTATCACCAGTGTCCACCACATGGGTACACCAGTTAGTCTAACTGGGTGTCAGGGAGAACATATGTCGATATGACTGCAAAACCTGTCTACAGTCATGTTGCTGATGTTCAGTGAGGCTGCCATCTAAGGCCACACCATCAACTGAGCCATCCTCAGGATTCTGAGTCAGCAGGTCTGGGAGAGGGTCACTCTCTTCCTCCTGCCCCTCATCTGTAGCCATGAGCAAGCCCATGTCTCTCCTGTCAACATATGCTTTCAGCCTGTTAACATGGAGCACCCTGTGGGGGCTCCTGGGAGTTCCAAGGTCCACCAAGTAGGTAACCTCTCCATTTTTCTCAAGGATTGTATGGGGTCCAGACCATTTGTCTTGGAGTGCTGCTGGGGCCACTGGCTCCAACACCCATACCTTCTGTCCAGGCTGGTACTCAGTCAGGGCAGCCTTTTGGTCATGCCAGGCTTTCTGTAATTCCTGGCTAGCCTCAAGGTTTTTGGATGCCTTCTCCATATACTCAGCCATCCTGGAGCGGAGACCAAGTACATAGTCCACTATGTCTTGCTTGGGCTTTTTGAGAGGTAACTCCCATCCTTCCCTCACCAGACATAGGGGTCCTCTTACAGGGTGTCCAAACAACAATTCAAAGGGGCTGAAGCCAACACCTTTTTGTGGGACCTCTCTGTAAGCAAACAGAAGGCAGGGCAGAAGGATATCCCACCTTCGCCTGAGCTTCTCAGGTAATCCTTTGATCATGCCCTTTAGGGTCTTGTTGAACCTCTCAACAAGCCCATTGCATTGTGGATGATAGGGAGTGGTGAACTTATAGTTGACACCACATTCCTTCCACATAGCTGTCAAGTATCCTGACATGAAGTTTGCACCTCTATCAGATACTACCTCCTTAGGAAACCCCACTCTGGAGAAAACTCCAAGTAAGGCCCTGGCCACAACAGGAGCTGTTGTGGTCCTAAGTGGAATTGCCTATGGGTACCTGGTGGCATGGTCCACCACCACCAGTATGAATCTGTGCCCAGATGCTGTAGGGGGATCCATTGGTCCAACAATGTCAATCCCTACCCTTTCAAAGGGCACCCCCACCACAGGTAATGGTATTAGGGGGGCCTTTGTGGTACCACCTGCTTTGCCACTTGCTTGGCAGGTTACACAGGAGCGACAAAACTCCTTTGTATCTTCTGACATGTGAGGCCAGTGAAAGTGACAGACAAGTCTGTCCCATGTTTTGTTCTGGCCTAGGTGTCCTGCTAAGGGAATATCGTGTGCCAAGGTAAGAAGGAAGCCCCTAAATTGCAGAGGTATGACCAACCTCCTGGTTGCACCAGGCTTGGGGTCTCTACCCTCTGAATAAAGGAGCCCATCATCCCAATAAACCTTATGGGTACCTTGAGCATTCCCAGCAGCCTCAGCAGCAGCCTGCTGTCTGAGGGGTTCAAGAGAAGGACAGGATAACTGAGCCTGCCCCAAGTCTGCCCTAGAAGGTCCCCCTGTCCCCAGAAACTCAACCTGATCAGGTTCAAGCTCTATAGGGACAGTTCCTTCAGGGGTCTCAGAATCATCTTCCTGTGAAGGCTGATCCTCACTTGTAGGCATTTGGGAAGGCACAGCCTTTACCCTCCTGTTCCTTGTCTTGGAAGGTACTTGGTCCATTGTTCCAGGATGCAAGACCTGAGGTTCAGAGAGGCACTTTTTGGCCTGTGACCTGGTCACAGCAAGGACATGTGATGATATCCCTAACATTTCTGCATGAGTCCTGTACTCAACTTCTGACCATAGAGAGCTCTCCAGGTCATTGCCCAACAAACATTCTACTGGGAGATCAGCACTAACCACAACTCTTTTTAGGCCAGTTACCCCTCCCCAGGAAAAGTTAACAATTGCCACACTATGTGTAGTAGTGACATTGCTGGCATTGGTCACCAGGTAATTATCACCCGGTATGTATTGTCCAGGGTCCACAAAGCTAGGCGTCACCATAGTGACACTGGCACATGTGTCCCTGTATGCTTGAGCCACTTTTTCATTAATTAAAGGTGTCTGTCTGTACTTGCCCAAATTATTGGGACTGACAGTAGGGGAAAAATCAATCTCCCCATCACAAATCAGAACAGCCTGTGTGGGGACTCTGACTAGGTCAGAATCTCCATCCGTTCCCAAGGTGATACCCACTACCCCCTTAGTCTGTGGACCAACACTGCCAACTGTACTAGTGGGTGCAGGTGCCTTAGGGGCTGCAGTGTTGGGGGCTCCACCCTTTTTACAATCACTTGTCCAGTGAGTGGTGTTTTTGCAATAGCTACACCAGGGTTTTCTTTGACCTTCTTTCTTCTTCTTCTTGGAAGTTTGGGACCCACCCTCAGTATTAGTTTGGGGCCCTGTTGAAGACTTCTGGTCTTTAGCTTTCTGCTCCCCACCCTTCTGGTCTGTTTTCTTTTGGTCACCACCCCGGTTCTGGTTCTGGTTCTTTTGCTTAACTCTGGTTCTAACCCATTTGTCTGCCCTCTTTCCCAATTCTTGGGGAGAGGTTAGATCTGAGTCAACCAAATGTTGATGCAACTGCTGGTTCTGACAGTTATTTAAAATATGTTCTCTCATAAGCAAATTGTACAATCCTTCATAGTCTGTAACCTTACTTCCCAGCAACCAGCCCTCCAGAGCCTTAGTGGCACATTCAACAAATTCAGACCAGTCCTGAGTCTGTGTCTTCTGGGTGTCTCTGAACATTAACCTGTACTGTTCAGTGGTTAAGCCTAACCCATCAATCAGAGCACTCTTCAGGACCAGGTAGTTTCTAGAATCCCCATCACTAACTGTGAGGAGTCTGTCTC
This sequence comes from Lissotriton helveticus, assembly GCF_964261635.1. NCBI lineage: Eukaryota > Metazoa > Chordata > Amphibia > Caudata > Salamandridae > Lissotriton > Lissotriton helveticus. The sequence continues at coordinate 1,474,301,705 of NC_136067.1, forward strand.
GGCCTCTACCTTCAAAGGAGAGCCACAAGATTGCTGCCCACTGCTCCTGAGGGACCTGCTGTACTTTGCAAGCTCTCTCAAGTGCAGTCATCCATTTGTGGATATCATCCCCAACTTTGTAGGGGGGAACAATCTTACTCAGGTTTCTGTTGTCATAGGACCTGTCTTTATCCTTAGGGATAGTGCTGCCACCAGTGGATTCTAATCCACTCTCTCTAGGCTGCCTTGCTCTAGCAAGTTTCTCTTTGGCCAGGGCAACCTCTAACTCTTGCCTCTGGATCCTAAGTTCAGCCTCTCTCATTTTGGCCTCATGTTCCCTTCTCTGAGGGCTAGTCAACTCCCTTCTGGAGTTGCCATGAGAACCTCTAGAAACATGGGAAGTATTGGACTCACCTGAGTGATTCCTCCTCCTCCTATGCTCCTGGTTAAGTCCATTTGGGGGTCTGAATGGGTTGGACCCACCTTCAGTCCCAAATAAGCTTAGGTTAGTTGGTTAAGCCTGCTGACTAACACCTGGCTATTTCTACCATCATCAGAATCACTTTCTTCCTCCTCCTCCTCCTCTTCCTCTTCCTCAGGCTGAGTATTCCCAGTGGTCTGGTCTTCCTCATCTATCTGGATGACAGGGGCAGGGGCATCAGGGTTATCATCTTCAGTGGGAGAGCCTCCATCTCCAGTCCCTGAGGGGCCTGGTTTGGGGGTCTTTAGAGCTTCAGACTGGTCTAACAGCTCTCTGAGGTGTCCTGCTGTAGGAGTAGGACCTGTTTTGATTCCTCTCATGGAACACAGTTGCCTCAGTTCCTTAAATGGAAAGATAGCAAATTTGGATGGTGCCCTTGGGGGGTCACTCTCAACAGAGATGGGTCCAGTGGATCCCTCTGCTCCAGACATTGCTCTAGTGTGGTGGATGTGTTGCAATCTACCTACACTTGTGTTTTCCTACAAAACCTATCTAGTAGTTGTAGTCAGGGTGTGCTACTCCCTATCCTCTACAACAACTAAGTTCAGTAGAACTTAAGTATATCTAGTCTTGTTTTAGTGTACCTATCAGGTACCTGTATGATCTTTCAAATGATATTTTCAAAGATTGTAATGGTAAAACAACAGCAAGCTCAAATCCCACCGCTGCTCACCAATGTGAGAAGTTGGCCTGGTATATGATGCTCACTAGTTCTAGTGATCACCTTGTACCATGCCAAACAACCCTTATGGTGCAGGTTGTAAAGTCAACCTTATAGACAAGCTATCCTAGGGGTAGCATGGACTAAGCAGTCTTAGGCTAAACTCTGTAAAGGCATGTGAAGCAAGCTGTTTTACCATACACAATCCCTTGAATACCAAATGAAAGGACACCACACAGATATATATTGAAAATATATATAGATTTATTTCTACAAATAACCCTGATACTCTTTATGAGCACAGAAGCAAATGCGTTAAAACAAAACACAGTTTAAATACAAAAAAGTTGCACAATTATGGATGAGCCCTAGGGGCCACCTAAACCATATACTAAAATAGTGGTATAAGAACCACTATGGGGAAAGTGAAGAGGCTAGGGCCTGGGGAATCGCTGGAGCTGTTCGGGACTAGCAGTGAAGAAGTCGGGAAAGGCCCGCGGGACTTGGGTGCAGTGTGGAAAGTGCACGCTTTACCAATGCAATGTCAATGGTGCGTAAAAGTTACAAAGTTAGTTATTAAGGAACCTTCCGAGTGACCTAGAAGGATGAAACTTTAGACACAGACACTAGAGGTGTGTACCAGTGTGGGAACACCGGCGTTGCTGAGTTACCTCACCCACAGGAAGCGGGTGCACAGGGTCGAAGTAGTGTCGCGTTTCGTCACGCAGGTCGATGGTGCTTGGAGCTGAAGATGCTGCAGGCGGCTCGATGTGAAGAGTTCCGGTGGATCCAAGGGTGGATCTGAAGAGGTGAAGACCTGAAAGCAGAGGGGACAATGTTCAAAGTCACTAGCCAGTGACTACCGTGGAACCAGACTGGAACCAGGCGATGTCGGGTGCAAACAGGCGTTGAGGTGTAGCTTCTCTCTGCAGCCACGTGGACACGAGGGGTTGAGGACGTCCAGGAGTCGATCACGAGCTGTCCCACGCAGGCTTCTCGCTGTTGGCGGTGTCGGCAACTTGATTGGAGCAAACAGGCCTTGGCTAATGCAAGCCATGCAGGAATCAAAAAAGGCTTGTTACTCGGACCAGCAAGGTCAGAGCAGGTGCTCCCTTTTACAGGAGCGAGGGCAAGTCTGGAGCAACCAGACCCGCAGTGTAAGTTGAAGGTTTCGTCGCCAAGATGGCCGCTAACCACGTGGCAATTGGACGGGATGGCGCGTCGAGTGGCACAGTGCAAAAGGGCCCCACGCAGATCGTGGAGATGCTGGGGGGCTGATCTTCGGTGCAAGGGCTGCTCGAGGTTGGGGCTTCTCAAACCTCAAAGCACAGCATCGAGGGTGCCTCGGATGCTGCGCAGTCAGCTTCTCGGGGGTCTTCCAAGAGGTCCGGTCTCACGTCTCTCAATGCCTCCACGGGTCCCTTCTTTGCAGGGACTGTGGATCGGGCTTTGAGAGGTCGGGAGTCTGGGTCTTGTCGGGCTCTGGGCTCGGTCTCCGGCGGGAGGCGGCGGCAAATCAGACATCGAGTTCCTGGTTGGTGCCTGTGTTCACAGGGTGGTCACTCCTTGGCCACAAGGGAGATTCTCTTCCGTCTTCTGTGCAGCAGAATGTCGAAGTCCAGTCTTCTTCTGTTTTTCAAGTTGATTCAGGATGATCTGAAGTCTCAGGACACAGCTCCCACTCTTATTCGAATCTGGGGGGCCGGATCACCTACTAGGTCCCTCCTCTGGATGGAACCAGGAAGGGGGGTGGTTACACCCCCTTTCCTTTGTCCAGTTTCGCGCCAGGACTGGGGCTGAAAAGCCCCAGCACCGGTTTGAACTGGCCTATGCACAGGGACACGTTGTGTGCCCCAGGCATGTCTGATTCTATTCAGCCCTGTCCTACCCAATACACAAAATCCTGTCTGGGGTGGTGCTAGCACCTCCCCAGGCAGGAAACCCTTTGTCCAAGCTGCCCTGGCTGGAAGGACTCCCAGCAGCAGGAGGTCAGACTTGTGTCTGTGGTGGCAGCCTCCATTTCGTGATGCTGAGGCTCTGTTTAACTTTAACCGGGGTTCAGGCTAGGTACATGTCGTGTCCCTCTAGAAGGGTGGAATGCTACCCCCGTCGCCAGAACTGGCGAGGGGGTAGTATTCCAATTCGTATGACACCTTACTCGACATGTTTTGATAAAGCCAAACCCAAGATAGCATTTAACCGCGAGGTTCATAATGCACTTAAGAGTATATGGTATGGCAGTATCATGAAACAGCTTAAGAACATGGTCCCGAAAGCTGCAGACAGGCTCAGCTCATGCCAGAGCACCATCTCACATATTTCCAAGCACTCTGCCTCCAGGATTGATGAGGCCTTCCATAGGAGTGACTGATAGGAACATATGTGTCCATTTTAGGTTAGGTATAGGCATACTACACCTTAGTAAGGGGTGGTTACACCGACTTACCCCAGCTGAGTGATCAGCCAGTATTGTCAAAATATGGAGGCCAGGCCAGGGGTGGCATAATACATGCTGCAGCCCCTGGTAGGCCTTGGAAGCACCTATGCCCTGGGTACCTGGGTACACTGTTACAGGGGCCAATAAGGTGAACCAGTTCCAATTTCGTTATGCACCTAAAGTACATGGGTAACAATTTAGAGAGAGAACAGCAGGCTGTGGGTCTGATTAGCAGGCCCACAGCCACATTAAGTCATAAACCAGTGAAGCAAAAAGCAAACATTTGGGGTGACCATAGCAGAGCAGACCCTACTCTCCTACAGTATACAAATGATTTTGTATCTACCAAACTTGGGACCTCATAATGATTGCGGGGAATCCGCATACTCCGGGCCGGCGGAAGCCACCGCCAGCCTGGAGTATGCGGATTCCCCGCCGCAGCCACATAGAACACCCACCGCCAGATTAGGATGGCGGTGGGATTGCGGTTGGACCAGCGGCGAACGGCAATTGCTGTGACAATGGATTAAAATATGATACTCTGTATTTTACAAAGAGTGATGAAAAATTGTAATAGTGTATGAAAAGGTGTATGTGATTGTCACGTGGATGATGTCATCAGTGATGTCATCAGTGATGTCATTTGAGATGTCATCAGTGATGTCACTGACCATGTCATGAATGATGTAATATGTGACATCATCAGCAGTGGATTGCGGGTGCGCGATATATACTTAGTACAACTAACTATATAGGAGCAATTTCAATGGTTTTGTATGAGTAAAATGTCCAGCTAACGATAACACCACTAAAACTTATAGTTTTTTGAGTGAATTTCAAAGGTTTTGTAAAAGCTAATTCCTAACTATATAACTCCTGAAACCTATGGTTTTTTCAGTGAATTTCAAAGGTTTTTTTAAATGCTAATTCCTAACTATATAAGGTCTGAAACCTATGTTTTTTTCAGTGAATTTAAAAGGTTTTTTAAATGCTAATTCCTAACTATATAAGGCCTGAAACCTATGGTTTTTTCAGTGAATATATATATAAATATATATATATTCACTGAAAAAAACATAGGTTTCACACCAGTTATAGTTAGCTGGTGATGTCATGAGTGATGTCACTGACCATGTCATGAGTGATGTAATATGTGACGTCATCAGCAGTGCATTGCACGCGCAAGTTATAGTGAGTCCAACTAACTATAACGTGGGAATTTCAATGGTTTTATGCGAGTAAAACTTCCAGCTAACTATAACTGGTGTGAAACCTATGGTTTTTTCAGTGAATTTAATAGGTTTTTTAAATGCTAATTCCTAACTATAACTGGTGTGAAACCTATGGTTTTTTCAGTGAATTTCCCAGGTTTTTTAAATGCTTATTCCTAACTATAACTGGTGTGAAACCTATGGTTTTTTCAGTGAATTACAATGGTTTTGTAAATGCTAATTCCTACCTATATATAGGGCCTCAAACCTATGTTTTTTTCAGTGAATTTCATAGGTTTTTTAATAGCTAATTTCTACAGCTATGAAATATAATATTTTTTATAATAAATCCTATATTTTATATTTATGTAATACTATTTTTTTATGTATATTTTTCCCTTTTTAAAAAAAAATGTTTGCCTTGGTGCGCTCCCGGTGCGCGTACCGGTGAACGCACCGGTAAGCACAGTGTTATGGCGCGCCCCGGTGCGCGTACCGGTGAGCGCCCCGTTAGCGTCATTGCCGGGAACGAAAACATCATTGTGACGTATCGCGTAGTCGCGTGATGCGTCTTACGACGCACGGCGTAAGCGCACCCGGAAGCGCCCGAGCGCATACGATCGCACAACGTAAGCGCCGCCGGGCGCGCCCCGGGGCGTGCACCTGGGCGCGTAGCGTAAGCGCGTCAGGTCATGTGACTGGAAAATAACACTTTTCATTGGTTCAGAACAGTTTTGGTTTCCAAATGATAAAAGCCCGGGTCATGTGACCTGAAAATAACACTTTTCATTGGTTCAGAACAGTTTTGTTTTCCAAATGATGAAACCCCCCCACCTTTTTTCCTCATTCTCACTTTGTTCTTTGAGTGAGGAAGACCTGCTTCTATTGATAGAGAAATGGCTACAGTAGCAGCAGCAGCTGGAGCATCTGCACCACCACCACCCCCACCACCACCACAAGGACCACCACAACATCACATTGGTGGTGAACAAGAAGAGGAGGAAGAGGAGGAGGAGGATGAGAGAAGGCCGTTCCTGCCTGAAGACAATGCCCCATATAAACCTAAGGAGCACTTTATATGGGAGTTTTTTAATATCCCAAGGGGTGCAAAGAAGGTAAACGCTGCAAAGGTGGCGCTGTACTATCCAGGGGGAACCCTGCCAAAAAATATTCATTTGGGAATCACACAATGATTCGCCACATGCAAAGAATGCACCCCAACAACTATCCTGCAGCAGAGGTGAGAGAACTGTGCAGAAACCTTCCCCAATCGTCTTCCAGAGCCTTAACAAGCCAAGAACCCACTCCATCGGGTCCAGAGGCAAGGGAGATGGTCCCAAACATACAAACCAAGGTGCCGATTATGATGGGGGACGGACCTGAGTCCGTCCGCCACCATAGAGTAGGAGGGACCGTCCGCAAGTAATGTGAATTTACAGAAAATATGCTCTCAGTTTAGCTTATAGATCACCTTCCAAACCTGTGTGTGAAATGCATGAGAACACAGTTTTCTCTCAAACATCATATCCCAGCAGAAGGCTTTTTCACATGGTAAAATCACCTTAGAACACACCATAATTCCTATAATGTGTATGGTTCCATCAACAAATGATTTATAATGTAACTAAACCTTTTAACTGCAATGCTTTTTAATGAGGTGCTATCATGTATATTGGTCCCAGGATGGCTGCCAACACTTCTTGGTTGAAGTGCTGACAGCCAATCAGATCTCATGATGAGATGTGTTGTTAGGCTCCGTATATATATATATTTTCACTCCAAATCACCTCTCGTTAGTAGAAATGAACCAGGACCCTCAGAGCTTGCTTGCAATCCATTTATTTCTGCAACTGAAAAGTCACGATGCGTTTCACCATTACGGCTTGTTCAGGCTCGCCTGACCAACACAAGCAGCCATTTTTAAATCCCCAAAACACACCCTCTGTGATAAGTCATGTGCCAAACAGTGTAAGCACGGAGGACATATTACTCTAGGCAGATACTCCGTCATCAATGAGCAATATATATCTGAGCAGTGTATACATTCATATACGTCACATGCGCTGCATATTGTTATACCTTGTGGCGCCCATATTGCGGATATTTCATATATTACAATTGATAATTGTATAGTTATACATTTCGCCCTAAATGTCCCTCGGTATAGGATGTGAAAAACGATTGGTTAGAACCATTACACACCCATATAATGCCCCAGTGGGCCCAATCAGCTGCTAGTGCATATGCAAATGTCTCCGATATTGATATCACGCCCAAGTGGGCATTAAAGTACGGATGGCATGGTTGTGTAACAATTATACATCATAAGGCAGAGATGTACATTGGGCATGTTCCAACACCACAATCCATATTCACACAGTTCCTAGTTTGAATGGCCATCGTCCAATCCTGTGTTCTTGTCACACCAGTAGTAGTCCCTGCCCCAGTGGGCCTCATGTTCCAGAAAACTCAAACGAGTCTATGCCATCAAGGTAATCTCATATGTGCTGCCTCATAGTCCTCCCTTGTTGGATGTACATGGTTTGTATGAGAATGTCAGACTTCATTCTCACATGACTGAGAAAAATAATGTGAATTTATTGAAAATATGCTCTCAGTTTAGCTTATAGATCACCTTCCAAACTTGTGTGTGAAAAGCATGAGAACATAGTTTTCTCTCAAACATGATTCATGATATCCCAGCAGAAGGCTTTTTCACATGGTAAAATCACCTTAGAACACACCATAATTCCTGTAATGAGTATGGTACCATCAACAAATGATTTATAATGTAACTAAACCTTCTATTAACTGCAATGCTTTTTAATGAGGTGCTATCATGTATATTGGTCCCAGGATGGCTGCCAACACTTCTTGGATGAAGTGCTGACAGCAAATCAGATCTCATGATGAGATGTGTTGTTAGGCTCCGCCCATATAAATATATATATATATATATATATATATATATATATATATATATATTACCTACTGGCGGTCGCCAGTAGGTATATATAGTTAGGATTGATTTCCATAGGGAAATCGCAACATTCTATTGGGAATAACTTTGGCACCGGTTGAGGAATCTGCCTGAATTTTTCAGCAACTTTGCCTCGCAGCACTCCGGTCCTTCCCTGAAAGATTGGGGGGGATTCGTCAAGCAGGGGCCGAGATAAAAGGGGGGTCCCAAAACGTGTTTTCCCCATGTTAATTTCCATAGGGCGGTCTGTCGCACTTTTAGCTCGAACGGCTGAATGGATTTTCACCAAACTTGGCAAAATTGTAGGGACTGGTACCCCGAAGTGCCTTTGCTATGTCTCAAGATATATGCTCCAGTGGTTTTTACAAAAATTAACTTTGAAAAAATATATATTGGGCTACATTGGGCTATATATATGTTAGAGCCCAAATGTAGCCCAATGTAGCCCAATGTAGCCCAATGTAGCCCAATGTAGCCCAAAGATGGCCACCAGAGACAAAAAAAACTAAATGTAGCCCAAATATCAGCCAGATGTAGCCCAACTATAGCCCAATGACAGAATGTCCCAGAGTGTTCTAAAGAACAACTAGAGCGCTAACAGTCTTACTTATGACAAAAGTATGGCACACCTGAAGTCATCTTGATTGGAATAAAGTGTTAAAACATTTAATTTGCAAAGGAACAAAATGAGGAGGTTCATTTTGCCATAGAAATTATGATTAGTGCTGAAGAAAGAAAAATTAGGGCACATTTTGAGTGACTTCTCAAATCCTCTTATATTTCATTAAAAAAATTCTGATATGCAGTCTCCAAAGATGGCCACCAGAGACAAAAGAGCCCAAATGTAGCCCAAATATCAGCCAGATGTAGCCCAACTATAGCCCAATCACAGAATGTCCCAGAGTGTTCTAAAGAACAACTAGAACGCTAACAGTCTTACTTATGACAAAAGTATGGCACACCTGAAGTCATCTTGATTGGAATAAAGTGGTAACACTTAATACATTTAATTTGAAAAGGAACAAAATGTGGGGTTTCATTTTGCCATAGAAATTTTTTATATATATATATATATATATATATTACCTACTGGCGGTCGCCAGTAGGTATACATAGTTAGGATTTTTTCCCTATGGGATTTTTGAAAATTCTATGTATAATAACTTTGGCGTTTGTGGACGGAATTGGCTGAAATTTTCAGGAAAATGGAACATTTTGTTTCTGAGCAGCCCCTGGAAATTTGGGGGGGTTCGTCAAGGGGTGGCCGAGAAAAAAGGGGGGTCCCAAAACGTGTTTTTCCCATGTTAATTTCCATAGGGCGGTTGGCCTCACTTTTAGGCCGAACGGCTGAATGGATTTGCACGAAACTTGGCAAAATTGTAGGGACTGTTAGCCCGATGTGCCTTTGCTAGGTCTCAATATATGTGCTCCAGTGGATTTTGAGAAATTAACGTTCAAAAAAAGATATATATCTGTAAGCGCGCTCCAGGCAGCGCTCCGGTTCGCGTACCTGACGCGTAACGGAACTTCGCGTAGCGAAGCTGATTGGCTCTCCGGTGTCTGTCAACATTCTAAACAGTCCGGAGCGGCCGCCATCTTGTCTCTCTGTAGGATCGAGAGACAAGAGGAGGCCAAAACAAAGGGGGAAATGACCATAAGGGGGCATAGTAGATCCTCCCTGACCCCCTAGGTTTGATGTGGAGGCTTTAAAAGGGCCCCACAGTGCAAAAAAAAATAAAAATAAAATTTGTTTTTTTGCGTGGGGAGCGCCCGGTCCGCGAACCGGGAAGCGTTCTGGGGAGCGTACTATAAGGAAAAAAGAATGATAGACTTTTCAAATACTGTATGTTAATTGATTGTTGGTTTTGTTGATTATTTTTTAATTTCTTTATTTTTTAAGCAATTATTTATTATTGTGATTGTGTTTCAAAATTTAATAACATTTCTAACATTTCACTGTCTGAAATGTCGTCTTTTTCATTGAACATAGCTTGTAATCTCTGAGTGTGTAAAATGTCCTCATTTTGAAGGAGGTCATCTACTGCTTGCACACATTGCAGTAGTTCTTGGTCCCAAGTTTCATCCATAAATTCTATATAATTTGGATCAATTAATTCTTGGCTGCTCTCTTGCAGGACAATTTGAAATGAAACTTTCTGTTCGCCTTCCATGTTGCCTGAAATTTGGATACAAAAAATATATATTAGTAGAGATAGGGCACTGTTGGGATTAATTTTAGATAGGCAGTTTTTATCAGTGAATTTATCTTTGGGCAGTGTATAGTATCAGAGTGGAAGTAGGAATATAAAAAAGTGTATGTGATTTAACGTAAGTAAATTCATAATTATACAAGAGAAACCTAACTCTATCCATAACTATAACAGAGAAGTCTATCTAAATCTATAACTACTACAGAGGGATAGTATATAACTATCAGAAAAAGTTTACCATATTAACTGATAGTGCACAATATACTTCAGTTTTTAAAATAACAACTTACCTTTACAAAGAAGTTGAAGTGATTAGTGAAAATCCAATTGAAATGTACACCAGGAAGTAGTAGTCAAAATGGCTGTGTTTCCTTCTCTTCCTTTATATATATATTCAGGTATATAACCAATCAAATGTCAGGTAAAAAAAGTAGAAAATGAAAGTAACATTTTCATTGGTTGTCAATTCCAACACTTCAGATGTGTTTTGTGAAGTAATTTACCTCACGGTATTTAGAGAGGTCTACAGGCTAAATGGCTAAATGGAATTTCAATCAAATTTGTGAAAATGATAGGGATTGGTATGTAGTATGAGCTAATCTATATTTGGTGAAAGTGTCTCCAGTCGTTTTTCTGTAAATTACTTTCCCACCTTTTTTGATGGAGCGCTTCCCGGGGAGCGCCCCGGTACGCGAACTGGCGAGCGCCCCGGTACGCGAACCTGAAGCGTTACGGGAGTCCACCATTTTGTGTTTCGGTCGAATTAAGATACAAGATGGAGGGCAACTAATGTTCTGAATGGGTAGAAGGGGGCCCGGTAGACTTATCTTGACCCCCTAGGTTTTCTGAGGGTGGCTGAGGAGGCCCATATGTGCGGAAATTATTATTATTTTTTTTTAATTTCGCGAGGTTAGCTTCCGGTCCGCGTACCGGGTAGCGCCCCGGGGAGCGTACTTTGTTGAAAATTAGTGAAAAAAGTTAGAGTAAAATAATAATTGTGAGTGATCAGATGTAGGGTAGCTCTGAGAAGAGCTTTTGGGTTTATGGTACATTTAGGTACTTATAAGTAGGTACCAATGCACAGTCTTAAATTCAGAATGAAAATTCTGTTGCCCTCATCTGAGAAGTGAACTCCATCTCCTCCGTAGATATCTTGCATGTAGTAACGCAAGTTATTGTTGTACACGGAGCCCATTCCATGGTCTCTCATGTAAGCTGAAACAGATTTGTTTACATGCTTCCTCGACTTCTCAATTTGTGGACAAAATTGGTTCGACCACCTCCATTTCTGTCTTTGGCATATATTTGAATATACCAAGGCAGTCTGAGGAAAAAGTGCCATTAATTGCTCAAAGGTGTCCTTTAAAAGCATTTCCAGACCTACCCCAGTCAAAGTGCCCAAGTCATTACCTCCACAGTGCACAATTAACAGGTCAGGTTTTGGCAAATGCATAAAGGTTTTCACCAATGGTATCAATTGGTGACATTTTAATCCTCTGTGGCCAAACCACTTAATTTCCACATCTTGTAAATTGAGGTTAGGTAAATTTCTGTTATCAGCATACCTCTGAGCCCAGTAGATGTAACTATGTCCAACAATCCAGACAGAAAACATGGTGAGAGAAGGTTCTGCTGCAGTCAGATGAAGTGTGGCAATGAAATGGCAGTTGAAAACATAAGAGTTTAAAATGAAAAAAAACTGTGGAGTTTCTGTGTTAATGAAGCAGTAACAGTGATTGGTGGATTTTGATTGCTGAAAACAGAAAGTTAGGGTGCATGGATGAGTTCTTTGAAAGATGTATTTTGAATGGTCAAGAAAAAATCATTAAATGAAAGATTGCACTGGATATGCAGGTGCACTGAGAGTTCAGAGTTCAATTGAAACATTGTTGTGTGAACTTGCAAACACCAGAGGTCTTCCAAGAGGTGGTTGCTATGCAAAAAAGGCAGAGAGGGCAGAGGGGGGAAGGGTTTTGATTTGAAAAAAGTGAGGGAAGAGTTTTGATTGGGTGACATGAGAGATATGTGTGAAGAATTACAGCATTTCTGTGCTTTTGATAGCTGCAGACTCTGGAGTGCATACCTTTTGCTCTGCTAAAGACAAAGTGGTGTGTTTCTGAGACTGTTTTGAAACTCATAAAGTATTTGCTAAGGTGAGAAAAGATTCATTTAATTTAGATAGAGAATAGTGTGCTTTAAGGAGAAAATTATGAAGAAAGTTGTGTTTTTAAAATGTTGCTTTGCCTCAAGTGTTTTACAAATAGATTTTGTTTCTTTGAGAAATTGTAATTGGAGAAAATGTGAAGTATTAGTCCTGACAATGTGTTTTTGTGCATAGGAGCTGTGCAGTGTTTTCAAATTATGACTTGAAAATCGTTTTTGAGGAAAAGGAATGCTTTTAACATTTATGAGAAGGACATAATGGTGTCTGCTTCTTTATAAGGCATTGGAGTGTCTCTGATGTTATTTTTCCCATTTTAATGTAAGACCTTTCCCCGTGGTGCAAATTCCTTGTAAATATGCTCCCACCTGTGCTTGGCAAATTTAGATTTTGAATGTTTGAGTTACATTGCCATGTTAAAAGTGACCCTAAAATGCTGCAAAGGCAATCAAAAAACGCTTTCATGTGTCTTAAGGACATTTTAAGTCATTTCCCCATGTGCAGTGTTTTCAAATTATGACTTGAAAATCGTTTTTGAGGTAAAGGAATGCTTTTAACATTTATGGGAAGGACATAATGGTGTCTGCTTCTTTATAAGGCATTGGAGTGTCTCTGATGTTATTTTTCCCATTTTAATGTAAGACCTTTCCCCGTGGTGCAAATTCCTTGTAAATATGCTCCCACCTGTGTTTGGCAAATTTAGATTTTGAATGTTTGAGTTCCATAGCCATGTTAAAAGTGACCCAAAAATGCTGCAAAGGCAATCAAAAAACGCTTTCATCTGTCTTAAGGACATTTTAAGTCATTTCCCCATGTGCAGTGTTTTCAAATTAAGACTTGAAAATCGTTTTTGAGGAAAAGGAATGCTTTTAACATTTATGACTAGGACATAATGGTGTCTGCTTCTTTATAAGGCAGTGGAGTGTCTCTGATGTTATTTTTCCCATTTTAATGTAAGACCTTTCCCCGTGGTGCAAATTCCTTGTAAATATGCTCCCACCTGTGCTTGGCAAATTTACATTTTGATATTTTGAGTTACATAGCCATGTTAAAAGTGACCCAAAAATGCTGCAAAGGCTTTAAAAAAACGCTTTCATGTGTCTTAAGGACATTTTAATTCATTTCCCCATGAATGTAGGTAGGCCTCACCTTAAACAAACCTCTGGATAGGCCACACCTTATCGTCATCCTGAATTAATCATTTAAAATGCTAGGGACAGATTTATGATAGGTGTATGCCTCTTTTGCGCCACTGTGCGTCACTTTTGTGATGCAGTGGCGGTGCAAAAGATTTGCTATGTGGCGACAAAATTACAAATTGATGCATCTAGGCAGATGTGTCATGCTGTAAAAAAACCGTGCCACATGAAACCGATGCAGCAGTGATGCAAAAGATGGACCATGTTGCAAGACAGGCCTCACTTCATCTCCAACAAGATAAGAAGCTTAGGGATAGATTTATGATGACTGGTGCATCCCCAGGGATGTGCCAGTCATCCTGCGCCGCTGTTCCGCCACCCATGGTGCGCTGCATTTACAATGCGGCGCACCATGGGGCAAAAACAGCACAGATGCGTGACGCATCTGTGCCGTAAAGGTGGCGCATTGCTGGAGCTGCATCGCAAGTGCCATTCAGCTCCAGCAAGGCTCACTTTTGTGACGCAGCGGCGGTGCAAAAGATTTGCTATGTGGCGACATATTTAAAAATTGATGCATCTAGGCAGATGTGTCATGCTGTAAAGTCCTGTGCCACATGAAACCTGCGTCAGTTTTCATATAGGTGTTTTGTTGCAAGGTATGCATTAATTTGCAAGAAAGCCCTGTAAAACTAACACAGTGAAATTTAGAAGATTTCACTGACTCAGCTTTATAGCATTGCTGAATCAAATCATTACGCCTGTTTGAAACAGGCATAAGGAGTGATGCACCATGCAATGTGTGGCTTGCTCCTGTGCATTGCAGTAGACATGTTGCGCTTACGACGTGATTCCTGAAATGTGCTGCTTTTGCGGCACAGATGCGTGACGCATCTGTGCTGTTTTCACTCAATGGTGCTCCACATTTAAAATGCTAGGGACAGATTTATGATAGGTGTATGCCTCTTTTGCGCCACTGTGTGTCACTTTTGTGACGCAGTGGCGGTGCAAAAGATTTGCTATGTGGCGACAAAATTACAAATTGATGCATCTAGGCAGATGTGTCATGCTGTAAAAAAACGTGCCACATAAAACCGATGCAGCAGTGATGCAAAAGATGCACCATGTTGCAAGACAGGCCTCACTTCATCTCCAACAAGATAAGAAGCTTAGGGATAGATTTATGATGACTGGTGCATCCCCAGGGATGTGCCAGTCATCCTGCGCCGCTGTTCCGCCACCCATGGTGCGCTGCATTTACAATGCGGCGCACCATGGGGCAAAAACAGCACAGATGCGTGATGCATCTGTGCCGTAAAGGTGGCGCATTGCTGGAGCTGCATCGCAAGTGCCATGCAGCTCCAGCAAGGCTCAGGGGTGCCCCATCTCCATTTAATCTGCAACCCTGAGTAGGCCTCACCTTAAACAAACCTCTGGATAGGCCACACCTTATCGTCATCCTGAATCAATCATTTAACATGTTAGGGACAGATTTATGATAGATGTTTGCCTCTTTTGTGCCGCTGTGCGTCACTTTTGTGACGCAGCGGCGGTGCAAAAGATTTGCTATGTGGCGACATATTTAAAAATTGATGCATCTAGGCAGATGTGTCATGCTGTAAAGTCCTGTGCCACATGAAACCTGCGTCAGTTTTCATATAGGTGTTTTGTTGCAAGGTATGCATTAATTTGCAAGAAAGCCCTGTAAAACTAACACAGTGAAATTTAGAAGATTTCACTGACTCAGCTTTATAGCATTGCTGAATCAAATCATTACGCCTGTTTGAAACAGGCATAAGGAGTGATGCACCATGCAATGTGTGGCTTGCTCCTGTGCATTGCAGTAGACATGTTGCGCTTACGACGTGATTCCTGCAATGTGCTGCTTTTGCGGCACAGATGCGTGACGCATCTGTGCTGTTTTCACTCAATGGTGCTCCACATTGTAAATGCGGCACACCATGGGTGGCAGAGCAGCGGTGCACATTAACTGGTGCATCCCTGGGAATGCGTCAGTTAACGTAAATCTGCCACTTTACATTTAAGTATGAGCAGGGGACACAGAGTTGGTGAGGCTTATCCAAGGTTAAGAAGAGATGAGTCCTGTTCACTGAAAACTTGGACATAGGCCTTACTTCCTCAGCATCGCTGGTCATGGCTAAATAAAAGCTGCAAAATGTTACTCTTGTTAAACAATTTTACTATTATAGTCTCTGAGATTTGTGCCTTACTCTGCAACATCTCATTGTTGTTCTCTTTCTTTAAAGATAACGACAACATCAACATGAGCGACAATCAGCAATCAGTTGATCTCAACCTCATAATTGAACTCGTAATTGAAACATCAGTGGAAGTAGATCCCTTGGATGATTTAAATCCTGAGGATGAAGAAGAACATGATGAGGATGCAGATTTGTCAGAATTGTATGACATAGGGTGGAAAGCTGACGTGCTTGAGCCTATGGAACTATAAACATTTATTTTTAAAAATTTATAATAAATGGAAAGTAAAAATGTAAACCGTTTCATTTAAAAATAAAGACACCTTCAAAAACAGGTTATGTGTAGTGTCTTCAATAAAATATTAAAATATGCTCATAAAATTAGATCAGATTCACATATAAAACAGCACAGGTAAAATGAATATGAATTCCATTTCTTTTCTGCTATTTCTGTATTCTAAATTTGCCAAGCACTAAAAATGTCAAGTAGTGTGTTAAGTTTTTGATGACTGTTATTGATTTACTGTTTGGTAATAGTGGTTAATAACATTTTTTATTATATTTTACCGCAGATTCAACTGCAGATCATTTCAAGATTTCAGCATGCCAACTAAAGAAAGACTTAGAAAGGCTGCAAAACGTCAAAGACAGCAGGTAAATGATATAATGCAGCAGTCCTCTAAGAAAAAAACTTGTCAAGTCACCAAGAAAGCACCGGGTAAGAGCACAAAAACATTTATAAGAAATATTTGTAGTAAAAAAAATATTACTACAGAAAATGTTTCAGTCCAGAAAAAGAGAAGCATTTTAAACGGAAAGGAAAGGCCAATCAAAAATGTTACTGCTAGAGCAAGAGATAACTCTGTGCATGATAGTAGAAGGAAACAACAGTTTAGGGACATTCGTAAACGAATGTTCCGCAACAGGATAATTGGCAATTTGTTAAAAAATATTAAGAAAGGTCAACAGAAAGTGGTTTTTTATAAGAGAAAAAAAAAGTTGAGAAAGTTATTGATCAGGCATTTGAAATTAAACGTAAGTTATTTATTTTGATAATCAATAGAATTAGGAAGCTAAACAAGGCAATTTATGATTTCAAAAGAAATAGTAGATGGAAGAGAATAGTTAATCGTAGTAATTTTTGTGAAGTTTTTTCCGGAGAATGGATGCATAGTTCAAGTTGTGAGGCATTTTTTAATGAGGAGAGTTATTTCCAGGATAATGATTTGGTGCATGCAGTTGACACCAGTGGTCGAGCTTATGAAGTGAAAGATGGTTGTCCAGTTGAAAAAGAAAAACTTGTGACAACAGAGACAGAAGAGGTGTTAGGTAATGAGGTTTTAGGAAGACGTCCTAAGGGTCCTGTGTACACCTGGAAGTGTAGTAGTATTTGCAGTGTGCGACAGGATTCCATCAATTTGCTTTGTGATTTTGTACGGACATTTAATAAGAAAAGTTTGAAGCAGAAAATGAAGTTGTTGCAAGAATTAGATCCTTGCAGAGTGAGAGAAGTGACAGGTTTGCATGGTCATTCACTGGCTTGTCTTTCCAGGAGGGTATGCCAGAGTGTTTTTCATCATTTCAGGATGCTAGCAGTGCATCATAATAAAGTGAGGAAATTAGTTAGAATGTTGTATTATGCTAAGAGTCCAGCAATTATGCTTAAACAATTATGCGCTGCTCTTTTGCATGGTTCAGAAGTAGATGTGAAGAATATTTGTGCAGAAATTGAGTTTGGTTACTTTGGAAGTAAAGATGAGAATGTTGAAATTGACCAAGAAGAAGAGGGTAATGTGGAAGATAGTGTACAGGTTTCCAGTACAGATAATTTTCAGAGGGAAATTGCGACGTTTCAGGTGAAATCAAATGAGAGGCCTAATTTCACTTGTGTGTGTTGTCGACGCACTTATTATAAGAATCAGACTAAGTTAGTGGATTTATATGCAAAAAGTGAAAGGGAAAATAATAGTGAATGGAAGGATTTCACAACATATTTGATGGTAGAAAATTGTTTTGATTTGGGATCGGATCAACGTGTGTGTACTTATTGTTGTAGCAAATTAAATCAAAACCAGATGCCTGCTAGAGCAGTTCATAATAATCTGGAATTGGTTGAGATTCCTTCTGAATTGAAGGATTTAAATACTTATGAATCTATTTTGATTCAAAGTATCCCTCCCTTTCAGGCTATTGTAAGAATGGAGCCAAAGACAGGGAAATTGCCTCCATCAGATTTACAGAGAGGATTAAAGGGAAGAGTTGTTTATTTGCCTCTAGATTTGAAGAAAAACATTAACACAATTGGAGTAGAAAAAGTGGAAGAGGAACCTCTGGTTATCTTAGTTAATGGGGTTCCGACAAAGAATAAGAAAATATGGCAAGATTTAGTGGATGTTAGGAAAGTCAAAAAGGCAACATTGTATTTGAAAAAAAATAATAAGTACTATAAGAATGTTTATGTTGCAGAAGAGGAAGTAAGTGAGGAAGAGGATAGCGATTTGTGTGCTGGTCAAATTGAGAAAGTAGAACCCTCTACTAGTGAAGAAATATATGAACATTATAGTGTTCATCCTTTGCATTCCAAGGAAGTCATGGGGAATGCTATTGAGTTGTTTCAAATGAAACAAGCCAAAGGGAGTCCCATTAGTGTTTGGGAGGAAAGTTTGGAAGCTCGGTGTTTCCCACAGCTTTTTCCAACAGGTCAGGGAGGAAGATATGATGAGCGACCTCATCAAATTCCTGCTTCTGAATACCGGACTTTGCGATTGTATGCAGGAGATGCTAGGTTTCGACAATGTATTCCCTATTTGTTTCATCTCCTGTTTGAAAGCGATCTGTCTGGACTGTCATATGCAGTGAACCACATCTTGAAAAGTGGTATACACATGCAAAACATCTCGGCAAGTGACTTTATGGATAAAGTCAATGTCCAAGACAGTATTTTAGATTCTCACCTGATTAATCTCATGGCGTGTCAGCGTGGTACTAATGAGTACTGGTACCGTCGTCATGGTGATTTAAAATGTATGCTGAGGAACTTAGGAACTCCCACATGGTTCCTCACTCTGAGCTGTGCCGAGTATGGCTGGGAAGACTTACTTGAATTTCTACGAGAGGCAAATGGAAACATCGAAAACATCGAATTCAAGACACCCGGAGAACTGTGCTCTTTGGATCCAGTCAATGTATGCCGGTACTTCAATCATAGATTTGAAGCTATGATGTCTTTCATCATGAATAAGAAGAATCCACCTCTTGGAGAGGTGATGGATTTCTTCTGGAGAAAGGAGTACCAAGCAAGAGGTGCTCCTCACATACATATGCTGTTGTGGATCAAGGATGCACCTAAATTTGGAACAGATCCAGAAGACTCAGTGATGAGTTTCATACAACAGTATTCTACGTGTGCTGTTCCAAACGCAAAGGAGAAGAAAAGCCTAAGAGAAAAAGTTCTACGTTTCCAAAGCCATCGTTGTGGAAAGTACTGTCGTCGTAAATTCCGAAACAAGGACAAGTTCTACACCAAATGTCGTTTCGGCTTTCCGCGACCGGTGATTTCTAAAGGAAGAGTAAACAGTTTGATGTCTTCGCTGCGACATAATGTGATGAAGAAATCACCTAAAAACACATACAATTTGAAGAGGAACGAAGAGTCCAAGTACATCAACGACTACAACCCAGTGATTTTGTCCATGTGGAATGCTAACATAGATATACAGTTTGTGGCTGATAACTGTATGGCTGTGGCTCGGTATGTGACATCTTACATCACCAAAAAAGAGAAGACAGAATTGAAGGATATGTGGGAGGACATTTCCCATGAAAAGAGCCTCAGCAAGAAGTTGTACAGTTTCAGTCTGAAGATGTTGTCGCATCGAGAAATCGGAGCTTACGAATGTTCTGACCGGTTGTCTTCAGCAAGTCTCTATGCCAAATCCAGGAGTATCGTTTGGGCGAGTCTTGGTCTTGCTGCAACGCGTAATCGAGTTCTGAAACCTGTGCGGGAAATTGAGTATTTGGCGGAAAAGGAGCCAAACAGTACCGACATTTTGAAGACCAACATGTTGGATACATATTATCCAAATCGAAGCAGTCACCTCGAGAATGTTTGTCTGTATGAGGTTCTTCAAAATTACATATTCAAGAGGAATATCAAAGAAGATACTGAGAAAGGAGTGTATGCTGTAATTGGAAGTGAGGGATGTCTGGTCAAGCAAAGAAAATGCCACTTGGTAAACCATCGAAAATTGAGTGGCGAATCTCCTGAAAAAAAGGAGTTTTTCTATTTAGCACTTTTACAACTTTTCAAGCCTTGGCGTGCAGAAGAGGAACTGCTTGGAGATTTCCTCTGTTACGAAGACTCTTTCACTGCCGCCAAGGAGACCATAGAATGTCCTGCTTTTCCCAAATATGTAGAAATGTTGAATGTGGAAATCGAGCAGGAAGCAACGATTGCAGCCGAGATTGCCAGAGACAGTTCTCAGGACAGTCAGAGTTCTGCTTCATTGAGTCAGGATCCACTAGGAGGACCTGTTATCGAAAATGAAGCTGCCACTGCTATGAATGAAGTGGAAAGAGCCATGGCACATGCTCAGGAGGATGCGGTTAACTTAGAAGACTTGGAAAGACAACTCAACGTTGAGCAGAGGAAAATATATGACGAAGTTACCATGCAAATTGATCATGGATTAAGTCATGAGAAGAAAGAGTGCTCATGTACGTCGTTGAAGCCTGTCCGACTCTACGTGAGTGGAGAAGCGGGAACTGGAAAAAGTTTCCTTATTAAAGCAATTTCATGTTATTTGCAGGAAAGGACTGAGTCATCGCTGTCTTGTGTTGTCACCGCTCCAACTGGACTGGCAGCACATAACATTAAAGGGATTACTTTACATCGTTTACTGATGCTGCCAGTGGAGCATGACAACAAATTACAATATCACAAGCTATCTGGAGATGCTTGTTGTGAAGTTTCAAGAATCTTGAGGAAAATGAAAGTTCTTATCATTGACGAAGTAAGCATGGTTTCCAATGTCATGCTTGCCTTTGTGCATTTGAGAATGCAAGAAGTTCTCAAAACAGAGTATGATGTGTTATTTGGTGGCAAACACATCATTGTTTTCGGAGATCTTCTGCAGCTGACACCAGTGAAAGGGCAACCTGTGTTCAAAATGCTCACGCATGAAGATACCAGGAAGTGCCTAGGGAGCATTGGCAACGTCAATATATGGTTAAACTTCAATTATGCTGAACTGCATGAAAATATGCGTCAGGCGAAGGATGAAGTTTACAAGAATATTCTACAAGATGTTAGAATTGGAAAAGTGACCGAGCATGGGAAAGAAGCTTTACATGCACGATTACTGTCAAATTTATATCCAGAACAAGATGTTGTGCCTGAGAATATTTTTCAGAAAATTACTGAGAAGAAATCTGGAATATGTTTGATGCCAACTCTTGCAGAATGTGCCAAATTCAACAACAAAATGTTGCATTTAGAAAAGCAAGAGATTGTGAAACTGGAAGCTATTGACAGAGTAGAGCATATGGGATCAACAATTATTTTGTCTGAGAATTTGAAATCAAAATTGGATTCATTAGAGAAGACTATATCTAAAACTGCAGGTTTTGAAAAGAGTCTGAATGTGTGCTTGAACTGCCGTATAATTTTAAGAAGGAATTTACATGTTGAAAGAGGTCTGGTAAATGGATCAATGGGTAATGTTGTTGATTTTGTGAAATACAGAAATAGAGATGGAATTGAATTTTTAAAAATTAAATTTGATGGCATTGAGGAAGTACAGCTAATTGGTCGTTGTTCTGCTAGATTTTTGCTTGTAAAAGACTTATATGTTCGCCGTAAGCAGTTTCCTGTTTGCTTGGCATATGCGGTGACAATCCATAAATCGCAAGGTTTAAGTGTAGACAGTGCATTGGTGAATATTGGCAGTTCTGTGTTCAAGGAGGGTATGGCATATGTGGCATTGTCAAGAGTTAGAACTTTATCGGGATTGTACTTGATTGAGTGTGATGTCACAAACATTTGTGCGGATCTAGATTGTGTTAAGGAATACAATAGGTTGAGAAGAGAGTATGCGCCACATTTGCCTCAATATCCTTTGTTTGAGAAACGTGTGGTAGGCCGGAAACGAAGAAATGTGACCAATACTGGGGAGGTTGTAGCAAAAAGACGAAAAGTCGATGAACCTGAAATTATAAGCAGAAACAAAAAGGATTCTGTTGAAGATGTTGTTGGTTTTCAATTTGAAAACACTTCTGGTGTCAACTGCTATGCTAATGTAGTGGTTAATGTTTTGTTTTCTCTAGAAAATGTAAAAGAAGAGATTGTGGTCAATTCTGATCAAAGATTATGCGGTTTGTTAAATTCTGTGTTAGAGAAATGTAGCACTGATAGAACAAAAATAGAAAGTGTGTCTGAAATTCGAAATCTGTTAGACAGATGTTCAGGCCAAACACAATTCTCTCAAAATATTCAGCAAGATTGTCAGGAGTTTTTATTGTATATGCTTGATGTATTGCATGCTGAAGGTGTAGATGTAGATCATCTGTTTGGGCTTTCTTATCAATGGCAGCATGACTGCGAGAACTGTAGGGTATCAAGTACTACTAGTGTAGACTCAGAAAGATTTATATATTTAACTTTGCCAGACAGTAAATCAGTCTCCTTTAATAAGCTAGTAAAAGCAGCTGATCACAACATGGAATGTAGCCAATGTAAATCTGAAATGATGTCAACCTTATTTATACGAACATATGGCCAGTATGTCATTTTAATGTTCCAACGATGTAGGTCTGATGGAACAAAATTGACAACTTTAATTAAAAATGTTGTGGCTTCACAGTTGTCAATATCAGGAAGGACTTTTGTAACTGTAGCAATTATATATCATGACGGTCCTTCAATAACATCAGGACATTACACAGCTTATTTAAAGTCTAGAAATGGCTGGTCATTCTGCAACGATTCTGTTTTAATTTTCAAAAAAAAATTGCCGTATGACCTTAAAAATTCTTACCTGGTGTTTTTAAAACCAAAATTTTAGGGAAAGAATCTCGGGATGTGCTCTGAGGAATTTCAAGAAGTTCTAATGGCTCCTACACGATTTGGCCTTGAGGATAAGTGTAGTACAGAGACATAACTTCTTACCATAACACTGGACGTCATGGAAAAATAAGTGCACTTTGAATGAGTTCAGAAAAACTATTTCTTTTTATAAGCTAATTCAAGCAGCCAATCAAAACATGGAGTAGAGGGAATGTAAGTCTGCAATGCTGTCTACTGTTTTATATTGCTTTGTGATTAAAAGTGATGTAGAGAATTAAATAATTGTAGTAGTCATAGAGGTAGTGTAAGTCTGCTTCATAGTAAGCAGTATCAGTGTCATATGAAATGTAGAACATGAGTGAGCAAGAAGGGTAAGATATTAGTAATCCAGGATTGTGAAAATGATCTTCAACATTTTAATTCTGAAAGTTGCGGAAATACAACATGACGGGATTGGCTTACAAGAATTCCAAGAGTTATAAATGGCTCTGACATGATTTGGCCTTGTGGAAACGTGTGGTAGAGAGCGAGAAGTCATTTATTGTGTGTAACATATTTTTCAAAACGATGGAGGTTTTCTTTCAGAAAGTGGCGGGCTGAAAGTAATAACAGCACAACAGAGTGTAAGCTGTTCATAGGACATCCTTCGACGTCATGGAAAGTAAGTTAACTTTAAGGAGTTCTGAATTCTGATTTGTTATGTTGTATGGGTTTTTTAAACACAATCATTTTGATTGTGGTTTTTTTCCCCCGCTGTTATATGATGAATACCTTCAAGTCACTGTTTTTAGTGAAATTTGATACATTCTGAGAACAGCAAAAATAAACCATTTAACATGTATAATTAATTCTGTACTGTTTGCATTTATGATGTACATGTAGAACTGTGTAGGAGGCATGGAGAAGGTGAGGCTTCTGTAAGTGTCAAAGTTGTTGCATACAGTGCTGCACTTCTGGGTACTGTTTCATATGCTGGACTACATCTGCACTATGAGATACCTAAGCAAAGGCAACACAGGTGATGTGATTGTGAAATGAGGAAAAGAAACTCCACATTTTTCAATTACATCACCTGT
Source organism: Lissotriton helveticus (assembly GCF_964261635.1). Taxonomy (NCBI): domain Eukaryota; kingdom Metazoa; phylum Chordata; class Amphibia; order Caudata; family Salamandridae; genus Lissotriton; species Lissotriton helveticus. Next base: position 1,474,325,322 of record NC_136067.1, read on the forward strand.
GTTTCCTAAGTTTACGAATGACATTGTGCAGATGAAGTTTAGGTCTGTCCACGGACACAGAAGAGGTCTGGCCCTTGTTCAAGAGTGAAGTGGATATGACTTACTTCATTGGTAGGCCTTCACATGTATTATCTCCTCTTTATTCTTCAACAAGCATAAATTTGATATGCAATCCTGAGTAGGCCTCACCTTAAACAAACCTCTGGAGAGGCCACACCTTATCGTCATCCTGAATCAATCATTTCAAATGTTAGGGACAGATTTATGATAGGTGTATGCCTCTTTTGCACCACTGTGCGTCACTTTTGTGATGCAGCGGCGGTGCAAAAGATTTGCTATGAGGTGACAAAATTACAAATTGATGCATCTAGGCAGATGTGTCATGCTGTAAAAAACCCGTGCCACATGAAACCGATGCAGCAGTGATGCAAAAGATGCACCATGTTGCAAGACAGGCCTGACTTCATCTCCAACAAGATAAGAAGCTAAGTCTTCTGTAAATGTCAAAATTGTTGTATATACTGCTCAACTTCTATGTACTCTTTGATATGCTAGACTCCATCTGCACTATGAGATACCTAACCAAAGGCAACACAGGTGATGTGATTGTGAAATGAGGAAAAGAAACTCCACATTTTTCAATTACATCACCAGTGTTTCCTAAGTTTACGAATGACATTGTGCAGATGAAATTTCGGTCTGTCCACGGACACAGAAGAGGTCTGGCCTTTGTTCAAGAGTGAAGTGGACATGACTTACTTCATTGGTAGGCCTTCACATGTATTATGTCCTCTGTTCTCTTCAACAACTCGAAATTTCATTTGGAACCCTGAGTAGGCCTCACCTCAAACAAACCTCTGGATAGGACACATCTTATTGCCATCCTGAAACAATCATTTAAAATGTTAGTGTCTTGCGACACTTTTGTGAGACAACAGCAGTGCAAAAGATGCACCATGTTTTAAGATAGGCCTCACTTCATCTGCATCAAGATACTGTTAGTTTAAAATGTATATCTTTAGGACTGTGTAGGGGGCCTGGAGAAGCAGAAGCTTCTGTAAGTGTCAAAGTTGTTGAAAAACTGTTTGGCCTTCAATCTTTTCCCTTGTCTTTTCTAATTTTTAAATACATGTTTTATTATTTTTCAAATGTTTGTTCTCTCTTTCACAGATTGAAAGTATAAAAATAAAAAGTGAGTAAGTTAACGACAATTATAAGGTAAATGTTTTGTACTCTTTTTGTTACATTTCTATCACATTCACCTACTATTAGTTCCACAGCTTCATTTCTTTAACCCTCAGTTTCCTGCCTTTGCTACTTTCCTCATTCCTTTCTCTATTACCTACTTACTCAACTCCTTCCACTCTTTTTCTCAGTCCCTCTCTTCTCATAGTTCCTCACTCTTGTTCACTCACTCCGTCTCTATTACTCTTAGTGTCTTTGACTGATCACTCTTTCACTACTTGTTCATAATGCTTTCTCTGTGTAGTTGAAGCACACTAAGGAGCATATTATGAACACAGCCAATAAAATTATTGCTGTTTTTATTGGCAGAAAACTGCTGCAAAAGTGGTTTTAGCGGCAGTTTTCTGCCGCAAAAGCGGCTTTAGCGACACATTTCTGCCGATAAAAGCTGCAAAACTTTTATTGGCTATGTTGATGATATGGCTCTATGTTATTTACATTTCTTTGCTGTTTCAATTAATCTTTTTCTGTTATTTTTTCTTTTCTGTTTTCTGTTTTTTCTCTCTATTATTCCACATGTTTTAATCTTATTTTGAACATTCACTCACATTCTCCAAGAAACTCTTCTTTGTTATTGTTCTACTCTCTTTTTTTTCTTTCACTTCCTTTTTTATTTTGTTTTTCACAATTATACCCTCCTCCATCTTTTCTTTGGTAAATAGATCTATTAAACAGTATCTCTGGTTTAATCCCTATAGCTGTCTTTCTTTTAACATTACTCTCTGTTTACTTCCATTATACTAACTCTTCTTTTTTTTTTTTTGGTTCGCTCCCGGTTCGCGAACCGGGAAGCGAACGGGGAAGCGAACCAAAAGAAATAGAGCTTGCCAGAGTGCTAAACATTCTAGCAATTTTTTTTGAAAGGGGAGGTAGTTCTGAAAAGAACTGTTTTTTTTATGTTTTTGTTGTTTTATATTTTTTTTTATTTTTCTGAACATTTTTTGTTTTTTTTGTATTTTTTGAACAGTTTTATGTTTTTTTTTTGTTTTTGATGGAGGGGAAACAACAAAAAACAGGCATTGGAAACGGCTCAACAGGAGCAAAAAAAAAATTACTGTCTGGGGCGTTTAGGGCAATTGTGATTTTCATAAGCTCGGTTGATTAAGGTAATACTCATATTACCACAAGACAATAATGCACCACAATACAAGCAGGTAAACTTCATATGGACAAAGTGGTCCTGAATGTTTGGCACGGTTTCCCGTGCCTCTGCTGGTGTCAAAGATATCTGTGATGATGACCTGGCCACAGGAGTTGTTAGGTTGTCCTGCTGGTCACGTATCTCTGCCCGGCTGTAGTTTAAAGGATGCCACCTGCTCATATGACGATGCATGGTGTAGTTACCGAAGCTGTATTTTTTTAAGGTGCCTCTAGATAACTTCTCCTTACATATGAGGCAGGTGACATATCTGGCATTTACTTTCTTCTGCCCTTCAGGGATCGAAAAAAACTGCCAAATAAAACTGGTTTTCCGATGAGAAACCCGGGGCTGCTCTTCTAAAAACTGTGGTCCTTCTGTCTCCTCTTCCTCTTGCTCATCCTCTTCCTCCTCTGTGTTGCTGATGAACTGGGGAGGTGGTCCTCTCTTCCCATGAGGAGGTGGTGGTGGTGGTGGGGGTCCACCAGCTGAAGCTACCAATGAAGCCATTGCTGAACTATCAAAAAAGGTCTTCCTCTCACAAAGATTAAAGTCAGAGTGAGGAAAGAAGGAGGGGTTTTCATCATTTGGGAAAAACAATAATTCTAAACCAATGAAAAGTGTTATTTTTAGGTCCCCTGACCTAGCCTTACATCATTATGAAACCAAAAGTGAAATGAACCAATGAAAAGTTTTATTAACAAGTCACATGACCTGTTACGCTTATGTTACGCGCTGCGGAACGCACCCCGGATCGCTTCCGGGTCGCTGCGCTTCGCGCCTCGGTTCGCGCTCCGGAGCACTTCCGGGTGCGCTAACGCGGCGCGTCATAAGACGCATTACGCGGCAACGCGATACGTCGCGCTTTCGCGACGCGCCCCTGATCGCTTCCGGGGAGCTGCGCTTCGCGTCTCAGTTCGCATACCGGAGCACTTCCCGGTGCGCTAACGCGGCGCGTCATAAGACGCATTACGCGACAACGCGATACGTCGCGCTTCCGCGACGCGTCACGATGTTGATTTCTAACGCGGCAGTTGCGCAAACGGAACGTTTTCCGGTTCGCGGACCGGGTCGCGGCATCAAATTGAGCTAACGGGAAGCTTCCCGGTTCGCGAACCGGGAGCGAAGAAAAAAAATATTTAAAAAAAAATTATTAATAAACATATACCATATATTTTTGGATTTAAAGAAGAATACATTTTACAGCTACAGATATTAGCTTTTAAAAAACCAATGAAATTCACTGAAACAACCATAGGTTATAGACCATATATAGTTAGGAATTAGCATTTACAAAACCTTGAAAATTCACTGAAAAAACCATAGGTTATAGACCATATATAGTTAGGAATTAGCATTTAAAAAACCTTATTTTACTCACACAAAACCATTGAAATTCCATATATAGTTAGTTGTACTAACTATATATCGCGCACCCGCAATCCACTGCTGATCATGTCACATATTACATCATTCATGACATGGTCAGTGACATCACTGATGACATCACTGATGACATCTCAAATGACATCACTGATGACATCACTGATGACATCTCAAATGACATCACTGATGACATCACTGATGACAACATCCAGTGACTGTATTTTTCTGTAAAGTTAAAATATGTCTTACATATTGAAGAATGAGTGGATGTATAAGTGTCTTGATGAAGGATTTAGTAGGGGCATGACTGACTGTATGAGTGACTGATTAAATGTGTCTCACTGAGTGCATGGGTTAGTGACTAAACTGTCTTAATTTGTGCATCATTATGTCTGTTGTTCTGTAAACTGCTGCATGTGTTGATCAGTAGCTATACGATTGACTATATGGGTTATTGATTGGTTGCCCAAGCATTTGTATGGGAGACTGAGTGTGTGTGTGGGTGGCTGGGAGGTGTATGACTCTCTGCATAGATGTGTGAGCAGTTGATTCACTAGATGTATGGGTTCAAAAGTGCATGTGGAAACAGCTGTATGGGCGGTTGACTGTGTGCATAAGTGTATTGGTGAGTGAATGGATATCTCAGTGCTACATGTCAAAGTAAGTACATGTATATATGTTTGAATAAGTAAGGTGTGTATAACTGTATAGTTGAGGAAATGGAGGTGTGATTGATTCTTTGCATGACTGACTAGGTGTGTGAGTAACTCCATGGATGAGTGACAGTCTGTGAGTGTATGTTTATACTGAGTGTATCTAAGATTATATAAGAGTCTGAAGAGGTTCATCATAATATCACATGAATGATGTCATCAGTGATGTGATCAGTAATGTCAAATGAGATGTCATCAGTGATGTCAAATGAGATGTCATCAGTGATGTCATTTGAGATGTCATTTGAGATGTCATCAGTGATGTCATCAGTGATGTCATTAGTGATGTCATTTGAGATGACATCAGTGATGTCATCAGTGATGTCATTTGAGATGACATCAGTGATGTCATCAGTGATGTCATTTGAGATGTCATCAGTGATGTCATCAGTGATGTCATTTGAGATGTCATCAGTGATGTCATCAGTGATGTCACTGACCATGTCATGAATGATGTAATATGTGACATGATCAGCAGTGGATTGCGGGTGCGCGATATATAGTTAGTACAACTAACTATATATGGAATTTCAATGGTTTTGTGTGAGTAAAATAAGGTTTTTTAAATGCTAATTCCTAACTATATATGGTCTATAACCTATGGTTTTTTCAGTGAATTTTCAAGGTTTTGTAAATGCTAATTCCTAACTATATATGGTCTATAACCTATGGTTTTTTCAGTGAATATATATATATATATATATATATATTCAGGTCCACAAACGTAGCAACGCTACGGTCCTGCACTCCCCCTGAGAGACTCGAAATAATGCAATATCAAAAGCGCACTTCCAAAATCATTGATTTATTCCAGAACAGGCAACGTGATGAAAACAATGGAAACAACCCAACGCGTTTCAACGAGACAACTCGCCTTGGTCACGGGTAGTTTCAAAACAGTGAATGGACATTAAATAAAGTTTCACGTGATTGAGTGTGACAAACATAAAAAAGGGACTCATGACATTACATCAATAGCGTGGCCATCTTGGAACGGAGTTTGTTTCTCATATATCGAATAATTCACAATAACTCTCTGCCTTGTGCCAACCGTATGACACTTCTAAAGCAACATTATGCAATTACTTAATAATAACAAGTGCGATTATGGCAATAATTCACTTCATTGTTACCAGTGTTATTTCAAGACATACTACCCCCAGGTATTAACCAAAGTCAATCTGACATTTGAGACGCAATTCATTAACATGCTGAATCCTGGGTGAGTCTAGCGATGAGATAAACATATTTATCAGCTTATATATTTTTAACTTGTTTAAATCTCACAAGTATAACTATTGATTTTCAAATTTTCTACTTTTGCATTTTCAAAATAGCACAATACAGCCCAAGTGGGCTTACCCTTCAACCAGATTCATCCTAGTGATGAGCAACACTCCCTCGCAGTAACTCATAATAGTGCAAATCATTAAGCGAATTTCACTTGTCCTCATAAATCGCACTTAGTAAATGTCTCCTTCATTTCAAAACTCTCAAGTGAGTGGTATATACAGTGCAAATCATAATGAAAATTTCATTTTTCTCATACATCGTACTAAATGATTATCTACTGGATTTCAAAAAGTCTCTAGTGAGTAGTATACACAGTGCATGAACTTTCACCGCTCCAGGTTTAAATATCTCAGTAGAATTTCTTCCTGTGCACCATTAACCTTGCAATACCTACAAGTGAGACATAAAAGACAGAGACAGTGGACTAATAAAAATACTGATAACTTGAAACATAACAAGCTGCCACCATCATTGTACCGAGTCAAACAATAGTGAATTTAACAGTGAAACATATAATAACAATTATTGTTAATTAAAATCACAGAATGCGCTATGAAGAATAAGGGTCTTGTTACATCTTCTATGTGGATAGGACCAAGGTCATCCCCTAAGGAACCTACCAACTATAGCTTGCCTATACCTTAATCCCCCAGGTGCCATTTCATCTCTTCTTCAGAGTTCAGGCCTCTCGGTATTAGGGTGTCTAACTCCAGAATATACCTGTTCTCCATTTGTCTCAATTTGCGAATTTTATCGCCTCCCCTCTTCATGTCAGGTAGTTTGTCGATTACGAAGAATTTCAACAGATTCCTGTTGCTTTTATGAAATTCCTCGAAATGGTGTGCAACTGGTGAGGTTTGATCTTTATTCTCAACAGATCTCATGTGTTCTAACACCCGTTTCTTTGCAGGAAACATAGTGCTTCCCACATATTTTTTTGCACATGGGCACGTCAAGATGTACACACAGTACTCTGAAAGACATGTGAGGTGTTTACTGATAGTTTTTTCGGTTGCTTCAACAGGGAAAAAGACTCTCTTGACATTGTGACTATGCCTGCAGGCTTTGCATTTCATGCAGGTATAGAAGCCTTTGATGTCACTACTCTTCGTTGCAGTTAGAATCACCTCGTTCTTGCTTAACCTATCCTTTAACGAGTGAGCTTTCCTATAAGTTATCTTAGGATTTTCAGGCAACACCTCATTCAGGGTAGGTTCAGTTTTCAACACATTCCAGTGGCATTTGAAAATGTTGAACACTTGCCAGGATTTGGAATGGTAAGTAGAGATGAATCTAACCATCTCTTTAGTATTTGCAGGTTTTGCCTCTTCAATGGGAGTTAACAGTGATTGGTGGCTGATTTCACTAACCTTTTTCCGTGCCGCTTCTATGATTGAAGGTTGATACCCTCTATCAACAAAGCGCTTTTCCATGCATGCACTTTCAGCCACAAAGTCCTCCTCAGTGCTACAATTTCTCCGAGCCCGGAGAAATTCACCAAAGGGAATGCTTTTAATCAGGGCCTTCGGATGTCCACTTTCCGCATGTAATAAGGTGTTTCCTGCGGTTTTCTTGCGGTAGAGACTGGTAATTAACCTATGTTTTAACCCCCTAACCTGCAGATCCAAAAACACCATACTCTGGGTATCCATATGACCTTCCAATCTGATATTTTGATCATTATTGTTAAGGCCCACAATGAAACTTTCTGCTTCCATTTGTGTGCCCTCCCATATGATGAACAAATCATCGATGTATCGTAGCCACGATTTCACATGGCCCCGGTACATCTCATGAGTCTTCTCCACTTGCTGCTCCCAGCTTGCCATGAATAGATTCGCAAAGCTGGGAGCAAAACAAGTTCCCATCGCCTTACCTTGTCGTTGTTTGTAGTAAACATCATTAAAGACAAAGAAGTTATTCTCCAAACAAAACCTCATCATCTGAACAATCATATCAGAATGCTTAAGATAAGAGATTGATCTGGAGCTCAAGAATTTCCGACAAGCTTTTATGCCGTCCTCATGTCTGATAGACGTGTACAGACTGCATACGTCTAACGTAATAAGTAGGTAACCTTCCTTCCACTCGAAATTTGAAATTTTGTTGATGAAGTCTCTACTGTCCCTGAGATATGAGGGAACATTCTCAACAAAGGATCTTAAAAAGAAATCGATATATCTCGATGTATTCTCCAAAAGAGACCCAATAGAAGATACTATTGGCCTCCCAGGAGGAGTGACTGGGTCTTTGTGTAACTTAGGTAGTAAGTATAGCACAGCTACTCTTGGGTTACGATTTAATAAGAAAGAGTACTCGTCCCATTCAATGATGCCACTTTCACGCCAATTTTTTAACAATTCGTAATAGGCATTGTTACTTTGTTCAATCGCCTGTAAGGAGGAAACTTCATAACATTCCTTTACATTTAATTGCCTCATGGATGTGAACCTGAATATATATATATATATATATATATATATATATAGGTATATATAGTTAGGAATTGATTTCCATAGGGAAATCGCAACATTCTATTGGGAATAACTTTGGCGCCGGTTGAGGAATCTGCCTGAATTTTTCAGCAACTTTGCCTCGCGGCGCTCCGGTCCTTCCCTGAAAGTTTGGGGGGGATTCGTCAGGCGGGGGCCGAGATAAAAGGGGGGTCCCAAAACGTGTTTTCCCCATGTCAATTTCCATAGGGCGGTCTGTCGCACTTTTAGCTCGAACGGCTGAATGGATTTTCACCAAAGTTGGCAAAATTGTAGGGACTGGTACCCCGAAGTGCCTTTGCTATGTCTCAAGATATATGCTCCAGTGGTTTTTACGAAAATGTACTTTGAAAAAATATATATTGGGCTACATTGGGCTATATATATGTTAGAGCCCAAATGTAGCCCAATGTAGCCCAATGTAGCCCAATGTAGCCCAAAGATGGCCACCCGAGACAACAAAAAAACAAATGTAGCCTAAATATCAGCCAGATGTAGCCCAACTATAGCCCAATGACAGAATGTCCCAGAGTGTTCTAAAGAACAACAAGAGCGCTAACAGTCTTACTTATGACAAAAGTATGGCACACCTGTAGTCATCTTGATTGGAATAAAGTGTTAACACTTAAAACATTTAATTTGCAAAGGAACAAAATGAGGGGGTTCATTTTGCCATAGAAATTATGATTAGTGCTGAAGAAAGAAAAATTAGGGCACATTTTGAGTGACTTCTCAAATCCTCTAATATTTCATTAAAAAAATTCTGATATGCAGTCTCCCAAGATGGCCACCAGAGACAAAAGAGCCCAAATGTAGCCCAAATATCAGCCAGATGTAGCCCAACTATAGCCCAATGACAGAATGTCCTAGATTGTTCTAAAGAACAACTAGAACGCTAACAGTCTTACTTATGACAAAAGTATGGCACACCTGAAGTCATCTTGATTGGAATAAAGTGGTAACACTTAATACATTTAATTTGAAAAGGAACAAAATGAGGGGTTTCATTTTGCCATAGAAAGAGGGAGTGTGCCAGCAGATGATGAACTTGCCACTGACGAAGAGAGCAGTGCCTCTCGAAATGCATTTGGCAGCTGATTATTGGAAGAGCGTCACCTTTGTAACCCTGCTGGCAGGCTGTTGAAATAAAGGAGTTCTAAATGGAGTTCGTGTGTGGCTGCATCCAAATGGGTCTCTGCAGTTTGTTGGATTAAAAACGGCCGCCCGGTCGTGGATTGCAGCCCGCTGTTGCGACAGAGCCAGCCCTCTGTACCACGGGGGGTAAGTGGACACGAACGTTTTGAGGGGTACTGCAGAGGTATTCCCTGTGAACACTCCATCAATGGCAGGAAAGCAAGGCAGGCAAACAAATGCGATGTGCCTTCATTCCACTTGGTTTTAAAATTTGCATCCATTTCGCTGGGGATCACTCCATTTGATACACAGACTACTGATCCCAGAAACGCCTCTGACTGCTAACGCCCAGTGGGCGGGGACTTAACATTATGAAAGAGGGAGTGTGCCAGCAGATGATGAACTTGCCACTGACGAAGAGAGCAGTGCCTCTCGAAATGCATTTGGCAGCTGATTATTGGAAGAGCGTCACCTTTGTAACCCTGCTGGCAGGCTGTTGAAATAAAGGAGTTCTAAATGGAGTTCGTGTGTGGCTGCATACAAATGGGTCTCTGCAGTTTGTTGGATTAAAAACGGCCGCCCGGTCGTGGATTGCAGCCCGCTGTTGCGACAGAGCCAGCCCTCTGTACCACGGGGGGTAAGTGGACACGAACGTTTTGAGGGGTACTGCAGAGGTATTCCCTGTGAACACTCCATCAATGGCAGGAAAGCAAGGCAGGCAAACAAATGCGATGTGCCTTCATTCCACTTGGTTTTAAAATTTGCATCCATTTCGCTGGGGATCACTCCATTTGATACACAGACTACTGATCCCAGAAACGCCTCTGACTGCTAACGCCCAGTGGGCGGGGACTTAACATTATGAAAGAGGGAGTGTGCCAGCAGATGATGAACTTGCCACTGACGAAGAGAGCAGTGCCTCTCGAAATGCATTTGGCAGCTGATTATTGGAAGAGCGTCACCTTTGTAACCCTGCTGGCAGGCTGTTGAAATAAAGGAGTTCTAAATGGAGTTCGTGTGTGGCTGCATCCAAATGGGTCTCTGCAGTTTGTTGGATTAAAAACGGCCGCCCGGTCGTGGATTGCAGCCCGCTGTTGCGACAGAGCCAGCCCTCTGTACCACGGGGGGTAAGTGGACACGAACGTTTTGAGGGGTACTGCAGAGGTATTCCCTGTGAACACTCCATCAATGGCAGGAAAGCAAGGCAGGCAAACAAATGCGATGTGCCTTCATTCCACTTGGTTTTAAAATTTGCATCCATTTCGCTGGGGATCACTCCATTTGATACACAGACTACTGATCCCAGAAACGCCTCTGACTGCTAACGCCCAGTGGGCGGGGACTTAACATTATGAAAGAGGGAGTGTGCCAGCAGATGATGAACTTGCCACTGACGAAGAGAGCAGTGCCTCTCGAAATGCATTTGGCAGCTGATTATTGGAAGAGCGTCACCTTTGTAACCCTGCTGGCAGGCTGTTGAAATAAAGGAGTTCTAAATGGAGTTCGTGTGTGGCTGCATCCAAATGGGTCTCTGCAGTTTGTTGGATATATATATATATATATATATATATATTACCTACTGGCGGTCGCCAGTAGGTATATATAGTTATGATTGGTTTCCATAGGGAAATCGCAACATTCTATTGGGAATAACTTTGGCGCCGGGTTGAGGAATCTGCCTGAATTCTTCAGCAACTTTGCCTCGCGGCGCTCCGGTCCTTCACTGAAAGTTTGAGGGGGATTCGTCAATCGGGGGCCGAGATAAAAGGGGGGTCCCAAAATGTGTTTTCCCCATGTTAATTTTCATAGGGCGGTCTGTCGCACTTTTAGCTCGAACGGCTGAATGGATTTTCACCAAACTTGGCAAAATTGTAGGGACTGGTACCCCGATGTGCCTTTGCTATGTCTCAAGATATATGCTCCAGTGGTTTTTACGAAAATTAACTTTGAAAAAATATATATTGGGCTACATTGGGCTATATATATGTTAGAGCCCAAATGTAGCCCAATGTAGCCCAATGTAGCCCAAAGATGGCCACCAGAGACAAAAAAAACCAAATGTAGCCCAAATATCAGCCAGATGTAGCCCAACTATAGCCCAATGACAGAATGTCCCAGAGTGTTCTAAAGAACAACTAGAGCGCTAACAGTCTTACTTATGACAAAAGTATGGCACACCTGAAGTCATCTTGATTGGAATAAAGTGTTAACACTTAAAACATTTAATTTGCAAAGGAACAAAATGAGGGGGTTCATTTTGCCATAGAAATTATGATTAGTGCTGAAGAAAGAAAAATTAGGGCACATTTTGAGTGACTTCTCAAATCCTCTTATATTTCATTAAAAAAATTCTGATATGCAGTCTCCCAAGATGGCCACCAGAGACAAAAGAGCCCAAATGTAGCCCAAATATCAGCCAGATGTAGCCCAACTATAGCCCAATGACAGAATGTCCCAGAGTGTTCTAAAGAACAACTAGAATGCTAACAGTCTTACTTATGACAAAAGTATGGCACACCTGAAGTCATCTTGATTGGAATAAAGTGGTAACACTTAATACATTTAATTTGAAAAGGAACAAAATGAGGGGTTTCATTTTGCCATAGAAATTTTATAAATATATATATATATATATATATATATATATATATATATATATATATATATATATATATATATATATATATATTACCTACTGGCGGTCGCCAGTAGATATATATAGTTAGGATTGATTTCCATAGGGAAATTGCAACATTCTATTGGGAATAACTTTGGCGCCGGTTGAGGAATCTGCCTGAATTTTTAAGCAACTTTGCCTCGCGGCGCTCCGGTCCTTCCCTGAAAGTGTGGGGGGGATTCGTCAAGCGGGGGCCGAGATAAAAGGGGGGTCCCAAAACGTGTTTTCCCCATGTTAATTTCCATAGGGCGGTCTGTCGCACTTTTAGCTCGAACGGCTGAATGGATTTTCACCAAACTTGGCAAAATTGTAGGGACTGGTACCCCGATGTGCCTTTGCTATGTCTCAAGATATATGCTCCAGTGGTTTTTACGAAAATTAACTTTGAAAAAATATATATTGGGCAACATTGGGCTATATATATGTTAGAGCCCAAATGTAGCCCAATGTCGCCCAATGTAGCCCAATGTAGCCCAAAGATGGCCACCAGAGACAAAAAAAACCAAATGTAGCCCAAATATCAGCCAGATGTAGCCCAACTATAGCCCAATGACAGAATGTCCCAGAGTGTTCTAAAGAACAACTAGAGCGCTAACAGTCTTACTTATGACAAAAGTATGGCACACCTGAAGTCATCTTGATTGGAATAAAGTGTTAACACTTAAAACATTTAATTTGCAAAGGAACAAAATGAGGGGGTTCATTTTGCCATAGAAATTATGATTAGTGCTGAAGAAAGAAAAATTAGGGCACATTTTGAGTGACTTCTCAAATCCTCTTATATTTCATTAAAAAAATTCTGATATGCAGTCTCCCAAGATGGCCACCAGAGACAAAAGAGCCCAAATGTAGCCCAAATATCAGCCAGATGTAGCCCAACTATAGCCCAATGACAGAATGTCCCAGAGTGTTCTAAAGAACAACTAGAATGCTAACAGTCTTACTTATGACAAAAGTATGGCACACCTGAAGTCATCTTGATTGGAATAAAGTGTTAACACTTAAAACATTTAATTTGCAAAGGAACAAAATGAGGGGGTTCATTTTGCCATAGAAATTATGATTAGTGCTGAAGAAAGAAAAATTAGGGCACATTTTGAGTGACTTCTCAAATCCTCTTATATTTCATTAAAAAAATTCTGATATGCAGTCTCCCAAGATGGCCACCAGAGACAAAAGAGCCCAAATGTAGCCCAAATATCAGCCAGATGTAGCCCAACTATAGCCCAATGACAGAATGTCCCAGAGTGTTCTAAAGAACAACTAGAATGCTAACAGTCTTACTTATGAAAAAAGTATGGCACACCTGAAGTCATCTTGATTGGAATAAAGTGGTAACACTTAATACATTTAATTTGAAAAGGAACAAAATGAGGGGTTTCATTTTGCCATAGAAATTTTATAAATATATATATATATATATATATATTACCTACTGGCGGTCGCCAGTAGATATATATAGTTAGGATTGATTTCCATAGGGAAATTGCAACATTCTATTGGGAATAACTTTGGCGCTGGTTGAGGAATCTGCCTGAATTTTTATGCAACTTTGCCTCGCGGCGCTCCGGTCCTTCCCTGAAAGTTTGGGGGGGATTCGTCAAGCGGGGGCCGAGATAAAAGGGGGGTCCCAAAACGTGTTTTCCCCATGTTAATTTCCATAGGGCGGTCTGTCGCACTTTTAGCTCGAACGGCTGAATGGATTTTCACCAAACTTGGCAAAATTGTAGGGACTGGTACCCCAATGTGCCTTTGCTATGTCTCAAGATATATGCTCCAGTGGTTTTTATGAAAATTTACTTTGAAAAAATATATATTGGGCAACATTGGGCTATATATATGTTAGAGCCCAAATGTAGCCCAATGTAGCCCAAAGATGGCCACCAGAGACAAAAAAAACAAATTTAGCCCAAATATCACCCAGATGTAGCACAAGTATATCCCAATGACAGAATGTCCCAGAGTGTTCTAAAGAACAACTAGAGCGCTAACAGTCTTACTTATGACAAAAGTATGGCACACCTGAAGTCATCTTGATTGGAATAAAGTGTTAACACTTAAAACATTTAATTTGCAAAGGAACAAAATGAGGGGCTTCATTTTGCCATAGAATTTATGATTAGTGCTGCAGAAAGAAAAATTAGGGCACAGTTTGATTTCTCAAATCCTCTTCTATTTCATTACAAATTTTTAATATGCCAACTGAAACATGCACTTTGAATACCAGCAGCAGACGTGCCTGGTGAGCTGTAGCTCTACTGCAGTGATCTAATGAGCAACTAGAGTTCTAACATTCTAAATGTATGGCAAATGTGTGACACATCTGAATGCCTTCCTGAAGGAATTAAAGTAAAAAGAAACTGAAAGTATTTCCTACTGAGGAGACTGTAGTAAGTCAGGAAATTAGGAAACTTCATAACAAATAAGTCTCCCAAGATGGCCACCGGAGACAAAAGAGCCCAAATGTAGCACAAATATCACCCAGATGTAGCCCAAGTATAGCCCAATGACAGAATGTCCCAGAGTGTTCTAAAATACAACTAGAACACTAGCAGTCGTACCTATGACAAAAGTATGGAACACCTGAAGCCATCTTGATTGGAACCAAATGTTGGTAACACTTAAAACTTTTAATTTGCAAAGGAACAAACTGAAATGCTTCATTTTGCCAGAGAAATTATAATTAGTGCTGCAGAAAGAAAAATTATGGCACATTTTGACTACTCAAATCCTCTTCTCTTTCATTAAAAAATTCTAACATGCAGACTGAAACATTCACTTTGAATACCAGCAGCAGACTTCCCTGGTGAGCAGTAGCTTTACTACAGTGATCTAATGAGGAACTAGAGTGCTAAAATTCAGAATTTATGGCTAATGTGTGACACAACTGAATGCCTTCTGAATGTAACCAAAGTAAAAAACTGAAAGTATTTCCTACTGAGGAGACTGTAGTAAATGATGAAATTAGGAAACTTCATAACAAATAAGTCTCCCAAGATGGCCACCAGAGACAAAAGAGCCAAAATGTAGCACAAATATCATCCAGATGTAACCCAAGTAGAGCCCATTGACAGAATGTCCCAGAGTGTTCCAAAGAACAACTAGAGCGCTAACAGTCTTACTTATGACAAAAGTATGCAACACCTGAAGCCATCTTGATTGGAATAAAGTGGTAACACTTACAACATTTAATTTGCAAAGAACAAAATGAGGGGGTTCATTTTGCCATAGAAATTATGATTAGTGCTGAAGAAAGAAAAATTATGGCACATTTTGAGTGACTTCTCAAATCCTCTTCTATTTCATGAAAAAAAACGTCTGACATGCAGACTGAAACATGCACTTTGTATATCAGCAGCAGACTTCCCTGGTGAGCAGTAGCTTTGCTACAGTGAACTAATGAGTAACTAGAGTGCTAATAGTCAGAATTTATGGCAAATACGTGACACATCTGAATGCCTTCTTGATGGAATCAAAGTAAAAAACTGAAAGTATTTCCTACTCAGGAGACTGTAGTAAATGAGGAAATTAGGAAACTTCATAACAAATAAGTCTCCCAAGATGGCCACGAGAGACAAAAGAGCCCAAATGGAGCCCAAATATCACCCAGATGTAGCCCAAGTATAGCCCATTGACAGAATGTCCAGAGTGTTCTAAAGAACAACTAGAGCGCTAACACTCTTACGTATGACAAAAGTATGAAACACCTGAAGCCATATTGAATGGAATAAAGTGGTAACACTTAAAACCTTTAATTTACAAAGGAACAAAATGAGGGGCTTCATTTTGCCATAGAAATTATGATAAGTGCTGTAGAAAGAAAAACGTAGCCACATTTTGACTTCTCTAATCCTCTTCTATTTCATTAAATAATTCTAACATGCAGACTGAAACATGCACTTTGAATACCAGTAGTTGAATTCCCTGGTGAGCAGCAGCTTTACTACAGTGATATAATGAGCAACTAGAGTGCTAACATTCTGAATTTATGGCAAATGTGTGACACATCTGAATGCCTGTTTGATAGAATTAAAGTAAAAAAAAACTGAAAGCATTTCCTACTGAGGAGACTGTAGTAAATGAAGAAATTAGGAAACTTCATAACAAATAAGTCTCCCAAGATGGCCAACAGAGACAAAAGAGCCCAAGTGTAGCACAAATATCACCCAGATGTAGCCCAACTATAGCCCAATGACAGAAGGTCCCAGAGTGTTCTAAAGAACAACTAAAGTGCTAACAGTCTTACTTATGACAAAAGTGTGGAACACCTGAAGCCATCTTGATTGGAATAAAGTGGTAACACGTTTTTTTTAATTTTAATTTTTTTTTTATTTGCATCACGGGGAACAAGCAAACTTGTATACAGCAAAAATAAAAATAAATAAATAAATAAGTAAAAACAGCAGATACTAAAACAGATCCTCTACAAAGTAGTACTAAAGTAAAAAATAATTAAAGAAACAATTTTATGACATAATTAATCCCCACATTCTGCCCACTTTCCGTTTAGTCTGTAGACCCCTTGTACTTGCAAGAGAATGCTCCATATTGTATATTTCCTTAACAAGACTCCACCACTCCATAACCATTGGTGGATTTTGTTGAACCCAAACTCTAGCAATAGTCAGCCTAGCACAAGTAAATAAAATGTTCAGTAGATCACATAGCACATTATTTTCCCCTGACACTCCCACAAATACGTCTTTTAATGAAAGTATAACAGGACTACCAAGTTTAGTAGAGACAACTTTGGTTACTCCATTCCAAAATTCAGCAAGATTCGGGCAAGAAAAGAACATATGAATAATATCAGCCCCCCTTAAATCGCATTTTGGGCATTTTGTACGATCACTGAAGTTATTATTTGTTGCCCATTTAAGAATCCTATCCGGTGTATAATACAATTGACATATAGTTTTAAATAACTGCAATTTAAGATTTGAAGATTGAACAGCAAGATTAAGGCTATTTAAAGATGAGGTGATCAAATCTGGTGCTACTTCCATTGCCAACTTACTGGTCCATTTTTCCGCCAATTTAGGAATATCATTAATGTTGTACCCAAAAAATATTTTGTACCCAATACTGATCAGTGCTTTATCTGCTTCTCTGTAAATACAGTTCCAAACTTCAGAATCTGTCAGAGAGGTAAGTTCTATCTTCCTCAGAAAATAGTCCCATATCTGATAATATTTAAACCTAGCCCCTTCTGACAGATTAACAAGCCTTCAGTCTTTCAAATGATAAAAATCCCCTATGATCATATAAATCTCCCAGCAGATTAATGCCACATTTTGATAATACGCGACCTGCTGTATCATGAAAAATTTCAGGTAAACCCGGATTAAACCATAGAGGGGTTTTATCATGAAATAAAGATATTTTACTCTTGATAAGAATAGAGCGCCAAATATAAACCGTGTCCCGTACCGTCTTAAACTTTACACGTTTAAAATAATTGGGGTCATTTAGTCTGTAAAGAAACATATTTGCGTCTACTCCTAACAAAAATTTGTGGAAATATAAACATTTATCAGGGATCAGCAAACTACGAAAGCGGGTCAAAAAAGAGGACCAATAATAATATTTAATATCTGGAAGACCCAATCCACCTTGATTAAAAGGAAGTTTGAGAAGTGAGACAGCTCGCCGTGCTTTCTTATAACCCCAGATAAAACTACTAATAATACCTTTTAATCTATGAAAATAAGAATTATTTACCCTTAGGGGAATAGAACGAAAAAGATATAGATAATTTGGTATTATTTTCTTCTTAACCAAATTTATTCGACCAATAATACTAAGTGGTAGCTTATGCCATTTCCTAAATAATATAGCAGTCTTCTTTAACAACGGTTCGTAATTTAATGCCACAATTACATCAGTATTTGAAGAAATGTTTACCCCCAAATAAGTCCCTACATCGCATATCCCTATCACCGAAGTTGGTAATTGATGATTCAAGATAATTTGAGTTTTACTGGTGTTAAGTCGATAGCCTGACACTACGCCATATTTCCCTGCTTCTGCTAAAATACCCGTCATGGTTTCAGACACATTGGTAGAGTAAACAGCGACATCATCCGCATAGACAGTTATATCGAGAGAGTTTGGGCCATTTACAAAAGGGTTAATAAGAGCTTGGCTCCGAAGTGCAATCAGGAAAGGTTCCATTCCTAGAGCAAATAATAGGGGGGATAAAGGGCACCCTGCCGCGTCCCTCGCCTAATCATAAAAGTAGAGGAGCATTTTCCCATATAGCAGACCTTTCCCAGCGGCTTGTCACATAATGATTGAACCCATTTCAGAAATTGTCCTTTTATACCAAACGCCTGCAGCTCTGCCCATATAAAGTCCCACCCCACTCGGTCAAATGCTTTCTCTGCATCTAATAAAATCATACCGAGTGGGGTGAGCTTTATCCTTGCCAGGTCAAATGCAGAAATAGCCGTATTAATATGTGCCGTAGTGTCTCTTTTTGGGATAAACCCATGTTGTTGGGATGATACCATATGAGACATTAATGGTGCCAACCGGGTTGCCAATATTTTTGCAAAAATGTTTGCATCGCTATTAATAAGTGAGATTGGTCGGTAAGAGCCTCTCTCCTGCGGTGCTTTACCCCTTTTAAAAATAAATACAATTTGAGTGAGGTTCCAAGACTTTGGAGCTTGCTCTCCATTACCGATAGCTTGAATAACTTTAATTAACAGCGGTATCAGCTCTTCCATACAGTTTTTAAACAGCTCCAAAGGGATACAATCCTCTCCTACAGCTTTGCCTGTTGCTAAGGAATTAATGGCTGTTCTAATCTCTGCTGTTGTGATATCAACCACTAGTTGATCAGATTGTTCAACCTCATAGTTTTAACTCTATTTACCGCTATGTAATTTTTGATATTATCTTCCTTGACTACAGTTTCTGGCGTGTAAAGCTCTTGATAATAGGATGCAAATTGTTGCAATATTAGTTTAGGGTCCTGAAATATCTGATTATTATCGCCTTTGATTTCCTTGATGACATTCTGGGCGCGATCTTCAGCCACTTTATATGCTAGAACTTTGCCAATTTTTTCACCATTTTCATATTGGTTAAGTTGATATTTTTTTTAATTTACTAATACTTTTTTCCCTAAAAATATTTTTCATCGTTACCTTTAGTTCAACCAGTTTAAAATTTAGAACATCCAAATTTGCTACCCCGGTTAGAAGAGCTTCTGATATTTGATGTTCAAGGTCAAGTATTTCTGCAATCATTTTCTCATTTTGGGATTGACGCTCTCTATTCTGCCGCCATATAAACTGCTGTGTAAATCCGCGTATGCTTGCCTTGCATGCATCCCACACTATCAGAGGTAGAGCTGAATAGATATTTATGTCTATAAACTCCTTTATATGCTCTTTCAGTTGATTCACAAAATTAATATCCGTAAATAGGTATCTGGGAAACGAAAAGAGCAGGGGAATAGGTCTCTCTGTTGTTATCTCAAATGTCAAAATAATTGGATTATGATCCGAGGTTACTCTTGGACATATTGCTATAGTGCTAGTTTCAAGGATGGAGTCTGTAACCCAAATCATATCTATGCGTGAGCATAATTTATGTGCAGCAGAGTAATACGTATAGCAGGGTACATTGGGGTATAGGCATCTCCATGCATCCTTAAGTAAATGGATTGCAGCAAGATCTATAATTGCAGCCCTAGTCTTTCTCATTCTCTGAAATGAGCCTTTTCTAGTTGTATCCAAATTATAATTCATAATACAATTAAAGTCACCAAGCACAATATATTCCCCATCCCATGAGAGTAATTCCATATTTACTTGATCAATAATTTTTGGTTCATCCTGATTCGATGCATACACCCCACAAATTGTGTATTTGCGACCTTCCCGTATTATCTGTGCTATTGCCCACCTACCAGCCTTATCAGTTAATGTCCTATTTGTTTCTACCTTAAAATGTCTGTGTTTTAATATTGCCACCCCACGAATAGAGGCATTAAGTTCAGTACATACCATAATATCATATCCGAGTTATTTTAGCAGTTTTTTATCCTTATATGCTATGTGAGTTTCAGTGATGACTACTATCTGAGGGTTAGACATCCTGAACTCCTCATACACAAGATTCCTTTAGGTCCTGCTATTTAAACCTGCCACATTCCATACTAAACATTTTACTAAATGCATTGTATGAGGTACATATCCCTATCCTTAAAGCCCTCAAAAGAAATCATATCCGCCTTGCTGTATCTCCAAGTGTTATAATTATTTAACCCCATGATGCTATTTTTACCCCGAAAGGAACCTCCCCCCACCCCACCCTTGCCAAGCAACACCCACCCTCCCCTAACCCTACCTACAGGTCTCCCCATTTAACCAGCTGCCGTTGTGTTTGGCAGCCTAAGAGCGGGATTAAACGCCTCGAGATTCCGGGCATTCAAACATAACCTCAAATATTCCAGACCACGTATAAATATTCCAGGCCACGTATAACAGTATGTGATATTTTACATTTTATATTGCCTATTATACCAAAAAGAAGAAAGAAAATAGCATTGAGTCCCTATATAAACACCCATGTTCCACATATAAATCTCATGCTACATCATTTGTTATAGCATTATTATGAGGAAAGAAAGAGAAAAAAAAAAAGAAGAGAGCATTATTCAATGTCAGTTTTTTTCCGATTTCCAATCAGCCAGTGCTCGTTCCACCTCATTTTCTTCCAAAAAATAATTCGTTCGGCCATTTTTTAACACTTTCAGTTTAGCTGGTTCTTGCAGAAAAGCTTGGCCACCCAGTTCCTTTATCGGATCGATATACTGTTTCAGTTTCCATCGTCGTTCCATAGAAAGTTTACTTAAGTCAGATCTTACAAAAAAAGTAGTTAAATCAATAGTAACTGGAGTATTTGGTCTTGCTTTTAGTGAAATAGCCTGACGAAGCAAGAAATTACCAATACAGGGTGTGTATCACTTACAACGCAACTTTTACGTCGTAATGCTGTTACAACGCAGCTATTACAACACAGGATCCATTACATCGGATGCCATTACAACGCATGGCATTACAACGCAGATGCTATTACAACGCATACCATTACATCGTAAGTATTGGTAAGTATATAATTTTTTTTTATTTTATTTAATATTATATAATTGATTTAATTATTATTAATTATAAATAAAAATAAATACAAATATTTAATTATGTTTTTAAATATTATAAATTAAATTTATTAATTTAAGTAATTTTTTTAATAAGTATGAGTATAGGAGTATATGTTTTTGGGGTGTTTGGGTATTTTTATGTTTTAGGGCAGGGTTTGGGTTTTGGGGTACAGGGGTGTTTTTAGGAATCAGGGCTAGGTTTGGGTTTTGGGGTACAGGGGTGTTTTTAGGTTTCAGAGTAAGGTTTGGGTTTTGGGGTACAGGGGTGTTTTTAGGTTTCAGGGTAGGGTTTGGGTTTTGGGGTACAGGGGTGTTTTTAGGTTTCAGGGTAGGGTTTGGGTTTTGAGGTACAGGGGTGTTTTTAGGTTTCAGGGTAGGGTTTGGGTTTTGGGGTACAGGGGTGTTTTTAGGTTTCAGGGTAGGGTTTGGGTTTTGGGGTACAGGGGTGTTTTTAGGTTTCAGGGTAGGGTTTGAGTTTTGGGGTACAGGGGTGTTTTTAGGTTTCAGGGTAGGGTTTGGGTTTTGGGGTACAGGGGTGTTTTTAGGTTTCAGGGTAGGGTTTGGGTTTTGGGGTACAGGGGTGTTTTTAGGTTTCAGGGTAGGGTTTGGGTTTTGGGGTACAGGGGTGTTTTTAGGTTTCAGGGTAGGGTTTGGGTTTTGAGGTACAGGGGTGTTTTTAGGTTTCAGGGTAGGGTTTGGGTTTTGGGGTACAGGGGTGTTTTTAGGTTTTAGGGTAGGGTTTGGGTTTTGGGGTACAGGGGTGTTTTAAATTATATTTACCATTTATAAATTAATTAAAATATATTTATTAAATTAAATTAATTAAATTATATTAATTACATTTTTAATTAAATTAATTAAATTAAATAAATTATTTTAATTAATTTAATTTCATTACAATTTTACACATATTTAAATTAAAATAATTTCATTATATTAATTAATTAAAATTAATTACAATTTTTATTAAAATTAAATTAAATACATAGATTTAAATTTATTAAATTAAATTAATTACTATTTTAAAATGTATTTTAATTAAATTAAATAAATTAAATTAATTAAATTAACTTAATTACATTTTTTTTAAAGTATACTTACCTATACTTACGATGTAATGCCATGCGTTGTAATAGCATCTGCGATGTAATGCCATGCGTTGTAATGGCATCCGATGTAATAGATCCTGCGTTGTAAAAATTCCGATGTAACGGAATGCGTTGTAAAAATCAGCGTTATAGTGACACCAATCCCCAATACAGATCAAAATTGGGCGAGGATATTTTCTGCCCTTATTTCTTTGGGAAAGGGGAAGCCAATGGGCACGCACGTTGTATCTGTGAATCCCAATCCCAATCGGATGATTCGGGGAATGCTTTCTGAAACAGTTGAACAATAAATGCTCTAGTATCTGCTCCTTCAGCCCCTTCCGCAATTCCAAATAAACGTAAGTTCTGTCTACGTTGCCGATTTTCTAAATCTTCAAGCTTTGCTTGCATTCGACACATCTGGGCATCATGTTTATTTACAGCTATTTTTGAGCGAAGAGATTTTTCCTCCATTAAAACCACTCTTTGCTGAAGCTCTTCCATCTCTTGGGAGATAGCGCCAAGTTTACATGACATTTCCTGCAGGGAAGACTGAGTCTTACTGCTATCTTCCCTCATCTGCTGGTAATGTGACTGGGCTTCCTGTTTTTGCTCATTTAATAATTTAAATCATCTCAAATGATGACGATACCTCCCCTTGAAGAGTCCAATCCACCGGCAAAGATGCATTATTCTGAGAGGTACTGGCCAAATATAGATCATTTGAGTTCTGTAGCCCAGTTACATCAGATTCTTTTAGAGATCTTGTGCTCAGGACTGTCTCCTATACTACTGATGTTGTTATTGCAGCTGTTATAGTTGATGCTGCTAGATTTGCTACAGTTGATACGGTAGTAATGGGAGGGAGTGTATCAGAAACTTCTGCAGACGCTATTGGTGCTAGCATTATTGTTAACTGAGAGTCCAGATGGGGAGAGGATAAGACTTCCACTGACGGACCTGGTTCAGCAATCCCATCCAAAACAGGAATAGAAGTAGAAGAGGAAGTAGAGGAGGGAATAGAAGTGGGTTGCGCCTTTTGAGTTGCAGTACAAACATTGACCACCTTTTTTACAGGGCCCTCAGAGCCTGTCAGATCCGTCACAGCAGTAAGGCCGCTGATATCTACTGATAACGCGCCTGACTCAATAGGGCTATTTCCAGAGAGCCGCAAGGCCATTGATTTAACACCACCTTTAGATTGCACCCATTGTCTAATTGGACTATTTTCTGCTATCGATTTTATAGTAGTGGTTTTAGGTTTGTTTAGCACCTTCTTAGTCTTATTCTTAATTTTACCTCTCCCCTTTTTAATGCTAATAGCTTTATCTTTAGTTGAGGATGAGGATTTATTATTGCCCAAGTCAGAAAAGTCACAGTACTCCTCATCTGTTTCTGCACCATCCGTATGTTCCAGGCACTCCACCCCTAGATTCTCCTTTATTTCCTTTAGCCCCTCCGTTTCATGTCTTAGCTCCACCTCAACCAGCCCTTCGTCTGTTATTGCCAGTGTTGTAATAGTCTGTATGGATTGCATATCATTCACACTGTTATTTTCAACATGTTGTATCTCCGATTGCATTAGAGCATCATTAATGGTCACTGCTGGTAGTATAGGCTGAGCAGATACGGCAGAGGTAATAGCTACTGCTGTAATTTGTATATGAGTGACAGTGTCAGTATCAGTATCAGCCACTAAAACATTGTCACTTGACGTATTGTTCAAACTCATAGCATTATTTATTTTAGCACCTGAAGCATCATTCGCTTGCTGGCCCTTTCTGCTAGCTACAATGTTGCACCCTGTTCCAGAAAGGCCATTTAAATGTGAAGACAATGGACTGATTTCTGTCGATAGCAACAAAGTATTATCGGGGATTAAGTTAGATTTAGCAGCACTAGGAGCATTGGGAAGTCGGAGGGGGGGCGGTTTGCCAGCGGTTGAATAGCCCCCCACTCTCTCCTCTAATTTCTCTAGCCTACCGGAAATTTTCTTTCCTGCGTCCAGAGCCGCCTCAGGTGCTGCCGTTTGAATTTCCAAAGTCGATACAGCACAACCGACATTCACAGCAGAAGCAGAATCCGTAGTGTTGGTTATTACTGTCTGCTTAGCCGCCGCCGTCGTCATCATCCGTGTACTCCGTCCTTGGAGTTTAAGCGCCATCTCCCAGCACTCCGCTACCGTTTTCGTTGTTGTGTTTGATTGGTTCAGATGCTCCGTCCATCACCACCCCCTTTTGTACCGCTTTTGGCCGCCATAAGCGTGGCAGGGTATGCTCAGACGTGAGTCCCTTGCTCACTTTGCCACTGGATTCAAGCAAGCCGGGCTGAAGACGGCTGTAATGCCAGAAACCGGTCCTCGGAAGCTTGTTTCCGGTCCAGGGAAGGCATGGCTTGGCAGTTCGGGCTGGACTGTTCCCATGAGGCACAGCGTCAGACTGATTTGCATATGGCCATGTCTGAACTGGGGTGGCAGAATGGGCTAAAGAACGGTGATGGATTAAACCCAGATCTTTTGACTGGGTGTGAGTGTTTGATTGGTTCAGATGCTCCGTCCATCACTACCCCCTTTTGTACCGCTTTTGGCCGCCATAAGTGTGGCAGGGTATGCTCAGACGTGAGTCCCTTGCTCAATTTGCCACTGGATTCAAGCAAGCCGGGCTGAAGACGGCTGTAATGCCAGAAACCGGTCCTTGGAAGCTTGTTTCCGGTCCAGGGAAGGCGTGGCTTGGCAGTTCGGGCTGGACTGTTCTCATGAGGCACAGCGTCAGACTGATTTGCATATGGCCATGTCTGAACTGGGGTGGCAGAGTGGGTTAAAGAACGGCGATGGATCAAACCCAGATCTTTTGACTGGGTGTGAGTGTTTGATTGGTTCAGATGCTCCGTCCATCACCACCCCCTTTTGTACCGCTTTTGGCCGCCATAAGTGTGGCAGGGTATGCTCAGACGTGAGTCCCTTGCTCACTTTGCCACTGGATTCAAGCAAGCCGGGCTGAAGATGGCTGTAATACCAGAAACCGGTCCTCTGAAGCTTGTTTCCGGTCCAGGGAAGGCATGGCTTGGCAGTTCGGGCTGGACTGTTCCCATGAGGCACAGGGTCAGACTGATTTGCATATGGCCATGTCTGAACTGGGGTGGCAGAGTGGGCTAAAGAACGGTGATGGATTAAACCCAGATCTTTTGACTGGGTGTGAGTGTTTGATTGGTTCAGATGCTCCGTACATCACCACCCCCTTTTGTACTGCTGTTTTCATTGTAGCAGTTAGTGTGTCAGAGCGCCGGTGAGCTTGCAAACCAAACCAGATGATTGCCGCCCAGCCCTTCGATGCTGCAGGGAGAAGGCGCTGCAATCGTATGGAGCGGAATAATCCCCTCACCAGGCTCTCAAACAGCCGAAGTCGCAGCATCCGCCCTGGCTCCAACCGCGTTTTCAGTATCGCCCAGCCTCAGGTAAGCCACTCTCAGCTAAGCTGCGTTATCAAAGTCGGCACAACACAGCCGTATCAGCTCAGCTCAGCTCCGCCCAACCGGTGAAACCTCAATCGCAGAACGCCGTCTGTTTTAGTTTCACCTAGTAACAAATAAGTCTCCCAAGATGGCCAACAGAGACAAAAGAGCCCAAGTGTAGCACAAATATCACCCAGATGTAGCCCAACTATAGCCCAATGACAGAAGGTCCCAGAGTGTTCTAAAGAACAACTAAAGTGCTAACAGTCTTACTTATGACAAAAGTGTGGAACACCTGAAGCCATCTTGATTGGAATAAAGTGGTAACACGTAAAACATTTTAATTTGCAAAGCAACAAAATGAGGGGCTTCATTTTGCAATAGATATTATGATTAGTGCTGCAGGGAGAAAATTTAGGGCACATTTTGTTTTCTTGAATCCTCTTCTATTTCATTAAAAAATTCTAACATGCAGACTGAAACATGCACTTTGAATACTAGCAGCAGACTTACCTGGTGAGCAGTACCTTTACTGCAGTGATCTAATGAGCAACTAGAAGGCTAACATTCTGAATTCATGGCAAATGTGTGACACATCTGAATGCTTCTTCATGGAATTAAAGTTAAAAAAAATGAAAGTATTTCCTACTGAGGAGACTGTAGTAAATGAGGAAATTAGGAAACTTCATAACAAATAAGTCTCCCAAGATGGCCACCAGAGTAAAAAGAGCCCAAATGTAGCAGAAATATCACCCAGATGTAGCCCAAGTGCAGCCCAATGACAGACTGCTAAAGAACAACTAGAACACTAGCAGTCTTACGTATGACAAATGTATGGAACACCTGAAGCCACCTTGATTGGAAAAAATGTTGGTAACACTTAACACATTTAATTTGCAAAGGAACAGAATCAGAGGCTTCATTTTGCCATAGAAATTATGATTAGTGCTGCAGAAAGAAAAATTAGGGCACATTTTGACTACTCAAATCCTCTTCTCTTTCATTAAAAAATTCTAACATGCAGACTGAAACATGCACTTTGAATACCAGCAGCAGACTTCCCTGGTGAGCAGTAGCTTTACTACAGTGATCTAATGATCAACTAGAGTGCTAACATTTATATCCGCTTGCTCTGTCCCCACAGCTTGGAAGCAGGCCATGGTACGGGCGCTGTTGAAGAAACCCAGCCTAGACCCAGATGACCATTCCAGCTACCGCCCCATCTCACTTCTCCCTTGGACCAGCAAGGTGTTAGAGAAGTATATAAATGCGCAGCTGGTCCAGTTCCTGGAGGACCACTCTCTATTACACACATCCCAGACAGGCTTCAGACCGAAGCATGGCACGGAAACCGCCTTGTTAGCAGTCACCGAAGAAACTAGAAGAATACTGGACCAGGGAGGATCAGTGGCAGTGATCCTCCTTGATCTAAGTGCCGCCTTCGATACGGTCAGCTATACCACCTTGCTGGACCGTCTTCATAACATCAGAGTTTCAGGTGACGCTTTAAGGTGGTTTGATTCCTTTCTGTCTGGGAGGTCGTTTCAGATCTTTGACGGTGAGACAGTGTCCTCTAGCAAACCCCTGAGCTGCGGAGTACCACAGGGCTCCTCCCTGAGCCCTGTATTGTTCAACGCGTACATGAGACCGCTGGCGGGTGTTGTCGAACCGTATGGCATTAAAATTGTGTCATACGCCGACGACACCCAGCTTGTGGTCTCGTTGGCCACTGAGAACAATAGGCATTCCCCAGCCAATCTGCTAAAATGCTTAGAGGACGTTAAGGGATGGATGACCAACTCCTCCCTAAAACTAAACAGAGGAAAGACGGAGCTCATGCTCCTGGGCCCAACCTCTCCTGTCCCTTTCACCTCCTTGTGGCCCAGTGCTCTGGGCCCCCCTCCCATCCCCAAGGAAAGTGTTAAAAGCCTGGGAGTGTGGCTGGACAACAAACTCTCTTTCTCCACCCAGGCCACAAAACTGTCCGCCACATGTTTTGGCCTACTTAGAATCTTGAGGATGGTTCTCCCGCTACTTCCCCTAGAGGCCAAAAAGGTGGCTGTACAAGGTCTCATCCAGTCTCGCCTGGACTCGAACAATGCCCTATACGTGGGGGCACCTGAGATGACCCTCCGAAAACTGCAGGTTGTACAAAACTGTGCAGCACGTTCCCTGCTGAAAATTCCGCGCACCCAGTCGGCCAGACCTGCTCTAAAAAGTCTCCACTGGTTGCCAGTGAGGCAGAGAGTGGCCTTCAAGGCGCTGTGCCTGGCGCACCGCGCCTTCTGGAAAACGGGCCCATCCATTAACAACGACCTTGTAATCCCATACCACCCGAACAGGAACCTCCGGTCGACGGAGGCATTCCTAGCCGTTGTTCCCAGAGTGAAGCGAGCCAGGTCTGGGGGTAGGCTGTTCTCTCTGAATACCGCCAGGCTCTGGAATGCTCTCCCCCTCTCACTCCGGTCCAACCCAGACCTCCTCTTGTTCCGTAAAAACTTAAAGACACTGCTGTTTGCCAAATCCTGTGTACCTTAGCTCCTTTCCGTCATTTCTCTGTTCAACTCAGCGCTTGGACGCCTACGGGCAGCAACCACGCTTAACAAATATTTTTACAATTACAATTACAACATTTAGAATTTATGGCAAATGTGTGACACAACTGAATGCCTTCTGAATGTAACCATTGTAAAAAACTGAAAGTATTTCCTACTTAGGAGACTGTAGTAAATGAGGAAATTAGGAAACTTCATAACAAATAAGTCTCCTAAGATGGCCACCAGAGACAAAAGAGCCCAAATGTAGCACAAATATCATCCAAATGTAAACCAAGTAGAGCCCATTGACAGAATGTCCCAGAGTGTTCTAAAGAACAACTAGAGCGCTAACAGTCTTACTTATGACAAAAGTATGAAACACCTGAAGCCATCTAGATTGGAATAAAGTGGTAACACTTAAAACATTTAATTTGCAAAGGAACAAAATGAGGGTGTTAATTTTGCCATAGAAATTATGATTAGTGCTGAATAAAGAAAAATTAGGGTACATTTTGAGTGACTTCTCAAACCCTCTTCTATTTCATTAAAAAATTCTGACATGCAGACTGAAACATGCACTTTGCATACCAGCAGCAGACTTCCCCGGTGAGCAGTAGCTCTACTACAGTGAACTAATGAGTAACTAGAGTGCTAACAGTCAGAATTTATGGCAAATACATGACACATCTGAATGCCTTTTTGATGGAATCAAAGTAAAAAACTGAACGTATTTCCTACTGAGGAGACTGTAGTAAATGAGGAAAATAGGAAACTTCATAACAAATAAGTCTCCCAAGATGGCCACCAGAGACAAAAGAGCCCAAATAGAGCACAAATATCACCCAGATGTAGCCCAAGTATAGCCCATTGACAGAATGTCCCAGAGTGTTCTAAAGAACAACTAGAGTGCTACCACTCTTACTTATGACAAAAGTATGGAACACCCGAAGCCATCTTGAATGGAATAAAGTGGTAACACTTAAAACCTTTAATTTGCAAAAGAACAAAATGAGGGGCTTCATTTTGCCATAGAAATTATGATAAGCGCTGTAGAAAGAAAAACTTAGGGCACATTTTGACTTCTCAAATCCTCTTCTATTTCATTAAATAATTCTAGCATGCAGACTGAAACATGCATTTTGAATACCAGCAGCAGACTTCCCTGGTGAGCAGTAGCTTTACTACAGTGATCTAATGAGCAACTAGACTGCTAACATTCTGAATTAAAGGCAATTGTGTGACACATCTGAATGACTGTTTGATAGAATCAAAGTAAAAAAAAAAACTGAAATCATTTCCTACTGAGGAGACTGTGGTAAATGAAGAAATTAGGAAACTTCATAACAAATAAGTCTCCCAAGATGGCCAACAGAGACAAAAGAGCCCAAGTGTAGCACAAATATCACCCAGATCTAGCCCAACTATAGCCCAATGACAGAAGGTCCCAGAGTGTTCTAAAGAACAACTAAAATGCTAACAGTCTTACTTATGACAAAAGTATGGAACACCTGAAGCCATCTTGATTGGAATAAAGTGGTAACACGTAAAACATTTTAATTTGCAAAGGAACAAAATGAGGGGCTTCATTTTGCCATAGATATTATGATCAGTGCTGCAGAAAGAAAATTTAGGGCACATTTTGATTTCTCAAATCCTCTTCTATTTCATTAAAAAATTCTACCATGCAGACTGAAACATGCACTTTGAATACCAGCAGCAGACTTGCCTGGTGAGCAGTACCTCTACTGCAGTGATCTAATGAGCAACTAGAAGGCTAACATTCTGAATATATGGCAAATGTGTGACACATCTGAATGCTTCTTAATGGAATTAAAGTAAAAAAAACTAAAGTATTTCCTACTGAGGAGACTGTAGTAAATGAGGAAATTAGGAAACGTCATAACAAATAAGTCTCCCAAGATGGCCACCAGAGTCAAAAGAGGCCAAATGTAGCACAAATATCACCCAGATGTAGCCCAAGTATAGCCCAATGACAGAATGCCCCAGAGTGTTCAAAAGAACAACTAGAACACTAGCAGTCTTACTTATAACAAATGTATGGAACAACTGAAGCCACCTTGATTTGAAAAATTGTTGATAACACTTAACACATTTAATTTGCAAAGGAACAGAATGAGAGGCTTCATTTTGCCATAGAAGTTATGATTAGTGCTGGAGAAAGATAAATTAGGGCACATTTTGACTTTTCAAATCCTCTTTTCGTTAATTAAAAAATTCTAACATGCAAACTGAAACATGCACTTTGAATACCAGCAGCAGACTTGCCTGGTGAGCAGTAGATTTACTGCAGTGATCTAATGAGCAACTAGAGTGCTAACATACTGAATTTATGGAAAATGTGCGACACATCTGAATGCCTTCTTGATGGAATTAATGTAAAAAAACTGAATGTATTTCCTACTGAGGAGACTGCAGTAAATGAGGAAATTAGGAAACTTCATAACAAATAAGTCTCTCAAGATGGCTACCAAAGACAAAAGAGCCCAAATGTAGCACACATATCACCCAGATGTAGCCCAATTATAGCCCAATGACAAAATGTCCCAGAGTGTTCTGAAGAACAACCAGAGCGCTACAGTCTTACTTATGACAAAAGTATGGTACACATGAAGCCATCTTGATTGGAATAAAGTGGTAACACTTAAAACATTTAATTTGCAAAGTAACACAAATGAGTGGATTCATTTTGCCATCAAAATTATGATTAGTGCTGCAGAAATAAAAAATAGGGCAAATTTTTAGTGACTTCTCAAATCCTCTTCTATTTCATTAAAATATATTCTGCCATGCAGACTGAAACATGCACTTTGAATACCAGCAGCAGACTTCCTTGGTGAGCAGTAGCTTTACTACAGTGATCTAATGAGCAACTAGAGTGCTAACATTCTGAATGTATGGCAAATGTGTGACACATCTGAATGCCTTATTGATGGAATCAAGATTAAAAAAACTGAAAGTAACAAGAGCTCAAATGTAGCCCAAATATCACCCAGATGTAGCCCAAGTATAGCCCAAGGACTAAATGTCCCACCGTGTTCTAAAGAACAGCTTGAGCGCTAACAGTCTTACTTATGACAACAACATGGAACACCTGAAGCCATCTTGATTGGAATAAAGTGGTAACACTTAAAGCATTTAATTTGCAAAGGAACAAAATGAGGGGGTTCATGTTGCCATTGAAATTATGATTAGTGCTGCAGAAAGAAAAATTAGGGCACATTTTGACTTTTCAAATCCTCTTCTATTTCAATAAGAAAAATTGTGACATGCAGACTGAATCATGCACATTGAATATCGGCAGCAAACTTCCCTGATAAGCAGTAGCTTTACTACAGTGATCTAATGAGCAACTAGAGTGCTAACATTCAGAATGTATGGCAAATGTGTGACATATCTGAATGCCTTCTTGATGAAACCAAAGTAAAAAAACTGAACGTATTTCCCACTGAGTCTGTAGTAAATGAGGAAATTAGGAAACTTCATAACAAATAAGTTTCCCAGACGTGGGTCCCGTGCTCTCCATGCCACTGGAGTCAAGTAGTGTTGCGTACCATAATGCGCATGTGTTGCGAATGCGTGGGAGCAGAAGTCGCAGACTGGTCGCATACCATTTGCTCACATCACGTAATATTAAATGCATATGATGTAACTGAAAAACACGCAGCCGTCGCACACCGTTCAGGACTTTTCTAAAATGGCGGCTAGAATTTGGGCACCCCCTGTGATGTGTACGCTTTGGGTGCACGGCTCAGAAAGTTTTGGGGAAAAAACATTTACAAAAAAAATATATATAAATATATTAAAACAAAAGAATAAAACAACAAAATTAAACAATATTTCGGATTGATTTTTTGTAAAACATTTATTTTGCAATTTTTAGAAAAATATATAATGTTATTTAATGAATAAAATATTCAGAAATAAAACTGTTAAAAAACTGTAGTTAGTGACCAACTGATGCAGCATGTTATGCAACAACAGAGACAGTGAGGCACACATTCACATAGTTTAGTTACTAATCCATGTATTAAGTGAGACACTTTTAATTACTCACTTAAACAGACAGTCAGACAGCTACTAAATCCTCCATCCAGACCTTTATATATCCACTCAATCTTCAATACAGATTGGTATATAATTAATACATATTTAAATTTCAAACTACACCACATTCACTGGATTGTGTCATCAGTGACGTCATCAGTAATGTCATTTGATATGTCATCAGTGATGTCATTTGAGATGTCATCAGTGATGTCATCAGTGATGTCATTTGAGATGTCATCAGTGATGAGACAACGTGTAGGGGCGTATGTGCTCCATTTAAAGTGCTAGTGCCAATAGAAAAAAACTTTCTTTTGCTAGACATAGACAACATACTGTTGTAACTCATTACTGCATAAATGAAAATAGCTCCAAGCCTGTCTATTTAGTACACAAGCTCATGAAATCGATAGTCAAAAGGAATATTGTTTTACAGGCAGATTGGGCCACCCTGCAATCACTTTCATCACTGCATATCCTTCTTATACGGAGCATATCGCCATAAGGGATGCTCCTAATAAGATGGGCAGGATGGTGGCTACCTGCGTGGAGGATACTGTTGCCAGCAGTTGGTTTCCGGTATAGCTTTGTTTCGAGTTTCCCCCTTCGGGAAAAAACCTCTACATCCAGGAAACACACAGTTGTCTCGCTGATCTGTGCAGTGAACTGCAAATTTAGATTATTTACATTGAGCTGTGTGATGAAAGCATTGGCATCACTAACTGACCCATCCCAGATTATAAACAGGTCATCAATGTACCTGAGCCACCTTACTACCTTGGTCTGCATGATTTCAGTGTAACTTGACATAAGGACCTGCTCCTCCCAGTACCCCATATGCAAACAGGCGTAACTGGGAGAGAAGCAGGCCCCCATTGCCACACCCCTCGTCTATTGAAATAGTTGCTTGCCGAATAAGAAAAAAAAAAATTACATACTGGAAGTCGCCAGTAGGTAGTTATAGTCAAAATCCAAATTTCTATAGGAAAAGCAATTTTTGATTTGCTAATAACTTTGGCATCATTTGATGAATCTCCACGAAATTCTCCAAGAAAAAGGTCTATCCAGGTCAGCTCCTATTCCAAAAGTTTGGGGGTGATTCATCAAGACGTGTCCAAGGCTACAGCCCGAACTCCTGAACAGAATTGCACGCAAAAAGGTAGCCCTTGTTTCAGAAAGCAATCTTTTTTTTAAATGGTGTAAACTCGTTCAGTAGAAGCTGAGAAATTTGAAAAAAAAGTCAAAAAATCAATTTCCCAGAGCAGCTTTAGCCAAGGCTACAGCCCAAACTGCTGTACGGAATTACACCAAAATTGGCAAAAATGTAGTTCTTTGTTCAGAAAGCGATCTTCTGGAAAATGGTGCAAATCCATTCAGTAGTTGTTGAGAAAACCAAAAAACATATATATCGATATCTAGTGGTATGGTGGGTGCACAACCTCTCCCAACCAAGTGTTTCATTCTAATTGGCTGCCAAACCAGGAAGTGTTGGCAGCCATCTTGTGACTTGGTAGAACCGAGCCACAAGAAAACAGTAAAAGAAAGCGAAAAATGAAGAAAAGGCTGCAGGGACTCCCCAATTTTTTAAATTTTTTAACAAAAACTTCTGAGTGCGTGAATCTGGCCAATTGTTTAAAAAAAAATAAGCAGGAGCTCCCCCACTTCATTTAAATAAGCCCCCAGGTGTGCCAGGTCCTACCGCCACCTCCTCTGGGCTTTGTAAATTAGGTGCTTGAAGGCATACAACCCTCCCGCAGCCCTGGGGACCACCACCACCCCGGGACTTTGAAAATAGAGGGAGGGGGGCCATGCGGCCCCCTCCTGGAGCGCTTGATGGCCCTGGGGGCCATCACCGCCCAGCGTCAGTGCCTGCAATGTGCCAGGGTGTCCGACCCAGGGACATTGCTGTTTGCTATGACAGGGCGGGAGCATTGCTTCCACCTTGTGATTGCAAACCC
Source organism: Lissotriton helveticus (assembly GCF_964261635.1). Lineage (NCBI taxonomy): Eukaryota > Metazoa > Chordata > Amphibia > Caudata > Salamandridae > Lissotriton > Lissotriton helveticus. The sequence continues at coordinate 1,474,359,673 of NC_136067.1, forward strand.
TGGTTTGCTTTGCTGGCCTGCTCCCCTTTGAAAAATAAAAAATGTAGATGTGGGCATGCCTCAGGGGATGGGGTCCCCGAGGTGATTGTAAACGAATGAAAGTGAACGCCTTTTATTTTTCAAAAACGTTTGGAGTCACTACCCTAGAGCGGCCCCCTAGTGCGAACACGAAGGGTGCATGACTCTTAGCACGGCCCCTGGTGTGAATACGAAGGGTGCGTGGCTCTCAGCGCTGCTCCCCTAGTGTGAACGCGCTGGGTGGTGGCACTCAAGTACTTCTCAGGTCTTTAAAACACCAAGGGGCATATTCTGAAGGACACATCGCAGAGTTAACTGCACTTTATTGCGGTGAAAATGGTGATAAATGTAATGCACCATTCACAAGCTGATGCAAACATCCCATATCACCAGTTTACCAGCGATAGCAGCCTCAAAAAACTTTGTCACGGATGACCCGGCAAATATCGCTAATGAGATGCGGAGTAGGCATTCCTGTGCAAAAAGCATTGAACACACCACTTCGCAAATTTTTCAACCAGCAGCAAGATCGGCGAAGAGAATACAAAACAGGCAATAAGGTGCATTAGCAGCAGGATGCTTACACCTGCTCTAGTCTGGTGTAAAGTCGGATTACAACCGGTAATATGAAAGGGAGCCCAGCCCACAGTCACACCTGAATGAAAACAGATGCTATGTGCCAGGGTGTCCGACCCAGGGACATTGCTGTTTGCTATGACAGGGCGGGAGCATTGCTTCCACCTTGTGATTGCAAACCCTGGTTTGCTTTGCTGGCCTGCTCCCCTTTGAAAAATAAAAAATGTAGATGTGGGCATGCCTCAGGGGATGGGGTCCCCGAGGTGATTGTAAACGAATGAAAGTGAACGCCTTTTATTTTTCAAAAACGTTTGGAGTCACTACCCTAGAGCGGCCCCCTAGTGCGAACACGAAGGGTGCATGACTCTTAGCACGGCCCCTGGTGTGAATACGAAGGGTGCGTGGCTCTCAGCGCTGCTCCCCTAGTGTGAACGCGCTGGGTGGTGGCGCTCAAGTACTTCTCAGGTCTTTAAAACACCAAGGGGCATATTCTGAAGGACACATCGCAGAGTTAACTGCACTTTATTGCGGTGAAAATGGTGATAAATGTAATGCACCATTCACAAGCTGATGCAAACATCCCATATCACCAGTTTACCAGCGATAGCAGCCTCAAAAAACTTTGTCACGGATGACCCGGCAAATATCGCTAATGAGATGCGGAGTAGGCATTCCTGTGCAAAAAGCATTGAACACACCACTTCGCAAATTTTTCAACCAGCAGCAAGATCGGCGAAGAGAATACAAAACAGGCAATAAGGTGCATTAGCAGCAGGATGCTTACACCTGCTCTAGTCTGGTGTAAAGTCGGATTACAACCGGTAATATGAAAGGGAGCCCAGCCCACAGTCACACCTGAATGAAAACAGATGCTATGGAGCCAACGAACATGCATCTCAGACACCCAACAGTTCCCCGACACCCCGCCATCAGCCCAGTGTCCGCCATCCCTCCCTGACCCCCCCAACAAACAATTGTTGCAGCAACCTTCTGAAATCTGGAACTTAATAAATCGGCTGACGTTGCACAATTATAATAAAAAAGACTTATGTGGGGGGCGTGGCCAAGATGGCGGTGGTATAGGGAGCGTTTCCCAGTCCCTCCGGCGCCGGCAGAATATAAGCATTAATTATCGCCCTGTTCGGTGCCCATCGGCATTGGCAAAGCTGCTTTGGCATCCCTGGGGGCTGGCGAGTAGAGGTTGGTGCCACCCTTTTGCCCTTTTGCTGTTTGGAGGCCTTGGAGCGGAGCACCGCGGCGCGGCCTTCTCCGGGCGCGCACCGGAGTGGAGCTGACCCCTTGCGGCGGCTGGCGCCGGCGAAGTGATGGCGGGCTGCCGCGGCCGCCTTGCACTATCCACACGGTTGGAGAGGGACGGAGAGTGAGTCGCGGGGAGCGGCTGGGGACGCGACTGCTGGCCCTGCAGAGAAAGCGTGCCGAGCCCAGGGGGTGCGGAGCGGGCCCTGAGAGGCAGGACCCCGATATCCCCAGAGATCGAGGGGAGACGCCCGGCCGCGGCGGAGAGAGAGAGAGACTCCTCAGCTTCGGAGCTCCCGGTGCCTGCGAGGCGTCCCAAGGCGGAGATCTGCTGCGCCGGGGCCGCGGTGGGGAGATCCCCGTTTGCCGGGTGAGTGCTCCCTCACGGCCTGCGGTGCTAAGAACTACGAAGCAGGTGAGGGCGGCTGGGGTGGCCCGGCAGGGTGCATTGGACCTCGGTCCGCACGTCGTCGGCTTGGGGGGATCGCCGGGGGGCCGGGATAGCGAGGCAGACCTGTTGCACCAATCAGCCCTGAGTGGGGGCGGCCGAGGCCTGCTGCACTTCAAGCGTCCTGGAGCACTTTGGCCCGGTTCCTGACGGTCCCCCTGGCCCTACGAGACCTGCATTTCTGCGGGGGTTTCCTGCCTGATTACCGAGGGGGGGTTGCTTACCCTCTTGTCTGTGCACGACTGGGGGACATCCTTGCGACACGCTCTGGCCTTCTTCCCTAAAGCATTGATCCCCAGCCTTTAAAGGAGTGGTGGCCCCGCCGAAGGGCCGTGCTGCAGCAACCAGCGAGGGGGTGATACTCGGCACGGGGTAGCAGCCCCGAGGGACTGGACTGGACTGGCCTGAGCCTGAGGCCACGCGATTAGAATAGCCCTACCACCGTCACCGGAGGGACCCATCAAGCGCGACAAAATGGCGTCGACCAGACCTAAGAAAGACAAGCCTGCAAAGGAAACTGTGCAAAAAACTCCCACGCAACTGTCCTCCCCGGGAACTGCCAAACCTCCGCGCCAGGAAGATGGCGATGCCCCGGCAACGAAGGCATTCATGCTTGAGCTGTTCACGGCTATTAAGGAGGATATCACGGAACTGCGTTCCCAACTTGCGTCGGACATGAGAGAGCTGAGGAGAGACGTGGATGAGGTGGGAGAAAGGGTTGCAACCTTGGAGGAGCACGACCTGGGGGCCGCGGAGGACATACACAGGTTACAGCAGGATGTGATCCGTCTCACGGAACAGAACCTTGACCTTCAGGCCCACGCCGAGGACTTGGAGAACAGGTCCCAATGGAACAATATTCGTATCAGAGTGGTACCGCAGAAGGGGGAAGGTACGGACCTACGTGAATATGTGGAAGCTCTCTTTAAGCATATACTGCAGGTGGAGGAACCCATAGAGATCAAAATGGACAGGGTGCACAGAGTGGGCCTGCCTCGGGGCCCCAAGGCCCCTCCTCCGGACATTCTCGTGTGCGTTCACGACTTCCAGCTCAAGAAAAGAATACTGCTGCAAGCGCGGGACGGATCCCCACTTCACTTTAGAAGTCATAGCCCGGTGCTATTCCAGGACCTAGCGGCCTCCACCCTGACTAAGCGGAGAAGCTTCAAGCCCGTCACGGCGCATCTAAAGGAACAAGGGATTCCCTATTCTTGGGGGCACCCGTTCCGCCTCATCTTCAAATGGAACTCCAAGTTGATACAGGTTCGGTCTCTGGAGGAGGCTCTTTCCATAGTAGGTTTGGATGATTCGACCATTCAGCCTGAGGGCAGCGCCCCGTCTCAGCGACGCCGCAGACGTTCCGCAGAATGGCGGCGTGTGGGTAAACAAGCAACGGGGTCCGGTCCTGACCGGTCCATAAGCCTGAAAGAGGGAGGGGACGCAGTGGCCTCGGTGGCGTTGGTGACGGAGGCTCCTGGGGTCGCTTGAATTCTCACAGCGTTATCTGGGCCTGAGCGATGGGTTCTGTTTGCTGGGTGCCGGAGGGGACCGGGTGAGGATCACCTGTATCTCCCATCAGTGTTCCCCCTGCTTTTTTCACCAATCACCTTTGGATGATGGACAATACGTATGTTCTGAACTGTTTGTTTATTTTTGTTTTCCTTTTTTGGGGTTCTGTTGGGAAGGGGGTTAGGGGAGGAGCGGGAGGGGCGGACTCCAGGTCCGGGGATCCTTCGGCGAGATTCGGGGGTCCTTTCTTTGCGATAACTCTATTCTGACAGGCGAGGTGAGTGGATGGAGAGGCTTCCCACCGAGCAGGCAAGCTCATGCACGAAGGTTTGGGCTGACGGGCGACACAGCAGTTTGGGGACTTCAGTTCCCAGTTTCAGCCCTATGCCCTCGACTGAATTGAAGGTCCTCACACTGAATGTGAGAGGACTTAACAATCCGGTGAAACAGAGGGCGATACTCTCCATTCTGGAGGCCTCCAGGGCGGACATATGTCTGCTGCAAGAGACCCACCTTTTGCAGAAAGACTGCTCCAGGATGCGGTCCCGATGCTTTCCACACCAATACTACTCCTCATCTTCTACCAAGACAGCTGGGGTGGCAATATTGGTGGGCCAGCGGTTCAGAGAGAAAGTGCTGCAGAAGGGGGCAGAGATAAAGGGGCGGCTGCTATCATACAGATTCTCCTTGGGGGGTCCACCTTTTCGGTGTGCTCTATCTATGCTCCGAATGAGGGCCAAGAGAAGTTCTTACATACTGCCCTCAAGGAGGTAGCCGCTTTGCCTGACCGCCATATCCTGGTGGGGGGATCTGAATTTGGTGATGGACACTCTGCAAGATAGATCTGGGCAACACTCCTCTCAGGCAGGTACCCTTTCTGAGGAGGGAATAGCCAGACTGGGAGACATGGGGATGGTGGACCTGTGGCGTAGTTTGCACCCAGGTGAGACGTGATACACATACTACTCACACGCACAAAAAACAAATGCGCGCCTTGACCACTTCTTGGTTTCTTCCCCTATGCGATCGCTTGCTGCGGAGGTTGAAATTGCTGCTGGGTCTTTGTCTGATCACTCCCCTGTGGTGGAGGTGTTTACCCTCCCCCCGCTGGCCCGCAGACAGCGTTCCTGGAAGTTGCGCGACACGCTCCTACAACGGGCTGAGGTGGTTAAGAAACTTCAGGGGACTATTAACGATTTCTTAGAGCATAATAACACCACAGACACCTCTTTGGCCACCCGCTGGGGAGCACTTAAGGCAGTCCTTCGAGGGGAGCTGATCGCGACCTCGTCGGCTGAAAATGCGGAGCGCGCACGCAAACGCGAGGAACTGTCCCGGAAAACACGTGAACTTGAGCACCTGCACCAGCGCACGGGGGCGCCTAGAATATGGAGACAGTTACGGCAAACCCGGCAGCAACTGGCGGCGCTCGACCAGGGCCGAGCGGAATATGCAGCATTGCGGGTGCGACACCTTTATTACACCGGGGGGATTGGAGCAGGAGGTTGCTAGGACGCACATTGAGAGAGGTGCAGCAGAGACACACGATCCAGGAGATTGTCTCGCAGGACGGAAGGGTGGTCACCGAAGATGCAGATATTGCAGCGGCCTTTAGCGATTTTTACACTTCTCTGTACATGGGATCCTCCTTGGACCCGGCAGAGGGCGAGAGATTCTTGGAATCCTTCTCCCTCCCCTCCCAGACCCCCGAGCAAGCGGAGTCGCTAGACCGGCCTATCCGACCGGAGGAGGTCATTGCGGCTATATCACGCCTCAAGCTCGCAAAGGACCCTGGCCCGGATGGCTTCTCCGCCGCTTTTTACAAGACGTTCTGCATGCAGGTAGTGCCACTTTTGACCACTCTCTATAATTCCTTTGCTGAACCGGAAGCAATCCCAGGAGATCTGCTGGACGCGACTATCTCTGTCATCCCCAAACCTGGGAAGGACCGCACACGCTGTGAGGTCTACCGTCCTATCTCTCTACTCAATGTAGATCTCAAACTCTACACTAGTATACTGGCGGCGCGACTCACACCCCTCATGCCCGACTTGATTGACACTGATCAGGCGGGCTTCATCCCTGGGCGTCAAACGGTAGACAACACAAAGAGAGAGCTGCATCTCCTGGAGAAGGCCGAGAAGGTGTTTGACCGGGTTCATTGGCCTTATCTTGAGCGGGTGCTGCTAAAGGTGGGCTTGGGAGACAGATTCCGCACATGGGCCCTCAACTGCTACTCTTATCCCACAGCGAAGGTCAAAGTCAACGGCCATTCCTCACCTCGCTTCCCCAGCGAGCGCGGCACGAGGCAGGGATGCCCGCTGTCTCCCTTACTCTTTGCCTTATATGGAGCCGCTGGCACAGAGGCTGCGACTCAACCCGAAGGTACATGGCATTAAAATCGGAGCATATACGCACACCATTAGCCTTTATGCCGACGATGTCCTCCTGTCACTATCCTCCCTGGCGGCCTCCCTGCCTGCCTGCATGGAAAGTCTCAATGCCTTTTCTAGGGTATCGGGCTTTAAGGTTAACATGGCCAAATCGGAAGCCTTGGATCTCTCCCTAGCGGCGCACACCCGCTCCCATCTTCAGAACACCTTTCCATTCCATTGGAACGCAAACCGCTGTCCCTTACCTGGGGATCCACCTCGCCGCCACACTGCAGGACACGTTCAGGGTCAATTATGCCCGTCTGAGCTTTCTGATTCGCAAGGAGCTCAGTCGGTGGAAACACTTGCCACTGTCCTGGCTAGGTAAGGTGGCGGCCGTCAAAATGACGATCCTGCCACAGATTCTTTATCTATTCCGAGCCATCCCCCTTCGCCCGCCGGATGGTTGGCTCCGCCAGACACAAGACAGAATTGGCTCAATTCATTTGGAATGGCAGGAGGCCTAGAATGAAACTCAGAGTATCAATGCTGCCGCCTGAGAAGGGAGGGGTGGGCCTACCGGATCTACTGCTGTATTATCAGGCCACCCAACATAGAACTTTAGTTGAGTGGAGCTGATGGGAGTATGGAAAACACTGGCTCTTCCAGGACCAGGCCATAGCAGGCCGGCCGCTCCAGGAAGTACCATTTCTCCGCAGACAGCATAGACCTCCCAACCTCTACGCCTCCCACATCACGAGGGTACCTCTGGAGGTATGGGACAGCACCAATCTGGTGCACGAACTGACCACCTTCCCTTCCCCACTAACACCTCTACTTGATAACCCCGAGTTTACCACCGGACAAGACGTCGCAGCCTATGCGAGATGGCGCCCGTAGGGATGCAGGACCCTGTTCCATATGTTTGATGGCGGCGGGATCATCCCCTTTGAGACGTTCAAGCTGGCCTACAGTTTACCGGAGTCGGAACTTCTCCGGTATTTACAAGTGCGACACTGGGCTCTTAACGGTCAGGTACAGGAGTCGGCAACTAGGTCCCTGCGGCCTTATGAGTATTGGTTGCTCACGAGGAAGACAGATCAACATCTCATCTCTGATCTCTATTGAATGTTGCTGAACCGCTATTCACATGTCTATAACTCGGGTAGGGCCAGATGGGAAAGGGAGCTAGGACGCACACTTAGCTCTAAAGAATGGGAGGGGATATACTATCGCGTGCGGCACTCCGCCTATCACATGGGCCTGACTGACACACTCACCAAGATAGTGATATACTGGTACTACACCCCAGAGAGGTTACATGAGATGGACCATAGTAGGGAAGCAACATGCAGGCGCAGCTGCGGGGAAACGGGGTCCTTAATACATCTTCTCTGGGACCGTGCACACCTCCGGGGTTACTGGAAGTCAGTCTTGGATGAGGTTGATGCCCACTTTGACACTGAAATCCCAAGGTTTCCTTCATATGTCCTCCTAGGCCTCCCAAATCCCCTTATGTACCCCTTACGATCGCGCAGGGGCAGACTGATCGCCATCACTATTGGGTCTGCACTACAAAACATCCTGTCCCTCTGGCGCACCACTCATATTCCTTCAATCCAGGGATGGCTGTCTAGATTGTGGGCGGTACTGGGCATGGAAAAGCTTTCCTTAATCAAAGCAGGGAGGGCGCGAAATATGTGGAATTGTGGCAACAATTTCTGTCTCTTTTAGCTACAGAATTCAAGGAGGTCACATGTCCAAGGTATTTGCGCATCTTGCGTTTGTCCCAAATAGAGACCTGTTGAAGTTGGAGGAGGATTGCCTTGTTGGAGGGGGGGGGGAGTTCGGACCTGGACCTGGAGTGTTGGGGGAGAGGGGGGGAGGGATGTGGGGATGGGGCATGGTTGGGGCCGGGTGGGTTTTTCCTTTTCTTCAAGTTACCGGCTTTATCAGCCCTCACTCACTAGGGTCTGGCCACATGGCCACATCGCTTCTTTGGTCACAACAAGATTTTATGACGCGGCCGGCCCCTCGGGCTGTAGGCGGCATGCTGTGTTTAACGCTTGGTTCCTACCCACAGTTTCTGGTGTTTATGTACAGTATTGCTTTGCTGAACCGGACCACTGGGTCGTCGGCGCTTGATGTTCGGTCTTTTGTGCGCAAATATTACCAATAAAAAGATTTAATACTAAAAAGACGTATGTGAGGTTGGACAAATTAGAATCACAGTCATGTATGGATTTACATATAAAACATTTTATTTAAACGAAACAACAACAAATAAAAGTAGGTGCAGCCATGGCGTGTCATCCCTCACCAATTTGTGAATCGCAGCCTACACGAAAAAAAGCAAGATAAGATTGTGCGTCATGTGCCCATCAGAGGAGAGAGAGAGATAGAGAGAACGAGTGAGAAAGAGAGGAAGAGCGAAAGGAAGAAAGAAAGAAAGAAAGAAAGAAAGAAAGAAAGAAAGAAAGAAAGAAAGAAGGAAAGAAAGAAAGGAAGAAAGAAAGTGAGAGAGAGGAAGACATAGAGAAAGAGTGAGAGAGAGAGGAAGAGAGAGAGGAAGAGAGAAAGAGTGAGAGAGTGAGAAATAGAGAAACAGTGTGAGAGAGGAAGAGAGAGAGAAAGAGTGAGAGGGAGAGAAAGAGTGTGAGAGAGAGAAAAGAAGAGAGGGAGAGTGAGTGCCGATACTGTGGACAAAACCCTCACAGCTCACCTTTCAGCCACCGGTGTGTCTCCAACCACATGCCGGGACATAGTGCAGCCCTTAAGCTCACTTATCTGAAACATAGTATAGAATTAGTAATGGCAATGGTACATAGAACTCCACACGCTGCTGCACCCCATCCTCTCCTGCTACCCAGAGGTGCCTGCCTGCCCTTGCACACCTAGGCTGCTGCATCCCATCCACTCCCAATGCCCAGAGATGTCTGCCTGCCCCTGCGCACCCAGGCTGCTGAACCCCATCCACTCCCATCGCCCAGAGGTGTCTGCCTGCCCCTCCGCACCCAGGCTGCTGCACACCACCCACTCCCACTGCCCAGAGGTGACTGCATGCCGCTGCGCAAACAAGCCTCTCTGCTCTGAAGCAACCTTCTCAGCCATGGCATACATGCAGTCGAGCCAAGCTCACAATTCAAATCTGGCCTTGATTGCCAGGATGGTGTATCAAGTAGGCCTGGGCGGTAAATTACGTTCTGCTCGCAAAATTTGCGGAATTTGGGTAATTTCACGTTCCGTGGAGACCACAAAATTACCCAAATTTCTGCATTCCGCGACTTTACAAAATTATTTCCCCCTGAGCACGCAAACAGCGATTGCAAACAGTAAAAAAGCATTACAAGCAAGCAATTCCACATGTACGCGGAATTTCTGAATGTTCGCTGAGATTTTTTTACGGTTTCGCTGAGATTTACGTAACACTATTAAGCAAATTCCGCCCACCCCAAGTATCAAGGCCACGCATCATCGCAGGCTGCACACCCGCTCAGCTCTGGTGGCACTAACTCAGTGGAAATCAAGCCAGTGTCACGTGGCGGGAGGTCCATGTCGGGCAAAGCGCCTCGGCTGCCACCAACTCTAAGTACTTCAAGTCATGGGGTTGAATGGAAATGGCCTCCAGCATGTGCGCCCGGCCCTTTTTATTGGCAGAGTTACTTGTTCTGTGACACCTCTGCTGCATGGGTGTGGTGTGGATGTAAACCAGCCATGAGGCTGTGACATGCTGACAACTAGACCGGTGATCAGCAGATCACTACAGGGAAGACCTGGGACATGTAGCATTGTCGTTCCATCCTTTAAATGTAAGCGGAGTGGCCTGGCCTGGTGTATGCCAGTCCTGCATGAGGCCTGCATGAGGCTTTGAACAATGAAGCTGTGGGCGTGGTTCCATTCTGGACTGTATGAGGAATAAACGGATGTGGGTGTCTCTGTTGTAGTGTTGCCGCCATGCAGGCCACAAGTGCCAATGTATCACCCTGTGACCCAAGTCCCACAACATGGGCAAAATAGAAGGTAGGGAGAATCACTGAGCCTACATTCGTCCATACTTCCACAAATAAAATATCGTGGACATGGGATATCTGTGTGGATATGAATGTTTATTGCACATTCAGTGAAATGTTGCAACTGTAGCAATACAGGGCCATGCAAAGCCACAATTTCAGTTTTTGGAACATGGAGGGCAACCAATTAGAGCCAAGCTCGTGCTCGGGGGTTAGGCTCCATCAACATATGTACTTATGGAATCCCTCCGCCAATCCTCAAGCACTTATACATTCACTATACACTCTCCTTGTAGTACTCTAATGATTCAGTCTCTACCTATGTACTTATAGATTGACCAAGACAAAGTTAGATAACCGAAGTTTTGCCCACTGCCCGAGGTAACATGGTTGTGTGCGCTATCCACAGCACAATGTAATGTGGTAGGGCCCAGGGGCATCATGCATTGATAATGAACACAAGGACAAAGTTAGATAGATAGTGGAACTGGGTACAGCATGTCACCTCGGCCCCTTTTTATTACCAGGGTCAAATGACCAGTGATGTCTGTGCTGGATGTGTGTGGGGTGAGTGTAAGCCAGCCTTCAGGGAATGGTTGGTGCTGGCAACAAGTACAACAGTAATTATCAGATCATACACAGAGATTCAATCATAAAGAGTCTATGACTTGTGCTGCACTAAGGTAGGGGCAGCAGATCTGAAATCATACACAAAATATTCTATCATAAATGGTCCATGAGCTGTGGTGCACTGAGGTAGGGGAATCAGAAGCATTCAGCGTGTGCACAGCCAGCGATGATACGTGGTCTGGGCGTGTCACACTGGGAGAAATGTCTGTTGCCTACTGGCCTGCGTCATCTGCAATAGTGACTCCATCTGAATTGTGAGCCCTGCTGTACACAATGTAGATCGAAGGTAGTAGTCAGCACAGACATCGAGGAATGCTTTTTGTCACTTCCTCTTGACAAAACCTGAGGACATAGAGTACAATTCTCTCTGCAATTAATAAATCAAGCCTAAATTCTAATTGTGAGCTCTGCTGACCACAGCGTAGGCGTATGGAAGAAAAGATGAAATATGAATGGAATACATTGTTAAATTATGTAGGTTTCAGGGACGATATAGTTGCCTACTAGACTCTGAAATTAATAAATTGAGAGTGAATTTAATTGTGAGCCCTGCTAACCACAGTGTAGGCCGGAGGCATCGGTTAGAAAAGGCCCACAGCCACAAGGCATTGACATGAGCTGCACAGATTGAGAGCATTTGCTCTTCTTAATCGATTATAGTCTCTTCCACAATTTGCATTGGTACTAATCTTGAAATGTGAGCTGTGCTAAACGCACTGTAGGCCGGAGGCAGGGGTCAGGAAGGGCCCAGAGCCACATGCGTTTACATGAGCTGCACAGAGTTAGTGGCACCTGAAGCACTGAGCGTGTGCGCAGCCAGCGATTATGCATGGTCCGGGTAGGCCGCACTGGGAGCAATGTCTCTTGCCTACTGGTCTGCGTCATCTGCAATCGCGACTCAATTTGAATTGTGAGCCCTGCTGTCCACAGTGTAGATCGAAGGCAGTAGTCAGCAAAGACATCGAGGAATGCTTTTGGTCACTTGCTCTTGACAAAATCCGAGGACATAGAGTACACTTCACTCTGTAATTAATAAATCAAAACTGAGTTTGAGTGGGGAGCTCTGCTATCCGCAATGTAGACTACCATTCAGTGTTCGTTTGGACCTGCAAGATTAATTTGGTCATTGTAGTAAAGCTATAACTAATAAAAAACAAGTTCTTGAAGCAACAATACTAAAAGGATATTATGTAGGTTTTAGGGACATTCTACTTAGTTGTCTACTGGACTCTTCAATTAATGAATCAAGACTCAATTTTAATTGTGAGCCCTGATGACCGCAGTGTAGGCAGGAGGCAGCGATCAACAAGGGCCCACAGCCACATGGCGTTGAGTTGAGCTGCACGGTTAGTGGCACCTGAAGCAACCAGCATGTGCAGAGCCTCCGATGATGCATGGTCAGGGCGGACTGCACTGGTAGCAATGTCTTTTGTCTAATGAATTCTGCCTTAATAAGGCTACATGGCGATGACTTGTGGTGCACTGAGTTAGTGGTACCTGAAGCAACCAGCGTGTGCGCAGCCTGCGATGATGCGTGATCTGGGCGGGCCGCACTGGGAGCAATGTCTCTTGCCTACTGGACTGCGTCATCTGCAATTGGGACTCAATCTGAATTGTGAGCCCTGCTGTCCGCAGTGTACATCGAAGGCAGTAGTCTGTAGAGACATAACTCTGCAGGGCTGTGCTGCCAGGTTCGCAAGGGGCCTGTGTCGAGGAGGCTGGCAGTCATGGCGGCGGCCTCGTGGAAGGGTGAGGGCTGTCGATCTGACAGACACGTTGGCCTTCCCAGAAGTGAACCACACCCAGTGCCCCGGCCTATTTATTCGCACTCCTACGCTGGAGTGGCATACGTTGGACCAGCCCACTCTGCTTCCGCTTACAGGGGGAGACAACACAGCTACATGATAGAGATCTTCCCCACTGCCTGAGTAACATGGTTGTGTCCACTGTCCACAACACTACAAGCACACAATGGAGAGGTCTGTGCTCTGCATAGTTAGGTCTGTCCACCACATCACCACTACACTTGGCATTGTGTGCATTGTTATTGATGGGTGACTTGCGTCCTTCACACATACGTGGTTCCCACATCTCCCAACATTCAGGTTTTGTGCAACTGAGGGGCATGTCGTTTTGGGAAGGTCCGTTGTCCTGTTCTGCGTTGCCTCAGTGGTAGTAGGGGGGGTGTGGTCTGGGGGAGGTCCTGGGGGTGGTGGAGGTGGGTGTTGTGGCCTTCTTGAGGGTCAGACTTGCATGATCAGCAGCTCTACGACATGTGTTGGTCTTCAGATGTGGCTCTGGGCTGGGCTCCCTTTCATACTGTAGGTTGTCGTCCTGCTTTTTAGCAGTAAAAGACAGATTTTAAATTCTTACTGCTAACGCAGCTTTTTGTCTGGTTTTGGATCGCATCCCAGATTTGATTGGTCATTGAAAATATAAGAAAGTTGTGTTTTCGTGTTATTTTTGCACGGGACCGCCTACTTTGCATACCATTAGCGTTAGTTGATGCTCTCATTTGTTGCGATTTTTTTTTGCGGAAGCTATCGATGGAAAACTGCAATATCTGCAGTTTTCACCAGGTTGAGAATGGGATGATAATTTAAAAACACAGAAAGAACATAGTTTTAATCAACATCATAATTAGAAATTAGCATTTAAAAAGACTTTGAAATGCACTGAAAAAAACCATAGGTTTCAGGCACGTTATAGTTAGAAATTAGCATTTAAAAAACCTTTGAAATTTACTGACAAAACCATAGGTTTCTGGCACATTATAGTTAGAAATTAGCATTTAAAAAAACTTCGGAATTCACTGAAAAAAACAGGTTTCAGGGACATTATAGTTAGTTGGACATTTCACTCGTACAACACCAGAAAAATTCAGCAGTTATAGTTAGTAGAGCTAAGTATAACTCGCGCCCCCTCAATTTACTGCTGATGACGTCACATATTACATCACTCATGACATGGTCAGTAACATCACTGATGACATCACTCATGACATCTCAAATCACACGGGGAGTTGCTAACATACAGCTCCACTTACCCAAAAGTAATTCTGCTTTGGTTTTTGGACGCAAGAGCTGGTTTCCCGCTCTCACGTTAAAAAACCAAAGCTTCTGCCCTGCCATAGCAAACTGCGATGTCCCGGGGTGGGCACCCCAGGACATTGCAGGAGCCGGACCTGGAGGGTGGTGGACCCCAGGTCCATCAAAGGCTCCAGGAGGGGGCTGCGCGGCCCCCTCCCTTCATTTTCAAAACCCCGGGGAGGTGATGGTTCCCAGGGCCCAGGGGTCAATAACAGACCACAAATAATTAGGGCACCGGGGAGGTGGTGGTCCCTGGGCTGTGGGGAGCTGCATTCCCCAGCATAATATTTCAAAAGCCCCAGGGAGGTAGCGGTCCTCCGGGCTGCAGGGGGCTGCGTGCTCCAGCATAGTATTTCAAAAGCCCTGGAGTCCCCGGGGCTGTGGGAGCCCCCGCGGCCCCCCACATACATTATAAATATCGCCCCTGGGACCTGGCCCACCGGGGGCTTACAGATAATGAAGTACGGGGGGCCGCGCTTCGTTTTGTTTTTTATTTTATCGGCCGGATTTGTACACCCAGCGCAAATTCGGCAGGTTTTTTTTGTTATTCTTTTTTTGCACCTGAGGGTCCTTGCAGGACCCCCTGAGCAGGCCCAGGGGGTCAGGGTGTTTCTAACCTGCACACGTTTCTTGCTTTTTAACCTTTTCTTCACTGTTTTCTTGTGATTCAGTTACAGAGTCACAAGATGGCTGCAAACACTTCTTGGTTTGGAGTGTTGGCAGCCGATCAGAAAACAGCTCGTTTAGGGAGGGTTCGTGAATCCTCCTCGGTGCTCAGATATGAATATTTTTATTTTAAAAATTTCTCTGCACCTACTGAACGGATTTACACCATTTAAAAAAAACATGCTTTCTAGACCAAGACCTACCGTTTTGCCAAATTTGGTGTACTTTCATTCAGCAGTTCCGGCTGTAACCTGTTTCAAAATTCCTACGGAAATGACCATGGAGAAAATGCATTTTGGGACCCCCTTTTTTCTCAGCCCCCACTTGACAAATTGCCCCAAACTTTCAAGTCAGGAGCTGACCTGAGTGAACCATTTGTTTTAACATTTTTGCGAAGATTCGTTATATGTCACTAGAGATATTTGTATATCAAAAAACGCTTTTCCTATCGATAATAGGTCCTAACTATAACTACCTACTGGCGACCGCCAGTAGGTAATTAATGTATAAATTCATATATATGTATATATACATTTATATATATAAATATACATGTACCTATACACACACATATATATATATATACATACATACATAAATATACATACATATATATATTTACATATGCATATGCACACGCAACTATATATACACAACCATATATATATACACACACACACACACACACATACATATGGAAGAGACTTGAAAGACTCCGGTGCATTGGCTGTTCCAACAATTAATTTAAAAACACTTTATCAAAGCCTGGAAAAGGTACATAAAAAGAGATCCCTAAATGGTGGGAGGCAACATCTTTGGAAAGATATCTGCTAGTTAACCGCATTTCAAGAGGCTTGTGCTTCTTTATTGACCCATCTTATGAGAACCCGGATCCGGAGTTATTGAAGGACTGGTCTGAGCACACAACCAAATCTGCAAAAGGGATGGTTAGAATCCTGATCAAATATGCCTGGAGTGATCAAATCAAACTATTAGAGGGAATAAAAAGATTAGAAGAAGTGATCAGTAAAGATAAGAATTTAAAACAGAATGGGGATTTAAAAGCTGCAATGATGAGGAGGCTCAAAGAATATGAAAGTGGGATTTGGAAGCGTAAACAAACAAAGTTTCAGCGGGATGAGCAAGATTTTCTTACTGGACACGTCCTAACGTTTGCTGGCAAATATGACATCCCAAGAAAAAACTTCGCTCAACAACAAGATAAAGGGACTGGAAATACCAAGGATACCTCAGAGTCTAAGGGGGAAGTCTCGGAGGGAGAACAAGGAACTGCCGATGATAGCCATCCAACTAACGGATCTACTTATTTTCAGGAAGAAAAACGAATTTGGGAAAACCGACGGAGACCGGCGCAACAAAACCATCCGCCAGCACAACAATCAAAAAGAAGTGAAAAACGAGAAGGGGCAGGAAAAACAGTCAAAGAGGCACCATCTCGCAGAGTCACCAGAAGCAAGGGCAGGAAAAGCAGATGGTAGTAATGAAAACTGTTATCAACCTCTCAAATAGAGTACTTAGTGAAGCAGAAACACGAGTACTGCAACTAGGATTGACTTTCTGTCCTACCGCAGATTTTGACTTTGTGGACACAAGAGTGGATCTGTTTAAATACATCTGTAAACTAAAGTTACAAAAAATACATTCATTACGTCCTCAAATGACTCGTACTCAAGACACTGTTTCAACCAACGACATGGATCTATTGATTGGCTCTGACTTGGATACCCTTTTGACTTTGCAGCTACTAGAAACCGCTGAATAGAAAATGACACCTTCCAACAGCCAGTTAATGACAATGCTCTACAACTTGCGGGTATCACACAGACTGGTGGCAAAAGTGGTCTTAAGAGAAAGTCTAGAAAAACAGCAAAATTGAGAAATGTGGAATCTAACAAAGATAATAAAAATTACAATATCCCAATTGAACAATGGCAGCTATTCAATCACTCAGGAATGATGATTCTATTGTGATAAAGCCCCCAGACAAGGACGGTAACATTGTTGTTTTTTCCCAAGAGCACTATATTACAGAGGCCTTATGCCAGTTTGGCGATACTGATTGTTACTTACCAACTACTAGAACTGTGCATGCTAATTGCATAACGACTTTCCATCAACTACTGTTGACATGGAGGGAGGAGGGGTTGATTGACTCAGATGAATATACATTTTTATTCTGCGAATATCCTGTAGTGCCCACCTTCTACCACCTCCCAAAAGTTCATAAAAATACCAGTAGACCACCAGGGCGACCTATTGTTGCAGCTACCAATAGTTTATTGGAGAACTGCTCTACTTATATTGATTTCTTCCTGGCACCGTGGGTAAAAGATCTTAGTTCCTACATAAAGGACACCAGTGATTTTTTAAGAACGATTGAGGGTGTCATATGGGAGGAAGACATGCTCCTTATCACTTTAGATATCACCAGCCTCTATACATGTATTAAACATGAGGATGGTATTGAGGCTGTCAAGTGGTTTTTGAACAAGCGACCCTTAAAGTATGTCAAATACAATGAGATGCTTGTAGCCATGATTACCTTCTGCCTGGAGAACAACATCTTTATCTTCACAGGCCAATTATATAAACAACAATGAGGAATGGCGATGGGCACTTGCTTCGCCCCCAGCTATGCAAACCTTTTCGTTGGCTGGTGGGAGAAGGACGTGACCTGGCGGGACTCACCTGTACGATGGCTAGATCATATCATATTGTGGGCCCTCTACATTGATGTTTTGTTCACTGTGTGGAAGGGCACCCGTTTGCTGGAGAAGTCTATATAGACAATTCCAAATCTCCCTCTTACCTTCTTTCTTTTCACCCTTCCTCTCTTCCTATCATCCTTTGAAACAAATGAAATGATCAATTGAGAGTTTTTAATCCCTGTCTAAACCGAGAAAAAGATTTGTATAATTTTATGGCCTGAACTCATCTGTTCAGTTTTGATGGGTTGCCCGTTCAGGGTGCAATTTTGTTCCTCTAACAGTACTCCGAGTGGTTTGCCCATTCAGGGCACAATTGAATCAAAATGCCACCAATTGATTGGTATTTTAGCAGTAATAAGATATATCTATGTTGGCCAAATGGTGGTATTTAATCTTGCCAATATCCGCTATGTCTAACATCGATTGATTAGATAGAATGATCCCTTAACTATAAAAAAAATATTTTTTTTTATATCTATGGTTTTATTTTCAATCCTCTATCTATGAAGTGTGTATATATATGTATACATTTCTCTTTTGTACAAACCACATGTATATAGTTGTATATATCGATATATAACTAGAGAGTACTGATGATTTTTTGTGAACTTATATGAACTCTGGAACAGGCTCTAAGAGGGATGCCATGTATTCTGCATTAGGCCAAAACTATATGAGGCTGTCTTTGATTTTTACTGTTTTCTGTTTTCTAATCACGTAATTCACGTTATACACTTTCAAAATGTGTCAAGCACTTGGAGAAACTGACATCGAGAAAGACAGATTGCCGAAACACATCTGTAAGTGCAGGGGGATCTGTGCACTAATAAATAATTTCTATAAAGGACCTGCAAGTGCTCTCCTAATTCCGTCACTGGAATTGTCGTACATGTCGAACAATATATATATGTGTATATGTATATTATTCACGAAAAAGGAAAACCAGCACTCCGCACTTGGGATTTTAAAGGTTTATTCAGACACTGTTTTAGAGCCTACGCGTTTCGAACCTGATGGTTCCTTCTCACGGCAGTGTTAACAGTTGTCCTACTTCATTTGCAGCTATATAGTTTATAATGCTAGTCCAGGTGCATTGTGGGACATGCAGTTTCGCATTATTTTTGCATTATTTACAATTTTGTATTTCTGTGCTTATTTGCATTCGATTAAATGATAGGCTAAGTGCCACACATTGCTTTATGAATCTTTAAGCACAATGTCTGTGTGTCTGGGCAGTGTGGTAGACTGAACAATAAATTCGTCCTTTGCGTTGTGGCCATGTGATCATAGTTCCGGCTGTACAGTCATTTCTTGTTTACTAGGGCTGAGTGCCCTTAACACTGCCATTTTTTTAGACACATTGAGAGAGCAAAAGATTCTCTTGGATGATTGTTCTCATGGCTGGTGTAGTTGTTACTTTTTGAGATTTGCTTTTTGGCAAGTAACAAAGAACACATCTTTTTTATTTTTTTATTTTTTTATTTTTCTTTTTCTTCTTCAGAGGTGAAAATAAAGTTCTTCATTTTCGTTCAGGCCCATCGGTTGTCGTGTTTTGAAGCGCATTATTAGTCTTGATTCCAGTCTTCTTAGATTTTGCTTCCTGTTTCCACCTCGTTCATGTTGTTTTATGGTTGCCAAACCAAAGAAATGAATGTCTTTCCATGTTTTGTTCGTGTGGGTCATTAGGTGTTTGGCCATGGCATACGTGGAATCTTTGTTTTGGATTGCGCGGATGTGCTCCAACACTCTTTTCTTCAAGGTGCACGTGGTACTGCCGATGTATTGTTTGCCACAGTCACATTGCAGCATGTACACTACAAAACTGGTTTCACATGTGATGTGTTCTCTTATAGTGAAAGTCTTTCCTTTTGGGTCTGTTATTATTTTCATGTTTTTTCCTATCTTGCATGCTTTACAGGTACTGCATCTAGTGAAGCCTTTCTTCTTTTCAGTGAGCCAATCGGTCTGTTTTTTCTCTTCATAATGGCTGTGCACCAAATGGTTTGCTAGGTTTGGAGCTCTTCTATAGGTTATCAGTGGTCTGTCTCCAATGTTTTTGCCTATGTCAGGGTCTTTCTGTATTAGATGCCAGTACTTGTTTAATATTTTGCGAATTTTGTGACATTCCTTGCTATATGTTATGATCATTCTTGGGGGATCAGCCTCGGATCGTTCTTTGCCCAGTGCGTTCAAGGATGACTTTGGTAACAGTGTTTCTGCTCTAGTTTTTGTTCTGGCCTTTATTTCTCCCTGGTGAATGTCTTGGTATTTGTAACCGCGTTGTTCAAATCTCTTCTTAGTTTCTTTGAAATTTTTCTCCATCTCTTTATCTTCTGAAAAATTTCTCCGCATTCTCAAAAGTTCACCATACGGAATGCTTTTCTTTAAGATTTCAGGGTGAAAGCTTTGTCCGTGCAGGATACTGTTTGTGGCTGTCTTTTTCCTGAAGGTTGTGGTGTGTATTTGGTTGTCTTGAACATATACTTTCGTGTCCAGGAATTCCACCTCTTTGCTGCTTATGTTGTAGGTGAATTTTAAGCCCACTGTATTATTGTTCAGTTCTTCAAAGAAAATCAGAAATTCAGATTTCGTTCCTTTCCATAGCAGGAAGAGATCGTCAATGTAGCGTAGCCATAGCGCTACATTGGCCATATGGTGGTCGTTTTCCTCCCTCCAAGCTATGCTCCTCTCCCACCACCCCATCATGAGGTTAGCATAGCTTGGAGAGAAGGAAACTCCCATTGTGGTCCCGCACTTTTGCATGTATACTTTCCTGTTAAAGAGGAAGACGTTGTTATATAGACACGTTCTAATCATGTCTATAAGCATCTTGGAATGTTCTCGTTCTGTGATTGGTTGTTGCATTAGGAAATATTGTACTGCTTTGATGCCTATCTCGTGTTCTATCGACGTATACAATGAGATAACATCGATGGTCACGAGCATATACATGGGTTGCCATTGAGTGTCCTGTAAGATACGCAGAAAATCCCCGGTATCTTTGATGTAAGAATTAAGAGTTGGCACTATCGGGGCAAGGAAATGATCAACGTATTCAGCTATATGTTCGTATAGACTGCCGCAGCTTGAGATGATCGGTCTCCCTGGTGGCTTGTTGAGGGTTTTGTGGACCTTGGGAAGAAAATAGATGGTTGGTGTGATGGGATGTTCAACCATTAAGAATCTCTTTTCTTCCTCCGTTATTAGTCCCATACGTCTCCAATTCTGTAATTTTGTTGCCAATTCTGTTTTAAGTTTCAACGTTGGGTCATGGGTTATGCAAGTGTAGTTTTTGTTATCACCTAATTGTCGCATAGCCTCTTCCACATAATCCACTTTTTGCATAATCACGATGTATATGTATATGTATATATGTACATGTATATTTATATATATATATATATATCACCAACGTTTCCTCATGCACCTCTACATTCGGTATCAAGAAAAAACGGCACACCAGGTAAGTTCAGGCACAATTAGTATTTAATGTGCACTCTCCTTTTTTGGAGAGTGCACATTAAATACTAATTGTGCCTGAACTTACCTGGTGTGCCGTTTTTTCTTGATACCGAATGTGGAGGTGCATGAGGAAACGTTGGTGAAATAAAGTGTGGCGACTGCGGCCACCAACGGCGCCAGCGTTGCTAGGCTGAGGATCATTGAAGCAGTACTGTTTGGGAGATATATATATATATATATATATATATATATATATATATATATATATATATATATATATATATATATATATATATATATATATATGTACATATACATACATATGCATTTATACATAAATTACCTAGTAGGTGTTTATAGTTAGGACTTATTATTTATATATATATATATATAGATATATATATATATATATATATATATAAAAACACAACTTGTCCTGCAGCAGCAGGAGCAATGGTCAGTAGGTGCCTGCGTCGAGACCAGGGCAGTGTCTCGTTATTATCCACACAAAAAAAAATATTGCGGCACACTTCTTGGATTTAAGCAGTTAGTTTATTGTCAGATCATGACAAACTCCTACGCGTTTCGAACCGTAGTTCCTGTTCACGGCAGTGTTTATCACTAGTCCCTCTTTGATTTTGTTATTTATACCATTACACCCTGATGTTAACTGTGGTGCATGCTGGGCCATGTAGTATACAGTTTACTAAACTTTATTGAGCGAGCATATTATGCGCTTCAACATCCCATTGGGCGTGGTGTTAGACAACGGGGTAATATGTATGTCACTACACTTTCAGAGTTTCTCTAATGTTAGAAAAAGGCGCTTGTTACATTTATGGAAACCATGAATGTTTAGATCAATGTCGCGATAACTGATCATTGATCGTGTAGGTGACTCATGACTAAGTGTCTGTTTTGATATCTAGGGCTGAGTGCCATTGGCCCCCGCTGTGTATTCACCACCTCCTGGGAATGTCTATCTTGTGGTTAGTTCCATTGATATGGCCAGCAGTAGCGTGTCAGTTCTCATACAGTTGTGCTAAACTTTAGTTGTTGCTCTATAATTGTGTTTGGTCTTACGGGATAAGTCTTTATAATGTGACCAAATACAGATGTTGTCTAATGATTGTTAATGTCCTCTCAGTTCTCATTTGTGCTTCCTTCATCTCACTGGTTACATCTGGATTTGAGATATAGCTAATTCGTAGCGTGGAGGTCCGGGGGGTAAATTCAGACACTGTCTGCCGGATTCCAGCCCTCCCCTGCATCAAGGAGACCAGCGGACACGGGAAGATTGCTTGGGGCTTTCTGCTGTGATCCTGGGCTTGTCGTAGTCACGCCGGAACACCAAGGCGGACTCCAAGTCCCAGGATCCTCTCTGCTGACACCTGGACTGGGAGTAAGCCGCGCCCCCACCCTCAGCCAACACAAATTGACCTCGCCGCACCCGCTCCGCGGGTGCCGCAGCGTGGAAGTCCGGGGGGTAAATTTAGACACTGTCTGCCGGATTCCAGCCCTCCCCTGCATCACGGAGACCAGCGGACACGGGAGGATTGCTTGGGGCTTTCTGCTGTGATCCTGGGCTTGTCGTAGTCACGCCGGAACACCAAGGCGGACTCCAAGTCCCAGGATCCTCTCTGCTGACACCTGGATTGGGAGTAAGCCGCGCCCCCACCCTCAGCCAACACAAATTGACCTCGCCGCACCCGCTCCGCGGGTGCCGCAGCGTGGAGGTCTGGGGGGTAAATTCAGACACTGTCTGCCGGATTCCAGCCCTCCCCTGCATCACGGAGACCAGCGGACACGGGAGGATTTCTTGGGGCTTTCTGCTGTGATCCTGGGCTTGTCGTAGTCACGCTGGTACACCAAGGCAGACTCCAAGTCCCAGGATCCTCTCTGCTGACACCTGGACTGGGAGTAAGCCGCGCCCCCACCCAAGCAGTAGTTACACGGAACCATACGACCTGCAGTTGTCGAAGCTCCTTTTAGGAAATTCTTCCCCAAATTCAATAAACTCCTTATTATAGGAGATACGATAAAAATATTGTATTACAAGCTAGTGTGCCCCATGGCACGGGCCGATACGGGCGGCGGATGTGGTCGCTTGTAGGTGTTCCAGCGGGGAGCCGTTTGGCGATAAAGACCAAACGTGAAGATTTCCTCCTGCCGCTATGCCCATGGGGCACACTAGCTTGTAATACAATATTTTTATCGTATCTCCTATAATAAGGAGTTTATTGAATTTGGGGAAGAATTTCCTAAAAGGAGCTTCGACAACTGCAGGTCGTATGGTTCCGTGTAACTACTGCTTGGGTCTGAGCGCTTTAGCGTGCTCCGATCAGTGAGTGGTACTGTATTGTATTATTGGTCCTGACGAATGCTGAGCTGAATTATCGCTCCTAAAGCAGAAACATGTTGAGCGCATTTTTTTCTCTTCTTTCACTTGATTAATTGGACTAATTGGTTTAAACTTGCACAACCTTTTTATAGTCCTGAAAAATAATCATGTTTTTCAATCACTGGTTTTAATAGAGTTAGAGCCACCCTCTTATTAAAATAATTTTGAGGAGTAGTCCACACTCTTTTTAACTCACTTTCATTTCTCTAGCAACTAAGGAGGACCCAATGAAGACAACTGGCTACCAGTGTTTCACTGGGGCCTGAGGGTCCTTTTAGCTAGATCTCTGACCACGTGCACTCTATCTTTCCTACTGAAAATAACCGTTTCTTCTAAGGTTCAGTAGCAATTTGAATAGAATTTTGCTTGCTTACTGTGTTTGTTGTTTGTATTAACACTCTCTTGTTGTTTGATATATGGATTTATAAGGGGCATGAGAGTGTTTCTTTTGACCCTTACTCTCTTGTTGATGGAACGATTCCTACATCCAGACACCTCCCGCCAAGATAAACACGCCTGAAAATGCAGTTTTGAATAAGCTGTGCTCAACTATGCAGGCATGGTGCAACACTTTCAGCAGGTTCCTGTTTTACTTAAACAGTGTCGGTTTGGTGACTTTCAATACCTTGAAAGTAATCCAAAAGAGAGATGCCACTATTGTCACCAAACAGCTTGAGGATGGGTGACCAAGCCTGCAAGTGGCTGCACGCATACATTCCAAACACCATCACTTCATTAAGGAAACCGATCAGGGCACACAACGGGTTTGCAGAGCTGCATTTATTTTAATCAGCATAATGCGTTTTGGCAAGAGTGCCTTTCTCAAATGTAAATGGCTCCAGGGCTTATATCCAGCATTCATATACATGCTTCCTCCATGTATATATTGTCTGCCAAACCTTCAAATCGGCCATCTTGGGACTTAGCTTGCGATGAGTCCAACAAAAACTTTTTTAAAAATGAGAAGGGGGCAGGATAGGAATACCCTGACCCCCTAGGCCTTGCCTCCACCAGGGTAAAAAGCATTTTTTTTAAATTTCAGCGAGACCCATGCTGGAGCCATGGCTCCTGCTGACAATTTAAAAAAGAAGTGCGGGCACCAGTGTTTCTTTTCTAATAGGCGCCCGGGTAGGCCAGGTCCCAGGTGAATGGGGGAATTAAAGGAGAGGGCACATGGCCCCCCTACTGGGGCTTATAAATGCGCTGGGTACCACCACAACCACTGGGTTTATGTGGACTAAAAAGGGGGCCCTTGAACCCCCGGGGACCATGACCTTTTCGGGCCAAATAGCAGAAATAAATTGGAGGGCTGTTCTCGGACCCGGAGACTGGCGCCATCCTGGAGCAGGCCCTACTGAGTGAAAGGAGGGGGCCACATGGACTTCTCTTGGAACCATAGATGACACTGGGGACTGCTACCCCCATGGCCGGCTCATGCAATGTTCAAGGGTGCCCACCCCCAGGATGTAGCGGTTTGCTGTGGCTTGGCAGGAGCTTCAACTGCTCCCACTAAGCCACAACAAACACTCCTCTTCCAGGAAGCGAGAACAGAAAAATGCTGTCGCTTGCTGGAATTGGAGCATTCGTCTATTTTCCTGTCTACTGTTAAGGGAGCAGGAAAACAGGCAAAGTGCTTTCAGACACAGGGCATGTTTAATAGCTCCCTGTGTCTGAAAGCAATGCTGGCTCTGCAGGAGGTGGGAAGCCAGCAGGGACTGCGGAGGCCTACAGTCTCCCCCCGCAATCCATGTACAGATTGGGTGACCTGGGGGCACCCAGGACAAATGGCATGGCCATGTGGTCTCCGGGGTTGAAATTAGCCAAGGGAGGGAAACTGCATGGCCCCCTTCCTCTATTACAAATGTATTTTTTTAAAGTTCGGGGATGGGATCCCTGGGGCCAAAATAGGCCCGGGTAGGGTGCCCCCCTCCTCCATTGCAAAAAGGCCAGGTCCAGGGGGATGTGGTCCCTGGGACCAAAATTGGCCCAGGAGGGGGGCCACGTGACCCCTCCTATTTCAACTAAAACATTTTAAATGGTCAAGGCCAGGGGGATGGGATCCCCAGGGTCAAAATTGGCCTGGAGAGGAGAGCTGTGTGGCCCTCGCTCCTTAATATAAAAAAAGGCCAACCCCTCCTGTTACCTCCAGTAAGCCCCGCATTGTGGGATTGCTGGAACGAAATCCAAGGCTCAGCCGCCCTTCTCCACCACTTTGCAAACACTCCTCCTGGTGCACTACCGGTTGGGGATGTAGTCCGCTTAGATGCCCATGGTTCTTGGGAGCCAGCAACCCTTCCTATTACCGTCAGTAAGTCCCACACAGTGGGATTACCCAGAGCTTGTAGGAGACCAGCCCTCTTTCTGTACCACTTTGCAAACGTGCCTCCTGTCGCATTACTGGTTGGAGGTTTAATTCCTCTTGGCTGCTAATGGTCATTGGGGGCTAAGAGCCCTTCCAGTTACCTCCAGTAAGTCTCACACAGCAGGATTGCTGAAAGCTCATCTGAGTCCTGCCCCCTTTTTCCACCACTCTACAAACATGCCTCCAGGCACACTACTGGTTAGGGGATGAAGTCCCTTTGGATTCTGAGGGTCCTTGGGGGCCAATAATCCCTCTTGTAACCAGAAGTAAGTCCCACACAGGAGGACTACTGAGAGCTGGTCAGAAGCCCCATCTCCTTTCTCCGCCACTCGGCAAGCTTACCTAGTAGCTAAAAAAAAAAATAGTAATTCACTTAAAAAACCAAAGGTTACAGGGATGTTATAGTTAGGAAATAGAATTTTAAAAACCTGATAAATTCAAGTGAAAACATAAAGATTACAGGGATGTTATAGCTAGGAAATTGAATTAAAAAAATGTAGAAATTCACAAAAAAAAACTACAGTTACAGGGATGCTATAGTTAGGAAATAGATTTTTTTTTAAAATAGATATTCAACTAAAAAAACAAAGGTAACAGGGACGTTATAGTTAGGCTCAGATTTCGCTTGTACAAAACCATAGAAATTCAGCAGTTATAGTTACGTGAGCTAACTAACTTATGCCCCTACAATGCACTCCTTATGACCTCACATATTACATCACTCATGACATGGTCAATAACATCACTGATGACATCTTAAATGTCATGAAATGTGTTGGGCATTTATTAAATCCTAAATAAACTTTTCACTTTTCAAAGGAATTGAGCCGCAGCCAGTCTTTCTTTACGTGACACCCGTACTGGAGGAGGGGAGTGGTATGATATATTTATTTACATATGTTCCACATCCATATCATTTGGCCCACACCCTCAAAAGATAGAACATGCCCAGCATTTTGGGGCCCCTCTTATATTTTATTTCCTCACAAGCCATAACGCCACAGCAGGGCACACAAGGTGAAGTCAGCTGCTATTCAATAACTGTATTTATGTAGGAGTATCAACCTGTTTCACACTCAAGTCTTGTTCACAGTAAGTTCAATCTTGCCAATGATGTGCATAAAAAGTGAATATGGACTCATTTCTAAGACAATGCAGTAAGACTACACACAAATCTTTACGGAAGACATCATTCCCAATCCCTGATGCCTGAAAGTATTCACCAAAACAATCAATTCCAGGATTCAATGCTACTATGTGACCTATATTGAAGGTTTCAAGCTCCAGTGTAATGCCATAACTAACATGAATGTTGGACATATAACCCATTTGCTTAATAATCCTATGCTCCCAGCAATATTTAGAGACTCTGTGATGCAACGTTGGCAAAGAGCCAAGGTATATTTATTAGGAGACCTTTATCAGGATGAAAATTTTGTCTCATATGTATACCTGCAACAAAAATATGGACTTATTAAAGGGGACTTTTTTAAATACCTTCAAATCCATAGTTTTCTAGAGAGAAAAAATCTTCTAAATACTAGTAAAATGAATGAATTTGATGTTCTGGAATGTTGCAGAAAAAAAAAAAATTGGGGCAATATATCAGACAATGCTAAACCGAATAGAAGATAATATAGAAACGTTCGAAAATAAGTGGCAAAAAGAATTAGGAATGGAAAATGTCGACATATTCAGATCAATAGAAATGGCAAATTTGGTCCTGTGTAACGGCTCACTTAAAAGCCAACATTTTATGAGTATATTTGATTTGTATTACACCCCAGCGAAGTTACTGAAATGGAAAGCTAACAGAGGCATCAAATGTAATAGATGCGGCTTTCTTGGTGCAGACTCAATTCATATGTTTTTTCAGTGCACCAGATTAGCTCAATTTATTGATGATATACAATTTTTTTTAAATAATATCTTAAGTAAATCATTGGTATTGTCTCCCAATTTAGTAATTTTTGGCATTCAATTTGACTCAAATGTTATCAAAACAGATACAGAAGAAGGTTTTTTGTTTATTGCAATGTCGGTTTTCACATACTGTATAACTTCTCACTGGTTAAATGCAGATCCCCCCACGTTTTATCAATGGCAAATCAAATTATTAAATATCTATCAACTCGAGAAAGCAATATACAACTTAAAGGGAAAGAGAAAGAAAGTATTTGGCCAAAAGCTTTGGGCACCTATTTGTAACTGGATATAATATGTTTATTGCAATGATTGTCTTTGTTTTTGTGTATATTCTTCTATTCGTATTTTTTTTCCTTTTGGAACTGGCTGTTTGTTTTAACTACTTGCTGTCATAAAACTCAATAAATAAATTAAAAAAAAAAAACAGGAAGAACTAATTCAAAGCATACATGGAAAACTCCACAATGCATACTCTATTCCAATATCATTTGGAAACAGGCAACAATAACTACAGATGTACTTTTATCCAATCTTTTACAGACATGATCTGACTTGAATGTCATTGTATAGATCAGTATAAAATAATGATACCGTCTATTCTCATTATTTGTGTCCCTGGTTTTATCATGATAAATTATTTTCTGTTACATATTAAGTGTTTGACTCCCTTAGAAAGGTCCAAAGTGCAAAAGTGCCTCAACTTACTTACTCATATATACAAATGGGCGTGATTCAAATCCATCAATCCATAATTTGTTTGAATTACGCAATATAATAGTCTGGTGCCCAAGTGGGCCTTCACATCCATATCCCCTGGCTCAGATCGGGTTACTGTAGGAAAATGGGTTGTTGGTTGAATGGGGTGTAAGACCTGGTCAAACAGCAAACACAATCCTTGTCAGGGTAAGGCACAAGCAAACCCCAAATTAACCTGTGCTCGCCCATAGCTTGTCACACAGCAGGCAGGCTTAACTTAGAGGCAATGTGTAAACAATGTGTGTAACTCTTCAAACAGTAAAACAGTGACAATACACCACAAAAGAAACCGACTACAGATTTGGAAAGATAGAGTAAGTTTTAATGCATAAAACAAAACCAAAAGGACAAAAATCAAGTAATTAGAACTGGAGATATAGAATGTTAAACTTTGTAATGCTACTAGAGCCAAAAAGCACAAAGTGACAATTGGAGATGTCTGGTCACGACATTCCGACACAAAGTTACAAGTTTAGGCTGATTGCGATGGAGAGCAGGCTGGCTATAGGGAACCAGTTATGTCCACTGAACACAGTACCTTAAATCCTGGTTGTGGAGCAGTTCATGGATTTGTGTTGAAGAGGCGTCGCACATAAGCATGGGCGTAAAATCCGCTCCGCTCGCGGATTTTTCGGATTTTCGGCAAATCCGCAATCCGCGAACGCTCGCGAATTTGTCGAAAATCCGTGAATCCGCTCGCGGCGGATTTTTTGCTTGGTTGCGGCGCGCGGCGTGGTGCACGGCGTTCACTTTCCGTCATTTTAGCGTTTGCCGAGTTGTTTTTCTTTGCGAGTGACGCGCCATTTTAGATCTTGCTGCGTGTTCCCGCGGGAGTTTGTCGCCCGCGAATACGTACTCGCGGCTTGCCACCTTGCACAGCACACCTCGCGAGAGTTCGCAATTGCGAACATGTAGTTGCGGCGGAAAGGAACAATCTCGCACTTGCGAAATAGAGATTTTGCAATTTCGCACAAGAAAATCACCAGCAAACAGGATAAACCTTCAGAAAATTATGATTTTTATCAGAATCACTCCTCAGGTTGACATTTGCATGGCCTTTTTTTTTGCAAGGAGTCCATTTTGGGGGGGGGGGGAGGAAGGAAGTGCCCCACAGTCTCCAACTTCCTGTTCCTGTCCAGCAGGCTCCTCCCAGTGCTTTGTCCATCTCCTGGTCACTTTCATTTGGATCTGGAGCTGGAAGGATTACTTTTTGTGGGTGCTGCTGGATATTTGGATTTGAGGCCTTTTTGACTGTCTTTGGATCACTTTTGGATTAGAAATCAACTTTCACAAGTAAGTTTGTTTGGGGCATTACAGTTGCTGCAAGTACAATTTTGGAACTTTTTCAGAAAATTAAATAAATTATATTGTGGGTAGCCACAGTATCCAGTAGGACCAGGGTTGGTTATGGGTGCATGATACAACTGTTTTGTTGAATTTAAACACCATTGAGGCCATGGATGGGCTGGGATTGTGCAGATTTTATTGTTTTTTGTCGTTTTTTTGGGCCTGCTGGTGTGGCCCTTTGCCCAGGGGTGGTGAGTGTTGCATGGGCCTAGTCTTTCTGTGGGGTGTCTTCTTGAATTTAAACATAATTGAGGCCATGGATGGGCTGGGATTGTGCTTATTTTATTGTTTTTTGTCGTTTTTGGGGGGCTGCTGGTGTGGCCTTTTGCTTGCCCAGGGGTGGTGGTGGTGCATGGACTGAGTGTGCCTGTGGTGTTGTCTCACTCTCTTTGATGTAAACATCATGGATGGCATTGGATTGTGGTGATTTCTGGCTGTTTTTCTGTTTTTTGGGGGTGTACTGTTGATGTGGTCTGGCCATGTGGGTGGTGGTGGTGGCCATCTTGAGTGCTGGCTGGTACAGGCAACATGTGCTTGGGGTGTAAGGGGGCCATTTTGAGGAGAGGCAGTGTCTGAGGCCTGCACTTATTTTGCCTACTTTTCATCCCTTATGCCCAGGGGTAGTGAGTGTTGCATGGGCCTAGTGTTTCTGAGGGGTGTCTTCTTGAATTTAAACACCATTGAGGCCATGGATGGGCTGGGATTGTGCAGATTTTATTGTTTTTTGTCGTTTTTTTGGGCCTGCTGGTGTGGCCCTTTGCCCAGGGGTGGTGAGTGTTGCATGGGCCTAGTCTTTCTGTGGGGTGTCTTCTTGAATTTAAACACCATTGAGGCCATGGATGGGCTGGGATTGTGCAGATTTTATTGTTTTTTGTCGGTTTTTTGGGCCTGCTGGTGTGGCCCTTTGCCCAGGGGTGGTGAGTGTTGCATGGGCCTAGTCTTTCTGTGGGGTGTCTTCTTGAATTTAAACATAATTGAGGCCATGGATGGGCTGGGATTGTGCTTATTTTATTGTTTTTTGTCGTTTTTGGGGGGCTGCTGGTGTGGCCTTTTGCTTGCCCAGGGGTGGTGGTGGTGCATGGACTGAGTGTGCCTGTGGTGTTGTCTCACTCTCTTTGATGTAAACATAATGGATGGCATTGGATTGTGGTGATTTCTGGCTGTTTTTCTGTTTTTTGGGGGTGTACTGTTGATGTGGACTGGCCATGTGGGTGGTGGTGGTGGCCATCTTGAGTGCTGGCTGGTACAGGCAACATGTGCTTGGGGTGTAAGGGGGCCATTTTGAGGAGAGGCAGTGTCTGAGGCCTGCACTTATTTTGCCTACTTTTCATCCCTTATGCCCAGGGGTAGTGAGTGTTGCATGGGCCTAGTGTTTCTGAGGGGTGTCTTCTTGAATTTAAACACCATTGAGGCCATGGATGGGCTGGGATTGTGCAGATTTTATTGTTTTTTGTCGTTTTTTTGGGCCTGCTGGTGTGGCCCTTTGCCCAGGGGTGGTGAGTGTTGCATGGGCCTAGTCTTTCTGTGGGGTGTCTTCTTGAATTTAAACACCATTGAGGCCATGGATGGGCTGGGATTGTGCAGATTTTATTGTTTTTTGTCGTTTTTTTGGGCCTGCTGGTGTGGCCCTTTGCCCAGGGGTGGTGAGTGTTGCATGGGCCTAGTCTTTCTGTGGGGTGTCTTCTTGAATTTAAACACCATTGAGGCCATGGATGGGCTGGGATTGTGCAGATTTTATTGTTTTTTGTCGTTTTTTTGGGCCTGCTGGTGTGGCCCTTTGCCCAGGGGTGGTGAGTGTTGCATGGGCCTAGTCTTTCTGTGGGGTGTCTTCTTGAATTTAAACATAATTGAGGCCATGGATGGGCTGGGATTGTGCTTATTTTATTGTTTTTTGTCGTTTTTGGGGGGCTGCTGGTGTGGCCTTTTGCTTGCCCAGGGGTGGTGGTGGTGCATGGACTGAGTGTGCCTGTGGTGTTGTCTCACTCTTTTTGATGTAAACATCATGGATGGCATTGGATTGTGGTGATTTCTGGCAGTTTTTCTGTTTTTTGGGGGTGTACTGTTGATGTGGACTGGCCATGTGGGTGGTGGTGGTGGCCATCTTGAGTGCTGGCTGGTACAGGCAACATGTGCTTGGGGTGTAAGGGGGCCATTTTGAGGAGAGGCAGTGTCTGAGGCCTGCACTTATTTTGCCTACTTTTCATCCCTTATGCCCAGGGGTAGTGAGTGTTGCATGGGCCTAGTGTTTCTGAGGGGTGTCTTCTTGAATTTAAACACCATTGAGGTCATGGATGGACTGGGAATGTGCAGATTTTATTGGTTTTTGTCGTTTTTTTGGGCCTGCTGGTGTGGCCCTTTGCCCAGGGGTGGTGAGTGTTGCATGGGCCTAGTCTTTCTGTGGGGTGTCTTCTTGAATTTAAACACCATTGAGGCCATGGATGGGCTGGGATTGTGCAGATTTTATTGTTTTTTGTCGTTTTTTTGGGCCTGCTGGTGTGGCCCTTTGCCCAGGGGTGGTGAGTGTTGCATGGGCCTAGTCTTTCTGTGGGGTGTCTTCTTGAATTTAAACATAATTGAGGCCATGGATGGGCTGGGATTGTGCTTATTTTATTGTTTTTTGTCGTTTTTGGGGGGCTGCTGGTGTGGCCTTTTGCTTGCCCAGGGGTGGTGGTGGTGCATGGACTGAGTGTGCCTGTGGTGTTGTCTCACTCTCTTTGATGTAAACATCATGGATGGCATTGGATTGTGGTGATTTCTGGCTGTTTTTCTGTTTTTTGGGGGTGTACTGTTGATGTGGACTGGCCATGTGGGTGGTGGTGGTGGCCATCTTGAGTGCTGGCTGGTACAGGCAACATGTGCTTGGGGTGTAAGGGGGCCATTTTGAGGAGAGGCAGTGTCTGAGGCCTGCACTTATTTTGCCTACTTTTCATCCCTTATGCCCAGGGGTAGTGAGTGTTGCATACTTGCATGTCCCTAGTCTTTCTGTGGGGTGTCTTCAATGTAAACATCATGGATGGCATGGGATTGTGCTCATTTTTCTGTGTTTTGTCGATTTTTTGGGGTGTATAACTGAACTGATGTTCCTCTGTCTTCCATTGCTTTTAGGTGCACAAGAAGACTCAATAGAACCACCAGTGCCAGGAAGAAGTCCTGCAGCGGTGTGTGCAGCATAACGTCACGCGACGTCACGTCTGGACACAGAACCCTCTGCAACTCGTGCAACTGCTGCCTGCTGACCTGCTCTGAAGAAGATGGCCCCAAAAAAAGTAACCCGTAGCTCCTCTAGCAAGAAAGGTGCCAGTAAGGAGCAGAAGAAGCAAGTTACCAAGGACACTGGTGTGCCGCCCGCCCCTTTTTTTGTGAGTAAAAAAAAAAGTATGCCTGCAGCAGCTGCAGCGGGATCTGCTGGGGACCAAGCTGGCAGCAGCACCCCCGCTCCATTGGGCTCAGTGCCACCACCACCACCACGCCAACTTAAGTCCAAGCCCTTGAGTGCTGCAGAGGCAGCCAGTATACTTCTTCAATCACCATCGACCAGTGATGTTGGCTCATCGCAAGAAAGCAGCAGCAATGTCCCTCAATCAACACAGGTTGTTGTAGCTCATCTGACGAGTGTTGAACAACCACAGCGGCAACAACAATCACATGTGCAAGTACAAGCCCAAGTACATGTGGAAGGAGAGGCAGCGCAAGGAGATGCGCATGCAGAGGTGCATGGAGGGTCACAACAAGTGCCCACAATAGTTGTTCCTCCCGAAGTAGGGGCACATCAGGAAATCGACAATCAAGGCGAGGTATCATTTGAGGAAGCCACTCCTCCTGATGATCCTTCATTGTCTTCCACAACCCTAGCAAGGAAGAGATCAAGGGTGGTGTCTACATCCTCTTCAAGCACACCTCCTTCTGATGATACGGATCAAACTTGGGAACCAGCACCACAGCCGTCTGAGAGTGAGGCACACCATGATCCAACAAAGGTACTTAAGCGTAAAAGGAAGCTCGTCCAAAGTCTCAGACTTATGGAGTGTGATGAGGCTCAACAAGAAGTGGCGGATACTGCTGCTGATGAAGACTCTGCCAACGACGACCCAGTCATCATAAAGGTCACTGCAGCCCCAGCGGGCATGCAGCAAACAGACATTTTGACCCTAGCCCGAAGAGCTGCTGCGCGTGATGATGATGATGATGATGTTGTCGATGAGGAGGCAGTGGAAACACCACAATCATTGGAGTTAAGTAGTACACCAACTCGTCCCGCTTCCATATTTCTTTCTGGCAAGAAGAGACCTGCGTCAACCTCGACCTTAATTAGTGGCGGTGAAAGTGGAAAACGTACAAAAGTTGGCCAATCCAGATCCTCCACTTCATCTGGCATTAGCTTCATGACCACCACCACCACCAGTATCGCCGCCTCTTCCAGGTCCCACAGACACTTCAAGTCCCCAGTTTGGGACTTCTTTACTGTTTGTCCCAAAAATCCAAGGTTTGCCATTTGTACCCTTTGTAAGCTTGCAGTTAGTCGTGGTAAGCCAGGTAGCAACTATGGTACCGGCGGCCAGAGTGGTCATCTTGACAGAAAGCACGGTGTCCAATGGTTTGCGCACCTAGCTGCGATCAAGAAAGGCCAAAATCAAGGAAACGTTGATGTTTCATCTGATGTTGACGAGCAGGAAGAAGACGTGTCAAACACTTCCCTTACACCCAGTACCCCTCTCAGCAGCACACCCAATGTGAGGCACACTAAGAGTGTTGGAGCGAGTGAGACACCAACGCACAAAAGTTCACCAGCGAGCAAAATTGGGTCAACGAAGTCATTATCAGCCCGTAAATGCTTGGTCCAGGCCAACATTAGAACAATGCTTACTTCAGACGTGCCATATGAACGCAACCACCCACTGACGCGTCTGTATAACACTAAGCTGGCTAAAATGCTAGCTGTGGACCTTCTACCTTTTTCTTTTGCAGAAGCGGTAGGTTTTCTTGAATTAGTTGCAACGCTCTGCCCTAAATGGAAGGTTCCGAGCCGGTTCTATTTTGCCAGAGTTGCGGTTCCAGCACTACATGAAGATGTGCTGCAGGCGATTGGGGCAGCTTTGCAGAAGAGTGCTGTTCACACAATACATCTGACAACAGACATGTGGACCAGTGGCCCAGGCGATGATTACATGTGCATCACTGCACACTGGGTCTCTTTTTCAGGTGTTATAGCAAAGCTAAACGCAGGTGTTGACCCGGACCAAGTTTTCAAAGCTGCTCGGAAACATGCAACACTAGCCATGTTTGCCTTGGAGAAAAGTCACACAGCAGAAAACCTTTTGGAAGAGTTTGACAAAAAGGTGTTGTCAATGCTATCCCCCCTAAAACGCAAGATTGGTTATGTTTCCACGGATAATGGCGCCAATGTAGTTAAGGCCATGTCACAGGGTCACCATGTTAGAGTGCCGTGTTTGGCGCACTGTATCAACCTGGTAGTTCAAAAATTCTTGAGTGATAAAGAGAGTCCAGCGTTCGAGGTAATGGCCACCTGCCGCAAAATGTGCAACCATTTCAGCCATTCTTTTAAGGCCCGGAAGCATCTGCGGAGACTGCTACTTCAACGTGGAATGCCAGTGAAAGCACTCATCCAGGAGGTGGCAACACGTTGGAACTCAACCTTCTACATGCTTGAGCGTCTGCATGAGCAGTATACGGTACTCGATCACTATTTCTTGACAGAGGCTACATCTCAGAAGGAGGACCTGCGGATGAGTAAGGCGCAATGGGCCATAGTTAAAAGCCTGACAGACATGCTTCGTCCTTTTGAGTTCTTCACGCGTGCAGTCAGCCAGGAGGACTGTAATTTGGGAAAAGCTATCCCATTGTTGTGCATACTGGAGCACCAACTGATGGCGGTTTCTTCTGAGTTTGAAAAAGATGAAAAAAAAAAAAAACATTTCATTTTGTCTGAGAAATTATTACATCGCCTACGTGGTGATGAACGTCTTAAAAACATCAACTCAGATCAGCATTACATTTGTGCTACTATTCTGGATCCACGCTACAAAAAGGCGCTGGCAGACAACGCATTCTTTCCTTTCGCTGATGCAGATGTTCAAAAGTACAAACATTGGTTAGCCTGGTCAGCCAAGAGGTTTGAAAAAGAACGGCAGGTTATTGAAGGAGAAGCCAGTACATCAGCATCAGCATCAGCAGGCCATCCGCAGTCACAAGAATCCACTTCTGCACCTGTGGCTGGGGCACAAGTGACCTCTCAGCCGTTAAAGACACCGGCAACTGGATCATCTGCACCACACACAATGACAACACTAACAGTGGCTGGGGAGGAGGATTGGCTAAGTTTGATGGGGTATGGTTCTCTAAAAAATGTCACAGGCACAGCAAAAAGTAAGCAAAGTGGAGGAACAGTTGATGACCTTGAGTCGATGGTGCAGGACTATCTGAATGACTCAACAGTGGTCTTTCTTAATGAGGAGCCATTGCAGTATTGGCATGGCAAAAAACAATTGTGGCCACAGCTCTACAACCTGGCTATAAACTATTTGTCTTGCCCACTCGCAAGTGTGTCTTCTGAACGTGTTTTCAGTGCTGCTGGTGGCATTGTAACTGCCAAACGGAGCCGCCTATCGCCCAAAAATGTGGAGCGGCTGACAATGATCAAGATGAATCAGCACCTCATACCACCAGATTACAAAGTGCGAGAAAGCACGCCACATGAAGACGATGAGGACAGCAACGTAGATGAGGGGATTTTTTCTCTGTTCGGTGCCACTGACCTCATCCAGCCTGAATTCGCAGAGTATGATGACGAAATCTTGTTCTTATTCCCTGACACCGAGCCCTGAAAATGAGACAATCAATCAAGAACTTTCTTTTTCGTCCTTATTCACTTTTATTCCTGTGTGCTTTGTGTCTCTCTTTCTTTGTTTTGCACAGTTAATTTAATTCAAACTTTAATCACCTAATCCCAAAAACAAGACCATCATCAGAACTGTCTTCACTTGTTTGCTTATTGATTTGAAGGTGCCGCAGTCTACATTCCTCAGGTTCACAAGTTCTGAAGAACATGCTCCTCTATCCTCCTCCTCCAGACTGCGATTTCCCTCCAAGCAGAGTGCTGGATTACGCACAATGAAGAAAGACTCAGCACTTGTGGGGGTGTTGTACTTCTTTGCGGGTGAGTTGACGGTTTTGGGCCCATTGCTGTGAAGCTCTAATAATGGACAAAAGTGTTTTGGACCAAATATGAGGTGGAAATGTCTTGCCGTTTTTGCTGACTTGCTTGCCTTTGAGGTGCTCTTTGGCGGGGTTCCGGGGGTTTGTGTGTAATTTTTGGTGTCTGTCGAAGCACTGCTGCGACAGTCTAATCTTGATTGCATTTGCTTTTCAGGAAATCCGTGGTGGAAAACAGGAGTTATGATGATTGATGATGACCTAGCTGCACAGCGCGTTACTTTGGACCGAAGGCCGAGAGATATTGTAAGTATGAGATTTAGCTTTTTCGCTGTTTGGGGGTGTTGTCGGGTGTTTTTTTGCGGGTGGGTTGGCGCCGGCGGGTCTTGCCTGGGGCATTCCTGGGAAGGTCTAATACCGGATACAAGTGTTTTGGACAAAATCCATAAGGAACAGCCTTTTTTTTGCCATTTCTTCAGACATCTTGCTCAATGTAGCCTTTTGGGGGGCTTCCTGCTGTTCGTGGGTGGGTTGCGGCCGGGGTCTCTGTCGAAGCACTGCTGCGACAGTCTAATCTTGATTGCATTTGCTTTTCAGGAAATCCGTGGTGGAAAACAGGAGTTATGATGATTGATGATGATGACGACCTAGCTGCACAGCGCCGCGTTTGGACCGAAGGCCGAGAGACATTGTAAGTATGAGATTTAGCTTTTTCGCTGTTTGGTGGTGTTGTGTCGCGTGTTTTTTTGCGGGTGGGTTGGCGCCGGCGGGTCTTGCCTGGGGCATTCCTGGGAAGGTCTAATACCGGATACAAGTGTTTTAGACAAAATCCATAAGGAACAGCCTTTTTTTTGCCATTTCTTCAGACATCTTGCTCAATGTAGCGTTTTGGGGGGCTTCCTGCTGTTCGTGGGTGGGTTGCGGCCGGGGTCTCTGTCGAAGCACTGCTGCGACAGTCTAATCTTGATTGCATTTGCTT
Organism: Lissotriton helveticus; assembly: GCF_964261635.1. Classification (NCBI taxonomy): domain Eukaryota; kingdom Metazoa; phylum Chordata; class Amphibia; order Caudata; family Salamandridae; genus Lissotriton; species Lissotriton helveticus. The sequence goes on from NC_136067.1 coordinate 1,474,397,380, forward strand.
TTCAGGAAATCCGTGGTGGAAAACAGGAGTTATGATGATTGATGATGATGATGACGACCTAGCTGCACAGCGCCGCGTTTGGACCGAAGGCCGAGAGACATTGTAAGTATGAGATTTAGCTTTTTCGCTGTTTGGTGGTGTTGTGTCGGGTGTTTTTTTGCGGGTGGGTTGGCGGGTCTTGCCTGGGGCATTCCTGGGAAGGTCTAATACCGGCTAGAAGTTAGTTGGACAAAATCCATAAGGAAACACCAGTTTTGGCACTTTTTGTAAGTTAGGGTTCGTTAGGGTTAGCCCTAGCAGCAGGATTGCATGTGTTTAGGGGGGTTCTATTGCAACGCGGTTCTGTTGTTGTAGAGCACTGTTGGAGCGATGCTGGCTATGGATACTTTTGCTTGCAGGCAAGTGGTTTGAATACAATCCACGGTCTGTATTTGGGTCTACTGTTACTTTCAAAGTACGTTTTGTAACCATTTTTCTGCTAGGCATCGTTTTTGGAGATATGATTGGGTTCTTCTACATTTTTGCGACTGGCTTTAGTAAGGGTCTTGGTGGGAGCATTGCTGGGAAGGTCAAATTTTGTTCTAAAACACAGTAGTACACCCACCTTGAGGGGAAAGATCCGCTATAATATTTTGGCCATACTTATTGATCCTTAAAAAGGTGACTCAGACAGAGCACGCAATTTCAAAAATATTGTACTGTCTATTAGGGAAATCAAAGTGTGACTTTTTGAACCACACAGCGTACATACCTTTTATTTATTTATCAGTGGTATTGTAATAGCACTTCCTGTTTTCCGTTCAATAATTACAGGCCGGGTTTCAGTCAACATCCGCCAGGCAGGCAGTGGACAGGGTGTCTCTTCTGTCAGTGGTCACCACCACATTGATGGACGAAGCGTCAGCTGGAATGGAGGAGTGCCGCCAATAAGAGGAATTGTTTGCTGCATGCAACTTACTTACCAATTTCAACAGGACAACTCCAACAACATACGCAATACAGATACAGTATCCATTGTTGTCTTTTATTCTATGAGTGTGACTGCATGTGCTTACCTTTACTTTGTAACCAAAGATTGTCTGTAAACTCTGTATCTTCAATTATTGTTTGTCCATGCTCTGCTTTTTTTTTCTTCTCTCAACAAAACCTACCCAAAAAGAAACCCCCATTCCCATCCATTTTACAAACCCTAACCCTCTTCCCCCGGGCTGTGTTGTTTTGCTTGATGTCTGACTAAAATGACATCAATAATTCCACACACTTGCTGGGGAGGATAAGGTGATAGCAGCAACAGGCTACGGAATACGAGGATATCTTCTAGACTTACTCAGCTTCAGTACTATATCTTCTAGTAGTAGTAGCCAATGTCAAATAAATTCAACGCAAGTACTAGTTATACTTGCAATACTTTACCATTTGTTAGGCTACATTATGGCACTGTTCTAGTGTACTGTCACCTGCTATTTTCTCGATCGTACCGTAACCGTTGTAATGCTACAGTAAGGAGTACAAACAAGGTTTCGTTTTCTTTTTTTCCATAGGCATGCAACTGCCACTGTGTCACACCACTAGTAACACCGCAATGAGGAAATGTCACCCGCCCAGGAATGACAACGTTAATCCCCATTTCACCTGGAGCCAGCCCTGGGCCTAGCCCTAATTTCTAACACAAATTACAGGTAAGATAAGCGTTTGGTGGGAGGTAGTATAATGGAGTATTATTTCGGAGTAGACAAGAGTTTGACGGTTGTACTACTAAAGTCCTACGACTGTTCAGGAAAACAAAGTTACTGTTACACCCCCGCCCCCCACCCACCAGACTGAAAAGCAGTAAAAAACAGGTATGGTCAGATAAAGTAGTTGAAAAATATATTTATTTATCCCTAACAAAATAATCTCCCTCACCCACCCTAACCCCAACGATTGTCTCTGAAACGTCCCAAAACGATCCCAACTCCCAAATCCCACCACCCAAAAGTCTATAAAAAAAGGGCAAGGGACACTCCACTACTGGAGGGTGCTGGTGCTGGTGCATGATGCGGCATGGGCATCATACTCCTTGCGGAGGGTGGCAAGCTCGGAGCGGAGGCCCTTAACCAAGGTCTTATACCTCAGGACCTCCTGCTCCAGGTTGGACATGCGGACTCGTAGGCGGTGTTGGCGTTCCTTGCAGCTCCTGTGGGGGGCAGCTGGTGTTTCGGGTGCTTGGCGGTGGCGGTCGGCTTTCTTAGCCCGGCTCGGTCCCGCTGGTTTAGTCACGGAGGAGGATGCAGTGGTCACAGTCGAAGATGTTGCCCCGCTCGACTGCGTGTCCTCCTCCTCCTCCAGGGCCACCAGCCGCCGATACTCGGCGACTGTGGCCTCCAGCCTCCGTTGCCGGGCCAATCTAGCCTGCTCCCTCCTTGTTGTTGATTTGGAAGGAGCAACTATATGAAGAAAGAAAGACATAGTCTGTAACCAATGCTCCTTATTAATAACACAAAGTGATTGAGCCGAAAGTTGGGTCACAGAGTACAAGTAGCAAATTGAAAGCACAGTACATAACTATTGAGGACAGTATCTATGTAACCCTCCCACTTCTGCATCCTTGCTCTAACAGTAGTGGTAGTTTAATGAACTAATTCTACGACCACTATGGACTTCCATTACAGTCGACTATGACAGTACACCAGTCTTATTCTTCTTCTTCTCTCTTGTTTAGGGAAATGGGTACGTTATCTTATGCAAGCCGGCAGAATGACATGGACACAGCACAGTGAAGTTGTACCCGAGAAAAAAAGTTGCACACCATGATGATGGAGACAGACTTGCGTTACTGTACCGGTCCAGTACATGCAGGTGGTGAAGCTATTACTTTTCTATTACGGGTGGCACTGAGAATACTCTGTTACAAGGGCTACTGCTTAATTAATTTACCTTTCACCCTACAGTGCAAATGAGTACTAGAAAAGGAAACTGAAGAAGCTAACTAATTTGATTATCTATCACTTCACATGGGACGTATTTAATGACAGATGAGATGACTTTAGGTGCTTTGCTTAATATTGAGTGAACACAGTGATACACCCACACATGAATGACGTACTACAAGTAAACTAAAGTTATTAAGAGAGGTACGGAGTGTCCACCGTAATAACCAGATATATGCTGTGAATGCAAACGCAATACAAAGTACTGCTACTATTCATGGTAGTATTGGACACATTTACAATTTCTTTTCCTTGCCTTCCCTGCACTGGGACGGACGTGCGGGTGCGGTGGTACATGCTCTTCAAGGTAACACTTACTTCACCTGGCGACCATCTACTCTCTCTAGATACACATTTGCTATGTAAGAGTCAGAGAATACCATGCTCCAGGCATCCATTCATTCAAAGTATACGCACACATACAGTTTCTGTTTCACCCACCCAGGCTGCTGTCCTTCCACCCATCCTTGCTTCATCATTGACCCAGCCATGCACCATACCATATTCTTTCCTTCCCAGCCACCTCTGGGTCCAAGCAAACACATATCGTTCTTCTTTGCCAGCCATCATACAAGTTCGCGTCCCACTTACTTACACCCTTCTTTCGCTTTTCGTTCATCCCATCCATCACGTTCGTCTAAGAACTTATTGGGATTCTTCTCACCAAAAACTTCACAGCTAAGTCGAAGTACATTTCGAGGAGGCTACTACCTGGTTGATTTGTAATTGTAATACACCCGTGCAGAAAGCACACTATGCAGTCTTCAATCTCAATAAGTAAGGAATATATAGCTTACCTGTTTCCGCCACCACCGTTTGATCCCCCACAGGAACGGCCACCAGCTCTTCTACCGCCGCATCCTCCCCAGAGGCCTCCGAGTCCAAGTCCAACACATCAGCCACCTCCGCGCTGGCCCCGTCACCAGATGTTACACCTACAAAGTACATTTAAGAAAGTTAGAATACACCACTCACTACTATATAATATTTGGTCTAGGAGAAATGTTAAAAAAACAGAATACAATGTAATAATTTGTGACTGTCTACTCCATAGTAAAAATGTCCCATTTTCCAGGGAAGGCTGTTGTCTTGCTGCACTTTTATGCACAACTGATGAATGCTTGCTTTTGATTTTTAACACGCACCACTTTTTCTCCTAACAGACAGAAGCTTGACTCCTGAGTCCTAAGAACATGACCAGGATCAAGTTCAAAGTAGGTGAGAGTTCGGCTCGACCACAAGAAATGTGTCCAATTAATCGTCAGCACTAACCACTTTTCCGTTTACAGTTAAATAGTTTTATGACAAAGTAGATTTCAATAAATGTGTTTACTTTTAATAAAGCTTTTACACTTAAATAGACTCTGTGGTTTTTGTTCCTCTAGACTAGAGTGGATGAGCTAAAGGTTTTGGAATTTTTGCAAGCATGAGTGCCTCTGACACTTCTTGACTGTGCTGTGACTCCGTACTACTCTCTTGTCCTGCGTACGATAATCTAGAGATCATTGGGGATCTATAATCGGTGACTTCGGGAGCTGAATGACTCTGCCACACTATCTAGTCAGTAAGGAGACAGTGCATAGAGGTATTGCTGAATATAATGGGAGTCCAATGGAATTGCCAAATGTCCAATCTTAGTTAGCTACACAGACAGACTAATAAGAATAGTCTAGTAATACCACAGGGAGTCATATTCGAGGCAGGATAAGAATTTATATCCAGTCTACAAGAAGATCAAAGACGATTTAGAAAAAATCGAATGAGGAACGCTAGGAAAAAATAGGTACTGTTTAGTAAAATGTAAACTTACTGGGGCCAGCAAAGGAGCCCTCGCCTGCCCGATCCTGGCCTGCATCCTCAGCACCCTCCTCCTGTGTCCTCTTGCCCTTGGGGGGAGCTGATGTACAACATGAAAGAAAGAAAAACCATAAAACATGGATGAGATTTTTCAACCAAATCAAACATTTCAAAAGAACAATAACAACATATTTTGGAAAAATAGCAAATAGATAGACAACTATTCCACGGGATCTATCTCATGTGGTATACTACGTTATTCGTATTGCCTGATTTGCGGAACGTTGACTTAGAAAGTTCCTATGTAACTCAATAAACAGACTACTAAAGAGGTTTGCCTAGGCCTGGCACTGCAGGCAGTAGTGCACAACACGTGACAGACAAAGTCCATCCTGCTTGCAGATCAGTGAATACTCAAACTATCAATCCACCCGCCACCACCGCCACTATTTCTTCTGATAGCCATGTGACTGTCTAAAGGAAGGACACTGGACTTCAGTCTGTTGGGGCTGATTTATAAGTCCCTTGCGGAAGTTGCGGCTGATTTTCCTCCATTGTTGCGTGCCTTTTCTGACGCAGCGGCAGAACAAAAGACTCGCCATGGTGTTGGTGCGGCGTATATATTAAAAAAAAAAACACATATGGGCATATGGGCGATGCATCACGTTGTAAAGCCCTGCGCCATCAGGGGGCGTTCCGGCGCAAGGGAGGGCGTACCTGCGCAGGAACGAATCCTAAAAGTGGCTGAGGGAAATCTACAAGATGTCAATCAGTCATTTTTATGACAATGATGCATGACTCAAACCCTGCGCGCTTGAAGCCGACGTACGGCTTGATGCAGCATTGGGGAGATAGGGTACCCCAGAGCATTGCTGGAGCTGCGCCATCGTTGGCACGCAACTCCAGCAATGCGCTGCCTTTACGGCACAGATGCGTAAGGCTTCTGTGACGTTTTGGGCCAATGGGTGGTGGTGGCATGGCACACAATTACTGCCGCATCCCTGCTACTTTGCAGGGATGCGCCGGTAATTGAAAATATGACCCTTACTGTCTAGCATTACGCAGTTCTTTTCTTTACAGTACACTGATACATAATTTCTCAGGCCAATGAAATGCTTCTGAACACAACATACAAAACAAAGAAGCATAGTAGCAAGCAAGGCTACTGAGAAGGAGAGCAGTGCACCTGAAAATGAAATGCATAGAAGATTTTGAAATATAATTTACCTTAATGTAATCGGCAGCATTATTGCTCTTGGTAAAGAACAAAGATTTGCAAATAACAGAGCAGGATAAAACAGAGTAGTAAATGTACTACTACTACTACTCACCAAGCCCGGGGACCTCTACGCCGAGCGCGTCCAGCAAGTCCCGCTCCCGGTCCATGACATCGGTCCAGCGGTGGGTGGCCTGGTTATATGTGCGCCGGACCCCAGAGATCTTGTACATGGCCCGGCACACCTTCTCCCACCGCTGGCGGCGCTCCCGGATGCCATAGCCGGTCGCGATCTTGCCGCCTCCCAGGATCGTCTTGGGGAGGCGGCGCTGGACATGGAAGATCAGTGCCGCCACTTCCTCCGCGCTAAAGATCTCCCTCGGGACCACTTGCTCCCCCCTTAAACGCCCGCACGGGAGCCGGGCACGGGGTGCGGGACCCTTCCCCTTCTCAGGGTGCTTCCCGGCTCCCTTTACCATGGTCTGGGCAGAAATAAACTTAAATGATAAAGAAGAAATAGAATAGTGAAGAAGAAAATAAAAGAGTTTAAAAAAGTAGTTTAAAAGTAACTAAAAGCTGCAGAAAACACAAAAATATAGAGCTAGAAAAATAGAGGGTTAGATAATAAGTAAAATTAGATCAAAAAAACTTCAAACAAGCAAAGGATGGCAGAGATTGAGAGAGGATAGAGAAAGCATGCCCAGAACCATAGCAATGAATGAGAAACAAGATGGCCGCGCCCGTTCACGACCGCGTGGGTAAGTTCGCGCGAGATTTTCCTTGCGAGTACGCGCGAACTTGTACTCGCGAGCAGCACACTTTGCGAGATTACACATAGCGGGCGGAAACGGAATTACGTCACGCCAACAAGATGGCCGCGCCCGTGTACGACCGATAGGGTAACTTGGCAAACGAATAGCTAGAAGCGCCTCGCGAACACGCGCAAGATCACGCGAATATACACGTCGCAACGAAAACAATTTTGTATTCGCACGTATTCGCGGCTTCCGAAATCGATCTCGCACGGATTCGCGCCCCAAATAACGCGCGAAATTGCAAAAAAAACGATTTTAGCTAAAATGAAAGCAATGAGCAGGTGCAAAAGTTCAAACTTAACATTAGTAACATTCAAGGTAGTGCTTCCTGATGGGCCCCTCCAGAGTTTGCAACAATTCTATGACCCTGCTATGACCCAAACAGCAGGCTCATAGAATAGCACCATAAAGGTCCTGTAAAAAAAAAAATTCACTGCAACAAAAAGCAAATTACAGATAAGGAAGGAAGCAGGTGCCAGCCAGACTGGAACTTTCAAAATTACTGACACATTAATGAAACACAAATTAATTGATGGCAGTTGAAGAAGGGCAGGTGTGCTAGCTTTTTTCAACCACCATAATCTACAGTAATAAATAAACCTAATAGGTGCCTGTGAGGATGTACTAGAGGGTGGCATGGGTGTCCCAGAGGGTGGCAGTGGTGAAACAGAGGGTGCTGTGAACCTGTGATTATAAACCAGACGTAGAAACAACATAGTCGCGGCCGTTGCAAGCCGAAAAGTAAGTTCGCAATTGCGAACTTGTCCCAAAATCGGCGCGAACACGCGCCAACACAAAAAACGGAAAAATCCGCAAGTCCGCTAGAGTTCGCGGATCTTCGCGGATTGCGAATCCGTAAATACGCAAGTTCGCGGATTGCCAATCCGCAAAATCCGCCCATGCTTAGTCGCACAGTCAAAGCGAAATGTCAGGTCCGAGATGTGGTGTGGCTGCAGTGCGAGGCCTACTGCATTGTCTTTGAGGATCAATTGATGGGGTTTGAGATGTGAAGGCCGGCATAGAAGATGCAGTGCACAGCTGGTGTAGCATTGGTTCCAAGGAGCTTTGAGACTGTGATGTAGAGACCGGCATCATCGTAGAGGCTGCTGTCAATGAGAGAGTCAAGGACATGGGCTGTGGATGCTCTGCGTCGCCTGGAGAATTCGTCGATTCGGAGAACTGCATTAGGTAATGCGGGCCTTTATGACATGTCCCAGGCAAGAGGGCAGCAGGCAGCAGCTCAGCACAGCAAAGCAGGAGTGCAGCAGAGTAGCTGTCCTTAAGCAGCACAGCAGTCCTTCTTCTTTGTAGAATATGCACAGTTCCAGTAGTCTACTGAAGTGGTGGTGTCTCGATTCTTTTTTTATACACAGTTGTGCCTTTGAAGCGGGGAGAAACTTCTAGAGGCATGCCTTTGAAGTACACAGATGATCTGTCTTGTCAGCCCTGACTCCAGACTAACACAGGGTGTATGCAGCTATTTGTGTGACTAGAAGACACGTTTATTCAGGTGTAAGTGAGGCTGGCCCGAGCTCCAAGCTCCCATCCTGTCATTGATGGCCAACTTAGTCACACCTATGCACCCATTGTGTGTGGTTGTCTAGGAGGAATACCCAAATCCCGACTGCCAATAATACCCATTTATGTGTTTAGATACAGGCTGCTGGAACCAAATGGACAAGGCAAGAAAATGGCAACTTTCTAAAAGTAGCATTTTCAGAACAGTAATTTAAATTCAGACTGCACCATAAATTAGGATTTAAAATTAGGATGCCAGAGACACCAAACCTTGAACTGGTTATATCTTCCCATTTGGAACTTACACTTATAAGAAGTAGTAAGGTAATCCCAGTGCAATCCTATAGGACATATAGGCCTGCACTAGTGAAAAACATTCCAGGACATGTAAAATTTAAAGGTACATGTCCTTCTTTTTAAATGCATTGCACTCTGCCCACTGTGTTGTCCAGAACCGTTCTAGGGGTGACTTATATGTATTAAAAAGGAAAGTTTGGGCCTGGCAAAAGGTTTATTTTTCCAGGTCGAAATGGCAATTTAAACTGCACTCACAGGATCTGCAAGGGCAGACCTGAGACATGTTTGAAGGGATACTTAAGTGGGCGGTAGAAGCAGTGCTGCAAGCCCACTAGTAGCATTTAATGTATGGGCTGTGTGCACTTGTAGTGCACTGCACTAGGGACTTATAAGTAAATTAAATATGCTGATTGGGTATGTGCCAATATTACAACGTTTAGAGTAGAGAGCTAGCAGTGGTAAAGTGCTCAAAGTCCTAAGACCAGCAAAAGCGAGGTCAGAATAAATGGAGGGAGAGGGCAAAAGGTTGGGGGGGAAGACCAAGGCTGACAGGTATAACAGTTACAGAAAACAGTCCAGTGCCCAAGTGGGTCCATATAATGAAAGACTGGTAGATATTAGTAATACAAAAATGATCAAAGTGATTCATAAAATAATATAGGTTCCAAGCTTTCCATATCGTATGCTTATGAAAAACTCAGTACCAAGTCACTAAATTGTCCTGTAAATTCATTCCTATTGTGAAGGTGCTATATATATTGAAAGCAATGTGAGAACCCTCTTGGCAGTCCTTCTAATTTGATTCTGGTAATAAACCTTTTTAGTAGCCTCAGAGGAAAAGTGGTTAGCAACAATTTAGATCTTCAGGTACAATGTGATCAAGAGGACCACACAATAAAAGTGTGAGTCAATAGCTTGAATTTAAAATGTTTATTATAAACTCTAAGCCAAACTGAAATCTCAAAAACATACAATAAAAGTATAAGATAACAAAGGGGAGACCAAAGGGTCTTCCAATATTGGCCCTCAACAACAAAGAGCATAGAAGAATTTCAGTGGCAGCAATACAAAAAATAAGCAACATGATTTGATTACTAAACACATAATATTGATCCTTCTCCCCATCAATGCACAAGGTTCACAACCTCTACTAAACCCTAACTTAAACTAAAGATAGGGAAAAAAACCTAAAGAATTGAGGAAGCAAGAAAGGTCTTCTCACATGGACCAGGGGACATTGTAATCTTATCTAAGTTAGAATGAGCATGCTGCATTTTGGCCACTGCTTTGCACACATTACTACTAGGGGTGGGCGGAATATGCGTAGTCGCGCTACGCAAAGCTCCGCAAAATGGTACAAAATCTCCGTGAGCACTTAAAAGTTCAGCAAACACGTGGAATTGCTTGTTCCGCCCATTGGCAATGCTTTTTTCCTGTTCGCGAATGCTGTTTGCGTCCTCTGGGAGAAATATCCTGCAAACACGCATTTTGAAAGAGTGAACAAGCAAAAAATTCTGCGAAGCTGCAGATCGCGGAATTTTTGCCAATTCCGCATTCTCCGTGGAACACGAAATTACCCAAAGTCCGCGAGCGGAACAGAATTTACCGCCCTAGCCTAATTACTACAAGACTTTGTTTTGCAACTGCCTCTAGTGCTGTTTTCACATGAGAACCCATTACTGTGCTCACACTCTGCAGGTTCCTGGGATTTTGCCTGAACATAGTGAGCAAGGTCGAACAACAATGCCCTTTGTTATTTTGTTCTGGCCAGGCCTTAGCACCTAGACAAAACATACCAATGCAGCTGTGCTTAAAGTATTTTTATTATGCATTTGTCTGCTTGTTGTGGCACATATAATGCATATTAGAGCACGTTAGTTAAAATAAATATCTTAAACTAGTTCAGGTCTCTGTCAGATCTTATTGTGGACAAGTACAAGAGTGTGACCGAAAAGGTGTGTCTTGCAACCGCGGTTCCTGAGAGATGTGGGAGTGTTGTGTTCTGGGATGTCTAATCCCATTTTTCTCTGTGAGTTAGTAGGAAAGCAAGTGAGACCCTATAGCTAGTCAGTCCTGGGCTCATTGGTACTAAGGTGGTAGGATGACTCCCTATGCACTGAGGTCCCGTAATCCTACGCATAGTTCTGTTTTTGGGCAGAATTCCTGCAACAGTGTCAGCATCAGAACCTCTGTAGAAGTTCTAAGACTCATGTATAGCATGTAGCCACACAATCAGAGACCTCAAGAGAGGTATGTACCACTCCAAGTCTAAACTGGACCCTGACTAACCCAAGTATGTTCACGAACTAAAATTCAAAAGTACATTAGAGAAATATGACCTCATACACATCACAGCACTTTTCCAGTTTCCAAGAAAGAACTTGGTGCCTTGAACGCTATTGCCATATTCCAGTATCCGCTTCCAAAGCGTCCTTGGATTCCTCCCTTTGTCTGATAGTACCAACTAGTTACACTCCCTTTGTTCTTCATTAAAATCATTTCACCTTGCCAGTTCTGCCTCATCTCACTTTCTCTGAAATACAATGTGCTTTTCAATCACTAATGAATGCCTTTGGTCTACACCTACAGAGGAAAAAAACATGGAGAAAAAGCATCTTGAACTTTTGTATTAAATGTCTCCACTGTAAGCTTAATGCCCACAATCACGCTAACTTAACAATTTCCTTTAAATGCATTTTATTTCTACAACCTTCATTATAAATGATGCTGTACTCTTATAGTGGCAAAATAAACTGTTTCATGTATTGTTAAACAGAAACAACAACTGATCAAAATTCATAAAGAACATGTTAAACACACGAATGATTCATTCTCACTAATCATTAAATGCATTTTCCCTCACCACCTTACAATCTAAACCTATAGAAGATGAGTATCAGAAATCCAGCAGTCTCTGAAAAGGAAAAGAGTTAATATGCTCACACACATATATCGAAACACATAATTGATGCACTTTCTATACCTTTAGTGCCCTTTATCTTTTTAGTATTACTACGTCACATGAATACATAAGGCCAAATATAAATATATATGTGGCCTAACTAATAGAAAACAATGGAGCCAGAATGATGCTCCTCCAAAGGAGAACCATGACTTATACTAATTATGAGGCACACTCAAGCAAAGCAGAAATCTATATAAATAAAAATGTAAATGTTCGTTTGTTCAAAATCTCCGAAAAGTTTTTCACTGATTGCTTTGAAATTTTGACACAACGTTGGATTCGAATAGGGGGGTGTTTTTATATACACAACGTTGGATTCCAATACGTGCGTGTCGAATACGCGCGTGTTTTTAAGCGAAAGCCTGGAGAGACACATAAAAATGTCAATGTTCCTTTGTTCAAAATCTTAAATCTCCGAAAGTTTTTCACCGATTGATTTGAAATTTTGACACAACGTTGGATTCGATTAAGTGCGTGTTTATATATACACAACGTGGGATTAGAATATACGTGTGTCCAATACGTGCGTGTTTTTAATGGAAAGGCCAAACAGACCCTATTGATTTGGTTGCTGCGCAAAAACTACAAGGGACGCATAGAGCCAATAGTCTACATATATTAGGATGGACAGTTGGTGTCAGGATGGCAGACCGGGAAGTGGGTTGAGGGAGGGGGGAGGAGTTTGTTCACTTTGCAACATAAAGAAAGGACGCATAGATACAATAGTCTACATATATTAGAATGGACAGTTGGTATCAGGATGGCAGACCAGGAAGTGAGTGGAGGGAGGGCGGAGGAGTTGGTTTACTTTACAACATTAGCGCATGTTTATATACACCATGTTGTATTCGAATACGCGCGTGTCCAATACGCTCGTGTTTTTAATCGAAAGGCCGAACAAACCCTATCAATTTCATTGATGTGCAACAACTACAAGGGACGCATAGAGACAATAGTCTACAGTTGGTGTCAGGATGGCAGACCGGGAAGTGGATGGAGGGAGGGGGGAGGAGTTGGTTCACTTTGCAACATTAGCGCGTGTTTATATATGCACAACAGGATAATAGTCACAAAAACATATTGTGTGCCCACAAGCATTGTGAAATTAAACATATTAGAAACGTGCGCTTACTCTTTTCTTTCTCTTCCAATTAACCAGACTGAGCCACAGCAACGCGTGGCAGGGTACAGCTAGTATCATAATAAAAACAACTTAAAAAGAGCCCAAACGTTGTCTGTCCCCAAAAATTCCCAATTTAAAACATTACATACAAATAAGGAACAGAAAACAAACAGCATATCTTATGCACTATGTACAACACTACTTACATCCTGCCTGCACTTTGGTGCCTCTACCTATACCCTAGTACCTCTTCTTCTCTTGTCTATAATTCAGCATCTTTGACTGTACCTAGACCCTACTAATTCAGCCTATACATTACTACATATACATACCTTCCAACCATAACTCGGGGTGGCGGAGTGAGCTAAAAAATGATGATGGATTAAACCCAGATCAGTTGACTGGGGGTGAGTGCTTGCAATGTTCAACACTCCGTCCATCACTACCTTTGGTTTTGCTTTGTTCTCCCTGAATTGGCAGGGTATGCCCAGACGTGGGTCCCTTGGTTCTTTGCCACTGGATTCAAGATAGCCTAGCCGATGAGCGCTGTGAGCCCGAAACCGGTCCCAGGATGCTTGTTTCCGGTCCAAGGAGGACATCGCTTGGCAGTTCGGGCTGGACTGTTCCCATGAGGCACAGGGTCAGACTGATTTGCATATAGCCATTTCTGAACTGGGGTGGCGGAGTGAGCTAAAGAATGATGATGGATTAAACCCAGATCAGTTGACTGGGGGTGAGGGCTTGCAATGTTCAACACTCCGTCCATCATCCCCTTTGGTTTTGCTTTGTTCTCCCTAAGTTGGCAGGGTATGCCCAGACGTGGGTCCCTTCCTCACTTTGCCACTGGATTCAAGATAGCCTGGCCGATGAGGGCTGTGAGCTGGAAACCGGTCCCAGGATGCTTGTTTTCGGTCCAAGGAAGACATGGCTTAGCAGTTCGGGCTGGACTGGTCCCATGAGGCACAGGGTCAGACTGATTTGCATATAGCCATGTCTGAACTGGGGTGGCAGAGTTAGCTAGAGAATGATGATGGATTAAACCCAGATCCGTTGACTGGGGGTGAGTGCTAGCAATGCTCATCACTCCGCCCATCATCCCCCTTGGGTTTTGCTTTGTACTCTACTCTTACCACACACTTGCACCATTACCCCTACCTGTACCCTATTACCTCCCACTATTCTGTACCTATACCCCTTTTTCATTGCTTGTTTTTTGTGTCATTTTTTTATTCCCATTTCCCACTTGCTCATTATGTTAAAGAAACAGGGGTTCCTTATTGTGGAAATTCACCAAGGAGGACCCTCACTGGTTATGGTGGCACTTTTGTTGGAGTGGTGTTGGTCTGGATCTTTTGAAATGCATTCATTCAGAAGCTACAGAGATGTTGATGTTTAGGGCAGTCGCAGTTGGTCCTGTGAATCAGTAGTGGGGTGGGGGTGGTGAGGGCGGGTGAGAAGGGGGAGATTATATAACTTTTTTTAAATCACTCACCTGTCTGCCGGCTGGCCGGCAGCCGCCTCTCTTCAGTCCTCTTCCTGGATTCTGCTGGATCAGGAAGCAGGCTAGGCTCCCCTGAGCCAATCACAATGCTGCACTGCAGCGTTGTGATTGGTAAGCACCCAGGCTCCCCATAGCCAATCACAACTCTGCACTGCAGCATTGTGACAGATCTGAGCACCGTGGTTCAGTGCTCAGATGGGGAGCGCAAGCCTGGGCATTTTCTCCACCCAGCCTGTAATGAGTGCAGAACATGCTAAGTGCACATGAATATTTGGCTGCCAAAGATTCATTCGCTCTTATGAGGGTGTCATCACTCCTTCCCCCTGCGAAGGCAGCCCAGCCCACCACAAAAACCTGCTCAGCACAGAAAATTAAAATGATAATTACATCGCGTTATTATCTTTTTATTTTTCCTTTTTTGCTGTGCTGGAAGGCAGGGGGGGGGGGGGGGGCGACGCTGGTGAAGGAGCCACCCTGATGCTTCCCTGTTAGTTATGAATAAAACAGATGGCACGACGTCTCGAATTTTTTTTCTTCATTTGAACCTGCAAAGGCCCGAGAGTTCCTTTCATAAAGTAGCCTGTTATCAACACCATGACACCTCAAGCACATAGACCTCATTTCAGGGCGATGCCGTTGTGATAAACGCAGTGCCCTACGAAAGCCATAATGTACCACTTATGGCTGAACAATTTGAATTAGTAATGCAGTGTCAGTTGTCGGGTATCGGGCAAAAAAATCTCGCGCTGCATTTTTCCCATAATCCTCGCACACTTAGATCAAGGAGCACATTTTAGAAGATTATTACGTCACGCTGCTAGCATTTGTGGCTGTCTCGAGCCGTAATTTCATAAGGGCGGCTGAAATTACTGAAGCAATGAAAGGTGCGGGGGAAAGGACGTTCATAAAATGATATCGGCTTGCATTTTCTACCGTGGCTGTTTCACTTATGGCCAAAATGTCTAAAGATTATCAGAAGGGGTGTCTGAGGAATCGAGTAAAGAAGGAATCTAGGGTAGCTGCAATTCAGAATTTCGTATGTACCATGCGTCTTTTTAGACAGGAACCGTTCAGTGAAATAGTTTTGATCAAGCACGGCTGTGTCATTCACTTTATAATGCAGCTTTGACTCGTTCGTCACTATTGTAGAATTGGCTCACGAACATATTAAGGAAAAGCACTGGCAAAGCAAATCCCTCCGGCCTTGGCTAAGTACTAGCCTTTTGGTATTGTGAGTCCGTTTTTTTGATTTGTATTGGTTTTTGTACACCGTTATTTGGGTGAACTTCTGAGTCCTCGTTAATCAAAAAAGTAACACAAAGCAAAATATTATTTTATTCTCTCAAAAACCAGGCATTGCCATTGTAGTCTCTGGCACTGAAAATATATTTTTGTGCAAGGGCAGAATGCCCTCGCTCACTGGGAGGTTAGCCTATGATCAAAGATTGCGGAACCATTGCTCACCCAACCCTGTGTATGCTGTAGTGGGCAGGAATAAAATGTGAACAACACCATAATGGACCAATGGATGAAGAGGATTCCCTGAAAGCCGCCCCCTCCACACCCCCATAAGTAAGTATAATATACAAGCAATGTTAGTAAGATCAAAGGGGCAGATTTATGATGGCCTTGCGCCGCAATTGCGTCACTAAATGTGACGCAACGGCGGCGCAAACAATGCGCCCTATTTACAACGTGACGCATCTAAGAGATGCGTCACGTTGGAAAGCCCTGCGCCATAAGGAGGCGTTCCTGCGCAGGGGGGGCGTTCCTGCGCAGGAACGCCTCCTAAAAGTGGCTGAGTGATATCTATGAGATTTCACTCAGTCACTTTCTACGTCAATTCCTTACGCCTGCTTGAAGCAGGCGTAAGGATGACGCACCATGCATTGAATAGGTGGCTCCTGTGCATTGCAGGAGTCATGTCGCACTTGCGACATGACTCCTGCAATGCGCCGCCCGTACGTCGAGAGATGCGTCACGCATCCTCACTGCCCTGCACCATGGTGCGCTGCATCATAAATGCGGCGCACCATGGGTGGCGAAGCAGTGGCGCACTGTGGCACATGTTAACTGGCGCATCCCTGGGGATGCGGCAGTTAACATAAATCTGCCCCAAAAGGTCTTGCCCAATGGCAAATCTAAAAATAAAAAAACCGCATACTTCTTATACTTTTGTACAGAAGTACCACTGTTGGCTGGTATTTCTTGCTGAATTTGTCCAGTCAGATCTAATCTTCATTATTAAACCTGTTAAAATATTGTGTTTAAAGTGCAGAATCGTCCCTAGGGGGCGAAAGCCAGATATTTATCATTACCCAACTTCATGATACTTCTTTTATCTATCGGGGAAGGATTAGGTACTGAGGGGATGTATCTGGATTGATCCTCTGAGCATGAAGTCATACAGAGATTCTGGAAGCGACCCTTAACCCCACCAGGTCCCCCTCCGCACAGCACCACCTGTGTCTCTCCTGCCACAGCTGCCCCTGCTGAGGAAGTTCGAGGCCCTACACCACCCGCAGGCTACCACATGCGCCACATCCCTGGTGGCCAGTGGTAGGCTGTAGGTAGGTTTGTTCATCCTCCGCTTTATTGCTTTTATTGTATTGCCTGTATTTTCATTGTTGTGTCTGTGACTGCTGTTGTCTGCTTCCCCTGCTGCCTGTACGTGGTCCGTGGCCCTTTTTTCTTCCCTCTGTTCCCCTTGCTGTCCCTGTGCTCTCTCTGCCCGTTCTTTCCTTCTGTACCCCTCGCTGGCCCCGTGTCTCTGCCCGGTTTTCCCTTCTGTTCCCTTCGCTGCCCCCGTGTCTCTGCCCGGTTTTCCCTTCTGTTCCCCTCGCTGCCCCCATGCCTCTCTGCCCGTTCTGCCTTCTGTTCTTAGCTGCCCCAGTATTTCTGTGTTCTGTATTTTGCCTCTGTGCCACTTGTTTTTCCGGTATTTCTGTGCCCTTTCCCCTTCTGTGCCACTCGTTTTCTTCTTGTTTTGGTGCCCCTTTTGCCTTCTGTTCCTCTCACTTTTTGTGCCCTTCTGCCCTCTGTTCCACTCGTTTTTTGTGCCCTTCTGCCCTCTGTGCCACTCGTTTTTCCCTCGTTTTTGTGCCCCTTTTGCCTTCTGTTCTGCTCATTTTTTGTGCCCTTCTGCCTTCTGTGCCACTCGTTTTTCCCTTGTTTTTGTCCCCCTTTTGCCTTCTGTTCCACTCATTTTTTGTGCCTTTCTGCCCTCTGTTCCACTCATTTTTTGTGCCCTTCTGCCTTCTGTGCCACTTGTTTTTCCCAGGATTTTGTGCCCCCTTTTTCCTTCTGTTACCTTCGTTGTCCCTCACCGCCCTTGCCGCTGCGTCCCCTGCGGACCCGCCTCCCTGACGGCCCACTGCCCATTCGCTGCCCCCGCCTCCAAGCTGCTCCTCCCTCACATCTCCCCATATATGCCAGCCGATGCGCGGCTGCGGCACTGGCGCGCGGAAGGCCCGCCTAAGGCAAGAACGTCTGCATCCATCCGCGCCTGGACTGTGCCCAGCGCAAGAACCCCTGGCCCCCGCACCCGCCACGATGACCGCAGCCACTGCGACGCCAGCACTCTGCACGCTCTCAACTCCGGACGGAGCCACACCTGCTTCAAGGCTGCCCCGAAACGCACACACGGCTCCTTCACTTGCCGGAACTGCAGCTACACCAGCCTCAGAGCCGTCGAGCTCTGGGATCTACTCGACACAACATCCCCAGATGTTGCCTTCCTGACAGAGACCTGGTTTAACGACTCCTCCGCACCTGACATCGCCATAGCCATCCCAGATGGCTACAAGACCACCCGCAGAGAACGCACCAACGGAGTCAGAGGAGGAATCGCCATCGTCCACAAGACCAGCATCAGGGTCTCGACTGGCATCAACGACGCACTCAGCACCGCCGAACACATGCATTTCCAGATCCACACAGACCCTAACTCCACCCTCAGAGGCACCCTCATCTACCGACCCCTCGGACCCCGCCCCCAGTTCAGCAACTCCATCACCAACTTGATCAGCACGCACACACTGACCTCCACCGACTACATCCTCCTCGGAGACCTGAACTTTCACCTTGAGAACAACAAAAACAACAACTCCATAACCCTGATCGATAACCTCGCCAACCTCAGACTGAAGCAACTCGTCAAAATGCCCACCCACTCTGCCGGCCACACGCTCGACCCCGTCTTCTCCTTAAGCCCGCACGTCTCCTTCAGCCACACCACCGAACTCCTCTGGACCAACCACCGCTGCATCCACTTTGCCTTCCAGAAGCCCACCACACACCACCACACCCAACAGATCCCCCGCCGCTGCTGGAGCAAAATCACTGAAGACCAACTACACACACACCTCGTTCTCAGCCCACTCACCGAACCCTCCAACACAGACGATGCTGTCCACAGCCTCAGACGCTGGATCGAGGACTGCGTCAACACCCTCGGCCCGCTGAAGAAAACCCCCTACAGAAACACCAGCAAGAGGGCCAGCTGGTTCACCCCAGAACTCCTATCCTCCAAGCAAACCTGACGGGAACTAGAGAAGAAATGGCACAGTGAACAAACTCCGGACAGCCACTCAGCACACAAGGACGCCATCCGCCACCATCACCACCTCATCAGGGCGGCCAAGAGGACCTCCTTCAAAGACCGCCTCGACAGCAACACACACAATAGCAAGGAGCTCTTCAACATCGTGAAGGAACTCTCCAACCCCAGCTCCAACACCAGCGACATCCCGCCGTCGCAAGCCCTGTGCGACTCCCTCGCCACCTTCTTCTACCGCAAGAAAGCAGGCATCTACGACAGCTTCAACACCCAGACAGCCCCAACAGACAGTAACACAACAGACCCTCCGCACACCATCGACCACGACCCCCTGCTAGCCTGGGCCAGCTTGAGCATCGATGACACTATCAAGACCATGCTCATAATTCACTCTGGTTCTCCGCCAGACCCAATCCCGCACCACGTCTTCAACAGAGCAAGCAGCTCCATCGCACCCCACCTGCGCAATGTCATCAATCTCTCCCTCGAGACCGCGACCTTCCCAGAGATCTGAAAACATGCCGAGATCAACACCCTGCTCAAAAAACCTAAGGCAGACCCAAGAGACCTCAAGATCTTCCGGCCCATCTCTCTGCTCCCCTTCCCGGCCTAGGTCATCGAGAAAACTGTCAACAGACAACTAACCGGATACCTCGAAGAAAACAGAATCCTGGACCCTTCCCAGTCAGGGTTCCGCAGCAACCACAGCACCGAGACTGCCCTCATCGCCGCTACCAATGACATCAGGACCCTGCTGGACAATGGCCAGACCGCAGTACTCATCCTCCTAGATTCCTCTGCCGCCTTCAACACCGTCTGCCACCGCACACTACGCGCACGCCTGCACGCCACAGGGATCCGAGACAAGGCTCTGGATTGGACCACCTCCTTCCTCTCCGGCAGAACCCAGAGCGTCCGCCTCCCCCCATTCCGTTCCAAAGCCTCTGAGATCATCTGCGGCGTACCCCAGAGATCCTCCCTCAGCCCGACGCTGTTCAACATTTACATGGCTCCGCTCGCACACATACCCCGATAGCACAACCACAACATAATCTCCTACGCCGACAACACTCAGCTGACCCTCTTCCTCACCAAGGACCCCATCACCGCCAAAGCCAAACTCCACGAAGGAATGAAGGCCATCGCCGACTAGATGAAGACCAGCCGTCTGAAGCTGAACTTGGGCAAGAATGAGGTCCTCATCCTCAGCTCCAACCCTTCAGCCTGGGATGACTCCTGGTAGCCGACGGCACTGGGGGCAGCCCGACACCCACCGACCGCGCATGAAACCTGGGAATCATCCTCGACTCAACGCTTTCAATGACCAAGCAAGTCAACGCCGTCTCCTCCTTCTGCTTCAACACCCTCCGCATGCTCTGCAAGATCTACAGATGGATCCCGACAGATACAAGAAAGACAGTCACCCAGGCCCTCGTCAGCAGCAGACTCGACTACGGAAACACCCTCTACGCGGGAGCCCCAACCAAGCTCATCAAATGACTACAACTCATCCAAGACACCTCGGCACGACTGATCCTCAACGTACCACGCCACGGCCACATAACCCCCACCTGAGAAACCTGCACTGGCTCCCCGTCAACAAAAGGATATCCTTCAAGCTCCTCGCCCACGCACACAAGGCACTCCACAAGACCGGCCCAGCCTACCTCAACAGACAGCTCTCCTTCTACATCCCCAACCGCCAGCTACGCTCCGCCGACCTCTCACTCTCCACCGCCCGCGCATCCGAAGAACAACCACCGGTGGGAGATCCACCTCACCGCCAAGACATGGAACACCCTCCCACTGAGCCTACGACAGACCCAAGACCTGCTGACCTTCAGGAGGATACTCAAGACCTGGCTGTTCGATCAGTAGCGCCCCCCCCCAGCACCTTTAGACCCTCGCGGGTATGTAGTGCGCTTTACAAATGATTGATTGATTGATTGAAGCGTTATGCATGAGCCCTCTGCACCAGCAGACAGGGGGGACTTCATGGTGTAGTAGTTTGGGTAGGACAGGTAGGTTCAGTACTTGGATCTGTCAGTCGGAAGTGGGTGTTTTCTTTTGTACAGGATTTTTGAAATGTTCAGTTGCACTTGTGAAAAGTCAGTGCTTTAAGTGGGATCCATCACCGTTGCTGAGCACTGGCAGTTTTTTAAAGGGGGCCTCGAAATGGGTCTCTATCGGGCTCTGTTTTGTGCCCTGGCCCAGGCGGTCCGTTGTTTTCCGGATTGCAGTGATAGCAGGCACATCGATGTGCGCTGCTCACACTGCTCACTAGTGGAAAAGTTATGGCATGACATCATGCCAGGTGACAGTTGTAGGGGAAGAGAAATCCTTTAAAGAGAGTCAGTCTCCCTCTGGATTCCTTTCTCTTTTTGAAAATCGGGAGCAGCAACATTGTCATGGTGTCACCAGGGCTTTACGTGGAAGCTTTTTCAATATTATATTTAACGAGCGATAGTTGCTGCTTATTTATCTTATGTAACTCACAACCATTGACAATGTCAATAATCCTGACTAGTTGTAGGCATATTACTTGTTGTATCATATAAATGGATGCAATAACAGGAATAGCAAAATAAATTTCGGGTGGCGCACTATGCTAAGCACAGATTTTTAGCTTACGTGATTTTAAGTCGCACCCTTAATTACAGGGACCCCCCATTTTTTTCATCCCACTTAAAGCCCTGTGAAAAGTCTTTTGCCACGCATTTCGGGGCAGATTTACAAGCCCCTTGTAAAACTTTTACATCACTTTTCCCATGATAAAAATGTCGTAAAAATGGCACAAGGGGCTTGTAAATCTGCCCTTTCCTTTTTTATCAGTGTCCTATTTACATCAACGGTTGAAACAATGGTGAATAATGTGTGCAAACGTGATTAGTGCCGGTTTTGGAAGCAATGTGATGGTTTGGCCACTAGCTAGATCCGTCAGCAATTGTAACCAGAGAAAACCTGATTGTATATATCCTGGCTTAGACAGAGTGAGTGCCATTTGTGATCAGCTCCTAATGGGAGATAAAATTAAATACTTGTAAATGCAGGAACTCATCAATCTAAGGGGGTCATTCGGCCCTGCAAGATATCATTTGTTCGGGAAATTGAATGTATTTTTGCTCCCGGTCTGTATATGTCCTCAAATAAATTGTATGTTAATTTGTGCAAATGGTATTTACACCAGTTTAAACATTTTATTTTTCCTAGCTCACTGATTTACATGGGCCATTACTCCCTGGTCTGAAGTCTCTTTCCAAACACAGGAGGACTGAGCGGCATTCATCCTCATCAACGCCTATGCAAAAATTTGTGAAAATTACTTTTAGAACAGACTACTAGTAGTAAAATGGAGATAAACACCCGTAAATAGGCTTTTTGGTGTCTTGTGGTGTCTGGTGTTGTGATCCGTACACAAACTTGCACACTCATTTTATGACTCATTTTCCCAGTTAGCCTATTTGGCGAGGTTTGTTTTTTTGGGGATATGTGTAAACTTCTCCTATGTAATATTCCAAAGTGAAAACATGAACATTATGTGTATTTATCCATGTGCTATAAAAAAACATGAGCCAGCCCTAGAGA
Organism: Lissotriton helveticus; assembly: GCF_964261635.1. Classification (NCBI taxonomy): domain Eukaryota; kingdom Metazoa; phylum Chordata; class Amphibia; order Caudata; family Salamandridae; genus Lissotriton; species Lissotriton helveticus. The sequence goes on from NC_136067.1 coordinate 1,474,419,724, forward strand.
GCACTGGAGCACTGTATGGGGTGGTTTAGGTGTTTGCCCGTCTACCACCTAATGCAAACTAAATTGACTATATGTCCTGTCGAAGCAGCAAAATCATGAGAAGCAGCCTAACTTGTGACAGCTTCCGGAGCAGCATGACGTGTAAATATCCATCATACGGAATAGTGAATCGAGTGGGATCACATGACAAGAGGGTTGCTGATTACATGGTTCTCTTGCTAATAGAGCAAAACCCCATTAGCATTAAAGTGCTGGGAGCTGTTTTTATGTTCTACAACAAACTTTGTTTATCGTTGGTTTATACCTGATCGACCATGGCTGATACATAGAATTATAGATAGGTACCTGTGAATAATGGAGATGTTTATCACTTGCAAGTTTAGACAACAGGAGTAAAACTCTAATTATCTCTGATGTCACCCAGAACACATATGTGAAAAACATATCCATTCACATTTCACCCATCTATAATTTTATGTTTTATATCCATCCCTCCAGATTATCTTCCCCAGCTTCCAGCGCATCAGCAGGAGCAGAGGAGTAGTATGGGAGCCACATGTAGCATGTAAAAAACGTAATAAACCTGGGCTCCTTTCACCCACTGCCATCAACCTTCAGATATACCCTCCTCCTAATTAAAAAATAAATACCTGACCTTCTGCTGCCCACCACCTCCAACGTCAGAAAAAATACTCCCAAATCCACATATAAAGAACATACCTGTCCTCCTGCCAACCTCCAAAACTCCCCCAACCCAAACTAAGAAAGATGTTCATGGCTTCCTGACACCCACCTTACCATTCTCTGGACCTTCCCACTTTCACCCAAACAGAAGCTGCACTCCTGCCTCTCACATTGAGAGCCGAGAGCTGGCACTGTCCTGACAATGGCACTGTGAACTTTCTTAAAGGTGTCGTTTTCGAAATAGTAATATAAAATCAGACTTGACCATTAAGCTGGATCTTAAATTGCTAATAAATCATTGAATCATTTCCCTAACTTTTCCCAAACTGAAACTAAGCATTATAAGTTGGTACAGTGTAAACCAATTTTTCCTATGGAAGGGCCAGCGTTGCCATGGTGAAAAATGACGTTGGAGCGTTTTCACAGACAGCACATGTAAAACATTAAATATCCATGCCCTATTTTTTAAATACCACACACTATGCCCTATGGGCATTTAGGGCAACACTTATGGGGATTTATAAGTACTAAAAAGGAAGGTGTAAGCCTGGCAAAAGATTTGTTTTGCCAGGTTGCAATTTCAGCCTAAAACTGTACACCAAGGCTGCCATGACTGGTCTGGAGACATGTTTTACAGGGCTACTTTATAGAGTGGCACAATATGCAGCCGCCTACTAGAAACATTTAATTTACAGACCCTGGCCACAGCACTGAAGCAGCACTCATCGCAACCACAGATGACATTCGAATCATCCAATTCCAAGGAGAAACAGTGGACCTCACCCTGCTCAACCGCTCTATGGCCTTCGACACTGTCTCTCACAACACCCTCATCAGAAGACTCCATGAGCTTTGCAAACAAGGATCCAAAGGACCGAAAGGGACAAGCTGCCACCCTTCACATCAGAGACCAAGAAACTTATATGTGAAGTCCCATAGGGATCAACCCTCAACCCCAACCTTTTAAACATATACATGACACCGCTTTGTCAACATCATCCAATCACAAGACATCACCATCATCTCCTACAAATAACATCCAACTCATTCACTCCAAGATGGACAAAATAACCACCATCAGAACCAATGTCACCAACTGCGTTACCATGGTAGCAGACTGGGTGCGAACCAACTTTTTGAAGCTCAACTCTGGCAACACTGAAGTACTTGTCTTCAGCAAAAAGACCTTCCAATGGGAGCTAGGACCAACACTCACAACCACAGACCACACAAGAAATCTAGGGATCATCCTAGAAGACAAGCTAAACATGATGGCTCAAGTCAATGCAGTGTGCACCTCCTTCTTCCACATTCTATGCATGCTGTGAAAGATCTTCAAATACTTGCCTCATGTTAGGAACTGGGTTGTTGGTTGCCTGGGTATTGGCCCTCGTCAAGTAGTATCCACAGTCAGAGTCAGGGTCAGAGGCAGGAAAACCCTAAATTAACCTGTGCAATTAAATCAAAAGTACTGAGTTACTTGGCAGTGCCCAGTCTGTCTATGAGATCATCAGCTCTTGGGATGGGTTGTGCGCTGGTTTTTGTGACAGATTTGAGGCCTCGGTAGTCCACACAGAACCTGCGTTTTGGAGTGGTACCCATTTGGGCAGCCTACGGTACCAGTACCATAGGGCTGGACCAAGGACTATTGAAGGGCTCAATCACCTCTAATGCCAGCATCTCTCTGATACTGGCCCTCACCTTATCTGACAACCTGTAAATGTTATTCTTCTAGGTAAGCGGTCTCCTGTGTCAGTATAATGTACACACTGGTGTGTGAGTCCAGGGGTGAGGGAGAACATAGAGGCAAACATTCCCAATAACCAGTAACAGTCGCTCTGCTGCTCTGGGGTCAGGGAAGGAAAGGGGTTGACACCTTCCACTGACTCATTGTGTTCCTGGATGTCAGGGAGAGGCTCTCTCTCGTCTTCCACTCTCTTGCCTATCACCAAAAGGATGCTCACTTTGGACCACTCGAAGTGAGGCTTTAGGCGATTCACACGGAGCAACCTTAATGGGTTCCTAGGGGTTTGGAGATCCACCAAGTAGATAGAATCCCTCTTCTGCTCCTTCACTTCTTATGAGCCGGTCCAGCAGTCCTGAGGAGTTCTGGGCACTAATGGCACCATGACCCATACTTTCTGGCCAAGTTGAAACTCCACCAGAGTGACATTCTGGCTATATCAGAGCTTCATGACTTCTTGACAGGCCTCAAGATTGCCTTTTGCCTTCTTTCAGAAGCGATGTATCTGGTTGTGAAAGGTGAGCATGCAGCTGAGCACATCTAGGGGGCGGGGGAGTTCCTAGGAGCTTGCATTCACCTCTCCCTGACAAGATACAGAGGTACTTTAACAGGGTGGTCATGGAGAAGTTCAAAGGGGCTTACCCCTACTCATTTTTGTGGCCCCTCCCTGTAGTCAAAGAGGAGGCATGGAAGGAACATCTCTCACTTATGCCTCATGGGCTCAGGCAGGCCCATTGTCATGCATTTCAGGGTCATGTCGAATCTCTCCACAAGCCATTGGTTTGGAGGTTGATAGGGTGTGGGTACCCCACACACATCCCACATGGACTTCATGTACACTGACGTGAAGTTAGTGTCTCAGTCAGACACTATCTTCTTGGGGAACCCCACGCAGGTAAAAATGACCCTCAGAACTTGTTGCGAGGATTCTGCTCATGCACAGAACTATGCACAGGAAACCAGGACTTCAGTGAATTGTGGCGTACCAAAAAAATCACCTCAGTACCCAGAACCCCTATCTGACTAGCATCAGTGTTTCATTAGCTCTCCGTACTACAGCGAAGCTACCAATAATTAGACAACCCAGAACATGCGACTTAGGGTACTCTCAGGAATGGTGGGAATCAAGAATACTATTTTGTTTTTATTCTCATACCAGTCCACAATGTGAGAAATCAGAGACATGGAAAAGTTTAAAATGTTTATTTTTAAGTACGTGCTCTAAGATGCAGTATTTTGGCTAACATAAGCAGGCATTTGATTAGAAATAAAACAATCAGCATTGTTACAATTCCATAAATTACAAAGACGGGAGAAATCATGTTATTATGATAGTGGAAACAGATTGTATAGCACTTTGTGAACCACCCTCCTCTGCTCGGAACTAGGTTTTATAATAATAGAAGGTCTCTGAGGCTTAAATGGGGAACCCCATACCTCCAAGATCAGCAGAGGTGAATCACATCACAGGATCAGCAAAGCTCTCTGTCACTGGAAAGGTTTTTCTCCAAGTGCCCAAATCATGCATGCAGTGCAATATTAAAGGCTCTAGAATTTCAGTTGGTTGCAGCTGTGTGTGTGTTGTGTCTAGAGCGTGGACTGATCAACCTGAATCACAGCATATATTGTTATTACGACATTTTAAGACTTCTGCACGCAGTGTACAGATTAAGGTTGCAGTGTAAGTCAAGTCTAGGGATGTGAAAAACAGACCGTTCACATGCGAAAAAATCAAGCAATTTAACATACATCAACAGTTATATGTAGTGTCATGTGCTAAAGCTGCAAACTGGCAAAATAGTGTTTAAACTACTAATATGCTAATGCTAACATAGCAATGTGTGCAAGCAGAACCCTGTCTTCACTACAAGCTCTGGCCCCCACAGGTGCAGTCACAGACCTCAGTGGGATGGGCTCTGGGTAGCGGTAGGCATGGTCCACCAAGACGAGGACAAACATGTTGCCTAGGGCTGCCTTGGGGTCCAAGGCTCCAATGATGTTGATGCTCACCCTTTCAAAGTGGGTGCCAATGACAGGTAGTGAGGTCATGAAAGCTTTTTTGCTTTTTTTTCCTGAACTTTCATGTGGAAAAGGACCTACAGAATGCGTCTGTGGCTGTCTTCATCTGGGACCCTCAAAATTGGGTAAGAAGCCTACCGAAGGTCATGCCTTGTCCTAGAAGTCCTGGCAGGGGTACATCATGAGCCAGCCCCAGTAGAAATATCCGGTAACACTGGGGGACCACCAGCATACAGGCTGCCCAGTACCAAGAGCCTTAGGCTCACTATTTAGGAGATCATTCTCCCAGTAGATTAGGTGATTCCCAGAGGCATCTCCTGCTGCCCGGGACTCAGCTTGCTTCCTCAAGCCCCATAGAGTGGGGCACTCTTTCTGCAGCTTACCGAATTCTTCTTTGGTGGGTTTACCATCTACCTGGTAGCCAGCAAGCTTAGGCAGGTCACCTAGGGTGGCAATATCCTCCCCAGTTGGCTCAAGATCCTTCTCCTCAGGAACCCCATAAACCTTAATTGTAGGAACTTCTGGAGCTGGTTTCCCATGCTTCTTGCTGATCTCCTTCTTGGCAGCTGCCTGGGCCATTGTTCCAGGCCCTAGATGCCCTTGACTTCCTTCATGGGCAGCCATGGATCCTGTGGTCAAACAGACCCACACAGGTATTCCCAAAATCTCCATGTGTGACCTGCGCTCTACCTACCTTCAGGTTGTGTGCTTCAGGTCATTGCCTAACAGACAATGTACAGGCGTGGCAGGGCTCGCACCTACTTTCAGAGAAACTGAGACCCCTTCACTCATAGAGGGCCAAAGCCACTGGTAGATGGCTATCACGATTGCTAGTGACTATGAATTGGTGGAATGTGTTAGGGAGGACCTGCTCTGAGGACACCAGCTGATTCTTGACAGTAGTCATACTGGCTCATGTGTCTCTCATAACCTCCACTCATTGCCCATTGATGGTGAATCACTCCCTGTAGTTTGAAGTATTGGCAGGCATATGGGCTTTCGGCACCCTCTCCTTATCTCCCAGGAAAACTATGGTCACCTCTGTCTGCCCCCCAAAGCTGACTGGGACTATCTCCTCCCAGAGTGCTGGTGCAACTTTGTAAAACACACACTGAGCATGTGCTCTCTCATCACTAAATATTACGGCCCAAAATAATCATTAAATGTGTTGCCCACACCCAACAATTCAGTGCCTTTCTGGAGCAGTCCACAAAATCTACCTAGAATTGGTTGCGGAGCCTCTGTCGGTTCCTGAACCTTTGGTGGTACTACTCAGGGGTCAGCCTAAATTTGACAAGTAGAATGGCCTTCCTGGGGTGTACTTTGTTTGACACCCAACCTCTAGTGTCAGAAGTGTGTCCCTCCCCATAGTGGGCGTGTGCTTCCACAACCCCCTCCCCTCAGTGATCTTCCGGTACCTTGTGAACCCTTACAGCAACCTGCAATTCAAAATTCCCTTGATCTAGCTCTCCCGAAGGAACCCATGCACTACATAAAAAGGCAAAAAGTAGCCCCTTGGTATACCCCCAGTTTAAGGAATATGAAACAATCATGCCGCAAATTGGAAAGGCTTTGGAGGCAAGATCGCTCACAAACCAAGAAGGCAGAGTATAGGGCCGCAGTTAGGCTTTATAAAACCGAAATAAAGGCAGCTCAAGCCCGGTTTTATGAAACAAAAATTAACCTAGCTGCGAACGCCCCCAAGGAAATCTTTTTGATAGCTAAATCACTGATCACCCCCCCCCCCCCAGAATTAGCACCTTTAGATGGGGCTCTCGCCCGCTGTAATAATTTAGCAGCCTTTTTTATCAGAAATACCAGACTATTTACGCATCTTTTGCCTGAGATAAAATGGAATTAGATGCTGTTATAACAACAAATCCTAGTGCCTTGACCATCTGCAAGCTAGAAAAATGTACCCTTCTAGACCCCAGCTCCTTGGATAAAATCATGCCTAAAGTCATGTCAGGATCTCCTAGAGATCCAGTGCCGCCACAATTTCTTACCTCAGTCATTGATGTAATTCGTCCAGCTATTCTGGATGTCCTTAACGCCTCTATCATCTCGGGCATAGTTCCTACACCTTGGAAATGTGCAATGGTTAGGGCTCTTTTAAAAAAAACAACCTTGACCAATGTAATCTATCTAACTTTCGCCCCATTTCCCTGCTGCCCTGGATGAGCAAATTGGTCGAAAAGCACGTTAATAACATTCTAGGGAAACATCTGGCATCTAATGACCTGCTGTGTGCCTCCCAGACGGGATTTCGTCCCCAACATGGGACGGAGACAGCCTTGTTGGCAGTAACTGAGGAAACGAGAAGCGTGCTAGACCAGGGAGGGAAGGCAGCCATTATATTATTAGATCTGAGTGCCGCGTTCGACACGGTAAACCATGCCATCTTATTACATCGTCTCAATGGTATGGGAGTGTCGGGCGCGGCTCTGACATGGCTTACCTCCTTCCTGGACGGGCGCATCTTTCAGGTCTTCGAAGGAGAGGTTGTTTCCACCAAACAGCCACTTAGCTGTGGGGTTCCCCAGGGCTCGTCCAGAGCCCCACACTTTTTAAATATTTATATGAGGCCCTTGGCAGAGATAGTCCACCCATTTGGCGTTCGAATTGTCACCTATGCAGATGACACCCAGCTGGTGGTGTTATTGAATCATGCTGAGGGGTCATCTAGCACTCTGACTCTGTGCTTAGAGATTGTGGCCAGATGGATGGAGGTCTCTTGCCTTAGATTAAATGGTGAAAAAACAGACGTTATGCTGGTGGGTAATCCCTCACCCACCAGTCTAGCACCCATCTGGCCCATGTGTTTGGGTTCCCCCCCTCTCCTAAACCTCAGATAAAAAGCCTAGGAGTGTGGCTGGATAGTTCACTTGATTTTACAGTTCAGGCCACCAAAACCTCATCTACTTGTTATGGCCTAATGAGAATGCTTCGGAAGGTTCTCCCCCTTCTTCCGTTCCAGGCGAGGAGAATCATGGTTCAGGCTTTGATACATTCTCGCCTGGATTACGGCAATGCCCTCTATCTGGGAGCCCCGAGGGCTGCAATTAACAAGCTTCAGGTCACTCAAAACTGTGCCTCCCAACTGCTTTTTCAAATTCCACGCTAGCAGTCGGCCAAACCAGCTCTGAGGAAACTGCACTGGCTCCCTGTGTTAGCCAGGATACAATTTAAAGCCATGTGTTTGACCCAGAAAGCCATACGGAGAATGGGCCCAGCCATAATGCACCCTCTAGTGACCCCATACCTTCCCCACAGAGCCCTTCGCTCTAGTTCATTACACCTGGCCACTACTACCAAGATAAACAAGGCCCATTGCGGCGGGCGCTCCTTTTCACACAACGCCGCAAAAACATGGAATTCTCTTCCTCTTGCCCTCAGAGAGAATAACAATCTGCAGGCATTCAGAAAGCTTTTAAAAACCCATTTGTTCGGAACAACCTGTTAGCTCTGTGCCCTGTTACCTCTTAATTCTAGACAAAGCGCTGCGAGGCCTCAGGGTAGTTTATGCGCTATACAAATTTAATTTTCATTTCATTTCATTCATTTGTCTATGTCATCTCCCTCCAAATAACTGGGCATCCAGTCCTTGGGTATTTAAACCCTTTTGTCTCCCTCAGACACTGCGGGTATGCTGCTACATCACTGCTGAAATCTGCCTGTCTGGACTTGATGCCCAGATCCTTTAGACTAAGTTCATGTGCCAGCAATAATTTGAATTCTTCAAAGTCTTTTTCATCCTTCTTTTCCTCTGCCTCCATCTTTAATTTCGCTTTTCGTAGCTTGGATTTCCTCTCCTCCCCCCCTCTCCGCCAATTCCTCTGGGGACAGACCATGGGAGGAGACGCTGCCCCCTTTCCTGGCAGGCAGTTGTGTTCCAGGAGTCATAGGCCAACATTTCTACTATAGGTATTTCCTCCACATCCTCTTCTGTGGTCTCAACCAGTATGGAGTAAGCTTCTCCCAGGCTCCTAGAGCCTTTTCCAATTCTGCCTTCTTGATGGTGCTCCTGGCAGGTATTCCAAACTCCCTGCAGTTGTCCTTGAGCTGGGCAACATTGTAAATCTCCATATTGCCCAGCTCAAATTATTTGCTTGTAGGTATGAATTTAGATCCAACTGATAGATACATGGGGGGATTTAAAAAGCTTTAATGCCGTATTTGCGCCACAAATGACACGAAATGATGCAAAATCTTTTTTCTATAATTTACTTTCCAGTGCTAAACTTGTTTATCATTGCGCTGCTTTGCGTTAATTTGCGCCATGGGGCATACCAAGGGCGGTGCATGGCCGTTCCCATCCAAACACCCAAGGTTTCTCAGGCAAAACCCAACTTACTTAAAACAGTAGACTGGGTTTAGTGTGAGAATACTGCGCCCTTTTCAACTAGGCACAAGGAAGGAGAAATGCTTTTATTTCTCCCTCTTTTTCTGACTTTGCATGTGTGCTGCACTGTGCAGCATGCATACAAAGAGGGGAAAGTTTCCCCTTGTGTCGAGCATCATATTTTGAACAGGAAAGGTACCCTTCCTGTACAAAACCTATGCTGGACTCATGCACACACATTTGCGCTGCGGCGCTAAGTTGTGTGCACGGTGCACAACAGCTGTAATCAGCGCCGGCACAAGGGAAACGGAAGGAGATAGCCATATCTTTGAAGAAATGGCGCTCTCCTCTTCCCTCCCTGGCGCACGGCAGCGCAGCCTCGCGGGGGCTGCGCTTCATTGAGTGACTTTTTCATAAACTTCCCCCATCGTTTGGAAAACTCAAAAATGCCAATCAGGGAGAATTTAGAAATGCAACTTTGGTATTAGGTAATGCTTTGGTTCTGCTTGAGGATATGCAGTCAGCAGAGAGGATGTGTTGATTTCACGATCAAGCAATTTAGGCCCACGTCCAAGGGTGCAAGGCTGCTCAGGGCTGTGGTTGCACCACTTTGCAGGATAGACTCACAGACAGCAGAGTCCAGGTGCCAATGTTGGAAGCCTGTTATGTCCCTGAAGCTTCAGAACTGGAGGCCAGTCAGCTAACCCCTGGAGTCACTCTAGCTTCTGGCATCAAGTGATGCAGGGACTGTCATTCTCACCTAGGGAAGAGGGCAGCAGGCAGTAGATCAGCACAGCAAAGCAGCAATAAAGCACAGTGTAGTCCAGCAGAGTGGCAGTCCTTCAGCACCACAACAAGTATCTTCAGGTCCAGCATTGTACTAGAGTGATGGTGTCTGAGGTCCAGTACTTATACCCAGTGGTGCATTTTAAGTGAGGGAGACTACAAAGACAGGCTGTTGAAGTTGGAGTGCACATAGGCCCAACCCTTCCTGCCCTGGCTCAGGACTCACTACAGGGAGGTATGAAGCACTTTGTGTGGAGATAGGACACAGCCTTTTCAGTGGTAAGTAAGGCTAGGTCAAGCTCCTTCCTCCCATCCTCCCAGGATGATCCATCAAGTCACAACTAAGCTCCTATTGTGGCACCAAATGACTACAGTAAAAAAAATGCCAACTTTCTAAAAGTCTTGGTTCCTAGTGCCAACAAGGGATATATTTAAAGATATGTAAAAATAAAGTTAGTAACTAATTCCGAGACGTCTAGTCATGACATCTAAAAACAATGAAAGGCGCAATAGTCTGTATAAATTCAAAGAAAAAGATGAAATCAGTACCATAAGGTGCATTTCCTAATTAATTAAATTGTATTCACATTAGGGGTTCAAAATCGTAATCATAACATTGATTAATTTGTGAGCTCTCTTTCATTCTTTAGATACATTTTTAAAAGTAGCATGTACATAACTAATAAAGCAGATACTAACTATATCAGAATGCCAATTTGCACTTATAGTATTTGTAAATAATGGTAAATGTGAATACATTATTTCTCATTGGAAACTATAAGACAGCAGATATATACATTGCATGAAAACATGAATGTTAATGTGTTTCTGAAAGGTCCAAGAAAACAAAGGAAAATAAGTGAGGTTTTATATGTTCATCCATTAAAACCATATGTCGGACTGATATCAGCAGACTCATACAACAATCTTCAAAGCTATTATTTGTAACACATCGTTCTCCACTTCATCAACAAGCCAGGGGAAAGTCTATCAATCACATGCTGGCGTTGTTCAGTTGCTTTGCAGGAGCTGCTTGTTTTTATGCAACAGAGACCAAACAGAATGTTGTTTCTTCATTGCAGGGCCTAGATTTCCTGTTACATTCTTTGGGCTCCTGTCAATTTACACTCACCGGATGGAGAAGATGGCTCCTGAAAACCAGAGTGTACTATGTATGGATAAACAATCAAAGTTACCACTCTTTCCATGGATTATACAAAGCCGTTCACACTAAAGTCTACTGGAGTAAAGGCATCGCACAAACAGCTGTCTATCAACAGTGTCTGCAAGAATGTCCATCCACAGGTAGAGCCAAGAAGGTTTACCACTCCAGACCTACCACTGAGGCATTTATGGAGATCAACTCCTCTCAATATCCTACAAGCTGCTCCTGTGAAAACTGCCTTTGCCTGGTGTGAGAGGTCATGCATGACAATGAATAACCATGTGATAGAAAGTCTAAAGCATAGATATGATTTTGAATGGCTCATCAGCCATAAACAGCCCTGCTGCACATCTTATCTTATATTGACATTTAAAGGGCCATTTCTCACAAATCATCTCTAAGCGCCCATCTTCCAAACATGTTGAAGGGAGGTCAATAACTAAAATATTTCATGTTCATTTTTAAATGTCAGATAACTTGTTGATTGTCTAATATTGTCAAGATGGAGGTTCTACCATCTCATCTCTAGATCTCCAAGTCTCCTTCATATTTCTGATTAAAGCAAAGCAGAGAGTTGAGTAAGAAGATAGCGTTCTCTATATCACACATTGGGCTTTGGGGGGCAGCTGACCTTGAGAGGTATGCCCTCCCAGGGTTTTTGGCAGATGGGACAGTTGAGGCTGTCGTTAGGCTGGTTTTGGGGTTTGTTGATTGGACTGGTTTCCAGTAATTTAACCACCATTGCACCGGCCACCATTTTAGTTAGAGTGACGCGGTGGATGGTGCTCAGTAGATAGATAACTTTTTTACTTTTCTGAAAGCCATGTTTATGGACGAGTGCATTTAGGAGGCCATGCACCTGCTAGCGGTTGCAAGACGCATGGATCTGGTGACACTGAGCACATGGGTAGTGAAGCGCCCGGTGAGACGTGCAGCGAGGGGAGTGGCAGCAGCTGTAATCGCCTGCTCTGATGAACTGTGACACAATGTGAGCAGCCGGGCCCACTCGCGAACAAGGAGAGTGAACCCCAGCTCAGCACGTGGCATGGGCAGTGGGAAAGAAAACAAGTGGAAGCCACTGCTTCAATTCATAGTACCATAGGGGGAGAGAGGTTTGCACCCGGCAAGCTGGGGCAGTCACCAATGATGTGTGTGGAGGAGGTTGTACAGGACGCACCTTCCTCACATGACAAAGAGAATAGAGAAGGATGGCTTAGGGGTGGAATGGGGAGTCCAAAGTGGCCCAAGCGACTGAGGGAGGGGCAGGGGAGCTGGTAATAAGCCAGAGAGTGGGCCATTAGGTCCCAGGCTACCACAAGCAATATGAAAATGGGGTTGGGGGACCAGAGAAATGGGGGCGAGTGAGGTTAGGCAGAGGCACGCAAAGGGATGCAGCCTGACATGGGAGGGTTTGGGGAGTTAAAAAAGGGAATGGGAGAGGGAGGTACAATGGGGGAGTCAGGGGCCGTAGAGACTGAAGGGGAGGGAGTGTCAGGAAGGTGAGAGGTTGGAGGAGAGAACAGAGGTCAAGGATAGGTTTGTGTAGCAGTTAACAACATAGTCTTTGTCTGCGGGGACGGTTGGACAGGACCCCATGAGAAATGCAATCACACTGGTCAGAGGGTGGAGGCAAATGTAGGAGCAGAGCCCGCCTGGGCAGGAGGGGGGCAGTTTGAGGGCAAAAAGAGGGGCAGAGTGGTAGGCCCCACCACAACTTTGGTGACCGCCATGTTGGAATGGAGTGAGGAGAGGGGGGAGGAAGGGGAGAGGCTAGGATGGATGATCAGTGCATCTGTCAAGGTGTACTCTAGGAGGTCAAGAAAAAGGGGGTGGCACCCGCAAAGTGGGGGGTCTGAGAGCATGTAGTAGGAGCGGTGTGATGTCGGTGGGGATGGGCGACAGAAATATAGTAGTGACACGAGGTCAGGGGAACTGGGGGTGCTGGCTCTGGGACCTAGATCAGGGCACGGAACAGGTAGGCAGGGACACTAACCCCAGCACCCCAGACCTACCTTTTGTTTTACAGGTTCATCAGGACAATGGGAGTGCAGATTCGGGAGAGCTTTTTGCAGCTCAATGGCCCTGACAGGAAAAGATGGAAGGGTCTAGCGTGCCCAGCTGGGTGCCAACACAGGGCGGTGTGGCCTCGCCAGTGCAGCAACTTGGAAGGGTCATTGGAGCCCCCAGGATGTAGGGCCACCATATGGGGACAAGTGTGGCAGGGGGTCAACTAGGCGGGTGCATTATGGTTCCCCAATGTCCCTCAATGGTGGGGAATGGGCCTGCTGCCTCTGACCCAATATGGTTTAATAGAAAGGTCAGGTTACCCACAGGCATGTGGGAGTGTGTTGACCCTCATTATTAGTTGGGCTATGATGAGGGGTGTCTTGAAGACAGGGAAGTGGTAGAGGGCGAGACCGTATAGGCAGAAGAATGCAGCTGGTGGCAAAGTTGTGCATGCGGGAGGGGTCCGCTAATGTTGTGCATAGTGTGTTACAGGAAGGACGTGCTGTCAGAAGACCAGGCACATGGCAATAGTGGATGTAGAAGCCTTGCAGCTTGTTAGGTGGCTGGGTCAGGTCCAGAGTCTGACCTTGACACCAGGTAAGGGCACTAGTGGGGGGTAATAGGTGGGGGCAAGAGGAAGGTGTCCATTGGGGTGGAAGCAGTGGGAGACAGGGACAGTAAGATGTCCGACTGAGGAAAGGTTTGTACATAAAAGGTAGGTAGGGGCAGACACAGACAAGTAGCTGTCAGCAGCTGAATCGATAACCATCAGGGGTAAGTCCAAGAAGGAAGTGGAGCAAGGGGGCGTGACACCGGCGGGAGAGTCAAGGGCTTCATGCAGCACTGGTTATGCCACAGGAGGCGGGTGAAAGGGATGGACATGGGAGAATAAGGTAGCACAGGACGGGGGACCAAAGAGAGCAAGGAACTTAAGATTAAGAAGCTCCCATATAAGGGAGTAACAAAGCCATAGGTGTCCATTTAATGTTGGGTCCCAAGAAAAAATTCTGAAAGGGGAGTATGTGGAGATGATGAAGCTGCACAGGGTACTTTGGGAAGTGAAGGGGTCCAAAGAAGAAGAGTATGAGCTACCCCAATGGTCCAGGGTGCCAGCAACCATGGAGCTTTCTTAATTTTCAAAAGTGTATGCTGTGAAAAGTATCTGGATCAACGTGTGCCCATATTTTAAATATATGTATGTGATCAGACGGGCTTGGATCACATACAGGGTCCAGGCCTGGGCTCAGTATGATAAGGAATTTATGCACATTTATCTTGGGACCCTGAGGCAAAGTGGGGGGAAATGGATAATGATCTCTGGAACCAGACAATGAGCCTGGAGAAATTATGAAAAATGATCTTCACAGCAAATGGCCATCCACTGGTATACCAGCACTTTCAGCAGTGCCCTACCTGAGGGGGTGGGGGCAGGGCTAAGCCACAAGGGTGTGCACTCGGGACATGCTGGGACAATAACAAAGGTTTGTGTATGAGAGAGTACTGCAAGTTTGAACATTAATGCTCCAAATGTGATGGAAGCCAGGCAGTGGAGTAGTGCTATAGAGCAGGAGGTAGCTGTGCAAGGCAAAAGACAGGTGCCAGGGAATTAAAGAGGGTGCAGGTCACATGGGACCATGAGATCATGGTCAAGGGCTCATATGTCAATTAAGGAGGAGCGCTTGGATTACTGGTTGACCCCCTACCACTAGGGGTGGGTGGAATTTGCGTATTTGCGTTAGGCAAATCTCCGCAAAATGGTAAAAATTTTCAGCGAACACGCAGAAATTCCGCGAGCATGCGGAATTGCTTGTTCACGATGCTTTTTTACTGTTCGCAATCGCTGTTTGCGTGCTCCGGGGGAAATATCTCACAAACACGCATTTGAGAACGCGAACAAGAAAAAGATTTTGCAAAGTCGCGGAACGCACAATTTTGGGCAATTTTGCATTCTCCGCGGAACGTGATATTACCCAAATTCTGCAAATTCCACCGCACAGGTCTACCTACCACAAGAGAGAAGATGCAGAAGTGTTGAGTGCAGGTTTTCGGGAGGGTTTTAGGCTAGGGTATGAAGGTTCAAGGTAACTTCAGTGGGTGGAGAATTTGAAGTCCACACAGTCACACAATCATGTGGTGTGAGGAAAGCTCTTAAAGGAGATACAAGAGGGCAGGATGGAGGGCTCATTCAGCACCTGGCCACTGCAAAACCTAATAGTTCACCCATTGTTGTGGTGCCAAAAAAGGATAAGGGCCAATTCAGTTTAATACAATATTTGTTCTGGTTGGAAGGGGGCTATGTCAACAATTACATATCGGCAGAGGTGGCATCAGTAGCTTATTCATCTGTGGACATGGCACTGATGGAACAGGTCAGTCATGGGGACCTGTTGGCTAACATCAATATTAAATAGGCTTTTAGGTTGTTCCCGGTGCACCCAGCGAATTTCCAGTTACTGGGGATACAGTTTGATGGGTCCTGGTATGTGAACAAAGGCCTTCCCATGGGGTGCTCTATATAATGTGCACTTTTGAGCTATTCAGTACCTTATTGCAATGGGTCTTTACATTGCAAATGTGCTGGACCACAGTGACATACTACGTGGACGATTTCTATTTTGTACATCAACCCGGTTCTGCAGACTGTCAGCACTAGTTGGCAAATTTTCAAGAGCTCATGGGTGAGATTGAGGTGCTGCTGCTACTGGAAAAAAGCATTGGCATAGCCAATAGGTCTTGCCTTTGGGACCTTATAAGTGTATAGCCATACAACAGTTGATGTTGTTGCACCAAGGATATTGTGCTGGATAACTAAACACTTGTAAGTTCCAAAGGCGAGACCTATTGGCTATGCCAATGCTTGTTTTTCTTGAACCTCCCGCGTAATTGGATCAGCACAACTCTTTCTGTGAAAGAGCTAAAGTGGGTGTACTATTTTGGAGCTTTTCATGCAGATGGCTCAAAGTTATTAAACAAAACAAAAAATGCCTTTCTTCTGTAAGTTGTGACCCAACTATACCTACCCAGTAGGGACTGAGGTCACCAGTGTGTAGTTATTTTTCTGGACAGCCTTTTGTTGAAAATGTATTTTCACTTTATGATCTTTTGGCACCGTGGACAGATCTGCACCAAATTTGCGAGTCTCTTAGTTGAGTCAGCTAAGGTCAGGCTTGCAAATTTTCATGCAGATTTTTTCAACAGGAAAAAAGCTAAAGGGGTGAAAAAAAGAAGTGTGATCCAATTTTAGCTCATATGGTAATTGTGCTTTCACGTACAAACTGCTAAAAGGATTTACCCCAAACTTGGCATGCAAGAAGAACTTTACTCCAAAATTGTGTGCTTTTATTGATTCAGTGAAAATCCATTCAGTAGTTTTTGAGACGTGAGTGTTTAAATAAGTGCTAGGTGGCCTTGAAAGGTTTAACACTTTTGTACATTTCTGCCATACAAGGTTGTAATTCACTGATTCGCTACTTCTGTTAATCACTGCAATTTATTTGACAATTGTGATAGATTGTTGACAGTCTCTGGATTGTAATTTTTTTTGCCATCTTGAATTGGTGATTAAAATTTGAATTGCTACTTTTGTGCTGTGACCAAAGAAAATACACTGGAAAGGGGGAAGCTTGATAACGAGCATCTGACTCCAGCGCAGTCGTTTGCGTGCTATTTGAACCACTATGCATATTCGCAGCAGTGTTCAGGTGACTAAGGAAAAAAGCATTGGCATAGCCAATATGTCTCACCTTTGGAACCTTAGAAGTATTTAGTTTATGCAGCACAATATTCTTACTGCAACAACATCAACTGTTGCATGGCTAAACACTCATAAGGTCCCAAATGCGGGACCTATTGGCTATGCCAATGATTGTTTTAATGTTGTTTTCTGGTCCGCAAAATACTGTGTTGTTCACTTTAGTGCACTCCCCCATGACAATGCCAACGCAGTAGCCAATAAACATTGACAAAGCCAATAGCTCTCACATTGCCGAGACCTATTGGCTTTGCCAATGCTTGTTTTTATTTGTTGTTGATCACAAAGTCTGGTGACTGCTGCGCTGCCAATTCAGACCTAAAAAGGTTGTCACGTGCCTTAGAGCTACTTCCAGCTAAAGTTATGAGGCAAAGACATAAACTGACTGCAGAAGGCTAGAGTCCGTCACAATGGAACATTTCAAATGTCGGTGAAAAGATAAAGCTGGAGACTTTAATGCTTTTACTGCCATTTAGATAGCGGTTACTACCCCTGACAAGTGTGAACGTGTAGCGCGCGCTACTCCGCTGATCCCAGTGGGCAGACTGGACGGGTCTAGTGGGCCTCAACCATTACACCTACATCTTTGCAGCGAATGCATACATCCACTGCGTAGATTCTGCCCTCGCTGGAGAGATAGTGGCTGGGCAGGAAGCTCCGGTACGATTACAGCCACTCAAAGCTCAGGCGCTGCAGCGCTATTGCAATGCAGCCGAGGTCAAGGAAGGCGCAGTAGAGGCGCTGTGTGTGTTCGGGGGATGGGGTTGAGTTAACGGGCTGATCCGGATTACTTGGGAGAAAGTAATCCTCCTTGTAATCGGATTACCAGATCCAAGCTTTAAGTAATTGGGACGGCTGCCCCTTGATGGAGATCAAAACCAGACTGCTCCTGCCAGGATTTGATTGGCACGGAGTTTGGAAACACTGTTGTGTAATAATGTGGGCGTAAATCCAAGATCTTGTGGCACGGTTTACCAGTCCGGTCATACACTGGCTGCAGAGCTAGGGCTTGTCTAGCTAGTGCTTTACGAGCCTGCGCCGGGATATTTGATTGGCTGCCCCGGGACACCAAAGGTGGCCACCTACGAGGGCGGCCACCCTTAGTGCCATGCTAGGATGGCACAGACCCTGAGCGGTCTAGTGGTTGGGGGGATTAGAGGTTCCCCCGTGATGTCACTTACTGTGTCTTGGGGGAGGGGAGAGCGGCTATATAGCCCAGGGGGCGAGGGTCAAGCGCCCTCTTTGTTCCTGGCGCTGCTCGCGCTGACCCTTGCCCTCTCCTGTCTGGACCCTGAGCGGGTGACTGCCCGTTGCTGTTCTGGGCTTGTCTGGTCTCGCGTCGGGTTTGTTCTGTTGCGGGTCTTGCGGTGAGTGCGGCGGGGTGTGTGGCTTTGGGCGCCGAGTGGGAGGAGCAGTGGGGTCGTGTCGGGCGGGTGTCGTCGCGCTGCCTGGAGGTGTCTGTCGGTGCATTGGGAGGAGGGGGGGGAGGCCCTCTCATTGCTGGTGTTGCGCTGTTCCGTTCCGTTCTTGGCGCGTTTCCCGCGGGCAGAGGGCGGCTGTGTGTTGGGATTGCTTGGCCCTACTTCCCGGCACCCTCCCACTTGCCCGGTTGCGTCTTCCCCTGCCGTCTGCCTCCTTCTAGCCGTGTGTGTCCCGTGCCCTGGTTGCCCTGCCGGGGGCCGGTGCTCTGCCTTCCTGGGGGGTGGGGCACGCTCGCGCTGTGTGGGCTCTGGTGAGTATGGGGAGGGGGGGCCTGATTCTGGGGCATGGGGACACTCGATCAGTGTGGCTGCCTGACGCTGTTTTCCCTTGGGGTGAGTGGGTTTCCCTTTGGGCCCCTCCTTTCTTCTCCCTGCTCTGGGGTCTTCGGAGGTCGGGTGTTGCCTGACGTGGGTGTGGGGTGGTTTTGCGGGGGCCGGGACCAAGCGGGGCATGCTCGTGGGAGTGATGTGGCTGGTGAGCCTGAGCTCGGGGGGCGGAGGGGGGGGAGGGGTCCGCTTTTCTGGGCATTGCATGTTCGGATGCGACGTGCTGTGTCGATTCTGCCCCTTGTGTCGCGACTGGGCCCCCCCCTTCTTCCACTTCGGGGATTGGGAACCGCTTGGATGCCCGGTTGGGCCCCCGCAGAGCTGGTCGGCAGGTCGGGCTTGCATGGGGGATCTGGTGTTCTCGTCGGGGGTGCGGGGCAGGGGCTTCGGCTGGACCCTCGGGCCATTTGTCGCCGGGGCTCCGGTGGAAGGGGGTTGTGCCTTGCATGCCTGTGTCGCGTGAGCTGGGTGCGCCGTGGTTCTGTTCCACACACGTTCTTTGAGTACTTTTTAAGCAGACCGGGGCATGAATTTCATGCATTCACCGTTTCTCGTGTTGTTACCCTTCAGAAGATTTGAGTCAGCTTCGAATTGCAGGGTGTCTGTATGGTCTTTGTTGTGCAATGCTTTGAGAGCCCATGGATCACCCGCGCTACCAGCACGGTCCAATCTGCTCTGGGTTTGTTGGTGCGCTGAGGAAGTCCTTTGGGCGCTAGTGTGTGTGGGGCAGTTGTGGTGTCATGTATTCGAAATACTTAATGTGGAGACTGAAAGAAATCGTGTTGATAACGGAAATGTCTGCACACTTCTTTGGGTTTTCAGTAGAATTGCTGTTGTGCAGACACGGTGGCGACGCGGGTCAACGCGGGGCGCGTGCATGTCCAGTTGATGGCTGGTGACTGTGGCGCATGTAGCGGAGCGCTCGCTTTCGGCCTAGAGTAGTGTCAGGATAGGCAGGTTGCGCAAACCGTGTAATTTGACATTTTGTGTCCAGGACCAACAGTGTGTCTCGGGACGTGTCAAGTTTTCATATAAACCGGATGATGATGATGATAAAAAAAATAAAAAGGGTTCACAACCACCGAAAGGAATGGTGGGTTCTTTGTTTGTTTGATAAGCCCATTGTATGGAGGAGTAATTATGAGCCTCCTCTTTAACCAGGAAAAACACGTGAAGAATAGCAATTATGTAGACTATAATTCAGGGGCAGGATGTACTTAACTCTACTTGTTTTCTGCCATTAAGGGACAGTTGTATTAACCTCTTCCAGAAATTAATTCACTCTAAGGGTAGTGTTGGACTTACTATTACCAATTATGTACACTATAATTCAGGGGCAGGCTGTACTTAACTCTACTTGTTTTCTGCCATTAAGGGACAGTCTTATTAACCTCTTCCAGAAATGAATTCACCCTAAGGGTAGTGTTGGACTTACTATTACCAGACATCCCTGCCATGGTACAGCAGCGGGAGTCACTGCAGTCTGAGTCAGGCTACCTGCCTGCACAACTATGTCTTTCCAGAGGGCGACACTAGATCTCAACTCAACTTTTATGTGAGCTAGTTGCTCCTTACATTCCAAGCCACCCTAGCCATGCCCACGTTATAGGCCCTCACACCCGTGTTTCTGCCCTATTACGCTTTGGTTGCACTCAGGACATCAAAGCCTTTTTAGATCAGGTTTCCCAGAGCAGTGAGGAACCCAATCCCACTCCGAGGACCCCACAGTTCAAGGACGCAGTTACAGCTTGGAAGACAGGGTCCTAGAGGCTTTGTCTTTAGTCACATTCATCCCGGGCGGTATTCCATTACAGGTGAAATGATCTGGTGGCGCAGCAGACCACTTAGACGCCGATGAGGGGAGTCTTAGTATTGAGGCAATGGCGACATGGGTCTAGGGCCCGCACCCAGGTTGTGATGTTGCTAGGCTGCTGGATGCTTTAGGCGTCCATCCATCCGGTGCTGATCCGGCACCCCTCCTGTGGCAGCCTCGGGCTGTACTGGCCGGCCAATATTCTGTGGCATGGCAGACCCGGGGTCAGGTGGGCCTCTGCAGCGCATCTAGGGGTTGTGAAGAGAACTCTAAGTACAAGTAGAGATAGTGTAATGCAAGACATGGCAGACACACGAAACACAAGAACTACGTTACGTAGGCAATGGTGGCACTGGTGCAAGTACCAGAAGCAAACACAAGGCAAGAGTTAGCAAACAGGGTGTTACAGGAGCAGCTCATCCAGGGGTGGCTGATGATCATTGGGTGTGAAGAGAATTCAAAGTACAAGTAGAGGTAATGTAATGCAAGACATGGCAGACACTCAACACAAGAACTACGTTCGTAGGCAATGGTGGCGCTTGTGCAAGTACCGGAAGCAAGAGGAATGTGTGCTTGTTACTGGAGGAGGTGTTTATGAGGAGAATAGTAAGGAGTAGGGTTAGGTGACTCCTTCACACACCCCAAGTGCAAGGGTCATTAGCAGACTTAGCTTGTGGATATGTGACTTAGTTTCTAGACACTACACTTCTGCAGCAGGCACTGGAGGTACGCAAGTATGTCCCCCAACAAACTACTCCTCATTGGGATGTATTCTGGGCAAGATAGTTCTCGTAATGGACAAGCAGGCTTGGCCTCGGTGACGTGGGAGGGCTTTGTTGGCCCTGTCCTATTGTAGAGAATGTATACTGCTAGATGGAAGGGGGGGCAGGGCTGCTAATGGATGTTTTTTGTCTCAAATACAGGAAGCACGCTGGAGTATCGCCCTACTCACATGGGGGTCCACCTGAACTGGTGTCAGGACTGGCCCGGTTGTGGGGCACACAGGTGCTCATGGAAGTTTACAGTCATAATCAATAGGTGAATATGAGCTTAGCAGGTAGCCCCTGCGCTATAAATGTTTGTTTTCTCTTGAGAAAAATCGGAGGAGCCTGGGCAATTGGTCCACTGGGAATGTTGGGGTGTTCTGTCTGTAAGCAGGAGGACCATGTGACCAGTCAAACGTTATGTTGGCATTGGTGCAACTCGTACAAGTACCGGAACCAAACAGAATGTAAAAGAGAGCTTGGTGTGTTGCCAGAGATTAATGATGGGTGCATGCTTCAAAAGAGGACCATACTCTTTTAGAGGGCGAATACTGCAATAAGGGGCAGACTCTCTAGGCATCAGTACACTTGGGTAGACACCTTCAGAGCCTAGGCGAGGAGTGTTTTGCTTATGAATGGACTTCCTTCAATTGATAAGAGAGGACAACTTTATGTGTGGAAGGATGCAGGTAATACTGACTAATTAGTGCTCGTAACACCAACTGGCCTGGGTAGCGTGTGGGGTATTGTGAGCAATGTCTCATTGCAGAGAATGCAGATCGTGGATCGGGAGGGGGGAGACATTTTAATGAATGTTATCTGTCTCTAATGCAGGAACAGCGCACGAGAATAGCCCCACACATATATGGGGCCACCTGAATGATCAACAGGTATAAAGATCATAGCACACTGGGGGCAGTGGGTTAGGGTCTGGGATTCCCATGCTCGCCCCAGTTGTCATTGCTATCCGGGGTGTGGGAAGCGTGCTGGTTTCACTCATGGAAATAATTCATGGATAGTAACTGGGAGCGGGGACTTATTAGGCAGTCCTGTGCAGAATTGGAGGTTCTCTCTTACTGGAGCCTGGACAACGTCTTTGACGGTGCAATAATTGGGGTGTTCGCGCTGGAGACAGTGGCAGAACAGGGGCTAATCTTGCATGTCATGCCAAAGATAATGGGAAATGTGTTTTCAACTCAACAACTGGTTGATTTGGGCATATCATGCATCTCATTTGCAGTAAGGGATTGCTGTGTCGTTTGTTCTCTAATAATTTTATTAGCAGTTTGAACAACTGAGGCCCCATCCACTGAGGGGCGGGTGGGTGCTTCGATACCATAGCACATTGGAAAACCCATTTTGGGATCACTCCCTTGGCACAGGCTGATCAGTTCAGAAGGGTGGAATTTTGTTTTCTTCCACGATACCCTCAGTTATTGTTTAACAACATTAGGCAATGACCAAACAGCAACAAAGTCTTACTTTCCTGTCGGGCCACAGCTCCTAGGTGACGGGGGGTAGTATGGTAGAAGACTGGTCGGTCCTCATGGTGGGGTACATGGAGGACTTCTCTTTAAATCTCAAGTCTCTCGGGACCAGGCAGTTCTGTCTGACTGTGTAATTGTGTGATACTCTGTCCCATCTGAGCTACACAGCCTCATTCAAGAACAGGCGCTTTTACTCACAAGGTTTCGTGCATAGGGCACTGTTTCACACATGCACACCCCAAGCTAGGGAATGTCTAACAATAGCAGCCTTATATCCTTGGTCTGCCCAGAACGTTGTGGGTCAGATGGGCGTAATTCTGACATTGGGTCTCCCTCAGCTTCACTGTTGTGTGCTAGCAGGAGAGCGTCTTTCTTAGTCTTTCAATGTCACTCTTCGTGCACTGAAATAATTGAAATGTCACACATAGCAGTTGTACGCGTGTAGCTCTGAAAGGGGGTGGCTAGTTCGTGGTTGGCCATGCAAGAAAGCTTTAACTGAGGCTTCTTTATCTTGGGCAACGAAGCAGATTTGACTGTTGTAAGTTAGTGCTCCTTTTGTAAATTAAAGGGAGGCAATTGGCAGGGTGGCTATATACCAGGCAATATTCAGCACATTACCTGAACAAGCTAGATAGCCCGGCAGATTAGTTGGGCCTGCATAAGCCACACTTTAACTGCTGCATCCTGGCCCACGCTGAGACAATCACATAGATGTACCACAGCTTTGCCAGTTTCCTTCACTCTGGCCCATTGGCACTATGGGGATGCATCATCAGGTTGCACATAATTTTGGGCCTGCATTAGCCACTCGCAGACCTCCTCCAGTCTGATCCTTCTAAGACCTCTCAGCTCTGCCTCCACTTTGGATCAGGCTAATCCAGTAAACCTCTAACTTGTTAATTCATGGGACACAGGTTGGCACATATTTGCCACGTAAGCGATTGGTTTGGCTGGTTTTACGTGAAGGGTCCGGAAGTGGGCAGGCAGTTTGAACAGCTGAAAATCAACAACAGGGGTTGACACGCAGTGGAGGGCCCTTGACTAGGTGCTCGGGTCAGCTTTCACCTAGATAGTATTTACTTAGTTGTTTTAAGGTACTAAAGTAGAGATTCCTTTGGCGGTGTGCACATGCCAGGAAGTAAGAGCGAAGGAGGATTAGTTCACCTAGTTGCACAACTTGGATATACAGTTGTATAAGCGGCTTGTTACAAGCTTCATAGGGTCCTTCGAAGGCCAGGCACAGGGGGACGTCTTGTACAAGTGTCAAACATGAGGAGAACTTCGACATAGTCTTTTAAGCCTACACCAGAACGCAGTTAGCAGGCATAGCTGAGAGGTGATGGTCATACAATTATGTTCCCATGGGTTTGAAAGTTACGTGTCTTTCCAATGAGGCTAAACATGCGAGGAGTTTGTTAGCCTACAGTAGGGTAAGCTTCATGGGAGTGAGCCGCCTGACGTGAACTTGATGGTGAATATGTCCCCAGTAGGTCTAAGTAAGGGTGTGAGGCAACATGTTAGACAGGGGGACACCATGCCAGTGGTGTTGCTTACCTGATAGGGGCTTGTTGGTTACTGGTCAGCCAGCTGTACAGAATAGGAACAGACTGGGGGATGGTGCACTAGATGGACACCTGCAAAGCACATATGGCAGTTAGTTGTGAAGTTCATGGACCTCACTGTCACAGTTCCCTGTCCGGAGGGCGACAGAAGTGAGAAGGAAGTTTGGTTGCGTGCTGAGGAAGAGAGCAGACTTGTCCTTGCCTGAGCCGAGGGAGGCCGGTGATTGCAATGGTAGTGCAATAGGTCCTTGGCGCCAAGGAGATGTAGATAGTGTCGCCCGACAATTTGGGAGTAGCCTGAAGCATAGGAGAACTTGTTTCATCAGGCTTGGGTTGCTACTTGCCAAATGCACTGTGTGCTTTGAGGTAGACAGGGTTCAATTACCCGAAGTTGATATGACGATCTTTGGTTGATATAACGGAAAGCACTAGGAGCAGCAGGTTGCACTAATAGGAAGCTAGTAGGTGGGGGGACTCTGGGGCGGCGGCGGCCATACCCAGAGCCATGGCAGAGTTACAGGGTGATCCAATGCAGAAAGGTACAGAGGGGTACCCTCTATAGGAGCACCGGTGGGTGCGAGAGCAGAATTATCCCCAGGGAGATCCACGCTGGGTTGGACCCTGGAGGAGTGATGGCGCCCCGTTAGTCCTTCGGGCAGTTGTAGACCTGAGCAACCGGAGGTTGCCGACGCTCCGCCCCCGAGAGGGAAGGGCAGAGTAATGCGTGAACGAGAGGTTCGCCGGGGGAGGGGATAGACCTTCCCCCCAAAAACTGACAACGCCCCTACGGTTAACACCGCGGGGGGTATGGCTCATCCGGTGGGCGGGTCACGAGAGGTGACCTGCTCTGGATCGACCCGTAAGATAACCCAACATGGTGGCATAATGTATATGCTAATAAAACTGCAACAACTTTCTCCATCAAACTTGTGTTGTGTCGGTTATTGGTGGAGTGGCGTGTTGTATGAAGAAAGGTCTGGGGTTGGGCCGATATTGGCACTAAGTGCCAGGGAGCACCGGTGGCCAGAGCTAGGGAGAAGGCCCGGCCGGTCACATGGGGCTGGCGGCAGAGATCGGACAATAAAAGCCTATTTGTGCTGGAAGAATGTTGACAGTTTGGAGATGCATATTTGGCATTCTAAAACCGATCCGAGAGCCAGAGAGAAGACAGTAGTGTTGCAGCCATTCCCAGTTCTGAGCCCATGCCCTGTAAGGGGAGTCTTCAAACTAAGGGCGATTACTGGGGCATCAGAAGGGGCAGTTTTCTTGCACATCGATGGCATGGCCGATGTCTTTTCAACTTATATGGGTTTTGAGGAAAGAATTAATAACACTGGAAAAACCGCTGGGACAGTATGGGACACATTTGTTCAGGACTGGGGTGGCCACAGAAGCTGCATGACAGGGGTGATGTAGAGGCAGGATCATGCAACTGGGTAAGTTGTTGTCAGATTGCTCTCAGCGATGTATGAGGTTGGAACAGGGGGGATTTAATTGTATGACGTTTTCTTCGTATCTCACATATTCCATTCTTTCCATGTGCAGTTGCTAGTCTAGAGTCAATAGAGCTATTGATTTGGATAGTATGAAATTCATTTGTTCAATGGGCAGAGGGGTATGATGTGCAGAAGAGGCAATGCGCCATACTTGGGCTCGATTGTTGGCTGTTACTTGGCATGGCAAAAGTGGTATGCAATACTTGAATAGGTTGTTGAGAAGGCACACATGTCCAGATATCCTGGTGCTCCACTTGGGGTAAAACAACATAGTGGTAAGGAAGGATCTGGCATTATTGAAAGAGATGAAGATGGGTCTCTTAGAAATCAAGAAACAGTGGGTGGGCAGTTTTGTCATATGGGCAGAGTTTATTCCCAGGAGGCAATTGAGTGAGGTGGACAGGCCCACAACCATTGATAAGGTCAGGTGCAATATCAATTGGGATATGCACATTTTCTGTAAGGAAGATGGTTTTGGCTAGGTGGAGTATCCGGTATTACGATATGATGCTCTAGAATTTTTCAGAGGGGAAAAGATTCACTTGTGTAACTACGGAGTGGAGCTATATTTGCTGCAGGTAAAAGAAGTGCTAGAGGAAACATTCAAGGGGAGACGGGGGAACAGGGATTCCTAGGGGGAGTTCAGAAAGTTTAGGCATTTCTTAGTGGTGGTTGGCACTTTATGTTGTCATGTTGCTAGACTGAGATGATTGTGGGGAACATAGGTGAATCAGAACAATCAGGGGGTGGCAATAAAGTTACACCTGTAGGAAGTAAGATGGTAAAAGTTAAGATTTAGGATACTTACATAGTTAGATGTTAATAGATGAAGGTTAATGTGTGAAGGGAGTAAAGTTCAACAGTTTAATAACAAGATAGGGGTTACAAAGTGGCAAGTTCGAAATAGTAGGGAGGAGGGGAATGATTAATGGAGGGGCAAGGTCATAGGTTAATTGGCGTATAGCTAAGTTTAGTTTTGAAAGGCTTAGGCTTAGAGTACATTTGTGAGGTGCACCTTTTTCTCAATAAAGTGGCCTTGTTCATGCACTAAAACAATGAGTATGTGGTCTGCGCTGCTCCCCTTTATGCAAATGGGCTTTGAGGTTGGGCAGCCGACCTTGGGAGGTGTGCCCCCTGGGGTTTCTGGCAGATGGGACATCCCAGGCTGTCTTTAAGAGGATTTTGGGCTTGATTGATTGGGCTGGTGTGTGGAAGCGCCCCAGATCCCGTTCTTAGGACCCGACTTTCCTCCTATCCCAGCACCCTGATCCCTTTTCTTTTCATGTCCAAACAATCATGCCAGGAGGAAGAAACACTGAGAACGGACTGTGCTTCGTCTCAGCAGGACCGAAACTCTGCCTCACACTGGTCGGACCAATCAGGAGCACGACTGTGTGACCAGAAGACCAATCAGTGGGCATAAAATAGAAAAGGATCCCAACTATAAAACTCATAAAAAAGAATGTGGAGTAATGAGGCAACTGCCTCGGTATCCAAAATACACAACTGTCAGAAGCCATCTGACAGACGAAGAGAAGACCCAGACCGAGACTAGGAAGTCAACGAGAATGAGGAACGACGAAGACTCGAGGAGAGAGAGCACCGAGAGAGAAGCGAAGAAGGGCGGCACCACCGGAGAAGACGTGACTAGGACTGGCACCGACTAATAGTAAACTGAATTGGAAGAAGCCCGGGACTTGTGGAGTGAGGGGTGGTGGCCCCCGGAGGACGACCAAAGAGCTGCAACAACTCAGCAGAGTTGCGGTTATACGTGGTACATGAATGTTCAAGGGGACGGAGGTTGGGGAAGCGGGAGAGGAAGCCCTTTGCTACGTGGCTGCATATCTTTATCTTCTACCCCTTTTTCTCTTTGTTATTCTTGGGCACGAAATTTACAAAACCTCGCACTCCAGGCATGATATAAAAACAAAAACCCCTATCATGTACTTATTCCTCCTTCCGTAGAGTAATTTTTCCTAGCACAGAGCCCATATCAAAACAGCACCTATATATTTTTTCTTTTCCCCCTTCCTATTTTCTTCTATGTCCCTACCTTGCTTTGCATGGACGCTCTTCCCACCCGGGTGTGATAAAGGGTAGAGCAGGACACCCCTTATTTTGTACTTACTACATCCTTGTCTTTTGTTGTTTACTTCCTCTGCAAGCCTCTGAGGACCCCTCCAGTATAACAAGGCACCTAAAGGAAACAAAGAGAGAAAACAGTGAAGATACCAGGAAAAAAGGACTGGATAAAGAAAACCCATTTCAGCTGGAACCCTATTGAAACAGAACTGACATTAAAATGTCATCCTCTACATGGATGTACAGGTTTTTATTTCCTCTTCTCTTTCCCGTTTATCATTTTCTTACAAAATTGAACCGTTTGAACAATAAAACGCCTCACTATTACCCACATCTGGCCTCCTCGCTTCTGTTTCCTCCCATCCCTCCCACAGCAGGTTTCCAGCAATTTAACTAGCCATTTTCCTTGCACCAGCCACCATTTTAGGTACAGTGACAAGGTGGCCGGTGATCTGCAGATAGATAACTTTTTCCCTGCCACCCTCCCATTAGGAAGGGCTTTTTCCAGTTAAGTTGAGCCATAGGCAGTTTGTGTTGAACACAGGTGCACAAGGGAAGATGGTTTGTATACGTTGTCACTTGAGGCAGGGGCAATGAGGTCGGCACTTTAAGTTGCCATAATAAGATGGTTGTGGTGAACATAGGTGAATCAGGACAATGGGGGTGGCAATACAATTACACTTGGAGGAAGTAAGAAGTGAAAAGTTAAGGTTTAGGATGCTTAGATAGTTAGATGTTAATAGACATAGGTTAAAGTGTGACAGGAGTAAAAGTCAACAGTTTAATAACAAGAAATGCATTACAGTGGCAAGTTAAAATTTTAAGGGGGGAAGATTAAGGGACGGGGTAATGACATTGGTTTATTGTTGTATAATGAGGTTTAGTTTTGCATTTCTAAGGCCTATGGTAAATTTGTGATGTGCACCTGTTTTCAATAAAGCAGCCTTTTTCGTACACTAAAACAGTGAGTATGTGGTCTGTGCTGCTCCCCTTTTTGCCAATTATCATTGGCATGCGGTGTATGATTTTATCTCTGAGTAGGTGGGAACATTCTCTTCCTTACATTTCTGTAGTGGGGGGTTAATATGGTCTTTTTTTATTTAAGACCAGTTTCAAGATGTATCCCCTTTCTCTGTGATCAATGTAGCAGGGCGAGCCTAATTTTGGTATCCCCATCTAAGGACATTTTAATATTCCAGCCCAAGGCTTGGTTACTGAATCAATGAACTGCTCTGTATCTTTGGGATACAAATTGTAATATATTTTTTACACAGGCCGAGGGGAGTATGGGACTGTTCTTATGTCATGAATTTCACTACCACTAATTGAACTTCCTCTTTCCTCTCACCATCACCTTTGACATCACTCCCATAGTGCTCTAACAGTACATCGCTTCCCTTTGTCCATGCGTAATTTTCCATAATTTGGAAATCTCTATTCTGTACTTCCTTTTCAACTGCATTCACTTTGAACAGGACATGTACCTATGCCTCTATGATTTTGCTGTTCCAGTCTTGCAACATTTTCTGGCATTGTGAGGGTGACACTGGGACAATACAACAGTCAACTGCTGTGGTGGTTCTCTTCTTTAATTTCACCATCTACATTCTCTCTTCAACCTTCCATGTTCCAAACATTACTGCCTTTGTGGCCACAACAATATTGATGTCACCATTCATTACCAAACTGGCTTAGTTTGTGATATAGTAAAGTAAAGCAACAATGTCCCAATCACAGAGTTAATACAAAATACCTTACAGTAGGATAGTGTTGTGTTTATCAGAGCTCAGACAAGAACATTAGTACCACAATGTCAAAAGCATAATATCCATGAATAACAGAAATATATTTTTGTATAAAAAAACTTATTGCAAAACAAGATAAGCTTCTAAAAATACACGATTTATTCAATACAGTACATTGGTGCATACATCAAATCAATATCATAAAAACACATATTTAAAACACAGTTTTTAAAAAATGTCCTTTAACCAGGAAAGTAGTGGTTTGGAAAAAACAGTTGTCGACGCAGCGTTTCGTTTTTTTGCTTTAAAACACCTTCTTCAGGACAGTTTTTCTAGATGGTTAGAAACATACAGTTTGACATGGTACAGTTGCAATATAAAAATTTTGGACTTCTTTTTTAGTTCTGAGCTCAAACAAACGTCAACGATATAACTACTGCCCACGAAAAAATGACACATATTATATGTCATTTACACACATTTGCTGTCTGATAGATACTAACTTCAGGAGTATTTAATAATCCATGGTATTTACATACCTCAATGTCACATTCAAGATGTGAGAAAATAGTATTGAAATTTTCACTTTTGATTCTTTGATCATCCGGGGTATACCGTGCTTTGAGAATACCAGTCTTCTCATCAAGATAAACTCCTTCAAGACAAAATGTAAACATCAAACTGAAAATCGCCTTTTTGCGGTGTTTTTATTCTTAAATTTTTCGCATATTATCAGTTAGTTACCTTGGATAGTCAAATTACCAAGGTATATTCGTGTATACAGAAGCCATCGTTATCGGCGATTTACGTGAAAGCAGACTCTAAAAAAATTATATGGGAAGTATAAATCTTAGGGCTTAGTACTAACATGTATTTTTTATACCCAAAGGTTACATTAGATGTCTTACCAGTTAAAATTAGGCAAGGCGGCGGATGGCTGCATCCACAAACAATTTGCTACATTTATGCGGGATGCGCAGTAGTCAGGGGTTGTCCTCCTGAAGAGGTCTTTTTATATGACCATCTGAAATTAATGTTCATATTGTGAGTAAAAATCTGATATCCAATTTTTACTAAAACTGACATTAATAAAGATTAAAACGGCCTTAACTAAGTATATAACATCGGTAAGATTAGACAACACGGATGAAGAGCAATGGCGAACCTTATGGAACCTTAAAAAGAAAGTCATAAGAGCAGAATTACATGCAGACTTTCTGATTGAATATTGTAAAAAGGGAATTATACCCAAAGGTCTACAAGTATATAATGAACCTGGTATCTTCATTCAAAATCAAAAATTTATTGAAAATTGGACGTTGGTGGCCAATCACTGTAGCCACGATTCGATGCTGCCTATTATTGAAACAGCTTTTGAGGTTCTCATCATTGAACGTAAAGATATAGTGGAATTACAAAAACTAAAAGAGAATACAGCTCTAGAAGATGCAAAAATAAAACTTGATGAGATCCAAACGGACATCTCTGGTTATAAAGATTATTTGGTGAACAAAAAAAATAATAAATTAAGAAAGGATATCTCTAAATATAATCCTGAGCATGTGTATCCTTACCTGCAAAAGTACTTTTATGACAGGCCAAGGGACGTTTTCCAAAACCGCAGACAGTGGCAACAACCCCCCAAAAACCTCCCCAAAAAGTAGGTTAGGTTTTTTTTTTTTTCCAAACCACTGCTTTCCTGGTTAATTAAATATGTGTTTTTATGATATTGATTTGATGTATACAAAAATGTACTGTATTGAATAAATCATGTATTTTTAGAAGCTTATCTTGTTTTGCAATACGTTTTTTATACAAAAATGTTTTCTGTTATTCGTGGATACTATGCTTTTGACATTGTGGTACTAATGTTCTTGTCTGAGCTCTGATAAACACAACACTATCCTACTGTAAGGTCTTTTGTATTAACTCTGTGATAGGTACATGGTTGCTTTACTTTATTTCCCCTTGTCCCGTATTGGAAAGGGTACCTCCCTTGTTTTCTCTTCATTTGTGATATGTCATTCTGTTGAGAATAAGTAGCTCACACATCCATGTTTAATGAATCTTAAATCAAACTGACCTAATTTAAATTCAATTTGTGTACTACTTTAAAGCTTCAGTATTGTACCATCTGCTACATCCTTTCTCTGCCACCAGAGAAGGCACCACAACTTCACAAATGTCACTAGTCTTAAAAACAACCTCTTTCACATAATCATGAACAGGACTTTGTTTCACACTATCACCCACACTGTTTCTCCAGTAACACAATTTTCTTTCACAAGAAAAATACATTCTTTCACTTATCATGTTGAATCTGACCTTCTGTGTAAACTCCCCACCTACATCACGTGATTCCCGCAGATCCCTCTGATCACAAATAAATTCTGCATCATACTTTATTGTGTCCACACTTATTTGACATCATCTGTAGATTAACTGCTGGACTAACATGCAGTGAGGGCCGATATGAATTTCAAGGAGAAAATCCACTTGTCCTGCAGGTGACCATCAGCATAACCATAACATGCTGGTTGGTGAGGTGGGTGTGTCCACGTCTTATTTAAGAATCATTTGGAGGAAGATGTTGCCATCTGTCCGACTTGACCGGGTCTCAGTGGAGTGATCTCTCTACAACAATGATGCAAGACTAGACAGCAGCAAGTATTATAAGCAGGAGCAAGATGACATTCTGTTAGCCATAACATAGTTGCAACTGGAACACATGAGCATGTTGCACAAGGCTAAAACTAGATTGCCAAATTATGTGATGAACTAGTTCTGTACTCTTTGGGTAAACAGACTTAAGGAGCTGGCTGCAGGATATCCATCAGAAGCCTATCTCTGGTCCAATGAGATCATCCCCTGGACCTCTCACCACCGCTAGATCTATCTGGCAAAGAAGCACAGTTCCATGGAGTCAATGATAATAGTGCCATTCTGAAGAGGTGACTGACATTCCTCCATATTTGTGCGAGAAGATGCACACTTTTAATTTGTCTCATTAAGGTCCATTACCTTCTGTTAGACCTGACAGCCTTAGGGTGGTCTTACCCAAACCTTTTGCCTGCCACCCTCTATTGTTATGTATTTGCTTTTGCTGACTTTAGGACTCAGAGCAATTTACTACTACTAACCAGTGCTAAAGTGCATGTGCTCTCTCTCCTTAAATATGTGATTATGGACTTACACCTGTTTGCTGGGCATAACCATACCTTGCTTCACTTGAGGGCAAGTGCTCTATGCAAGGTATTTTGCACTCTAATTCCCTGCTGTTACCTGCTGCTAGCGCCTAACTATAGTGTTGTACTGTTTTGAACTTGTATGGTGGTATTATACTAGGATCTGGCGCCTCAGGGGAAAGTGCACCTTGTTTGATTTTTACTGAATCTGATTGGGTTGGTAACGGTGCTATAAGGAGAAGAGAACCACACTCCCTCTTCTATGTTAGGCAAGAGCCACAATGTACAAAATACTCCTTAGCACACGTTTTTTATATCTTATTGCAAGTACATGTGTTTTCACAATACATTCATCAAGCATTCATTAAAAATTGAAATCCTTGTCAATCAGGGTTGTCGATTGGTGTCGTTTATTTCTGAGGACTTCACAGCCAACACGTGTTTCGTCGCTAGGGGATGTAACCCTCGACTTTCTCAAGGCTATATTCCGTAGTGTCTCTCTGTAGTTTTTGAGGTGATAATTCCAACCCTCAAAGGGGTTCTATAAGGGGACTCGTTCGTGATTTTTCTGTTCAATCAATTCGGACCGGAGTGCTGGTTCTTCTTTGGGTAGCTTTCGCTTTGCCCTTCGTGTGTCTGGTTCTGTCCCCACTGCCGTCGTTTCGGTGCAGTATAGTGTTGTACTGCTTATTTACAAATAACAGTAGGTTTTACCTCATTTTAATCATTTCAGTCTCCACCTTTAATTTTTTTTATATTATACTGTTGCATTGTGCACTGTTGCCCTCGTGTCTGCTATAAGAAAACTCAACGTACTCCCTATAGCCCCACCATAACTTGCCCGGCCAGCCAATCTAAACCACACTTATACTCCGTAACTAGCACTTAGAGGTTACTACACCCATTGTTGGGCCGAAAAGAAGCCCAGGAGGTGAGGCTTGGCAGAAGACTTCCTTATGTGTAGGCCCGCCAAAAGCAAGCCTGTCTACGCCCATCCGGGTGCGGTCTGCAGCCAGCACCAGCCATTATGCCAATTCCATTGTAGGTAAGCCGCTTTCTGCTGAGATTTTGAAGACCTTTAAGATAACACCAGAACTCACCTGCCACCTCAGGGAGCCTACATTATTAATGGGACCAGTTACATGCATTGGTTGCAGGGGTGAGTTTGGTCTTTTGAATGAGCTACCTCTCGCCCCTCAGCACTACCCTTCTCATATGCCAGTCACTGAGACATCCCACGCTTCATTCTCTGGTGGTCTTTTAAAAACACACTCACTAAATAAACACAGGCAAGAAGTCACCAAGATAATTGATGACCACAAGCTTGATTTCTTATTTGGTACTGAAACTTGGCTGAAACCTTGGTGTAACCCAGGCTTAGCGTATGCCCTCCCTCCGGGATATACTATACTGAGATGCATTAGGACGGAGGGTCAAGGCAGTGACTGTGCCATCATTTCTAGAGATAAATATCAATATAGCACTTTTGAGATTGACACTCTTAAAGGGGCAGAAAGCCTAGGCTTCTGTTTTAAAATTACTCCCTCATATTCTTTTGCTGGCTGCCAACTCTACTGCTTCCCCCTCCCCCCACGAGCTCTGGAACTATTTTTTTAACATCTTTTGGCAAGGTACTTGCCCTCCTCTCACTCCAATACACAAATTTCACTGTTCTAAGCAATTTCAATTATCATTTTGATAATCTAGATAACCCAGAAGTGGCCAATTTTACAGACACTTTCAAAATTACAGGTCTCTCACAACGTATCTCTGCCCCACCCACCGGCTAGGGCAAACACTTGATGGAATTTGTATTAACCATCCTCTTCTGACTCCCGGAGACCCCATTGTACAATCATTGTTAGACCATTCATCCTTGTAATTTTCTCTCAAGCCTCCTGCCACTGGCTAAAAGAATAACCCATCTTCTCCAAAAGTAAATGGAAAACTATGATGTCTAACCCTATCCTGTGCAATAGTCTCTCTAGCACCACTCCCACTTTCACTGGGAGGCTAAAAGATTACCTAAATTCCTTAAATGCGTGGATCACCAGTACAGCCAATGAACTGGCTCCCTTGTATGGACAAATCTATACCGGTCAAAACACTCTGCTCACTTGTTTACCCCATCTATAGCAAAACAAAATCTATTGTGTAAACATCTTGAATGTAAGTGGTGCCACACATATACACTGAATGACCTATCCCAATACAGAGAAGTACAGAAATCCTACCATAGGCAAATTAAGCAGTCAAAAAAATCTTACTATACCACAGAAATCGTGAAGGCCAGGTACAATGCTAAAACAATCTTCATAATATCCTAAGAGTTCTAACAACCTAAAGCTCTTGTATGGGATAGTCCCTCCTCTCATGCCCTTTGTGACCAGATTTCCATCTTTTTGAGGAAAACATTTGGACCATACAACAGGGACCTGGTAGCCAAACATTGGCCATACAGTATAATCGGCGACCCTCAGATCACTCTGACAGATTTTCAGGAAATTACCTTCCATAATTCACAACAAACCATACTTTCCTGTAAATTGGGATCCCTTTGTGACCCTTGCCCACTATCCTGTCACTAATCAGATTCTTAATCTATCCTTAACCACAGCTAGTTCCCTCCACCTGCAAGCTTGCAGTTGTTAAACCTGTTAGAAAAGAACCCTAGCAGACCTGACTTGCCTTACAAACCTCAGTCTAATTTCCCTTCTACTAATACTAACAAAATGCTTGAAAAACTAGTAAACAAACAACTCATCACATTTCTGGAAAAGTCCAATGCACTCCATCCATTTCTGTCAATCTGGGTTTAGACCAAAGAATTCCACAGACACAGCTTTTTTGGAGGTCTCCAAAACAATAAAGATGACCTTAGATGCAGGCAGTAAAGTGATGTTAATACTGTTGGATCTCTCCACAGCTTTCCGCCGCATCTCCCATAGTAGTATCTTAGAGCAAATTGAAGATATTGGGATCTCGCATAAGGCACTAGACTGAATTAATGCAAAAGAGCAATTGATGGACAGAATGCAGAACAATGTCATACATTCACCCCAGTACAGAGATCTGGGCCTAAATCCATAGTTTTTTTGCTCATCATGCCATTCCAGTTTGGACCCAGCCATATGGGGTGGCATGGTGAGCAAAAGAGTGATGGATTTAATCCAGATCTCTTGACGGGGGGTGAATGTTTTGATTGGTTCTGCATTCCATCCATCAATTGTGTGACTAGCCTGAATTAAGTCATTTTTGATGGACAGGAGACAAACAGTCACACTGGTACCATTTTTTTCTGTAGAACGATCAGTCACCATGGAAGTGCCACAGGGATCCCCTTTAAGTGCTGCCCTTTTTAATATTTAAATGTCTCTTCTTCTCTCCCTGATTACATCTTATGGCATTAAGACTAGCTCCTATGCTGATGACACACAGCTGGTTCTCTTGCTGGACATAAAATCTATGACATAAGAACAACATTTTCAAAATTATCTCTCTGACATAATTTGTTGGTTGCAAAACAACCATCTTAGATGCAATACTGACAAAACAGAAATGTTATCCTTCTTTAAATCCAATCCTTTTCCCCCCGCACAATGACGGCCCAGCTCTGCACCCCCTCCCGTGGTTGAAGTATTAAAGAATCTGGGGGTACATTTCGACACTGCCCTCTTATTTTACCCTTAAGCCATAGCTGTGGCAGGCATGTGTTTTAATGTGGTTAAATCCTTAAATAAAAGTATTATACTTTTTTCCCCTTCCTGCCAGAAAGTCGGTTGCATTTGGCGTATTCACTTCCAGATTGGATTACTGTAACAGCCTCCATGCTGGGTGCTCCAAATGAATAATACACAAGTTCAAGATGATCCAACATGATGTAGCAAGACTAGTGCTGCAACTCCCTAATTGGAGCTCTGCTTCCACAGCCTTGACAAAATTGCATTGGCTTCACATCCTCAAAAGGATTCTTTTCAAAATCTTATTATTAGTTTTCAGAGATTTTAACCATTTGGAACCAAAATAAATTAAAGACCGGTTCTGCCTCTATAGGACATATAGAACATATAGAATTGCATTGCCTTCACATCCTCAAAAGGATTCTTTTCAAAATCTTATTATTAGTTTTCAGAGCTTTTAACCATTTGGGACACAAATAAATTAAAGACCGGTTCTGCCTCTATAAGACATATAGAACACTGGGATCCTCTAACACAAATCTTCTGAGGCCCTCCTCATTTCGACTCAAAATTCAGGGAGGCAAATCCTTTATGGTGTTGGGTCCTAAGCCTGGAATCTACTCCCTACCCCCTCTGCTTCATTGAAACAGAAGCAAAATTCAAAATATGCCCTAAAACCTGGCTTTTTCTTGTCACTGATGCAATTTTTCCGTCTCTAATTTGATCCCATCATCCTTTTTATTTTAGATTTATAGACTGTTATTTAGAGACCTAAGGGGCACATTATCAACAACTAGCGATATTTATCGCTAAATAAGCTTAGCAAAAATGTTTTCATCGCCGCGCATCGCCGGATTTTATCGCAGAGATAACGTGCTATTAGCAACGTTTATCTCCAAAGCGATAAAATATCCGGCGATAGCGGCGAAATGCGTGAATATCGCTGGAAATTCAGCGATATTCAGGCATTATCGCTAATAGGGACTTAGCCTGAATATCCACCTCCGATTGGATATACAGGCTAAAAACTGGTCTGAGCAGGCGTTAGTTTTCAGCAATATTAACGCTTAACGCAAATTTTTTTGTCGCTACCCCTGCTTTGATAATAGGCGATAGCGATGTTAGAGACTGCTTTCAGTCGCTAACAGGTTGGGTACACCCACTTTGCATGTCATTAGCGATAAAAATTCTGAAATGCAAAGCGGGTCCCTAACCGCTCGCTATCACCTAAAACCTGTCGCTAACTGATGCTAGCGACAGCTTGCTAATAGGGCAATTAAATTATCACCGCTTTGCGGCCGAAAATGGCTGCAAAAGCGGCAATAATTTCATTTTGCCCGCCTTGGTAATATGCCCCTACGTTTTGCCCACCATAGCGCAAGGATGCTCAATTTCGAGTGACATTACAAATATCAAATTAATTAATTCATTCATTCATTGGCAATTTAATTTACCAGTGAGTCCCTCCCTTATAAAGTGGTACACCATTTATCCAGTGTCTGTAAATTAAATGCTACTAGTCGGACTGTAGCACTGATTGTGCCACCCACTCAAGTAGCTTTTCAAACCTGCCTCAGGCCTGCCATTGCAGGGCCGGTATATGTAGTTTACTGACACTCTGACTTGGCATTTAAAACTAGTTGCCAAGCCTTAAACTCCAATTTTATTACTTAATAAGTCACTACTAAGGAAGACCCTTGGCAACCCAAAGGGCAGGGTGATATGTATGTAAATCGTAGGACATGTACTTTATTGTATTACAGGTCCTGGTAGTAACAAACAGCCTATTTTTTTTTTCACTACTGTGAGGCCTACTCCTCCCATAGACTAGCAATGGGAATTTCTTAATACACTTTTATGGTTTAATGTCTTATTATAGAGGAATTGCTTTTTCATGTTTCATATGTTCAGAATGGTCTTGATAAATCCTCTTTACTGGTGAATTTGGATTGAACATTACTGTTTTGGAAATGGCACTTTTAGAAAGTAGATAATTATCTGCTGTTAGCTCTTTTGTGACTTACAGCCGGTCTCCAATACAAGTCTGGGTTAGGTAACAGCTACACTTTGTGCATTCCCTCTAGACAGCCACAAACACAGTAACGTGAGACAGGAACGTATTGCATTCTAAGTACTTATCTGCATATATTTTAATTTTGTTGAATCTTCCTGGGCAGGTAGGAATGGGGGGCTGACACACTTCAATAGGTAGTGTATTGTCCAAATACAAATCATTGGGTTACCCCCCTCCAGGGCTAGTCTGGCGGACACGACTGGGCAGAAAGGGATCAATCACACTTCAGAGGTGAGGGAGTACATTTATTTATTGCATGATTAATAAAAACCATATCAATGTAATGCTTTCTAAAACACCACATTATTAAATTAATAAAACATTCACATCCGAACTGTCTACATAAAAGAGTGCATAGCAAAGTTTATCACCTGTAAGACCATTTAGCATGATACATGCAATACCTATAACCCTCTTGCCCATGCATTAATTATGCAATATGCATTAAAGTTTAGCAACAAATGCAGAGAATTTAAAATGCATAGGGGTGAGCGGCGATTACAGTGCACATGCTCATGGTAAGGTCTACATTGGCCGCTGAACAGCCAGAATATACAACCGTCCATTTTTGCAGGGAGAGAGCGGATTCATTGAAGTGCTAGTGCCTTCCCACACTTGTACCTTCCCCGCAATAGGCGTAGCTGTTAGATTTGGGGGTCTCTAGTTGGCACAGGTAGGTACTTGTGACAAATAGGGACCCTTGCCTCTAGTCAGGATAAGGGGATTACACTCCTAAAATAACCCCTGCTCACCCCCTTGGTAGCTTGGCACGAGCAGACTGACTTATCTCAGAGGCAGTGTGTAAAGCATTTGTGACCACCCAGTAGCAGCCAATCACGCTGTGAGAGGGCGGAGCTGAGGGCGGGGAACCGGCGCTAAAGGCAGCTCGCAGCGGTGGGAATCGCACTTTAGGCTTCGCTGCTGCTAGATTCATTGTATAGCATTGCTAGAATCTGTTTTAACTTGGGATTTATTGGGAATTACTGCTTTAAAAATCTGAACTTGCACTCACTTGACTGCCATAACTTTCAATCGATCTTCTTGCTTGTTTCCGGGTCCCTCGTTTGCCCCTAGAGACTCCCCCAGTAGCAGCCAATCACGCTGCGAGAGGGCGGAGCTGAGGGCGGGGAACCGGTGCTAAAGGCAGCTCACAGCAGTGGGAATCGCACTCTAGGCTTCGATGCTGCTAGGTTCATTGTATAGCATTGCTAGAATCTGTTATAACTTGGGAATTATTGGGAATTACGGCTTTTAAAAATCTGAACTTGCACTCACTTGACTGCCATAACTTTCAATCGATTTTCTTGCTTGTTTCCAGTGCCCTCATTTGCCTAGAGACTCCCCAGGTAGCAGCCAATCGCGCAGCGAGAGGGCGGAGCTGAGGGCGGGGAACCGGTGCTAAAGGCAGCTCACAGTGGTGGGAATCGCACTCTAGGCTTCGATGCTGTTAGGTTCATTGTAAAGCATTGCTAGAATCTGTTATAACTTGGGAATTATTGGGAATTACGGCTTTTAAAAATCTGAACTTGCACTCACTTGACTGCCATAACTTTCAATCGATCTTCTTGCTTGTTTCCAGGTCCCTCGTTTGCCCCTAGAGACTCCCCCGGTAGCAGCCAATCACGCTGCGAGAGGGCGGGGAATCGGAACTAAATGCAGCACGCTACGTGGGAGCGCAACGGACGTGCGCAGTGGGCACGCCAGCGGCGCGCCAAAGGCAAGCCCGTCTGTGCCCGTCCGCACCCGGCCGTGCCCAGGTGCCAGTTATGATGCCCATTCCCCCACTTATTCCTCGAAACGCTTAAAAGTATGCACTCTATTCATCTGTATCCCACTATCGACACCTTGACACTTCTGTTCGAACATGAAATCCTCTCTAAACGGTTTTCATTTCCTGAAATACAGACTTCCACAGCCAATGAGTGTATTCCACAGACTCAGGTAAAGTTAGGAACCATGCCCTTAACGATCTATTATCTTAATACTCGCTCCCTTGTTAAACAGCAGTTGGACATTCTCTCTCTGTTTGATCTCGGATAAACCCAGCATCCTTCTGTTGACTGAGACATGGCTCACTGATGACTCAGGCCCTGATATGTTTGGAGGCCATTCCTATCAACTATTATATTATCCATGTGAATCGCTTATATTGCTGCTAGGAAAGAAATGTATTTTGACAGCCAAAGCTAGCCATTTCTATACACACATTATTAACTCCAATAAAAATTCCAAAGAAATTTTCAATATAGTTAATGAACTTTCTAATGCAGAAAGAATTCTACTGAAGGTTTTACCATCTCAGGCACTGTGTAATTCCCTCAATGACTATTTTATCGATAAAATCACTGCTATTAAGGCTAACATCCCCAAGCACCACTCACTCCCAGTCCAACTAGCGACACCTTGTCACTTCTGTTCGAACATGAAATCCTATCTAAACTGATTTCATTTCCTGAAATATAGACTTCCACAGCCCATGAATGTATTCCACAGAATAAGGTAAAGTTAGGAACCATGCCCTTAACGATCTATTATCTTAATACTCGCTCCCTTGTTAAACATCAGTAGGACATTCTCTCTCTGTTTGATCTCGGATAAGCCCAGCATCCTTCTGTTGACTGAGACATGGCTCACTGATGACTCAGGCCCTGATATGTTTGGCGGCCATTCCTATCAACTATTATATTATCCATGTGAATCACTCATCTG
The DNA here is from genome assembly GCF_964261635.1 of Lissotriton helveticus. NCBI lineage: Eukaryota > Metazoa > Chordata > Amphibia > Caudata > Salamandridae > Lissotriton > Lissotriton helveticus. Next base: position 1,474,460,627 of record NC_136067.1, read on the forward strand.
ACAAACATGGGGGGGGTGGCAGCCATTATTCACACTGACTATAGGTTTTTCTCCCTGCCTAGCCTCTCTCTTAAAGACACTGAGAACATTGTATTAAAGCTTGAATCTCTTCATGATTCCTTTGCCTGTGTGCTACTCTATAGGCCTCCCAATAAGATGCCCTCTTTTCCTTTGGCACTTAGCGATCAGATAGCGGAACTTGTAACTGATCATGCTAAGGTCCTGCTTGTGGGAGATTACAATTACTGGTACAAAGACCCCCATGAAGGACTACATTCAGCTGAAATGAGGACCTTCTCATGAATTTAAACTTCACTCAACAGGTCCTGTCCCCTACCCACCAGAAAGGGCACATTTTGCGCCAAGTCTGGACGAACAGCATGACCACTTCCACTCCTATCATTGCTCCATGCACGTGGTCTGATCATCACTTGCTGAAATTTATACTTAGATTCCCGCCCATTGAGAAACCTCGCACGAGCAAAGGTGGCCTTGCTAGGAAATGGAACACTGCAAATAGAGATGATTTTCTTTGTGCACTATCTGACAATGCCCCGTCCCGGGGGCCAGAAATTGAGGCTACAGAAGCGAACGTCTCCAAATGGCTATTGAACGCCAGCGATAAGCATGCTCCCCTTAATAGGCTAAAATCAGCCCGTCGTACCGACGCACCAAAATGGTTCTCGATGATCTTAAAAGCCTGAAATTGGCGCTGCGCCAATTGGAGGGACAGTGGTGATCAAAATACTGCCCGGATAAAAAACTCACTTATATTGCTGCTAGGAAAGAAATGCATTTTGACAGCCAAAGCTAGCCATTTCTCTACACACATTAATAACTCCAATAAAAATTCCAAAGAAATATTCAATATAGTTAATGAACTTTCTAATGCAGAGAGAATTCTACTGAAGGCTTTACCATCTCAGGTACTGTGTAGCGGATTGAGAAAAAAGTTGCAGTAGCGTGACAGGGGCTCTAAGAGCGAATTGATACCAGACACTATGGGTCTGCCTGGTGGGGGGATTTTGCCCTTGTGCACCTTGTGTACAGTGTAGAAGTATGGTATTTTGACTTTCTGGGGGCAGAGGTACTCTGCTTCTTGCAATCCGCTAGTGCAACAAACGCCCAGCTATATCAAGGACACCAAACACTTACTACAAGTGATCAACAACATGGAGTTTAACACTGAGACCCAACTTCTTGTAGGGCTGGATATTGAGAGCCTCTATACCAGCCTATCCCAAGAAGCCACAATAAAAGTACTCAGGGACATCCTCAGGGAGTCACCATGGCCCTACCACACCCCCAGAGAATTCATCCTCCAATGCGCCACACTGGCACTAAAGGAAAATTACTTTGAATATGAGGGAACCCTCTACCTCCAGACCAATTGGAACATCCATGGGCAGCGTTTTCGCCCCAAGCTTAGCAGGTCTTTACGTCCACCAATTTGAACGCACGCACATTGCTGACAGCACAAACCCCTATGCCAACCACATCCTTGCATGGCGGCGTTATATTGACGACATCCTTGTGATATGGGAGGGTCCACAAACAACCCTGGATAAATTCCTCATCTGGCTCAACGGCAGGGACCCATACTTGAAGTTCACCAGCACTATCAGTGCAAACCAACTTGCTTTCCTGGACCTAAATATAACAGTCAAAGATGGCAGACTCACCACGACAACCTACTATAAACCCACGGCCAGAAACTCTTTACTCCACTTCACAAGTTTCCACCCACTCCCGCTAAGGGAGAACCTTCCCTTCGGGCAATTCTTACGTATACGCAGGAATTGCAGTGCTATAGCAGACTATAAAAAACAGTCCGCTGAACTATCCAAGAAACTGGAGGCCCGGGGCTACCCACCTGCCATCATCTCCAAAACCAGGAAGAGGGCCAGGAACCAGAATAGAGAGGCCCTCCTTGAAACCACAGCTAAAGAGGAGCATGAACAACCTATCACCTGCGTCACTACGTACAACACAGCCTCCAATGAGGTAGCCAAACTCATTAAGAAGAACTGGAAGATCTTGAATTCTGGCCAGAGGCAGTGGGACATACTGCGTTTTGCTTACAAGAGAAGCAATAACTTGAAGGACCAACTAGTTAACACCCGTCCCAAAACGCATAACACACTAGAACCGCACAGCATTCTGAATGCATGGGGCCTACCAAAAGTAACTGGACACTACCCCTGCAATGATTGCAGTGTGTGTCACTTAACCACCCACACCAAAACTCTAACCCTAGAACCTAACAAGGTGTGGACACAACGCAGCCACACCAACTGTAATTCACGTAATGTGATTTACCTTCTCACCTGCTCCTGTGGTCTCCGCTATATCGACATGACCACCCGCAAATTACGCACTAGGGTCACTGAGCACAGAAGCACCATTAGGTGTAAGAAAAACATCAGTAAATTAACCAACCACTTCATCACCTATGGCCATACCCCAATGACCTCACATTGACAGTCATCGAACAAATACCTGAGCAGGCATTAGACAATGAAAGAAGACTGATGAGCAAAGAACAGCGTTGGATCTATCGCCTTTCCTCACACATCAATGGCCTGAACGATGCGATCCCTTGGAACTCAGTCACATGCTGACGTAAACCTCTATACAGAGGTCTTTACTAGTACCCATCCAACCCAGTTGACCTATGAACTAACACTCAACTGAGGCTACCACCCCTAATCATGCCCAACCCATATCGGGTTGTGACTAGTTGACATACCCAGCCATAGCCTCCCGCTCCTACAGCAACCTGTGAAGATTCATTACACTATGCCCGAGTTAAATGCACCTCCTTGAAATTCCATGCCCGCACTATTGATAGTGGCAGATTGCATACTTCAACACAACACATACTCTACCGCGCATTTGCACTAATAACTAGTGTCTCACCCCCGCTCATGCGCAATAGACACAAGCAGCACTGCGCATGTGCTAGAGACTAGTGTCTTTCCACCGCCCATGAGCAGACAGCTAGGAACACACCCGGGGTAGTCTTTCTACTCTTACTCCCAGCTACAGGTGCAGATAGTTAATCCAATTAGCAAGCATATAAAAACGAACAAGAAACTCCAGCTCTTTCTACCGGAGTACGAGGACGGTGCAACAGGTACAAGGCAGGCTCTGACCAGAAAAGCTGTGAGTATGACAACCTCCAAGCAACAATCTCTGGGTAAGCGCTTTTCCCTCCTTACAGGTCTCTAACTCCCAGTCGCCAACATTATTTCCCTACAGGGTCAACCCCTTACCGCTTCACTCCTGGAAGCATTGGCTGCAAAATCTAAGCGTAAGAGTCTTTACTTACGCCCCATCACACTTTGTATCTCATACATATGTGTGATACCCGTGTTTTAGCGACACCACCCCCAATTATTTGCGATAATCACAATAATGGTACCACCAGTGCCATTACACGTTTGCCGACTATAGTCTACCCACTGAGCACTGTAGATTCGGCATTCTTTGTATATGACTATGTGGCGAAGACGTCTATTTGACTCTCCTCTTCTTACATGTTTTGTCTATGTCTTCAATGTTGTCGGTACAGGCATATATGAGAAGGGAATCCCCCTCTCACACTTAGAGAAACACCTTAGTGAGTGTAACACATAGCCTGGATTACACTCCTTCTTAACCTGCACTACACTCTATTTTAAAAAGGTCCTGAGGAAAGCCAGATTTAGTTTAAGGCACTGGCTGAAACATGTCGACCAACTGATGGATGTAGGAGGTAGTAACTTGCCTCACTTAAACATCCCCAAGCCTTATTTTAACCGCTGACTGGGGCCCAGTTATTAAAATTTAATTTACCCTCGGGTACTGGGACCCTCGGCAAGCCGTTTTAACTCACACTTCATTTTACACCTCGCAGTGCACTCTCAGTAAAATACCAGCTCCGCTGTAATCAGGCATCGCAGCACACCCGGGACACATTAGGTGTCACTGGGTGGGCCCGATGATGAAGCATGCCACCAACCAGGTTGGTGGGTGAGGACTTCATGAACTCACCAACGAGGTGCCCATGACAAATCTAATCAGAGTCCTAACAATATTGCTCATATATAAGCTAGTCTCTTTTGATAACACATATAAACTACGGGGACTCGGACTAGCTTTCTAGTCCTCTCTCTCTCTCTTGATACGTGCAAGCTCTTTTCCAAGCCCTTGGAGATCCTTCACAAGCTGAAAGCAAAGTACACAAAGTTCCTTTCTCCTTCCTTTGGCAGTAAGGTAACCACTGCAGGCCAGTCCTCTAAGCAGCACTTCAGCAATAGTAAAGGTTTCTTCTTGTAGTTCAAAGTGATCTAATTTCATGCGATCAGGGTCCCAATAGTTATACCCCGAAATCCTTTGTTCTCTAAGGGGAGAGGGGCCTTTGCCCAGCCCAAACCAGTTCGGAAGCACTCTGTTTACCAGACTTCTCCTTTCCATTCACCTTGCAGGGCAGAAAAATCAGACACCCACAGGGGGTGGAGCCAGCATTGTGGAAGGCAAGTACAGTCCTGGAGCACTTTGTTCACAGGACTCCTTCTCTTCTTTCAGTGTGCAGGGCAGAGACATAAGCCGCTCCCCAGGAGGTGGAGCCAGCATTGTGGAAGGCAGGCACAGCCCTATTCAAGGTTCAGGTGCAACTCCTCCCTCCCATCTAGATGCAGATCTCTCTATTTACCACTGGGCTGACTCATCCTGTCTCTTGGATTCCCCCAGCCCTGTCACTCACAAAACCAGACAAGGAATACACAACATAGCAGGGGCAGGCTTGAAAGGTTAGACAAGCAAATACCTACTTTCTAAAAGTGGTATTTGCAAACACAGAATGTTAAAACCAACTTCACTAAAATATGTATTTTATCATTCTGTGTTCAGGCATACTAAACTCGAATTTCTACCATGTCATCTGAGTCAGTTAGGATTATACCATGTAATAATTCTAACTGCCCATTCTGGCCTATGGAGAACAGGTAGCCTTGGAATAGTAAAAAACAATAATTGCTGTAATTCACTATTAGGGCATGCCTCATACATCAGGGTTTGCACCCTGCCCTTGGCCCTACCATAGGGGTGACTGATATGATGAAAAGGGAAGGTTTAGGGACTGGCAAGTGGTTGCACTTGCCCAGTCAGCATGACAGTACCAGACTCCACGCAGGCTCTGCAATGGCAGACCTTAGACACATTTTACAAGGCTGCTTCTGTGGGTGGCACAACCAGTGCTGCAGGCCCACCAGCAGCATTTGGATTTACACGCCCTAGGCACACTCAGTGCACTATACTAGGGTCTGACAAGTAAACCAAATAGCCAAACATGGAAACACTGATTAATACATTAATTTACAAAATGGGAGAACTTTTACTGTGGCACTGGACAGCAGTGGTACAGTGCCCAAAGCATCTAACACCAGCAAAAATACATGAGGCAACAGCAAAAATATAAGGGAGACCCACGCCAATGGTGCCAGGTCTAACAATTGGAATATAAATGCACATAGCAGTTTGTCAGTTGGCCAGAGAAGTTGGTTCTAATAGCTCTTCTTTTTTCTAGAGCAAGCATGCCAAGGCATACTCTGCCTTCCCCGAAGAGGCACACCGCTGCTTCCCTTGGAAGGTGCTTTAGACAATATGGAGGTTAGGTGCAAGAGCAGCCGCTAAAAGCAAGGGGCATTCTTTGGATTAAGGTGTAAATGCTCATTGTCTAATCTAAGATAGTTACAGGCCATTTGTTTTGTTAATTTTAAAAATAGGGCACAAGCTCATGGTATTTAGAATTGTTTTAGACTCATCGATTCTCCGGCAGAGTGACCCCCCTGTGCCGACTGAGCTCTGGTCAAAAGAAGCCATTGGCTTTAGACCAACTATGAGTTCAGTGATACTGCAGGTCACTCAACAATGCAAATTAGTTTGTTTTTACTGTTATCTCCTCCTCTACTACCACTGGATCCCTACTCACAACCTTTTTTTCCAAATCTCTGGAGCAATTTCACAATTGCACAATTCAGCTAGGTATCCGTTGTATCAAAACAGGCCATCACTACCTCCGGTAGTGCGGTCAGAGGTGGGGCAGTGACAGGAGGTGAAACAGGGGAGCGGCGAAGCAGCGAGCAGGAGCAAGGAGCCAAGGGAGTCAAGGAGCGAAGCCCCGAGCTGACGCAAGCTGACTCAAGCTGACCCGAGCAGTAACAGCGGCGGGGGTGGTAGCGGCGGGAGGGCGTCCCTCGTCCCTTGTCACCGCGGGCCACGAGCAGGCAAAACCTCGAGCTTTGAGCCACCGCTCCTGCGTCGACAGCCGACAGCCACGCACCGAGAACCACGGTAGGAGCAACGCGACCGGTGCGCCTTAACTGACTCGCTAATCAACGTGTGCTTGCTTGATAGTCGTGCTCCACAGTTGTGTGTGCTGGGAGCTACGCAGCCGCGACCCACAGTGGGAGGCACATAGAGGCGCCAAGCACAGAGGAGTAGAGGCTTAGCGGCTGTGTGAAGAACGGCTGCAGGGGGGGACTGTGTATAGCTGCAGCGGTCCTTGTCTGGCTCCACTGGACCCCCACCCGATCTTTCATCACAGCTGAAAGAGCGAATGAGGAAAAATTAGGAACACAAAAGCGAACTCAGGAGACTCAAGGCCATAAGGCCAGCTGAATAGTTTACCAGCTGAACAGCAAACAGGACACCAGCAGGATATCAGTCTCAACAGTCCAATCACCCAACAAAAAGAGGCTTCATTCTAATTTCCAATACCTACCAAATTTAACCCATCTGCAATTACACCAATCTTCCTTCCCACGAACCCAGTGCACCCACAACCATGAGGACAAGAAACTCAAACCTGGTCCAACACCATCACTACCTCCTACATGACTTTATTCCTCAATGATTCCATTTCCTGTGCAGTAGCACAAGCCGATTCTCCAGACAGAACTATTCAAGCACGTGGAAAATGTCCTCCGACCATGGTTCACATAGCCAACAGATCTCTTGTCCTTCCCTTCTTTTCCACGGGGTAATGTCTTAAGCTATGTAAGACCCCATGCCTCTATTTCAGGAACTGTTCCTTAACCTGATTGCTATAGAATTTACTTAGGTAGCACTGCGGTTTCAGCCAGGTATTACTATGGAGTGTCATCCATCCATGTCAACATTTGGACAAGCTGGCTTTATCCTCAAACACTGAAAGCAGCTGCGTGCCTGATTTAGTCATTTTGTTAAACTTCAGGTGCCTCAGAGATGAATCACAGCCACCAGACAGGCCAAGAGTGCACAGGGCCTGATACATATAGTCCTGTGCCGGAGACCTCAGCCTGTCTTCCAGCTCAGACCAGAGATTGTAGCCAAGGGAGCCCTCCAGTGCCACCTTTAATGTGTAACAGCAGATCATGAAGGCTGCCTTCTGACCCAGGGATTGTTTGGCAATGCCAAACTCCAGCCTGATTTGGGCCAGTGATGTGTATGAAGGTAATTGGAATATTGACCTATATACTTTCAGCATGATTTTGTCCAAGATGCCACTGTTCCTATCCATAAGTCAGTGTTGGGAGCCTTTTGCTTGAGCCACCAGCAAGATCGATATCAGAACTGGACCTTTTAATTTAGTGTAGAGAAACCTCAGACTGCAGTCCAATGAGTTGCCTTTCTTCATTATTTCTTCCAGTTGGTCACTGTACCATCCATTCCCATTAAACTGAACCAAAATATACTTGAAACTTTTAACCATTTCAGTTTTTTTTAATTTCCCAAGAACCAGGTATGCTTCTGTGACCTTTTGCTTTCAAATACTAATATTTTGTTTTTCTTCCAATTAATAGTCGGAAGGCCAAAATTGCATTAAGAAGGCGTTGCAGACCAACCTAGGTTCTACTGATGAGAATCAAATTGTCTGCATACAGGAGGTTTGAGAGCAGTGCTCCACAATTTTGGAGGGTGGGAGTTAACTTAATTTCAATTTGGAGAAAGCTATGATTGGAACAAATTGAACAAAGTTAGGGCCAGGACACAGCCCTGCTTTAGGCCTTGGTTTGTTTTGACTGCCCTAAAGACGTGGGAGCCATCCCTTAGTTTAACTCTGACCCATGTATCAGTGTGCAGTAGTTCCTGGGCCCTTAACAGGCCATCCAGAATATTGAAGTTGGAGAGTTTCCTCCAGAGCCTCCCTTGATCAGCATTATCAAATGTAACTTGCCGTCTATACATCCTAAGTTCTTTCTCTTAGCGGCCTCTTTCAATAAGGAGAGTGCCATGATATTAACTGAGGTCTCTACATTTTTGGGAAGCCAGTTTGGTTTGCGGTACTGTGGTGTTCACCTCTGCTCACTGCTGTAGCTCTTCCAATAGTACTACTGCGAAGTATTTAGCATCATTGTCTATTAGAGCCACCAGGCAATAGTTTACAGGTTCCCTTTGTCCTCTCCCATAGAGGTTGGCAAGAGAATCGGACCACTCCATGAGGATGGGATGTAATGGTGCTGAATAATGAGGTTGAAAAGATGGGTTAGTTGAACTGACCACAATGGTTGATCATTTTCATTCCAAGCTGGAGGTATTCCATTTGGGCCCGGCACCCCTACTCTTCGTCCCTTTGCAATTTGCCTCTGAATGATGCATGTGCTGATAGTGCACCAGGGTGATTTTGGATCCTTTTATCTGTGTCGGGGTGACATTTTAAATGGCTCTAAGTCTTCTACATGAGTGCATGTATATTCTGCCTGCATATCAGGATTGTAGTGGCTGAACAGTAAGTGATACCAAGTAGCCTCTGAAATGTTGGAGGTTGCCACTCTTCGAAATGTTCTGCAAATTTTGTTCATGGTCCAGCCAAAACTTGGGAAGTTGTTTTCCCTAATGTCATACAGTAGTTTTGCCCAAAAAGAGTCCTGACTCTCACTTTGTATCTTCCATTTTACTCTTTTTAGTTCTTTCCTTGCTTCCCTTAGGTTATGCAGGTTTTCATGATCCATCTGTGACCTTTTCAGAGACGCCAAATTTGATTAACTTTCTTTTTTGTGCTCCTGATCAAGGGGTTGCACCCTTAACCCCTGTGAAGGGTCATCCTTGAGTTCATGATGTTGCTTGTTGTCCGGGGATGGCTTGGCATGTTGATTTACAAAGTTAGTAGTGAACCTTTCCCAGCTAGTCAGGGTTTTCTCCAATTGTCTGTATAGACGACACTGCTTGTTTGACACCTTGCACCAGTTAGAGAGGGAGGCAGCTGTACATCTAATGCATTTGAGATTACTTATATAGGAGGAATTCCTTGATCAGCTGCAGGTGCATAGCCTTCTAGATCTATTTCCAAAGTTATCTCATGTGGTCGATGATAGCTTTCCAATCTCTCCCCAAAGTCAAAAGCAGTGACAGCATGCAGCAGTGGAAGGCTCACAAAGGGGTAATCAATCAGGGAAGCACCAGAGTTGGTTAAAAAAGAAAGATCAGGGGCTGTATTGTAAAAGTGCCCCGTGCCACACTGGGCATTTGCTCCATCTTTGCATGCCTCTGAGCACTTTAGTTATTACATAAGGGGCCACAGATGCTTGTGCGGCCCATTCTGTAATACCGATAGTGCTGGCAAATATAAAGAGCCAGCGGTGTGCCCCATGCAAATGAGAGAACACCTTGCCTCAGCCTCCGCACCGTATTACATATGCGGGCGCAGAGGCAAAGAAGTTCTCAGAAGGTGTACTTACAGTGCACAACCTAAAAGGTGGCAGACTGAAGGCAGCCCTCTGGAGGGGGGAAACAGGTTCCCATGGACCCTCCAGAAATCCCCTCACAGGCGGTGCAGTCACACACTGCACCCACCTGCAAGGGGATCTCTAATCCCTTTAAAAAGTGCAGGTGGTTGACGCCTGCACTGTGCAAACACGGAGCGGCTTCAAAGCAGCTGCTCTGTTTTTCACATGAATGTTCTGCCCTGGCGCAGCGCGAGTTTGCTGCTGCCCTGGATGCAGTGAATTCATCATAATATGGAGCATTTTCCTTCAAGCGCCGGGCACACCTTTCAAAAGGTGGACCCAGCACAATGAGGGAAAATCCGCTGCATGCATATTAGGGTGCCAGGGGGTTTATCAGGGGTTATGAGACCGTTTAGCTCTCTGAGGCTAAGGTGATCCAGGTTACCTTGTTGTATCTGATATCTTTTGTCTTCTTTATGCCACTAAGGAGTTTCTTGATTGGGTGTCATCCAAAGTGTGTCTTGTGCCTCTATAGCCTCATCAGTCACATGTTAAAATAGCCTGAGAAAATCAGTTTGTTGTCGTGCCTCTCCATCTTTTCCCCCAAAATCAGGTCTAAAAATGTGTCAGTTAACTCAGTCCTTTATCTTGCATTTGGGTGCATTCCCAGGAAACATGGATGGGGATAAAAACTGGTCATGGTGGGGTAAGTGACAAGAAGGAAAAAGTGGACTACATGGGCCTTTACCCTCCTTGTTCAAAAGTTATACAGGGAACCATTGTGTAAAATTAACTGTAAATACTTGTGAGATGCTTCCTATATCTGATACCCCCGGAACTACACAGGCTAGAGCTTTGCTCACTAGTCCCCTCGAAGACCATCAAGGAAGGGATATAGTGAATAGTAACCATGTACATGACATAGATAGATCTTTAGTGGTACTTGCTGAGTTGCAGGACTTTACATCTCCCGACGAGTGTTCGGATGATCCCGATGAAGGGGTATTACTGGACACACCTAGTGCGGATAATATTTGCCCAAGTACCTTAACATTATGCAATTTGAATGGTAATATAAAAATCTTGTCATGGAACATTGCAGGGTTGTCTAGAAATCTGTGTGATAGGAATTGGAGCTCCTTTATGGAAGAGTATGACATCATTCTTCTACAAGAAACATGGGCAATCAACATGGTGCACAGACTAGGATATAAAGCATTTTATTGTGGGGCAATAGCGTCTGTAAGAGGTAGACCGTCAGGAGGCTTGTTAATTTGGATAAAAGCATGTCTGAATGTTGTTGTATCACCTTGTAATATTGATTCAAAAGATTTGCTCGGGATAAAAATCTCCACAAAGGATATTGGGGATATCTATTTGATAAATATTTACAATAGACCAAATCCACGGAAAAAGGAATCGTTGGTTGTGGAACATCTAAGTTTGTACCTGAGCACCTTAGAGCAGAACTCCAAAACAATAATAGGTGGGGATTTTAACTGCCAATTTGAGCCTGTGCTGGGTCTAGAAAACGTATTAGAAAATGAGGATAGGGCCCATGACATACCTTGCCTAGATAGTGTAAAAGCAGTTAAAAGCTCAGTGGCAGTTATGCAAATTTATGAGCTGACGGTATCTTATAATTTAAGGGCTTGCAACGGTAGATTGGACCCAGATAAGCCATCTAACTATACTTATAGCAAAGGGAATTCGAAATCACTTATTGATTTTGTATTGATCTCTATTAACTTGTGGCATTTGTTGTTGACCTTTTCTGTTGTGAACAGACCAGAAAGTGATCATTTCCCTCTACAGGTAGGGTTACTCTCTAAACCATTCCGCTCATTAGACAGTGGATCGGAATTAAACAATGAGGTGGGAGAGGTTGAGGTTACAAATAATAGGAAAGCCATAAAATGGCCATATATCCTGGCAAAAGAGGATATACTTATAGGTATTTATAATACCTTCTATAATACCGTTTCCTCACACAAAGACCTGTTTATGGGATCCCACGAAGTTCTCAAAATGCATTATCATTTAGTAGAGGACTTAATCCCCCTTTTGAGTAAAACTTGTAGTAACAGTAAAGGAAATATAAAACGGCAATTGGAACTGGAGACACCGTGGTACAATAAACAGTGTCGTCTAGCCAAAGGTAACTTAATTAAAGCCGTAAAATCCAAAGATCAGAAGAGGGTGAGAGAGTGTAGAACTGAATATAAAAATCTCCTCTCTAAAGCAAAAAAAAGAGTGGGATGACTCAATTTGGGAAGATCTTTTAAATGCTGCTAGGAAGCACGACCATTGCACCTTTTGGAACCCGATATCAAAAAACAATAAATCAGGGAGCTCCAATAGAGACTTCTTTTTAGATGAAAAAATCTGGTATGATCACTTCTCCAAATTATATGATGCAATTGAGGTGCCACTAGATGACACTTGCATTGGATCTCTTCCCTCTTATCCTAATCCGGAAAAATTTACTACTGAAGAGACACTGTGTGCAATAAAGGCAGTTAAGGCGGGTAAGGCGCCAGGCCCTGACAAATTACCAGGTGATTTGTTCACTCATGATATTGAAATATGGTGCCCCTACATTAACTTCTTGTGCAATTCTATTTTGCTTGGTACTCCAATCCCGGAATCATGGAAGGGGGCGGAAATAGTCACCATTTATAAAAAAGGAGACCGTTATAATCCCGGTAATTACAGACCGATAAGTTTAATTGATATTTTACAAAAAATCTTTGCCAGACATATTTTAAATCGTCTTTTAGATTGGGTAGAGGAAACCAAGATCCTCTCAAAATATCAAGCGGGCTTCAGAATTAGGACAAGTACTGTAGATCAGGTACATAGGTTTATGTGTATTTGTTGGAAATATGTCCAAATAAAGAAGTGCAGTATATATGTAGCATTCATGGATCTACGCTCGGCGTTTGATCTTGTCCCTCGTTCTTTGTTATGGAATACTCTAAGGAACATGGGTGTCCCGGAAGAACTGCTGTTTAACCTCATAAAACTTCATACTGATAATTTCGCAAAAATAAGATGGGGAAGAAATGGTGAACTCACCAAAGCGATCCCAGTTAGACGGGGGGGTAAGGCAAGGGTGCGTGCTGGCCCCGACCCTTTTTTCCTTATTTGTAAATGACATCCCCCCCTACCTGGCACAATGTAACCATGATTCCCCTAAATTATGCAATGAGGCAATTACAGCACTGCTTTTCGCAGACGACACCATTTTAATATCCCAAACACCTAAAGGACTACAAAACCTAGTGAATCAATTCGATAGCTATTGCAAAAAGAAGGGGCTAGAAATCAACTCAACTAAAACTAAATATATGGCTGTTAATCCCCCAAAATCTTTTAGGAAAAATTTGGCATTAAACAACACTAAATTGGAGTACGTAGAATACTTTGATTATTTAGGTATCAGGTTTGATAGTAAGTTGTCCTGGCTAAACCAGCTTGAAAAAAGTAGACTGACATTAAAACACAACTCCCTCCCTATTTTAAAAATTCATGGAGGGTGTACTTCAAAAGCAATAACACCTGCGATTGAAGTGTTTAAAGCTAAAGCACAATCTGCGGCCCTATATGGTGCCGAGATTTGGGGGCCTTACTCAAATCAAACATTTCAGTTTGAGGAAAATGTGTTTTGTAGGCGCTTGTTAAGGCTACCAAAAAGAACACCTTTAGTTCCAGTTTTTTTAGACATCAACCTAAAACGTACAGACTGTTTGTGTTGGCTGAGGCCACTGATTTATTGGGTAAGATTATGGTCCACCCCGGAACTTGCAGACTATAGAATGGGACTGATGGAAGTTATGGAATTAGACACATATAACTCCATTAAGTGGCTGAGACATATATCTGTATGGCTTACTAAAATAGGCCTTATACACTTTTGGAAAAACCCAACATCTATGCAACCAAATTGTAAAGACCAGGTAAAACTTGCTTTCTGGTACTACATGAACACTAATATATATGAACGTGCCACTGGTTCACTAACAATCAAGTTTTTGCAATTTAAGGATATCCCCATATTTGAGCAATTCATGGACGAGGTGGAACCACCTCTGGCAAAAACCATGTTTCTCCAATATAGGTACGGGGTTTTACAAATAAACGCTAATACCTGTAGGTGGGGAAATTCTAATTGTAATAGGTATGATTCATATTGTAAACTGTGTGATCTGGAACAAAAGGAAGATGAGGTCCATATCCTTTTTTTTTGCCCATTGTATAGATTTCAACGTACAAAATGGATCAAACCCCTTTGTAAAAACTTGGGCATACGTTCATACAAAGAGGCAGAAAGACTACTTAGATCTTCGTCTATTCGCCTGATAATCTTTGGAGTCAGTCGATTCCTCCATAGCATCTGCTTGATAAGAAAAAAGCATGGTCTTAAAACATAGACACAAAGTTTCTTTTTAATACTGGCTTTTTAATTATTTATAGACTGTATATAGCTGTTTTTATAGTAGGTCTGTAAAACTCCTTAAGGTGAAAATCTAATGCAAAGGTGAAAATACAATGCGATGTATTATGATTTGTACATAACTTAGTATGAATTGTAAATGACTTGTTCTGGTCTGGGGATTGTATATCCGTTCATCCTGTATTTTTATTATATATGTAACCTTGTTTTCGTTTTTAAGAATCATGTTAATATGCATTTTATATGTGTTGGCTTCATGGCAAAAAGTCGAATAAAGCTTTACAACATCAACATCATTTGGGTGCATTTAAATATTCACCACTGTGATTTTCTTAGATTGGCTATTTGGTATTTTAAGGACCATGGGCCAGATGTAGGTAATTTGATTTTACCGATTCTTAAATACCGAATTTTACCGATTCGGTATTCAAAAATCGGTAAATGATATGTAGGTAAAATATTGGTATTTTTTACCGAATCGGTAAAAGTCGGTATCGGACTATCGGAAAATACCGATTCGGTAAGTACCGAATCGGTATTTACCGATCGGTATTTCCAATTCATTCCTATGGGCCAAAATCGGTATTTTCAAAAACGGGCAGCAAACAAAAGTGAAACTTAACACAACAGCCAATCAGGTGCAACCACCCTCCCCCTTCCTACCAGGAAGTGGCTACCCAGGCAGCTGCAACTCATTAGAAGGTTCTGGAGAGGCAGTCAGAGCTGAGCAGAGAGACAGAGCAGCAGGGAGGGATTTGTTTGGAGTGAAATACAGAAATAATGGCAAGCAGCACAGAGAGCCAGAAGGCTGACAGAAAACGAAAATTAAAGTTTAGCAGCATGGAGCTGCAGGTACTGGTTGAGGAAGTTGTGAGGGTCCACAAACAGCTTTTTGGCAGGCTGTCCCTCACTGTAGCAGAGTCAGCCAAAAGAAACCTGTGGCTTGCCATAGGGGAGAAGGTGAATGCTGTGGGTGTGACCAGCAGGAGCCAAGAGGACCTTAAGAAAAGGTTTTACGACCTCAGGAGCCTCACCAAAAGAAAAATGGCAGAGATCCACAAGCAGGCTGGTGTGACCGGTGGAGGCAGGAACCCTGCGCCCCCCCTGACTGACCTTGAGGAACTGGTGGCCTCCACCATCGAGCCTGACAGTGTCGTGGGATTAGGAGATGTGGACAGCTCCGCCAGTGCTACTAAGAAAGGTAAGAGGTCTGCGCAGCATGACACCCCAAAGCAAACTGCTTCCCTTTAGCCTATGTGTACAGCCCAACCCCAGTCCAGTACTGCTAGCACTATACATGAGCAATGCATTATGGGTAATGTAGTCAGCAAAAGTAGGACCACATGTAAGTGCACAGAAAACAGCAATGCATTGAAAGGCAATCACAGTAATGAAAGTGAAATGTGCAATGCATTTATTGTAGTGACTGTAAGACAATAGCACTCAGTGTACATACGCTTCTTTATACTGTAGTGTAGTTCCTATCTTCCCAATAGGCTCTGCGCATTGGAATAATACCTACAGCAGTAAAGGCCTAGGCCAGACGTTAACTAGGTCTACTACTGTCGATACTAGACTTAAGTTTTGGGTTTGCCAGCGTAGCTCAGAGTTCGCTAGAAACTTTCTCGAATGTTCAGGAAAGAATTAACTCCCCTGATTAGACAAGAAGGGATTTAGTTTCTGACAACCATAGAACATGACAACTTTGCTCTCCCCTAATCAAGAGTGTATCTCCAGAGTCGTGTGAGCACAAGGCAATTATTTTACTCAGTCAGTACGTGCATTCTTAGTCTCATCAGTTTGTAGAGAAAAGGAAGAGACGGGCGTGTTCAATAAAAAGGTGTTATTTATTGATCAGTCTCTTTTCTCGTACAAGAGAAATGGATCGATATTATTGCAATACTTATAGTTAAGTAAAGTGCATACATTAAAAGCAATAGTATAAAATAATACTGTAAAAACATTGATATGGTTTCTGAGCCATATGATGTTTAAAATGATTAAAATATATTTACATACACATATACATTTGACTAAACGTACTCAACTGGTGTTTCTAAATACGCCTACCCCGTGTACCTGACCTAAGTCTAATGCGTGGGCGGGAATAGAAAGTTACAGTTTAAGTTAAGTTTGTTTTTGCCAAGTGAATAACTAAAGAATTCTCTGTGAGGGGTTATTCAGTTCTGTACCTGGAAGTTAGGATGAATGAGGAATGGTATCTCTTTCTCTGCTCTCGATATTCCAGGCTGCCTGCGAGGGCTGCCCGAAAGCGCCGGTGCTGGGTCTCTCGGTAGGAGATAGCAGCGCGTCTCTCAGCGCGTCAGGAAGGCGGGGCTGCTGCCAGCGGGGTCTGCTCTGCTTCTGGGCTTCGGCAAGTATGGCTGCTCCGTCTCGTCACCACGCGTGTGTTTGCATAGGGCAAGATCGGCAATATTTATACCTTAAAGGTGCCGGGATTGACGTAAGGATGGACATAGATACGTCAATAAAGATGTCATACGACTTGCTCGTTAGCACATTCTTTTACTGAAGTTCTCTGTGAAATCAAAACAATGGCCGCACGGATTTTCCAGGTTGTCATAGGTTTGATTTGTTATGAGAACGTCGTATGCCTTATCAGGGGCTGGAGGAATGTCGCTTGTCTAATTAGATCTCAAGCGTTATGACCTAATCAGATAACACGTTCCTGTGCCGTAGTGTGACTGCGTCAGATAACGGTATCTGCATCATGGGGGCTTTTCTTGCCTCATGGGCTGACTGTTAGTTAACTTGATAGTTAGTTTAACCAGAATAGGGTCAGGAATAGGGGGATCGATTCAGAACCTATAGGAATACACGACACCCACTCCACGCTAACTATGGTCATATTTACTAATCTATGCATAGTATAACATAGTACAACATACTATAGAGTATAGTGTATACCTCACCACCCCAAAATACATAAATGCATTTTGAAATTTTCAAATATACTGAAAAATTGCAGTCATATATATTGTATGCACTTAAGCTATGAATTAAACGCTAAAGTAAACACGCATTTGTAGACATCATTGCTTATTTGGTATATGAGAAATACACATGAAATGGCTCTTAATATGACTATACAGAAAGAAAGTTCGAGACCATTTCATCACATGATAAAATATTTGTGAACATACCAGCGGGCAACTAAAGTTTATAAAGTATCTAAAAATAGAAATCTTAGTTCTCTAGGAATAGTTTCTTACTTTAAGCAGAAGATAAGTGTCCCGAAAATTTTGTACAAAATTATTTGGGGCTGCTAAAAAATTGCTGTCCGTGAACTGGTGGGAAAAATTGTTCATGTGACTTTATTTTTAAAGTTGAAGGCCGAATTCAGGGAACGCCGTGTGCGAGCTTGCTCAAAAGTCTCTATTTCTGTTCTGGAGAGAACATCATATCATTAAGGCTTTCGAAAAAACTGTCAACAGCTTCATGGGACAGTTCCACTAAGTCGGAAATAGGTGTAACCATGCATTCGTGCGCATGATTGTCTCCATTGACATTCTGATTCGCATTGCTGACAGAAGGTCGTACCTGATTAATGCTGCTTTCATCTTGAACTTCACTACTCTTCAATCGTAGTGGTGAAGACTCCACGAATGCCGTCATCAGGATTGGCAGCCTTTGAGGGCAGCACAAAGCGTGAACCTTGGTAGGAACCAACAATGTATCTGCATCCACTGGCGCATCCGATTGTAGCGTCAGACAGGTGTCTAACACGCATTCTTCTCCGCATAGCAGACATCTCAATACAGGTAAAACACATCTTTGCCACATTGGTCGAAATGATAGAAACCAAGTCATGTTCAGGTCTCTAAGCCGGGATAGTCCCAGGATTTTTGATATCCGGTCCCGGTATCCAATGGCTAGGATTGTATCTTCCATTGTCGCGAGAGTTTGATCTGTGACATGGGTTGCCATAACGAAAAATAAGGACTAAGAATAGGATTCCTGCAATTAGTCCCAGGATCAGGGGAAGTCCGCCAAAAATCGAATGGACGAAATCTGGAAAAATACCCAGTATGGCTTTGAATGGTGTTAATGCCATCGAAAATACTGTCTTAAATACTTTTGAGACCCCAGTGGTATCAGAAATATTTAAGATTTCGCTCAGGATTTCCGCGAAATGTACGGGGGAATTAGTCGATAATAATGTATGTATCTCTGCAGTCGTCCTTGCGACTTGTAGATCATACGTTTCTTTTGATGACGTGAGCCTTGTAGGCGTCTGAAGAAGCACTGTTTTCATTCTGCTTAAAGTATCTATTCGAATAGAAGTAATTTTCAAACTGGGCCATGCCCTTGCCTCCCTGTCTGGAAAGGAGCTGGGGAACAAAGAACGTCCACAGCACTTGACCTTCGCAGTCGTAGTGACTAGATAAGGAGTCCCGGGCATAAGACTACAACATTTGCGGTCTACAATAAGAATGTAACTCCCATTATAGAGTCTTTGAAAGAATGGTTCTATTTCGGTTGCAGGTGCGCCTTGCTGGTGACATGAAAGGTTGTATGAATTCCCTTCACAGGCTCCATGCAAACTAATTCCGTTACACAGAAGCATGCCGCTTAGTGACATAGCACAATTGTTGCCACTAAGAAACACTTTCTGTCCTTTATTACTGACACATGCATGTGAATAGGGCAGGTTCCAAGTTGTTTTAAGGTACCCCTTCCCCAATTTCTCGTACATGCCAGCCTGTATATATTTCTGGCAGTATTGAAACCTGAAGGTTGAGATTGGAATATTTATGATTCCGTGGATTATCCATTCACTGACAGGTCGTTCTGACATTGTCATTGGTAATCTTTCTAGTTTTTCAATGCTCAAGATTGTATAATCAGCACCCTTTTGCGCCATACCGATTTGTCTATCAGTAAGGTTAAAGATTTGGAATAGTGACGTTGTGTTGATTAAACGCCAAGGCACATAGCCTGAACGCAGATTTTGTAACGTCCAGCCAAGCTGTACAATAGAACGCAATTGTGACTGACCATGTTGTAATAACAGTAAGTCTTGCGATAATATATCGATTGCTGACGACACAATGCTGTCCAAAGAAAAAATTCTGGAGGACAGAGTCATTAACCCATTGTCCACTACAGAAAGTGATTTTTCCAAATTAATACGGTCAATTTCCCGTATTCTCTCTGCTGTTTCAATTTGATTAACCTTCCAGGCCTCATTGTATGCTGCATATACAGAGGCTGCTATGAAACGCTTTTGACGCTGTTTGCATGGTCCTATTATGAAATCACGCAAGTCAGCACCATCAGTAAGTAAAGTTAGGTGTTGCTTAATTTCAGGCAGTGTGGAAGTTTGTAGCCACTGAAGGCATAATTTGCCCACACTGTAGGTTGTTATTATCCCTGGGTGATGTCTTTGGGGATATCTAGGGTCTGGCCTGGTCATTTTGAACCCCTGTGTTTGTATTCAGGAATCTGTCTTTGACAGTTATTTGTATCTGTGGGCCAGATCAACCATTGTTTCCAATTAGGATGTGTTCTGTTTTGGTTTAATATATGGTTTACGTCTATCTCTTCATCAGTATTAGAGCTATTGCTAAACATTGTTGGCTTTGGAATAGATGGTTTATTTAAATCTTTGATTTTGGCTAGGCCAAGACAGGTGGTTTGTTGAACAGTGTCATTTAAAAATGTCATTTGTTCTGGGATCATGCAAGCTCTAAACAAAGCTTCTAAACCCTGTACTTGCCATTCTTTTGTACCCCAAACACTTTTTAAATCAACATTTTTGTCCCAATAATTAAATCCTAAAGTATTCATTTCCTCGAAGAATGAATCTGAATATATCAACTTTGTGTTGGTTATCATGGTTTTCATCCCTGTCTTGTTTGACAATTTATAATAAAATGTTTCAGCATTACTTGTGTTAAAACCGGAAAAATATGAATATTTGTCGTAAACAGTTCTTGAGCTCCCTTTTGGAGGTGTTGCACAATATTCCCATTGATTATAATTTAAAACATTTCTAGGTTGTGCAGATTTATGTAAAAAGTGATTACCATAGTGGTTATAGCAATACATACTGTCATAATTTGTAGAACCTTGCAAATAATCATGTTTTGTAAATTTAGCAGACATTACTAAGTCAGACATCATGTTATTAATGCTTTCGAAGTCCCAATCATCAGCAAATGAGTTTGGTTTTGCAAAGTCACTCAAGGAGATCTTGATTTGGTGTGGGTATTTCAGGATCTCGACCGGACCATAAATTTCATAGTCAGTGTTGTCCCAGGCTACCCCACCAGGTATAGGATTGGCTGTGAAGTTGGCTGAAGAAAGTTCTCTTTTCTCGACGTGTAAAGATGTGTGTGGTTTGAGGACCAAGTTGATGTTCTGACTTGCTGTGTCCATTTTAGCATATTTTCCCTCAATGAAGCGTCCCAAAGTTAATACCATGATGAGCCAAAGTATGAGGACAAATGCACCAAAACCCACCCAAAATTCAATCCATGGAGAAATCAGATATGTTTCTTTCAGTTGGTTCAAAAGTTCCTTAGCTTTGTCTTTAAAGGATTTTGATGATGGCTGTGTCTTTGATTCACTGAGGCTTTCAGAGGAATCATCGAAGTTGATGAAGTAGCCGGATGCAGTTCTGTCAATTGTTCCAATTGCTTCAGGATTTTTGTTGCTCGCATTTTCACTTGGTACTTCATTATAGATTGGTGTGTCTCTGCTAAATGTTTTTATTTGGGTTTTCAGAGGTCTGAGTTCTATTGCATTGTTGCATAGTCCTTGTTGTTCTTCTGTAGGCGTTTCCAATGTGATGAGCCTCTTTGTTAGGACCTCTGTACTGGTAGCAAACCTTGGTGTTCTGCTACTTATTGGGAGTCCACTTGGCCTACTGTTTGTTATCGGCCACATGTTGTGGTTTTACCAGGTCGATGGATACAACTCGGTTCTCCTTTTTACCAGCAAGTGGCGGTAGTACAACTGATCTTGTCCCGTTGACAGACAAGACAGGAACTGCTTTTCTGTAAGAAGGCCCAAATTCCTTCTTTACCGCGATCTTCTCCCTGACTAGATCCCCGACTTTTGGAATCCAGACAGGTCTTGCTGGGACAGGTGGTGATTCTTCAGTGGTTGTTGTTTCAACTGTATGTTGCTCAGGTCTTTTCTTGTTTTGTTTAAGTCCTGCAAAATAGCCAAACGGTCTTTGACATCAAAGCTTTTTTCTTTAACCACTGAAGTCTGACTGTCGAGGTCAGAGATAATCATTCTAGTTCCAAATAATAATTCGTACTGACTGAATCCCTTCAGAGAATTTCTTGGCAAGTTATTTAGACTACGTTGGACACTTATTAGATGTTTGACCCACCCAGCTCCCGAACCTAATATCCTTTCCATTATAGATTGCTTTCTGCCTTGGTTTTTTCTTTACACCATCCCGTACCCTCAGGAAGGAAGTGAGAAGATTCCCGCTGGACTGTGCTCATTCGGCCATGTTTCCCCCCAGGCTGGTGGGCTTGAGTGAAAACAATGGTCGAACGTAGCATGCTCTTAGCGTATATGCCATTTAGACTCGCAAATCTTTGTATAACAGTCCGGACGTCAGCCGAGTGCTGGTGATCTACATTATAAGTGGAAACTAGCCTGTATATGTTAATCGCAAGCCCTGCTTTTTATTGGTCATATTATCTGCCTTGATACGACGAGGTATTAAACTGTTTCTCTCCCCACTGCGATCTCTGTTGCAGTTTGGGCAGTTTTTTACAAACATGGTGTAATGCAGGCTCATGCCTGGCCACCAGTACCGTGATTGTAATTCTTCCAGAGAATCTTTCAGTTTGAGGTGTCTGAGACCCTCGCCCATGTGTGCGTCTGCGATTAACAAGCTTCTCCTGTCCATGTTTGGAATCACTCTATCCCCCACTCCAGGGATTCGAGCAAAAGGGACGGAGTTTGCATCGATTATGTATGTATAATTGAGTGGATAGTTGATCGGTAACGCTGAGCAGTCGCCTTTTGATGACGTTTTCACCGCCAGCATTGTTTCACCGTCAATGTATTTTAATGTACGCTTTTTTCGATCTACGGGAGCCGGTATAGTGGCTGCCGCTGCGGCTGTTTCAGCCAATGAATTCCCTACAACGTGAACGCCATCACGCTGATGACTCAGTGAGTGTGTCACGTGAGTCTTTGGTAGTTCTTTTTGTAAAAGAGCTATTTGTTCCCAGAGCAATTTCTGCTTTATTGGTGCATCTGTGTCATCTTTATAACCGTTCTGAATCCATGTCTGCAAATCCTTGTTATATGCTTTGACGCAGTAATATGAATCTGACACTATAAGTGTCGGGAATTCGCGATCCGCATTATCCAGCGCCATTTTTAATGCTATTATTTCAGTTTGTAGTTCTGAATTAGTTTCTACTGAGTGTGATTTTGTTAATAGAGGTCTTAGTTTACCTCAGCGCCACACTTCTTTTGTAATCTCACATGTGGGGTTGTATGCATGTTCTCCCCAAACGGAGGGTTGAGCATGTCCGTCTGTATAAATTACACAGGCGTAATGTCTTAGAGGCAGAATGTCGATTGGCAGAGGATACGTCTTTTCATATTTTAGATTTTTTAATTCTTCTAGTTCTGGATCAAAGTAGTAGTATACTTTGTCCGTTGTGATTGAATTCACCCATTGTATCCATTCCGGATTCAATGTTGTTGTTGGTAAATTACACGGTGTTGTTAGTGCCTCAAAGGCTGATTCTGCTGTTCTGACTGTGATATGTCTACCGTCAGCTATCTCTTTTTCTCTAGCTATTGCGGTTTGAACTGCACGAATGATTTTTTCTGTATTACTGAATTTCTGTTCAGCTTCTGTGTATAAGTGTGATTTGAATGCAATTGGTACCTTTTCTCCCTCATTAGAGGTTAGGTATGTGAATCCGCATCTCCCTGGGATGACTCGAATCACAAGATTGCGTGTGTTATCACGTGTTTCTAATTTTGTTTTAATTAGCATGTCTGTTTGTAAGGATCTCAAAATTTCTGTGTGTGTTTGAGTCCAATTGGATCTTTTAAAGTCTGGTTTAATTAGATCATAAAGGGGTTTGACCCTTTCTGCGTAATTTGCAATGTATGTTCTTCCGAAATTTAGGAAGCCTAGAATTGACTGTAGGTTTTTTAGTGTTTTAGGAGCTTGGATTACGGCACATTTCTCTAGGAAATTGTCAGCCAGGCTATTGCCTTCACTTGATAACTCATATCCTAAGAATAGGACTGTCAGATGGGCAATTCTAGACTTTTTAAAGTTGAATTTGTAACCCTCTGCTGCGAACCCAAGTATTATGGTGTTCACTCTTTTCAAGTGAGTATCCAAGTCATCATCTGTTAAGTAAATGTCATCGACATAAGATAACGCTTCATCATCATATAGTTGCAGTAATTCTGTTACTCTCGCTGAGAATACCCCCGGGCTGTTCTTGTACCCCTGGGCTAACCGACAGAATTGCTTTTGAGTGCCATTTACTGAGAATGCAGTTAAATATCTGCTCTCTGGTGCTATGTTTTGACAAAAGAATCCATTGGAGATGTCCAAGGTTGTTTTGTATTTTTTGCGCACTATGTTATTCATTAGTGCAGCACTGTGTGAGTTTTGCACTGCAAAGGTTTTGCAACATGTGTTAAGGTGTCGGTAATCCAAAACTAGACGATATGAATTGTCTGGTTTGGAGACCGGAAACAAAGGATTGTTCATTTGTGAGGTGCAAGTTTCAATCACCCCCTGGTATTCTAGCTGATCTAGTATTTCATTTACCTGTTTTTTAGCTTCTTGCTTAATTGGGTACTGCCTTTGTGCAGTAGGTTGTGATTTTAACTGGATTTTGTGAGGAGGAGAATCCTCATCCCATCCTACATGATTTTTATATAAAGCAGGTGCTAAGGCCACTGCCCACTTTCTAGCAAGTGTGTATTTTTTATGAATCGGGATTTGATTCGAGAAGGCAGGCATAATTACTTCTTCGCCATGAGGGCACTCCCTGACAAACTCTGGTGGCCAGTCTTTTTCAGCTAGAAGGATGTCATAACCCTTGGAGAGGTTATCCCAAAATAGTCCCCTTATTTTCCTAGTCTTATCTCCCTCTATACGTAATGGTATCTCGTATATCTTGTGGGGTTTGCTAACTCTGGTGTCTGCAGTTTCCACTTGAAGATATTCATTCGTGTCCACTGTTTCCAGATGATTCATAAGGACTTTGCGAGCTATGCTCACTTCTGCTGCGCTGTCTAGCATTGTCTGAGCCCACTCTCCGTTTTTCAGTTGTGTCCTCAGTATTCTCGGCATTGTTAACTACCTTGATACAGGCTACCTTCTTTTTTGGAAATTGTAATTTCTTTTTTTGTTGAGCAGGTTCCTTGTCTTTGGACTTGGCGTGCTCTTCTCTTTGTTCTGATCGTCCTCTTCTTTCCGATTTCTGCGAGGAAGTCTGAAAAGATTAAGAGGGACGTGTATCAATGTCTTGATATCTATCAGGTTTTTTAATATTATCCCTATTTCTAAGGTTATATCTTTTCCCAGAGGGGTCACTCTGGGGTGACCTGTGTCTCTGGTTCGGAGATTTCTCCCTTCGCCTAGGAGACCTTCCTCGGGACTGGAATTTCTTTTCTTTTGGATTGGATTGTTTGTTTCCATCCCAGTTCTTTTTTGGTGAATTATTATTAAAAAATATTTTTTCTGGACTTTCAGTCAGTTGCGGTTTTACTGGTATTCCACCTAAACTATCTCTACCTAGTTCTTCATAAGATTTTTCTATGATTCTGGCAATTTCAGCTGGTTGGTCTGCTATATCTGTCTCTTTTAACCTCTGGCGGATCGCCACGTTTGCTGCTTCACCTTTTATATTGGCTAGTAATATAGCCGAGACCTGCTTGAAGTCTTTCAGTAATTTCATACCAAGAGTTAAAGCTGGTTCTGGACCGTATTCATCTTGAATTTGTTTTAGCACATCTGGTATTACCGAAATGGATGGAACACCGTGCGTTTTTGTGTAGATTGAAGCAAAGACTGTACCCCAAGTGTCACAGTCCTCTATGTGTGGTGCGATTCCCATTGGGAGACATATAGTCAGAATCCTGTGTTTTTCTAGCGGGGTGGTGTCAGGAAACACCGCCTCTATTTGGGTGATTTTCTGTGCCAACCAGAATGGTATCTGTTCCCGTTTAGCCGGAACTTTACCTAGGCAGGATTGGATGTTCTGTGGTGTGATTTTATTTGTGTTCCCCTGGTGAGGGGTCAGCTATGGAAGTTTAATCGCTGGCTGAATTGTTGAAGTCCGCATTACATACTGGACTAATTGTCTATGAATTTTTAGTAATTGTTTTAGCTGTATTAACAGCTCTCCAGTAGACATTCCTTCGATGTCTGGGTGTGGTGTGTATCCGGCTAAGACCGGCCACGTTGCTCCTGGTCTACCTAAAGGACCGAGCCTTGTAATGTGATTGTTATGTATTAGGGCGCCATCAAATAAGAGCAAATGCTCTTGGAATTTGAGTGGTACTTCCACCTCCTCGAAAGGAGTGTAAATGTCGGGTGGAACCTCTATTTTGTAATAGTGGAAGTACTTTGTTACAGCATTTGCTGCTGGAAAATGTATTCATGTATAGTATACCTCTGTCTGCCGATATTCGTGTGCCTCAATTACGAATATGACTGTGCCACCTCTAGGTGTCAGTCCATTTTCTATAAGTTTTAAGGTTATAGATTTTCTTTTGCTGACCGGAATGAGTATTATATCCGCGTCTGCATCCTTTAGTGCAGTATCTGCTGCTGTTATTTCAGCTGCTAATCTAACTGCCTCTCTTTCTTCATCACTTTCTGACATTTTACTGTCAGGATGGTTATTTTGTTTGTTTGCAGATCAGGTTTCTTATGGAACAAAGATTAGATGCACAATATTTTGGAACGGTGTATCCTTCAACGTTGACTAAACCAAGAACCTTACATAGGAGTTCCCTCCTGTGAGGTTTTGGAGGATATTACCTTTCACCCACTCCAGACGTCTTTGGAGTATTTGGGAAAAGGGGTCTGAGTGAGAAAGCACGACTGAGTTACTCTAAATGTCTTACGTTAGTTTTATCGCCCTTTCCAAACGCGTTGGGCGCCATGTAGTGTAGTTCCTATCTTCCCAATAGGCTCTGCGCATTGGAATAATACCTACAGCAGTAAAGGCCTAGGCCAGACGTTAACTAGGTCTACTACTGTCGATACTAGACTTAAGTTTTGGGTTTGCCAGCGTAGCTCAGAGTTCGCTAGAAACTTTCTCGAATGTTCAGGAAAGAATTAACTCCCCTGATTAGACAAGAAGGGATTTAGTTTCTGACAACCATAGAACATGACAACTTTGCTCTCCCCTAATCAAGAGTGTATCTCCAGAGTCGTGTGAGCACAAGGCAATTATTTTACTCAGTCAGTACGTGCATTCTTAGTCTCATCAGTTTGTAGAGAAAAGGAAGAGACGGGCGTGTTCAATAAAAAGGTGTTATTTATTGATCAGTCTCTTTTCTCGTACAAGAGAAATGGATCGATATTATTGCAATACTTATAGTTAAGTAAAGTGCATACATTAAAAGCAATAGTATAAAATAATACTGTAAAAACATTGATATGGTTTCTGAGCCATATGATGTTTAAAATGATTAAAATATATTTACATACACATATACATTTGACTAAACGTACTCAACTGGTGTTTCTAAATACGCCTACCCCGTGTACCTGACCTAAGTCTAATGCGTGGGCGGGAATAGAAAGTTACAGTTTAAGTTAAGTTTGTTTTTGCCAAGTGAATAACTAAAGAATTCTCTGTGAGGGGTTATTCAGTTCTGTACCTGGAAGTTAGGATGAATGAGGAATGGTATCTCTTTCTCTGCTCTCGATATTCCAGGCTGCCTGCGAGGGCTGCCCGAAAGCGCCGGTGCTGGGTCTCTCGGTAGGAGATAGCAGCGCGTCTCTCAGCGCGTCAGGAAGGCGGGGCTGCTGCCAGCGGGGTCTGCTCTGCTTCTGGGCTTCGGCAAGTATGGCTGCTCCGTCTTGTCACCACGCGTGTGTTTGCATAGGGCAAGATCGGCAATATTTATACCTTAAAGGTGCCGGGATTGACGTAAGGATGGACATAGATACGTCAATAAAGATGTCATACGACTTGCTCGTTAGCACATTCTTTTACTGAAGTTCTCTGTGAAATCAAAACAATGGCCGCACGGATTTTCCAGGTTGTCATAGGTTTGATTTGTTATGAGAACGTCGTATGCCTTATCAGGGGCTGGAGGAATGTCGCTTGTCTAATTAGATCTCAAGCGTTATGACCTAATCAGATAACACGTTCCTGTGCCGTAGTGTGACTGCGTCAGATAACGGTATCTGCATCATGGGGGCTTTTCTTGCCTCATGGGCTGACTGTTAGTTAACTTGATAGTTAGTTTAACCAGAATAGGGTCAGGAATAGGGGGATCGATTCAGAACCTATAGGAATACACGACAATACCTAGGGCCAACATCAGCCAGTGGGCCATCTGCCTCAGAAGGAACTGCGCCAGCGAGGGAGGAGAGTGGTGAGGCAGGGCCAAGCACCGCAGCAGCCTCGCAGGAGGGAGAAGACGCCACTGCCCTCTCCATTGAGGATGACACTGTTCGTTCCCTTGTGTTTGCCCAATCCCCACACCTTTCCCAAAGCCCCCCATTGGTGTTCTCACCTGAGAACTCCCCATCACGGTCCCTGACAACACCTGCTACCTCACAAGCCAGGAGGAGAAATGTGGCCCCACTGAGAGTCATGGCGGGAGGTGAGGGTGAGGCACCAGCAACCGTAGCAGTCACTCCTACTGAACAGGTGTCCACACATCAGTCCAGCAGCACACGCAGGCGCCAACGCACTCCCAGCAGTGCAGGTCCACCTGGAGAGGGCACTGTATTCCGTGGCCTTGAGGGGAGCATGGTGCGCATCCAGCGCATGCAGGGGAAGTCCATTCAGGCCTGCCACCGCCAGTTTAGGATCCTGAATCAGCAAATGGGAGAGATGGGCAAGGGCATCAGTGCTTTAGTTGAAACAAACAGGGAGGTTGCAAAGACCAACACTGACATGACCTCCGCCATCAACAAACTATTTGAAAAAATGGATGCCCAGGAGCAAACAAGGCGCAGGGATGCGCGTGTGCACAACAGGGCTATGCACCGGCTGGCCACGGCAACATCCCAGCTATGCCATAGGAGCGCAAACATGCAAGAAAGCCTCATGCAGAACATCGCGGAGGTAACCAGGGGCATGGCCAGGATTACCAGTGCCCTGGAGGCCATGATAATCTCACATACTTCTGCAAATCCTGCCCTGGACACGGCTGAGGCATACGAGAGCAGCAGCCCGGCTAGCGCAGTTGTTGAGCCACGCCGGAGCACCAGGCGCCCAGCTGAGCCTGCAGGCCATGCCGAAGGGAGTGAACCACACCCCAGTGGGTCTGCGAAGCGCGCCCGTAAATGACATTTACAGTGTGTGTGAGTCAACCTGGGACATTAGCAGTCCCCACATTCAAATACTTATTATTTGTTCAACATCAGTGCATTAACGTTGTTGCAACATTAAAAATACTTTTTTTCACATTCACAAGCTGTCTGTGTCTCTTTACTCACTCAGAAATAGTTGTCTGTTATCTCCTCACGTCTGTATCTGCCATCACTTGGTGTTGACACTCCAGCAGGTTGTCTGTCAGGCACAGCATTGTCGTCGTCATGATCCTCGTAGTTAGACAACTCCACCTCAGTACCCTTCCTCACAGCCAAGTTGTGCAACATGGCACAGGCAGCAATTATCTTGCAGCAGGTGATGGGGGTATACTGCCTTGCACCTCCACTCTTGTGAAGGCATCTAAATCTGCTCTTCCAGATGCCAAAGGTCCGTTCTACCACATTGCGTGTACTTTTGTGGGCCCGGTTATACCTCCTTTGGCTGGGTGTGGAGGGGTTGAGGTAGGGAGTGAGGATAAATGAACGTAGGGCATATGCACTGTCTCCTAAAAGGGAAATGGGAATACATTACTCACATGCATACTTGTGATTCTCACTGCATCAGGTGTTGAAGGGGTCGCACACTCTGTCTTACCTAGGATGTATCCTTCGCCAAATTCCCCTGCTGACAGCCGTGCATAGATGCCGCTGTTCTGAAAAATATAGGAGTCGTGGGTACTTCCAGGGAATTTTGCGACAAGGTCTGTGATGACGTACTTTGCATTGCAAATCACCTGGACGTTAATGGTGTGGCTTGACTTCCTATTGCGGTAAATGTATTCTGTGGCAGCAGGGGGACAAATGGGGATGTGCGTGCCATCAATGCATCCGATGATATGGGGAAATCTTGCCATCTGGTAGAACTCAGATTTGGTTTGAACCAGTTCAGCATGGGTGGATGGAAAAGAAATGTAATGCTCCATCCTATACAACATGGCGTCAAGGAATTTGTGAAAAAACCTTGAGAGGCTGCTCTGGGTCACCCCTCCCACCGCAGCAACCACGCTCTGGTAGCTCCCTGACGCCAGCAGGTGGAGGCTGCACAGCACCTGTACATGGGGTGGTATTGCATGTGCCCTTGGGGTGGGGTGCTGCAACAGTGGTTGTAGGTCCCTGATGAGCACCAAGATGGTGACTGGAGCCAACCTGTACCTCTGCAGTATCTCTTCCTCTGTGAGCATGAACAGGGTCACCCTCTGCCTGTAGACCTGCTCCTGTCTCAGCCATTCCCTCTCTCCTTCCTCCTGTAGCCATAGCCGTCTTGCGATGACATAAAATGCCGCCATTGTGCAAACAGCATTGCATTTTGGGTCAATTTTTATAGGCTGCACCTGGTTACCACCTGATTTGAATCCATGGTAAATACCGACTCTTAAATACCAAATTTGAAGCAAATTCGGTATTTCAGAGCCTCCCTACATCTCAATCTTCAATTTTACCTATTCTTAATTACAGATTCGGTATTTTACCGAGTCGGTATTTTACCGATTCGGTATATTTTCCGATTCGGTAAATATTCCGAGTCGGAATTTTACCGATTCAGTAAATGTTCCGATTCGGTAAATTTTCCGAATCGGTAAATATTCCAATTCGGTATTTTACCGATTCGGTAAATTTACCGATTCGGCCAAATTTCTGTCACCTACATGCCGATCGCTCAATACCGGTCGGTAACGGACGAAAATACCAATTTTCGGCCGTTACCGACCGACCTACATCTGGCCCCGTCTTTTAGTTTTAAGCCATCATCATTTTTTCCTGCTCCCGGCATCCAATTGCACTTGTGACAGATTCATATATTGAGATTCCCCCCTTACAGCACCCATGCTTATGTGCTATGATTGCAGGCACAATGAGATTAACACAGTCTTTCAGATAAAGTGCCTCTTGTGACTAAGGGGTCTATTATAATGGTGGGCGGATCCGCCCGCCATTATTCACCGCCCTCCTCCCATTCCCCAAGCCATTTTACGATGGCAGGGGGACCCCGGCAGACGGAAAGACCATCCGTTGGTTTTCCGCCGGTCAACAAGTCGACCAGGTGGAAAAGGGGCTGGATATGGCGGCGGTGTCTGCGAGACACCGCCATTCATATTACAATTCAGGCAGAGTAGTATCTTTCCATGGCGCCGTTGCCGCCATGGAAAGGCATGCAGTGCCTGAATGAGTAGGCCAATTGCAGGCCCCCAGGGTGCTGGTGGTGTGGGGGTGCACATGAGGGGTACCTATAGTACCCCCCTGCATTTGCATGCACAACGTGGCAGACACAGTGCAGTGGCTGCCACGTTGTGCATGCAAATGCACAAATGCGCTATTTACATTGCGGCAGGTGCTACGAAAAGCACGGCAATGTTAAAAATGCTGGATGCACCCGTCTGTGAGGCAGGCACATCCTAATCACCATGACAGGACCGCCGCATATATGGCGGGTGGGCCCTTTGGTCATTGCGGTGGCGGGCCGACTTTGTCTGCCCGTCATCGTAATAGACCCCTAAGTCTCTTGCAGAAGTACTACTTGGAATGAATGAAGATGTTTAAGGGATTTAGGGTCTTTCAGCTTGTGGGCCAAATCATTGATTTTCCAGGCACCTCCCCAGAGCCCCTTATCTGTAGGAGAGGCAGGACAGCTGTTTTGTCTTCTTAAGAATCTGGTTATGTTCAGAGCCCCTGATGGCCAGCCCCATTCAGCTGCTGTCTCAAGGCTTGAGACAAGCTTACCCAAAGGCCTTCTCTCATGTTGCATTGAAGGGCCTGGGGATTTGCTTAATACATTTCTTAAAACAGAATAGACAATTCTGGGTCAAGTTAGTGTTAGTCCGTCCTTACTCAAAGCCTCCAGGACAGGCGGAAATTCAATATTACTTAACAGGGTGAATAATTATCCTCAAGTTTCTGAGAGTCTCAGCCTCCTTCAAGACCTTCTGGGTAAGCATGGGCGTAAAATCCGCTCCGCTCGCGGATTTTTCGGATTTTCGGCAAATCCGCAATCCGCGAACGCTCGCGAATTTGTCGAAAATCCGTG
This sequence comes from Lissotriton helveticus, assembly GCF_964261635.1. NCBI lineage: Eukaryota > Metazoa > Chordata > Amphibia > Caudata > Salamandridae > Lissotriton > Lissotriton helveticus. The sequence continues at coordinate 1,474,492,336 of NC_136067.1, forward strand.
AATCCGCTCGCGGCGGATTTTTTGCTTGGTTGCGGCGCGCGGCGTGGTGCACGGCGTTCACTTTCCGTCATTTTAGCGTTTGCCGAGTTGTTTTTCTTTGCGAGTGACGCGCCATTTTAGATCTTGCTGCGTGTTCCCGCGGGAGTTTGTCGCCCGCGAATACGTACTCGCGGCTTGCCACCTTGCACAGCACACCTCGCGAGAGTTCGCAATTGCGAACATGTAGTTGCGGCGGAAAGGAACAATCTCGCACTTGCGAAATAGAGATTTTGCAATTTCGCACAAGAAAATCACCAGCAAACAGGATAAACCTTCAGAAAATTATGATTTTTATCAGAATCACTCCTCAGGTTGACATTTGCATGGCCTTTTTTTTTGCAAGGAGTCCATTTTGGGGGGGGGGGGGGAGGAAGGAAGTGCCCCACAGTCTCCAACTTCCTGTTCCTGTCCAGCAGGCTCCTCCCAGTGCTTTGTCCATCTCCTGGTCACTTTCATTTGGATCTGGAGCTGGAAGGATTACTTTTTGTGGGTGCTGCTGGATATTTGGATTTGAGGCCTTTTTGACTGTCTTTGGATCACTTTTGGATTAGAAATCAACTTTCACAAGTAAGTTTGTTTGGGGCATTACAGTTGCTGCAAGTACAATTTTGGAACTTTTTCAGAAAATTAAATAAATTATATTGTGGGTAGCCACAGTATCCAGTAGGACCAGGGTTGGTTATGGGTGCATGATACAACTGTTTTGTTGAAATTAAACACCATTGAGGCCATGGATGGGCTGGGATTGTGCAGATTTTATTGTTTTTTGTCGTTTTTTTGGGCCTGCTGGTGTGGCCCTTTGCCCAGGGGTGGTGAGTGTTGCATGGGCCTAGTCTTTCTGTGGGGTGTCTTCTTGAATTTAAACATAATTGAGGCCATGGATGGGCTGGGATTGTGCTTATTTTATTGTTTTTTGTCGTTTTTGGGGGGCTGCTGGTGTGGCCTTTTGCTTGCCCAGGGGTGGTGGTGGTGCATGGACTGAGTGTGCCTGTGGTGTTGTCTCACTCTCTTTGATGTAAACATCATGGATGGCATTGGATTGTGGTGATTTCTGGCTGTTTTTCTGTTTTTTGGGGGTGTACTGTTGATGTGGTCTGGCCATGTGGGTGGTGGTGGTGGCCATCTTGAGTGCTGGCTGGTACAGGCAACATGTGCTTGGGGTGTAAGGGGGCCATTTTGAGGAGAGGCAGTGTCTGAGGCCTGCACTTATTTTGCCTACTTTTCATCCCTTATGCCCAGGGGTAGTGAGTGTTGCATGGGCCTAGTGTTTCTGAGGGGTGTCTTCTTGAATTTAAACACCATTGAGGCCATGGATGGGCTGGGATTGTGCAGATTTTATTTTTTTTTGTCGTTTTTTTGGGCCTGCTGGTGTGGCCCTTTGCCCAGGGGTGGTGAGTGTTGCATGGGCCTAGTCTTTCTGTGGGGTGTCTTCTTGAATTTAAACACCATTGAGGCCATGGATGGGCTGGGATTGTGCAGATTTTATTGTTTTTTGTCGTTTTTTTGGGCCTGCTGGTGTGGCCCTTTGCCCAGGGGTGGTGAGTGTTGCATGGGCCTAGTCTTTCTGTGGGGTGTCTTCTTGAATTTAAACATAATTGAGGCCATGGATGGGCTGGGATTGTGCTTATTTTATTGTTTTTTGTCGTTTTTGGGGGGCTGCTGGTGTGGCCTTTTGCTTGCCCAGGGGTGGTGGTGGTGCATGGACTGAGTGTGCCTGTGGTGTTGTCTCACTCTCTTTGATGTAAACATCATGGATGGCATTGGATTGTGGTGATTTCTGGCTGTTTTTCTGTTTTTTGGGGGTGTACTGTTGATGTGGACTGGCCATGTGGGTGGTGGTGGTGGCCATCTTGAGTGCTGGCTGGTACAGGCAACATGTGCTTGGGGTGTAAGGGGGCCATTTTGAGGAGAGGCAGTGTCTGAGGCCTGCACTTATTTTGCCTACTTTTCATCCCTTATGCCCAGGGGTAGTGAGTGTTGCATGGGCCTAGTGTTTCTGAGGGGTGTCTTCTTGAATTTAAACACCATTGAGGCCATGGATGGGCTGGGATTGTGCAGATTTTATTGTTTTTTGTCGTTTTTTTGGGCCTGCTGGTGTGGCCCTTTGCCCAGGGGTGGTGAGTGTTGCATGGGCCTAGTCTTTCTGTGGGGTGTCTTCTTGAATTTAAACACCATTGAGGCCATGGATGGGCTGGGATTGTGCAGATTTTATTGTTTTTTGTCGTTTTTTTGGGCCTGCTGGTGTGGCCCTTTGCCCAGGGGTGGTGAGTGTTGCATGGGCCTAGTCTTTCTGTGGGGTGTCTTCTTGAATTTAAACATAATTGAGGCCATGGATGGGCTGGGATTGTGCTTATTTTATTGTTTTTTGTCGTTTTTGGGGGGCTGCTGGTGTGGCCTTTTGCTTGCCCAGGGGTGGTGGTGGTGCATGGACTGAGTGTGCCTGTGGTGTTGTCTCACTCTTTTTGATGTAAACATCATGGATGGCATTGGATTGTGGTGATTTCTGGCAGTTTTTCTGTTTTTTGGGGGTGTACTGTTGATGTGGACTGGCCATGTGGGTGGTGGTGGTGGCCATCTTGAGTGCTGGCTGGTACAGGCAACATGTGCTTGGGGTGTAAGGGGGCCATTTTGAGGAGAGGCAGTGTCTGAGGCCTGCACTTATTTTGCCTACTTTTCATCCCTTATGCCCAGGGGTAGTGAGTGTTGCATGGGCCTAGTGTTTCTGAGGGGTGTCTTCTTGAATTTAAACACCATTGAGGTCATGGATGGACTGGGAATGTGCAGATTTTATTGGTTTTTGTCGTTTTTTTGGGCCTGCTGGTGTGGCCCTTTGCCCAGGGGTGGTGAGTGTTGCATGGGCCTAGTCTTTCTGTGGGGTGTCTTCTTGAATTTAAACACCATTGAGGCCATGGATGGGCTGGGATTGTGCAGATTTTATTGTTTTTTGTCGTTTTTTTGGGCCTGCTGGTGTGGCCCTTTGCCCAGGGGTGGTGAGTGTTGCATGGGCCTAGTCTTTCTGTGGGGTGTCTTCTTGAATTTAAACATAATTGAGGCCATGGATGGGCTGGGATTGTGCTTATTTTATTGTTTTTTGTCGTTTTTGGGGGGCTGCTGGTGTGGCCTTTTGCTTGCCCAGGGGTGGTGGTGGTGCATGGACTGAGTGTGCCTGTGGTGTTGTCTCACTCTCTTTGATGTAAACATCATGGATGGCATTGGATTGTGGTGATTTCTGGCTGTTTTTCTGTTTTTTGGGGGTGTACTGTTGATGTGGACTGGCCATGTGGGTGGTGGTGGTGGCCATCTTGAGTGCTGGCTGGTACAGGCAACATGTGCTTGGGGTGTAAGGGGGCCATTTTGAGGAGAGGCAGTGTCTGAGGCCTGCACTTATTTTGCCTACTTTTCATCCCTTATGCCCAGGGGTAGTGAGTGTTGCATACTTGCATGTCCCTAGTCTTTCTGTGGGGTGTCTTCAATGTAAACATCATGGATGGCATGGGATTGTGCTCATTTTTCTGTGTTTTGTCGATTTTTTGGGGTGTATAACTGAACTGATGTTCCTCTGTCTTCCATTGCTTTTAGGTGCACAAGAAGACTCAATAGAACCACCAGTGCCAGGAAGAAGTCCTGCAGCGGTGTGTGCAGCATAACGTCACGCGACGTCACGTCTGGACACAGAACCCTCTGCAACTCGTGCAACTGCTGCCTGCTGACCTGCTCTGAAGAAGATGGCCCCAAAAAAAGTAACCCGTAGCTCCTCTAGCAAGAAAGGTGCCAGTAAGGAGCAGAAGAAGCAAGTTACCAAGGACACTGGTGTGCCGCCCGCCCCTTTTTTTGTGAGTAAAAAAAAAAGTATGCCTGCAGCAGCTGCAGCGGGATCTGCTGGGGACCAAGCTGGCAGCAGCACCCCCGCTCCATTGGGCTCAGTGCCACCACCACCACCACGCCAACTTAAGTCCAAGCCCTTGAGTGCTGCAGAGGCAGCCAGTATACTTCTTCAATCACCATCGACCAGTGATGTTGGCTCATCGCAAGAAAGCAGCAGCAATGTCCCTCAATCAACACAGGTTGTTGTAGCTCATCTGACGAGTGTTGAACAACCACAGCGGCAACAACAATCACATGTGCAAGTACAAGCCCAAGTACATGTGGAAGGAGAGGCAGCGCAAGGAGATGCGCATGCAGAGGTGCATGGAGGGTCACAACAAGTGCCCACAATAGTTGTTCCTCCCGAAGTAGGGGCACATCAGGAAATCGACAATCAAGGCGAGGTATCATTTGAGGAAGCCACTCCTCCTGATGATCCTTCATTGTCTTCCACAACCCTAGCAAGGAAGAGATCAAGGGTGGTGTCTACATCCTCTTCAAGCACACCTCCTTCTGATGATACGGATCAAACTTGGGAACCAGCACCACAGCCGTCTAAGAGTGAGGCACACCATGATCCAACAAAGGTACTTAAGCGTAAAAGGAAGCTCGTCCAAAGTCTCAGACTTATGGAGTGTGATGAGGCTCAACAAGAAGTGGCGGATACTGCTGCTGATGAAGACTCTGCCAACGACGACCCAGTCATCATAAAGGTCACTGCAGCCCCAGCGGGCATGCAGCAAACAGACATTTTGACCCTAGCCCGAAGAGCTGCTGCGCGTGATGATGATGATGATGATGTTGTCGATGAGGAGGCAGTGGAAACACCACAATCATTGGAGTTAAGTAGTACACCAACTCGTCCCGCTTCCATATTTCTTTCTGGCAAGAAGAGACCTGCGTCAACCTCGACCTTAATTAGTGGCGGTGAAAGTGGAAAACGTACAAAAGTTGGCCAATCCAGATCCTCCACTTCATCTGGCATTAGCTTCATGACCACCACCACCACCAGTATCGCCGCCTCCTCCAGGTCCCACAGACACTTCAAGTCCCCAGTTTGGGACTTCTTTACTGTTTGTCCCAAAAATCCAAGGTTTGCCATTTGTACCCTTCGTAAGCTTGCAGTTAGTCGTGGTAAGCCAGGTAGCAACTATGGTACCGGCGGCCAGAGTGGTCATCTTGACGCTGTCCAATGGTTTGCGCACCTAGCTGCGATCAAGAAAGGCCAAAATCAAGGAAACGTTGATGTTTCATCTGATGTTGACGAGCAGGAAGAAGACGTGTCAAACACTTCCCTTACACCCAGTACCCCTCTCAGCAGCACACCCAATGTGAGGCACACTAAGAGTGTTGGAGCGAGTGAGACACCAACGCACAAAAGTTCACCAGCGAGCAAAATTGGGTCAACGAAGTCATTATCAGCCCGTAAATGCTTGGTCCAGGCCAACATTAGAACAATGCTTACTTCAGACGTGCCATATGAACGCAACCACCCACTGACGCGTCTGTATAACACTAAGCTGGCTAAAATGCTAGCTGTGGACCTTCTACCTTTTTCTTTTGTAGAAGCGGTAGGTTTTCTTGAATTAGTTGCAACGCTCTGCCCTAAATGGAAGGTTCCGAGCCGGTTCTATTTTGCCAGAGTTGCGGTTCCAGCACTACATGAAGATGTGCTGCAGGCGATTGGGGCAGCTTTGCAGAAGAGTGCTGTTCACACAATACATCTGACAACAGACATGTGGACCAGTGGCCCAGGCGATGATTACATGTGCATCACTGCACACTGGGTCTCTTTTTCAGGTGTTATAGCAAAGCTAAACGCAGGTGTTGACCCGGACCAAGTTTTCAAAGCTGCTCGGAAACATGCAACACTAGCCATGTTTGCCTTGGAGAAAAGTCACACAGCAGAAAACCTTTTGGAAGAGTTTGACAAAAAGGTGTTGTCAATGCTATCCCCCCTAAAACGCAAGATTGGTTATGTTTCCACGGATAATGGCGCCAATGTAGTTAAGGCCATGTCACAGGGTCACCATGTTAGAGTGCCGTGTTTGGCGCACTGTATCAACCTGGTAGTTCAAAAATTCTTGAGTGATAAAGAGAGTCCAGCGTTCGAGGTAATGGCCACCTGCCGCAAAATGTGCAACCATTTCAGCCATTCTTTTAAGGCCCGGAAGCATCTGCGGAGACTGCTACTTCAACGTGGAATGCCAGTGAAAGCACTCATCCAGGAGGTGGCAACACGTTGGAACTCAACCTTCTACATGCTTGAGCGTCTGCATGAGCAGTATACGGTACTCGTTCACTATTTCTTGACAGAGGCTACATCTCAGAAGGAGGACCTGCGGATGAGTAATGCGCAATGGGCCATAGTTAAAAGCCTGACAGACATGCTTCGTCCTTTTGAGTTCTTCACGCGTGCAGTCAGCCAGGAGGACTGTAATTTGGGAAAAGCTATCCCATTGTTGTGCATACTGGAGCACCAACTGATGGCGGTTTCTTCTGAGTTTGAAAAAGATGAAAAAAAAAAAAAACATTTCATTTTGTCTGAGAAATTATTACATCGCCTACGTGGTGATGAACGTCTTAAAAACATCAACTCAGATCAGCATTACATTTGTGCTACTATTCTGGATCCACGCTACAAAAAGGCGCTGGCAGACAACGCATTCTTTCCTTTCGCTGATGCAGATGTTCAAAAGTACAAACATTGGTTAGCCTGGTCAGCCAAGAGGTTTGAAAAAGAACGGCAGGTTATTGAAGGAGAAGCCAGTACATCAGCATCAGCATCAGCAGGCCATCCGCAGTCACAAGAATCCACTTCTGCACCTGTGGCTGGGGCACAAGTGACCTCTCAGCCGTTAAAGACACCGGCAACTGGATCATCTGCACCACACACAATGACAACACTAACAGTGGCTGGGGAGGAGGATTGGCTAAGTTTGATGGGGTATGGTTCTCTAAAAAATGTCACAGGCACAGCAAAAAGTAAGCAAAGTGGAGGAACAGTTGATGACCTTGAGTCGATGGTGCAGGACTATCTGAATGACTCAACAGTGGTCTTTCTTAATGAGGAGCCATTGCAGTATTGGCATGGCAAAAAACAATTGTGGCCACAGCTCTACAACCTGGCTATAAACTATTTGTCTTGCCCACTCGCAAGTGTGTCTTCTGAACGTGTTTTCAGTGCTGCTGGTGGCATTGTAACTGCCAAACGGAGCCGCCTATCGCCCAAAAATGTGGAGCGGCTGACAATGATCAAGATGAATCAGCACCTCATACCACCAGATTACAAAGTGCGAGAAAGCACGCCACATGAAGACGATGAGGACAGCAACGTAGATGAGGGGATTTTTTCTCTGTTCGGTGCCACTGACCTCATCCAGCCTGAATTCGCAGAGTATGATGACGAAATCTTGTTCTTATTCCCTGACACCGAGCCCTGAAAATGAGACAATCAATCAAGAACTTTCTTTTTCGTCCTTATTCACTTTTATTCCTGTGTGCTTTGTGTCTCTCTTTCTTTGTTTTGCACAGTTAATTTAATTCAAACTTTAATCACCTAATCCCAAAAACAAGACCATCATCAGAACTGTCTTCACTTGTTTGCTTATTGATTTGAAGGTGCCGCAGTCTACATTCCTCAGGTTCACAAGTTCTGAAGAACATGCTCCTCTATCCTCCTCCTCCAGACTGCGATTTCCCTCCAAGCAGAGTGCTGGATTACGCACAATGAAGAAAGACTCAGCACTTGTGGGGGTGTTGTACTTCTTTGCGGGTGAGTTGACGGTTTTGGGCCCATTGCTGTGAAGCTCTAATAATGGACAAAAGTGTTTTGGACCAAATATGAGGTGGAAATTTCTTGCCGTTTTTGCTGACTTGCTTGCCTTTGAGGTGCTCTTTGGCGGGGTTCCGGGGGTTTGTGTGTAATTTTTGGTGTCTGTCGAAGCACTGCTGCGACAGTCTAATCTTGATTGCATTTGCTTTTCAGGAAATCCGTGGTGGAAAACAGGAGTTATGATGATTGATGATGACCTAGCTGCACAGCGCGTTACTTTGGACCGAAGGCCGAGAGATATTGTAAGTATGAGATTTAGCTTTTTCGCTGTTTGGGGGTGTTGTCGGGTGTTTTTTTGCGGGTGGGTTGGCGCCGGCGGGTCTTGCCTGGGGCATTCCTGGGAAGGTCTAATACCGGATACAAGTGTTTTGGACAAAATCCATAAGGAACAGCCTTTTTTTTGCCATTTCTTCAGACATCTTGCTCAATGTAGCGTTTTGGGGGGCTTCCTGCTGTTCGTGGGTGGGTTGCGGCCGGGGTCTCTGTCGAAGCACTGCTGCGACAGTCTAATCTTGATTGCATTTGCTTTTCAGGAAATCCATGGTGGAAAACAGGAGTTATGATGATTGATGATGACCTAGCTGCACAGCGCGTTACTTTGGACCGAAGGCCGAGAGATATTGTAAGTATGAGATTTAGCTTTTTCGCTGTTTGGGGGTGTTGTCGGGTGTTTTTTTGCGGGTGGGTTGGCGCCGGCGGGTCTTGCCTGGGGCATTCCTGGGAAGGTCTAATACCGGATACAAGTGTTTTGGACAAAATCCATAAGGAACAGCCTTTTTTTTGCCATTTCTTCAGACATCTTGCTCAATGTAGCGTTTTGGGGGGCTTCCTGCTGTTCGTGGGTGGGTTGCGGCCGGGGTCTCTGTCGAAGCACTGCTGCGACAGTCTAATCTTGATTGCATTTGCTTTTCAGGAAATCCGTGGTGGAAAACAGGAGTTATGATGATTGATGATGATGACGACCTAGCTGCACAGCGCCGCGTTTGGACCGAAGGCCGAGAGACATTGTAAGTATGAGATTTAGCTTTTTCGCTGTTTGGTGGTGTTGTGTCGCGTGTTTTTTTGCGGGTGGGTTGGCGGGTCTTGCCTGGGGCATTCCTGGGAAGGTCTAATACCGGCTAGAAGTTTGTTGGACAAAATCCATAAGGAAACACCAGTTTTTGCACTTTTTGTAAGTTAGGGTTCGTTAGGGTTAGCCCTAGCAGCAGGATTGCATGTGTTTAGGGGGGTTCTATTGCAACGCGGTTCTGTTGTTGTAGAGCACTGTTGGAGCGATGCTGGCTATGGATACTTTTGCTTGCAGGCAAGTGGTTTGAATACAATCCACGGTCTGTATTTGGGTCTACTGTTACTTTCAAAGTACGTTTTGTAACCATTTTTCTGCTAGGCATCGTTTTTGGAGATATGATTGGGTTCTTCTACATTTTTGCGACTGGCTTTAGTAAGGGTCTTGGTGGGAGCATTGCTGGGAAGGTCAAATTTTGTTCTAAAACACAGTAGTACACCCACCTTGAGGGGAAAGATCCGCTATAATATTTTGGCCATACTTATTGATCCTTAAAAAGGTGACTCAGACAGAGCACGCAATTTCAAAAATATTGTACTGTCTATTAGGGAAATCAAAGTGTGACTTTTTGAACCACACAGCGTACATACCTTTTATTTATTTATCAGTGGTATTGTAATAGCACTTCCTGTTTTCCGTTCAATAATTACAGGCCGGGTTTCAGTCAACATCCGCCAGGCAGGCAGTGGACAGGGTGTCTCTTCTGTCAGTGGTCACCACCACATTGATGGACGAAGCGTCAGCTGGAATGGAGGAGTGCCGCCAATAAGAGGAATTGTTTGCTGCATGCAACTTACTTACCAATTTCAACAGGACAACTCCAACAACATACGCAATACAGATACAGTATCCATTGTTGTCTTTTATTCTATGAGTGTGACTGCATGTGCTTACCTTTACTTTGTAACCAAAGATTGTCTGTAAACTCTGTATCTTCAATTATTGTTTGTCCATGCTCTGCTTTTTTTTTCTTCTCTCAACAAAACCTACCCAAAAAGAAACCCCCATTCCCATCCATTTTACAAACCCTAACCCTCTTCCCCCGGGCTGTGTTGTTTTGCTTGATGTCTGACTAAAATGACATCAATAATTCCACACACTTGCTGGGGAGGATAAGGTGATAGCAGCAACAGGCTGGTGAAGGAATACGAGGATATCTTCTAGACTTACTCAGCTTCAGTACTATATCTTCTAGTAGTAGTAGCCAATGTCAAATAAATTCAACGCAAGTACTAGTTATACTTGCAATACTTTACCATTTGTTAGGCTACATTATGGCACTGTTCTAGTGTACTGTCACCTGCTATTTTCTCGATCGTACCGTAACCGTTGTAATGCTACAGTAAGGAGTACAAACAAGGTTTCGTTTTCTTTTTTTCCATAGGCATGCAACTGCCACTGTGTCACACCACTAGTAACACCGCAATGAGGAAATGTCACCCGCCCAGGAATGACAACGTTAATCCCCATTTCACCTGGAGCCAGCCCTGGGCCTAGCCCTAATTTCTAACACAAATTACAGGTAAGATAAGCGTTTGGTGGGAGGTAGTATAATGGAGTATTATTTCGGAGTAGACAAGAGATTGACGGTTGTACTACTAAAGTCCTACGACTGTTCAGGAAAACAAAGTTACTGTTACACCCCCGCCCCCCACCCACCAGACTGAAAAGCAGTAAAAAACAGGTATGGTCAGATAAAGTAGTTGAAAAATATATTTATTTATCCCTAACAAAATAATCTCCCTCACCCACCCTAACCCCAACGATTGTCTCTGAAACGTCCCAAAACGATCCCAACTCCCAAATCCCACCCCCCAAAAGTCTATAAAAAAAGGGCAAGGGACACTCCACTACTGGAGGGTGCTGGTGCTGGTGCATGATGCGGCATGGGCATCATACTCCTTGCGGAGGGTGGCAAGCTCGGAGCGGAGGCCCTTAACCAAGGTCTTATACCTCAGGACCTCCTGCTCCAGGTTGGACATGCGGACTCGTAGGCGGTGTTGGCGTTCCTTGCAGCTCCTGTGGGGGGCAGCTGGTATTTCGGGTGCTTGGCGGTGGCGGTCGGCTTTCTTAGCCCGGCTCGGTCCCGCTGGTTTAGTCACGGAGGAGGATGCAGTGGTCACAGTCGAAGATGTTGCCCCGCTCGACTGCGTGTCCTCCTCCTCCTCCAGGGCCACCAGCCGCCGATACTCGGCGACTGTGGCCTCCAGCCTCCGTTGCCGGGCCAATCTAGCCTGCTCCCTCCTTGTTGTTGATTTGGAAGGAGCAACTATATGAAGAAAGAAAGACATAGTCTGTAACCAATGCTCCTTATTAATAACACAAAGTGATTGAGCCGAAAGTTGGGTCACAGAGTACAAGTAGCAAATTGAAAGCACAGTACATAACTATTGAGGACAGTATCTATGTAACCTCCCACTTCTGCATCCTTGCTCTAACAGTAGTGGTAGTTTAATGAACTAATTCTACGACCACTATGGACTTCCATTACAGTCGACTATGACAGTACACCAGTCTTATTCTTCTTCTTCTCTCTTGTTTAGGGAAATGGGTACGTTATCTTATGCAAGCCGGCAGAATGACATGGACACAGCACAGTGAAGTTGCACCCGAGAAAAAAAGTTGCACACCATGATGATGGAGACAGACTTGCGTTACTGTACCGGTCCAGTACATGCAGGTGGTGAAGCTATTACTTTTCTATTACGGGTGGCACTGAGAATACTCTGTTACAAGGGCTACTGCTTAATTAATTTACCTTTCACCCTACAGTGCAAATGAGTACTAGAAAAGGAAACTGAAGAAGCTAACTAATTTGATTATCTATCACTTCACATGGGACGTATTTAATGACAGATGAGATGACTTTAGGTGCTTTGCTTAATATTGAGTGAACACAGTGATACACCCACACATGAATGACGTACTACAAGTAAACTAAAGTTATTAAGAGAGGTACGGAGTGTCCACCGTAATAACCAGATATATGCTGTGAATGCAAACGCAATACAAAGTACTGCTACTATTCATGGTAGTATTGGACACATTTACAATTTCTTTTCCTTGCCTTCCCTGCACTGGGACGGACGTGCGGGTGCGGTGGTACATGCTCTTCAAGGTAACACTTACTTCACCTGGCGACCATCTACTCTCTCTAGATACACATTTGCTATGTAAGAGTCAGAGAATACCATGCTCCAGGCATCCATTCATTCAAAGTATACGCACACATACAGTTTCTGTTTCACCCACCCAGGCTGCTGTCCTTCCACCCATCCTTGCTTCATCATTGACCCAGCCATGCACCATACCATATTCTTTCCTTCCCAGCCACCTCTGGGTCCAAGCAAACACATATCGTTCTTCTTTGCCAGCCATCATACAAGTTCGCGTCCCACTTACTTACACCCTTCTTTCGCTTTTCGTTCATCCCATCCATCACGTTCGTCTAAGAACTTATTGGGATTCTTCTCACCAAAAACTTCACAGCTAAGTCGAAGTACATTTCGAGGAGGCTACTACCTGGTTGATTTGTAATTGTAATACACCCGTGCAGAAAGCACACTATGCAGTCTTCAATCTCAATAAGTAAGGAATATATAGCTTACCTGTTTCCGCCACCACCGTTTGATCCCCCACAGGAACGGCCACCAGCTCTTCTACCGCCGCATCCTCCCCAGAGGCCTCCGAGTCCAAGTCCAACACATCAGCCACCTCCGCGCTGGCCCCGTCACCAGATGTTACACCTACAAAGTACATTTAAGAAAGTTAGAATACACCACTCACTACTATATAATATTTGGTCTAGGAGAAATGTTAAAAAAACAGAATACAATGTAATAATTTGTGACTGTCTACTCCATAGTAAAAATGTCCCATTTTCCAGGGAAGGCTGTTGTCTTGCTGCACTTTTATGCACAACTGATGAATGCTTGCTTTTGATTTTTAACACGCACCACTTTTTCTCCTAACAGACAGAAGCTTGACTCCTGAGTCCTAAGAACACGACCAGGATCAAGTTCAAAGTAGGTGAGAGTTCGGCTCGACCACAAGAAATGTGTCCAATTAATCGTCAGCACTAACCACTTTTCCGTTTACAGTTAAATAGTTTTATGACAAAGTAGATTTCAATAAATGTGTTTACTTTTAATAAAGCTTTTACACTTAAATAGACTCTGTGGTTTTTGTTCCTCTAGACTAGAGTGGATGAGCTAAAGGTTTTGGAATTTTTGCAAGCATGAGTGCCTCTGACACTTCTTGACTGTGCTGTGACTCCGTACTACTCTCTTGTCCTGCGTACGATAATCTAGAGATCATTGGGGATCTATAATCGGTGACTTCGGGAGCTGAATGACTCTGCCACACTATCTAGTCAGTAAGGAGACAGTGCATAGAGGTATTGCTGAATATAATGGGAGTCCAATGGAATTGCCAAATGTCCAATCTTAGTTAGCTACACAGACAGACTAATAAGAATAGTCTAGTAATACCACAGGGAGTCATATTCGAGGCAGGATAAGAATTTATATCCAGTCTACAAGAAGATCAAAGACGATTTAGAAAAAATCGAATGAGGAACGCTAGGAAAAAATAGGTACTGTTTAGTAAAATGTAAACTTACTGGGGCCAGCAAAGGAGCCCTCGCCTGCCCGATCCTGGCCTGCATCCTCAGCACCCTCCTCCTGTGTCCTCTTGCCCTTGGGGGGAGCTGATGTACAACATGAAAGAAAGAAAAACCATAAAACATGGATGAGATTTTTCAACCAAATCAAACATTTCAAAAGAACAATAACAACATATTTTGGAAAAATAGCAAATAGATAGACAACTATTCCACGGGATCTATCTCATGTGGTATACTACGTTATTCGTATTGCCTGATTTGCGGAACGTTGACTTAGAAAGTTCCTATGTAACTCAATAAACAGACTACTAAAGAGGTTTGCCTAGGCCTGGCACTGCAGGCAGTAGTGCGCAACACGTGACAGACAAAGTCCATCCTGCTTGCAGATCAGTGAATACTCAAACTATCAATCCACCCGCCACCACCGCCACTATTTCTTCTGATAGCCATGTGACTGTCTAAAGGAAGGACACTGGACTTCAGTCTGCTGGGGCTGATTTATAAGTCCCTTGCGGAAGTTGCGGCTGATTTTCCTCCATTGTTGCGTGCCTTTTCTGACGCAGCGGCAGAACAAAAGACTCGCCATGGTGTTGGTGCGGCGTATATATTAAAAAAAAAACACATATGGGCATATGGGCGATGCATCACGTTGTAAAGCCCTGCGCCATCAGGGGGCGTTCCAGCGCAAGGGAGGGCGTACCTGCGCAGGAACGAATCCTAAAAGTGGCTGAGGGAAATCTACAAGATGTCAATCAGTCATGTTTATGACAATGATGCATGACTCAAACCCTGCGCGCTTGAAGCCGACGTACGGCTTGATGCAGCATTGGGGAGATAGGGTACCCCAGAGCATTGCTGGAGCTGCGCCATCGTTGGCACGCAACTCCAGCAATGCGCTGCCTTTACGGCACAGATGCGTAAGGCTTCTGTGACGTTTTGGGCCAATGGGTGGTGGTGGCATGGCACACAATTACTGCCGCATCCCTGCTACTTTGCAGGGATGCGCCGGTAATTGAAAATATGACCCTTACTGTCTAGCATTACGCAGTTCTTTTCTTTACAGTACACTGATACATAATTTCTCAGGCCAATGAAATGCTTCTGAACACAACATACAAAACAAAGAAGCATAGTAGCAAGCAAGGCTACTGAGAAGGAGAGCAGTGCACCTGAAAATGAAATGCATAGAAGATTTTGAAATATAATTTACCTCAATGTAATCGGCAGCATTATTGCTCTTGGTAAAGAACAAAGATTTGCAAATAACAGAGCAGGATAAAACAGAGTAGTAAATGGACTACTACTACTACTCACCAAGCCCGGGGACCTCTACGCCGAGCGCGTCCAGCAAGTCCCGCTCCCGGTCCATGACATCGGTCCAGCGGTGGGTGGCCTGGTTATATGTGCGCCGGACCCCAGAGATCTTGTACATGGCCCGGCACACCTTCTCCCACCGCTGGCGGCGCTCCCGGATGCCATAGCCGGTCGCGATCTTGCCGCCTCCCAGGATCGTCTTGGGGAGGCGGCGCTGGACATGGAAGATCAGTGCCGCCACTTCCTCCGCGCTGAAGATCTCCCTCGGGACCACTTGCTCCCCCCTTAAACGCCCGCACGGGAGCCGGGCACGGGGTGCGGGACCCTTCCCCTTCTCAGGGTGCTTCCCGGCTCCCTTTACCATGGTCTGGGCAGAAATAAACTTAAATGATAAAGAAGAAATAGAATAGTGAAGAAGAAAAGAAAAGAGTTTAAAAAAGTAGTTTAAAAGTAACTAAAAGCTGCAGAAAACACAAAAATATAGAGCTAGAAAAATAGAGGGTTAGATAATAAGTAAAATTAGATCAAAAAAACTTCAAACAAGCAAAGGATGGCAGAGATTGAGAGAGGATAGAGAAAGCATGCCCAGAACCATAGCAATGAATGAGAAACAAGATGGCCGCGCCCGTTCACGACCGCGTGGGTAAGTTCGCGCGAGATTTTCCTTGCGAGTACGCGCGAACTTGTACTCGCGAGCAGCACACTTTGCGAGATTACACATAGCGGGCGGAAACGGAATTACGTCACGCCAACAAGATGGCCGCGCCCGTGTACGACCGATAGGGTAACTTGGCAAACGAATAGCTAGAAGCGCCTCGCGAACACGCGCAAGATCACGCGAATATACACGTCGCAACAAAAACAATTTTGTATTCGCACGTATTCGCGGCTTCCGAAATCGATCTCGCACGGATTCGCGCCCCAAATAACGCGCGAAATTGCAAAAAAAACGATTTTAGCTAAAATGAAAGCAATGAGCAGGTGCAAAAGTTCAAACTTAACATTAGTAACATTCAAGGTAGTGCTTCCTGATGGGCCCCTCCAGAGTTTGCAACAATTCTATGACCCTGCTATGACCCAAACAGCAGGCTCATAGAATAGCACCATAAAGGTCCTGTAAAAAAAAAATTTCACTGCAACAAAAAGCAAATTACAGATAAGGAAGGAAGCAGGTGCCAGCCAGACTGGAACTTTCAAAATTACTGACACATTAATGAAACACAAATTAATTGATGGCAGTTGAAGAAGGGCAGGTGTGCTAGCTTTTTTCAACCACCATAATCTACAGTAATAAATAAACCTAATAGGTGCCTGTGAGGATGTACTAGAGGGTGGCATGGGTGTCCCAGAGGGTGGCAGTGGTGAAACAGAGGGTGCTGTGAACCTGTGATGATAAACCAGACGTAGAAACAACATAGTCGCGGCCGTTGCAAGCCGAAAAGTAAGTTCGCAATTGCGAACTTGTCCCAAAATCGGCGCGAACACGCGCCAACACAAAAAACGGAAAAATCCGCAAATCCGCTAGAGTTCGCGGATCTTCGCGGATTGCGAATCCGTAAATACGCAAGTTCGCGGATTGCCAATCCGCAAAATCCGCCCATGCTTACTTCTGGGCCAACTTGACCGTACCCCAAGTTACTTTGGTGGTTTCATTACATTGTCCTGGTCCTGGATGGATGAATTCTATTGAAACAATATCTTGTGATGTGACCGCACCTAGTGTATCTAGAGACTGGATAAGCGTGAGGATGTTGTTCCTGTTTAGGATGTCAAAAGGCCCCTAGAAGTGGATTCTGGATAGAGTGGCATGCAAACTCCTTCATGTGAGCATCTCAATTCTTCCTTAGGGCCAGCATATGGCACTGACAATAATTGTACTCTGCTATCCCGGAGGCTAACAGCTACATTTTACCGTGCACGGTAGAAAACGTGACCCAAACTGGTGTGTGCTGTTTGTGGGGTGATGGAAACATCCGCAGCCCTGGAGCACATGGCTACAGCCTCTTCTTTATTGTTAGGTTCAACCCTTAAGGTTAGATGAGGCTCCATGGTGATATTTGTCTGTGTTCTAACCGGATCACTGACATAATATCGACGACACAAATATCGAGATACACAAATATCGAGTCAAAAATATCGATTGACAAAATATCGACTCCCTATCTTCAAACAGGTAAGTACCAAAATATCGACTCCAAAATATCGACTTACAAAAATATAGACTGTCAAAATATCGATTTTTTAAAATGTCTTAAAAGTAAGTTAAAACTAATATAGTAATAAATATATTTAATATAATTTTAATAAATAATTTATATAATTAAAAAAATTATATCACCAAAAATTACACACACACATATATATATATATATATATATATATATATATATATATATATATATATATAAACATATTATTAAATAAACATATATAACATTTTAGAAAATGTTTAAAATTTATTGTTACAACTATAGTGAGTTCAACATTAGCAAAAGTGTTGGATAGCGTAGAGGTAAAATTTACTACTCCCACTCCAGTGGGTGCAACAGTAGGGAAAGCGCTGGATAGCGTAGAGGTTAAAATTACTATTCCCACTCCAGGGATGTATGACGTTACAACGCATACTTTTACAACGCCTACCATTACAACAAAACTTTTACAACGCAAAAACTTTTACAACGCATACATTTACAACGCAAGATTTTACAACGCATATACCTTTACAACGCATACCATTACAACATAAGTATTGGTAAGTATATAATAATTTTTTTAATATAAATTAATAAAAAATATTATAATATAATTTAATATAATTTAATTTTATTAAATAAATGTAATTTAAATGTAATTTTACTTTATTTTTACAAAGTACCCCTGTACCCCAAAAACCCAAAACTGACCCTGAACCCTAAAAATACCCCTTTACCCATAAACTGAAAACTGACCCTGAACCCTAAAAATACCCCTTTACCCGAAAACTGAAAACTGACCCTGAACCCTAAAAATACCCCTTTACCCAAAAACTGAAAACTGACCCTGAACCCTAAAAATACCCCTTTACCTACAAACTGAAAACTGACCCTGAACCCTAAAAATACCCCTTTACCCCAAAAACTGAAAACTGACCCTGAACCCTAAAAATACCCCTTTACCCAAAAACTGAAAACTGACCCTGAACCCTAAAAATACCCCTTTACCTACAAACTGAAAACTGACCCTGAACCCTAAAAATACCCCTTTACCCCAAAAACTGAAAACTGACCCTGAACCCTAAAAATACCCCTTTACCCAAAAACTGAAAACTGACCCTGAACCCTAAAAATACCCCTTTACCTACAAACTGAAAACTGACCCTGAACCCTAAAAATACCCCTTTACCCCAAAAACTGAAAACTGACCCTGAACCCTAAAAATACCCCTTTACCCAAAAACTGAAAACTGACCCTGAACCCTAAAAATACCCCTTTACCCAAAAACTGAAAACTGACCCTGAACCCTAAAAATACCCCTTTACCTACAAACTGAAAACTGACCCTGAACCCTAAAAATACCCCTTTACCCCAAAAACTGAAAACTGACCCTGAACCCTAAAAATACCCCTTTACCCAAAAACTGAAAACTGACCCTGAACCCTAAAAATACCCCTTTACCCAAAAACTGACAACTGACCCTGAACCCTAAAATTAAAATATTTATCAATTAATCAATTATAATTAATTACCAATAATATTTTAATTAACTACCAATTAATAATTAATTAACAATTAATTTTTTAAAAATATCAATAAATAAATTAACATATTTAATTAATTATAATTAAATTACTTCCCACCCTATTCCCCTATAAACCCACAACCCGCTACAGAAAATAAATTACTAAAATTAAAATATTTATCAATTAATCAATTATAATTAATTACCAATTATATTTTAATTAATTACCAATTAATAATTAATTAACAATTAATTCTAAATTATTATCAATGAATAAATTAACATATTTAATTAATTATAATTAAATTACTTCCCACCCTATTCCCCTATAAACCCACAACCCGCTACAGAAAATAAATTACTAAAATTAAAATATTTATCAATTAATCAATTATAATTAATTACCAATTATATTTTAATTAATTACCAATTAATAATTAATTAACAATTAATTCTAAATATATATCAATAAATAAATTAACATATTTAATTAATTAGAATTAAATTACTTCCCACCCTATTCCCCTATAAACCCACAACCCGCTACAGACTTATATTACACAAAAAATAAAAATTATTATTAACTTACCTTAAATTCGATATTTTTGTTGTCTATATTATGTCTAGTCGATATTATGTCCATTCTATATTTTTGATTCGATATTATGTCCATTCTATTCGATATTAATTTTCTCTAGGCGATATTTTTGTTGTCTATATTATGTCTAGTCGATATTATGTCCATTCTATATTTTTTACTCGATATTCTGTCCAGTCGAAATAATTGACTCGATATTATGACTGTACACCGTTCTAACCAGCCAGTCGGACAGACAGTACGGGGGCAGGTGGCATTTAGGGTCCAATCATTTTCTGTGCCTGGTCTGGGAAATTCAGTTGGGCTGCTTCTTGATCAATTCCTTTGCTGCTGGCCATTTTGCTGCTGACTTCCTGCTCTGTGTGCATTGCATCCAGAGCCTCCCCCATATCTAAGGCAGTTATTTGTTTGTGAGGTTTTTGTTCGTAAGCGAGTGAAGGTGATCTGTTTCTTGTGTTAAAAATTAAGTAGGCCTCCAAACTTCTTGCCTGGGGAAGTTTTTTGTTGCAACCCTTCCTTTTCTTTACTGTCTTAGGTTTTGCCACCCCGTCCATTATTTGATGATCCCTGGCAGGCATTTGTGTGGTTGGTATTAATGCAGGCGTATCCCAGGGGTCAATTCCAGTAGCTTCATCACTAAAGATCTTATCTTCATGACTTCCACCTCAAGAGTTTCCATACTGCGGCTTCTCAGCCCCCCCAGTCATTACCCTCTTGCAGCGCAGTCATGCCAAATTTTGTGTATGCGAGGTGTTGCAGCTTTATCTTGCGACTGTCCTTTACCCTTATGGGGCCTATCTTTAACCATTTCCTTAAGATCAGTGAGTAACTTGAACATTGTCTCAGGAAGTGTTGACAGCTTGGATGGGAGAGCAGTTGAATCCTTGTCCAGCACCCTGTGTGCCTTCCAGTGCTCTTTTTTACCAGATTATTTAAGTTTGTATTTTATCATCAATTCCTGCTACATACATTGCTAGGGTATTCAGAAGGCTGATTAGTATGTCCATTTTGTTTGCCTGGAAATTCATTGCCTTCACTGAACTCTTTAAGGTTCTAAGCATGTTTGCTCAGAGTGCCCTTGAGGCTTATTGCTATCTTTTTAAATAGGACTAACGATTTTTGGTGCTTTGCTGCCATGCAAGCCAAGCATATGTTTCCATTACGTATAGCAGAGATATGAAAGGTCTTTCTCATAATCACATGAATTCTTATCGGTTTGGCCTGTCCGTTTCTCAACTATTTCCTGAGTCTGTTTACATCCCTTCTGACTTATTTTATTGGGTGGCAATGTCAAACCCGTGGAGCTTCCATGCCAGGCTGGGCTGCCACTGCAGAATCCCTCTCCGTTGGCCAGCACTGCCCCGTTCCCAGGTAATTGTCATTTCTTTTCTTCTTCGTTTAGCTGGTTTATTAAGTGGGACAGGTCATCCTCTCCCAGAGACGAGCTTAGCGATTGCAGCAATGAGTCTTCCACTGTCTTTGTCAGCCACAGTGACTTGATATAAATCCTGCACTGCGTTGTTATGTCTAGCAGCTCTTGATGTGAGCGAAAGAATTTGATGTCCGGGTGGTTTGTAGTGACCAACTCCTCAACCTCACCATTGTTTTCAGGTTCATGCTTGGTGGAGGAGGGCATTTGGTTACTGCCTGGACCCTCTAGATCTTTACAGATTCTGAGTCCCTTCGCATGCTGGGGGTGGTCAGTTTACTTGAGTAATTGTGTATAATCACTGTGGGGCTTAAAGGGACAGGTAGTCACTTGAGTTGCTCAAGGACATTTCTTCCCCTGCATCCTTTCAACAGTTAGACTTGGCCATTATTTTAGTTAGTGAGGGCCCCAAGCCATCCCCTCTGACAAATTTGGAGACCTCCAGGTGCACATTTGTTATGGTATGCTGCGATGTTGCGGGAGTTAATGATAGGATCTATTCTGACTGTCCTGACATTACTTGGGTTTGCTTCCTTGTTCGCTTTTGGGTTACCACAGGCCAATAGGATTTCCCAGATCACATGATGTGGTGTGATAACACCTCCTTGCCTTTATGATACAGTAAGGAGAAGTTTATGGTACCCTGAGTGGCGGTGAGCTCGGATCACTGACAGAATATTGACCACCACAATATCATCCTACACAAATATCGGGACATAAATATCGTTGTCAAAAATATCGACCTTCTATATTTATAATTGTAAATTGAAAAATATCAGAAAATAATATTGTAAAAAATATCGATGTACAAAATATCGTTTTTATTATATGTAATAAAAATTATGTAATATGAAATAAATAATAAATGTAACTTAAGAAATTATTTAGATTTATTTGTAAATTGTAACACTGGGTGCTCGTGGGCTGGGCTCTGCCGAAGGGGGGTACTCGTGGGCTGGGCTCTGCTGAAATGTACTGCTGCCTGAGAAGGAAGCGAACGGGATGAACCTGTCAGGGCTGAAGGGAGAGCGGGGCGACGAGGGCTGAACGCCGGAGAGAGGGCTCCTTTCCCGGGGCCAGGCATGGTGCGCAGGGGCTGAGAGCGGGACGTGCGCCCTGCGGAGCAGGTCATGATGCCATCAAAAGGAGTTACAAAAAACAACAAGTGATGGACTGAATGTGGATCAATGTCACACACTCCCCCAGTCAAAAGATCTGGGCCCAAATCCATCGTTTTTTTGCACTCCACACCACCCTGGGTCAGATAATGGCTTTATGCAAATCAGCTCTGACCCTGTTGCCCCATGGGAACAGTCCAGTCCGAACTACAACAGCCATATCTTTCCCAGACCGGAATCAAGCATCCGAGGACCGGACCGGTTTCGAGGTAACACCTCTCTTCAGCCCGGCTAGCTTGACTCCAAGTGGTGTGGAGTGCCTGGGACCCACGTCTGGGCATCCCCAGCGCACTTAGGGCGGCAATTGCAAAAAACAACAAGTGATGGACTGAATGTGGATCAATGTCACACACTCCCCCAGTCAAAAGATCTGGGCCCAAATCCATCGTTTTTTTGCACTCCACACCACCCTGGGTCAGATAATGGCTTTATGCAAATCAGCTCTGACCCTGTTGCCCCATGGGAACAGTCCAGTCCGAACTACAACAGCCATATCTTTCCCAGACCGGAATCAAGCATCCGAGGACCGGACCGGTTTCGAGGTAACACCTCTCTTCAGCCCGGCTAGCTTGACTCCAAGTGGTGTGGAGTGCCTGGGACCCACGTCTGGGCATCCCCAGCGCACTTAGGGCGGCAATTGCAAAAAACAACAAGTGATGGACTGAATGTGGATCAATGTCACACACTCCCCCAGTCAAAAGATCTGGGCCCAAATCCATCGTTTTTTTGCACTCCACACCACCCTGGGTCAGATAATGGCTTTATGCAAATCAGCTCTGACCCTGTTGCCCCATGGGAACAGTCCAGTCCGAACTACAACAGCCATATCTTTCCCAGACCGGAATCAAGCATCCGAGGACCGGACCGGTTTCGAGGTAACACCTCTCTTCAGCCCGGCTAGCTTGACTCCAAGTGGTGTGGAGTGCCTGGGACCCACGTCTGGGCATCCCCAGCGCACTTAGGGCGGCAATTGCAAAAAACAACAAGTGATGGACTGAATGTGGATCAATGTCACACACTCCCCCAGTCAAAAGATCTGGGCCCAAATCCATCGTTTTTTTGCACTCCACACCACCCTGGGTCAGATAATGGCTTTATGCAAATCAGCTCTGACCCTGTTGCCCCATGGGAACAGTCCAGTCCGAACTACAACAGCCATATCTTTCCCAGACCGGAATCAAGCATCCGAGGACCGGACCGGTTTCGAGGTAACACCTCTCTTCAGCCCGGCTAGCTTGACTCCAAGTGGTGTGGAGTGCCTGGGACCCACGTCTGGGCATCCCCAGCGCACTTAGGGCGGCAATTGCAAAAAACAACAAGTGATGGACTGAATGTGGATCAATGTCACACACTCCCCCAGTCAAAAGATCTGGGCCCAAATCCATCGTTTTTTTGCACTCCACACCACCCTGGGTCAGATAATGGCTTTATGCAAATCAGCTCTGACCCTGTTTTTTGCAATTGCCGCCCTAAGTGCGCTGGGGATGCCCAGACGTGGGTCCCAGGCCAGATAATGGCTTTATGCAAATCAGCTCTGACCCTGTTTTTTGCAATTGCCGCCCTAAGTGCGCTGGGGATGCCCAGACGTGGGTCCCAGGCACTCCACACCACTTGGAGTCAAGCTAGCCGGGCTGAAGAGAGGTGTTACCTCGAAACCGGTCCGGTCCTCGGATGCTTGATTCCGGTCTGGGAAAGATATGGCTGTTGTAGTTCGGACTGGACTGTTCCCATGGGGCAACAGGGTCAGAGCTGATTTGCATAAAGCCATTATCTGACCCAGGGTGGTGTGGAGTGCAAAAAAACGATGGATTTGGGCCCAGATCTTTTGACTGGGGGAGTGTGTGACATTGATCCACATTCAGTCCATCACTTGTTGTTTTTTGCAATTGCCGCCCTAAGTGCGCTGGGGATGCCCAGACGTGGGTCCCAGGCACTCCACACCACTTGGAGTCAAGCTAGCCGGGCTGAAGAGAGGTGTTACCTCGAAACCGGTCCGGTCCTCGGATGCTTGATTCCGGTCTAGGAAAGATATGGCTGTTGTAGTTCGGACTGGACTGTTCCCATGGGGCAACAGGGTCAGAGCTGATTTGCATAAAGCCATTATCTGACCCAGGGTGGTGCGGAGTGCAAAAAAACGATGGATTTGGGCCCAGATCTTTTGACTGGGGGAGTGTGTGACATTGATCCACATTCAGTCCATCACTTGTTGTTTTTTGCAATTGCCGCCCTAAGTGCGCTGGGGATGCCCAGACGTGGGTCCCAGGCACTCCACACCACTTGGAGTCAAGCTAGCCGGGCTGAAGAGAGGTGTTACCTCGAAACCGGTCCGGTCCTCGGATGCTTGATTCCGGTCTGGGAAAGATATGGCTGTTGTAGTTCGGACTGGACTGTTCCCATGGGGCAACAGGGTCAGAGCTGATTTGCATAAAGCCATTATCTGACCAAGGGTGGTGTGGAGTGCAAAAAAACGATGGATTTGGGCCCAGATCTTTTGACTGGGGGAGTGTGTGACATTGATCCACATTCAGTCCATCACTTGTTGTTTTTTGCAATTGCCGCCCTAAGTGCGCTGGGGATGCCCAGACGTGGGTCCCAGGCACTCCACACCACTTGGAGTCAAGCTAGCCGGGCTGAAGAGAGGTGTTACCTCGAAACCGGTCCGGTCCTCGGATGCTTGATTCCGGTCTGGGAAAGATATGGCTGTTGTAGTTCGGACTGGACTGTTCCCATGGGGCAACAGGGTCAGAGCTGATTTGCATAAAGCCATTATCTGACCCAGGGTGGTGTGGAGTGCAAAAAAACGATGGATTTGGGCCCAGATCTTTTGACTGGGGGAGTGTGTGACATTGATCCACATTCAGTCCATCACTTGTTGTTTTTTGCAATTGCCGCCCTAAGTGCGCTGGGGATGCCCAGACGTGGGTCCCAGGCACTCCACACCACTTGGAGTCAAGCTAGCCGGGCTGAAGAGAGGTGTTACCTCGAAACCGGTCCGGTCCTCGGATGCTTGATTCCGGTCTGGGAAAGATATGGCTGTTGTAGTTCGGACTGGACTGTTCCCATGGGGCAACAGGGTCAGAGCTGATTTGCATAAAGCCATTATCTGACCCAGGGTGGTGTGGAGTGCAAAAAAACGATGGATTTGGGCCCAGATCTTTTGACTGGGGGAGTGTGTGACATTGATCCACATTCAGTCCATCACTTGTTGTTTTTTGCAATTGCCGCCCTAAGTGCGCTGGGGATGCCCAGACGTGGGTCCCAGGCACTCCACACCACTTGGAGTCAAGCTAGCCGGGCTGAAGAGAGGTGTTACCTCGAAACCGGTCCGGTCCTCGGATGCTTGATTCCGGTCTGGGAAAGATATGGCTGTTGTAGTTCGGACTGGACTGTTCCCATGGGGCAACAGGGTCAGAGCTGATTTGCATAAAGCCATTATCTGACCCAGGGTGGTGTGGAGTGCAAAAAAACGATGGATTTGGGCCCAGATCTTTTGACTGGGGGAGTGTGTGACATTGATCCACATTCAGTCCATCACTTGTTGTTTTTTGCAATTGCCGCCCTAAGTGCGCTGGGGATGCCCAGACGTGGGTCCCAGGCACTCCACACCACTTGGAGTCAAGCTAGCCGGGCTGAAGAGAGGTGTTACCTCGAAACCGGTCCGGTCCTCGGATGCCTGATTCCGGTCTGGGAAAGATATGGCTGTTGTAGTTCGGACTGGACTGTTCCCATGGGGCAACAGGGTCAGAGCTGATTTGCATAAAGCCATTATCTGACCCAGGGTGGTGTGGAGTGCAAAAAAACAATGGATTTGGGCCCAGATCTTTTGACTGGGGGAGTGTGTGACATTGATCCACATTCAGTCCATCACTTGTTGTTTTTTGCAATTGCCGCCCTAAGTGCGCTGGGGATGCCCAGACGTGGGTCCCAGGCACTCCACACCACTTGGAGTCAAGCTAGCCGGGCTGAAGAGAGGTGTTACCTCGAAACCGGTCCGGTCCTCGGATGCTTGATTCCGGTCTGGGAAAGATATGGCTGTTGTAGTTCGGACTGGACTGTTCCCATGGGGCAACAGGGTCAGAGCTGATTTGCATAAAGCCATTATCTGACCCAGGGTGGTGTGGAGTGCAAAAAAACGATGGATTTGGGCCCAGATCTTTTGACTGGGGGAGTGTGTGACATTGATCCACATTCAGTCCATCACTTGTTGTTTTTTGCAATTGCCGCCCTAAGTGCGCTGGGGATGCCCAGACGTGGGTCCCAGGCACTCCACACCACTTGGAGTCAAGCTAGCCGGGCTGAAGAGAGGTGTTACCTCGAAACCGGTCCGGTCCTCGGATGCTTGATTCCGGTCTGGGAAAGATATGGCTGTTGTAGTTCGGACTGGACTGTTCCCATGGGGCAACAGGGTCAGAGCTGATTTGCATAAAGCCATTATCTGACCCAGGGTGGTGTGGAGTGCAAAAAAACGATGGATTTGGGCCCAGATCTTTTGACTGGGGGAGTGTGTGACATTGATCCACATTCAGTCCATCACTTGTTGTTTTTTGCAATTGCCGCCCTAAGTGCGCTGGGGATGCCCAGACGTGGGTCCCAGGCACTCCACACCACTTGGAGTCAAGCTAGCCGGGCTGAAGAGAGGTGTTACCTCGAAACCGGTCCGGTCCTCGGATGCTTGATTCCGGTCTGGGAAAGATATGGCTGTTGTAGTTCGGACTGGACTGTTCCCATGGGGCAACAGGGTCAGAGCTGATTTGCATAAAGCCATTATCTGACCCAGGGTGGTGTGGAGTGCAAAAAAACGATGGATTTGGGCCCAGATCTTTTGACTGGGGGAGTGTGTGACATTGATCCACATTCAGTCCATCACTTGTTGTTTTTTGCAATTGCCGCCCTAAGTGCGCTGGGGATGCCCAGACGTGGGTCCCAGGCACTCCACACCACTTGGAGTCAAGCTAGCCGGGCTGAAGAGAGGTGTTACCTCGAAACCGGTCCGGTCCTCGGATGCTTGATTCCGGTCTGGGAAAGATATGGCTGTTGTAGTTCGGACTGGACTGTTCCCATGGGGCAACAGGGTCAGAGCTGATTTGCATAAAGCCATTATCTGACCCAGGGTGGTGTGGAGTGCAAAAAAACGATGGATTTGGGCCCAGATCTTTTGACTGGGGGAGTGTGTGACATTGATCCACATTCAGTCCATCACTTGTTGTTTTTTGCAATTGCCGCCCTAAGTGCGCTGGGGATGCCCAGACGTGGGTCCCAGGCACTCCACACCACTTGGAGTCAAGCTAGCCGGGCTGAAGAGAGGTGTTACCTCGAAACCGGTCCGGTCCTCGGATGCTTGATTCCGGTCTGGGAAAGATATGGCTGTTGTAGTTCGGACTGGACTGTTCCCATGGGGCAACAGGGTCAGAGCTGATTTGCATAAAGCCATTATCTGACCCAGGGTGGTGTGGAGTGCAAAAAAACGATGGATTTGGGCCCAGATCTTTTGACTGGGGGAGTGTGTGACATTGATCCACATTCAGTCCATCACTTGTTGTTTTTTGCAATTGCCGCCCTAAGTGCGCTGGGGATGCCCAGACGTGGGTCCCAGGCACTCCACACCACTTGGAGTCAAGCTAGCCGGGCTGAAGAGAGGTGTTACCTCGAAACCGGTCCGGTCCTCGGATGCTTGATTCCGGTCTGGGAAAGATATGGCTGTTGTAGTTCGGACTGGACTGTTCCCATGGGGCAACAGGGTCAGAGCTGATTTGCATAAAGCCATTATCTGACCCAGGGTGGTGTGGAGTGCAAAAAAACGATGGATTTGGGCCCAGATCTTTTGACTGGGGGAGTGTGTGACATTGATCCACATTCAGTCCATCACTTGTTGTTTTTTGCAATTGCCGCCCTAAGTGCGCTGGGGATGCCCAGACGTGGGTCCCAGGCACTCCACACCACTTGGAGTCAAGCTAGTCGGGCTGAAGAGAGGTGTTACCTCGAAACCGGTCCGGTCCTCGGATGCTTGATTCCGGTCTGGGAAAGATATGGCTGTTGTAGTTCGGACTGGACTGTTCCCATGGGGCAACAGGGTCAGAGCTGATTTGCATAAAGCCATTATCTGACCCAGGGTGGTGTGGAGTGCAAAAAAACGATGGATTTGGGCCCAGATCTTTTGACTGGGGGAGTGTGTGACATTGATCCACATTCAGTCCATCACTTGTTGTTTTTTGCAATTGCCGCCCTAAGTGCGCTGGGGATGCCCAGACGTGGGTCCCAGGCACTCCACACCACTTGGAGTCAAGCTAGCCGGGCTGAAGAGAGGTGTTACCTCGAAACCGGTCCGGTCCTCGGATGCTTGATTCCGGTCTGGGAAAGATATGGCTGTTGTAGTTCGGACTGGACTGTTCCCATGGGGCAACAGGGTCAGAGCTGATTTGCATAAAGCCATTATCTGACCCAGGGTGGTGTGGAGTGCAAAAAAACGATGGATTTGGGCCCAGATCTTTTGACTGGGGGAGTGTGTGACATTGATCCACATTCAGTCCATCACTTGTTGTTTTTTGCAATTGCCGCCCTAAGTGCGCTGGGGATGCCCAGACGTGGGTCCCAGGCACTCCACACCACTTGGAGTCAAGCTAGCCGGGCTGAAGAGAGGTGTTACCTCGAAACCGGTCCGGTCCTCGGATGCTTGATTCCGGTCTGGGAAAGATATGGCTGTTGTAGTTCGGACTGGACTGTTCCCATGGGGCAACAGGGTCAGAGCTGATTTGCATAAAGCCATTATCTGACCCAGGGTGGTGTGGAGTGCAAAAAAACGATGGATTTGGGCCCAGATCTTTTGACTGGGGGAGTGTGTGACATTGATCCACATTCAGTCCATCACTTGTTGTTTTTTGCAATTGCCGCCCTAAGTGCGCTGGGGATGCCCAGACGTGGGTCCCAGGCACTCCACACCACTTGGAGTCAAGCTAGCCGGGCTGAAGAGAGGTGTTACCTCGAAACCGGTCCGGTCCTCGGATGCTTGATTCCGGTCTGGGAAAGATATGGCTGTTGTAGTTCGGACTGGACTGTTCCCATGGGGCAACAGGGTCAGAGCTGATTTGCATAAAGCCATTATCTGACCCAGGGTGGTGTGGAGTGCAAAAAAACGATGGATTTGGGCCCAGATCTTTTGACTGGGGGAGTGTGTGACATTGATCCACATTCAGTCCATCACTTGTTGTTTTTTGCAATTGCCGCCCTAAGTGCGCTGGGGATGCCCAGACGTGGGTCCCAGGCACTCCACACCACTTGGAGTCAAGCTAGCCGGGCTGAAGAGAGGTGTTACCTAGAAACCGGTCCGGTCCTCGGATGCTTGATTCCGGTCTGGGAAAGATATGGCTGTTGTAGTTCGGACTGGACTGTTCCCATGAGGCAACAGGGTCAGAGCTGATTTGCATAAAGCCATTATCTGACCCAGGGTGGTGTGGAGTGCAAAAAAACGATGGATTTGGGCCCAGATCTTTTGACTGGGGGAGTGTGTGACATTGATCCACATTCAGTCCATCACTTGTTGTTTTTTGCAATTGCCGCCCTAAGTGCGCTGGGGATGCCCAGACGTGGGTCCCAGGCACTCCACACCACTTGGAGTCAAGCTAGCCGGGCTGAAGAGAGGTGTTACCTCGAAACCGGTCCGGTCCTCGGATGCTTGATTCCGGTCTGGGAAAGATATGGCTGTTGTAGTTCGGACTGGACTGTTCCCATGGGGCAACAGGGTCAGAGCTGATTTGCATAAAGCCATTATCTGACCCAGGGTGGTGTGGAGTGCAAAAAACCGATGGATTTGGGCCCAGATCTTTTGACTGGGGGAGTGTGTGACATTGATCCACATTCAGTCCATCACTTGTTGTTTTTTGCAATTGCCGCCCTAAGTGCGCTGGGGATGCCCAGACGTGGGTCCCAGGCACTCCACACCACTTGGAGTCAAGCTAGCCGGGCTGAAGAGAGGTGTTACCTCGAAACCGGTCCGGTCCTCGGATGCTTGATTCCGGTCTGGGAAAGATATGGCTGTTGTAGTTCGGACTGGACTGTTCCCATGGGGCAACAGGGTCAGAGCTGATTTGCATAAAGCCATTATCTGACCCAGGGTGGTGTGGAGTGCAAAAAAACGATGGATTTGGGCCCAGATCTTTTGACTGGGGGAGTGTGTGACATTGATCCACATTCAGTCCATCACTTGTTGTTTTTTGCAATTGCCGCCCTAAGTGCGCTGGGGATGCCCAGACGTGGGTCCCAGGCACTCCACACCACTTGGAGTCAAGCTAGCCGGGCTGAAGAGAGGTGTTACCTCGAAACCGGTCCGGTCCTCGGATGCTTGATTCCGGTCTGGGAAAGATATGGCTGTTGTAGTTCGGACTGGACTGTTCCCATGGGGCAACAGGGTCAGAGCTGATTTGCATAAAGCCATTATCTGACCCAGGGTGGTGTGGAGTGCAAAAAAACGATGGATTTGGGCCCAGATCTTTTGACTGGGGGAGTGTGTGACATTGATCCACATTCAGTCCATCACTTGTTGTTTTTTGCAATTGCCGCCCTAAGTGCGCTGGGGATGCCCAGACGTGGGTCCCAGGCACTCCACACCACTTGGAGTCAAGCTAGCCGGGCTGAAGAGAGGTGTTACCTCGAAACCGGTCCGGTCCTCGGATGCTTGATTCCGGTCTGGGAAAGATATGGCTGTTGTAGTTCGGACTGGACTGTTCCCATGGGGCAACAGGGTCAGAGCTGATTTGCATAAAGCCATTATCTGACCCAGGGTGGTGTGGAGTGCAAAAAAACGATGGATTTGGGCCCAGATCTTTTGACTGGGGGAGTGTGTGACATTGATCCACATTCAGTCCATCACTTGTTGTTTTTTGCAATTGCCGCCCTAAGTGCGCTGGGGATGCCCAGACGTGGGTCCCAGGCACTCCACACCACTTGGAGTCAAGCTAGCCGGGCTGAAGAGAGGTGTTACCTCGAAACCGGTCCGGTCATCGGATGCTTGATTCCGGTCTGGGAAAGATATGGCTGTTGTAGTTCGGACTGGACTGTTCCCATTGGGCAACAGGGTCAGAGCTGATTTGCATAAAGCCATTATCTGACCCAGGGTGGTGTGGAGTGCAAAAAAACGATGGATTTGGGCCCAGATCTTTTGACTGGGGGAGTGTGTGACATTGATCCACATTCAGTCCATCACTTGTTGTTTTTTGCAATTGCCGCCCTAAGTGCGCTGGGGATGCCCAGACGTGGGTCCCAGGCACTCCACACCACTTGGAGTCAAGCTAGCCGGGCTGAAGAGAGGTGTTACCTCGAAACCGGTCCGGTCCTCGGATGCTTGATTCCGGTCTGGGAAAGATATGGCTGTTGTAGTTCGGACTGGACTGTTCCCATGGGGCAACAGGGTCAGAGCTGATTTGCATAAAGCCATTATCTGACCCAGGGTGGTGTGGAGTGTAAAAAAACGATGGATTTGGGCCCAGATCTTTTGACTGGGGGAGTGTGTGACATTGATCCACATTCAGTCCATCACTTGTTGTTTTTTGCAATTGCCGCCCTAAGTGCGCTGGGGATGCCCAGACGTGGGTCCCAGGCACTCCACACCACTTGGAGTCAAGCTAGCCGGGCTGAAGAGAGGTGTTACCTCGAAACCGGTCCGGTCCTCGGATGCTTGATTCCGGTCTGGGAAAGATATGGCTGTTGTAGTTCGGACTGGACTGTTCCCATGGGGCAACAGGGTCAGAGCTGATTTGCATAAAGCCATTATCTGACCCAGGGTGGTGTGGAGTGCAAAAAAACGATGGATTTGGGCCCAGATCTTTTGACTGGGGGAGTGTGTGACATTGATCCACATTCAGTCCATCACTTGTTGTTTTTTGCAATTGCCGCCCTAAGTGCGCTGGGGATGCCCAGACGTGGGTCCCAGGCACTCCACACCACTTGGAGTCAAGCTAGCCGGGCTGAAGAGAGGTGTTACCTCGAAACCGGTCCGGTCCTCGGATGCTTGATTCCGGTCTGGGAAAGATATGGCTGTTGTAGTTCGGACTGGACTGTTCCCATGGGGCAACAGGGTCAGAGCTGATTTGCATAAAGCCATTATCTGACCCAGGGTGGTGTGGAGTGCAAAAAAACGATGGATTTGGGCCCAGATCTTTTGACTGGGGGAGTGTGTGACATTGATCCACATTCAGTCCATCACTTGTTGTTTTTTGCAATTGCCGCCCTAAGTGCGCTGGGGATGCCCAGACGTGGGTCCCAGGCACTCCACACCACTTGGAGTCAAGCTAGCCGGGCTGAAGAGAGGTGTTACCTCGAAACCGGTCCGGTCCTCGGATGCTTGATTCCGGTCTGGGAAAGATATGGCTGTTGTAGTTCGGACTGGACTGTTCCCATGGGGCAACAGGGTCAGAGCTGATTTGCATAAAGCCATTATCTGACCCAGGGTGGTGTGGAGTGCAAAAAAACGATGGATTTGGGCCCAGATCTTTTGACTGGGGGAGTGTGTGACATTGATCCACATTCAGTCCATCACTTGTTGTTTTTTGCAATCAAAAGGAGTTAAGCGCAAACTTTCAGACCGGGACGAAGTGATGAGTAGTGATTTGGTGCCTCACAGATTGGATGGGGACTATACCTTGCGTCAGTCTGTCTTGAACATGTCACTAGATAAATTTGACACTGGACGGATGCTGATGGAGCCCAGCTTGTGTCGCTCTGTTCTGATTGCCAATACTCATCGGGTGCTGCAGGAGGAGATGCACATGGAGAATAGCAGAGCGTCTCTAGTAACCGATCTGATGTCTCCTACTACCATGGACTCTATGCCTGTAGCCCCAGGAACTGATGCATCTTCTCTCCTTTCCTTGCACACCCACCTTCATGTCGTTGCTGAAGAATTGGATAACATGTTTTGTTCAGAAGATGATTTTTCTCTGACATCAGCCATATCTTCCATTCTCAAAGACCTAGAAATTGTTCTTGATGATGGGCTCCATCACAAAACCATTCACGGCTCTTGGGAAATCAAGATACAGAGAGAAAATGTGACATTTCCCCAAGCAAATGTTCTTCACAAAGTCCCCTGTCAAGCGTTTCATACACTGAGTGTAATAAATGTAGTTTTAAAAAAATATTAAACATACATATATAAAATGTAATGTATATATATTTACTTAAAACAATGAATAAATAATCATGTTAAATAATTTTAATATGTTATGAATATATAAACAAGTATAAATAAATACATATATACATACTCCTGTAACATAAAAATTAATAAAAATGAAAATATATTATAAATTAAAAGAATAAATATTTTTTAAACCTACATTTTGCACTACATTGAGTGCAATAGTAGAGGGGAGGGGTAAAAATTATTGTTCCCACTCAAGCGAGTGCAACAGTAGGGAAAGTGTTGGATAGCGGAGAGGTAAAAATGACTATTCCCACTCCAGCGAATGCAACAGTAGGGAAAGTGTTGGATAGCGAATAGGTACAAAATACTGTTCCCACTCCAGCAAATGCAACAGTAGGGAAAGTGTTGGATAGCGGATAGGTAAAAATTACTATTCACACTGGTCCTGGTGTTACTAGGGAGAGCCTTCCACAACAATCTCCAGCTGGCCACTGGGACAAAGATGGGGAGAGGAGAGGTGAGGCAGGGACAGACTCCAGGTTCGGAGCTCCGTGTGGTGATTGGACAGTTCCACCGGGCAACGGCCAAGGAAACTCGGGCTCTGCGGTAAGTACAAACAATTTCGGTTTCTGCCCATGGGGCATCGTCAGAGTTCCATCTACAGCAATCTCAAAGGTCAATTGTTCTGCTCAGCCCGCAGTACAATTGCTAAACTACATTGGCTGCCAGTCATCAGACGCATTGAATTTAAAGCATCATGCTTTGCTTTTAAAATCTTGAAATCTGATACTCCTGCCATTCTTCAGCACCTCCTGACTCCCTACACCCCTTCGCGCAGTCTGCGCTCTGCTGGCCAAAGTTTGGCATCTATTCCCCGATTTCGCAAATGCAGATTGGGTGGACGATCGTTTATGGTGCTGGCCGCCAAATTGTGGAATGCACTTCCAGTCCACATTCGCTCTTTAGAAAACCTTCTTGCTTTTAGGAAAGCTATGAAAACTCATCTTTTCCCACTCCCCTATTAGCTTCCTACTTTGTTGTTTGTTATGTTCCTTTTCAGATACAGCGCCAGGACGCCCCTTTGCTGGGGCAGCTGTGCGCTCAAAAATACATTTAACATAACATAACATAACAAATAGTGTTGCTAGGTTATAGGGAGAGAACACAGGTTGCAGTAAAAGAGAAAGAAAGTTCCCTGGTGGTGGGAGTTAAGGAATCATCACGCTCCGAGGGGTGAATTGCATGTGGAGGGACGGTGTGCAGCCATTGACAATGACTACATACCTCCAGTCGTGGGCTCCGACCCCATTCAAGGTCCGATCTCGGGGGACGTTGCATGGTCAGGCTCAGATGACCCTCCCTCTCCAGCCACAACAGTCCTTTATTAGTAGCGCGAGTAAAAGAAATTGCGCAATGTGGCGAAATCACCCCAGTCTAAGTTAAGGAATCAGCTCACTCAGAGGGGTGAATTGCATGTGGAGGGACGGTGCATAGACACTGATAAAGAATAAATACCTCAAGCCACAGGCTCCGACCCCGATAAAGGTCCGGTCTCAGAGGACTCTGCCAAGGGACCAAAGTCAGCATAAAAACCCATCTCCCTATGAACTGAGCACAGTTAAAATTATGATGGCCACTGGCACATTGCTTGGCACACTTATGGGAGGATGATCATATTGTGTGAGGGTCCCCTGTGTGGTGTAGTTGTAAATCGATTGACTGGGCACACCATTGCTGCAGTTAGTTAACTCGGGTACCATCTTAAGGTCAGGCCACACACGAAGAAAGTCACTGCAATAAGCACATTATTATGCAAGTTAGCGCTCCTAATATTCAGCGGTACTAAGACCAGCATTAGACCAGATTGGTCATCTTCTGCACCGGAGCGCCAAAGGGGAAGGGTGTAGCACTCGCAGTCACGCGCTGATCGCCGCCATCTTGGAGTCAGGCCGCGTCAGCACAAGATCACCGCAAAATTTAAAAAGCGGTTTTATTGTGCTGAAACAAATAAAGAACCATAGCGGAGATTGAGAATGGTTAGAGCCTCGAGGATCAGGAGCTTCGGAGGGTCATCCGGCATTGTATATAATCCCTCGCCGTTATCGGTGTTGGTGGTCGCAATTACTCACTCAGTGGAGCCACAGGCGATTGGTTAGGCTACAATCCGCGTGTTTCAATGATCACCAGCAGCAGTGGGACTTCAGGTGCGGTGAATAGCAAGAAAGAGTCTCGCCCAGCGGCTGCTGCGGCGGGGCTCTGCATCAGCATCAGCCCAGACTCGGGAGGCTCCGTACCGCTCCGCTCTCGAGACAGAGGCACCCTATTCCCCTATAAACCCACAACCCGCTCCTAAAAATATGACACAATTAACATAGTTACCAATTAGTTAATAATATTTAACAACCAATTATTAGCTAATTAATAATAAATTAAATTCCAACAATTAACACTATAAAATCCAAATTAAATAAATACTAATAAATAAAAATGTATATTCAATTTATTATAATTAGATTACTTCCCACCCTATTCCCCTATAAACCCACAACCCGCTATGGAACTAAAATGCAAAATTTTATTAAAATAAAATTATTAACCACTAAAAATGTAACACATATATTAAAAACAAAAGCAATTCTTATACAAAAAATACATACATTTAAAATGCATACTAAAAAACATAACACTAACTAAAAAAACGATATTTTTAACAAAAATATTTTTGCAAACAATATTTTTAAAAACGATATTTCTTACCTTAAACTCGATATTCTTGACCACAATATTCTTGCTGTCAATATTTCTGTGTCTCGATAATTCCAACTCGATATTAGTGCAAGTCGACATTTACAACTCTATACTCTGTCTCCATACCGTGTAAATCAACCCCCAATTTCTAACACCTTCACATTCTCATTGCAATAATGAATTCATTTCCCAGCACACATTCCCAGAAAAGTCACTGCCTGTTTAAATTTAACAAAAAATATTACTATCACAGAAAACATCGTCTCAGTAATGTGGGCTAAGGCTCAACGTCATCGAGATATTTTATGTGTCAGTTTTGTGTGGTTTGTACATTACTTAAAATGCTTCATGTTCTGTTTTATACATACATAACATGAATCCATGTAGAGCACATTACTCGCCATTGACACTTCAACTAACAATCTGATTTTATTGATGCATAAAAATGTGCATGATTTATAATATATATTTTTGTAAACAAGTTTTATTTGGTTTTCTTGATACAATTTGGGCCAAAGCCCTACAAATACATGTAGAAAATAACATGAGTCAGGAGTACCATAGCATTTAACCCCTTCCATGCTCATGACGAGCTCAGCTCGTCATGCAGTACACTGCTTGTGTGCTCATGACGAGCTGAGCTCGTCATGAACAATGGGATTCATCGATGATTAGCATGGAGGATGAATCTCTGTAGCATTGATGGTGTTAAACAACTGCAATGCCTGCAAAACTTGCAGGTCAAACAACATGAACACAGTGCAGACCGCTCTAGAACCCAGTGGCTGTATAAAGGTTACATGTGTACAAATACAGACAACTACACAGTACGGAATGAGACGTGTGATAGTCATTTATGTGAGTGGTAATTTCTGTCAGGGGTCTAAAGATGGAAGGGGGGTAGGTCTATCCCATAATATGTCACCCAACAGGTCCAATTTGCCCTTGTTTCTGAGTGCAGCCACGGAACTGAAACACTACAATCCCTGCACCCATGCAACTGTCCAGTTCTGCCTTCCTTTTACCTATGGTCGGACGAGATGTCCCCTCCCACAGCTGGGCATTGTCGCATTTGGCAATAGTAAGGGCTAAAAAGAGCAGATGCTGTTTGTACCTGTTTCCTCCTATCCCATTGGTGCTGTGCAGGAGATAGAGTATCAGGTCATACAGGAGCTCCCATAAGAGAATGTTGCCTAGGCAAGACGATACCTTGCGCCAGAATGGCTGCAGCGCAGTACAACTCCGGACTGCATGTAAGATTGTCCCTTCTGCCTCTCACTTCGCTGGCATATAGGAACTGGATAACGCCCATCTTCCAGAGTCGGGATTGTGTGTAATATGCACGGTGTATATATTTAAATTGTGTGAGGCAGTAGCGTGAGGACACTGCTGAGCCCCGAGGGCTGGCTATGGCTTTCGCCCAATCATCGTCCGTCAAGTCCGGAATGTCGTCCTGCCATGCTCTCCTAGTCTTGTTGAGTGTTGTTCGTGTATGTGTCATCAATGTTTGATACATTTTCTGGATTTTATGTGCCCATAGGTCCCCCATTAGCAGGTGGCCCTCGAGAGGGTAGAATTCAGGTAGGGTCTCAAGAGTGTGTGACTCAAGGGGGAAAAGAATGACGTATTTGGAGATTTCTATAAAAGGGTGTCCTATGTAGCTGAAATTCTTCTTGTAGCCATTGAAAGGATTTCAAGGTGGTGCCCTGCATCACATCGCCCAAGGTGGATATTCCCACCAAGTCCCATTTACGGAACCCCTTCAGGGCCGCCACTGGGCATAGTTATGTGTCATATCACAGTGGGGTCACCTGGGTCAGGCTGCCGCACCACTCCATCTGCCCTACCATGTACCGCCAGAGCTGTATCACTGTTCTGCTTGCTGAGGGTAATATGTCTAGGCTCCTTGAGCTATACAGGAGCTGAAGAAGAGGAACATTCTCCATTGCCGCATGCTCTAGCGCAAAAGCAGGGTCGGTTAGGGAATTATACCACCATTCGTTTATTATGAGCAGATGAGAGGCAACAAAGTATACGTGTATATCTTCTGCTGCAATACCCCCACAGTATGTGGATTGTGCGCCCGTGTGTAACGCCACTCGAATTGCCCCTTCATTCCATAGGAATTTATTGTGTGTAGCATGGATTTGTGCAAACCAGGATCAAGGTATTTTGTAAGGAAAATGCTGCAGTCTATAGAGAATTCTAGGCAGAGAAACCATTTTAAAAAACCCAGAATGCCCATAAATGAGAGTGGAAGGGTGGACCATATTGTTATTTTATTGCCCAGGCTCATAAGTAGTGGGTTAATATTGTGCTCCCAGGAAATCTTCGGATAAGGCGACATGAAGATGCCGAGATAATTAAAACCCCCAGTCGCGTGCGATAGATGCGTCGCCCCGTCCTTGGTCCCCACATACCGTAAAAAGCTAAGCATGGGCGTAAAATCCGTTCCACTCGCGGATTTTGCGGATTTTCGGCAAATTCGCAATCCGCGAACTCTCGCGAATTTGCCGAAAATTCGTAAATCCGTGCGAAGCGGATTTTTTGCTTGGTCGCACCTGCCAACTAGAATACTATACAATTTTGCGGCGCGCAGCGTTCACTTACCGTCATTCAGCGTTTGCAGAGTTGTTTTTCTCCATGTTTGCGTGTGCTGCGCCATTTTGGATCTTGCTGCGGGATCCCCCGGGAGTTTGTCGACGTCATCGCGGCTTGCCACCTTGCACAGCGAGAGTTTTTCAACGCGAGTACGTCATAAAGGCCGGTGATCACGCATCGCTGGAGTAAACACTTGCGAACACGTAGATGCGGCGGGCAGCGACAATCTCGCAATTGCGAGATTGCAAAATTTGCAATTTCGCACAAGAAATCCACCAGCAGGCAGCATAAACCTTGAAAATTATGATTTTTATCAGAATAACTCCTCAGGTTGACATTTGCCTGCACTTTTTTTTTGCAAGGAGTCCATTTTTTGGGGGGGGGGTTGGGAGCAAGGAAGTGCCCCACAGTCTCCAACTTCCTGTTCCTGTCCAGCAGGCTCCTCCCAGTGCTTTCTTTCTTCATGTGCTGGTCACTTTGATTTGGATCTTGACCTGGAAGGATTACTTTTTGTGGATGCTGCTGGATATTTGGATTTTTGCAAAACTGAAAGCACTCAGCAGGTGCAAAAGTTCAATCTTATCATTAGTAACCATTCCCTGTAGTGCTTCCTAAGAGGCCCCTTCAGAGTTCAGTTGCCTACTTGCAACTAATCTATGACCCTGCTCTGACCCTCACAGCAGGCTCAGAGAACAGCTACAAGTATACAACAAAGGTCCTGTTAAAAAAATTACACTGCAACAGAAAGCAATTACAGATAAGGAAGCAGGTGCCAGCCTGGAAGTTCAAATTCAGTGACACATTAATCAGCCCCTAATTCATTCATGTCAGTTGAGGCAGGGCAGGTGTGCTTTTCCCCCCATAATCTACAGTGATGAACTAGAGGGTGGCATGGGTGAGCCAGAGGGTGGCATGGGTGAGCAAGAGGGTGGCAGTGGTGAAACAGAGGGTGGCAGTGGTGAAACAGAGGGTGCTGTGATGAACCAGACGTAGAAACAACATGGTCGCGACCGTTGCTACCCGACAAGTAAGTTCGCGTTTGCGAACTGGTAAAAAACCTTGCGAAATGGCAGAAACACTTGCGAACACAAAAAAAAAGGAATCTGCAAAATTCGCGAGAGTTCGCGGATTTTGCGGATTACGAATCCGTAAATACGCAATTTCGCGGATTGCCAATTCGCAAAATCCGCCCATGCTTAGAAAAAACACAGATTTAGCAGGGTTAGTAAGAAGACCTGTAGTATCCCCAAACACTCTGAGGATTTGACAAATATGTGGTCCCAAGATCCACGGGTCAGTCAAAAAGAAGAGGACGTCATCGGCATATAGTGCAATCCGATTTCGACTGGGACCACTCAAATCTATGGAGTACTGGGTCACTACAAACCCACGCTGCCAAGGGTTCCACCGCCAGGGCGAATAAAAGCGGGGACAGAGGCAAACCTGCTTTGTGCCCCTATAGATAGAGAAGGGGTCTGAGCGATTTCCAGCTATGCGAACCAAGGCTGTTAGGTTAGTGTATAGCAAACGGATATATGCTATAAACCACGGGCCAAAATTAGCCGCTTCAAGTAATTGTAAGAGGTAGACCCAACTAAGGGAATTAAATGCTTTGTCTATGTCGGCTAATAATATAGCCTTAGGGCACACCAGTTCTGAAGCCCTCACCAGGGCTTTATGAACCTTTTGGATGTTATGACGGGTGGCCCGGTGAGGCATAAAGCCAAATGCTCTGGGTGAATTCGATCTGATACGCAAGTCCGTAAGCGATCTGCAAGGACTTTTCCTAAGAGTTTGAGTTCAAAATTGATGAGAGAGATAGGGCATTATGATGAGGACTCCTCCGGAGGGCGACCTGGTTTGAGGAATAAGACAATCTCTGCTTTCTGCCAATCCAGTGGAAGTATACTCTGCTCTAATGCATATTCTATTGCTGCCAATAAATGTGGGCCCAATGTATGCATGCACAGATTTAGGAACTCTAAGGGGAATCCATTCAGTCCATTGGCCCTCCCTGGGCGCATGGTGAGTAAGGCCCCGCAACTCGTCTGTTGTAATGGGGGCTTCTAGTTGGTCATATAGGTGGTCTGTAAGCCGTCCAGGTGGAATATCCCTGAGGAACTCAGCTATCTGTGCTTCTGAGAGCTTCTCATGACGCTCATTTAATGTGGAGAAATGTTGTGCAAATTCCTGAGCCACCTTTTCTGGGGACCAATGCAAGACCAGCTCAGCATCACGCAGGGTAGGGACGGCATCCCCTTTTCCGCCCGGTCGACTCGTCGACCGGCGAAAACTAGCGGAAGGTCTTCCCATCCGCCGGGGTCCCCACCGCCATACTAATGTGGCGGGGGAAATGAGAAGCAGGCGGAGGAGAATGTCAGGCGGATCGCCACCGCCATGCGGGCTGTGGCGATCTGCCCGACATTCTAAAAGACCCCATAATTAGGATCAAAAAATCAAAAAAAACTACCGGACAAATCCTTCCAGGAAAGTGTTAACTCAACCAGAGATATCTCAGGAAAGTACACAAAAGAATATCAAATCAAAAGAACAAAAAAAAGTCCAAAGTTAAATGAAAGTAGTTCTTCAATAAAAATGCTCCGGGCCCTAATGGAGTTGGGTGAAGCAGTTCTTATGGCTCTTCCACAACAGTGACTTGATCCTTCAATGCACCCTTGGCACTCAGCAAAACTTATCAAAAGTGTCAATCTACAATTTGGTTGATATTTAAATATAATGGAGAGTGATCCTTTTGTTGTAAATGGTAATTTTGTGCTTCTTTAAGTCTTGGAAGTATGTCCAAGGAGGTTATCCGCGAAATACGTATATTCGATTTTGTGACAGTGAAGATGTCTTAATGGACGATGTCAAAATGAGATTGAGTCGAGAAGTATGCATTTTATAATACACATCACATCACTGCTCTTCATTTGTAGATCATGGCTCATTGACAACATGCTGGAAATGCACATCAAAATCATTAGGGCCATGAAATAAAACATAATTCTGGTGAACTGTGAGCTAAAGCTAAACATTCTTTCACTTTATACTCATATTTTCCAGAGCCAAATATAAAGAACAGATCATACTGCATTTAATTCGTATTCATTATCTTTTAACAGAATGCACCTGAGTCATCTCAGATTCCTCTTGGACTAGAATACGTATACATTTATTGGACATTCAAATCAAACGTCTGTGGACCATAGTGAAAAATGTGCCTAAAAATCACATGCACTCCCAGAGCCAGAATCCCTTTATATAATAGCGACTCTACAAACTTCAGCCAATGAGTCTTATACGAGAGGGACCAATCCTTCTTCCACCTTTTACAGGTCCACAACCTAGCTAGTAATTTGCTGTAAAATAATAGCTCGTATTCTGAACTCTCTAATCAACCATTTTTTTCATGACTCTCAAAAATAATTAAATTTACTTTCACTACGATTTTTATTCTGAGCACCCTAGGAATTGTCATTTCCAACCCACATGTGAGACATTTCACCCTAGTAGAGAGCAAGAGTGAACCCGGTCAACTGGGATGAAAAAACTCATAAAAAACTCAACCACAGGTTAGAGGGTCCGTGGGAAAGTTTAATGACCAACACAAACATATTCCGTATAAGAACAGCAAAACACACTAAGATATCAGTGGGTCTAACCAGTCACTTGACGCCCTAGGGCATCCTAAAAGCAACGACTACCTATTTTTCAGAGCATATAAAAAATGCCCATGACGCTAATAAAACACTCTTCTCGGTTATCAAGAAGATGGTAACTCCCACTAATGCCGTCAACAGGGGAATAAACCAAGAATTCTGTGACATGCTGTCCAGTTTCTTTCAAGAGAAGGTGGTAAACATCTATAACAAATTTGCGGCAAACAAAGCAGTGTACCCTCAGGCCGAGTACACGACCTCAGGTAATGAAAATAAAAACAGTCTCTCTATATTTTACGCCCCCTCAGAAGATCAACTCAGAGACTTAATTCTGTTAATTAAATAAGTCTCTCCTTATGATCCTTGTCCTCCAAACATAATGCACCAAATATCTGCCCATGTGGCAAGAAATCTGGGACAAATTCTAAACAATGTGTTCACCAGTGGGACTTT
Organism: Lissotriton helveticus; assembly: GCF_964261635.1. Lineage (NCBI taxonomy): Eukaryota > Metazoa > Chordata > Amphibia > Caudata > Salamandridae > Lissotriton > Lissotriton helveticus. The sequence goes on from NC_136067.1 coordinate 1,474,534,595, forward strand.
CCCTGGCCAATGTAAATGTACCTCAATTCTCCCACTTTTGAAAAAAGAAAACCTGGATAGCACTGAGCCATGCAATTATTGGCCGATCTCAAGACTCCCTTTTGCTGCTAAACTGAAGGAAAAAATTATGAATAAGCAAATTTCAGAATATACGGAAGAGAACTCGCTGCTTGACGAATCGCAACATGGTTTCAGGAAAAACTATAGCACTGAATCCGCAATAATCATAGCCACGGAAGAAGTACGCGAAGTTCTCGATGGAGGAGGGACAGCGGCGCTGGTAATGCTTGATCTTTCGGCAGCATTTGATATGGTCAGCCATGAGATTCTGGTTGACCAGCTCAAAGACTTAGGGATAAAAGGAATAGCAATTATTCTCCTAAAATCAATCTTAACAAATCGACAGCAAAATGTGGCAATGGGGAAGTTTGTCTCTAGGCAGGTCTCCCTACCATGTGAAGTCCCACAAGGATCAGCACTAAGCCCTACACTTTTTAATCTTTATATTACGCCACTGGCATCCACTATAAAACATGCTGGTTTTACCTTGGCCACATATGCAGATGACACCCAAATTGAGGTGTCTCTGACAAATAAGGGGAAAATAGCCCTGGAGGCGCTTTCAGTTCCTTCATGAGAAAGGTGAGCGACTTGATGGACAGAAATTGCCTGAAGCTGAATGCCTCAAAAATCAAAGTTATCATTTTTGGCAACAAACCCTCCCTCTGGACACTGGATTGGTGGCGGCCGGAGTTGGATACACTACCCATACCCTCAACCAAGGTAAAAAACCTAGGCATTATATTAGATAGGGAACTTAAATTTAAAGAACAAGTCAGCAAAATTACATCAGAATCCTTCTGTGCTATAAAGATGATTGAAAAGATCAAAAAATAGTAGATTGTACTTTTAAAACAAGTGACCCCAGCAATGGTCCTTACACGAATTGACTATTGTAATAGTGGTTACCTCACACTTGCAGCAGGTCTTGTTAGCAGACTTCAGATTTTACAGAATGTGCTGGCCCACCCACATTTTTAAGATTACTAAAAATGAATCTGTATGAGAAGCCATCAGAAGACTGCATTGGCTGCCAGTCAGTAAATTCAAGGCCCTATGCTTGGCGTTTAAATCTTTGCATGGACTGGGACCAGACCAGTTTAAAAACAAACTAAGGGGCATATCTACAAGGCGCCGCGATGATTATCACTCAGCGCACTTAGCTGTCTGTTACACCCACTTTGCATCTCATAAGTGATGAAGAAACAGGCGTAGAGGCATAAAAACATGCTATAGCATGTCTTTGCTGATAGGGCGATAACATTATTGCTGTTTTTTGCCCGAAAACGGACACTAAAGCGGCGATAATTTTATCGCGGGCCTTGATGATATGCCCCTGAGATGGTATATGCCAGCAAGAACTCTACATTCAGGTCTGGCAAAGAATATGATCGTCCCTCCATCTAAGAAGGCCTCATGGGGAGGCAGAAGGTTCTTTCGTACAACAGCAATGACCTAAAAACAGCACCTTCACTGCTTAGTTTTAGAAAGGGCCTGAAAACCTGGCTATTTGTACAACCTGTATAAGAAGCTTCTCGCAGATCTTGTCTATAATCAGTCATTTTCATCCCTGCTATGCCTGACTCAGCTTTTCTATAGCGCCAAGACGCTCTACAAGTTTTATTTACATTACATTACATACAAAAGTGAAAATATATTGAACCTCTCTCGGGGAAGCCCTATTTAAAGGACAGAATCTCATCACTCACCAAAGGTGACATGCTTCATCATCTAGGATCTCCTCTCGGCTGTAAATCCTAGTACAGCCGAGGGCTACAACACACTCACTATGAGGGAGGAGCTCAGGGATGTTTTCAAAGTTTAACAGGATATACTAAGATACATCAAATGAAGAGCTACAGTTCGTTACTAGGTGATGGTGCAGTGCTAAAGTGATAAAAGTGAAGGTTTACTAAAACTAACTACCAGGAGAAAAAAGAGTTTAACCCCTCCCATGCTGATGACGAGCTCAGCTCGCCATCAGCCGCGGTGCTCGTGTGCTGATGGCGAGCTGAGCTTGTCATGGCCGTTAGAACGCTCACACGCGGGGATAATTCCCCTGCTGTGCTGAGCGTTCTAAGGAACGGGCGTGGACGTGACGAGCTCAGCTCGTCATCAGCACATGAGCACTGTGGCTGATGACGAGCTGAGCTCGTCATCAGCACCCGGGCGTGTGCGCGCCCCCCCGCCCCGCAGCACAGAGGGGGAATTACCCCGCAGAGAAGGGGTTAATATATATCTCGTGGTGTCAGGGTTAAAAACAGTGCTAGCGCAGTTTGAAAAAAATAACTGCCACTATCAAGTTAGAGGGCTGGTCTACATGTTTCTGCTATCATGATATACAGAGTGTCCAGCATTCCTCTGGACCTAAAGTTGTGAGCTACTGCATATAATGTGAAAACATTGAAAAGAATATAGAAACTGACTACAGCGCAGGTGAAAACTGCTAAATCGAACAGATACAACCATACACACCAAACCTCTGTATTCTAGGCTTGTGTAGTTGTCAAATCTGTGTGAAAAAATAGAGATGCAAATATAGCTACAATTAGATACTTCTGTGGTTAAAATGACCAAAAATTAGTAACCATACTCAATAATTCAACCAATAATCTCATTTATTATATAGAAGGAATTAAGTATAGATTGGAACGTGCCCATATTTTGTGGGTAAGTCACCTCACCTCACCTGGCAACTGCTCAGGACATGAGGCACTGCTCTAGGAAAAAATAAAGTTGACAGAAAAGAAAATTCGAAATTAATTACTGTTTTGTCTGAAACATACCCATTGTGCAAACAGACTCGTCATTACTGAATTTCTAATAAGTATAGAAGAGGAAAAATATATATATATTGGGGGTAGACAACGCATATGCTGCGATCTTAACAGAAAAACTCCCGTACAACTATGTATAATGGCATATTCAAAGATAGTCTTACACAAGAATTTCTAGATGTTATTCCATGGCACCTATGCAATGTGGGATCTAACAAGGGACCTCCTCGAAACCCGCTCACCAGACATCGCCTTCTGGATCCTGGATCAACCCCACCTTCGCCCACCATCATTACCGCCATCCACGACTGATACACGATCCAGAGGAAGGACCGTCCCAACCACCCAAGGGGAGGATTTTCCATCGCACACAAGATCTCACTCTGACTCAACACCTCCAGCCTGAACAACTCCTTGTCCCCAACTGAACACCTCCAGATCCAGAGAAGCCCCAGAATGACTCTATCTAGAACCGTCACCTACAGACCTCCCGGACCTCCAACCACGTTCACCACAACCATCACCGACCTCATTGCTCCCCATGCCATTGCCTCCAGGGACTACATACTACTCGGAGACCTAAACTTTTACCTCGACAACCTCAGTGACCCCAACACCTCCAACCTCCTGGACAACCTCACCAACATCAAACTGAAACAGCTCGTCACTACCCCACCCACACGGCAGGACACACCCTCAACCCCATCTTCACAGGAGGTAACAAGATCCACTTCAGCCACACCACACAACCCCCCCGGATGGACCACCATTGCTTACACTTCTCTTTCAACAAAGCTACTGCTCACAAACCTACACCCTGCCCCAGCGAAAAAACTGGACCAAGGTCACCGAGGAGCACCTTAACTCCACCTTCAACCACGATTCCCCTCCCACCTCGAGCGACGCCATCTCTGCAGCCAAAGAACTACACAGATGGATCAAAAACTGGGCAAACAATCTAGCCCCCCTCTGCAACTCCGACAGACAGCGCCCCAATAAGGCCACCTGGTTCACCACTAACCTCCAAGAATCCAAACACACCTGCAGATGTCATGAGAAGCTATGGAGAAACAGTAAAACCTCAGAAGATCGGACCACCTTCAAGAATGCCACGACTGAATACCACCAACTCATCAGACCCACCAAAAGGATCTTCCTTCAGAGCAAAATCCTCACTAACTCCAGCAACTCAAAAGAACTCTTCAGAATCATTCAGGAATTCACCAAACCCCCCCAGCGAAACCACCAATGTCACACCCTCCCTAGATCACTGCAACAAACTCAGCTCCTACTTCCATCTGAAAATCTAGTTCCTCTACGACAACTTTAACGAACAAACACCAGGCACCAAAACCACTCCTCCCTCCAGCAACAACAGTCAGCCTACCATCTACACCTGGACCCTGATCACCAACGAAGACACCACTACAACCATGAAAATCATCCACTCAGGAGCCCCCATGGACCTCTGCCCACAGCACATCTTCCACAGAGCCACTGCTGCCATAGCACTCGAGCTACAACGTACCATCACACACAAGAACTCCCTCCGACTCAACACCTCCAGCCCGAAGGACTCCTCATCCCCCACTGAACACCTCCATTTCCATATCCAGACCAGCCCCAGAACAACTCTATGTAGAACCGTCACCTACAGACCTCCCGGACCTTGAACCACGTTCACCACATCCATCACCGACCTCATCGCACCCCATGCCATCACCTCCATGGACTACATACTGCTCGGAGACCTAAACTTCTACCTTGACAACCTCAGCGACCCCAACTACTCCACCCTCCTGGACAACCTCACCAACATCAAACTGAAACAGCTCATCACTACCCTCACCCACAAGGCAGGACACACCCTTGACCCCATCTTCACAGGAGGTAACAAGATCCACTTCAACCACACCACACAACCGCCCTGGATGGACCACCATTGTTTACACTTCTCTTTCAACAAAGCTACTGCTCCCAAACCTACACCTGCCCCAGTGAAGAAACTGGAGCAAGGTCACTGAGGAGCACCTTAACTCCACCCTCAACCACGATCCCACTCCCACGTCGAGCGACGCCAACTCTGCAGCCAAAGAACAACACAGATGGATCAAAAACTGGGCAAACAATCTAGCCCCCCTCTGCAACTCTGACATAGAGCGCCCCAAGAAGGCCACCTGGTTCACCATCTCCAAGAATCCAAACACACCTGCAGATGTCTTGAGAAGCTATGGAGAAACAGCAAAACCTCATAAGATCGGACCACCTTCAAGAATGAAACGACTGAATACCACCAACTCATCAGATCCATCAAAAGGATCTTCATCCAGAGCAAAATCCTCACTAACTCCAACAACTCAAAGGAACTCTTCAGAAACATTCAAGAATTCACCAAACTCCCCAGCGAAGCCACCAATGTCACACCCTCCCTAGATCTCTGCAACAAACTCTGCTCCTACTTCCACCTGCAAAGCTAGTCCTTCTATGACAACTTCAATGATCAGACACCAGGCATCAAAACCACTCCTCCCTCCAGCAACAACAGTCAGCCTACCATCTACACCTGGACCCCGGTCACCAATGAAGACACCACCACAACCATGAAAATCATCCACTCAGGAGCCCCCATGGACCTCTGCCCACAGCACATCTTCCACAGAGCCACTGCCGCCATAGCACCTGAGCTACAACGCACCATCAACACCACCTTCGAATCCAGCACATTCCCTGATGACTGAAAACACACAGAAGTCAAGCTCCTCCTTAAGAAGCCCTTCGCAGACAGGACGGACCTAAAAAATTACCGACCCATCTTTCTCCTCCCCTTCACGGCCAAAGTCACTGAGAAGACATCCAGCTAACAAACTTCATCAAGGAGAACGCCATCCTCGACCCTTCCCAACCTTGATTCCGCAGCAATCACAGCACCAAGACCGCCCTCCTCGCCACCACAGAGGACATCTGCACTCTCCTCGTTCAAGGCCACACCACAGCCCTCATCCTACTAGATCTCTCAGCTGCCTTCAACACCGTCTCCCACTGCACACTCACCACCAGACTCCACAACTCCAGCATACAGGGAAGCAACCTTGACTGGCACCGCTCCTTCCTCACCACAGAACCCAAAAAATCAGATTTCCACCCTTCCTCTCCGAACCCACAGCGATCAATTGTGGAGTACCCCAAGGTTCATCGCTCAGCTCCACACTCTTCAACATCTACATGGCCTCCTTCGCCGCCATCGTCAGACAGCATTGACTCAGCATAGTATCCTGTGCCGACAACACCCAACTCGTCTTCACCCTCACAAAGGACCCCCACACCACCAAACTCAACCTCCAGGAAGGAATAAAAGTGATTGCATCATGGATGAGCAGCAGCTGCCTGAAGCTCAACTCGGAGAAGACAGAATTCCTCGTCCTCGGACCCACCCCCTCAGCATGGGACATCACCTGGTGACCCACCACCTTCGGCATCCCCCCACTCCCACGGATCACGCCCAAACCCCGGCATCATGCTCGACTCCTTCCTCACCATGACCCAACAGATCAACACCGTCACCTCCACCTGCTTCAACACCCTCCGCATCCATCTCAAGACCTTCAAATTGATCCCCCCCGAATCAAGAAAGACCGTTTCCCATGCACTCATAGCTAGCAGACTGGACTATGGAAACATCCTCTACGCCGGAATCAAAATATCCCTGCTCCACAAACACCAGACCACCCAGAACACTAAGGCCAGACTCGTCACGAACACATTACTGAACACCTGTGAGACCTTCACTGGCTTCCTGTCGAGAAGAGAGTAACCTTCAAGCTACCCACCCATGCCTACAAATCCCTCCTCAACACCGGACACCAATACCTCAACAAAAGAGTCTCCTTCCATGTACCCTAGAGAAACCTCGCCCTTGCCGAAACCCTGTGCATCTGCAGAGCCAGAGCGGGTGGAATGACCATCTCCTACAACGAGGCAAGGACCTGGAACAAGCTCCTGACAAACATCAGAGACTCCCCACTCTGTACACCTTCAGGGAGACCCTCAAGACCTGGCTCTTCGGATGACTTGGTGCTGCCCCACCCAGCACCTTGAGACCCTCAAGGGTGAGTAGCACACTTCACAATTCCCTGATTGATTGATATTAGTGTACGATAGGAGAATAAAAGAGGAACACCTTACTGATGATGCACCACAAATCTTCCACCACCTGACTATTCAGTGGGTCTGCTATATATGACTAGTTATGTTGTGCCATCTGCTCTTAACTTTCGAAGTTAAGACCTAATTATCCTTCTCAAATGAATTCCAATACATTATATACTACTCTTTCATCATCAAGTTGTTTTAATTTAAACTCTCCTGTAAGTGATTCTTATATCTGAACAATACTCTTAAAATTATCAATTGCCACCTAAGGTAGTGCATAATCAGTTTTTTTCTCAAATTCATAAAATAATCTACTAACCTACTTTTTCTTAATAGCAGTGTAAACAATAAAAGCTACTAACAACATGCTTTACAAGCATTTCAGAGTTCTCACAGGAGTCAGTCTTCTCATTTATCTAAAGAAATTCAGACACCAGTCACATACCTTCACTCAGTAGGAGAGAGTCTTTAAGCAGAGAAATATGTTCTCACCTCCTGGAAATGTTCAAATAATTAGTGATCTATAAACCTGACAAACTATTTAGATCGAGTAATTATCCTAAAGCACGGGTGGTACCATCCCATCTTTTTTTTGTAATTCAATAAAGTCCCTGATCACCTTGCTGACTGTCCCACAACCCTGTTTCCACAAAGAAGCTTTTCCTGTCCTCCTGTCCTGCAGTGGGCCACCAAATGAGCAATCAGGTTCTCAACTGCTCTACACAGCAAGAAAAGGATGCGCATGGATATTCTACAATTGAATACGCAGGCGGGACTCATTACCCCACTTCACACTTCCCATCCTCAACCCGGAAATCCACAAAAAAGGGTAAGAAAGCATACTTTACAACTACAAGTTGTATTTTACCCCCATTCACCTAAGGTCGTTACAAAGTTTCTCACAGATAACACAATTCATCTCAAGACATAGCAGCCCACTTCAACTAATCACTTAATCAAACACAGATTGTGGTTTATAAAACAAATGTTATCACCATGGTCAGTGTTATGTGCACTTCAACGATATTAAGCCCGCTTCATCTCTCACACCCATCCCTTCCCATAGAATACCACAATGGTCAGACTTCAAAATCCTATCGCTCTTAGATCTTGCTGCCATACTCAATTCCCTCAAAAACCACTTCTTATGAAGATGTTATTTTGCCATCCTCCTGGGGATGCTCTCTTACCCAATTTGCCATTGTCAACTCTTCACTTGAATCTTCCCAGAGCTCTGAGAACAGGACAATTTCTCTCACTTTTAAAGAAACCTACACTAGGTTTTGGACCAGGGGTGGATGGAACTCACAGAGTTTCACTCCACAAAATTCCGCGGACTTACATAAATCTCAGCAAGATTCAATGGAGTTTGCCAACTGGCTGAAATATTCATGTCCTGCTGCTCGTGTTGAAATTTAGCGCCAGTAGCAGGAGTTGCACTGAAAAATCAGCACAAATGGCTCCATGCAGCGTGCAAGAGTGCCCCACCATTTGAGTTGATTTTGCTGCGGCTCAAGTAGAAAATCTACATGAGTGGCAGCAAATCTACTTGAGAGGTAGCTCTCTCACCGCAACCGCCCACGCTAGAAAATGGTGTTAGAGGACACAAAATCTCACTCACATTTCTGGAGCCTCCTTGCCCAAAAATTCTGCCACATGGCGATTGGCGGAATTTGCCAATAACTCTGCATTACATGAGTAACACAGAGTTGCCAAATTTTACAAATTCTGTGGGCACCCCTAGTTTGAATCTTGCCAACTACTGACCCATCACTCATCCACCACTCATTCAAGCTCACTGAACAGTAGGGGTGTGCGTAACTGGTGTAATTTCATGTAGCTTAAAACTATGTAAAATGACACATAGTAATGTGAAATGTATATCACACTCAAACCTGAATTGTCAATTCTGGTAAACATTCAAAACACTGCTGCTGGCATTCGTATTTGTAGATTTTCACTCAAAACAATTACCCTAACAGTCCGTTCGGGTAACAAAATCAACCTGTAATGCCACCTATATTAAAACATATTTGAAGGTACATCTTACAATGAACAATCTCCCTGAAATTGCACAATATGGAGTAATTGCATAACCTTGGTAATTATGCACACATTTTGTGATGTGAAATTATCAAAACTATGCCACTTACTCATGCATAATTACAATTTCACCCATGGCTACAGAAAAGGTAGTCTATGTTCAACTACAAGAGTACCTCATGTCCAGCATGACTACCAGTCTGCCTTCAGATAATGCTGCAGCACAGAGTCCGCTACCTTACATATCGAAGACGATGCCTTCTTGACCACAGATGAAGATGACTCCTGTCTCCTGATATTGCTGGATCAGCGTCCTTTGACACAGTCGATCATCCCACCCTCTTACTCACTCTGGAGGGAATTCACTGTCAATGTCCTGTCAATGTTCTCCTCCTACCTTTCGAACTCACATACATTTCTTCACATGGGCACCTCCAAGTCACAAAATACCTCCATCACCTGTGGAGTCTCTCAGGGTTCCATACTCTCTCTCATCATCTTCAACCTTTACTTGGAGCCACATGGCCTAATCTTCACCGATGACAGCATGAAGATTTACCAATATGCCAATGATACACAACTCCACTTGAACCACTAGAAACTCCTCTGCTTCAGGCTTCCAATATCTTAACATTGGTTTTACATCTTCCAGATCTGGATGTGTGATGCCTACCTGAAGTTCAACCCAACCAACACAGAATTTCAGCTATTTGTCAAGAACAACAAAAATGACACAGTACAAACCTCCCTCACTAAAATGAACCCTACAACTTCACATCCCAACTTTCACACAATGCCAAGCCACTTGGAGTCACTCTGCTGGAAACAACCTCACTCTTAAGGATCACATTGCCACAAAAACAAAGACAGCCTGGTATCAGCTATCTCTTCTAAAGAAAGAAATTCAATGGTACTCCATGGTTTCCCTGACTTCACACTGGCAGTCATTAGGAGCATTCTAAAGGTATAACAAAGGCTACTCCGAAATTTAGTTTTAGGTCTAGAGGAGGGAGAGAAAAACACAACATGAACAAAATACCTCTAACCTGACCTATTTGCTTTCAAAGAATTGAATGAATCTAAACATTTCATAAGGGTGCAACACAGAGAAGGAGTATTCAGGCAGACATATTATTCTTTACTTTTATGTTTATTTTCATTTTCACAATTTGAGAAGAGAAGACATTTTATAAAACATGTAGCATTTTTTGGATATTTTGTAATACAAATGTGATACTTTCTGTGCTAGTAATTCATTATTTACAGTGCTGATCTAAATATGAACCCCACATATAAGCCATAAAGTGCCAATAATCTGTCTTTCATTCATACCACATCATTCACACAAAATCAAACATACTCATACTAATAACAAGGAACACAATGAAAGCAATATGGGAAGGCAGTACAACTGAGAATCACAATGTATCATTACACATATAAATTAATATCTCTTTATCTTGATGATACACGGATTTTATGTAACTAGTTCATTTGTCTCCTTTTCTGTTTCTTATCCTTTTGTACGTGGATCTCAGGTGTACAGGGCCTACGTATGTTTCGGTGAGTCTTTTTATTTAAATCACCTTCATCAGGGCCAACATAAGCAAAAACAGGTACACAAACATATTTAAAATCATGGGGTTCTTCTCATTATATACACGGAGTAGCCATTTTTAGTAATGCATTTCTCCATAGGTGCTTTTATCTGTTCCACTCGAACGAAATCCTTGAGGTAAATTAACTCTTTGACTCCTATAACAGCTGTGTGGATTACCAACCGGTCCGTTCTTAAAAATGTCAGCCTTCGTCGTCTGCGTACTCTTTATAGATAACATCCTATTGCTTCCTTTCATTTTCCAACATGTGTTGTATCTCGTTGTAGGTTTGTTTATTCGAAAGCTTTTGCTCTTGCTCCTGGGTACAGGTCAGTGTTGTAAATTCTGGCCTGAAAAATATTCTGTAGTATGCCTATAGCGGGACGTCCTGCAACTTAGGCTGCTGCATTAGGAGCATTCTATACACCACAGAATGTCTTATCCAGGGCTCCAAGAAATATGATCATATCGCCCCCATCTTGATCAATTTTTATTGGTTCTGTTTGCTGGCAGGCACCATCCTTAAACTCAGTTGCATTATTTACAAAACCATCCCATCCATCACTTCTACTTGCCTTGCAGACATCTCACAAGCACAGCCAGGACACCATTAAACTGCAGATTAAGATGTGTAAAACGTGCTCCAATGCTGCTCTAGTTTGAAAAAGACTCACCTCATTAAAGAACACTACACCATAATGCACTACCCAGTCACAGACCAGCTTCATCTCTTATTACCTGTTGACTTTAAGCTTGTCTTTGACCATGTACAGCACCCATCTGATTTAATCCTAGGTTCATGCTATAGGAATATCATATACATACATATACATGTTTAACACTTTTTAGCCAAAGATTGCTGAACTTTTTTACATTTAAAAAATCTTGAATGTGCAGAGCCATTTGATTTACAACCCGGAGACTACGAGCAGTGATGGAGAAACTGAATTACTAGCAAACTCTGGTAATATGGCTTGCATAGCATTTTGAAATGTATCAATTGCAAAGGCCAGATCTGTGAATATCTATATCTATATATTCTTTGGCAGTAGAACAATACAATTGTCCCTAGCCCATGCAAGTAACTGTTCTTTGATTGTATAGTCTTTTAAAAATGCAATAATAAGTTGAGGACTATTCACTTTTCCGAAGTGCATTATGGCCAGATGGTTCTAGTGATTGATAGATTTTTCCCTGCTGGAGTGTTCCCTGCACTGATAAAATGTCCACATATATGTATTCTATTCAACACTATAATGCCTAGGTTCAGGGAAAGGGCTTTCCCTCTCCCTTCATTCCTTCAAGAATGCCAACAAAACTAAATTGTCCCTTCTAGATAGAGTTTACCCAGTCTTCATGTTTCCAGATAAAAGCTTTGTGTCGGCCTGTTCCATTATCCTGTTTCGTATTCACCACTGACCCTAAAGTGGAGACCTGGGCTTTCAACCCTGAGCATGCATTAGTAGAATTTGTTATTCCCTCATCCTGGGTTGAAACCTAAAAGGAGGTGAGATTCTTCATAGGTTCTTTTTCTCACTATAAGCCTTTCAGGAGCAGCTTTTGGTCTGGCATAGACGTTTCTGGCACAATTACTTCGAGGAATTTAAAAAAATACAATAATGCTGATGAAATCGTATGGTAAAGTACCTGGTGTCTGACCTTGTAAAGAGCCTTTTAAATAACTATTAATGCTCTCTAAAGGCCATTGAGGAGCTAACCTTCACATCATCCATCCAGCATTATCACCCACATATTGTTCTTGGATTAAGGAGTCAGGTGAATTTCCCACACATCAAAAACCTCCTCGTGTGAAGTACATTTGAGACTGAAGTCAAGAAACCTTTATCCTATCGAGTGTGGGAGTAGATAAATGGACTGCTGTCTCTATCTCTTCCTCTGCTTCAGCAGATATATTAGTCCCAGACTCACAACCATCCCTCTCCAAATCTAAAGAATCTTCCAAGGAATTTGAGTAGGTTGCTAAGTTTTTACTCCAGAGTTAGCATCAATGGGGTTTCTAATTGTTTGCTCCCATCGGCGAGTAGAGCTATACAATGCCAACCCGTCCTCTGGAAAAAATAATAGAAGTGAGCTTCAGTGGTCTAGGCAATCTGCTTTTTCCCCAAAGAGTTCCACAAGACATCTTGCAAGGTGAGACCACCCAGAAGGAAAAATGACTTTTGAACAGGTCTCTTTCTTATTTAAATTAACATATTGAACAGATCACCACACATACAAACATCCATACACACACAAAGAAACAAATGTACTGACATCCAGGCACACACATTGACAAACATAGATCACTTATGATGCGTGTTATAGGCCTCCGTGCATACATTTACAGGCATGCATATATTCCACCAGGCCTAATCCCACCCAGGCACACAAACTCATGGATATAACACTGGCCCTGCAGTGCAGTGGGTCCCTCAACCCTTCAGGGGGCCCCCAACCTATTAGAGATATGGGACACTTTGGGTCCCTCTTCACATTTTTCAGGGCGGCCCCATCCTTTTATATTATGCCACTGCACACTACATCATCCAAGCAAGCATCCATACAGACATACCAATAAACATACAGAAACCTAAGCACTCTGACCATCACACAAGGCTCAAATGCACACATAGACACACTCACATACAGAACGTGGATAGCAACACATTTGCAGTTCTATATTACAGACTTGTAAAAATATATCAAATAAGGTGACTATCATGAACAGAGAGATGGGTGCAGGTTTAATGTACACTAATGGCTGCATCTTAAGCTCGCCCCACCCATTGCCTCTTATAGCGCTGCCAATGAGATTAGAGACACACCTACTAACCATCACACTCCTACAAGTTTGATAATTCAGACTATTCCAGGCCACCAAAGCTAATAGAATGGCTTGGCTGGTTGGGTATTAGTCATTTTCAATGTATATTGAATGTATAAACAACTATAGCTGTGCTCCTCTCAAAATAGCATAAACATTGCCATTATGTGGCAGACTGTCATAGGTGCCAGAGCTGACAATTAGGTACCACTACTTAGCACCGTGAACCACCAGCCTAAATTAAGCACTGCTATGAATAGTCTAGCATGTCTACAGATCTATTTAAAAACTGACATTTACTCCTACAGAAATAAGAATGTAACTAGGTAATTGAGTGCTGACAGATGGTTGGAAAAAAGATGCTTAATTTATGCTGGGAAGATTCAAGCTTTCTCCACCTACAGATTGCTTTGTAGAGAAGGGTCACCATCCAGTGCTTGATTTTCGAAAGAACAAGTGCCAGTTCCCATGGTTCTGCTCAGAAGACAACAGTGGATCCTATTTACCATTATGCGATGAAAACCAAGGCTGCATAGTCTTCAATCCACCTTATGCCTCTTTAATACCCTATCAGACACTGCTTGCCCTCTGTACAAAATTGGGTTGTTAGTTTGGAAGGGTGGAAGCCCCCCTGAAATAATAAACACAATGCTTGTCAGGGTGAACAGCATAAAGTCACTAAATTAACCTATGCTTCAATCTACTGGTAACTTGCCACAATACCATTCATGGTTAGAGGAAATGTGTAAAGTATTTATGCAGCACTAAAACAGTGATAAAGTACAAATACTACACCAATAAAATCCCAAACTGGTTTAAATAAAAATAAAAATTTTAATAAATAAAATAAACACCACAATGACAGAAATACAATCAGTAGAACTACAGATATGAGTTTTTAAAGATTTAGGTGAAAATACCTCCAAAAATCACAAAGTTCCAGCTGGAGATATCTGATAGCACTTGACCGGGTCAAAGTCAGAAGTGCAGGCCAACCGTGATGGAGTGTGAGCCAGGTACATGACTGAGTTTGGCCCAATGGGACTTGTACTTTTTTGTCCTTGGTACTGCAATGACTGATCCTGCGTTCATTTGTGCCATGCTGCTTCAGTTCTGGTGAAGCGACTAATCCAGGGCTGCATGTTGCTATGATGCAAAGGCCTGTGATGCAATGTCCTGTCTCGAAATGCGCTGTGCTGTGTCTCTTTCCCGCTACTTTCTGTGATGCCAGGTCCTGCGTGGGTCTACGCCACACCCGCCTTGGTTCTGGTGAAGTTGACGATCAGGAGCTGCAAGGTGCTGCGATGTGAGATCCTGCAACTATTTGCAATGCTCTGCCTTAATTCCAGTGAAAGCTTCTGTTGTGCAGGTAGGAGTGCACTCCGACTCCAGCCAAGGGTCAAGACCCTTGAGGACAGCACTTAGGGGGGCAGGACTCACTCCCAAAGAGGCCAGCAGAGGGGACCAGGTCAGGTCCAGTTGAGTCTGGTCAGTTGGGAAGCAGATCAGGCCACTGGAAGCTAGTTGTGTCTCTGTAGCTTCAAACAGAAGGTCAGCCACCTGACCCTTGGCGGCACTTCTGTGGAGCCTGGGTTCAAGTCAAGCAGGACCAATCTTTGTTCTTCAGACAGCCATGCAGTCTTCCTCCTATATCTTTCACAGGTCCATGAGTCTTCTGAAGAGGTGTTTAGAAGGTCCTATTTTAATACCTGGTGCCAGCCTTAGTGAGGAGAAATTCCCTGACCTTCCGCCAAAACTTAAAGGAAACAGTGCTGCTTAAAAACAAAACATTTTTCAGTTTTGAAAAACTTCAGAGAGTTTTCAGTGGTCCACTGGAGCACAACCTAGTCCCCCTGTAGTTGCCACCCAAAGTGCAGCCACGGGCCGTGGAGGGAGTTACGGTGGGGCAGGGAGGCGGGGAGGGGGAGGGGCGGGGTGGAGTGTGCTAAAAACCAGCATATGGATAATTGCAGGTAAGTAAACAATTTAATTAATAAAACAAAATTCGTAGCGCGCACTGTATCGCATTTTGCGATGCAAGGCGCACTACCAAATTCGTTTTATTAATTAAATTGTTTACTTACCTGCAACTAACCATATGCCGGTTTTTAGCACCCTCCACCCTGCCCCTCCCCCTCCCCGCCTCCCTGCCCCACCGTAACTACCTCCACGGCCCGCGGCTGCCAAAGTGGCTAATGGAAAGTGGTCTCTAGGGGAAGAACCCATTCCCTTTTGCTAATGAGTTACTATTGCAGCCTGAGAACTGGTAACATCAATGGTTTGCGACTGGACTTATGTTTGCAGACCTTTGAGACGTAGGGTACAGATTCATCATTGGGAGAAACGCACAAATCACGCCACTTTCAAGCTTTTCCAACTTGTAAAATGTTCTTCACAGTTTTCTTTTAATGTTTTTTTACTGCTTACAATCCCTTCTGATTTATCAAATGGGGGGGGTTTATAACCAATAAACACCTTAGTACATCTGGGGCCACATGTACAATCATTTCCTTTTGCGACTCACAATTTGCAAATGTTAGCGACTCGCAATTTGCAAGTCGCAAAAGGTAATGTACTAATGTGCCTCAGACATATTTTGCGATTCCCAATGGAGTTGAAAATGACTTGCCTCATCAATATTCATGAGGCAGGTTGCAATTTGTGACCTATTGGGAATGGGCAATAACACACAGGGATTGTGGCCTGCTGGGGACAGCAGACCCTCATGTCTGTGCTTGTTTTTTGAATAAAGCAACTTTAAAAAACAAATGCGGCACTTTTTCCTTAAAGAAAAATTAAACGCTTTCTTTATATCTTTTCCACTGCCTGCTCTTAAAAGTATTATTCCTGTGAGTCACAAAGGGGAAGGGGTCCCCTGGAGACCCCTTCCCCTTTGTGACTGGCTTACCACCTACTTGAAGTAGGAAGTAAACTGCGATTGTTTTGCGACTGCATTACAGTCGCAAAACAATTTTACATTCTCCAGCGACTCACTATTAGCAAGGGAAGTCATTGCCATGCCCCTTCCTAATATCAACTCCCAAACCCTATTTTATGAGTCTGTAATAGGTTACCGACTTGCAAATTAGAGTTGATATATGCTACAACCCTTTTTAGTGATCTCAAATGGCACGGACCTCTGTTTGCGATCACTGAAAACTGTCGAACACGTGGCCCCTGCTCCCGCGTTTTCATCAGGTTACGTCCTTTGCTTGTTCGGCAAAGAGACGTTTTAAGGCATGGGCAAAGTGGGCTCTAGCCCAGGGCCCCAATCTTTCAGGGAGCCTTCTGTTAGAGGCAGCTCTGTTCGGCAGTCTTTCCCTGATGACCTTGAATAATTCTTAAAAAGATTGTTTTAAACACTGTTTTCCTTTCATTTACTTTTATAGTGGGTGATGTGTGTGAGTCTATTACAGACATTTTGCAGGGAAATATTTTGTTTATTTTTCATGCAACTTCATATAAAAGAACTTTCTTTTAGGTCAAACCCGAACCTCACATATGAGAAATGGGAGGGGGGTGTGGCAAAGTGAATTGCTGCTGTGGTACAATATTAAAAACACACATCACTATCCCTAAATATTAGATCATGTAAGTGCTTTTAGAATTTGCAGGAGAGTGTCTGGATAAAGAGAGCATGAAAGAGCTGAAAATGGATCATAAGTTAAACATTTCCCTGAACAGGGCCCCCAGAATACTTTTGACCCAGGGCCCCCAAAATCCTTAAGATGTCCCTGGTTCGGCACACAAGCTGTAATAAGGCAGGACTCATTAGCTGACGCGTGACAGTGGAAAAACTCGCCTGTGCCATAGGCATAGACTCCAGTGGGAAAATATGTAGTGCATTATGCACCAAAATAAACTTCAAAGAGTGGGTTACGTTTTCCTTTTCCCAAACTCATCACTCTGTCTCTGGAATTAGTCATTGTCAGGACTCAGTGAATTAACGATTCATGCAAAATGATGATTTTTCTTGATTCTAATCTGCTTGCTTATAAATAGCAGGAACAAAAAATATGTGAATCACTTCCCTCCCTAAAAAGTTCTTAACTACTCAGTAGTTTAGATAATTGCTGTCTTGATGGTAGACTGCATTTCGTCCGTTTTCCTTTTTGTGGCACAAGCCTGGGAGGTAATTTCAAGCAGTAGGCGGTAAATAGGTAATTTCAAAGCTGTTTTGTAATACCTAGGACTCCACATAGTATACTCATTGGCTAATGTTTTTCAACAGTTTAACCTCTTCCCAGATTCAATTTAACTTGTCAAGTTTGTGACGAATGATACATGATGTACAACCCATGCAAAAACAACCACAACAAACTTGCACAACTCCTAGCGGAAAGCTTCCTGAACTGTGATACTTGGGTGGGTGTAAAACAAATACAATCCTTCTAAGCAAGCATTTGGAAAGTCAACAGATCTGGATAATTTTAAGTGTATGTTTTCTTTTCAAAATGCACAGAAGAAGTTGTGAATTATGTTTGGATGCACCAAGAAAAAATTCACATACAGTCACAGATGTCTATTCAGTCAAAACCCAGCTACACATAGTGGCATGAGCATTACTCTCTCACAAACACATACACAAACGTACTCTCAACACCCGCATAGAACCACACAACATACATAAAAGCTGATGCATGCACACACAGGAGGATGTATAGGTGGACTAATGACTGAGTGAGGGTTTGTCTGAGCAAGGGTGGTTGATGGATGCTGGTGATGGAAGGAGCCAAAGGGTTTCTTTGATTTGACTGGATGGAAGGATAAATAAAAGAGTGTTTGGTAGATAAGTGTGAGCAGAAGTGTGGATTGACATTTGCCTGTTTGGGTAGATGGGTGCATTGGAGTGGGTAGAAAAGTGCATGGAGGTGGTTGCCTGCACTAAGTAAATCATTTAGAATTGTAATGATTTACTAGTAAACAATCAAAACCTCATTCCGAGGGATGCACAAAAACAATTTCTAGTAGCAAATAGGAGTTTGTGCCTGAAGCAGGATCTCAGCTTGGGTGCACATTTTACAACCTGAGTGTTTTTGCGTGCTGAGTTTGGTCATCTAAAATCTGCCACAAACTGTGTGGGCTAACAGAGCATATTTTAAATCTACAAACCTCAGTAAAAGATACACCCACACACGTGCACGCACACACACACACACAGACAGACTGAACGCTTTAGGGCCTGATTGCGACATTGGCGGTGCTGCGCCTGCCACAGCACCACCAAAGTTGTGCATAGCCTGCCTGCAAGATTACAAATTCACCTTGTTTCTGGTGGGCTTTTCTTTTGCCGGTCCCATAGTGGTGCTCTGAAAATGGGCACCACAATAGGAATGCAAAGCAGCTCCAGCACGGCATGGACCATGATGTCCATGCCGTGCTGGAACTTAGGGTGCATGCAAATCGAGGGGCATATGTTGCGCCCCTCAGATTGCATCCCCATGGCTGCAGGGTAATGGGGGCCCTGTAAGTTCCTCTTTGTTTACCCACCGATAGCCTTTTCATGGTAGACTGACCGCCATGACAAGGCGGGCGGAAGGGGAAAGTCATAATATGCTCAGTGGACCTAGGGTGACCAACCGTCCGTAAATTTCACGGACAGTCCGTAATTCTTTAACAGACGCCATTTGTCCGTCATTTTAGCCGGGCCCTGGTCGCCCCACCCTAAAGCCGGCACAGCTTGCCCCCACCTCCCTTCTTGACTCCCATGCAGTAGCAAAGCTCAGATATCCAGCAGCACTGAAGAGGCGCTGCGGGGTGGCAACCCTCACACCTCCAGCCCTTGATGAGCTGTTAAGAGGTGCTCGAAGGTGACTGACAGGAGGGGCTGCAGGTTCAGGAGCAGGGACATCCATTCAGATGCAAACAGCCCTGAATGACTCATGTGTCTGCAATTTAGAGGGGCCTTACACATTCCCCTCAGCCCAGGGCCCCAAACATCCTAGACTCCGCTCAGCCAGATTACACGGAGGCAGCACGTGGTTCTCTTCACAGAGCTTAATTACTGTCACTAAATTGTAAGCAAACCTCGTTTCTTCAAACATGCAGTCTATAATGTAATACAATAAAGAAAAGGCACAATCGCACCCACACTGATTAACAAAGTATGGAGGATAATCAGTTCAATCAGTTCTCTTAGAGTATCTCCTGTAAGTACTGTACATCATATGGCATTTTGGACAGAGAGCCTCTTGTGCAGGAGGGGGCGAGGAGCCCAAGATGATACTAGAATACTGCATGCCCACCCCTGTGCCCACCCTGGTGGATCTTGTTCCCCCTCCTGTGATGGCTCTTGTCCCCCTGTGGTGGATCATGTCTCTGCCCTGGGTGGCTTTTGTCCCAGTCGTAAAGTTCTTGATGGGCCTCTTCTCAAAAGGGCTCAGCTCAAAATAAATATGGAAAGGTGGGCGAGTAAGTAAGTGAAGGGATGGGTGGATGGCTGGATGAATTAGTGAAAGGGTAAATGGATGAATGAAAGAGTGAATAAATGGATAATGAGAGAGGATGGATGGATTGATGAATGAGGGGAAGGATGGATGAGAGAAAATGTAAATAGCTGGATGTATGGGTTGAAGGGTAGCTTGATGATGGATGAGGGGAAAGATGGATGAGGGGAAGGATGGATGGATGGGGGGAGGATGGATGATGGATGAAATGAAGGAAGGATGGATGAGGGGAAGGATGGATGGATGAGGGGAAGGATGGATGGATGAGGGGATGGATGGAGGGGAAGGATGGATGGATGAGTGGGTGAAAGGATGGATGAATGATGAGGGGAAGGATGGATGGATGGATTGAGGGGAAGGATGGATGGATGGATGCAGGGGAAGGATGGATGGATGGAGGGGAAGGATGGATGGATGGAGGGGAAGGATGGATGGATGGATGGATGAGTGGGCGAAAAGATGGATGGATGATGAGGGGAAGGATGGATGGATGGAGGGGAAGGATGGATAGATGGAGGGGAAGGATGGATGCATGCGAAGAATGGATGGATGAGGGGAAAGATGGAGGATGGATGAGGGGAAAGATGGAGGATGGATATGGGGAAGGATGGATGGATGAGGGGAAGGATGGATGGATGAGGGGAAGGATGGATGGATGGATGATGAGTGGGTGGGTGGAAGGATGGATGGATGATGAGGGGAAGGATGGATGGATGATGAGGGGAAGGATGGATGGATGATGAGGGGAAGGATGGATGATGAGTGGGTGGGTGAAAGGATGGATGGATGGATGGATGGATGAGGGGATGGATGGATGAGGGGAAGGAAGGATGGATGAGGGGAAGGATGGATGGATGAGGGGATGGATGGAGGGGAAGGATGGATGGATGGATGAGTGGGTGAAAGGATGGATGGATGATGAGGGGAAGGATGGATGGATGGAGGGGAAGGATGGATGGATGAGGAGATGGATGGAGGGGAAGGATGGATGGATGGAGGGGAAGGATGGATGGATGAGGGGATGGATGGAGGGAAAGATGGATGGATGGATGAGTGGGTGAAAGGATGGATGGATGATGAGGTGAAGGATAAATGGATGGGAAGAATGGATGGATGAGGGGAAGGATGGAGGGGAAGGATGGATGGATGGAGGGGAAGGATGGATGGATGAGGGGATGGATGGAGGGGATGGATGGAGGGGAAGGATGGAGGGGAAGGATCGATGGATGATGAGGGGAAGGATGGATGATGAGGGGAAGGATGGATGGATGGAGGGGAAGGATAAATGGATGGGAAGAATGGATGGATGAGGGGAAGGATGGGTGATGGATGAAAGTAAGGATGGATGAGGGGAAGGATGGATGAGGGGAAGGATGGATGGATGAGGGGAAGGATGGATGGATGGTTGGATGATGAGGGGAAGGATGGATGGATGATGAGGGGAAGGATGGATGGATGATGAGGGGAAGATGGATGGATGATGAGGGGAAGGATGGATGGATGAGGGGATGGATGGAGGGGAAGGATGGATGGATGGATGAGTGGGTGAAAGGATGGATGGATAATGAGGGGAAGGATGGATGGATGGAGGGGAAGGATGGATGGATGAGGAGATTGATGGAGGGGAAGGATGGATGGATGGAGGGGAAGGATTGATGGATGAGGGGATGGATGGAGGGAAAGATGGATGGATGGATGAGTGGGTGAAAGGATGGATGGATGATGAGGGGAAGGATAAATGGATGGGAAGAATGGATGGATGAGGGGAAGGATGGAGGGGAAGGATGGATTGATGGAGGGGAAGGATGGATGGATGAGGGGATGGATGGAGGGGATGGATGGAGGGGAAGGATGGAGGGGAAGGATGGATGGATGATGAGGGGAAGGATGGATGATGAGGGGAAGGATGGATGGATGGAGGGGAAGGATAAATGGATGGGAAGAATGGATGGAAGAGGGGAAGGATGGATGATGGATGAAAGTAAGGATGGATGAGGGGAAGGATGGATGAGGGGAAGGATGGATGGATGAGGAGAAGGATGGATGGATGGATGGATGATGAGGGGAAGGATGGATGGATGATGAGGGGAAGGATGGATGGATGATGAGGGGAGGATGGATGGATGATGAGGGGAAGGATGGATGGATGATGAGGGGAAGGATGGATGGATGGATAATGAGTGGGTGGGTGAAAGGATGGATGGATGGAGAGTGGGTGGGTGGGTGAAAGGATGGATGGATGGATGGATGATGAGGGGAAGGATGGATGGATGAGAGGGGAAGGATGATGGATGATGAGGAGTGGGTGGGTGAAAGGATGGATAGATGAGTGGAAGTATGAATGGATGAATGGAGGGGAAGGATGGATGGATGAGGGGAAGGATAAATGGATGGGAAGAATGGATGGATGAGAGGAAGAATGGATGATGGATGAAAGGAAGGATGGATGTGGGGAAGGATGGATGGATGAGGGGAAGGAAGGATGGATAGATGGATGATGAGTGGGTGGGTGAATGGATGGATGGATGATGAGGGGAAGGATGGATGGATGATGAGGGGAAGGATGGATGGATGATGATGAGCGCGTGGACACGCCGGTGTGCGTAACGCAGCGCTCTACAAATGTCCCAATAATAATAATAATAATGGATGGATGATGAGGGGAATGATGGATGGATGGATGATGAGTGGGTGGGTGAAAGGATGGATGGATGAGGAGTGGGTGGGTGAAAGGATGGATGGATGGATGATGAGTGGGTGGGTGAAAGGATGGATGGATGGATGGATGAGTGGGTGGGTGGATGGATGGTGGGTGGGTGAAAGGATGGATGAGAGGATGGGTGGGTGGATGGTGGGTGGGTGAAAGGATGGATGAGAGGATGGGTGGGTGGATGGTGGGTGGGTGGACGGTTGGGTGGATGATGGGTGGGTGGGTGGATGAGTGAAATGATGGATAGATTGATGGATTGATAAGTGCAAGGGTGAATGCATGGATGTATGAGTGAAAGGGTGGATGTAAGGATGGATGAGTGAGTGAAAGGGAGGGTAGATGGACAAAAGGATGAATAGATGTGTGAAGGAGTGAAATGGTAGATGGATGAGTGATAGGGTCAATGGATGGATTCATGAGTGGATGAGTAGATGGATGGATGGGTGGGTGGATGGAAAGAAAGGTTGGCTAAGTGAAAAGGTCGATGGAGAGAGAAAGGGAGGATGGATGGATGACTAAAAGAGTGGATGGGTGGAAGGATTAGTAAGTGAAAGGATGGCTGGATTGGTGAAAGGGTAAATGGCTGGATGAATGGATGGATGGGATGAAGAGTGGATGGAAAAGTTTACAGATGGATAGGGTGAAAGGATGGATGGATGGATGGATAATGGATGGATGAGTGAAAGGATGGATGAAGGGATGGATGAGTGAAATGATAGATGGAAGATACATGATGGATAGGTTTGCAAATGGTTGAATATGTTTGGAAATGGCTGGGCTTACTTATATACTATTGCGCGACCTCTGAGGTGTCTGTAAAACGTACCTATTGTCCTGAAGTTTTGTTCTGAATTTTGACCTCCTGTCCTGAATTTGTGTCCTGAATTTTGACCCTTTGTCCTGAATTTTTACACTCACCGTCCGGAATTTGCACCAATGCCAGTTGGTCACCCTAAGTGGACCGCGGTGGTCTCAGCTTGCATATTGTTTTCCCCTTTCCCCCCCACCACCATCAGGGAACGGCAGGTCCCTGGCACAGATGTGGCTGTCCGAATGGCTCCCATGAGTCTGGCTGTCAAAGACCGCCTGACTTGTAATTTGCCCCTTAGTTCCGAATCCGAGGTTCAGATCTTGAATTCAAATGAAACTTTTGCACTTGATGAATACTAAATGAATCACTGTTGGTATTTACTGATTGAACAATTTGCGTGCATCATTTTACAAGAAATAAAATGAGCATATAGGAAGTTTACGAAAAAATCTGCTCTGATACTGATTTTTAAACATACCAGCTTCCCACATGATTTACTAAGCCTTACATTTACAGCATTTTAAGCCTCAATGTATATGAATTTGGAGGTGGAACTTTCAGCACCTGCACTGCTCTCAATATTTACAGACTGTTGTGACAAAAAAGAATGGAAATGGTAAACTGAGTTAGAATGATACTGACCAATAAGTGTGCAAAGGATTATAGTTGTGCATTTGCTTTCGGCAAATATCCGTGACCCTTGAAAAAATTAAAAAATGCCTCTACACAAGGGGGCATATTTACAAGGGGCTATCGCAGAATTAATGGCACTTTATCGCAGCCAAAGTCGTGATAAATTTACCCCACCATTAACAAGCAGGTGCAAACAACCCACAGCACCAGTTTTCTCGCAATAGCATCCACAATAAAAACATCGCCACAGAGGATCACTGCAACTATCGCTAATGAGATGCAGAGTAGGCGTTCCCGTGCAAAAAGCTGAGACAACACCACACCTCAACATTCACTACGCCCAGACAGATTGGCAATAAAAACACAAAACACGCAATAAGGTGCGTTAGCAGCAGGAATTTTACACCTGCTCTGACCTGGTGTAAAGTCAGAGAGCAGACTGCATCACAAAAGGGAGCCCAGCCCAGGGCATCATCGGAAGGGCAACAGATGCCATGGAGCCACTCATCATGCAGCCCGGACACCCAAGAGGGCCACAACACCCACCAGGCACCCCTACCGGACCACCACAAAGGCAGAGCACACAAAGAGAGCGGCCCCCCAGGAAAAGCACCTGCTTCACAGGCCCGACATCTGACAATGTCACTGTCCACTACAGCTGAAAGGAACAACCTCCTACGCATCCTGACCGTCATCGCCCAACAGGCCAACTGCAACAACACAGCGGACAAATAACATCCTAGCCCACACCAAGCTGCTGGCTGTGCACCACCTGCTGGCCCCTGGCACACCCCAAACAACACCCGACAGAGGCAGCAGAGTCTCACAGCCAGCCACATCCAAGACCCCCACACCTGTCCTGGACATCACCATCAATCTGATACCCCAGGCCAACACAATGCGCAGGAACCATTGGAGACGAAGCAAGGACCATACGCCATAGCTGGATGCATGCACATGTTGGGGGTAATCCACTGCACACATGTCCCACCCGTGACCCCTGGTGACACAGCACACAATCAGCACAACAGGAAGCACACATCACACATCAATGTGCAGGCAAACTCCGAACACTGTGGGACCTTCACCAATGTCGCCTCCAAAAACACTGCCAGTGTGCATGACCCCTTCACCCTCCAACAGTCGAACAGCAACCAGCTGTCACAGGATGGCAGTGAGGGAAATGCACAGCCCTTTGGCAAATTCCCAATTAACACTCCACTCACCTGAACTCCACAACCATGCAATTCGCAACTCTGGCAATGCACAAGTCACCACTCAAGTCCACAACCAAGATGCACAACAACATGCTCACCCACCAGACACAATAGAACACCTCACAATGTTGACCTGTGCAAGCCCTAAACATGACCAATCGATGGCATGGCACCTCAGCCACACAATAGAAGAATGTTGGGAGAGGAGGCAACCAGGCATATGTGAAGGATGCAGTAGAACCATGATTGGGAAAGTACACAATGCCAAGAGTGGCGACAAAGTGCTGAACAAACTGTAGTATGCAGAACACACCCATATCCACAGCAACATACACTTTAGGTGAATGGAGGATAGTGGGCAGTGAATGCAACCGTGTCAACCCAGCCAGTGGAGGCCCTTGGGGAACTCTTGCCTGTTACGCCCCACCCATAAGCGTGAGAAGAGTGCTATGGGCCGGCGTATGCCAGGCCAGCGTAGGGGTGTGAATAAAAAGCACGTAGCCCTGGGTGTTGTCCTCTTCCGGAAAGTCCAACGTCTCTGCCAGGGTGGCGCCTCCCACCCTGCCACGAGACCGATGCCGTCCTCGTAGCCAAGTTGCCTGAGATCCTGTGTGCCTGTCATACCCCAGCCTGCTGGACCACAAACCCGTCAGGGCCAACCCAATGCAGCGAGGCCACACTAATCTGCATCTGACACCGGCGTGTGTCATGGAGGGCCCACCACATGCCAGGGTAAGCTCCAAGCCCGAGGCCTACAGACCGGCCAGCCTTTCAGACCACCACTGTCCCCCTGATGCTGGCCCACATTACTCCTTTCTCGTTTACATATTCTACAGGCGACCTCTGCGGCCCAGTGGGTCCCATATGTGAGACTGCGTCCTGGCTCCTGAATGGCAGGGATCCCAAATCCAGGACAGCAGCCACAGCACCAGACCCCCTTCAATCTGTGAAGCATAGTGCCATATCCGCTTCTTGCGACACATCCTACCACAAACCCTGTCCAAAACCATCCAGCGAGCCGTGCTGCCACAAACCCTGTCCAACGCCATCTGGTGAGCCGGGGATGAGGGACCAGGACCACCCTGCGGACCTGTAGGTCTCACATTCTGCACCTAGTCGCGAATCACGAATGGCAGAGTCCACAACAGTGGTCGCACGGAGAGGAGTAAGAGGAAGATGCAGCTCAGTCCGGACGAAAGCTAGGTCACAGTCATGGAGGTGACCAAACACGTGGTGCCACTGAACCTGAACTACGCAGGCCGGTGGGGCCACAAACCTATGCCGGCGACACTCGGTGAATGGCCTGTGCTGACCGCTGCCTCCAGCCTACAATGCTCTCGGCCTAGGCTGTGCTCGAGTAGGTCACTGATTTAGAACTGACCATTGAGAATATAAAGGCAGATTACACGTCATTGCACGCAAGAACAGGCCTAAGAGGATGTCGCCTTGCATGTTGGCAGAGAGAAAAAGATCATCCTTACGGAGGTGTTTGTACACTACCGACAACTGCCCTGATGTCACTAGTGCTGTGCATCGCGAGCCCAAGACATGTGGCTGTGGGCCACTGCTGACCGCTGCCTACAGCCTACACTGCAGTCCAGTTGGTCACAGAGTCATGATTCAGCAATGGCGGAGTCCATATCAGTGTACCGGCATCGGATGTATGACGTTACAACGCATACTTTTACAACGACCTACCTTTACCACGCAATTTTTACAACGCAGGATCCATTACAACGAAGTACCATTACAATGCAAGTATTTACAACGCAGGTACTTTTACAACGCATACCATTACAACGTAAGTATTAGTAAGTATATAATATTTTTTTTAATGTAAAATAATTAAAATTAATATAATTTAATTTAATTTAATTTAATTAATTTAATTTAATTTAATTTAATTTAATTTAATTAATTTAATTTAATTTAATTTAATTTAATTAATTTAATTTAAATAATTTAATTTAATGTAATTTAATTAATTTAATTTAATTTAATGTAATATAATTTAATTAATTTATTTTAATTTAATTTAAATAATTTAATTTAATTTAATATAATTTAATTTAATATAATTAATTAAATTAAATGTAATCTATTTTAATTTAATTTAATTTTTTTAATTTAATTAATTTAATGTAATTTAATTTATTTTAATTTAATTAATTTAATTTAATTTAATTAATTTAATTTAATTAATTTAATGTAATTTATCTTGTACCCCTTTACCCAAAAACCCAAAACTGACCCTTAACCCTAAAAATACCCCTTTACCCAAAAACTGAAAACTGACCCTGAACCCTAAAAATACCCCTTTACCCAAAAACTGAAAACTGACCCTGAGCCCTAAAAATACCCCTTTACCCAAAAACTGAAAACTGACCCTGAACCCTAAAAATACCCCTTTACCCAAAAACCCAAAACTTACCCTAAACCCTAAAAATACCCCTTTATCCAAAAACTGAAAACTGACCCTGAACCCTAAAAATACCCCTTTACCCAAAAACCTCAAAACTGATCCTAAACCCTAAAAATACCCCTTTACCCAAAAACCCAAAACTAACCCTGAACCCTAAAAATACCCCTTTACCCAAAAACCCAAAACTGACCCTGAACCCTAAAAATACCCCTTTACCCAAAAACCCAAAACTGACCCTGAACCCTAAAAATACCCCTTTACCCAAAAACCCAAAACTGACCCTGAACCCTAAAAATACCCCTTTACCCAAAAACTGAAAACTGACCCTGGACCCTAAAAATACCCCTTTACCCAAAAACTGAAAACTGACCCTGAACCCTAAAAATACCCCTTTACCCAAAAACTGAAAACTGACCCTGAACCCTAAAAATACCCTTTTACCCAAAAACCCAAAACTGACCCTAAACCCTAAAAATACCCCTTTACCCAAAAACCCAAACTTATAATATTTTTCATAAAATTATATACTTACCAATACTTACGTTGTAGTGGTATGCGTTGTAAAAGTATCTGCGTTGTAAATACATGCATTGTAATGGTACTTCGTGGAGTGGAGAAGTGTGGCTCACTGGTTAGAGGAGGCAGACCTGGAAGCAGAGGTCAGCCTGGGACCAGGGTTCAATTCCCGGCTCGGCGGGGTCTTGAGTCCTAAAATGTCCATGGACTCGACAATTCTCGCTCCGGTGCCTACTCGATTCACGGGTTCACACTCTGCGACTCTGGGCAATAGCTTGCTTAATCTCCACAACGGCCCCTCGCGGCGGGATGCCTGGCTTTCACCTTGCGGATACCCTGCCGGGGTTATCTCACAGGGGAATACCAGGACGGGTTCCCTAAGCAAGCGCTTAGAAACCGCTTGGTGATTTGCGCTATATAAATTCCTGTACATTTACATTTACATTTACATTACTTCGTTGTAATGGATTCTGCGTTGTAAAAATTGCGTGGTAAAGGTAGGTCGTTGTAAAAGTTGCGTGGTAATGGTTGTATACCCCGGCATCATCGCAGGCTGCATCCCCACTCAGCCCTGGTGCCACTAAGTGTGTTCCCCGACATTCATGGACACTCTCTGGTCAAACTGTAATTATCAAAAACAGGATTTTAGATGTGAGGGACAGAATCGTCGACTCTGAAGAGTCTTAGTCGCATCTTCCCCGCACTCCGGGGACTTACTGACCTTTAAGGCTATACTTGCCTTAACCTTAGAAGGCACGGAACAAGAAACCAATACTCACATTCCTACCGCACAAAGCAGTGTCATTATCCAGTTCTTTAACCAAGTTTCTCCATATTCAACTCTGGAAAAAACATCGCTCCATTAGTGTGGAATACGTGCCTGATTTTCGTCTATACCCGGTCTTGAGCGGAGCCGGGTCAGAATTATCACCGGCACCGCGACCTTTGGTTGAACACCCTCGCTCCTATAGCCCTGATGAGTCACAGAAACAGTGTGGTTTCTTGCGACGAAACACGTGTCGGCTGGCTTGTATTGGAACAATAAAAGAAGAAACGTTTATTTTGTGGACAACTTCTTCGCCCTTGAACTTTTGAACTTTATGTCCATTGGGACATCGGTTTAACTTTAATTCTCCTACAAGTGTGCTGCAGTTTTTTGTTACTCTCTGGTCAAACAGTGGTGGTGTCTGAGCCTATGGACTAGGGGGCAGTATTCACCCCCATGTAGCTGATATGGAATTGGTGGTGGCAGCGGGCTGTAGCATTCCCCTCCTCCATTTGTTGCTTTCAGATGAAATCAAACCTTTCGGCGTCTTGCCCTGGAGGACACCTTCCACTGTCCCCACTGTCCCCCGAAACACTCCACAACATACGCCTCGGACATTGATGGTGAGCAGCTCAGGTTGCATGGCCCATCTGACCCAAGTTGCAGTGCATCCCGGGCCACTAGCTCTGTGCTGGTCAAGTCCAGGACCCCTTCTCCGGGGACATAGGCTGGCCCCTGAGGCATAGGCCTTGGGGTAATCAACGCCATGACTCTGTGGCCTTGCGCTGTACTAAACCTTCATGCCCAAATGCGTCCCACCAGGGCTCACTCACTAAAGCGACTCCTTACGAGCCCGGACGACGCATCACCACAGGAGGCACTCACCACCACCGCAAGGACCACCTCCAAACGCCATCTGCCAGAGTTGAAGCGGTGGTCCTAACAGACTTCAGGGTTGCTCAGGCCTGTCATGGACGCCCTCATCAGCCTGTTTCCTTGCTCAACACTCCAGGTGCATTGACTCGGTGCACCGCAGGTCATTGTACATTGCTGCTTGTGTTTTGTGCTGTGGAGTGGTTGCGCAGGTATGTCACCGCAAACAGTGTGGGGACCCTGAGACGTTGATGGTGAGGATGATGCAGGTCTGGCATACCCCCCTGCATCTGCATCAGGAATGTATCGATGGAACACAATCCAAGACTTTTTCTGTACATGAGCGCGCTCATCTCTAGTGTCTACAGCCCAGTGCACTGCAACTCACAGATACTACTATTTGCATGTTGGCTGTCCTCTGGACTTCATCCGGCTCACCCCATGTTGCTCAGCAATTGACTCTGTATTGCATGTGTTTTCTTTTTCCTTTTTCCGTTGCACTGGTGTCCAATGACCAAGTGGTTGCCAACACCAGACATTACGTGCGGGTAGGCTTACACTCACCCCACACATATCCAGTACAGGTGTCACTACATGTGGCCCTGCCAATAAAGGGGTTGGGCGCATGTGCACGTAGCCAGTTCAACATGAGCTCTGCGTGTGTCCCTGTGGTCTTCTACTATGCATGTGTGCCCTGGGCCCTACGACTTTACATTGTGCTGTGTACATCGGATACAGACATATCACCGGAGGCAGCGGGTTTGGTCTTGGACATGTAGCTTTGTCTTCAACCACTCCATTTCACTGTTACCTGCTCTGTCAGCTGTAGTGGGCATGTTTCAGTGCATGTGCGGAGCCAGTTGTGTCCTCTGTTCTGCAGTGTCGGCTATGCGCGTAGTTCCATCTTGTCGTCATGTGGGTGTGCTGTTCATGCTATGTGTGTGTGCTCCAGTGTGCCAAGAGGATCTGGGACATGATCCTGGGTGTTTGTGGGTGTGCAGTATGCTACGCCTCGTTGTGCATGCATGTCATTGTGCCCATCTCCCCCGTCCCCCAAGGCCCTTTTCGTTGCACTCCCTGTTGGTGTTGTGTCAGGTCCTCTCAAGCTGTGTCCTTACTCCCTGCTCCTTGCACCATTCCACACTGATGACTGGGGGCTGGGTTTCCTCCATCTCCTCCGTTGACACTGGACTGGCACCTCCTGTCACCGTTGCTGCCTTCCTCTTGGCGGCGGGTTGGTGCGTGGTTTAGGTAGTCACATCATGCTATCGCCTATTGGTCTCCTGGATTGGCATCCATGGCACTCATACTGCATTCCAGGTGGTCTGCTTGTGGGTCAGTTGCTGGTAGTGTTCTGTCTCCTCCGTGATGCTGGTCTTTTTTTCCTGCGGTCTGCATCCCATCTTCCTCTCCCTCTTCTCCTTGGCCTTCCCCGACTCCGTTGTTCCTTGCTGGTAGTCTGTGGAGGTTGGGGGGTCCGAGTTGGGCTCTGTGGCTGTGCTGGGTCAGGGTGCATCCATGTTGCTACTAGGGGTGGGTGGAATTCGCGTAATCGCATTACGCAAATCTCTGCGAAATGGTAAAAAATCTCTGTGAAAACAAAGAAAATCAGTGAACATGCGGAATTACTTGTTCACAATGCTTTTTTACTTTTTGCAATCGCTGTTTGCGTGCTCGGGGGAAGTATCTTGTGAACACGCATTTGAGAACGCGAACAATCAAAAAATTTTGCGAAGACGCGTAACGCACAATTTTGGGCAATTTCGTGTTCTCTCGTTAGCTGCTACGTGCTTTGGCTTGTTTCTGGTGTAGTTATTTACGGGGTTTTATGGTGCATTGTTCCGTCTGATGCGTGGGATTTGCAGCCAGGCCTGTGGCCGTTTTTTGGTACTTTTTGTACCTCGGTTTGCCCCACGCATTTTTTTTTGCATTCACGTATCGCATTTTTGCGGCATGGCTTTGATTTTAACGCAGACATTTGCCGCGTTCTCTGGTGTCTATTGCATGCTCCTGCCTTGTTGTGAATTCCACGTTAACAAGGGGTTATTTTCCCGCGATAGGATGAGATGTGGAAAGTTGCGTTACACTACTCTTGCGATAGTTGTTACACCTTCTTGTGAATATACCCCAAGGTTTTCTGTGGTAAAATTCCCTAACCAGCTTTAGAAGATGATTTCCTACATTGTCTCAGGCATCCAAGGAACAAACAATCAATCAATAACTTATACAAGACAGAGTTTAAGACTACCCTTTCCAAGAAAGCCTTTAACTAGGAAAGACTGAGTCCACACCTCCCGCTTCATATCTATAAATGGGCAAGACCCCTGAAATAACATAGAGCAAAAATACAACCCAAAAACAAGTCCATCACAATCTAGCACTACACATTGTCTTAAATGATCGCCACTCAATAACACAGCATCTTTCTTTTATGATAGCATGGAGTCCGGTAAACATAAAGCATACTGTTAAATATATTTCACATTTATTCGCATAGTTGAGTAGCCATGGCACTGTTAAATACACAGAGGCCAATCAAATGCAGTAGTCTATAGCAGCCTTTGATGCCCACCAAAAAACAAGTGAATCATCCAGTGAAATAAAATAGAAATCAAATAAGCATTGGCAAATCCAAGAGGTTTGGCCGTGTCCACCAGCCTTCTGGCAATTCTTGTTTTGTTTTGTCATGGTTTTTGAAAAATGTTATTGTTTGGAAATATGCGGGAAATATGCTGGGCCTCATCAATCAAATAGAAACAACACATTACCTTAGTACTCCTTGGCACTGAAAATAACTACTTAAAAAGGCAATCAGTCTAACACTGGCTGAAAGCCTAAAAGAACCACGTCCAGTTCCATGTTGATTGCTTAAGTAGATTTATTAGGTGAGATGGTAAAAAGAGAAGCCCCCACCAGGAGAAGCCTTCCGGCTGCTCAGCCCAGCCTCCAACTGACACTCTCCACATACAGGCATCCTCACATTGCATTACATCACCAGGCACACCAACATTCCACAGCATATTCACACTGGCTGAGCAGCAGGTATAACACATTTCCTTTTCTTTATACAAATGATAAAGAAGCTGTAAAAAGAATAACATTAAAAACAGTTCATGCAAAGGATGACAATAAACTATGACATGCAACACAGAGACATCAGAACAAATGCAAGCAAGTAATCATTGTAGCAAAGTGCTGATGTGAAAGCATGCAGATAAAAGGTGGAAACATATCATGCATGTGTACAACAATAGATAAAATAATACAAGCAAAGAAACCCATACGGTTGATAAAAGGCCAATACACACAACATCTCCCTTTTTACCAAACCAAAGAAACGCACACACTACCACACCACAAAGCACAAACTAAACCCAGATAGCAAAAACAAATTGGCTGGCCAGGCCAACTAGAAAGTGGTAGGAAGGATACCAACTGCGAGGCGCGGTAGGGAACCATGCAAACAAGAGCAATTAAAAAAAAAAAAAAGGTGGAAAACCATTCCACAACAAACAAACAGCATGAATACTGCCCTCCACCATTACCTGTAGTAAGGGTGGTACATGTGGAACACAACTCCACAACAAACCTATTGCATGAACAATGCCCTTCACCCAGAACCTAGGTAAGGGTGGTACTTGTAGTAAGATGCTCCACACGGACCTTGTAACAGAGCACAACTCAACACCCAACCAATTCATAAGAGAAACAGAAATCACTAGGAATAAACACTCACTCATTGAAATCTGGCTTAAATTCAGCCCTTCACCCAAAACAGAAGTAAGAGTGGTACATGTGGAATGACGCTCCACACGGAAGATGTAAAAGTGAACAACGCTACACCCAATCAATAGTAAAAGAAAACAGCACACACCAGCAAAAAAAACCATACTCTTCACAAATCTGGCTTTAATTCGAAGCCCTTCACCCAACCCCGAAGTTAGGGTGGTGAGTGTGGAACAAAGCTCCACACTAAGCATAAAGAAAAACACATCAAGGAAACATGAAGGGCTAACACAACCCCTCACCGAAACACAGTGAAGTAGAAACCAGACTTCCCAAACATTATTTGGCTAAAATCGCACCCTCCACCCTCACCCCGTATGTAGGGTGGAAACATTTTTTTTTAAATCTCCAAAGTCAGGTACAAAGGCAAAAATTCTACCCTTCACCTTTAAGTCTAGAACATTCAACACTCAGAAAGTAGTACCCACACAGTGCATATGTATAAGGGTAAGACACACTACAATCTCAACAGGTCAGAAGCGAAACAGCAAGGAAAGCACTCTGTGAAACAGACCAAAGAGAAGAATAGCAAAATGGCAAACCCAAGTTAAGCAATAAAGAATCCACTATCAGTGCAGGACAAAGCAAAAAGTAAAGATTTGAACAAAAGAAGAAAAGCACTGAACAAGGACAAGTGGCAATCTCCGGTGAGTGACCTCTCACCCGAAGTACAACACAGTCCCCATACGCAGCAGCTTTTACGAAGTAGTTATGGAACCACAGAGAACTTTAAATATCGATATCCAATTTCCAATGAGCAGATAAATAGCAAATTCACGTCCTACTGGTTTAACGGTGTCAGTCTTGAAGTGTGTCCCAGGACACACACTCATTGCCGACCTGAGTACACCACTCCCAGGAAGGCTTGAAGAAGACAGGGACACACAAGCCTAGTTAGATCTCCATGGCAACACTGAAGATTCACGATTCCGGTTTTGCTTCAGCGTTACGCTTGGAGGGAGCGTTTCTCGGTCGAAAGGCAGGAAACCAGTCTTCCAGAACTGAACCAGCTGACCAGAACACAGCACACGTACACCGGGTGGCTCTGGGCACATGCGTGCTGCATAGTGTCAGGTTCCAGAGCACCTCACCTATGTACGAGAACTCGAAGGCTGGGCTCACTCTGGACACACAACGCACGAGACAAACAGTTGAAAAAGTTGAGCTTTCTAAACCGTTGATTTTAAAAACAAACAATAAAAACAACTTCCAGCAGCACTAACACCAGTAGTGAATATATATCTACGTAACACCGACACAGCCAGTGTAAAATGAATCTGGGGAGTGTGTCAACTACCTCCTTTCCAGCTCTCTCACAAGTCGCTCTTAACGTGTCACTCTTCACCTTTCACTCTTTACATGTAGCACGTCATGTGCTCTCCACACGCCGTCCTTGCCAATTCCACGAAATTGTCAATGAAATGCTCTTGTGCCATGGACACAGGTAGCACACTGGCTACAACCCAGTAGCCTGAACTAACACATAAGGTTAACAACTCAGCATCACTGGTAACTTAAAAGAATACTCTGAGAGGCACACAGCTGGGTTTTATACATCACAGCAGGTCCTCCCACTCTGGAATTGCGGCAGAGCAATACAGAGCTCAGCCATGGGACGCAGGTTCACAAAAAAACCAGGAAAACACAGCAGGATCTGGCATGCCTGAGTTGGGGTCGGCCGGTCTCTTGATCACTGGTGGGGCTCAGGGCAGCCAGAAATCTGTGTTCTAAATCAAGAAGTTACTTCATTCTTCACTCTTCAATCTCAGGTTGCATATGATCCTTTCAGGCAGGTTCTTTTAAAAGTTTCAAAGGATTCTTACATTTATTTTCTTCTCTCAGTCTGTTCCTTTTTCAGTCCATTTGCACATGTAGATCTTTTCAAATCATCACCAATATATGTGGTAGAAAGAAGGCAGGTCCAGTTCCATGTTGATTGCTTAAGTAGATTTATTAGGTAAGATGGTAAAAAGAGAAGCCCCACCAGGAGCAGCCTTCCTGCGCTCAGCCCATCCTCCAACTGACACTCTCCACATGCAGGCATCCTCACATTCCATTACATCACCAGGCAAACCAACATTCCACAGCACATTCACACTGGCTGAGTAGCAGGTATGACACTATTGCATTTGAGAAAGAAAAAGAAAGAAAGAAAAGTAACAAAAAGAGAGAAAGAAGGAAAGAAAGAGAGAAGAAAAGATAAAGAAAAGAAGAAATAAGGAACAATTGAATGAAAGAGAAACGGTACAAGGAATGAAAGAAGGAAAGAGAGCATATTTTTGGATTGTTTTGCAACTTTTTTTGAAACTTTTGAAATTGGATCCAAGCAAAAGACTTACTGCAGAGATTAAAAAAACTGACCGAAGAAGCCAAAGAGAATGGGAGGATAACACCACATGAGGCCACCTACCTGACAACATCATTTCCAAGTGTACCTTATTTCTATATATTACCCAAAATACATAAAAATAGACTACCTCCACCAGGTAGACCAATTATCGCAGGCATCGGCTCAATACTAGAACCTTAATCAACTTTTGTCGATTTTTTACCTACGACCAATGGTGTCAGAAATGCCAACTTTTTTGTTAGACACTAAGGATTTTTTAAGACTACTGGTAGAGACTCCGTTTGATAGGGACCAGGATTTCCTGGTCTCATTTGACGTAGAGTCACTCTACACTTGCATCCCTCAAGAGGAAACCTTATTGAGCATTCAACGGATGTTGGAAGCACGTTCACTGGACAGCATTACACCCGTGGCATTCATCATTGAATGTGCTCGTTTGGTCTTAAAAGAGAACTTTTTCAAATTCGAAGAGTCAATGTACCTCCAAATATCGGGTACCTCAATGGGGAGTGTTTGTGCCCCTAGTTTGGCTAATCTTAATGTTCATGAATTTGAACAGTTACAGGTTCTCAATGATAACAACCCCTTTTTCAGACACATTTGTGTCTGGAAAAGGTACATTGACTGCATCTTTGTCATATGGAGGGGTGACCAAGACACCCTAATGGCTTTCCACCACTGGCTAAATGAGAGAAATGACTTCTTGAAATTCACTTTAGAATCCTCAAAGGAAAGTCTTGCATTTCTTGATGTCAAGGTTTTCCCCAAAGAAAATGGTCTATCGACAGAACTGTACAAGAAACCAATGGCCTGTAATTCACTGTTGCCATACCAAAGTTACAATCCCAAGGCATTACGTGAAAACCTGCCGTTTGGACAGTTTCTTAGACTAAGACGGAACTGTTCTACATATGCAAAATATCAAGAACATGCCAAGGCTCTGGCAAATGATCTGAAAGAGAAGAATTATCCGGCAACGGTAATTCGGAAATCTAGAAAAAGGGCAGCACATAACAACACGGTTGCCCTGTTAGAAATTCGGCCAGGGAAAGATAAGAGTTCCAGGATGACTTTTGTTAACACCTTCTCAGGATATTCCAATCAAATTAAGAAAAGTATCACACATCATTGGAAGATACTTAATACTAGAGACAACAAATTGGAACTACCAATGTTTGCATATAAAAGAAGTACAAATATTAGGCACAAACTGGTGCATACACGACCAAAGGAGAGCAAGACCATCGACTCACAAACATCGCTGTTTGGACTAGCACCGGTGATTGGCCACTATCCGTGTGGCACCTGTACAGTGTGTCCTCAAACAGAAAAGACATTACAGGTAGATATTGGCACTGAAAGACCGTGGAAAATTCTCAAGCACACGAATTATAATACTGAGAAACTGGTATATCTAATTTGGTGTCCATGTAAGCTGCAGTATGTCGGCATGACAACGCGAAAAATAAAAACAAGAATACAAGAACACAAGAGCACGATAAGGTGCAAAAAGATTCAACCAAAATGAGGAATCATTTTCTGGATCACAATCATATAGAAACTGATCTAAGGTGGATCGTTTTGGAACAACCATAGATTCCAACACATATCAGGGATGTCTCGAAATTCTTGTTGCGACGCGAGCAGCGATGGGTCTTCAGAATAAAAACAGATGTACATGGTCTAAATGACGAAATTCCATGGCTAGCCCTTTCATAATCTTTCCCTAAATTTAAGTATGTGCGCATGTTACAGATTGGGAGAAACATAGTAACTATTCCCTTAAGTTAACCTGCAGTGTACAGCTTGCATACTTATGAAATTACTGGGTGGCCCCTCTTTCGCATTACTAAAGAACTCATACCACCATATATATAATAAATGTAGCTTTCTGGTGTCAAAGCTAAAATGACATGCCATTAAGTAGCATAATAATAATAATATATGGTTATTACACTAAGAATATAATGCTGGCCCCTTTTTTGGGTCTAACAAATGACAATGTACTGTGCCCCTTGCTGTGAGGTTTGCTGCTGGTAAAAACATTTGATGGTACAAAAGGGGGTGGTGATGGACAGAGCATCTGAACCAATCAAACACTCACACCCAGTCAAAAGATCTGGGTTTGATCCATCACCGTTCTTTAGCCCACTCTGCCACCCCAGTTCAGACATGGCTATATGCAAATCAGTCTGACCCTGTGCCTCATGGGAACAGTCCAGCCCGAACTGCCAAGCCATGCCTTCCCTGGACCGGAAACAAGCTTCTGAGGACCGGTTTCTGGCATTACAGCCGTCTTCAGCCCGGCTTGCTTGAATCCAGTGGCAAAGTGAGCAAGGGACTCACGTCTGAGCATACCCTGCCACACTTCTGGCGGCCAAAGCGGTACAAAAGGGGGTGGTGATGGACGGAGCATCTGAACCAATCAAACACTCACACCCAGTCAAAAGATCTGGGTTTGATCCATCACAGTTCTTTAGCCACTCTGCCACCCCAGTTCAGACATGGCTATATGCAAATCAGTCTGACCCTGTGCCTCATGGGAAAAGTCCAGCCCGAACTGCCAAGCCATGCCTTCCCTGGACCGGAAACAAGCTTCCGAAGACCGGTTTCTGGCATTACAGCCGTCTTCAGCCCGGCTTGCTTGAATCCAGTGGCAAAGTGAGCAAGGGACTCACGTCTGAGCATACCCTGCCACACTTATGGCGGCCAAAGCGGTACAAAAGGGGGTGGTGATGGACAGAGCATCTGAACCAATCAAACACTCACACCCAGTCAAAAGATCTGGGTTTGATCCATCACCGTTCTTTAGCCCACTCTGCCACCCCAGTTCAGACATGGCTATGTGCAAATCAGTCTGACCCTGTGCCTCATGGGAACAGTCCAGCCCGAACTGCCAAGCCATGCCTTCCCTGAACCGGAAACAAGCTTCCGAGGACCGGTTTCTGGCATTACAGCCGTCTTCAGCCCGGCTTGCTTGAATCCAGTGGCAAAGTGAGCAAGGGACTCCCGTCTGAGCATACCCTGCCACGCTTATGGCGGCCAAAGCGGTACAAAAGGGGGTGGTGATGGAAAGAGCATCTGAACCAATCAAACACTCACACCCAGTCAAAATATCTGGGTTTGGTCCATCACCGTTCTTTAGCCCACTCTGCCACCCCTGTTCAGACATGGCTATATGCAAATCAGTCTGACCCTGTGCCTCATGGGAACAGTCCAGCCCGAACTGCCAAGCCATGCCTTCCCTGGACCGGAAACAAGCTTCCGAGGACCGGTTTCTGGCATTACAGCCGTCTTCAGCCCGGCTTGCTTGAATCCAGTGGCAAAGTGAGCAAGGGACTCACGTCTGAGCATACCCTGCCACACTTATGGCGGCCAAAACGGTACAAAAGGGGATGGTGATGGACGGAGCATCTGAACCAATCAAACACTCACACCCAGTCAAAAGATCTGGCCACTGGATTCAAGATAGCCTGGCTGATGAGGATTATGAATCCGAAACCGGTCCCAGGATGCTTGTTTCCGGTCCATGGAAGACATGGCTTGGCAGTTCAGGCTGCACTGTTCCCATGAGGCACAGGGTCAGACTGATTTGCATATAGCCATGTCTGAAATGGGGTGGCTGAGTGGGCTAAAGAATGGTGATGGATTAAACCCAGATCAGTTGACTGGGGGTGAGTTTTGATTTGCTCAAACGCTCCGTCCATCATCCCCTTTTGTATCGCTTTGTACGCCCTAAGTGTGGCAGGGTATGCTCAGACGTGAGTCCCTTGCTCACTTGGCCACTGGATTCAAGATAGC
The DNA here is from genome assembly GCF_964261635.1 of Lissotriton helveticus. Taxonomy (NCBI): domain Eukaryota; kingdom Metazoa; phylum Chordata; class Amphibia; order Caudata; family Salamandridae; genus Lissotriton; species Lissotriton helveticus. Next base: position 1,474,574,377 of record NC_136067.1, read on the forward strand.
CTGGCTGATGAGGATTATGAATCCGAAACCGGTCCCAGAATGCTTGTTTCCGGTCCATGGAAGACATGGCTTGGCAGTTCGGGCTGCACTGTTCCCATGAGGCACAGGGTCAGACTGATTTGCATATAGCCATGTCTGAAATGGGGTGGCTGAGTGGGCTGAAGAATGGTGATGGATTAAACCCAGATCAGTTGACTGGGGGTGAGTGTTTGATTTGCTCAAACGCTCCGTCCATCATCCCCTTTTGTATCGCTTTGGGTAAAAACATTTGAAGCACAGGTATTTACATCAGTGAAGCACATGGGCACTATATCACAGTATATTTAATCTGAGCATGCGCGAGTGTGCAGCGCGTATTTTTGACAGACGTTTGTTTAGGGTCTCATATTTCGCAAAAACAAGGCTACAATGATGCGGCTGCAACGGGATATTAAATATGACTTTCGCAGACAAATCTGGGCTCCTTTATGGAGAAATGACAGCGCTGCACCAAAGAAAACGGTGACAAATATGCATGCGTAAGATTATATCGCTTCGTTGTTACTAAGAAGCAAATCAGTACGATACAGCATGCGCGAGGGTGTAGTGTTCATACATATCACCTATGAAGCTTCGAAAAGAGGCTAAGGCACTTATTTAAAAACATGAGGAGCATTGGGCATGCGCGAAACCCCAGCATTCAGCCATTGCGCATGTGCCTATATTCCCCTTGAAGCAGGCACTCATCTAAACCTCGAAAGAAAAGGTCTCCGACCACCGCGAGGCAAATTGTTTGTTAATTAAGACACTATATAAACTAGCTCAGCCAGCCAGTACCTTACCTCCCGAGGCAGACTCTACATCCACACCGAGGTACCGACGGAGAGGTAAGGGCTACAAAGCTGGACGCTGTAGTTTTATCTATTTACAACACTGAGGGGGAATCTTGGCATTCATTATATTGCTTATTCCCTATCCTTCTAAGTAATAGTGTTAATCTCTTTACAAAATCTAGATGCCTGAGAGACAGCATTACAAGATGGTAGTGAAGAGAGCACGCTATTTATAAAATCAAGCTCTGGGCATTTTGCCTTTGTTAATGTGGTATGAAGCCAGGACATCTGGTATAGGACTGAATGACCCAATATTTGGTGCAACCACATATGAATTACCACACAAAATCGTGGTTGTATCAGGTTAATGGGCTTTTTTCTTCTTTTTAGGTGGTTATCCACTTGAGATATAGATTTTTCTTCCAAAATGTCGTACAGTGGAGCCCTCTATTTCAGTGTATTTATTAACTAGGTGCTTTTGGGTGGCATACTGCAGTTATGTTTTGGTTTTAAAAGCACTTATAACTTCATATTAGAAGATCTTATTAATTCAAATTTTTCTGCAGTGCGGGGCCTCCTTCCCTGAGCTGCCTTCCAGGTTGAGGTGAGGTCTATTATCCTACCTATGAGGGTAAGTTGAATACAAATGTTGAGATATACAATAACAATTGACAATCAATAATGTCAAGTATTAAGAGCATCGTATATAAAGGGACCAGTGTCGACCTTAAGTAGTTTAAATCCATACTACTTAATTGCTAGACAGTTTTAATACACTTTATTTACACATTTGCTTAATCACTTTTTTTAATCACTTTTTACTGCACTGCAATTACTTTACCCCACTAGCTCTCATATGGGACATACAGCCAGATGCATCAACAGATGGAATTGCGATTCCTAAATAGCGATTTTTAAGGAATCGCTATTTAGGAATCGCAAACGCCTATGCATGTAGGATTCTCTATAAAAATAGCGATTCCTACACTTTCCTTATTTGCGACTCGCAAATTGCGAATCGCAATTAAGGAATAGCTCTCCATTCATTCCTATGGGCCTAGAGGCCCATAGGAATGAATGGGAAGACAAATTCTCAATTTGCGATTAGCAATTAGCGAATCGCAAATTGAGAATGCAATTTCAAGGGTGCAGGAGTGTCCAAAGGACACCTTGTTGCACCCCTGGAATCTGCATATGGGTACATCTTGCACACACACATGCCCTAAGGGCATGTGTGTGTGTAAAATGGAACTTTGAAAAATGCACTTTAGTGCATTTTTCAATGTTTTTGCAAATTACCATGAAGTTCAACTTCATTGTAAATTGCTATTCCTATTTGCGAAATCGCTATTTTATTTAGTTTGATGCATTGCATTTAAGGAATCTCAATTTGGGATTCCTTAAATGCAATCGCAATTTAAGGAATCTCAATTTAGAGATTCCTTAATTGCGATTTTTGCATTTGGGATAATGCATCCCAAATGCAAAAATACCGGTCGCAAAGGGGCAGATTCTGACAATCTGCCCGTTTGCGACCGGTTTTTAGGTTGATGCATTTGGCTGATACTTCCTACCTATTATAACATACTAGGAAAACATCTCTGAGCTCCTTCATTAAAATCTGGGAAGTCGTAGCTCCCCGCAAGACTAGGTTTTCTTGCGGGTAAGGAGGAACCCATATGATGAAGCATGTCACCCAAGGGTGAGTGAGGGTTCTTGTCCTTAAGGGATGTATTCCCAATAGGATTTAATTATAACAATATGAGTATTGTAATTGTGAATTGGTTAAATGTGGAACCCACTCAATCTTTCTAGATTGCTTTTAGGCTCATCGAATATATAAAAAAGACCAGAGGAGAAATATATTGTTATGAGTTAATTTTTGAGCCTCTGCTGTAGGGCTGTATCTTACTGCTGTCAATAAAGGCCATCATCTGTTCAACATCTCAAGTGAATTATTCTACTGCATGATGCTTTATATAGACTGGTCTAGGGGTGGCACTTTAGGAATTGAAAACACTGGCCTGGTTATTGTGTTTTATTTACTGGGAAACTGTCAAATAAATGATAACTGGTTAACTAATCTTATACAGCACACTGTTTCCCTAACAGGATGTCCCAGTATTGAGAGAAACTTGTGCAGCCAAATGAATCTAATAAGAGAAATGGATTAGACTGATGGAAAGATGGTTGTTAAGGTGACAAAGAAATACTTAGGACTGTCCTATCTTTTTCTGTGAAGAGACTCCGTAGTCATAAAGATACTGCTAGTAAAATATCTTTGTGAATAGCAAACAATCTTAAACGTACCCAAAGGTGTACGTTTACCTTTGTTAATGAGGCCTCCAAATTCCTGAGGCTAAATCACCATGAGTCTTGGTATAACGTGATATGAATGTGTTGAAATAAAAGCCAATAACAAATGTAACTTTATTTGTTGTTTCTTAATGTATTTAGATAATAAGGGTGCCTCCACTCTGTCATGCACTAAACAGTCTAGGCACTAAGCGACACAAATGGCAAGAGGCAATAGGCAACATGCAACAGGCAATAGAGAATAAGCAACCGACAATAGTGAGACACATTACCAGTAGGGATGGGTGGAATTTTCCATTCCGCTCACGGGATTGGCAGAATGTTGGCCACTCCTTACTACTCTTTAACACAGAATTTTTGCCAAATTCTGCCAATTGCCGCATTGTAGAATCTTTCTGCGAGGCTCCATAACATGCCAGCAAGATTTGGCATCCCCAGTGAGCAGTCAAAATATTGATTATTTTATATTGACCTACACTAATATCTAGTTTTTAATGTCATAGGGACAGAATATTGATGTCAAGAATAGCGTTGACCAGAATATCGACCTTAAGGTAAGTAATATTGTTTTTTTATATCGACGTAAGTACTATCGAAGTTAGTAATATCAAAGTAATATCGTTAGCAAAAATATTGTTGTTAATTATATCAATATTCATATTAGTGTTATGTATTTTAGTCTGTATTTTATACGTATGTTTAACATTTTTTGTAATGTATTTATATTATTTTTAAATGTATGTATTAAATGTTTAGACATTAGTATTTTTTTAAGTACATTTTGAGTTTTAGTATCAGAGCGGGTTGTGAGTTTATAGGGGAATAGGGTGAGAAGTAATTTAGTTATAATTAATTAATTAATTATTATTTTATTTATTTATTGTTATTGTTAATTAATTTTTTGTTAATTAATTATTACTTGGTAATTCATTTTTATTAATTGATTAATTGATAATTCAATTAATTATGTTAATTTTTATGTGTAGCCGGTTATGGTTTATAGGGGAATAGGGTGGGAAATAATTTAATTATAATGAATTAATTAATATTATATTATTTATTGTTGTTGAAAATTAATGTAATATGAATTAATTATTAATTGGTAATTAATGTGTATTAATTGATTACTATATAATAATATTAATTATAATTATTTTTTATCATGTTTTATTCATTGTTATTGTTAATTAATTTATTATTAAGTTTTATTAATTGACTAGCTTACCCGTCGCGCGTTGCTGCGGTCTCCGAAGAAAGGAAATTCAAGGAAACTCGTTATGATAACATTCAATTTACATTGTGTCATTTTTATTGAAACTTATTCATTTTAATATGGAAAACATTTCAAAGTGTCGTTTTAATTCTATTTATTTATTCGAGTGCTTGTGGATACACGATTTTTTGTTTTTCCGTCTGGTGCGTATATCAGTATTCAAAAGATTATGAGGGCCCTGGGGGGCCGATATTTAAAAAAAGTTTATGCCAGAAACCTTCGCGGGAGTGTACTCAACAACTTCCCAAAGTTTCCTGGCGATCGGATGAATGCTGTTTTAATTCTATTTATTTCTTTGAGTGCTTGTGGATACACGAATTTTCTTTTTTTTCCGTCTTGTGCGTACATCAGCATTCGAAAGATTATGAGGGGCCTGGGGGGCCGATATTTTAAAAAAATGTATGCCAGAAACCTTCGCGGGAGTGTACTCAACAATTTCCCAAAGTTTCATGTGGATCGGATGAATGATGTTTTAATTCTATTTATTTATTCAAGTGCTTGTGGATACACGATTTTTTGTTTTTCCATCTTGTGCGTACATCAGTATTTGAAAGATTATAAGGGCCCTGGGGGCCCGATATTTAAAAAGAAATTATGCCAAAAAACTTCACGGGAGTGTACTCAACAATTTCCCAAAGTTTCATGTCGATCGGATGAATGGTGTTTTAATTCTATTTATTTATTCGAGTGCTTGTGGAAACACGATCTGTTGTTTTTCCGTCTGGTGCGTACATAAGTATTCGAAAGATTATGAGGGCCCTGGGGGGCCGATATTTAAAAACATTTTATGCCAGAAACTTTTGCGGGAGTGTACTCACAACTTCCCAAAGTTTCATGGCGATCAGCTGAATGGTGTAGTAATGCATAAAGGACAAACAGACAGACAGACATACATTCGTTTTTATATATATAAATTAATTGACTTAATTATTTGTGCTTTTATGTGTAGTGTGTTGTGTGTTAATGTGGGAACAGGGTGTGAAGTAATTTAATGTTATTTAAGTAAATATTAATTAGATTTTATTTGTATTTATTATTGTTTTTTTACATAATTAATTTTTAATATGTTATTTATTTTACAAAAATTATATTAGTTTAACCCCTACGCTATCCAACACTTTCCCTACTGTTGCACTCACTGGAGTGGGAATAGTAATTGTTACCCCTAAGCTATCCAACACTTTCCCTACTGTTGCACTCACTGGGGTGGGACTGCTAATTTTTACCCCTATGCTATCTAACATTTTACCTACTGTTTCACTGTTTAGAGTTGGAATGGTCATTTTATTACCTCCTCTATCTAATATTTTTGTATGATTTCAGTTAATGTAGTATATATTTTTTTTGATAAACAACTTTATTGTTTTACAGAGTGAAACACCATTGACACAACATGGCATAGTCGTAGTATTGGTGGAATACAGTTGAAGGAACACAGACATTGCATTCAAACCCACCCTCCCACATCGAATACGGAACATTATGTAGAAGGAACATACTACTTCATGGCGCCCAGCCATTTGCCCCACACCCTCTGATATTTTTTAGGGCACCCCCGTGCCTCGTACATGGGTTTTTCCTGTGCTGTGTACCAATCCACCCCCATTCACCATCTCTCAGAACTTGGCGGTGTAGGGAGTTTCCAGGAGGTGGCCATGTCCCGTTTTGCCACGACCATGGCTGTATTGTAGAATAGCTTCTCGTTCCTAGACCCATCAAGCCCATCCGCAAACCCCAAGTGGGAGTGCCATGAGTCATGGGGAACCTGCCATCCCAGGACCTCGGATAGCTCATTTTCAATCTTTCCCCAAGAATGTGCCAGTCGGAGGCATGGCCATACCATGTGGAAAAAGTCGTCCGGGTCTTGACCGCATCATAAACATGAGGTGGATGGGGTGAGGTAGGCGCAGTGTAGGCGTTGTGGGGTTAGATATGCTGTATGTATATAATATAATGGAATCAGATAGAGTTAAGCAGATGTGGTGACCGTCTTGGTTGACATGAGGGCATCTCACCAGTCCTACTCATCCAGGGGACCCACCCACTCCACCCATTGATCCCTGAGTCAGTCAATCGAATTCGGGGTGTTATTGACCAGCGTCTTGTAAATGCGGGAAATACCCCCTTCCCAAGGTCACCCAACTTGGTCTGTGCCTTGGGTGGACTGTATTCAGGGAGTCTAGTGTCCTCAGGTAAGTGTAGGTGGATAGCATGTCGCAGTTGTAAGTTTCTATTGAATTGTGATGAGTGCAGGGAGTGTTTGGATTGAAGGTCCACAAAAGAGCGCATGTGGCCGCTCGCCCACACATCGCCAAGCTGAGAGATCTCAATTAGATCCCATTGTCGCAACCCCTGTAACCCACTGACCTCCCGGAGCCATGTACCTTGCCATAAAGGTGTATGCTGTGTGAGTTTGTGCGTCCATTTGGTATGCCATAAAGCGGTCCGCCAGGCTAGGAGCACGGAGCATGTGGCATCAGGCAGGGTGGATGGGATGGATTACCCGTACATTAAGGATTAGATTCGGGGCAGGCCGAGTTCACTTAGTTCAAGCCTATAGGCTGGGTCAGACCACTCCCCATTGAACCAGTCATTGATACACAGTAGACGAGTTGCCAAGTAGTAGAGCTATAAGTGTGTCGTCCCCATGCCCCCGTTGAATGATGGATTCTGACAGGTACTTAACGCCAACCGGGCACTCCCTCCCCCCGTAGGAATTTAGAAACCATAGTGTCCATCTCCCAAAACCACACTCGTGGAAAGCAGAAGGGGGTGTTTTGGAGGACGTGGAGGAATCTGGGAAGAATCATCATTTTAAACAAGGCGACCCTTCCCAAGGGGTTCAACGGCAGTGTTTGCCATCTGAGGAGATCTGCCTTAGCCTACTTCACCAGTAGGGTGATATTAAGGGACCATCCCAATTTCGGGAGAAGAGTGACCCATATCCCAAGATATTTAAAGGACTGACGCCAAAGCAGTATCATGGACTGCCAGTCAAAACATTCTCTGGAGAGATGGAGCGGGACCAGGATCGATGTATTAGCATTCATGTGGAGACCGGAAGTTTGCCCAAAAACCTGCAGGATTTGGAGACAGCGAGGATCAGATTGAGCTGGATCAGTTAAGAAAAGCAAGACATCGTCTGCATAAAGAGCGATTTTATCTACTGCAGAGTTGGGCCACTCCCATCCCGAATGAAATTCTCGGACCCGATCAGGGCCGCTAGTGGCTCCATCGCCAAGGCGAAGAGAAGGGGCGAACGGGGGCATCCCTGTCTCGTGCCCCTTTGAATTCAGAAAGCCTCAGATAGGACCCCATTGACCAAGAGTCACGTCTGGGGCCGGGTATAAAGCACTCCCACCGGCTGACAGAAGCTAGGGCCGAAACCCATCACCGCCAGCACCTCATCCAAGTACGTCCAGTCTATGGAGTCAAACGCCTTCTCAAAATCGATGAGGAGGAGTGCCAAATACGGGGAAAGCACTTGACAGTGAGCCAGGGCCAGGTGCTGCCGACGGATGCAATGTCTCATGCCTCGCTGGGGCATGAAACCACACTGGTCCGAATGGACCGACTTAGTTAGGTAGGGCTTCAGCTGTTGGGCGAGAATTGCAGCGTATAGTTTAATGTATGTATTAATAAGGGAGATGGGACGGTAGTCAGCGCAGTGGGGAGATGGCGCTGTGACTTTGGAAGGACCACGATAGTGGCCATATTTGTCTTGGGCGGGAAGGAACCTCTCTCCAGGGCCTCGGCGTACAGGTCAGCGAGGCGAGACACAAAGGCCTCACGGTAAGCTGTGTAGTATTCCTGGGGGAGACCGTCTGGGTCGGGAGTCTTACCTGACAAGGTGGATGTGATAGCGTCATTAATCTTGACGTGCGAGATTGGGTGGTCTAGGCCGGCTTGGGCAGTAGACTCCAACTGAGGAAGCTGGGCACCTGTCTCGCCCATCAGCTCCCCGAGCGTCCATGTCGGGGTCTGTTTGGTGTAGAGTTGGCGGTAGAAGGCGGGGAAAGCACCAGCCAATGCCACGGGGGACGCTGCATCAACCCCATCTGATCTAGTATCTCTGGAATGATGCGGCTTGCTCTGGGGTATGTGGCAAGCCTATGTAAGACCATGCCATTTTTGTCACCCCAACCATACACTCCGACCACGGAAAATCGCCACAGAAACTTGGCTGCCTCCAGCGAGAGTTGCTTAATTTCATTCTGTATACTCGTGAGGCGCCGCTCCTGAGCTGCGTCATAATCCGTGGGAGGGGAGTGCTCAAGGCGTAGGGCCTGTGCCTCTAGAGAGTTGATCTACAACAGTTGGGCCTGTCGCTGCCGTTGGTCCTGACCTTTGGCGAAGCCACGTATAGTGGCCTTGCCTGCCTTCCACAGGGTACCCGGGAAAGGAACCAAACCCGCATTAATGGCGAATTAATGCTTCAGCTCTAGTCCCACAGCCTTCTTGAGTTCTTTATCCTGAAGAAACCAGGCGTTCAATCGCCACATTGAGCGGGAGTGGGGGGGGGGACTCTGTACTAAGGTGCAGCGGGGAATGGTCAGAAATACCTCTCGGAAGTATTCAGATATCTTGGATTGTGGTGCAATCCGTGGATGGAATAAAGATGGAGTCTATGCGCATTGCGTGTGATGTGCAGCAGAGGTGTGTGTGAACTGTTTAGCGTGGGGATGCCAAATTTGCCATGCGTTGCAGAGGCCAAGGGATTCCGCCCAGTTTGTTAACTGTTTCACCAGTGCCAGCCTGGAAGAAGACGGGGTGCCTGTATTATCAATAATCGGAGAGGAGACCGCATTAAAGTCACGGAGGTTGTTACAATGGTGTATTGGGCCTTGGAAATCCATGGGCAAATGCAGGGCCCAGAGCAGATATGAAGGCTCGCTGGTGGGCAGAACCATGTGTAGTGGACCCGTATAACCAAGGGTCCAAGTGTCGGGTACGTGGTGGTGCAGCAAAGCAATGTAAAACAGTATTAAACATTAGGAGCACATGTTCCCGGCTCCCCACAACAACAAAGAAACCCCCCCAAACAATCCCTCCCCCTTGCCCCACCCCCCACCCTAAACTTCAAGAACGGAAGCATCTGTCGACCCCTTTGGAACTGAACCAAACTAAAACGCTCCAGAAGAACGGATATTCAGTGCATTGGCTATAACATTATAAATGAACATAAGGACATACCAAAAGTCCAACGACTGCTACCCCCCCAATGGTGGACATATGTTAGAATGTAACTGTGGCGCCATCAAAGAGTGGGAGTACGGGAAAGGTCTGAGTCCACCTGGGCCATTGATGGAGACCTACTCGCTAAAGTCTTGGAGGAGCGATGCCTAATGCAGGGTGGAGAGCCTGACTGGCTGGAAGAGTCCCGAGGGTTGTGAGCCGCCGCACTCAAGGACCTGAGCGCTAGTGCTTGTGAGCGACGCCCCTTGCATGACCGCATCCAGCTCCGGCGCTGGCGTCCCGGCAATCTCGACCCCATAGCTGGCAGAGGGGGCGCTCCTCCGTCTGCCATGTCCACGCCGCCTGGGGTGAATAAAAAAATTGTCTTGCCCTGGAAGATGACTCGAAGGCGTTCCGGAAATTGAAGTTGGTATTGTTGGCCCAATGCGCGCAGCTTTTTCTTGACTTCTCTGTAGGAGCACCGAAGGTCCTGGAACTCCCTGGTGTAGTCCGGAAATATCATGATAATGTGGTTTTGAAATTTGAGGGGTCCACCGCCCGAGCTGCCCGCAAGATGACATCCCTGTCCCAGAAGATAATGGGGCGGGGTGCAGCCCCAGGAGGACGTTTGGGTGCTAGGTACCTGTGGGCCCTTTCTTCTACAAACCCCGTTGATGAGGCCCCACCCGGCATCCACGTCTTTAACCAGTCTTCAACAAAGGTGGCGCCCTGGCCAGCCTCCACCTCCTGGGGAAACCCCACCAGGCGGAGGTTGCTGCGACGTGCTGGGTTTTCCGTGTCTTCAGCCCACCTGTGGAGCTCTTTGGTATGAGTACGAAGGTGGGCCACTTGCTCTTTGAGCTGTGTAATGTTGTCTATGGCCGTGGATATGCGGGACTCCGCCTCCGACAGCCGCGCAGTGGCATTGCGAAGGTCTTGCCAGAGGAGAGATACGTCTATTTTGATTTCTCCAATTTTCCCCTCGACATATGCCTGTGTGGCCCTAATAGCCTGAAGGATGGTGTCAAGGTCTATGTCCGAAGGTGGGTAATCCCCCCACAGCCCCCCCGGGAAACTCCTGCTCTGATGTGGTAAACCGGTCCATTTTTGTTTGTGTAGCTACCGGTGTAGGCTTGGGACCCCAGTCCATCCCCATGGTTGGGGTATTGTGCAATGTCACCGAGGCCACAGGGGACCCCGGGGGGATGGAAGACCGTTGAGGGCCATGGACCCGCAAAGGCTACGGCAGGGGAAACACACGGCGTGCTCCACCGGGTGTCACTCGGATGGTCAAGTCCCTCCGCCACCGAGGAGATGTCTGATCTCTCACTTGAGGGGGTCCAAGCCCAAACCGATCCGCCAGCCGCCAGCCAAACCACAGGGAGCCAGGCCCTTCAAAGCCAGGAGAAGGGGGCCCCACACAAGACCACAACAAGCCAAGGAGGGCGGGGCCCAGACACCACAGCCGGCACTCGCCCCAAACACCAGGAGCAGAGAGAACCTCTCAAAGTGGCGGCCAGGCACCCGGGGGGGCCAACTCAATGCCACCAGGCCCCACCACCCAAGGCACTGCAAACAGGCCCCTCCGTCGGCCTCAGCACAGAGCACAGGAGGAGAGGATTGGTGGGGGCCACAACAAAACCCCCCCACACACAGCTGCCCCACCGACATCCGATCCCCACTCACCGTCTGGGTCTGCTGCACCACCCACGGCTCCTCCAGCTGCAGGCCCGAAGGCCCCAGTCGCTCCCAACACCTCCTCCGCTCAACCAGTATCCCACTAGAGGCCCCGCAGCATCACCAGGCCATTTTCATTTCCGGGGTGTAGGCACCCCTGGGCCAGGAGCAGCAGGCACCGCCAGCCAGATCCCTTCCACTTCAGCAATTCCCGATGCCTCAGCCTTGCTGACTAGGGATGGGCGTATGTGGACATCTAGGTCGCGACAAGCCGCAAATCTGGGAGGTCGCAAGGTTGTCTACGTGGCGCAGGGGGCTGGTGATCTGTGTCCATGTCTACGCCGCTGTCCGAACTGACAGCCGACAACCTTCTCCCCCCACACTCACCTTACGAGTCCTCTTTGACATCCATGACCACACAGCCCGCGGGCCTTCCCCGTTGTCACAGCTTCCGGCGCCCCGGCGCCAGCCGATGCCAGGCCAGGGCCCGCAAAGCCCCGCTGGGCCGGTCACGTTCCCGGTGGCAGGCTACCCCCAGGACAGGAGCTGTATGCACCGCACAGCCTCTGCGGACGCCGGCAGTCATCCGGCCACCCGCAGCACCGCCAATCACCCGGTGCCCCGGCCCCGATGACTAGGGGCCACGCTCACGGGGACAGCAGGCTGCGACAGGCCACAAGCCAGGGGGGCCACTGGAGCTGTATTGCAGAGCTGAAACACTGGATGGAGGGCACCACCAGTCGGGGGAACCACAGCGGGGAGGTATGAAGTCCGGATGTGTGCCGATGCACACTGGATTCGAGGTGGATGACGGAGGGGTCCGGAGCACTCTTAGAGTGCGATCGCCATCTTGACGCCCCAAGCCACGCCAAATGTAGTATATTATTAATATTAAAAAGATTATAAATACAATTTTTTTTATTTGATATATATTTATTTAATTTTTATTTATATAATTGTTTTATGTGTATAGATGTATTTATAATTCATATGATTTTTTAATGATAAGTTATTACAATAATTATTAACAATTATTAGTAAGTAAGTATATATAATATATATTAAACACACAAGCATTCCCCGATTCTGGAGCCCCTGACCCTTCAGGGCGGCCTCACGGCAATGGGCTCGGAGTAACCCATCAAAAAAGCCCTCAAGTGTAGAACAAAAAGTGAGGCCCAGTACTGGAAATGAGGCTTTTATTCCGGCATTTTAGCAGCACAGCATGCTTCCATTCACTAATGTTTCGGCGATAATGTCCTTGTTCACAGCTGGAAGTAAATACACTTGATTTGCAAAGTGTGTTCGTGCGTGCTTTTAAAATAATAGTCACATGACTGGATGCTCAAAATACAAGTCCCACAGTGCATTGTAACATCATTGTAAATGAACGGTCTGAAAGTTCTCGTTTTATATCACCATAATTGTCAATTCAAAGTTCTTACTTGATAATAACACTGTTGTTGGTGTGGGGTTTTCAATCAGCGCAGTCAGGCGAATTGGTAATCCTTGCATGTTACTGTCGATTTTTGTTTTGCCTGAAACAAACCCCATTATTCAGCAAGATCGCAGAGGAATGTAATCCATCACGAATCCCTTCCAACACGCGCACACTTTTTGCTTCATTAGCTTTCATTTGTAGGCTGGGCGCATAGTTGGGTCATGTTGCTCATTTTGAATACACACAAGCATTCCCTGATTCTGGAGCCCCGACCCTTCAAGGCGGCCTCACAGCAATGGGCTCGGAGTAACCCATCAAAAACACCATCAAGTGTAGAACAAAAAGTGAGGCCCAGTACTGGAAATGAGGCTTTAATTCTGGCATTTTAGCAGCACAGCATGCTTCCATTCACTAACGTTTCAGCGATAATGGCCTTGTTCACAGCTGGAAGTAAAAACACTTGATTTGCAAAGTGCGTTTGTGCATGCTTTTAAATATATATTATATGTATAAGTTGAATTTATTTTAACATTGTATATATTGTGAGGTACCAGGGTGGATTTAGACGCTTTCGCACAACTGAAACAGGCTTTTATGGATAGTCACTGTGTGTGAATATCAACTCAAAGTAATTACAAAACTATAGGTTACAATAAACAACTATAGGTCAACAGGGAAAGGTGCATTCAAAGGAAACCAGCACAAGAGTAAGTTACTTAAAAAATAAGTTTGGTTCATTTAATAACAATCATGTTAAAAAGTAGACATCAACTGTCATACTAACATAAACATACATTTAATAATTAAAAGTAAGAAGCAAATTACACAACATACTATACTTCAATACAAATAAGTTGACAAAAATTAAAAATAATAATCAGTGGCAGTGATTATTGTTCGACGCGCGTTTCGGCGTTGCAGACAACGCCTTCTTCAGGAGCCACAATTTCTCATCAGAAAGATATTCTGTTGATCACTTATACCAGCTTCTACTATAATAATGGCCAAGATCTAGCCACCTTTTGCGAAGAGTTTTTCCCCACGAACAATTTCTAGAATATGTGGTAGTACTGCCTCTGTAATAAATGAACGATCCACTAGGAGGTGGCTGTGTATTGCAGTTATTTGAATTGACATCGACTGCTCCTGATGTGAGCTTGTCTGTATATTCAGGATAGTGATACACTGTCTGCTCTTAAAGAATGTCAGGCTTGTTCGCTCTGGTGATTCTTTAAAGTCCACTAACTGTAGGCAATACACTGCACCTTTTCTCAGCGTGAAAGCGGACAGCTAAACCGCTCCAAGCAAAGTCATGCACCTTGTCTTGGCGTGCAAACAAACAGATATGCTCCTCCAAATACAATCGTTTTAAAACTCGGATGGTACAGAGATACGTCCGGGTGCTGCAAGGGATAACTGCTCGCAACCCGCCGACGGCCAAAAATGTTATCCACAGTGTTTTATGGATAGTCAGCCTGCCCTACCTGCAGGTAATCCCCCTCTTCCTCCGCCGGTTCTACCTACCTACTACTGGCAAGGCTGCAGCAGGAGATCCTGATTCAGACTGAGACCCTCTAGACCCTGGCTACCGTACTGTCCTTCCCAAAACCCCCAGAGCACCTCGGATATGCTCGACTCCAATGACATCGTCCACCCATGCTCTTCAGAGTGTACCCCGGCCAATAAGGTCGCTACGTATGTAGCTGGACACATCCGTAGGCCTCTGGAAAAGAGGCCCGCAACTGCCTACGAGCGGAGTGTCCCCGCCCATCTCTTGAGGGGAAGGTGGCACTTGCCCAGTAAATTGACCCCCGCATGCCCACCTTCCTTCAGAAATTGATCAGGGATCTAAAAAAGCGGATCAACAGATCGTGGCGGGCATGCCAGAACAAGCTCCTGGATGCCCTCGGGCCTATTACCAAGATCCTTGACATGGTGGAGGAGGCCAAGGTGGCAGGATCTATTATCTTGCCAGAAACCCTGTTGTGCTGGGTCCAGAGAGCTGTGATATTTTTGGGCAATGCGAATTGTGCCCCTCCAACCGAGCGCCACCGGTCCCTCCTGATCAATATCGACCCAAAGTTGGGGGATCTGGCAGACTCGGAGGCGGGCGCTATTGCCCAGGGAGGCCATTTTGGTGAGCCTTTTGTGAAAGAACTCGGGAAGTTTGTAAATACTTTTACATCGTGGAACAAGTTCCAGTCCATGATTAAGAAGGTTTTCCCTTATGTTTTTCACGGGCCGGCCGAGGAGGGGCCGCTTGGCTGGTCGTCAACCCCATCAGAACAACCAGAGAGGCTCCAGCCAATACCAAGAGCATTCCCGCTGTGGGAACTTTTATCCCACCAGAGGACGCAACGCAAAGGAAGAGCTGCCACCTCAAGCCCATGTGACTGTTCTCCCTTCTTCCTAACTAAAATAGGGGGCGGCTGGAGAGTTTTTCCCAGGCTTGGTTGTCCATTATGCACAACGCGTGGGTGTTGCAAACAGAGCAGGGCTTTCACATAGAGTTTGTGGGGAACCCAATTCAGAGGTCCAAACCCCGGCCCATTCAGTTATCCAACAAAAGGCCGCCACGGTGGACGAGGAAGTTGCATCCCTCCTTAACAAGGGCACCATCTCCCTCACTACCCCTCACCTCAAGGGGTTCTTAAGCAATGTCTTTTTGGTCAAGACCGACGGCGGCCGATGGCCGGTCATAAACTTGAGCAAATTCAATGAATGGCTGGTTTATTGCCATTTAAAAATGGAGGGGATTCATCTCCTCCGGGACGTTTTGCTGCCTCATGATTGGATGGGTCATTTAGACCTCAAGGACGCCTATCTGGTTATCCCAATATTTCCTCCACACAGACGTTCCGACTCTCCTCAGCTCCCTGGTACTTCACCAAGGTGCTCAAACCAGTAGTGGAGTTCCTGAGAGCTCAGGTATCAGGATGATTGTGTATCTGGATGATCTACTCCTTATGAGTATTTGCCCCCGTCAACTGACCGCCCATCTTCAGATGGCAGTGGACCTCCTCCAAAGCCTCGGCTTTGTGGTTAACGAGCAGATATCACTGTCACAACCTGCTCAGTCCGTTACCTTTTTGGGCTCCGTAATCGACCCAACTGCATCTACTCTGAGTCTGACCTCCAGAAAAGTGGCCAAGATCCGTCACGAGTTGCGTCGTGTACTTTCCAGGCAGCTGGTGTCCCGCCACCAGCTGGCCCAAGTGGTGGGTATTTTGTCTGCTTCAATCTAGACCATCTTTCCAGGCCCGCTTCACTACAGGGCTCATTCAGCGACTCAAGGCGTATTTCCCCTGCAAAGGATTCCCATATTCTCACAAGGTCTCCCTGTCCAACGAAGCAAGGGAGGAGATTCAGTGTTGGCTGGACCAAATGGAGGCCCGGAACTGCCACGTGAGTTTCGGTTCCACTGTGGTAAATAAATAAATAATACCCTATTTTTGACTAGACTTATAGCATAACAGATAGCTCAATAAATAAGAGTCAAGATTCGAGGTAGTAGGAGTTTCTGCAGGTTTATTACAGCATAAGGACAGGATCAGGACAACCTGCATAGGAATAGGACAATAAGGCCCGGCAGCTGCCGGGGCTAGGTCTGGGATGAGCGCGCTAACATTTAATAACAAAACATTGACTTATATACATAGCGCAAACACATAGCATTACATTGCAGTAGGCGTAACAGTAGGTGGAGTAGAAGGCGTGACGCGTAGCAGTCGCGAGAGATAACAGTAATAAGAGGTGTAACTGGGAGTTTACTTAGACATGTGATGCAAAACGTAACAGAATATGTCATGAATGGGCGGAAACATTGGAGGGGGCTACCTAAGGAGCCGGGACCTCTAACCTAATGGTGCGCGAAAACTAGCAATGACGTGTTACTAGGAGAAGCTGGGGGCTACGAACTCTGTGCTAGGAGCAGAGACTAGAGTCTGGAGGGTCGGAGCGACATGTACCTAAACCCTATCTGGTATCTAATGTTTAGGGAACATGTTGATATAAACTAGAAGTCATGAGGGGAAAAGCTAACTTGATCTTAAGACTGGACCATGCATTATTCTACATGTAGTGCGTGATGAATAATTAAATGACCATTAAATACAGTATTTCTCTAACGTGGAGACGAGAAGGCTAGACAATGACGGAAACTATTGATGCAGTTCAGTAGCTTAGGAATGCAGAGGAGGAGGACTGAACTGATAGCAGGAACTATAACATACTTTTGGCAGACTCAGAGGCAGAGCCGGGGTGCACCGGGCACTGCGAGGCAGGAAGTAAGTGAAGGGTCGAGGATACAGGTGGGGGCTGTATCGCTCCTCAGCGAGGCTTTCAGGAGACAGGAGCTGAATCTGTGGTCCGGGCCCTTTTGAGGCCTGGAAACAGGGACTTTATAATTGAATAACGTGCACACTGAGAAACGTGGCAACATTACTTACATAGGCCTGATATTCGTAGTATTCACGAGGACTGGAAACTAACATACTAGAGGTGGACACAACTGGAATTGCGTCATTAATCGGACATGGGGAATAACATATGCATATTGGTCATGCACACATAACATATGATGGGTGAGGCGTAGGGACACAGAACATGGCAAAATTTACTTTTCCACATTCCCTCCTTGTCACTACGTTTCCATCAGGAAACATCAATATTCATGATACCGTCTATCATTTCATACAGTACCATTTGCTCGTCTCGAATTGTCTTGGAACGGGATTTAGGACAGGGTTTGGGACGGGGAATACAAGAGGTAGCACACATGCTGCAAATCGCAGGGCCACATTGTATACAGAGGCAGCAGCTAAATATGATCGCTACTGCAATACCTAGAAAGGACAGGACTTTCCAACCCCATGCGGAAATTACATTCCAGAACCAACCGGACCATGTCCAGGTGCCTGGATCTTGGTGTAACAGATGGGCAATTTTATGGAGTCTGGTTATAGCTGAATAAACAGACGGCGCGTTATTTGGAATGAAAATACAACAACTGGATCCGAGAACTCTACAGGCCCCGCCCCTATCGGCCAGTATGACGTCAAGGACGAGACGATTCTGTAAAACGACAATTCTCATAAAGGATTGCTCTTCAGTTAAGTTACCTAGAGCGGAGGCAGTCTCATCTACTACTGCTTCAAGGGTTCTTGTTAACCTACGAATGAGTTTACTATTTACAACTGTACCTAAATAAGGGAAAACACCTTTATCTATATCAATGAATTGCTCTGCGGCGGTTTCAGTATAATCGACAATCGGGAGATTTCTCTTGTGTCTAGTGTGTACTAAGAAAGAATTCCTATGATAGTCAGGTGGGGCTAGAAAAACAGGTGGCAGTAGGAAAGCAATGTAACAGGTTCCCTCCCAATCGAGGGGCAGACGGACATATGCAGTTTGACCACAAACAAAATAAGAATGACGTGAAGCTTTGAAAATAGATTTCCCACTGTCACTATACTGGATAACAGTAGTACATTCACTATGACCTATATGTACAGAACCATAACTACGGACACATAATTCGCCTTTGACTGGTAGTACTGAAATAGCGGGTGAGTCTGGAGTAGTATCAGACTGAACATTCAGAACCATGAAATTCGACGAATAATTTCCTAAATTATATACTTCATTTTCTAGATCTAAACCTGTTCTGTGGGGGAAACCTTGCTTGTCTGGGAAACATGTGCTGTTAAGAAAAGACATATCTGTTGAGGATGACGTTAACGTGGACCATGCTCCACACGAACCATTGTGTGAGAATGGATAAGGAAAAAGTGGCAGAACTCCCTTCGGTGTCTGGAAAGGGGGGAGTCGACCACACACCCAACAATTAGTGGCATTGCTGGTCTGGTGTGAATAATGTAGCATACGGATAAATGTATTATTACGCATTGCGAGGCGGTATGAATATTCGTGAGGAGGCAGATCACTAAACGTGTGCTCTACTGTAGCATGAGCAGACATATTTACATGAGGAACTGGAAAACACAGGAAAAGTGCGTAGCTGGTGCAGGAAATCATTATGCTGAGAAATAATATGAAACTCAGAAAAACGATACATTTGATTGAGCTTTGACTGACTCTCTCACTATGGGGGTCTATTTTATACATGTCAGAAACAGTCTAACCGTTTCACCTAGGGGAGGACTTATACAATCAAACTGGCTGACTTATTAGACCTGAGCTTTAACTTATACTCCTGTTGCGGAGTTTTCTCTAACAAGGGAGGGGTTGTAATAATGTCTTGTGCGGGACAGTCCTTTAAAACAATGTTCTGGCAATCCTTCAAATCCTGGGAAATGTTCTTGGAAATGTTTTTGAAGACTGGTTTCGGTCCTTTGAAAAGTTTTACATGAGAAAGGTGGACCCACCCCTTCCTGCCTTCCAACTTGACGGCAGTTCGGGTGGTCAAGAGGACCTGACGTGGCTCCTTCCAACGTGGTTCCAGCGGACTTGATCTGTCGAAATTTCTGATCATCACAAGGGACCCTGGAACGATCTCGTGCGGTGCCACCTCGGTATTGTCTGGAAATGCGGCGGCAACCTGTGAACGACATGAGTTGAGGGCAGACATCAAGGAAGCTAGGTAATCTGTCAGCATATTACATGAAACATCGGTAATACTTCGGGGTCTAGGAGTACCCCACATATTAGGGGGGCGGCCGAAAACGACCTCATACGGGGACAGACCTGATCTGGAATGTGCGACCATACGCATGTAAAATAAAGCGACTGGCAAAGCTACTAACCAGTCCACACCCTTGTCTTTACAGACTTTTGCTATACGGATTTTCAGAGTCTGATTATGCCTTTCGACTAGTCCAGCTGCTTCTGGATGGCGTACACAATGGAACTTCCACTGGTACCCCAACAACAGGGAAACATGTTTCATGAGTTCGGATGAGAATGGCTGGCCGTTATCAGAATATACGACTCTAGGGAGTCCATATCTAGGGAAGAATTCACGAACCAACTGCTTGGCAGTGGTCGCGGCTGTGTAATCTGGGACTGGATATGCTTCTGTCCATCTGGACAAAGCGCATACAACTACAAGGACATACTTGAAACCTCGACATCGCTCCATTTGAATATAATCCATCTGGAGGACCTCAAAAGGGTGGTCAGGGGGTTGGAAACCACCTTGTTCCACCGGGACACTTTTACCTGGGTTGAACTGACAACATATCATACAGGTACGGACTTTCTGCTTGGCTGCAGCTCGTGAATGCTTGTTGAACCAAATGTTCTGGATACTGTCTAACATAGCTTTTTCTCCTAAATGTGCTGGACTATGTGCGGTATTGATAATGACTTGAACCATAGAATCGGGGAGAAACCATGTGGCTCTACCCTTCGTTAACCATCCTTGATCTGTCTGGACCCCTCCTTGTACAGACCATTTCTTGATTTCATCGGGAGTAGCATGTGACTGGATATCTATGACATCTTGAGTAGGGTCCTTAACTGTCATGCATGTAGTCAGATCTGGAATATGTGTCTGATTAACTGGAATGTCTGGAGTCTGTGCTGTAAGCTTGGCTGTGCGGTCTGCTAAATCATTACCTTGGGAAATAATGTCAGTGACTTTCGTATGTGCTTTGCACTTCATGATAGCAATAGATGTCGGTAAATGTATGGCATCTAACAGGGCTTGAATAAGGAGACCATGCTGAATCTTGGTTCCATGAGACGTCATAAAACCTCTCTCCTGCCAGAGCACTCCGAAGTCGTGTACAACTCCGAATGCATAACGTGAATCTGTGTAAACATTAACTTTCAGGTTCTTGGCATGTATACAGGCTTGTGTCAGAGCGACTAGCTCTGCTGCTTGAGCGGACAGAGTATCAATACGGTGTGTTTCAATAACTTCAGTGTCAGTAGTCACTGCATACGCGGCGACTAGTTCTCCTGTACTAGTTCTCATACATGAACCATCCACATAAAGTGTCAGGTCAGGATCTGGTAACGGAATATCTGTCAGGTCTTGTCTTGGCTTTGTCGTAATGTTAACTACTTCCACACAATCATGTGTGTCTGGATTTGAACTAACTGATGGTAACAGTGTAGCAGGATTCAGGACGTTGCAGCGTCTAATTTCTATGTGTGGCTGGAACAGTGTCAATTCATAACCTGTTAAACGTGCAATTGTCAAGTGCTGAGTTTGTGTTCGGTTTAAAAGAACTTCTACTGAATGTGGGACCTGTACTGTCAAGGAATGTCCTAAAACTATGGAATCACTTTGTCTAATAGCTAGTGCTGTGGCTGCAACTGACTTGAGGCACGCAGGCAACGCCTGGGCGACTGGATCTAATGTGCTCGAAAAATAAGCACAGGGCTTGTATTGACCTGCTTGATCTTGTGTGAGGACAGATAATGCTGTACCTTCGCGTTCTGTAACGAAAAGTGTAAAAGGCTTACTGTAGTTCGGTGTAGCTAGAACTGGAGCTTGACATAGGGCTTTCTTTAACTCGTTGAAACAAAGTGTATGGTCAGATGTCCAAGGGAGGACAGTCGATACGGCTGCCTCCTGTGTTGTTAACTGTATCAGTGGCTTGGCTAGAAATGCATACTGGGGAATCCATTGTCTACAATAAGAAGTAAGGCCGATAAAAGCACGTACCTCCTTCTGGGTTCTGGGCTGGGGAAGACTCGCTATTAACTGGATACGGTCGGGTGTCAACTGCCTACCCCTCTTGGACAGCAAGTGTCCTAAGTATACCACTTGCTGGACACAGAATTGAAGCTTCGAAGGTGACACCTTGTGCCCCATCTCGGCTAGAAAATACAGAACTGTAAGTGATGCACGCTCGCAGTCACGTTCAGAACGGGCTGTGATCAGTAGATCATCGACATACTGGAGCAGGGCAGTGTCAGTTGGCATGTGAATGTTGTCTAGTTGTCTCTTAAGTGCTTGACTATAAATACTAGGACTTTCTGTGAAACCTTGAGGAGCGCGTGTAAACATATAGCTCCTTCCATTTAAACAAAATCCGAAAAGAAACTGGCTGTCTGGATGAATTGGAACACTAAAAAATGCATTCTTGAGGTCAATAACAGTGAAAAACATGGCTTCGGAATCAATGGCTGTTAACAGGGAAGAAATATCTGGGACAACTGGGTACTGAGGAATAATACATTTGTTAAGCTCTCGTAAATCAATCACTAATCGATATACTGGGGGTGCATTTGGATCAGTACGTTTCATGACTGGAATGATCGGAGAATTACATACATTGGAGTCAGTTTCTACAACTACTCCTTGAGCCATGAGCTCGTCAATAATTTTGGATAAGGCTGCTACAGCCTCAGGTGGCAATCTGTACTGCCTGATTCGGGGTAACACTACACCTGGTTTGAGAGTCACACGATAGGGTGTGATTTGCATGTAACCTACATCAGTTGGACCTTGCGCCCATAAATGCTGCGGAACATTAGACAATCTTGAATCAAAATCTCGTAATACATAGTGACCCTTAAAGTCACGTAGGAACAGACGTATTCCCTCTGGGGAACAGCAAATAACTGCACCTAATTCTTTCAATGTCTTAATGCCTAATAGATTTTCTGGACATGACTTAGTAAGTAACAGATCAGTAGTACGGGACAAGGGACCTACTTCTAGAGTAACTGGCTTTGATATCTCATTAACTATGGGTTTTCCTGAAAATCCAAGGGAAACATTTCTTGAGCCTGAGAGCGGAGCCCCTGGAACTTCGGCGTGACTAATTGTGGTCCTACTTGCCCCTGTATCGATCAAAAACTTTCTGTCTTTCCCTAATACTTGACTATGAACATAGGGACCTTCTTGGTCTACAGGTATCTCGATGAGAGGCAAGCCTACCTCCCTCTCTAGGCTGTTTCATGAATATGACTGGTACTCTGGATACTCGGACTGTGCATACTGGTACATCTGCGATGTAACGTGCTGTGTTGCAGCGATAGGCTGCGGTACTGTAACTGTCTGTGGTGTATTCTGTGACTGAGGAGTCTGTGAAACTTGTTCTTGTCTCGGCGGACGTGGTCTTTCTTTAGTCTTACCAGTAGCTATGTTGTGCTTCAGAACTGCACACTCGTTTATAAAATGACCTGGCTGTTTACAATAATTGCAGTTCCCTTTAACGGGAGCCGCAGGATGACTGGCTTGATTCGGACCCCTCTTCTGACTGTCTTGAGGAATAGATTGTGCAACTAGCACTTTCATTTTCGTGTCTTTCATACGTTTTCTTTCGTGTTCTTGCTCTTCTCTGATTCTATTCTGGTGATACTGAAGCATCTGGAGCATCTGGGACGGACTATTTACTTGCCAGGTGCTTTCGACTTTCAAAACTCGGTTTTTAATTTGTGGACTTGAATTCTCGACTAATTTGGTAACGAAAAGGTGAGGGTATGACTCACTACTTGTCTTGAGACCACTATTAATACTGAAACATTTCTCAAATCTAGAATAAAAATCACTAATATCCTCTTCTTGTTTCTGTTTACAGGCTGAGATTGCATCCCAGTCTTCTTTCCTAGTTTGTCAATAATCTGGGTAAAACTTGAATCAATAATTCTGGTAATTCTTTACATTTATCTCCAAGACCGGTACCTGGTACTCGTGCCTTGTCTTCAGCTTCTAGAGCTGCCCAATCGATCTTTTTCTCTCCCACCTCCCATTCTTTTTCCTTTAACTTTTCATACACCCCTGCGGGTAGCAGGACCTTTAACATTTTAATGATATCTGGGTAAGTGTATTCTCCCATACGGAGCATGTCTTTTAATTCTCTATGGAACCCCGCTGGATCTTTGTCATGACAGGGGATTAATTTCTTCATTTCAAGAAGTTCCATCTTTGATATCGGAGTGTATACAAACACTCGTTGCATTACGCCACCCGCCCCTTGGACTGGGTGGACTTCTCGTAGCGGATTCTGTCTGTCTATGTAGAATGATTTACTTTCTGGGGGTGAGACATGAACAAAATGCGGGTTCAGGAACGTTCTATACTTGTGGCGCTGTTCTAGAATGACACTAATTAAATCGGTACCTAGACCTCTCCATCTGTACTGGAGTAACTCGTTCAGGATATCATGTAACGGGCCTGGATCAGAGTGTTGACCCTCATACAGAGTAATGAGGTGCTGGATCATATACATACCCACCAGTCGTTGCTCGACTGGGGGCAGTTTCAGAAACATTTGTGCCACTATTTCGTCTGGAAAAGTGGTAGAATCAGTAATCCATCGGACTGCTGATCGGGCTAGTTCTTGTTCATGCATGGTCCTTAATTCGCTATAACCGACTCGTGATTTCAGAATGTGATCGGTAGCTTGGAATACTTGTTCTAGAGAGCGAGGCTCTCGTGCTGGATGATGAAAAATAGACTTAGGTTCTGGACGTAAATTGCGATCTGGAAATCTGGATTTTCCTACATACGCTATTCTGGCGGGATTCTCGTCTTCCTCTTCAGGATCAGAGATACTTTCTTTCTCGCTTACTTGTGCTGCTTTACGCTGTTCGTGTAACCTTATTATTTCTTTACGAATTTTCTTGTACATACTTTCCATGGCACTAATGGTCTTGTGCTTACCCTCGGCTATATTATCACTCCACCTTGTCAGGATTCTCATTTCGGCGGGATCTTTAGACGGGTAATCTTGTTCCCTTATTAAACAATTGATCAGGAACTTTAATATCATGAGCTGAATCTCGGCTTTCCTTTGGGACATAATCTCGCCAATACTTTCTGGATCATCCCCTGTACGGATGAAACGATATATTCTGTCTAGATCTTCTTTCATATTTGGTAAGGTGACTAGATACTCGGTCACCCTTCTTACGCGTACGGAATATAAAACCATATTATACTCGCCTGGGACTGTGTCATAGACACATTCGGCAAGGGCTTGTCTGATTTCTGTAACAGACTTATTACTTTTTGGAGTACGCTGTGATGCTTGAGCATGTAATTCGAGTGCTGATAAACGCTTGTGTGGCGGCGGGGTTTGAGGAGGACCTCCTCCTGCGGCCCCTAGACTAGAATCGTCGACTGACATTCTTCGTGCTTGCAGGGTCGGTAATTGTAACGTGGGCTGAACTTGTATGGCAGGCTGACCCGGGGGTACCGTGACAGGTACTCCGGTGCCTGGAGGAACGGGAAGTGCCTGATTTACAGGGACAGGTGGAGCGCGAACTGGATTTGCATATTCTGGAACTGTGTCGTCCAAATAGGACGAAATAAAAATATCAGCTGCGGTCGGTTTGTGATGTAGCTTGGTCGGAACTAATGGTGGCGGGAAATTACTGGATGCCTCTGGGGTCGCTTTTGGCAAGCCTTCGGCAAGGAGAGGATACATACCCTTAATAAGGGCATGCCTCTGTCTGTCTGACTGTTCGGCTTTGACTTGTTCACCTATCTCGATTAATTCTCTTTCTTGGGCTCGTTCTTGGGATTCTCTACTTAACTCTGACTTTCTGACTTCCTTTTCCGTTCTTCTATGCGCTTCCTTACGCCATAACTCGATGGCATCTTTCTGTGACTGTCTGGCTTTCTTTTTCCATAATGCTTCTTCTACTCGCATGATACATTCGGCATCCCATGTACCCGATACGGGCCATCTATACTTTTCTTCTAACTGTTTGGTATACTCTACCCATAAATCTAGATACAATATGGCGCTTATGCCATGTTTCTGATACATAAAGTGACCTGGACTGTCCCTAGGCGGAACAGGAACTGCTGCTTCCAGCAGACCCTTTCTAGTTTTTAACTGACGTAACTTGGAAAAGAGCGGCATTCTAAACTTGAATCGGAACACAATACAATACACGAAAAACAGTAACAATTGGGAAAACAATTCAGGCATACCACGACATTGAAAATACATTGAACAACATTATAAATAACAGTTCGAACAGAATACTACCTGAAAATACTGAAAACAGAAACAGAACAGAATCCTCGAGAACGGAACAGACTAGAATTACTGGATGCACTGCTGTAACAGTACGGAACATACCGGTCCCATAAAGGAACACATCAAGACCCGTATCCACCTAGGTGAACACTTCGTTTGTGGGCTTGGGTACCACCAACCCACGGACCAGGAGTCAATTTAGACTGACCCTGTCTAGACACTACCCCAGCAATGGTACTCACCGGGCAGCACGGAACGGAAGGCCTCGGACTGGACTGGACGACGACGACGAACTTCGGACTTCGGACTTTAGTTACGGGTGGGCCTCCGGATACCTCGGACCTTGGACTCTCGGCTTGGGCTCTGGTCGGGACTCGCCGCGTTCCTCCACCGTCTCGTTCGGATGCTGGACCGCCTCCTCCGTCTCCTCCGTGGGCCTGAGGGATACTTGAGCAGAAATATCTGCCACTGCGCAGAAGAGTTCCGTCACGACTGCAGAGGGTCAGGGGGTCGGCGTGGCTTCACCGACGCGTGGGGAAAGGGCAAGTCCCTATTCGGGCGCCATTATGTGGTAAATAAATAAATAATACCCTATTTTTGACTAGACTTATAGCATAACAGATAGCTCAATAAATAAGAGTCAAGATTCGAGGTAGTAGGAGTTTCTGCAGGTTTATTACAGCATAAGGACAGGATCAGGACAACCTGCATAGGAATAGGACAATAAGGCCCGGCAGCTGCCGGGGCTAGGTCTGGGATGAGCGCGCTAACATTTAATAACAAAACATTGACTTATATACATAGCGCAAACACATAGCATTACATTGCAGTAGGCGTAACAGTAGGTGGAGTAGAAGGCGTGACGCGTAGCAGTCGCGAGAGATAACAGTAATAAGAGGTGTAACTGGGAGTTTACTTAGACATGTGATGCAAAACGTAACAGAATATGTCATGAATGGGCGGAAACATTGGAGGGGGCTACCTAAGGAGCCGGGACCTCTAACCTAATGGTGCGCGAAAACTAGCAATGACGTGTTACTAGGAGAAGCTGGGGGCTACGAACTCTGTGCTAGGAGCAGAGACTAGAGTCTGGAGGGTCGGAGCGACATGTACCTAAACCCTATCTGGTATCTAATGTTTAGGGAACATGTTGATATAAACTAGAAGTCATGAGGGGAAAAGCTAACTTGATCTTAAGACTGGACCATGCATTATTCTACATGTAGTGCGTGATGAATAATTAAATGACCATTAAATACAGTATTTCTCTAACGTGGAGACGAGAAGGCTAGACAATGACGGAAACTATTGATGCAGTTCAGTAGCTTAGGAATGCAGAGGAGGAGGACTGAACTGATAGCAGGAACTATAACATACTTTTGGCAGACTCAGAGGCAGAGCCGGGGTGCACCGGGCACTGCGAGGCAGGAAGTAAGTGAAGGGTCGAGGATACAGGTGGGGGCTGTATCGCTCCTCAGCGAGGCTTTCAGGAGACAGGAGCTGAATCTGTGGTCCGGGCCCTTTTGAGGCCTGGAAACAGGGACTTTATAATTGAATAACGTGCACACTGAGAAACGTGGCAACATTACTTACATAGGCCTGATATTCGTAGTATTCACGAGGACTGGAAACTAACATACTAGAGGTGGACACAACTGGAATTGCGTCATTAATCGGACATGGGGAATAACATATGCATATTGGTCATGCACACATAACATATGATGGGTGAGGCGTAGGGACACAGAACATGGCAAAATTTACTTTTCCACACCACACCAGATCTCATTATGGAATCAGACACCAGCAGCAGGCTCGTCTGGGGTGCGAGATGCGGAGGCCTCTCTATGGGAGGATTGTGGTCACCCGTCGAACAAAAGTTACATATAAATTGCCTGGAGCTTCTGGAAGGGTCATTTGCCGTACTTTGCTGGATGAAAGACTGGGTGCAGGCATGTGTCCTTCTAAAAATTTACAACATTTCAACAGTCCAATACGTGGACCATCTGGCGGACACCAGATCCAAGGCCCTCTCGGACCAAGCTGCGAGTTCCTGATAGTATTGCGTAGACAGACAGATTTTGGCCAAAGTGGAGTATCTGCCAGGACGAGACAAACAGGAGTCGGATTTACAATCCCGCCACTTCTGGGATTCCAGCCTTTGGAAGCTCGACCAGACAGTTTGTGCGATGCCGAACAACCACTGGGGTCCCTTCTCAGCAGATCTGTTCGAATCCAGATTCGGTCATAAAAATCCTCGGTTTTTCAGCTGGAGACCGGACCCCTTAGCGGCGGCAACAGATGCATTTCTCCAGGACTGGAGTTTGGAGGAGGAGTACACGTGTCCCCCTTCACGATCATCACGAGGTCAATGGCTCAAGACCGCAGGTAGCCAGTGGATCTAGTCATGGTTACTCCTCTCTGGAGGTCGCAAGTCTGGTTTCCAGCTCTTCTGGGACTTTCTTGGGATTTTCCAATCCTACTCCCCTACTTTCAGACTCTCCTTATGAGTCCCGAAAGAACTCTACATACTCTGGTGATAACAAATTCACTGTGGCTCATGGCGTGACAGATTTGAGGGGTCGATGGGAAACCCCAGGTTTTTCACAGGCGGCTGAGACATTCATCTCAAAGGCTTGGGCGAACAGTACCATCAAGAGGTACAGATCCACGTGGGGAAGATGGTCCCATTGGTGTTTCGACGGGGTTTTAATCCCCTGCGTCATGATTTGTATAGCGCAATTGGCTTCAAATGGACCGGCATACAGGTCTATCAACACCTTCCGTTCTGCCATCTCGTCTGGCCATGTTCCAGTTAATGGGACGCCAATGGGCTAACACCCAATGGTTTGCAGGTTACTGCGTGGCATTCGGCTCTCACTATCCCCAGAGCAACGTTACTCTGCCCTCTGGGATGTCAACCAGGTTCTCAAACTTTTCCTGTCCTAGCAAACTAAATCAGTTTCTTTTCAGGAAGGAGCTGTCTGATAAACTGGGCATGCTCCACTGCCTGATATCTTGCAGGCGCATATCCGATGTTAGAGCTCTGACATCACCAGCAGGATGTTTACTCTAGAGGAGGTCACTTTCACTCTGATCGGACGTATAAAATGCCATACCAGAGTAATTTCCTATCCGGAGTTTCCTGACTTCCCAAAACTTTGTGTGGTTAGATGCCTTAAAGCATACAAAGAGATGACGGATGAATTCCGATCCCCTGGAGAACTCCAATTCCTCATTGCTCTCTCGAAGTCCTTTAAAGTGGTTTCCTCTCTGACCATCACCCAATGGGTTAGATGGGTGATGCAGGAGGCAGGTATCAACCTCCGCCACTTGGGAGCACATTCTGCTTGAGGAACTATCGCTTCTAAAGCATTTGTCTTGAGTTCTCGCTTAGAGGATACTACCTTTCCCTATGGTTCATGGGAAACGTAGTCTTTGTTGACCTTAAAGATGCTGCTATTGGAATAAAGCGAAGAGAGAAGGCATAGTCCTCACCTCTGAATCCTTAATCGAATTTAAATTTTATGTTACATTAGCTAGGACATTTTTCATTATTGACTAATAATTTGTTAGTTAAATATCATTGTTTATGTTTCTATGAAAGAGTGCTTTTTATTTCGACCTACTTTATTTATGTTGTTTTTAGTAATATGTGTTACTTATACATGTAGGTTATGTTGTATAGTTTTTTTTACAATGCCTTATTTATATATTAACTTAATTATAATGGTCGGGTTTTATGTGTATTGTAGTATGTGTCTTTTATAGTGTGAGTATATTTAGTACTTTTGTTGCACAGGTCAGTAGTAATTTGTTGGTAATTCTGGTTTATATTGAAGGCTCCCAGTGTTACCTTTTTACTGATTTTTACAGATAAATACAGGCAGAGAGCAACATGTTTCCAGTTTATATTGATTTTTCAATGTGGATAAAGTCTGAAAATTGTGCTATATATGAGTGACTCTCCAGGCTGTCTTTAGTAAATTCCAAGACAACAGCTGAGCAGATAGACAGAATGAGGATATAAACACAGATTGAGATTTCCTTAAATATAGGCATATGTTAACATATATTTGTAGTATAATGCTAGTTTTTACCAGAGAGTGTCATATTTCTGCTATATTTGGCCACTTAAGTTGCTAGAATCTGACAGGCATCATTGTATGAGTGCATGTTTATCAGTTAGATAAATGTGGAAATATACCATTGTACTCCATTCATTCTCAAAAAAATAAAATAAAAAAGGATAAATACCAAAAAGATGGCCAAAAACATGAATATGGGAAAATACAGATGGCTATATTAAAATTTAAAAAACAATAAATAACAAAACAGGCAACCCATTTTCTATTAAACTAGCAGCCCGTCCCGACCTTGTCCGGGAGAAATCAGGCTTCCCCGACCCCCGCCTGCCCCGACATTGTCCAGCATTTCAGGCCCCTGCCCGCCCCGTCCCCCGCCTGCCCCGACCCCCGCCTGCCCCGACATTGTCCCCTGGAGCCTTAAAAAGGCGACATATGATAGTCACAGCAGTGCACTATAATGTAAAACCGTCTCACTGTATTGCAGCTATTACTCCAACCTTTGATTGGAAATTACCATTTCCATGTGTTTAGAGTGGGGATAAACCGAACCAGGTTTCCTGGCTTTCCATCGGGCTGCTTGCTTTCTCCGTCCCCGCCTGCCCCGTCCCCCGCCTGCCCCGACCCCCGCCTGCACCGACATTGTGCCCCGGAGCCTTAAAAATGTGACATATGATAGTCACAGCAGTGCTCTTCGGGCTGTTTGCTTTCCCCGTACACATGAAAAGTACCACGAAAAGAGGGCACATTTAAACACGGCTCCAAGGTTGACGGATCACTTTCGCCTGTAGGGTCTCTTTGAGCGGGGTTTACCCTTGACAGAGCTCGGCGTGCCGAGATTCCAGCATGGTAACATAATGCCCGCGTGTCAACCTAATGACCCTTAAAGCTGAAACGCTGGCGCTCTGCAGTTAAACTTCCTGAGCTGTTATGAGCGTGATCGTGGTAGTTTGGAGCCTTACATCACCCCGTCCCCCGCATGCCCTGACCCCTGCTGCATTACCTCAGCCGCCGCTCCTCAGTCCACCGCTCCTTGCCGCTCGTCACCGCTCCTCCCCCGTGCCATGTCCACCGCTCCTGGACGCCGCTCCTCCCCGTGCTCCTGACATCAGCACGCAGGTCGCGGCCAGCGCTACTTCGAGGGGACTACTTTTTTTATAATGTAATTTTTTTAAATATAACGTATTTTTTAACTTTATATAGCCTATGTCCATCTGCACACCCTGAGGATTCCAACGATGTATCGGGTGTGTGGATTGGCGCTGTGGTTCCCGAGTTTACCCGCCTCAAAGCCTCAAAGTTCTTCCTTTATAATAGTAGTATAGATTAGGCTGTGGGGTAGGGATGCTAAATAATTCAGGCATTAAATATCTTAAAAGAGCTGCACTTTTTTTGTGCGTATGCTAGGTTTGCTTCGGGATCTGGGGATTTAAATCTTGATAACTGTTCTTTTGAAGTATTCCTATAAATTCATACAGCGTAGGGCAGTGTGTCCCAAGTTTGCCTTGAAATGAATTTTATCGTGGTTCAGTTGCATTGTTGGTTTTGACTTCTTGGTTAAGGGTGTAATCATGAATCCGCCACATTTGAAAGCAGAAGCTTTCTTGGGGCCAGGGCCCTTTCTCGTGCTGACAACAACCGAGGATGTCTGCAGAGTAATCAAGCAATGGTGATTCTTTTTCTATGTTGTTTCAGAAATAAGTCATCAAAATTATGGTGGCATGGTGAGCAAAAGACCAATGGATCTAACCCATATCTCTTCACTGGGGTGAGTTTTTTTGATATATTTAAGCACCCCGTCCATCATATTCTTGTGCTTGCTTAGAAATAAGTTAGTCAATAACTTATACTTTTTGTCGCTTCTGGAGTAGGGACAAAGGCTAGGACCATATCTTGGGTGAGGGTGGATATTTGGATTTCCTTCCAGATTGCTTGTCTAAAGTGAAAATAGCACCTTTGAAATCCGTGTCTTGGAATATTTTTGTGATGCTATGGATTTTTGTGTGTTAAACATCTGTAAGTTTTTTTTGCTGGGTAGTACTCATTTAATGTTGGTGTTTTGGGTAACTATGGGCATGTGTGCTTTGCTTGTTGGTGAGTAGTCAAAAAGTAATGGAATACCGTTATTTTGGTTCTGCCATTTACTCATTAAATTTGGTTAAAAGATAGGGGCATGTTTTAAATATGCCATTCTTTAACCAAATGAGTGACTGGATTAAGATGGAGAGACCATCAGCAGTGCTGAAATGTTCAGTCTCATTTTTATCACAATATTTTGTTAAATGTGATTAAAATATTTTTTTCGTTTAACAATTTAACTTTTTATTACAATAGTAAATTGCAATTGTCTATTGTCCATGCTGTTGTATTAAATAAAAAACGGTAATTGCAAACACAACAGTGATGGACAGAATGTGGATCAATGTCACACATTCACCCCAGTCCAAAGATCTGGGCCCAAATCCATCGTTTTTCCACTCCACACCACCCTGGGTTAGACAATGGCGATATGCAAATCAGCGCTGACCCTGTGCCCCATGGGAACAGTCCAGTCCGAACTACAAAAGCCATGTCCTTCCCAGAACGGAATCAAGCATCCGAGGACCGGCCCGGTTTCGAGGTAACACCTCTCATCAGCCCGGCTAGCTTGACTCCAGTGGTGTGGAGTGCCTGGGACTCACGTCTGAGCATCCCCAGTACACTTAGAGCGGTAATTGCGGTGTTACCTCGAAACCGGGCCGGTCCTCGGATGCTTGTTTCCGTTCTGGGAAGGACATGGCTTTTGTAGTTCGGACTGGACTGTTCCCATGGGGCACAGGGTCAGCGCTGATTTGCATATCGCCATTGTCTAACCCAGGGTGGTGTGGAGTGGAAAAACGATGGATTTGGTCCCAGATCTTTGACTGGGGTGAATGTGTGACATTGATCCACATTCTGTCCATCACTGTTGTGTTTGCAATTACCGCTCTAAGTGTACTGGGGATGCTCAGACGTGAGTCCCAGGCACTCCACACCACTGGAATCAAGCTAGCCGGGCTGATGAGAGGTGTTACCTCGAAACCGGGCCGGTCCTCGGATGCTTGTTTCCGTTCTGGGAAGGACATGGCTTTTGTAGTTCGGACTGGACTGTTCCCATGGGGCACAGGGTCAGCGCTGATTTGCATATCGCCATTGTCTAACCCAGGGTGGTGTGGAGTGGAAAAACGATGGATTTGGTCCCAGATCTTTGACTGGGGTGAATGTGTGACATTGATCCACATTCTGTCCATCACTGTTGTGTTTGCAAGTTGTATTAAATAAAGTCATCTTGGATGAGGGTGATGTTGAGATGTGGATTGGAATGCTTACTTAGGGTTTGGGTGCTGATTTTGATTGCGTCTCTGCTCTTCTTTTTCTAAATATTGTTCATTTGTGTTTGGGTATTGCTGGTATATAGACAATTACATGAGAAGAATTCAGCATTTACACTCCTAGGCAGTGTTTCCAGTGGGAGCTATATAACTTGCTGAGACTTCTATATGATCTTAACCTATAGAATGTACTTCTATTTCTGACCTGGAGGGTGGGTGATTGTTGTCTTGTACATTTTTTATGACAATATCCATAGCAGTGACCCTCTCATCCCATCTGTTAGAGTAGCATTTGGTGCACTTCCAATGTACGTACTCATGTGTGGTTTTATCCTTATGATAGCTACTGCTCAAATAAATTAACAAGGTCTTTTTTGAGAAATGGTAAAGCTTGACTGTAAACATTTTGGGATATGTGGGTGATGTAAATGAAATAGAAACAGATTTATTGGTATAGTCCTATAATCAGGGGGATGTAGTATTTAAACTTACATAATTGTTTTATATCTTAACTTGCTTATGGTAACTTGTCTTATGTATTTAGGGGCTCATTAGGATGGCGGACGGAAGGACGACCGCCGTCCTGGAGTAGGCGGAAAAAGCCCTTTTCCGTCCGCCTGCCGCGGACAGTCCGACCGCCATATTAGGATGGGAAACACTGTCAAAACTCCGTACGCGGCCGAAGAGAACGCACCGCTGTGGAATTACATCCGACCCCGCGGCGGACGTAAGCAATCCAGAGACACCGCCGTACGGAATGACGTCTCCGACCTTGTCCCAAATCACGATGGTGGAAAACACACATAAAACCGGTGTGGAAAAACAACCTGCCTGAACACGGCGGATTCCCCACAGCTAACAAACCACACATTGCGAAGATACCCACCACAAGCAGCTCGCCCACATGGACCCAGCGCTACACGCTTTTCCGATACTCTTCGCGATCCTCCACCAGCAAGTCATGGACCATCATCGACGACGACGCAGGTACGCTACACACCATTTACTGCCGGAAGGGGAGTACCTGGCAGGGCTGTGACGTTGGGAGGGGGAGTGTCATGTCACAGGAAATACATTGACAAACGCACCAAAATATACACAATTGAAGTACACAACCAGGAATGACAGCGACAAACCACAAAACATGATTTATTAGCTTTATTCAACATAATAGGTGCATAATATCAGAATATCCAAGAGCATGGGCATTGGGTACAACAGATCATGTACATCAGAGGCAGCATGTGAGAGGGCAAAATGCAGTATCAGAACAGCAACAGGGCATTGTGGACAACAGAGCAGGTACATCAGAGGCAGCACGTGAGAGGGCAGAATGCAGTATCAGAACAGCAACAGGGCATTGTGGACAACAGAGCAGGTACATCAGAGGCAGCATGTGAGAGGGGGTAAGTGCATCAACAGTCCACTGCACTGAACAGGTCCATCAGAGGCAGCACGTAAGAGGGACTAAGTGCATCAACAGTCCATTGCACTGAACAGGTCCATCAGAGGCAGCACATGAGAGGGCAGAATGCAGTATCAGAACAGCAACAGGGCATTGTGGACAACAGAACAGGTACATCATTGGCAGCATGTGAGAGGGCAGAATGCAGTATCACAACAGCAACAGGGCATTGTGGACTACAGAGCAGGTACATCAGAGGCAGCACGTGAGAGGAGGTAAGTGCATCAACAGTCCATGGCACTGAACAGGTCCATCAGAGGCAGCACCTGAGAGGGGCTAAGTGCATCAACAGTCCATTGCACTGAACAGGTCCATCAGAGGCATCACATGAGAGGGCAGAATGCAGTATCAGAACAGCAACAGGGCATTGTGGACAACAGAGCAGGTACATCATTGGCAGCACGTGAGAGGGGGTAAGTGCATCAACAGTCCATTGCACTGAACAGGTCCATCAGAGGCAGCACATGAGAGGGCAGAATGCATTATCAGAACAGCAACAGGGCATTGTGGACAACAGAGCAGGTACATTATTGGCAGCACGTGAGAGGGCAGAATGCAGTAACAGAACAGCAACAGGGCATTGTGCCCAACAGAGCAGGTACATCATTGGCAGCACGTGAGAGGGCAGAATGCAGTATCACAACAGCAACAGGGCATTGTGGACAACAGAGCAGGTACATCAGAGGCAGCACGTGAGAGGGGGTAAGTGCATCAACAGTCCATTGCACTGAACATGTCCATCAGAGGCAGCACGTGAGAGGGCAGAATGCAGTATCAGAACAGCAACAGGACATTGTGCCCAACAGAGCAGGTACATCATTGGCAGCACGTGAGAGGGCAGAATGCAGTATCAGAACAGCAACAGGGCATTGTGGACAGCAGAGCAGGTACATCAGAGGCAGCATGTGAGAGGGGGCAAGTGCATCAACAGTCCATTGCACTGAACAGGTCCATCAGAGGCAGCACGTAAGAGGGGGGGGGCTAAGTACATCAACAGTCCATTGCACTGAACAGGTCCATCAGAGGCAGCACATGAGAGGGCAGATTGCAGTATCAGAACAGCAACAGGGCATTGTGGACAACAGAGCAGGTACATCATTGGCAGCACGTGAGAGGGCAGAATGCAGTATCAGAACAGCAATAGGGCATTGTGGACGGTATGGAGTCAAAATATCGAGTTTTTAATATCGAATGGACAAAATATCGAGTAAAAAATATAGCATGGACATAATATCGACTAGACATAATATAGACAACAAAAATATCGACTAGAAATGAAATGAAATGAAATGAAATGAAAAAGAATTTCTAAAGCGCATGGCTGCCCTTGAGCGTCCCAGCGCTACGTGTACACACAGACGGACCTCCTCTGAACCGCATCCTCTGACTAGAAATCATTAATATCGAATAGAATGGACATAATATCGAATCAAAAATATAGAATGTACATAATATCGACTAGACATAATATGGACAACAAAAATATATAATTTAAGGTAAGTTAATTTATTTTTATATTTTTTGTGTAATATAATTCTGTAGCGGGTTGTGGGTTTATAGGGGAATAGGGTGGGAAGTAATTTAATTATAATTAATTAAATATGTTAATTTATTTATTGATATTGATTTAGAATTAAATGTTAATTAATTATTAATTTGTAATTAATTAAAATATAATTGATAATTAAGTATAATTGATTATTTGATAAATATTTTAATTTTAGTAATTTATTTTCTGTAGCGGGTTGTGGGTTTATAGGGGAATAGGGTGGGAAGTAATTTAATTATAAATAATTAAATGTGTTAATTTATTTACTGATATTTATTTAGAATTAATTGTTAATTAATTATTAATTGGTAATTAATTAACATATAATTGGTAATTAATTATAATTGATTAATTGATAAATATGTTAATTATATTAACTTCTTTTCTGTAGCGGGTTGTGGGTTTATAGGGGAATAGGGTGGGAAGTAATTTAATTATAATTAATTAAATATGTTAATTTATTTATTGTTAGTTATTTTGAATTAATCGTTAATTAAATAATAGTTGGTAATTATTCAAAATATAATTGGTAAATAAATGTAATTGATTAATTGATAAATATGTTAATTTCATTAATTTATTTTCTGTAGCGGGTTGTGGGTTTATAGGGGAATAGGGTGGGAAGTAATTAAATATAATTAATTAAATATGTCATTTCATTTATTGGTATTTATTTAGAATTAATTGTTAATTAATTATTAATAGGTAATTAATTAAAACATAATTGGTAATTAAAATTAATTGATTAATTTTTAAATTGTAAATTAATTTATTGTTAATAGGTAATTAATTAGTATTATTAGTTAATTTTTATAATTAAATAATTTTAATTTGTATTTATAAATAATTATTTAATATATTTTATACAATTGTAAAATATTTTAATTAATTTGTAATTGGTATTACTATTTATGTTATTTATATTTATATATGAAGTATTTACTTTCCCTACTATTGCACTTACTGGAGTTGGAATAGTAATTTTTACCCCTACACTATCAATCACTTTCCTTACTGTTGCACTCTCTGGAGTGGCAATAGTAATTTTTATCCCTACACTATCCAACGCTTTCCCTACTGTTGCCCTCTCTGGAGTGGGAATAGTAATTTTTACCACTACACTATCCAACGCTTTCCCTACTGTTGCACTCTCTTGAGTGGGAATAGTAATTTTTACCCCTACGCTATCCAACTCTTTCCCTACTGTTGCACTCTCTGGAGTGGGAATAGTAACTTTAACCCCTACGCTATCCAACGCTTTCTCTACTGTTGCACTCTCTGGAGTGGGAATAGTAATATTTACCCCTACGCTATCCAACGCTTTCCCTACTGTTGCACTCTCTGGAGTGGGAATAGTAAATTTTACCCCTACGCTATCCAACGCTTTCCCTACTATTGCACTCTCTGGAGTGGGAATAGTACTTTTAACCCCTACGCTATCCAACGCTTTCCCTACTGTTGCACTCTTTGGAGTGGGAATAGTAATTTTAACCCCTACGATATCCAACTCTTTCCCTACTTTTGCACTCTCTGAATTTGGAATAGTAATTTTAACCGCTACGCTATCCAACTCTTTCCCTACTGTTGCACTCTCTGGAGTTGGAATAGTAATTTTAACCCCTACGCTATCCAACTCTTTCCCTACTGTTGCACTCACTTGAGTTGTTACAGTAAATTTAAACCTGTTGCTATCCTATGGTAAAAATATTGTATATGTTTTGTTAATAATAGGTATATATATATATATATATATATATATATATATATATATATATATATATATATATGTGTATATATATATATATATATATATGTATTAAAACTAAATTATTTTTTAAAAAGTTATATTAATTATTTTTTAATGTTACGTTTATTTAAGTATTTTAAATAAGTTAAAAATAATTTTATTTATTATTATATTACTTTTAAATTACTTTTAAGACATTTTAAAAATTCGATATTTTGACAGTCTATATTTTTTACACTCGATATTTTGGAGTCGATATTTTTGTACTTACCTGTTTGAAGATAGGAAGTCGATATTTTGGCAGTCGATATTTTTACCTCGATATTTTGTCATCTCGATATTGTGACTGTCGATATTCTGTCAGTGATCCATTGTGGACAACAGAGCAGGGTCATCATTGGCAGCACATGAGAGGGCACAATGCAGTATCAGAACAGCAACAGGGCATTGTGGACAACAGAGCAGGTACATCATTGGCAGCACGTGAGAGGGCAGAATGCAGTATCACAACAGCAACAGGGCATTGTGCCCAACAGAGCAGGTACATCATTGGCAGCACGTAAGAGGGCACAATGCAGTATCAGAACAGCAACAGGGCATTGTGGACAACA
The DNA here is from genome assembly GCF_964261635.1 of Lissotriton helveticus. Taxonomy (NCBI): domain Eukaryota; kingdom Metazoa; phylum Chordata; class Amphibia; order Caudata; family Salamandridae; genus Lissotriton; species Lissotriton helveticus. The sequence goes on from NC_136067.1 coordinate 1,474,612,789, forward strand.
GAGCAGGTACATCATTGGCAGCACGTGAGAGGGCAGAATGCAGTATCACAACAGCAACAGGGCATTGTGCCCAACAGAGCAGGTACATCATTGGCAGCACGTGAGAGGGCAGAATGCAGTATCAGAACAGCAACAGGGCACTGTGGACACAGAGCAGGTACATCATTGGCTACCCAAGTACGTGTGTCAAGCGACCCGTCACAAGGAGATTAATAAAACCTAGGTGGTTACATTCGTTAATCTACACACAAACTTAAATGACATGTGACTGGTGGCAACTAGACCTCACACCACAGAATCTGGTGGACTGCTTGAACAACTCGCCTTGGACACACCGCCAGCACCAGCAACAGGAGTGTGAGACACAGCCACCGATGTACTGACTGACACATGAGCCATAGACCCAGACACACCGCCAGCACCAGCAACAGGAGTGTGAGACACAGCCACCGATCTACTGACTGACACATGAGCCCTAGACCCAGACACACCGCCAGCTCCAGAAACAGGAGTGTGAGACACAGCCACAGCTGTGGTGACTGACACATGAGCCCTAGACCCAGACACACCGCCAGCACCAGCAACAGGAGTGTGAGACACAGCCACTGATCTACTGACTGATACATGAGCCCTAGACCCAGACACACCGCCAGCACCAGAAACAGAAGTGTGAGACACAGCCACCGATCTACTGACTGACACATGAGCCATAGACCCAAACACACCGCCAGCACCAGAAACAGGAGTGTGAGACACAGCCACAGCTGTGGTGACTGACACATGTGCCATAGACCCAGACACACTGTCCGGACATGTCCCTGTACACTGACCAACAAATACCATGCCTGCACCTGACACATGTGAGTGAACAGCAGCTGAGCCACTAGGACCACTGAAATGGTGAGCCACAGGGCTGTATGGGCCAGGAGGCAGGGTGGCTCTGGGAGCTGGGGACAGCTGTACTGGAGCGACATTGGGGTGGTCAGGTCTCAGTGGTGTGTGTCTCCGTTTCTTTGTGAAACGTAGGGGCACCCCGGACATGCCTGGACTGGTAAGTGGAGTGGCATCACCAGACATCAAAGGTGTATCATGTGCTTGTGGTGGTCTGCTCTCTGGGAACATGCTGGACACTGCCTGCCATTTGCTGTGGGCCTGCCTTCTGCCCTCTGCATCATGTGTAATGGTGGATGCAACAACAGTGTACTCCTTCCTCTGCTTTAGCGGGGCGTGGATGGGAGTAGAGGTATGGGGGGACTCCACCGCTATTACATGTGTTGTACGTTCCTTAAACATCATCCTCAGTGCAGCCAGGGGTGAAATATGCCTGTCCTTGATGGTGCTCGTGTCCATGGGAGAACCCTTGGCCATGGGATGTGCCTTGGACGTCAGAGGTGTCCTGCCCCTGGAATGGGCCTGATCCCTTTCCGGTGCCCTGTCCCTGGGTGAAGACATGTCCATTGTAGTGTCCCTGTCCTTTGAAGTTACCTTGCTCTTGGGAGGTGCCCTTACCTTGGTACTGTCCTTGTCCTTGGGAGTGTCCCTGCTCTTGGGAGGTGTCCTTTCCTTGGTACTGTCCTTGTCCTTGGGAGTGTCCCTGCTCTTGGGAGGTGCCCTTTCCTTGGTACTGTCCTTGTCCTTGGGAGTGTCCCTGCTCTTGGGAGGTGCCCTTTCCTTGGTACTGTCCTTGTCCTTGGGAGTGTCCCTGCTCTTGGGAGGTGCCCTTTCCTTGGTACTGTCCTTGTCCTTGGGAGTGTCCCTGCTCTTGGGAGGTGCCCTTTCCTTGGTACTGTCCTTGTCCTTGGGAGTGTCCCTGCTCTTGGGAGGTGGCCTTGGCTTGGGAATCACTTTGGTGGGGGATGGCTGTGTAGCATGTGAATCAATTTCCATACGCACCCCTACATGATCCTGTCTGTCAACTCCAGTGTTGGACACGTCGTCTTCGGATAAAGAGATCACAGGCTTAGGGGATGGTGTATGTGCCCTCTGTGCCCTGCTTTGCTGCCTGTGGCTGCTCCTAGTGTAATAACCAGAATAAGAGGCCTGGTCTGAAGACTCACTCTACCCTGTAACATCAAGTGGTGTGGATGGTTGTACAGAAGTAGCACCCTGTCTATGCGACTGTACAATGGCTGAGGACACAGTGTTTGCCAATGACTGAACTGTTCTGCGGAGACCAGCAACATCGCCATGCATTCCCTCCATGAATGCCACCACCTGCCCCAACTTCCTATCGTGGTCTTGGAATGCATTGATCATGTTGGTCTGCCCTACACACAGCTGTCGCAGCAGATCAACAGCCTCTGCACAAAGTGCACTTTATGTCACTGGGGCAGGGGCGGCGGTTCCTGCACCGAAGGCAACTCTGCTCCCCCTCCTCTGGCGAGCACGAGCAGTACATGTTGCAGTGGGTGGCAGTGTGGGCCCTGTGTGCTGTGTCCCGACTGAAGGTGTCGATTGCCCACTCCCTGTCTGTGCCAACAGTGCGGACTCACCAACACTTTCTGAGGATGAGGGCGATGGTGTTTCCACATGCGAGTCCTCAGGGACGGTCCTGTCCCCCTCTCCGGGGCTGCCCTCTTCAGTGTCAGTCTGCGTGTGTGTGACCTCTGATTCGGAAGCATTGCCACCACTCATCTCCGTCGTCTGTGGGTCAGTGCCCTCTGCAGAAGCTGAAATAGAGAGAAACGCGGTGTGAGTAAGTGCCACACTCACGTACTGAAGGACAACAGATCTAGGATTCCATTACATACATTGTACATGTTGCACACATCCTGCACACGTCCCACCCCTACTATCTGCACACATGTCATGCCATGGGACCACAGACCTCAACGGCATGTCCTGGAACCCTCAACTACCAAGCAGGTGGGCTGTCGACCTGGCGGACATGGATGCCAACGCCTACTCCGCTAATGGCACCAGCATGGTATTTCAGATAAACATACGCACCACGGAAGCCACTACTGTGTCTGAGCAGCAATACATGCATTGCAGGCCCAAGTAACATACACATACAATCTGCTCACCGCTAGTTTGCTGTGGTTTCCCACTCAGCTGGACGGACAGGTCAGGATGCGTCACAGCAATGATACGGTGCATAAGAGGGCTCATGGTGCGGCGGGCCAGACGTGTAGATCTTGGAATCATCCCCAGTGTCATCTCCGCCACATTCTTGCTAAGCCTGGAGATGTCGTCCCAGTGCTTGTGGCAGTGTGTGTGTCGTCTATTGAACCCCTCCACTGCCCGTACATCACGTGCTATCGTCCTCCACACGGCCTTGCGAAGGTGCAGCTTTACCTGCCATGATGGGAGACAAGAGGGTAACGTAAGTGGACAGTATGACATGCACAAACATCGTAGTAACACGTTTCAACATGCAGCCATGCTCAGCACTACACATGTAAAGGTCCCACAGCACACCGCCAGGCCTGCAGAAGACAGGAGCCACTGAATACCTCATGACTAACAACATGTACACCACTGTACTTACCACCTGTCTGGGCGCACCGTAGAGCCGTTGGTAGTTGCTGAGCACACCGTCCACAAGGACATCCAGCTCCGCTGCGGTGAAGGGATGCGACCGGGTCTCTCACACTCCCTGCATGGCAAGGTCCTGGACTGTGGCACAACAGCAGCAGCCGTTGGTCAGCTCAGCAGCAGCAGGTCGAGGTGATGGTCACAGGCAGCAACCGTTGGTCAGCTCAGCAGCAGCAGGTCGAGGTGATGGTCACAGGTAGCAGCCGTTGGTCAGCTCAGCAGCAGCAGGTCGAGGTGATGGTCACAGGCAGCACTGGATCAAAGCAGTGAATGTGTGCTTGTGAAAGTCACACATAAATAGGGCCCAGAGCCCATGTCAGTGGCACACATGGCCAGCTATTGGTTCCCCCTGGATGCCTCATTCGAAAAGGCCCAATGACAGGCCCTGGTGTGGCGGTGCACTGTTTCCGCCATTGTCGATGGCGCATACGCGCCCCGCGTTACCTCTTCCCATTGCCTGCCTGTGCACGTGCCGTCACGGACACACATCGGCAACCGCAAGTGCGCACTTCCGCGACGGTTGCATCTTTTGCAACAATGTTCAATCAGTGGCGCCACCATGGCGGTGCACGCCTTCCGCGGGGGAGGTGCAGGCCAACACATACTTGTAATTATGGAAATCAAAATGGCAGGTCATGACCCCCCTTACAGTCACATTGCATCATCCACCGTAGACGGACCGTCCCTGCCCGGTCACCCACCGCAGTGCCAGGCCGGTCACCCACCGCCGTGCCAGGCATGTCACCCACCGCCGGGCCAGGCCGGTCACCCACCGCCGTGCCAGGCCGGTCACCCACCACCGTGCCAGGCCGGTCACCCACCGCCGTGCCAGGCCCGGTGCACAACCGCTGTGCCAGGCCGGTCACCCACCACCGTGCCAGGCATGTCACCCACCGCCGGGCCTGCCCGGTCACCCACCGCCATGCCAGGCCGGTCACCCACCGCCGGGCCAGGCCGGTCAACACCCGGCGGTGGGTGACCGGCCTGGCCCGGCGGTGGGTGACATGTCTGGCACGGCGGTGGGTGACCGGCCTGGCACGGCGGTGGGTGACATGCCTGGCATGGCGGTGGGTGACCAGCCTGGCACGGCGGTTGTGCACCAGGCCTGGCACGGCGGTGGGTGACTGGCCTGGCACGGTGGTGGGTGACATGCCTGGCACGGCGGTTGTGCACCGGGCCTGGCACGGCCGGTGTACGGTGGATGATGCAATGTGACTGTAAGGGGGGTCATGAACTGCCATGTCCATTGACATCATCAGAAGGATGTGTTGGCCTGCACCTCCCCCGCGGAATGCGTGCACCGCCATGGTGGCGCCAGTGATTGAACATTGTTGCAAGAGAAGCATCCGTCCCGGAAGCTTGCACATGCGGTTGCCGATGTGTGACCGTGACGGTCCGTGCACATGCAGCCAATGGGAAGAGGGAACGCGGGCCGCGTATGCCCATTTGAAAATTGCGGAAGCAGTGCACCGCCATGGCGGCGCCAATGATGTTATTAATTGGATCGCTGCACCGTGCTGTATAGTCCCCTATTGCGTTATGAGGGTTGTGACCGTGCTGGCGAAACTGCATATGTCATGCACTATATCATGTGTGTTCATACTATGCCCAGTGATGTGCACACAAAGTGCTACACATGTGCATGTCGACGTGTTGATGTCTTGTATTTCCCTACACACGTTTCAAATTCTTCACATCTACACAGTACATCAGGCCTGTCTTGCCACATTCTGAATCTGTTGTCAGTGTGTAGTTAATGTGTGCTAATAACAATGGTGGGGGTACACATGCATTCTGTGCATGCGTATGTGTGTTGCCTGTTGTTTGACCATGCATGTAATGAGCGGATGCTCACCATTGTCAGTGTTGTCATTGGTGCATGATGACATGGAGTGTGTGTAGCATTATCGTTTTGTGTTTGCACGTGCATGTGTGTCTGTGATGAGGCTTGTACACATTTGGGTCCTCACACATGTCTTGTTGGCAGTAATGTTGACATGAGACTAAGTTGCATTGTACATGTTGACACACTTCATGTTGCTAGTGGCTGCACATTGTTCACAGGGCACTCCGTATTGTCGTAACTTTCTGAGATGTCACACATATGACTATTGTCCACAACATTTATCTTCTTGCTAGTGTTGGCTTACATGTGATGGAGTTGCACAGCCATGCGTTGTTTGTAAGTAGACTTTTATTACATCTACTCCCACACAGGAGGGCTCCAAATGTCCATCGCCCATACACTGTGCTGGAGGATATGGTTGACGAGGAGGTGATCAGGAACTTCCGGCTAGATCGACGTACATTGATGGAGCTTGTAGACCAATTGTCTCCTCATCTGCAGCCACGAAGGACGTATCCTGGTTCCATTTTGGAAAAGGGGGGTGGTGATGGACAGAGTTTCTGAATGATGCAGAATACTCCTACCAAGTCAAGAGATCATGGTTTTAATCCATCACCGTTTTTTAGCTCAATGCACCATCCCAGCTCAGAACCCGGCTATATGCAAATTAGTCTGTTCCTGTCCCAGTGCATGCTGGGAACAGGGCAAACCAAACTACCAAGCCAATTCTTATACTGGGAAGGAAACAAGCTTCCGGGGACCGGTTTCTGGCATCACAGCCTTCTTCGGCCCGGCTTGCTTAAATCCTGATGGTGCAATGAGCAAGGGACTCACGTCTGAGCATACCCTCCCACACATAGTGTGGATAAAACCGATTTTGGAAAAGGGGGGTGGTGATGGACAGAGTTTCTGAATGATGCAGAATACTCCTACCAAGTCAAGAGATCATGGTTTTAATCCATCACCGTTTTTTAGCTCAATGCACCATCCCAGCTCAGAACCCGGCTATATGCAAATTAGTCTGTTCCTGTCCCAGTGCATGCTGGGAACAGGGCAAACCAAACTACCAAGCCAATTCTTATACTGGGAAGGAAACAAGCTTCCGGGGACCGGTTTCTGGCATCACAGCCTTCTTCGGCCCGGCTTGCTTGAATCCTGATGGTGCAATGAGCAAGGGACTCACGTCTGAGCATACCCTCCCACACATAGTGTGGATAAAACCGATTTTGGAAAAGGGGGGTGGTGATGGGCAGAGTTTCTGAATGATGCAGAATACTCCTACCAAGTCAAGAGATCATGGTTTTAATCCATCACCGTTTTTTAGCTCAATGCACCATCCCAGCTCAGAACCCGGCTATATGCAAATTAGTCTGTTCCTGTCCCAGTGCATGCTGGGAACAGGGCAAACCAAACTACCAAGGAAATTCTTATACTGGGAAGGAAACAAGCTTCCGGGGACCGGTTTCTGGCATCACAGCCTTCTTCGGCCCGGCTTGCTTGAATCCTGATGGTGCAATGAGCAAGGGACTCACGTCTGAGCATACCCTCCCACACATAGTGTGGATAAAACCGATTTTGGAAAAGGGGGGTGGTGATGAACAGAGTTTCTGAATGATGCAGAATACTCCTACCAAGTCAAGAGATAATGGTTTTAATCCATCACCGTTTTTTAGCTCAATGCACCATCCCAGCTCAGAACCCGGCTATATGCAAATTAGTCTGTTCCTAGAATTGGCTTGGTAGTTTGGTTTGCCCTGCTCCCATCATGCACTGGGACAGGAACAGACTAATTTGCATGTAGCCAGGTTCTGAGCTGGGGTGGTGCATTGAGCTAAAAAACGGTGATGGATTAAAACCATGATCTCTTGACTTGGTAAGAGTATTCTGCATCATTCAGAAACTCTGTCCATCACCACCCCCCTTTTCCAAAATCGGTTTTATCCACACTATGTGTGGGAGGGTATGCTCAGACGTGAGTCCCTTGCTCATTGCACCATCAGGATTCAAGCAAGTCGGGCAGAAGAAGGCTGTGATGCCAGAAACCGGTCCCCGGAAGCTTGTTTCCTTCCCAGTATAAGAATTGGCTTGGTAGTTTGGTTTGCCCTACTCCCATCATGCACTGGGACAGGAACAGACTAATTTGCATGTAGCCAGGTTCTGAGCTGGGGTGGTGCATTGAGCTAAAAAACGGTGATGGATTAAAACCATGATCTCTTGACTTGGTAAGAGTATTCTGCATCATTCAGAAACTCTGTCCATCACCACCCCCCTTTTCCAAAATCGTATCCTGGTTCCATTACACCCACAGCTAAGGTGATGGCGGCACTACACTTTTTTGCAACTGGCACCTTTCAGTACACAGTTGGACATGCCGGGGGGATGTCACAGTCCATGTTCTGCATGGTACTTCGGGATGTTCTAAAAGCCATGATGCTGTACAAGGATGACTACATCCATTTCCCATGGCCGGCAGAGTTGGCAGCAGTCAAAGCAGACTTCTATGCACTGGGCCAGATACCACACGTAGTGGGTTCCATTGATGGCACACATATCGCTCTCATTCCCCCACGGGCACGTGAGCCGGTATATAGGAATCGGAAGCACTATCATTCGCTCAATGTGCAGGTGGTGTGCCTGGCCGACAACATCATCTCCCATGTGTGTGCAAGATTTCCAGGCTCCGCACATGACTCCCACACCATGCGGAGCAGCATTATCCCCCAACTGATGGCAAATCTGCATCCAGGACACGCGTGGCTTGTTGGTGAGTATGCTGTGGGGACATTTGTGATTTCTGTGTGGCATGGGGTACCCAACAATTCTGGTTGTGATATTTGTGTCTGTCATCCCCCTACATAGGCGACTCAGCGTACCCAAACCGGCCCTGGCTCCTGAGTCCCATACGTAATCCTACTACAGCGGGTGAAATGCGCTACAATGATGCCCATGGAAGGACACGTAGAGTGGTGGAACGTACTTTTGGACTGCTAAAGTCCAGGTTTCGGTGCCTGGATAAGACCAGAGGGGCCCTGCCTTACTCACCAGGCAAAGTATGCAGGATCGTGATTGCCTGCTGCATGCTCCACAACCTGGCAGTGCGCAATAACATTGAACTGATCTTGGACCCTGAAGACCAACAAGTTCCTCGGCCTCCCATCCCACCCATGTCGACTGATGAGGATAGTGGTGAGGAGGAAGGTGTGGACCAGAGGCGTCAGCTCATTGATCGCTATTTCCCTTGAATGTGAGTGACTACCTCTTGTGCCGGTTGACAATGCGTTATGTATGTTTGCTGGTGGTGTGTGGATGTGGTGTTCATCAGCTGCCTGTTCTGGTATGTTATGTTTGCATGTATGTGTGTTTATTTCTCTGGACATGCAAGTCTCCATGATGTGTGTCCTCTAATCGACTGATTTTGTGATGGGTGCGGTTTGTGGAATTTTGCACTGCTGTGTGTTGTGGGTGATGGGTGTGATTCACTTTCTTGACGTGTGTCTGCTGTCTCTGATTTTCCCTAGGTCACTCCCACAGCGGCAGGATTCTGTACGACATGGTTCCCTGCACCTGGTCTGGTCTGTTTCTATCATGTGAATAAACATGGAGGCAACACATCATTGAGTGTGTAAGTGAAATGTATTTACAGGTTGAGCATTGGTGCTGGTGGATATATGCAAGTAAGTATTGGGTGGGGGAGTGTGAGTTGAAGGTCATGGTAGATGAAATGTCCGTGCTGACACCACATTGGGTGATGTCGGGCTAGTCCAGCAGACCTGTGCCAATACTTGGCGTAGTGGGACGGGATAGTTTGCGGGTGGATGGCAGCCTCAGGCAGTGTTACAGTCATTGTCGGCCCCTCTTTGAGCGTGTAGATAGAGCATCCCCACTGCTCTCACCTCCATCCAGCCTCGGACGGCCCCTCCGTCTTGGAGCCGGTACGGAGTCAGCTTGAGGGGCAGGTTGCTCAGAGGGCCACCTCCGTGTCCAGGGGCACAGGTGGCGGTGGCTGGACACTTGTTTGAGGGGGGGGGTGTTACGGTCTAACCATTCCCTCCACAGTGATGTGTGCTGGCCCAGGAGGTCCACTATTTGGCCAAGGCGGCTGTCAATGGACCGCAACACATTGGTGTTATCAACCGAGTCCTGGTGGGCACGATCAGCCTGTCCCTGCCCACGCTCATAGGAAGTCTGGACTCTGCCTAGGGCTTCTAGTGTCTCAGCGCCAGGATGGGGTGGGTGTCCTTCCCCAGCTCGCAGGTGTGAGGTACTCCTGCTTGGGGGATGTTGCCTCGGCTCTCTCCTTTCCCGTCCAATCTCCCTGCTTGGCTGGGATGTTGATGGCCCTGCGCCTTGCGGTGGGTCAGGCAGGGTGGCACAGGCAGGAGTGGTGGTAATGGTGGTGGTGGAGGTGGTGGTGGTGGGTCTACAGCTCAGTGTGGCAGGTGTTGCAGGAGTGACACAGGCCACGGTTGTTGAGGCAGGGATTTCCAGTGAGCCAGATGGCCCTGGCAGTGTGCATTGGCCCGCTCTCTCCTCCGCACCGGAGCTGGCTGTGGCATCGTCCCCAGAGAGTCCTGGATGTGAGTGAGGAGAGTGTTGCGGCGGGTTGCTGGTTTCACCAGTCAAATTGCGATCACCTGAGGGACAAGATTTTGATGATCAATACTTTGGACATGACATGTTTTGTTTGCCATACATTACTTTTCAGTGTCCTCTCGCACACACCCCACACACCACCACCCTCCCTGTGGACATGGGGGCCTGTTGGGAGTTGTAGTACTATCCTCTCTCACACACCCCACACACCACCACCCTCCCTGTGGACATGGGGGCCTGTTGGGAGTTGTGGTACGTTCCTCTCTCACACACCCCACACACCACCACCCTTCCTGTGGACATGGGGGCCTGTTGGGAGTTGTAGTACTATCCTCTCTCACACACCCCACACACCACCACCCTCCCTATGGACATGGGGGCCTGTTGGGAGTTGTAGTACTATCCTCTCTCACACACCCCACACACCACCACCCTCCCTGTGGACATGGGGGCCTGTTGGGAGTTGTAGTACTATCCTCTCTCACACACCCCACACACCACCACCCTCCCTGTGGACATGGGGGCCTGTTGGGAGTTGTAGTACTATCCTCTCGCACACACACCACCCTCCACCACCCTCCCTGTGGACATGGGGGCCTGTTGGGAGTTGTAGTTGTGACCTCTCTCACACACACCACCACCCTCCCTGTGGACATGGGGGCCTGTTGGGAGTTGTAGTTATGACCTCTCTCACACACCCCCCACACCACCACCCTCCCTGCGGACATGGGGGCCTGTTGGGAGTTGTAGTACTATCCTCTCCCACACACCCCACACACCACCACCCTCCCTGTGGACATGGGGGCCTGTTGGGAGTTGTAGTACTATCTCTCTCACACACCCCACACACCACCACCCTCCCTGTGGACATGGGGGCCTGTTGGGAGTTGTAGTTGTGACCTCTCTCACACACCCCACACACCACCACCCTCCCTTTGGACATGGGGGCCTGTTGGGAGTTGTAGTTGTGACCTCTCTCACACACCCCACACACCACCACCCTCCCTGTAGACATGGGGGTCTGTTGGGAGTTGTAGTACTATCCTCTCTCACATACCCCACACACCACCATGCTCCCTGTGGACATGGGGGCCTGTTGGGAGTTGTAGTACTATCCTCTCTCACACACCCCACACCCCACCACCCTCCATGTGGACATGGGGGCCTGTTGGGAGTTGTAGTACTATTCTCTCTCACACACCCCACACACCACCACCCTCCCTGTGGACATGGGGGCCTGTTGGGAGTCGTTTACATTTTGGTGAGTATGTAGCCCACATGCATGGGTTAGAGCCTGGGAGCTTTTTCTTCTCAGTTGTGTGAGGCAGGCCATGTCTATGCGCTCGTGATGCTTGGTTTGTACTTACCAGCCTCTGGATCTCGTGCTTTGTCCTTGGCACGGTCCCTGACGCATTCACCCGAGTTACTATTCTGTCCCACATGTGATTTTTGTTGGCCACGGTGGTCTGCTGGACTAGTGTCCCGAATAAGTGGGGTTCAACACAGATGATTTCATCCACCATGACCTTCAACTCTGTCTCCGTGAATTTCGGGTTTTTCTTGGGTGCCATGGTGTGTGGTGCTCAAGGTGTGGGTTGATTGGTTTGGGAGGTGCAGGTGTGTGGTGTGTAGGAATGGTGTGGTGGGTGTTTGTGTGGTGGGTGTGTTTGGGTGGTGGTTGTATGTGTGCAATTTGTGTCTGCTGTCCGTCGTCTCGGGCCTCTTGCTAGCAGCTATGCTGTGATGCAAAGGATTGTGGTAGTGGGTGGGAGTAATTTTATGGTCTGTGTCGTGGTTGTGTCCCAATGGTTGTTGGCAGTCAAGTGCTAGGTGGGTGTGTTGACTAGTGTGGATTAGTAGGTGCTTGGGGGGCTGTCATTGTGGCTTGTGATTGGTGTGGGTGTTTCAGGTGGGTGGTAGTCCTGCTTCGTGTGTTTTCTATTAACTTCCGTCAGACATTTTGCCATTGGTTTGATGGTAGGGATGTTGTTCGTGTTGGCCTTCCGCTGGGATGCACAGTTTCTCGTTGCATTGTTTCCGCTGCGGACGTGGATGGAGGTGCGTACCGGGGAACAGGCGGCGTTATCCTAATCGCGGCCACGGAGCCTCCGCTGGTATTGCGGTGGTTGTGGCTGTTACGGCGGTCATGTTCGTCCGCGGCGGTGGGTGTTTCTTAGGTTCCGTCCGCTTGCGGCGGTCTACGGTGTACTCCGTTCGCCGCGGACGGAGTTTGATGTGGTCCATCCGCTGCGGTCGGACTTTAGTCCCATTTTCATCCTAATTGCTACGGAGCTTTCTCCGCGGAGCGGTCCGGAGTATCTTGGCCGCTTCCTTGGCGGACAGAACCAGTTTCCGTCCGCAATCCTAATCGGCCCCTAAGTCTTTTAATTTTTACTTTTCTTCTTTTAGAGAATTTGTGTAAAACCCTTTAATATTCTGTGAATATAATGAAGGAACATATTTAAATACAAGTAGATATTAGTAATCATTTGTCACTTTTAAGTAGGTTTTATTTATTTTTAGTTCAATTTATATTGTTAAACAGTTAAATGTACTCTGAGTTGTTTCTGCCAGATCAAGTAACCATTTCCCTCTCCTCAGGGATGTGTGTAGAAGCATTGATTGTTTGACTTATCTTCTAGTAATACACTTTTGTGTAATTAGTAGTATTAATAGTGATTTTCTATGTGTTACCTGTTGCAGTTTTGTATGTGATGGGTGTGAATGGGGATTTTTTTTCTATTCCTTTTATAGTAAATGGCAGTTCATGCCTAATATGTGTTGTAAAAAATGTTAGCTGAATTTTAAAATCTAATTTATTATTTTTTTAGTTTATGTCTTTGATATTCTTCTGAGGGACATTAATGTTGATACCATTTGTATATAGTACTATTGCATTTTTTGAAAAGGTAGCATTTAGGAAACAATATTTTTATAGCACAATATTTCACTTTTTGCTATTGTGACATACAAGTGAAGTTATCTGTAAGGCAATCATCTATGTATTTTCGTTTTTAGATTTTTCTTCTGCCTCATATCAGGGAACCTCAATTTATGTAGCATGGCAGTACAGTATTCATCACTCTTTGATGTGATGGCTCATATTTATTTTGGAAGGAAAAAGAGCATTGCTCCGGTCATGTCATGCTTTTTTGCTCACCTATTTTAAACAATATTCTCAAGAAGAGTCTAAACCCTGATGATGACCCCATATGGCTGTTCATGCATTCAGGAAGATGTGGAAAAATAATATGTTGTTTGCTTCGTAGTTATGATTTGGTTTAGGGTTTTCTCCCACAATGTGCCATAACTTGGAGTTTTGTCAAATATTTTGCATCTCACAATCTGCTTGTTTTTGATTAATAAACATACATAATGGGGCTTATTCACAATAGGGACTCTATGTGCTGAGATTCAGCACACATGGATTTCCACCTATATCTTGGTGGAGATCTCCAACTGGAGAGTATGCATCAATTGTAGATTGAAATATCAATACTAATACTAGGATTTAGGAGCATCCACTCCCTTATATCAGCAGTTGAAGCCTCCTACCATTGAAATGATGACCATGTAGTAAATGTAAGGTTGAATTCCTACTATATCCCCCTGTGGGATTATCTCTTTACTAGCAGTGAATCTTTCTGCTACTACGAATGGAAGGTAATAGGTAAGCAATAAGCACATTATCAAAACACATACAACTGACACAGTAACACCCCAGACGCATAATACAACATAACTCTAGCGTCAGCCCTTATGTCTTGTACTTCGGAACTAACATGATGCCACACAACCCCTACAGATTCCAAGATTCAGGCACCACCACTCAAGAAGAAGACAGACTTCACGAAGAAGGTGACAGACCTTGTAGTTATCTTTCTTATTGACCTTTACAAATAATTATATAGTCTGCCTCAGTATCAGTGAATCAGAAAAGGCAGCCACATAACAGGAGTTGACAGATTTTTGCAATGCATTGACAGTCAGAGAACACAGCATCTGTGACCTCAGGAAAAAGGTGAAGAGAAGGCACGTGAAGGAGAACTTCCCCAGGATGCAGGTGGCAAACACTCTTCTTGGAAGCAGATATAGATGCTTTCTGCTGTTTCCATCTCATCCCCCAGTAAAGTGTGTTGCCACAAGGCACCCGTATCTGTTGCATAACCTGCATGGTCCATTGAGTGCCAATGTAATGCCAGGTGAGAACTCAACTTGTTACTCTTGCAACTAACTTTTGGTTCACCACTCATAACACTGTCATGCTCCTACTCTTCACAGATCAAGAGACATCATACACACACCAGTTTGTGTAACAAAACTTTCCACATATCTAAACACATTAAACTTTAAATAGCTTAAAATGCACCTAACCCACCTGCTTAGTAACACCTGTGTTACTAATCCTTCTCTCCTTCTCAAATATTTGTTTCTCAGAGTGAAGAGCAAAACAACAATTATATTCACTAATAGTAGTTTGACTGATAGATAAACAATCCATTTGGTTTGTGGTTTGTTTTCTTATGTGGCCAGGCTGTGTGTAATTGGTTGATGTTGCAGTGAATTTCACCAGTTGATGCTTGTGGTGGAGTCTTGCTGTTCACTCACCGCAGAGGTGTTGGATATGTTTGAAATCTTGTTGGAATTTGCAATTTATATTTATAATAAACATAAATTGCATAATATTATACTAATAATATACTAATAAAATACGGTTGATATTTTCAAAATGATGTTAAACTTAATACAAATATAAAATTTGAAACTTTCTTGTTGATTTTGATATTCACAAATATTTCTCCCTTTATTTTACTGTTTTCTTGATGTGACAAAGGTTTTATTCCTGATTTCCCACGATTTCTTTAACACTCTGTTCTAATATCAGTGATTGGCCATGTGTGGTACTACCTTAATCCAGGGTGTGGCTGAAATATTTTGTAGCCTGTTTTTCAGTGGTACTGTTGTAGTTGACCTGGATTTAACCTTTATTATTAGCAATTGACCCACTCTTTTGTTGGTTCTTTTGTTATTTAGCCCTCCTTAAACTCATCCATCAATTTCCTTAAACACCCACCTGTTAAGCAATAAATAGTCCCTATTTTCCAGCCATACCCCTGTCCCTTCCACATTTACCGCAAAAAAGTAATAGGCCCAATGTGATTGTTTGATTATATGTTTGATCTAGTTATTTATTGAACAATGTTCTAGAAACACATATTTTCTCTCACTTTGTGTGAATGCAGATGAAGGGGCCATTATAAAGTCAGCCAAACCTAGTTACTTATTTAAATTCCATTGCTGCATATATGAAAAACTCTTATTTGGTTTTCTTCTTCACTGACTGAGGAAGTCTTAACACTAGCTAACTTTTTAAACATAGGACTTTTTGAGTACAGGTAGCAAGACTCCTGCAATACCAGTTCCTGTAGTCATACACACTGTTCACAGATCTCTGGTAGGAGATTTCTGCCTCTGCCTATCCTATCTCTTTCAAATCCTGCTATGTATCCACTTTATCCACTCTACTGAGGCTGTATGGAGGCAGGCTAGGTAGTTTCTTGTAATGATCAGCAACAGATGTAGCTACAAGGTCTGTTTTCTCTTCACTGAAGTCCCTCTTCCTCTTGATGTGCCTGCATCTTAGAATCTGTATCTGTTGTGTGGCACCCTGTTAGCTAGGCAATTTATGGGATAGAGGACAGAGACCAGGGTGTGAGCTGTGTTTATATGACTGGAGTGTTTCTCTGTGTCAGGTGTTTTTTTGTATAATGTGTACAGTGTTTCCTTATCCTCTTCCATTTGAAGTTCCCTGCCCTGGTGCTGGAGATCTCTGCCCCAGCAACAGAGATCTTCACCACTGGTGCACAGAACTCCACAAACAGGTGTACAGTGGCAATCTTACTTTACATTTACTACACAGCCATGATTTCAATGGTAGGAAATCTATCCACTACTATTGGAGTGGGGACTCACAAATCCTACTACTTGGTGGACAATGCTATCCGGAATTGGTGAATATCATCTGGACAGAGGTCTCCACCAGGTTTAGGTAGAGATCTATCTAAGTAGAGATCTCCGCATATAGATTTTTCCTTGTTACATTTTTTTAATTGTGGATGAAAAGAAAGGCACCCAGTACTCCCACTTTGTTTCTATATTTTTAAAACCGTTCAGCTCTCTATAAAGCAATAGTTCTAATAAGAAAACTTGTTTTCAAAGGAATGTTGGGAACATTCTCCCCTCAAAATAATGCTGACAAACTATGGATCCTAAAACCATAATGCTCACATTGTTTGAAAACGAATAGATTGTAGATGCAGCTCTGAAGAAGAAATTTGAAGTGTGTAACACTTGTCATATGTACAATATGAGGTTTCCTTGTTTGGGAACTGCTTGGCAGAAGTGCAATTAGGTTGCAGCTGAACTGTGACTTATTTTTCCATTTGACTACACATGGGTTTACAGATCACATTCCTGGTTTGTATATTTAGCTGTCTAAAGTTCGACTAGGGCCTCACTTTGCCAATGTTTTTAATGCTTCCGTTAAGGGAGAATTTAAGATATCCAGTCACAGCTGTAGCAAATTTATGATGCCATCACATAATGTTGAGGCTGAGACTGGCGCTGACTGAAAGATGTGTGTGTGGTATTTGGGAAGAATGACTGAAAGTAATGTAAAGACTGGGCCTGCTGCATACCAGGCCTCCTCAGTCAAGGGTAGAATTTTTGTTTCATATGCCTACCTGTGATGTCTCTAGTGTTAGATCATGAGAGGGATCCCAAGATGCAACATGAGACTTAAAAATACAATTTAAGAAAAAGTTCCCCAATGTAGTGTTTTGTGCTTCATTATTGATTTGTGTGTTTAATTAAAATTACAAGTATCAGTATGCAAAGTAAAAGCCATATGCTAAAAATCTATCACCTAAAGAAAAACCCAGATCATCATAATTTAGGCTTGTAATAAGCAACGATTTTACTTCCATTATATAAATAAGCAAACATGATTCTAAAACAACATAAATGAATTGGACCATAATTTAAAGTGATTACTTCAAACCAACATAAATATTAACATCAACTGAAATTTTCTGATCAATAATTTAATTTAAATATTAATTATAGAAATTTTTAAATGGCGATAACTGTTAAAAGTAAATAGTTAAATGAAAAAATACAGCATTCAAAATCACTATACCTGCATTTCCAAATTCAATTAATATAAATCAATACCCAGAGTTTAATATCTGTATTCAAACTTGTGAAATCCCTTTCCATAGCCATTAACCAACATGGAAATGCCCCCAAAATGCAAAAATCTAAATAGGCAAATAAGGCAATCCACTTCAGTATCATGCCATGTCAAGTTCAATGATTACCTTGAAAGCCTACCAAATTAGATTTAAAAAAAGTCCTTAAGCTTAAAATAAGGAAAATGTAAAAGGATTTTGGAATATCATTTTCCAAAGCATTTTCATTAAATAATAAAACACCTACCCAATACACAGTGAACTCAACAAAAAATCAAACATACCATGCATACACAACATAAACAATCTGAAAATAGCCCACTAAACATATAAATAACTTACTACACAGACTCATAAAAGGCATACCATAAATTAACACATGTGTGCTAAACCACATAATGAATAACATAACTCCAATCCCACATTGGGGATTGTGCTTCTAATAGAGAGGGGTCTCATTTACTATTCTAACTTCAGCCATCAAACATTGTAAATAGTGTATACATTGACAGAGAGTTTGGACATGCTATTCAAACTCCAATCCTACAAAATTTGGGTGAAGTGCCCATATTTTGGAGAGGAGAATTCAGATTTAAAATTCCAACTCCAACCCCAAACATTGAGAAAAGTCCATATTTTCAGGGTGTGTTAGCTTTCCTTTTCTAACTCCAATCTTGCAAAAAAAGGGGGAAAACGCAAAGATTTTTGGGCAGGGTCAAATTTGTTATACTAATTCCAATCATCAAATGTTGTTTGGGAAGGGAAACAAATTTACTATATATTGAGGGGAATCATTTATATTTCTAACCAAAATCCCACAAAGATTAGGGAATGCACAAAAATCTCAAACGCAAAACCCACGGCCATTAGGGGAAAATATACAGTGGTAAGTCAAATATTTTAGTCTAACTAGAATTCTGCAAACATTAGGAAAGGTGCATATAAATAAATGGAGGTTCAAATTTACTATTCAAACTCCAACCCACAAACATGTGAGAACATTTATTTATTGGAAGCTTCATATGTATTATACAAACTCAACTACCACAAGCACTGGGAAAGTGCATACTCTGGCAGGAGGTCTGATTTCGTTTTTAAACTCCAACTCCTGAAACATTGGCAAACTGTAGATATGAATTACATTACATCTACTAATCTAACCATATTTAAAATGAAAATATTAACAATACTATTTGAGAATTAGTATTGAAATAAGTGAGTTTAAGTTAAAAACATAAATAAAAATTGTTAGCACAAATATACACCAAAATTGTTTTTAATAAATGTAAAGTTTTTTACAAAAACACAAAAACATGAACTCATATTGAACCAAAAATATAGGTTAAATAATGTTTTTGCTAAATAAAAATACAGAAAATTGTTCCACACTATTTCTACAAGTATTATATCTTACATTTAAATATATAATAGCTAATAAACACATTTGTTAAACCCCAAACATGTATTTTCTTTAATAATCAAAATATTAAAACACCTGTCCCCTAAACCAGTCAAAATCTGTTTATTTTAAAAATGTGCATAATTATAAAATATGTCATTTGACCCCGAAATTAAAATGTTAATGCAAATTATTCCAACCTAATTTTAAACCGTTCTCTTTATACAAATTAAAACAATTTAAATTAAACCACTATCCAGCCAACCCTCATAAAAGCAAAAATAAAATAACAATTGTCATATATTATAAAAATGAAATAAAGATAAATGCCATAATAATTAAAATGTAAAAACAAAATTATCTAACGTCTTAAAATACTCACTTTTTAACACCTCCCATCTAAAATTCCGAAAAAGTTACTTTTAATTGATTACATTAAAAAATACATTTAAACCTACAATATAACAAAAGCAAAACAAATTACACATGATTGTACACTATATGAAATACAACAATATTTTAATCTGATATATTTTTAACATCAATATTTTTAACATTAATAAAAACTGCGCGTACCTATTATGTCTCACAATATTCATGCAGGGACAATATTTTGATAAGAATAATATGCTCACATGGTATTTTTAAGACAATGTTGAGGTGCACCACTAATAACAAACATCTCCGTTGAGGCCTCTCTGGACATTATTCTGACCTGAACGAGGATCCAGCTAGACTACAATGATCTGATAAAAACTGACTATATTCATTTGAAGTTGAAGCATATGTTTTCTAGACAAGTCTGGCTTATTCAAACTATTATTAGTTTCTACCTTGTAGGAGGCTTCTAGCAAATGAGGACCACTTCCAGACTGGTAGATCAATCAAGTGAAAGTTTGCCACTGTTGGAAACAGTAGATGTGTTGTAGACTGGCCTGAAGAATATGGACTACATTCACTTACAGATTGGTCTCTTTCTTCCATTTCAGTCTTACAAAGACTTAGGGCTGTACTTAGATTTTAATACACCTATCTTTCAAGTGTGGGCTGTGGCCACTTGTGGCTGTAATCTCTGGCTGGTCAAGAGGATACTGCATGGCAATTTCTGCTTGCATCTAAGAGATGTATAGCAACCTTGACCCCTTTGGTAATCTGGACGGCCTAGAGCCATCCAGAGCCATGATGCTCGTGTGTTCAGGACGGCTCCCGGCTGTCCTTATACATGGCACCGGAAATCCCTCTGGAGCGGGCATCAGAGGGATTTCTTTTTTACCCCAACAGCCTCAGGAGCTGGGGTAGAGCTTTTCCAAATCCTGAGGCTGTTCCCCTGGTGTCTGTGAAATGACGATCAGTGCACACGTGGCGCTGGCATAATTTCATCGAAACCAAAACTGAAATGAGCCGATAGGCTCATTTCAGTTTCACTTTCTACGTGCTCAGGGGGCTATCTCAGCACGTACAAAGTCAGGAGAGTTATCATTGGAAAGGAGGAGGACGACCCCCAAGCAGAGATCCAACCACTAGACAACAGGGAGGAGGAGGAGGAGGGGCCCCTTGGGCAATGGTATTTTTTGGGAGTAATTCAGTCTTTGTGCACCCCCTGGGGGGCAGATGGGGGAAGTAGCCCCCAATCTGCCACCCCAGGAGGGCAGACATCCCACTAGATCCAGGGACTTTTTTCTTTATTTTGCTATAGGGGTGGGGGCTGCCCGTGATGGGCATGACAGTGTCCCCCCTAGCAAAATTACAGTCTTTCTGCCCTCCTGGGGGAAGATGGGGCAGCAGTCTCCAATCTGATCCCGGGGGCAGAAAGCCCACTGGAAGCCAGGGATTTAAAATATATATATTAAGGGGTGCAGTGCTGCCCAAGATCCACACAATCCAAGTGTTCCTGGACTTCCCCGGGTGTCTAGATTTTAGTAATGTGTGGGTTTGGTAGGTTTCCCCTAAATGGCTGCCGAGTCCGGGCAAAAACCCCAGATGAGCCCCCTTGCAAAAGCAGGTCAATTTGTGATGATGTCTCCTCAATATGTATTGGGCCCTTGTCTGTGGTGGGTACTTGGGCCATCCACACAAGTGAGGTACCATTTTTATTGGGAGACCTGGGGGAACACTGGGTGGTAGGAAATTTGTATCAGCCCGGTGATGCCACAACTTTCCCACGCACAAATTTGAAAAAATATGATTTTTTTCAGCTAGCTTTGAGGTTTCCAGGGGATTCTGGGTAGGAAAATATTGTGGGATCCACAGAAGCCATAACTCTCTGGACTCCGTAGGGTATCTAGTTTTCAGAAATGTTTGGGTTTGGTAGGTTTCAATAGATGTTCGCCAAGCCCGGACCAAAAACCCAGGTGAACCCCCTTGCAAAACCAGGTCATTTTGTGATAGGTAATTATGATGTCTCTACAAGACATTTTGGGCCCTTCCCTGCCGCAGACACTTGGCTCACCCACACAAGTGAGGTACCATTTTTATCGGGAGGCTTTGAATAATGCTGGGTGAGTGGAAGTTTGTGGATCCACACAGATTCCAGAACTTTTCATCACAAAAATGTTGGGAAAATGTGTTTTTTTTTACAAAGTGTGAGGTTTGCAAGAGATTCAGGGTAACAGAACCTGGTTAGAGCCACACAAGTCACCTCCTCCTAAATTCCTTTGGGTGTCTAGTTTTAAAAAATTTATAGGTTTTTTAAGTTTCCCCAGGTGCCAGCAGAGCTAGCGTTCAAAATCTACAGCTAAGCACTTTGCAAAAATGAGGTTAGTTTTCACTGTACAAATGTGTTGTTTCCACATTGCATTTTGGGCCATTTTCTGCCAAGGGCACTAGGCCTGCCCACACAAGTGAGGTACCATTTTTATCAGAACACTTTGTGAATTACAGGGTGGGTGGACCTTTGTGGATTCACGCAAATTCCAGAACTTTCCATCACAGAAATTTGAGGAAAATTATGGTTTTTTTTACAAAGTTTGAGGTTTGCAAGGGATTCTGGTAACAGACCCTGGTGAGAGTCAGACAAGTCACCCCATCTTGGATTCCCCTGGGTATATAGTCTTTAAAAATGCATAGGTTTGCTAGGTTTCCCTAGGTGCCGGCAGAGCTAGGGTTCAAAATCTACAGCAAGGAACTTTGCAAAAAAAGGGCCAGTTTTCACAGTAAAAATGTGATGTGTTCACTTTGTGTTTTGGGCCATATTCTGGCCCGGGAACTAGACCTACCCATAGAAGTGAGGTACCATTTTTTATCAGGAGACTTAGGGGAATACTGAATCATGGAGCAAATTTTATTACCTATTGACTTAGGATGCATTTCTGCATTCCAAACATAAGGCAGTGTGTAAAAAAGAATTCACTTTGAAAAATGTCCTATCATTCACATGCTAGTATGGGTACCCACAATTTTGGAGATGTGCAAATAGCCACTGTTTCTAAACTCTATATTTTGTTCCCATTTCAATATTACATAGGTGTCTTTCATAAAGATTTTTCACTGTTAATATTCCCAAATGAATTGCTATATACCCGGTACCAAACAACAAAAGAAGAGAGGTCCGGTCACGCACAAAGCTACCAGATATTTGAGCAAAGAGATAAGTGGGTAATTTTAATCACAGTCACTCTATTTGAGTAGGAAAGCCCTCACACACCGACCTGGTCAGTGTCATGCTTCATCATCGGGCCCCACCGAAGAGACCGAGTGTCTCTTCGGTGTGCTGCGACGCCAGAAATACTGCGGAGCTGGTCGTGTGGGGAGTTTTAAAATTAATCAGTCAACATGTTTCTGCCTTATTTGTGGTATATATTCACCATGGCATTCTTCAGGACTTCAGGACTATACCCCGGCGGTATGGACACTCTAATAGTGCACTCTCTTAACTGGGGTGTAAGAGAGTGTCTCTGACCTTCCCTACCTCTCTCGTTGTTGATATATATATACCCGGTACACAATAAAAACCATTTAAAGATGCTGCTCAGTTATTGGCTCTGGGTTCCTCTGGCTCCTGGTGAACCTACAAGTCCTATATCTCCCCACAGCCAGATGGGTCAATCAGAAGTAATGGTATATTGCCTTTAACAATCTGTCCTACTTAGAAGCAGGGCCGGCCTAAGGCATGTGCAAGCTGTGCACCTGCACAGGGCCGCCAAACCCCAGGGGCCGCCACGCCAATATATATCCTTAGATACATATTTGCGTGGCGGCCCCTGGCAGGGATTTGGCAGCCTCGGGCCCCCTACCTACACTACCTGCTCAGGGCCTGTTAGAAGAAGTTACAGGTGAAAACGTTGGCACAAACAGCTGTTTATTTCAACTCATTTTCAATTTTTCCTATGTTCACCTGTTAGTTTCTGTAAACAAAACCGTGAAGGATCCACACAAATGACCACTCCCTGAATTCTGATTTTTTTTCTGAAATGTATAGCTTTCCAGGATCCATTGTTGCTTTCATAACCATTTCTACCACTAACTGCAAGGAGGGTGAAAGCACAACAAATAGCAAAAATAGGCTAAGTCCCAGTAAAATGACAAAACTGTGTAAAATATTATGGTTTTCTGACACACATCTGTCAGTCCCTGAAAGCTGGAAAGATGGTCATCTCATCACCGCAAACCCTTTGTTGATACTATTTGCAGGTGAAAAAAACAGACACTTTCATCTGTAGCACTTTTTACCTAATTATCCCCCCCCCAAAATAAAATGTTCGCTGTATATTGGCTAATTTCAGGATTCCCTCCAGTGGAGTCAACAAACCTGAGTAGCTTTAAAATCCCCATGATGTTGGAAGAAAAGGATGCAAATTTGGTGTGGATACCTTATGTGGTCAAAAAGTTACAGGGGCCTAAGCGCGATCTACCACAAATAGCCAAAAAAAGGCTTAGCAGAGGGGGGAAAGGCCTAGCAGTGAAGGTGTTAACAATCAGTATGTATGGCCACAGACTGTGTGTGGTAAGTTAATCAAACAATTGTGAACAATAGCTGATTGTGTATGCAGTATCCTGGGGAAAAGTAAATAAAATTAGAATGCCACATGCAGGTAGATCACTTTGACATCATGCTAAGGAAATCAAATCAGCACACTAAGCCTAGGAAGTCCCAGGGGAGGGACAGGAAAATGAAACAATGGGCTCCTAACTTCATACTAATATTTTGGTAAGATAGTATCCCATTTTTTCATTTTCCCGTCCTGGTGAATGTCGCAGACCGTTTGGGCCACCAAGGCAGAAACATGTCGACAAACTTAACCACTATGGCGACGGGGCAATAAATCACCTTTTCACCATTCTAGTATTTTTAATATCATATAATTGCCTATTTGAATAAATCTATTTTGGCAATTATACTGATTTCTAAAATTTCACTCACTTTCACGGGCCCCCACTTTTAGAAGTGCCTCCGTGTCTCCAGGTGTAGGCCCGCACTAGATCAAACCGAGTTTTTAGAGAGCAAGGATTGCCGATGATGAAACATGACACCAGGTGGTGTGTGAGGACAGTCCTTCACTTTTTGTATGGTGCCAGCACTTTCACCTAGTATCTACAAATTTTTGGTCATTGTAACTTGGAACAGCTTCTTTTGTACATTCATCAAAGAAATCAATGCTCAACTGTGTAAGTCTTTGCCAACTTTTTGGTCTTTCCAAATGACTGCTCTTGCATTGCCCACAATCTTAGCTTCTCACTCTCAGCAAAGTCATTGATTTCTGGGGATCGGTTATGCCTTACGTATGTAGTTTAGGCTCTTGGGACAGGGTGCTAGAGACACCCTGATCCTTTAAAGCTAGAGACTGATTTGCCTCACATTTTCCATAGAGGATCTTGAAAACATGGTTCTAGGCATGCTCGTGGCTCTTCTAAATGAGAAGTGGGAAAGTTCACAGCCAATGACAACCCACACTCTCAAAGATGTATAGCCAGAAGACTATAGTACATAAGGTAGGAGCGCTACAATACCACTCTGTGCCTGTGATAATGAGGGTCTAAGAATTTGTTCACAGGCCCTATCCTCTATTGGGCGTAGGGACAGACTTCATAACTACATAACATAGGGGCCTCTGCTCCCAAAGAAGCAACCAATATGTGCAAAGGGAGATGGTGCGATACTATCCCTCCTTTGTTACCCCAATGGCAGTGGCCTGTAAACATCATAATCCAGATGCAATACTGTATATGCCCTGTTATCCCAATGAAAGAGGCTGGTAAGCAATAGAACCTGGATGCAATAAAGTTCATCCCCTTTTGTGCCAATGAAAGAGGTTGGTAAGCATTGGTAAGCATTAACATCTAGATGCAATACTGTTCATCCCCTTTTGTCCCAATGGAAGAGGCTGGGAAGCATTGATAAGCATTAGAATCTGGAGGCAATACTGTACTTCCTCCCGTTACCCCAACGGCAGTTGTTGGTAAGCATCAGAATTCCGATGCAATAACGTACACAATGCCAGTGGCTGGTAAGCATTAGTGTCCAGATGCCATAGTGTAAAATCCTAGTGGCAGCAGCTGGTAAGTATCGGAATCCTGATGCAATAATGTCCCCCGTTACCCAGTGGAAGGAGACTAAATGGGAAACATCCTTTTCAACGCAACTTTTACCACGCAGTGCCTTTACGACGCAACTATTACAACGCATGTCATTACAACGCATTGCGCTGGGGGGCTCTCGAGGATAGGACATGGATTTAATTTACTATCCAACACCTTCCCTACTATCCACGGGGACTGGAGTTGGAATAGTAAATTTAACTATTCACTATCCAGCACCCCTTAACGCTATGCGTTGTAACAGCATGCGTTGTAAAAACTGTGATGTAAAGGCATGCGAGGTAAAAGCCTGCGTTGTAATGTCATACATCCTAATAAAGCTCAAGCTGGATAGGCGTAGCGCCTGAACTCCAGAGGATCTGCAGACAATGAGTCAACTTTTTTGAATGTTTAGGAAGAGCAGGTGTCTTGGCTGGGTGCAATTTAGAAGTTTGGACAGAGGCAAATAGGAATCAATGTAGTGTGAGAGAGATGGAAATTGACTTGTTATGACGTGCAAGAGTAAATGTAACTATCATGAGGATTTAAGTTACCTTTATGTAGGTGGTTGGAAGGAGAGCTATATTTGCCTTGTGTTGATGTCTATTTGTAGGTTTGTTGGGTGGGCTGCTGCTTGCATGAGAGCTAAAGGTAGATGGGAGGTGGTCAAGCATGCTTAGAATACACTGGAACATAGGGTGATATGCGAATTTAGAAGGCAGGCTTACAAATTGGAGACTTCTGTATAGTTAGGAGGTTAATAATAAAATCAGAATTCCAAAGATGGAATATGCAAGCAGTTGTCACTTGGGTGTGGAGGCCCGAGGTATCACTGTGTAGAACACCTGCATAACTTGGGCAAGTGAAGTGACAATGTCTGCATGGGGCAGCTCTGCAGTTGACACATGTTTTGGGAACATGCAGTTGTGTACCTGTGGTGTTTGTGCATGTGTTCATTTTAGTCTTGCATGTGTTTTCATAGACATGCACGACTCGTATTTGTGCATTTGCAAATTCATGTGTGTCTGTGTATCTGTGCTTTTAGATGTGTGTGTCTGCGTGCATTTGTTTATGTATTTTGCCTGCGGGCCTGTGCATGCGTGTGTGCGTGTGTTTTGTATACTGACATATGCTGCAGACGATCAGACAAATATGTAGACACGTGCCGTTTGACTAGGGCTTTCTCTCGAGGCCTTGCGGTTGCTAATTACTGCCAATTGTGGTCTTTAAGTAGCACGGGCCCTCATGCCAAGTCATTTTGGGACTAGCAGTTAGCATCAAACCCCCAAAAAGTCGATATGTTATTTCTGCCATCTGCACATATATTGGAATAGAAGTTGTGCTTCAGGAGATTCCCAAACGTTGATCAGTCCATGTGTGCAGAGTGCAAAGACACTTTTAGTTTATATCCGTTAAAGATATCTAGTTAGTCTTCTCATGAGCTGACGTTTTTCATGGTCTTGACGTTAATGGTTTGGCTTATGAATCCACTGAAGTTGAATACATTCACTAGAGGGGAAGGGATAAGCTTTATCATGTATAGCGACGTAGATTTGTGTAATAATCCCTTCCTTGGACCATGAAATACCTGTGAATCCGTCTGATGATTTTTGGTTTGGTTAGGGTCAGTCGGCAGCATTTGTTTTGTGAGCAAAGACTTATGTCACACTTAACTCTTCACATTTCCTTCGCTCTTATGCATTGAAGCTTTAACCTTTAACCCCTTGAAATGAGTTAGTGAAAAGACGGATTATGTTTGCTTTGACAAAGGTTATAGTCAATGTTTCTTTCACATGTGACTTTGTATCAATATATTTTGAGAAAGCTTTGCTGCAAAGTAGCAGCTCTACCCTTTATTTGCTGAACTAAGGCCACGTTTCATTTTAAATGCCATTTTAGCATTTATTTGTGTGTCTATATAACGTTTTTTTCGAATATTTTTTTCTATTTTGAGAACTTTGATGTCTTGTTGGTTGATTCCAAAAGCAATCGAAGCACATTTTATAGGTGAGCTGCATGTATATAAAATGTTAGTCGACCACGGCTCTGGTGAGGACTGGGTTTGATTAAGCCTTCCATAGTACTTTGTTTATCGATTTAAAAGACGCCAGAATTCGACAGTTCTGATTATTCACCTGGAAGGATTAGCCCACGTGGCACAGGCCCTCAACTGACTTCTTTGGCTGCCAGTGGCAGCAGGGCCAGTTTTTAAAAAAACTTTATTGAGATTTACAAAAACAAAGTACCCTCTAACACAAGAGAGAACTACTACAATCCCCCTAGAAGCACAGTTTACAGTGAAGTCGATATTGTAGGACGGGTATAAATCATGCAAATTCAAGCAAGCACTTGCTAAGCCAATAGGTTTCATGTTTGCATGGTGAATGGACAATGAATGCTGCAAGTCATTAAACTCTTGGAATGTGGCACAGAAAAGTGATGATGGTTAGAATGTTTTTCCATTTATGACAATATTTATGAAGATGAGGGATTTTCTTTTCAGAAAGCGCACAACAGCTTTGCCGAACACCTTACATCAGAGAATGGCAATTTTTAGGCTGACATCTTAAATCTGTTTTTTTTCTTGTTGCCTTAAAAAAATGAAGAATTAGGCTGCAATACACCAATTACAATTTGCATAACTACTCTTTAAAATTTTAACAAAGTCATATTTCAGTCGGTACATTTATGAATTGGTTTTGTTCCTATACTCAATTTAACCTATTTTCCCTTCAAAGGCTATTGACATACATACTGTCGCAAAGAAAGGAGGATCCATGGAAGGAAAGTTTCCCATTCTTATTTATTTCCATTCCAAACCATGGCCCTTGACTCCTTCTACTCCCATCACCTCCCACTAGGGTGGGGGGGCTGGGGGAGGATGACAAAACCTCCCTTCTGAGTAGAACACAAGCTGTATCTTTAGAACGAAGCCAGAAGTGGAGAAAAAAACCTGAAAATTAAAGCATACAATTATACTATTAGCATATAATGCATATAAGACCCCCTGATTTCCTGCCTGCTTTGACAACACTGAAAGTCATATACTTTTATGGGAGTGGAGCACCATGGATAGGAAGCTACTACTGAGCAAATCTAGAGGAACAGCAAGGCAACTTTCATAGACTCTTCCACTGTTCTTCCTTTCATATTTATCATTTCTGCCATGGACTTTCACATGATCCACTCTGTTGTAAGTCAAAGAGCAGCACGGACTGTAGTACTTACTAGGTGTCCAGAGAGTGAGCCTCACAATCCTCTAGTATCTTGATGTGTTACTTCAGCCCAGATTTACTAAGATTTCCTGCAATGCAGCACAGCACCATAATTTGCTGAGATAAGTTGCATGAAAGGGAAAACGCAGCGCAGCATCATATGTACAAAGACTAGCCTGCTGTTGTTGATGTCACCTGTGAAGGCGCACAGAAAGGCTGCCTGGTCCAATGCACAGCCTCGCTTAATGGTGCAGAGGCGATTGTGTGCACTTTAGCAAAGGATGTGTACTTGAAACATATCCTTCTGGTGAATTCCCAAAATCTTTATTCAAAAGTATTGTTTGAAATGATTAGCGTGTCAAAAATATTGTTGCTATAAAAAATATTGAGGAACAGAGTAAAGAAGGTAAGAATAGAATGTTTAGTCAAAACTGTTTTTATTGTTTTCCAAGTAGGCAGTCAGTACAAGCTTGCATTGAAAACAATTCCTTCAGAAATAGGCATAGCTATACTGAGGTACAGTGTTCACAAAATAGAATTTTCCATATTACAACATCACATTTATTGCTTACTGTGAAGGTAATCAAATGACACTTCCCTTCAACGCCCCTGTTCCCACCCACTTTCCCCAACCAAACACCTCAATTAACTAAAAGTACATGTGAGCATCTAGCCGTGTATGTCTATATCTTCAGCTTACCACCTCTCCCGGGGAGGTGTGTGGTGGGGCCCAGGAATACATCTTGTTTACACCATCCCCTTTGTGGAGTTTCAAAAATCACAGTCTGGTCAAAATTGGAAAAGATGTAGGGCTCTCGTCTGAGTGGGGCAGGCACACAGGGGTAGGCCCCTGGAGAGGTAATTCACCAGGGGTCCACAGACATTTTCAAAATTCTTGTAAGAGTCTGATAAGATGTCGTACAGTTTCTCCATTGTGACCGCCCGCCACAGCCTAGCATGCCATTGAGAAAGTGAGTGCGTCTTTTTGAACTTTCATACTGCCACCACTACCATTTTGCGGCCCGAACAGAGGCACATCAATGATTTATCCCCTCTCATTTGATATTCAAGGGAGTCACTACGTAACCCAAACAGGACGGATGCGGGGATGCCGGAATCAGATTCCCCAACATCTCCCTAATCTGAGCTATAATTTCTTTCCCAAATGATCTAATAGATTGAAGAACTGTAATCTTCATTCTCAGGGAATACTTACTAATATAACAAAGAGCTTGGCACAGAAGCTGAAATATGAAAAGACATCTTTATTAAACTTAATTAAGTGAGGCCACGTCACACAGAAGCCGGAGCAACTGAATAAGGTAGTCTGCAGAGTACAGAAAGCAGAGGCCTTTTATATGTTTAGGGTCACAAACTTCAGCATACAAGTAAGGGGCAGTCCTAGCTTTTGCAAGCATGCAAAAATGCCTAACATTCCTTCTTACACAAGCCGGCCAAACCCATAATAAAAGACCACAACACATATCGTAAACAGGTCATAAAAGAAGGAACAGAAACAGATGAGAAGTAGGATAAGGGGTGTGTATGTGCATACCAAACTTTACAATCTCCTGTGCTCTGATCCTTAATCTTGATCAGCTACTGGGCAAGGAACTGGCCTAACAAGGTCAGCTTCAGGCAACAGGGTCAGTTCACTCAGGTCATCTAAAAGTCAGCTAAAGTCATCGGCCTATGTGAGGGCAACCACAAAATGGCTGCCATGCACAAAATGGAACCCAAGGGTTCAGAACGAAATCTTCAAATACTCAGTGAATCCATCGGTGTAACATGACGAAAACACTCATACTTGCTGAGCTCACTGTTTACGGTTCGCTGTTACCAAAATCGTAACAGAACCACGACCTTTATGGCCCAGGTTCAGAATTCACGGAACCTCAGTCCCTCCTTTTGCCTTTACATGGGCAATAACCTAAACTCACGTCAATCTGAATCCAGGTCTATATTCATCAGATCATCAAGATGTTGCTGGAGCATAATCCTATTACTTAGCAACTCTCTCGGGACAGGTCTCCTTACACACGTAGTAGCACAAAGGCTGCATATGGCAGGACAAAATAGGGAATACCTCTATCTGTAGTATGTGGCATAAGACCACACACCCAACAATTAGTGATGTTCACTACTAACTGGTGTTGATGCAAAAGCTGTACAAAGGAATTATTAATAAACTCTGAACTCCTAACCAGTTCATGTTCAGGTAAAGTATGGAAAGAATGCAAAGAAGTAGTAGTAGGAAGCGACATAGGTTGGGAGGTGGGTACAGATGTGAATTGGGTAGCAAAAAAAAAAAACAATCCCACCCATAAAAGACAATGGCATGTTTAAAAACTCTAAAAAAACACGTTGTTAAGAACATATAGACAACAGGAGAAAGTAGTGACCACTATTACAAACAAAATTATAATTTTTCACAACCCTAAGCAAAAAAGCAAATCCTAAAATTATCTAGTAACATTTTTAGGGCTTCCTATGCATTTCAGTAATTTATTGTATGTTCAAGTGAAACAGTGGTGACCCTCATTAATGCTCTGAGGTGAAAAGGGGACACTCTTCCACAGAAAATTGACTTTATTCTGCTTTTACTAAACAGAATACTACTTTAAAATAATGCCAGCAGAACAATAAAAATCAGTCTCCTAACACTTAGTCTATACAATCACACGGAAACCTCTTGTGAAACCAACTATGCCCAGAGTCCTCTCTGGCAGGCTTCTATTGTCCCGTTGTTGCATGGGCCTTTGGATCCAGGCCTCCCATGAAAAAAATGCTTCTCAGTATCTGTTGGAGTGCCCTCCTGGCAAACACTCATAGCTCATTCAAAAAGTCTCAATGTCTCAAGGCAGTGCACCAGTATCTCTCCTCTGCGGCAGACACTACAGATATTGTGCTCTTCATTGGTCATGGGCACAGATCATCTCGTGCAGACCCGGGACCATTCTCCTCTGCGGCAGACACTACAGATATTGTGCTCTTCATTGGTCATGGGCACAGATCATCTCGTGCAGACCCGGGACCATTCTCAGGCTCCAACACTCATCATTCAGTGTCAGAGGACGCTCCGGCTGCTCTTTCATGGGCACCAGAATGTAGTGCCTTTTGCCAATCTTGGATCCTCCGGTGCACTGCACTTCCGTTGGAGCAAAGGAAAAAGGGGGGTGCGTGGCCAAAACTCAGGCCATGGGGCTCAAGGGACTGCACACTGTCAGAGGTTACCAGTACATGACAGGCGCTCTTTTGCACTGAAATTCTGGTTCTGTGGCAAAACCAGCTCCTCCTTTTTTTCTGATGTTGAACGCCTTCTGGTGAAGCAAGTACGATGCTTTAAACAATTCATTGTATAACAAGGGGACTGCAAACAGGTGGCCTGCGATCTTCAAAGGAGTGGCCACACGCCATGGGACAATTTTGGTCTAGAATGCACTGTCATTTTCAAAAAGCAATACAAATATAAAGGCAGTAGGCAAAACAGTGCCTCTAGGCTTTTCAATTGGGTTTCCGTGTGAGAGCATATCCTCCATCATCTAAGGATAGATAGCGACATGAGAATTCTATCTAAATGGATGTCTTCACACATAGTGGCATCGTCTAATGGGGTAAACACATTTTTTCTCAATGATTACATATAGGTGTTCCTAAATTCCTTATCTAGAACACCTCAAAAGAGAGATCACATAATACATATTATCAGGGACATGTAGATACCTCCCTTTAATAATTTTGCATCAGGTGGACTATGCAATACAAAAACTAATGAGCAAGATGTGGAAACAAAAAGACAAGAACTAGAGAGTCCTGGTATTTCCATTATTTAAAATACATCTGGTCCATCAAAAATTAAAGCAGCAGAAAAAAGGAACTAAAAACCAAATTAGAATAGGCATTGCATTTGTTATATTCAAAAAAACATAAGGTGTCTCCTATTGAGGTGGAAAACTTATCTTACTATAGTATTGAGTCAGTTAATCAGTCCATCACTACCCTAACAGTCAGACTGGAAAACATCAGAGTAGGCCTAAAGAACATTTTTGAAAACCAGTCTGGTCATACAAAAGGGAATTATACATAATATGGGGTCTCTGGTACATTACTGCAGTCTGGAAGTGTGAACCTAATACAATAATAACAAAAAGAAGGCTAACTGGTGAAAGGAATATGGAAAAGGGAAAATGGGACTAGGACACAGCTAACATCCCCAATTACTAGGGACGATGCAACATCAATCAGGGGAAAAATTAAGCCTTGTTTCCTTTATGGTACAAAGCCATACACTATTCAGGAAGCAGAACAAAACTGACTAATGTAATATAAAAATTAGGTCACCATGCACAAAAGTCACAGATCTATAATTTATCCTTACGTCCAATTCAGGATACCTAATTTTAGGGCTGCCTGTTCCTTACAGGAAAGGGGGCAGTAATGTGACTGTAGGTGAAACCTTGTTTCCTGTATATCTTTTTTATTTTCCTTCAAATACCATTAAAGCCAAATTTGACATACACTGATGAAGTGTTGTCTGTCTTTCTTTGAAATTTAGTGTCAAAGCAATTCTACCCAACTGTTTGCAGGATACACATCGTCATGTATATCCCTTCACAACACAGGTAAACTTGTAATAGTATCATAAGCAGCAACATAAAACATAAAACATGCAACAACAAAAAAACGCACAAAACGGACATGTCAAGCCATCAGATATACTCGCTGTATATCAAACACAAAAAAAGCATAGACAAAACAATAGCATATATAAATGAGCGGTGACGCATAATACCGTGTCAGGTTTAAAACCCTTACCCTCCTTTTTGACAGTAGATCACCAATTAGTGGATATCTGCTGTCAAATACAACTTTCAGACACACAGAACCAGCAAGAACAATTCATGATAGAACCAAATACACAAACATGAAAAAAACACATGGACATTTCTTTCTCACGTGTCTTGTCAGCCTTAAAATCACCCAGAACAATCCATGAATGATCTGCGGGCAGAAGCAGGGAAAAAAAAAACCACAACACACAAAAGAGAGACATTTTTCATAGCAAACAAATATCAATTATAACTTTTTTTTTTTCAAAACAAATTTTATTAGGTTTTGGCAGTTGACAGCACAATAGAAATAATCCACCGCTCCCCTAGTAGCAGAGAGGCAGTGGGCATAGCAAAAACAGCATAATCAAATACAACCAGCTAATATTTCCCCAGTACCCACCCACCACTAACCCACCCGGATCCCTCCCCCCCACCCCGCACGGTGTCTGTATTGTCCATCTAGAGGAGCTTAGCAATCGTAGACGCTGCATGTGAGCCACGTCGCCCTAAGCCAGTTCAGACGCGGTCCGCGTCGGCAACCCGAGGCTCCGGGGGGTCCAGCAGAAGGCCTCTGTAGTCAGCCCATTTCTTCCAGATCTTATAATGTTTTGCAGGACACCCCCTCGCCTCAAATATCGGGCGTTCTAGTCCCATGTTAAAGTCCAAACCTCGTTTCCACACCTCCAGCAGTGGGGCTCTAGTAGCCTTCCATGCTCTAGCAATGTCCCTCTTGGCCACTATGAGGCCCAATAGAAGCAAGTGCCGCTTGTACAAATTCCCCCCCACCTGTTCCATGACATGAAGAAGGCCTAACTTCGGCGAGCGGGGGAGCTCCCAGCCCAGCACCTCTTCCAGGCAGTCCCACACTCCTGACCAAAATCTCCGCAGTCTCACACACTCCCACACCGTGTGAAGAAAGGATCCCACAGCACTGCCGCACCTCAGACATTCCGGGGAGGCAATCAATCCCGCTATCCACAACCGTTCCCTCGTATAGTACGCCCTATGGAGGTATTTGAATTGGATAAAGCGCAGGCGCACTGCAATCGCAGCCCCCCTAGGGGCCTCCAGGGCCTCCCTCCAATCCTCCTCTTCCAAACTCCCCAACTCTCCTTCCCACACCAACCGCAGTTTGTCAAGGGAGGGGGAACAATGGGTGACGAGCGTCTGGTATATACTAGAGATTTTTTTTGTGTCTAATTCCCCCA
Organism: Lissotriton helveticus; assembly: GCF_964261635.1. NCBI lineage: Eukaryota > Metazoa > Chordata > Amphibia > Caudata > Salamandridae > Lissotriton > Lissotriton helveticus. The sequence continues at coordinate 1,474,647,182 of NC_136067.1, forward strand.
TGAACAATTTAGCCTCAAGAGGACTAAATTCTGGCAGTGAAGTCAAGTTTGCTAAGGTAGGGGTCAGGGCATGTCGGAGCTGCAAGTATCGAAAGAATTGGGATTGGGGCATATCATACTCATCTCGCAGAGCCTGAAACGACTTGAGGACCGGGCCCTTCATAACATGACCCAGCGCCGAGATGCCGATCGCGTCCCAGCCATCAAAGCCCCACAGGGAAGCCAAAGCCGGTAGCCTCCCATTATGCCACAGCGGGGTTTCCCCCGTCAGTCTGTTCCACCATCCCATACGGCGGAGCGCGTCGCGCCACACCCGGAACACCGTCTGTGTGACTGCCGGGAGTCTTTTGCGGAGTGCCGCCGAGTACAATATCGTATGTAGCGTGTGGGGGTCCATAAGGTACCTCTCCAGGGCGTAAGTCGGGTCTCCGCGATCCCCATACCACCACTCATTGAGGACCAGCAGGTGTGACGCCTGGTAATACGACAGAATGTCAGAGGCCGCTAAACCCCCACAGTACGTCGAGAGGAAACATGTGCGGAGCGCCACCCGCACTGCCCCTCCCGTCCACAAGAACCGGCCCAACACTGAATCCACCTGCCGAAACCATTGCCGCGATATCGGGTATGGATAATTTTGAAGCTGATAGAGGAGGCGAGGCAGGGCCACCATCTTAAAGATGGCCGAGCGTCCATATACATTCAGCGGCATCCTGGACCATATTTGTGTGTCCGATCGTATTCTATCCCACACGGGTAGAACATTGCGGGACCACGACACCCCTGGCACGTCCGTCAGAAAGACACCTAGATATTTAAGGCCTCCCTCCGCCTCCTGCAGGGCCGAAGCCCAAGGACCCAAGGCACTCCTATCTCCCAGGACCCACAATTTGGACTTCCGTACGTTCAGTGTGAGGCCGGACACGTCGCCGAAGATACACATTATGTCTAGGACTCTGGGACCGGATCTGTTCAGGTCCGTAAGAAAGAAAAGGACATCATCGGCATAAAGCGCGATTCTGTCAGTCGGTCCACCCACCCATTCCACACCACGCAACTGCGCATCTATCCTCACCCAGGCCGCCAGTGGCTCCATCGCTAATGCAAACAGGTAGGGCGAGAGGGGGCACCCCTGCCGCGTGCCCCGACCTATCAGAAAGGAACCGGACACCGCGCCCGCAACCCGCACCGCCGCTGTCAAGTCAGTATAGAGTAAGTGAATATAGGACAGAAAACGGGGGCCTAGGTTGAGACGTAGAAGCAGCGCCCGAAGATATGGCCAGCTCAGGGAATCAAACGCGCTATCAATATCTGCCAGTAATAGGGCCGCCGGTATATCAGCCGCACGCGCCGCCTCCACCACCAACTGCGCCCTGCGAATATTATGTCTAGTCGCCCTGTTCGGCATAAAGCCGGCCTGGTCTGGGTGGACCAGGTCCGATATATAGGGAGAAAGGCGTTTCGCCAAGGCTTTCGCTAATATTTTTGCTTCGAAGTTCAGCAAGGAAATTGGACGATATGACTCAGGGCAATCCGGCGGCCGCCCAGGCCTGCAAAAAACAACCACCTCTGCGTGTCGCCAGTCCGCCGGAAGGCATCCGCATTCCCGAGCCGCCTCTAGTGCCTTCCTATAGCGCATCCCCAGTTGGAGATAAAACATTTTCATAAATTCGCAGGGGAAACCATTAGACCCAGGGGCCTTTCCAGCGTTCAGTTCGCCCAAAGCCTCTCCCAGTTCCTCCGCAGACAAGGGGAGGTCCAGTCGGGCTCGGCCCTCATCCGAGAGCGCCCGAGGCGGGAGATCAGCCAGGAACTTGTCAATGTCCTCCGCCGCTAGAGACTCCCCCGGCGCGTACTGCGTCTCATAGTAACGAGCAAAGGTCTCAGCCAGGACCTCCGGGTCAGTGATAGGACTCCCCGCGTCGTCCCGGAGACCAGGCAATGGCTGGGCTTGAAAGGAACCCTCACATAACCTGTAGAGCATCGAGCCGGACTTATCCCCCCATTGACAGATTCTACTCTGCATAGCCAGCCAGGTGTGGCGGGCTTCATCGAACAGTAAGGAATGATACATCTGTTGGAGATAGAGCAGTTGCCCCACCGCCGCGCCACTTTCTCCCGACGTGCAGACGGCCTCTTGGTCACTAACCCGAGTCGCCGCCTCCGCTATGGCCCGCCCGCGGGACCTACGATTCGCCACGCACCACGCTATATCTACGCCTCTGAGCACCGGTTTTAGAGCCTCCCACAAGGTCACGGCGTCCGTATCTGGACCGTCGTTTTCGGTCAGGTAGTGCGCTATAGCCTCCCTCATGTGCGATTGGTAATCATCACGCTGTAAGTGCCACGTAGCCAGGCGCCAACGGAATGGTTGTCTCTTTGTGTTTAAAAGTAGTGTCAAGGAAACCGGGGAGTGATCCGACAGTCCCCTAGGGAGTATCGCGGTAGAACCCACTCATCCTATCCAGGGCTGGGGGATAAAAAGGTAGTCGAGACGAGAAAAGGATTTGTGAACAGCTGACACATACGTGTATTCACGCCCACATGCATGTTGATATCGCCAGGCATCCACCCAATCCAGCCCCCGCACCAATCTGCTCAGTTTCGTCGAGGCCTCAGGCAACTGATCACCCCCGGGCCTACAGCGATCCAACCTCCCATTCATCACGTCATTCCAGTCACCTCCCACAATAGTTAAAACATGCGGGATCTCGGCCCATACATCAAACAGCCGCTCCAAAAGGGCATCCTGCAGAGGGGGCGGAGCATAGACACTGCCAAACACCACGGGCTCCTCCCCCACCTTTCCTTTGACCAATGCAAACCTGCCATGTGCATCCAGCCACTGCGTTTCATGCGAGTAGTTCACACGACGGTGTATCAATATTGCAACTCCTCTAGAGCCCCTCGTAAACCCTGCATGGAACACCTGATCATAACCATATCTCTGTAAGCTAAGGGTTTTGGTACCCATGAGATGGGTTTCCTGGAGGAGTAGAACATCTGCCTTCTCCTTCTTCCCCATACGCAAAACCGCTCCCCTCTTAATTCTGTCGAGCATCCCTCTTACATTCCAGCTCAAAATGCGCAGAGAAGCTCGTGGGGGTTCCGTCCCCTGTCCGTCAGTCGCCATCAGGGGGGCCAAAACTTTGGTTCGTCGGGCAACCGAGGCCACATACAGACTCTTACTATCCTCCAGACACTCACATACACCGTGCTCACCCCAGGCCTACCCACTCCCACAACTCCCCCCCTGCCCCCCAACCCCCTACCCGTCCCCCCGCATCAATTATAACTTTTAATCAGAAGACAAATCATAATACACATTAACAGACACCAAAATAAATTTCCATTACTTAACTGTTACCATCTAGTCAGTCACCTTGCAACATGAAGCCCTTTTAACTTTCCAAAAGTACAATTCGTTCACTGACACTCCATGTTAGCCTTGCCCCACAATTCGTTCTCACTTGGGCATGTAGCCTTCAACATTTGAATAAAGAGCTTCCTCTTATTTTCTGTCTAAAACTTAATGCAATGCCTCATTTTCTGTTGAATAAAAGCAACTAGCGGACATCATTTTTTAGAGCAGAAATACAAATGTATCATTTCTGCAGAGCATTTAGCATGTGTTGGGACTTTCAAAGAAACCTTTTTCATATTTTTCCCTTTGGAATTAAGTTCTTTAATTTTGTGGAGAAACCAGAAACCCTTCCTTTTAGAGGCCTGTTTAGCAAGGTCATTCTGCATTTCACAGAGACAAGTCCTAATTTAAAAGGTCACAAATGTCAACATGACAGCCTCCTTCCATTGTTTACAGGAAAACTAAAGATAACATCTTAGCACAACTTGAGCAGCCTGTTCCGGATTCCTCCTAACCTGCAATAATTCACTCTATTTAAAACACATGTTATATATATTACTCCTGTTAGGGGCTATAATTTATTTCTATACTTATATTATTAAAACATTTACTGTGAATAATTCGCAGAACATAAACACACATAACAGTTTTTAGAACAAATGCTTGTTTGCAATGGTGCTCATTTCATTAACCTTAAATAGATGAAGGTCTCAGTGAGGTCCAGCCAAAGTTAAAAACCTTCAACCCTGATATTAAACTCAAACCTCTGCACCAGGCACATTGGCTCACTGAGCCATTAAACGCAACCCCAAATGGGAACAACCTGCAAATTTGTGTTTTATACCTAAATGTATGCATTTACTGAAGCCTAAAGCACTTTAAAGCTATTTTAAATGGCAAAAATACCCAAATTCGACTTTGATGTTTGGGGCACTTAAAAATAAATATCCTATACTTGTGATACATATTATCATCCTCAGAATGTTCTTTACAAACTACAGAGATTTTTGATCAGACATATCCCATGTAAATCTTTAGAAAAATTAATTTTTTACGCCTGCGCTAAGTGAAATTCTATATGCTAATGTTCTCATCATGCGGTATAGCACAACTTAAATTAAATTTTAATGCTAGGATGTCATAGTATGAGCATTAAGCTTCATGAATAGTAAAAAACGAATTTTGTAGCACTTATTTTGAAAAATTATTTTTCATAATTAATATTTTTTTTAATAAACCCAATTATTTTTGATAATTCCAGATATAAGAGCAAGCTGCATCCCTTGCCTATCATTTTTAGACGCATTCCTTTATAAGCCCAAGCACAGACGCCTAACTTGAAACATGACAAAATGTTTGCGCCATTTTTTTCTTTCTAAAAAGGACAATTTTATTTAGCAACAGACCCAAGAATATGCTTACAAAATGTTGCTTAATAGACTGAAAACATCAAGAAAAACCACGAACAGACATTGAGCTAATTTCAGACATAAATAGAAAGGGGTGAAACACTCAGGACACACAATACAGCGCGCTTTTAGCCATGCATTTCATGAATAGGGCCAACGCTATTCACTTACAGAAATTGCACTAATGGGAAACCCACATAGACATTTAAACACACATTTAACCCACAAACCAATACTCAGAACAAAAATAAAGGACAGACTGTACTTAAACCAAACCATTTGTAAATATTAGTTGTAAGTCATATTTACAAGAAACGCTTCTCAATTGTGTTTCAAAAAGACTGCAAAAACAGCCCAACAGACTGATGTATGTCCAAGAAGCGAAAATAAACTCAATTCACTAGCTTTGGTTAGCAGAACACCAAACAAAATCGTTCAGCATTTCTTCATTCATAAAACTGCGCAGAACAAAGGATCCTTGTTTTGTATTATGTCATATTTTAATTCCCTGGGGATGCAAAATCACCAAGGAAGAAATATGTTTCTAAATCTAAACCTATTTAGATATTCCCTTTAGGGGAAGCCGGCTAATCCAAACGTATACAAAGTTGGCCAACACAAAGCTCCAAATTTGCTAAGATCAGGCATCTTATAGCGCAGTAATCTAGCTTCAAACTTCAAGGGGCTATCTCTATCGATACACTCGTAAATATACAAGACCCTTGGTTTTTGAAAATTGCAATCTTCAAATAAAAACTAAAGACCAAACAAACTAAGAACCAAACTAAGGACCAAGCAAAACTAAGAACCAATCAAACTAAGGACCAAAGAACCAAAAACTAAGGACTCAAAGAACCAAAGAACAAAGGACTGGGAGTGACCCACTTATACTTAACTCTTACTTTTACTAATCAAAAGGTTATCCAAATTCTAACTGTCAAGTTCTACATGACCTAACGGTCTTTTTTAGAATACTCACGCCAAAAAGGTTCTCAGTCAGGAGTGACATCATGTGGAGGATCAAAATCAGGAAGATCAGAAATATACTGGGCTGCAGAATCAAAGAATCTCCAGAATCCCTGTGCACAGAGTACCTCCTTAGTAGAATCCTGTTCTGTCCTCAGTAGATTTCAGTCCTCTGACAAGATCACTCCCACAGAAAGTCACTTCTCTGATGAAGCCCACGTTGGCTGCGCCATTTGAAGAACTGTAATCTTCATTCTCAGGGAATACTTACAAATATAACAAAGAACTTGGCACAGAAGCTGAAATATGAAAAGACATCTTTATTAAACTTAATTAAGTGAGGCCACATCACACAGAAGCCGTAGCAACTGAATGAGGTAGTCTGCAGAGTACAGAAAGCAGAGGCCTTTTATATGTTTAGGGTTACAAACTTCAGCATACAAGTAAGGGGCAGTCCTAGCTTTTGCAAGCATCCAAAAATGCCTAACATTCCTTCTTACACAAGCCGGCCAAACCCATAATAAAAGACCACAACCCATATCGTAAACAGGTCATAAAAGAAGGAACAGAAACAGATGAGCAGTAGGATAAGGGGTGTATATGCGCATACCAAACTTTACAATCTCCTGTGCTCTGAACCTTAATCTTGATCAGCTACTGGGCAAGGAACTGGCCTAACAAGGTCAGCTACAGACAACAGGGTCAGTTCACTCAGGTCATCTAAAAGTCAGCTAAAGTCATCGGCCTAAGTGAGGGCAACCACAAAATGGCTGCCATGCACAAAATGGAACCCAAGGGTTCAGAACGAAATCTTCAAACACACAGTGAATCCATCGGTGTAACATTACGAAAACACTCATACTTGCTGAGCTCACTGTTTACGGTTCGCTGTTACCAAAATCGTAACAGAACCACGACCTTTATGGCCCAGGTTCAGAATTCACGGAACCTCAAGATGAACAGTTCCACCATATATGTTTAAAGTCTCCCAACAATATACAACCCCTCCAGCATAAATCTGACATTTAGGGAAATAGGGCCAGATGTAGGTAGGATTGATTTACTACTTCTTAAATACCGAATTTTACCGATTCGGTATTTAAGAAGTGGTAAATATGAAGGGGGGAGATGTAGGTATTTCCAGATATGGAAATACCGAATCGTTAAGATTCGGTATTTACCGAATCTGGAAATACCAAATCGGTATTTCCTATTGATTCCTATGGGCTGTGAAGCCCATAGGAATCAATGGGCAATACCGATTCTGTACTTACAGAATCGGTAAATACCGATTTTAGCAAGGGTGCAGGGGGTGTCACTTTGACACCCTCTGGCACCCCAAAAATAGGCATGTGCGCCATGTGGCACACAGACATGCCCTAAGGGCATGTCTGTCTGTCACATGGCTAGGTGTGCATGCACACATGTGCATGCACACCTGAATTCGGTATTTTAACACTCAATTGGATTGGGTGTTAAAATACCGAATTTGTAGGGCCTTTGGGACTCTGAAGAGTTCCACCTACATATGGATTTACAGAATCGGTATATTTACCGATTCGGTAAAATACCGAAGTGGTAAATATACCGAATCGGTAAATATACCGATTCTGTAAATTCAGACCCACCTACATCTCAAAAGCCAAATACCGGTCGGTAACGGCCGAATTCGGCCGTTACCGACCGGTATTTGGCTACCTACATCTGGCCCTTAGTTTCTTATGTTTGGTGGGATATTGATTCCAGTCAAATAATAATTTGAAGTGAGCTTCCCTCAATGACATAGAATGGTCAAAACGTGGAATATCTTACTATAATTTAGACCAACTAGATTCTGAGATGGACTCTCCAAGGATCTCTTCCCACCACTCAATATGGCGTGGTCTAGGTGTGAGTAGGGTGTCCCGCAAGAGTGCATATAGAAAAAAAATACAGTCCTTTGTACCACAACCTCTCAGGACAAATTGCTGAATCTGCGATAAATCTCTAGTGGCCGCATCTCTCACTGCTGACTGGAGTACCCAATGTTTTAGTTGGGTGTAACATAAGTACTCTGTAGTGGGGAAGTAGCAATCTTGTTGTCAATGTTCAAAGGTCCTAATATCCCAATTTTGATGTAATTTATATATCATGAGACGGCCTCCCAGTTGCCATGTCTCAAAGGGACCTAATTTTATCGCTGGGGTAAAGGCCAGATTAAAGTTTACAAGTGTAAATGGGAAGATGAAAGTAGTCCACTGAGCCTGCACCTTGCACCCTCAGAGTGGTCCAAGTAGTGGTGTTCAAATAGGTGTTAGCAGACCAATCAGCCTAGGTTTCCATAGTAGATCCCAAATATATTTCCCGACCACTGCTTTGTCCTTATGTAGCCATTGTTTATCTGACTCTCTGGCCGACCATTCAAGAATTGCCCTCAATTGGCCTGCTTTTTAATATAGGTTAAAATCTGGTAATGTCAAGACTCCAGAGAATTTACTTGAGTTCACTCTAAATGTTTTCTAGGGATGTCAGGAAATCCTCTTTTGTTTGTGTCATTGCGCCTTTCGTATGTTGTCCCCAGGGGACGTCATATCATTTTACCAAGACAAAATAGCTAGAAATTCTTTTCTGTTAAGTCTTCTTAGGTGGCTTTGAGGCTACAGAGTGTTGATCAGCTTATCATCATGTTTTGCTTAATTTGTCAGCCTCAAGGGATGGGGTGTCTGGGTCTCTTTCCCTGTCCGGACACCTTATCACTGAATTTGCTTCCTCTGGTCTTGGTATCAAAAGTTTGAAGTTGAAGGTTCCCCCTACAGTCTGCCACACCTCTCTCATATGTAACTTGGCCTAGATTGCACTGCTCTTCCTTGGTGAGGGGGTTACATCTCAGGCTCTCTCCCCTCTAAATGTTTGTAGTGTGGGGAAATCTGCTAGTGTCTCACCCAGAATTTAATTGCAGTCCAGAGGTCTCTGTGGAATGAGGTGAACCAGTCCCACCCCAGGACTTACACCACATTGCCAAGTAGTTCACTTCGTAGGTGGCCACCAACCTCGTGTGCCTTGTTTCATTGATGCTGCTAAGTCTCCAGGCATAGGGCCAGCCCACAAAGCACTGCTTCACCATTTTAAAGTTAGCCATGGGGCATCGGCCTCCCACATCGCCCCCCCCAGGAGTTCCTTTTGGCCTTCACTTGCTCCTGCTTTTCAGTGGGTCCCATGCTCGGAACTCACTGCATCGCCATTGCATCTGCTCCGGAGGGGCAGAACAGACCCCACCATGTCAGGCTACCGTCCACACCAACCCAGCAGCAACTCAGGCCATCCTCCACTCGAGAGCCAGCCACAGCGGTGACAGCTCCCAGGGCCCTACAAATATCTGCTGTTGCCCTACCGGCTCAGGCCTCAGGGCAATCACCAGGTGACTTTACAGCTGTGTAGCTAAAGGAAGGTAAGGTCAGGCCTGCACACCGTCGCCGCTAGTCCCCGCCTCTGTCAGAATCCACCTGCATTTGCATGAATGGGAGTCTCTCTCTGCTTCCAAGATATGCGATTTACTTGAGTAGAGGTTACTGTGTGTCCGCCATGCCTCCGATCACGCCTATAGCCAGGACTACATCAATATGTCATAGCTGCCGCCGCGTAGCCCTTGTGGATCACATACACAAAGCCGCATCCCGCAAGAATATCATTCTTTTTGTATATAATATAATGTTTAAAAAAAATATTTTATAAAATATTGTTTGATTTAATACCTGCTTGTGCTGGCCTGCCCTCTGCATTTAGGTTACAGCCCATATAATCTTCCCGATCCCCTCCTGCCTGTGCCTATGGTCACTAGCTCTGTTCCCTCCCTCCACCCTCCATTCTCCATTTGAGGGCTACCCCTGCACCCCTGTCCCTGCCCTCATTGTCAGTGTTCATGCTGTTGCCACCTCTCTCCTAGCCTCCATGTTCCATTGCACTGCCACTGCCCTTTACGTATGACTTACCCTTTTACCTTTCTACCTCACCCTCCCTGCCCTGCCTCATCTGTGTGCGTGCTCGGCCACTTCCCTCATGTGGTCCGCTATGCTGCTACGGCTCCTGCCACCTGCCCTACCCTTTCTTCTTTCTAGCCCTCCCCTGCCCACATCCTTCCCCACCAGCCCTCCATTGTCCTTATGCATACCCTTGACCCCTTGCTCCTGCTCTCCATGGTCCAGTATGCTGCCACTGCCCCTGCCAATTAGCTGACCCCATGTCATTCTCTCTTGACCTCCATTGTTCTTGTGTGCATGTTCACAGTTCATTGTACTGTCCCAGCCCATGCTCCTGCTGTCTGCCCTGCCAGGTTATCTTGCTGTCCCTGCGTCTGCCTCCCTGCCTTTCATTGTCAATGTACGTGCCCCTGCTCTCTCTCTTCTGTACTCCATGGTCTGTTTTTTCTGTCCTAATTTAGAAAAAATAAGTGAGCAGTCTTTAGACAAACCATAGGTTTATTTAAGGATCTTCGTACAATGGAAACTATTATATCTTTGACCCCCCGGAGTTCCAACGAAACCAGTTGCCAAGATTCTGGAGGTGATATGTAGTGCACGTGGCGGGAGGAAACCTGTTGTCACCATAAGATAGTAGTTCTATCTCCTCTCTCACATATTTAATAATCATAGGACTTTTATATGTGAAATAACAAATAGCAAGACAGTTTATTCAACCTAATTCTACCATTCAGTCCAATTCTTCCAATTCCTCCATATTTTACGTCTTTTCTTTGAGGAACTAGCCATGTCTAATTTATATATACGTCTAATGAAACCACCCAATCTAATGCTACTGGTGAGTGTGGTACAATCCATTTTAAACAGATTTCCAACCTAGCTAAAAGGAACAACAAAAATAATAACGAAGCCTGTGATTTAGACAAATTATAACTAATACCTTCCTCTTGATGTAAGGCCCCAAATATAACCAGACTCAAGCTTACCTTGATTTCTTGTCCCAAAATTTCAGAGACAGTCTTACCTATGCCTAGCCAAAAGACCTGGATAGAAAGACACTGCCAAAACATATGTCGATTATCTGCATCATCAGACTCACACTTCGGACAAACCTTTCGAAGGGAGCCTCCCAATTTGGCCATTTTCTTTGGGAACCAATATGCCCTTTGAAGCGTGAACAAATGGTTTCTCTTGAGGTAGGCAGCTTTAACCACATTCCAAAGAGTGCGCATTGATACTTGCCATAGGTAAGTTACTTTCGATGGCAGGTCTCTTCCCCAGGACTCCTCCATAGGTGCTAAAGGGGGTTCACTCTTAGGTATAAGCCAGTACCATTCGGAGACCTCCTTTTGTTGGTGTAGACATCCATGGAGTAAAAGTTCTAACTCTGCACTATTTCCTTCTTCTTTATTCAATTGTGTGCCCCAACTAGATAATTGATAAAACTTGAATCTAGCAAGTCTTTGGTTTGTAAGATTATACAACAAGTCCCACTGGAGAAATGTGTTCCCTTGAAGCAATTGGCCCCAACTCATAATACCTTCCTTTTGTAATACAGTGGAAAGAGTCTTTTAGGCAGACTGGCGTGCTTGGGGAATCCCAGATAGGCGCCCCTGCACTATAGTAAGAAATCTTCAGAATCTTCCTTGAAACCAAATTTCACAGGCTGAACTTAAAAGCTTTAGTCTAATTGTTTTGAAATTTTTTGGGTGGCACAACTTAAAAAGAAAACCGTCACCCCCCTGTGGGGTGTTTTTAGACATGGCTTGAAACATTGGGGGAAAACAAGAAAGATTGAAGAGAAGAGGTCTTACATTTTTTAATTGAAATGCAAAGCAATAAAATCGAATGTCCGGACTGGCGATACCCCCCTCTGCTTTTAAACATCTCTATTTCTGCCAAGCAATCCTTACCCCTTTATTGGCCCAGAGAAAATAATTTATTAAACCTTGAAGTTTTTTTAACACAACCTGATCAAAAAGTAAGGGAATTGTGTTGAAAATTAAGGCAATCTTCTGCAACAATGACATCTTGATTAAGTTGGAGCAGCCCAATATAGATAAAGAGAGGCTATTCCAAGAATTTAAGAGTGACACCATTTCTTTCTTCCTAAGGTCTAAATTCACTGATGTCATCTTATTAGTATCCTGAGTAATTTAGATGTCAAGATAGCAGATTTGCTGCTTAGTACTAACTGGGCTTACAGGTGTATTCCAAGTCATAACCACAGTTATTTTAGGGTTAATTAAGTATCCTGAAATCCTTTTTTTTTTTTTATTACGAACCCAACACAGGCAGAGCCAGACAGAATCTATACAATACATCATATAACGCAAGACATTACAGATTCATTAAAAGAAAGAGAAACAACAGAAATATATCAAAGAGCATCAGAGCAAGCAAGCAACTGGAATGGAGCAATCTAAGAGCCTTATATAGTCATAGGATTATGTTTAGATTTCCAATTAGTTATAGGAAGCCAGAGTGAATCCCCGTGTTTCCTTGCTCTTTTTCCCCTTGTAGTATATATAGCCGTCTCTATGCTATAGATTGCCAAAAAACGGGAAAGCCACATCTGAAAACTAGGAGATTCTTGCTCCTTCCAGCGAGCTGCCAGAATGATTCTAAAGGCAGCGGTACCAATATATAGTATTTTTTGCTCTATTTTAGTCAATTTTAAAGTAGTATCGAATCCTAAGACAAAGAGTGTATCTGAAACTGGTACCCTGCGCCCAAAAAGCTCTTCCCAAAAATTCAAGAGCATGTTCTTAATTAACAGAAGTGAGGGACAGCTACTAAACATATGTATCAGGGTGGCGGGACCTTTCGAGCATCTTGGGCAGAAATCATTCTCCCTTTTCCCCCATTGAAAGAGCTTGGCGGGTGTATAATAGAGATTGAAGACTGTTTTGTATATTTGGGCTTTTAAGTTACTGGCCATGATCAAAGATCGGCTCATCTCTAGTATCCTATCGACATCCACGTCAGGATTATTTAGTTTTGCAGCCCAGCTAGTTTCTGTTTTTTCCAGGTCATCCGACATGTTAATTAGGAGTAGCCTATAAAGTGCTCCTATTCTAGTGTTTGTGTTATTAAGGGCTTCAATTATTTCTACTCAAATGAATAGAGGGACGTTTTGCTCTTAAATACGCTATTACCTGTGCAAATTTAATTTAGTCACCATTTGAGAGTTGGTATTTCTGTTTCAGGTCGTTAAAAGTGGTTTCAAAATCGTTAATCAAGAAGTCGCTAATTGTAGTTATACCAATCCTTTCCCATTTTCTTGCTATTACATCATAGGATGGTGCACAAAGAGTATTATGTTTCCATAATAGCTTATAACTGTTAAGTTTCTTAAGTTGTATAAGTTTAACAACCTTTTCCCAGACTTTCCAAGCGCTTAACATAATTTCAACCTTTTCATATACTTAGTGTCAATTGCCTGGAGGAAGAGCCCCTTTGCTGCTTTACCGAGAGCCAGCTCATATATTGAAGGAATGTAATCAGTATCAACATGTGTAGTTCCATTACCATTACTATTACAAAACATAGGAGTTGAGAGTTTTAGAATCGAAGCCCAGTGGTACAGCGTACAGTTTGGAACAGCAAGTCCCCCTCTTTCTATAGGGAGAGAGAGGAGTTTATGCGATCTCCTAATCTTTCCGTGCTGCCATAAAAATTTCGACATAAGTGAGTCGAGTGTTTTTAATATCCTTGACTCTACTACTAACGGTATTGCACGAAAAAGATATAAACATCTGGGTAAAACATTCATTTTAAGAAAGTTAGCCCTTCCAATGATCGTGAGGTGTAAATTATTTACCCGATCTAGGTCCTGTTTAATCTTGGCGATGAGAGGGTCATAGTTCAAAGCTACGATATGCTTCGTATCAGGGCTTAAAGTGACACCCAAATAGGTGGCTTTATGACTCCTTCTTTGATCACTACACACTGTATTGGCTGTAGCCAGTATAATAGTCTTTCCCCTATTCAGGGAGTAGCCCGAATATAAGCCAAACTCCAGAGTTAATTCTTCGATTTCGCACATGGCCACTACTGGATCAGCGGTAATGACCGCGATATCGTCCGCGTAGGCTAATACTTTAGTCTCAAATCAGTGGCTCAGGATGGGGGTAATAAGTGCATGCTCTAAAAATTTTAATATAAGCGGATTAATATAAAGGGCAAATAAAAGTGGTGAGCAAGGGCAGCCCTGCCTAGTGCCCCGCAATATATTAATCTGACCAGATTCGTAACCCATAATTTGTAATTTGGCTTTGGGGGACGTATACATAGATTTCATAGCTTTTAAAAATTTGGGGCCAAAATTGTTTCTTGCCATAACCGCCCAGAGAAATTTCCATGACACCCGGTCGAAGGCCTTCTCGGCGTCCAACAAGATCATTGACATCTGCCCTCCTCTAACAGCAATGGCATCGAAGAGGGCCAGAGCCCTGCAGGTGTGATCTGTAGTCCCTTTGCCTGGAACAAAACCATGCTGCCAAGGGGAGACCAGCTGTTCAATAACCCTGCTTAATCTACCGGCCATTACTTTAGCAAACAGTTTAGAGTCCGAATTGATAAGGGATATGGGGCGATATGAAGTGAGAAGTTCGGGTGATTTTCCTTTCTTAGGAAATACAACTATACTGGCTTCAGACCAAGATACAGGAGAAACTCCGTTCCATTGTATCCCAAGAAAAAGATCATGCAAAATTGGGGCTAGTTGTTCAGATAAAATTTTGTACAGATCTATTGGGATTTTATCCGGCCCCACTGCTTTTCCTGCTTGTAACGAAGTTAGTGCTGTTAATACTTCTTCGATGGAGATTTCCCCTTCCAGATCTTCGCGAGTAGCCTCATCGAGAACTTTCTCTCCATTCTCGTTATCAAGAAAATTATTAAGAAACAGATTTATTTGAATGTCAGTGGTAGCTAGGTCTTCAGTGTATAAACTTTGATAATATTGCTGAAATAATTGTATTATATCAGTCACTTTACTAAATGTTTGACCACCCACCTGAATTGACCTAATATTGCTGGCAACATTTTTTTGCCTGGTGATTAGAGCCAGTTGTCTGCCTACTTTCTCTCCGTTCTCATATAGATCTTTTCTATGGGCCCTGTATGTTTGCGCCGCTTTCTGACTAAGAGTCGTATTAATCTCAGACTTCAATGTAATTACTTGATACATTAATTGCTTGGCGTCCTGCCCCAAAGAAATTAGCCTGGTGTGATCTGCTTCAGCTTTAGCTAGGGTGGATATTTTCAGGTTATGTTCATTAAGTTGTTTTTTTCGGATCCTGTTTTGATAGCTAGTAGTTTCTCCCCTAAGTGCTGCCTTATAACAATCCCACACAGTATTTCTTGAAGAACTAAAACGATTCATATTAAAAAATTCTTCTGTCCATTTCTTGATATACATAATGTATTCAGCGTTTACCAAAAGTTTACGATCGAATGGCCAGTGCCTGCGTTGCTTTTGCGGGGTACCATATTCAGTAGAAAGAATGAGGGAAGTATCCTGAAATCCTTATGAAATTCATTAATAATTCCACCAGATTGGGTAGAACAGCAGGTGATTCACTGGAGAAGATCATCAAATTGTCTGCATATAATGCAACTTTTTTCTCCCATCCCTCCCAACTGAAAGGTGTAAAACAGCTACTGGCCCTAATCCAACAGGCTAAGGGTTCTATGTATAAATTAAATAGTAAGGGAGATAGCAGACACCCCTGCCTCATCCCTCGTTCTAATCTGATTGATTCAGAAAGATTACCGTTAATAATAAATCTTGCGGTGGGTGTGTTATAGATATTTTTATTTGCTCTAATTACGCAAACGCCGAGCCCAAACCGCCGGTCATGTATATTAAAAAAAGCCAATTCACTCGGTCAAACGCCTTCACCGCATCGAAGGTGAAAAGCGAGAGAGGACGTTTATAGGTAGTGGCTATGTTTATTGCCCCAATTAAGTCATGTGTTAACTCATGAAGCTGACGACCCCTAATGAATCCCTTTTGGTCCAAATGAACCAAAGAGCTCATAACCAAATTCAGCCTCCCTGCCCAAATTTGTGCGAAGATTTCATAATCACAATTTAGCAGGGAGATAGCACGATATGACTCGGAGTTCCCCGGATTCCTATTTGGTTTATGCATTAAAGAGACTGCGGCCTCATCCCATGATTTAGGAATTGGATTGTTGCCCGTGAAAATTCTATTGAGCATAGTCACCAGGAACGGAGCAATCTCTTCTGTCAACGCCATATAGAATTCATTAGGTATAGCATCCGGACCAGCCGCACTACCCTTTTTGAAATGTTTCAGCACAGTTTTCAATTCTGCCAAATCTAGCCTCCGATTCAGTAATCTGGTTTGCCTTTCGGTTAGTCGCGGAAGTGGTAAGTCCTCTATATAGTTATTAATTTGCAGATCTGAAATCACTAGATCTTCAGTATACAGCTCCTGAAAAAAACCCTCAAAGGCCTTTTCTTTTTTTAAATTACCTGAGGTAGTCTCTCCTGAATCTAGTGGTATCTCTTTAATTAAGCTCTTAGTTCGACTTACCCAGGCCTTCCAAGCAAGAAGCTTCCCACATCCCTCCCTACACTCCTAGTTGGCTAGTTTACTAAACTCCCATTTATTCCTTATTATATCATCCAAATGGTCATTTAATAACTGATTCTTAGCCATTAAGTCCCTACCTTGCTACCCAACCTGATGTTTTCCATGACATGATTCATTCTCAGATTTTGCTCTAAGTATGTCCTTCTCCAATTTTTGGATAACCTTCCTAGTCTCCTTATATTTCCTAGCCGCAAAGATTAACACCACCCCTCTAATGAAAGCTTTATAAGCATCCCAAATAATTTCTATTGAGGCAGAATTTGAATTAAGGTCAAAGAAGGTTTGTGTTTCATCCTTCAACTGAGCTATTATCGAGGGATCAAGAAGGAGTAGCGTTCAATCAAATGTCCATCTCCTTGTAGATTCACTTTTAGGCAATTGGAGGACTAGAGCGACAGCTGAATGGTCCGAGAGATGTTCTGGGACATGTCTTTTTGATAATATATGTTTCAGCAATCTTAAATCAATCAGAAATAAGTCAATATGGGAGGAGTGTCCACACTTTTTGTTATGAACTGTATAGTCTGATGATATCCCCGGACCATTGTGTTTTTCTCCCCAAATATCTATCAGACCAAGGTCCCCCATCAATACCTTTGTGAACGAACCCATTTTTGGGGAGACAGATTTCCCCTCATGGGACCTGTCTAGTGCTGGATTTAGAAGTAAATTAAAATCTCCCCCCCATTATTATCGGATGATTAGATTGAATCAGATGAATATAGATTGTGTTTAGAGGGGTTTCATCTTCTATATTCGGTCAATAATAACCGACTATAGTATACCACTCCTTTTGAATTATAACCTCACATATAACCCAATACCCTTTTAGGTCCACCTTAACCTCACCTATCAATACTCTAGCTGTTTTTTAACAATAAGAGCTACACCTTTAGTACAACAAGATTATGTTGTATGAAAAGAGTATTCGATCCATTTCTGTTTATCGCAAATGGCTTTCCATTCCTCACAAGTTAAGTGGGTTTCTTGAAGTATTATAATTTCAAAATTCTGAAAGGCACAAATATTGAAAGATTCTCCTCTGCCTAGTTACTGCTCTTAACCCGTTAATATACCAGGATAACAGTTTAACTGGGGTTAAAGAAAGAGGGGCCATAAATCGCAGCTATTGCAGATCCACCAACATTTATTAATATTGTCTTGTCTATTTGTGAAATGAGGACTTATTTTTTTTTCTCTTTTCCCTAACTTGCTCCCCACCCAGTGCAAAACAAATCATGAAAAATTAACTTCAAAGTGATGTGCCCTCCCCCCCCTCCCTTGGGAACCCTCCCTAACATTAACCTGGGCTCGGTGGTAAACCGCCCAGTCGAGTTCTCTCCACCTCACCTCCGGTTAGCATATATATTACCGTATAGTGCAATGCCCAAAAAAAAGAACAAACAGTAGGTTTACCCCTGGGCCTTGATTTGGTCAATGAAGTTTCCCACCTCCTTCGGGTCCCTGAAGTTAGTCATTTTATTGTTCCACATTACTTTTAACAAAGCAGGGAATCTTAGTTGTGCAGAAGCTCCTAGGGATCTTAGGATCGGTATAAACTTCCCCAGTTCCCATTGTCGGTTTTGAGTGATTCTAGACAAATCTGACTTGATTCGGAATGACCAGGCACCCATAGTGAAGGATACACACACAGAGGAGCACAGAGGGAAAATAGAACCCAGATCGCCCTCCACTCATATAGTGATATCAACACTAATGACCGGGTCCTTCTAGGCCTTTTCTAATTTCAAAAAGTGTACATCTTATCAGACTTAATCTTTTATTCATCTCCCCTTGCTTAATGATGTTAGGGGTAGAGAGTACACTATTTAATGGCCACTTAAAAAAAACACCATCCCAATATGACAGTCAACAAAAGAAACAGACAGTGACTCTACTGTGCCAAAAAAAGGGTGAAAAGGCGAGATGACACCTCACGGGCGCACCACCATCGGGATATCTGGTTGGTACTCACCAGTGTAGCCCTGTTCTCATCATCGGTGTTCATCACGCCTTAAATGAAAAAGTGTCCAAACAAAAACTGTAATGTAAGTGCAGTTGAAGTGCAGTGAGAAAAAATAAATGATAAAAACCAAACCAAGCCCAAAAACGTGTGTATTATAAAGTTAGGAATGTACGCAACCAATCATTTTATTCTTTAAACTTTGTTCAGCCTAACTGGTTAAGAAAGGAATAGGTTGCTAATCATGCAGCCCAAACCCACAAGCCAACATGTTTCATTGCCTTTTACCATTTGAGGCAATTTCATCAGGGCGCGAATTTTCTAGCCACTGCATCAATGCTGGACACAACATTAAACGAGACCTTACTGAGCCATGGTGTCTGCTACAGGCTGCAAGGGAATATTTAAAAACGAGACATGACCCCTCCTGTGAGCCGTCCTCCGTATCCATTCATAAGACGAGCGTTTTCTATTTACAGCGGCTGTAAATAGAAAGCGCTCGTCTAGGTGCTGGTAAAAGGATGAGACAAGGAGTGTCGCGTATACCACACCGATTATGAATGGATACGGAGGACGGCTCACCAGAGGGGTCAGATCTCGTTTTTAATTAATCCCTTGCAGCCGGTAGGAGACACCATGGCAGACTTAAAAGATTAAGTCTGATAAGATGTACACTTTTTGAAATTAGAAAAGGCCTAGAAGGACCAGGTCATTAGTGTTGATATGATCCATAGTGAAGGAGCCAGCTTTAAGCGCCTCAGATAAGATCCGCTCCTTCAAAAGATATGATTTAAAGTTTACCAACATTCTTCTATGTTTTGTTCTATTAGTATTTTTTGTAAAAGGATCTCTGTGAATTCGTTGAATGTCTGCCTCCAACTCCAGGGGGTCAATGGTGGGGATAAACTCTTTTAGTAACCCTATAATTAAAAAAAAATATATTATCATACTCCAGATCTTCAGGAACATTTAGCACCTTTATATTGTTACGTCAACTGTTGTTTTCTAAGACTTCAATTTTATCCATCAATTTTTTTTCACTGGTTTTTAATGATGAAATTTCGGAGCAATTTAACTCTACTTCTTTATTTAAGGCCTACACAGATGTCTCTATAAAACAGATCCTGTCCGTAATGGTGGAAACTTTCACTTCTAGCCCCTCACATGTATCTTGAATTTTTGCTTGGTTCTGTTCTGAAATAGCAAATTTACTTCTAATTTCAGAAGTAGGATTCCCTAGCATCACCATTAACTCAGAAAGGTTTGCATTTTGTGGTTCAGAAGGATTCTCCAATTCAACCTCGGAAGATAGCTGTCTATAAGTCTGTGGGACAGCCTCTAGAACGTTAACCTGCTCATAATGCTCCAAACTTAAGACTTGAAATCTGTTTGAGGTTGGAAAATTCACCCCAGTTTCCTGTACAGTCCTGGTACTTTCCACCACTCTTTCTCACAAATTACGCATTCTTAGATCCACTGTTTCCTCAGTTTCCTCAGTAATTTGGGATAGTGACTGCCTTTCTAGCTGAGGTATATTTACCCTACGAACTAGTTGATCTGGAGGCAGTACCTTAAAGAAGGATCTAAGAGAGGGGGTTATTTTCGCTTGCAAGATTTTTTCCACAGCTGTCTAATTGGAAGTACGGAGGAGGAACAAGAAAGATCAGAAATGCGAGAGGACATACTCCTTGTCTTACTCCCTGTCTTCTTACTCGGTCTTTCAATGACTCCTCTTCCAGTCTTTAAATCAGGCAATATGCCAGATTCAAATATTTTATTTCTTAAAGTGTATCGACTAGGGGGGTCTCCTCCCTCTCCTTCTCAGGTGGCACGAGATCTAGTAATTTGTTCTGGTGAAACCGTAGGTTCAGCTATACATTCAGAGTTAATGATAGGCTCAATGGACTGAGTTGTAGTCTCAAGATTTGCAACTACTATGTGCGAAATATCAGCTGATCTATAACCATCACCCAAACTCGCTTGTTTACTTTTGCCTCTGCCTGTTCCTCACTTCCGGCGGGTATGCTCTTTCGGAGACGGATCTTCAGTGGACACTCCTTTCAAACATCTGGGGCTCATGTGAGGGTGTATAGAAGAAGCAATAGTGACTACTGACTGGGGTAATTTAGCAGTAATCTTAATGAGGTGCCACCCCCACGTACTTTCAAAAGGGGTCACAGGTAACGATATTATATCAGCTCTTTTCAATAAGGAGGTAAAGGGAGTCTCCTGTAAGATGTAAATACAGCAATTGCTTCCCGAGATACCCCTAAAAGAGATACGAGCACCTGCCCGTCTCTTGGTGGCAATGTTATAAGCAATTTGGTACTTTTGGCCCTCAGAGCCACGAGGGGGCAGCCCAACACCTCTCCCAGCCAGTCTACCTCAGACAGTTAACACTGAAGTCCCTCCACACCACTTCTTGCACTTGAACCGGGCCTCCAAGCAAACAGTTAGTAAAGGTAAAAAAAAAATGAACAGGCTTAAATCCAAACACTAAGCTCTATCACTCACCCCTAATGAACAGCCAGATCTCCGAGTGCTAGGTCGCTATGGGAATCAGCTACCAAAAAGACCCCTTTCAAGATGACATTAAAATAGCTGTATAGAGCTAGGTACATGAAAGACTCTGT
Source organism: Lissotriton helveticus (assembly GCF_964261635.1). Taxonomy (NCBI): domain Eukaryota; kingdom Metazoa; phylum Chordata; class Amphibia; order Caudata; family Salamandridae; genus Lissotriton; species Lissotriton helveticus. Next base: position 1,474,668,101 of record NC_136067.1, read on the forward strand.
ATCAAACGCCTTTTATCTTCTGTTTCACTCCAACTGAGTCCCCCCCCCCAAAAAAAGTGATAAATGAAAGCAAATGCAGATAAATAAAAGCAGCCTCGAGGCACAGTGAAGACAGCAAAGACAGCAAACAAGCGGCGGTGACCGCCACAACCGCCGCGTTTACAGCTGAATCGCCTCTATCTCACAGCCCAGCCGTGGATTAGCGATGCAGCCCACGCCGCCACCGCCGCACTCGTCAGGGATGTGGAGCACCAAAACAAAGCCATCAACAGAGCCAAACAGAGGCAAGGAATGCAGAATGAGTGCGCACAAACTGTGCAGCTAAACAGAGATATTTCTCATCTCGTCTCGGTGTATTACAGAAGTGGCAATTCTCAAAACTAACAGCCAGATTCATCAAGCGAAATGCGCTCGCAAAAGGGCCAGATTCTGAGAATCTGGCCTTTTGCGAGTGCAATTTTTGCATTTAGGATTCATCATCCCGAATGCAAAAATCGCTAATAAAGAATTCGCAAATTTGCTAGGATTAGCATTTAAGGAATCTCTATTAGAGATTCCTTAAATGCTATTCATGTAACATTTAAAAATTGCGAATTCGCAATTTAGGACCGCTATTTACCACGAAGTCAAACCCCGTGGTAAATAGCGAAAACTTAGAAAAATGCATTTAAATGCATTTTTCTAAGTTGCATGTTACACACACACATGTTCTTTGGACATGGGTGTGTACAACATCAGTGTAAATTCACATTTCAGGGGTGCTACAGGGTGTCCTTTGGACACCCCTGCACCCTTGAAATCGCATCCTTATTTGCGATTAGCAAATTGCTAATCGCAAATAAGGAATAACTCCCCATTCATTCCTATGGGCCTGTAGGCCCATAGGAATGCATGGGGAGTTATTCCTTATTTGCGATTAGCAATTTGCTAATCGCAAATAAGGAACGTGTAGGAATCGCAATATTTTTTGCAATTCCTACATGAATCCCGTTTTGCAAGTCCTTAATAGCGATTCCTTATGAATCGCTATTAAAGTCTCGCAAAACGGGTCTTTGATGAATCTAGCAGTTAGTCCGGAGGTTTTCGGAGAGAACTCACGGCAGGACTAACCGGTCGCCATGTTCCTGATAACTAGCTCAAGGAAGGTAAGGTGAGGCCTGCACACCATCGCAGCTAGTCCCCGCCTCTGTCAGAATTCAATAGCATCTATATGAATGGGAGTCTCTCTCTGCTTCCTAGATATGCGGTTCACTTGAGTAGAAGTTACCGTGTGTCTGCTATGCCTTCGATCAAACCTATAGCCTGGACTACTCCAATATATCACAGGTGCCGCCACGGATCCCTTGTGGATCACATCCACAAAGCCACGTCCCGCAAGAATATCATTCTTTATGAATATAATATAATGTTTAAGAATATTGTTGTATAAAATATTGTTTAATTTAATACCCTGCATGTGCTGGCCTGCCCTCTGCATTTAGGTTACATCCCATGTATTCTTTCCCATCCCCTCCTGCCTGTGTCTATGGTCAGCTTACTAGCTCTGTTCCCTCCCTCCACCCTCCATTCTCCATTTGAGGGCTACCCCTGCATCCCTGTCCTTGCCCTCCATTGTCAGTGTCCATGCTGTTGCCACTTCTCTCCTAGCCTCCATGTTCCATTGCACTACCACTGTCCTTTACGCATGACCTACCCTTTTACCTTTCTACCTTACCCTACCTGCCCAGCCTTGTCTGTGTGCATGCTTTGCCACTTCCCTCATGTGGTCCGCTATGCTGCCACGGCTCCTACCACCTGCCCTACCCTTTCTTCTTTCAAGCCCTCCCCCTGCCCACATCCTTCGCCAGCAGTCCTCCATTGTCCATGTACATACCCTTGGCCCCTTGCTCCTGCTCTACATGGTCCAGTGTGCTGCCACTGCCCCTGACAACTAGCTGACCCCACGTCATTCTCTCTTGACCTCCATTGTTCTTGTGTGCATGTCCACAGTTCATTGTGCTGACCCTGCCCATGCTCCTGCTGTCTGCCCTGCAAAGTCAGCTTGCTGTCCCTGTCTCTGCCTCCCTTTCATTGTTCATGTACATGCCCCTGTTCTCTCTCTTCTGTACTCCATGGTCTGTTGTGTTGCCATTGCTCAGGCCATCTGCCAATTCGGGCCAGCTTGCTGTCCTGGCCCATGTGCCCCTGCCTTTTATTGTCCATGTGAGCCGGGTCTGGTGGCTCAGTGGTTTTGCATTCACTGTAGGGGCCTGTATTTGACCTCATGATCCCAGGTACAAAGCCATGTGAGTTTACTCAGATATTCATTTTTCTGAGGTCGATAAAATGAGTACCATTGAGTTGGGTAACGATAAACAGATGGTATTCAGTGCCAAGATACCTTTCTGGGTAAACGTGCAAATCTGAAATATATGCTATGTTATGTTATGTTATATGAGTGCCCCTGCCCTCTTTGTCCTGCCATCCACGGTCCACTCTGCGCCCCTGACCCCTGCTGTCTGTCCTGCCTGGTCAACATGCTCCCATCTCTCTACCTTTCATTGTCCATGTGTGTACCCCTACCCTCTCCTGCCCTCCACAGTGCATTGCGCTGCCACTGCTCCTGCTTTCGGCCCTGCCCTCGAGCTTGAATTTATGAAAAGCCTTCAAATTATTATAACTTGCACACCTTCATACAAAGTGTAGCCACACTACATTAACTATATCTAGCCACTCTAACACACACTGTGTTCTTACAAATGATGTGTTATTGTAAATGCTATTATTTTAGACTGAATGACTGTAAGAATTTGGGCTACTGTTTGAGGCGGGTGTATCCCAACTGAAGCACAATTCTTGTCAGGGTAAAGTCTCAAGCAAACCCCAAATCTATCTATGCTCAACCCTCTGGCAGCTTGGCAGAGAGATAAGTCAGGCTTAACTCAAAGGCAATGTGTAAAGTATTTATGCAGAATTTCAAACAGCAATAATATCAAAACACAACACAAGAAAACTCACACACCAAAATAGAAAAATGGAGCATATTATATTAAATGAATCAAGATCAAACTGACAAAACTCCAATCCGTAGAACTGTAGACATGTATGTGTAAAGGTTTCAGTGACAAAAGCACCAAAAACCACAAAGCGCCAACTGTGGATATCTGGTCACACTAGACTGTGACAATATCACAGGCTCACGATGGAGTGCGGGCTAGCTACATGTATCAACTTAGGTCTGCTGAAAACAATGTGTCAATACTGGTTGCAAAGAGATGCTGAGTCCTATGTGAGGCGATGCATTGTACAACGTCGGATCCATTGAGCTGCAAGGCTGTGAGGTGAGGTGTTGTATCTTTGATGAGGAGAAAGTCGACGAGGACTCTTCCAAAGTGAAGTCCTGAAACGAAGAAGCATTTAGCACCGGCGGATCTGAAAAAGCTGCAAGGCTTGAAATGCAGAGTAGTGATTTGTCATCAAGGATGCCCTCGCCAAGGGGCTTGCAATTGAAGGGCCTGTGTATGGGATGTTCATGCTGTGGGGTTCCAATGAGGTTCTAGGCTGTGAGACCGGTGCGAAGTCCTGCCACCGGGAAAGTCTATGAAATACAGGAGATGGTTGGTTCTGATAGGGTTGACAGCGTAGCAGATTAAACATATTGGTTCTACTGGGTCTACATTTGGGATAGCAGAGCACCTCCATGCCCACTTCCAAGGGTCCAGGGTTGGTGCGGAACCACCTGACAAGGTAGAACTCAGAGTTGCTGAGTCCAGGAGCTGGTTAAAACAGATTAGCACTTGGTTTCACTTTGGTGGTCCTAGGTACAGTTTGCAGGTCTAGTCCCCCTAACCCAGGCAAGATGGCAGTATCGCACATCATGCAGCAGGCCTTCAGGGCAGCAGTCCTGCAAAGTGGCAATCCTTTCTGCAGCACAGCAGTCCTTCTTCTTGGCAGAGTCTTCCAAAAGTTCAGAAGAGTACTGAAGAGTTGGTGTCTGAGGTCCGATATTTCTACCTGGTGTTTTCTTTGAAGTGGGTGAAACTTCAGAGGATTTGCTCCTCCCATGCACTGGCTCTAGACTGATGACAGGGGGTGTGCAGCCCTTTTTGTGAAGGCAGGACACCACCTATTCAGCTATAAATGGGGCTGGTCCCAGCTTGACCCTCCCATCCTGCCATGAATGGTCCTTCAGGCACACCTAATCTCTCTACTGTGTGTGGCTGTCTGGGAGAAACACACAAAGACCAACAGCCAACTACACCTAGTTATGACCCAGTGGTAGACTGCAGGCACTAAATGGCTAAGGCAGGAAAAGGCCATGTTTCTAAAGGTGGCATTTTCAAAATTGTAATTTGAAACCCGACTTTACCATAAAAGAGGATTTCCAATTATCATTCCAAAGACACCAAACATGAACTGTTTTTCTGTTCCCAATTGAAAGTTATCCTTATTAAATATAATAAGGTAACCCCAGTGTTATCCTATGGGAGAAGTAGGCCTTGAAATAGTGAAAAACAAATTTGAGAGTTTTTTACTCTCAGGACAAGACTTAAAAGTGCATGTCCCACTTTTTAAATATATTACAACCTGCTCAATAGGCTATTAAAGGCCCGCTCTAGGGGTGACATAAATATATCAAAAGGGAAGGTTTTGAGTTGGCAAAGGGTTTATTTTGCCAGGTCAATATGGCAGTTGAAAACTGCACACCCATACTTCATTGGAAGGCCTGAGGCATGTTTATAGGGCTACTTAAGTGAGTGGCTCAATCAGTGCTGCAGGGCTACTAGAAGTATTTAATTTACATGCCCTGGGCACTTTACAAGAGACTTCCAAGTAAATTAAATATGAAAAATGGGTAGGAGCCAATGGTACCATGTTTTTAAAGAGTGAGCATATGTACTTAAGCACTGTTTAGTAGTGATAAAGTGCACAGAGTCCTAAGACGAACACAAATGAGATCACAAAAATATGGAGGAGTAAAGCAAAATGTTTGGGGGAAGGCCACCCTAAGGCTGACAGGTCTAACACTAATTAAGATAATATTATAGGGAATAAGTTGTTCATGGAGAAGGCATGGGTTTTAGTTAATATAGTGTGGCTAGCGAGTTGAATACACTCTGTATGGAGGTGCACCAGCTATAATCATTTGAACTACCCCTCATGTTACCTCCAGTAAGTCCCCCACAGCGGAAATGTGAAGAGGTCTTCGGAAGCCACACCCCTTTCTCCACCACTCTGTAAACACACCTCCTGGCAAACAACTAATAGGGGTGCACTACTGGTTGGGGGATGAAGTACACTTTACTCCTGAGGGATCTTGGGGGCCACTAGATCCGACACAACGGGATTCCTGAGAGCTTTTTGGGGTCCCTGCCCCCTTTTTCCACCACACTGCAAATGAAACTACTAGTTAAAGAAATCATTAAAATTCACTTGAACAACCAAAGGTTACAGGAATGTTATAGTTAGTGTTAGACCTGGTATTTCTTGGCGTGAGTACCCCTAACTTTTTGCCTCTACCTCCTCTATTTTTGATGCTGCAATGGATTTCGTTATACTGGCTTAGATGCTTTGGGCATTTTGCCACTGCTGATCAGTGTCAAAGTGCAAGTGCTCCCTGTGTAATGTGTAATGGTAATTAGTTGTCCATGATTGGTATGTTTGCCTTACTAGTAAAGTTCCTAGTAAAGTGCACTAAGTGTGCCAGGGCTGGTAATGAAAATGCTACTAGTAGTCCTGCAGCAATAATTGTGCCACCCACACAAGTAACCTTAAAAGAGAGAACTCAGGCCTGCCACTGCAATGCCTGTGCGCAGTTTGTTAAACTGCCAAGTTGTCCTGGCAAGTGCACCCACTTGCCAGGCCTTACCCTTCCCTTTCTATGCACATCAAACATCCCTATGGTAGGTCCAAGGTACCCCCTGGGCTGGGTGCAGTGTATGTGAAAGGTAGGACATGTACTAAGGTGTGTACCATGTCCTGACTGTGAAATACTCTCCATTTCGGTTTTCACTGTTGAAAGGCCATCTTGCCCATAGGATAGAATGGGGAGGTTGTGTAATATGTTTCCAGCCTATCTTCCCAAAGGCTTAAGATGTAGAGGTGAAGTTTAGTGTGCCCGAACTCACAATTTATTAACACATCTTTTTGTGAAGGTGTTTTTTTCATTGTGTGTTTAGAAACCACTCTTTGAGAAGTGGCTGGGGTTTGTGCTCTAACATTTCTGTGTAACTCTGTCTGGTTGTGGATTGACTGTCTGGATCTGAAAGTGATAGGATCTGGGGAATGTCTTGACCCAGGGGAGGAGGTGAGACAGCAACAGGCTGACTTGCATCTGGATTGTAGGGGAGGAGTAGCCCCTAGAGGTGAAGATTAAGCATGGGCGGATCTAGCGGATCTCGCGTATGCGAATTTGCTAATTTACGGATTCGCAATCCGCAAAAATACGCGAACTCTCGCGGATTTGCGGATTTTTACGGTTTTTGTGTTGGCGAGCGTTCGCGAGGATTTGTGGACCATTTCGCAATTGCGAACTTACTTTTCGGCTCGCAACGGCCGCGACTATGTTGTTTCTACGTCTGGTTTATCATCACAGGTTCACAGCACCCTCTGTTTCACCACTGCCACCCTCTGGTACACCCATGCCACCCTCTGGTACATCCTCACTGCCACCCATTAGGTTTGTTTATCACTATAGATTATGGGGGTGAAAAAAAGCAAGCACACCTGCCCTGCTTCAACTGCCATGAATTAATTTGGGGTTGATTAATGTGTCAGTGATTTAGAAACTTCCAGTCTGGCTGGCACCTGCTTCCTTCCTTATCTGTAATTTGCTTTCTGTTGCAGTGAAAGCAAGCACACCTGCCCTTCTTCAACTGCCATGAATTAATTTGGGGTGATTAATGTGTCAGTAATTTTGAAACTTCCAGTCTGGCTGGCACCTGCTTCCTTCCTTATCTGTAATTTGCTTTCTGTTGCAGTGCAATTTTTTTTCACAGGACCTTTATGGTCTACTTGTAGCTATTCTATGAGCCTGCTGTTTGGGTCATAGCAGGGTCATAGAATAGTTGCAAATAGGCAACTGAACTCTGGAGGGGCCCCTCAGGAAGCACTAGAGTGAATGGTTACTAATGTTAAGTTTGAACTTTTGCACCTGGTGATTGCTTTCAGTTTAGCAAAAATCGTTTTTCTGCAATTTCGCGCAATTTGTGGGGAGCGAATCCGTGCGAGATCGATTTCTGAAGCCGCAAATGCATGCGAATACACTTTTTTTTTTTTTGCGGCGTGTATGTTCGTGTGATTTTTTGCATGTTCGCAAGGCGCTTGTAGTGATACGTTTGCGAACTTACCCACGCGGTCGTACACGGGCGTGGCCATCTTTTTTGCGTGACGTAATTCCGTTTCCGGCCGCTATGTGGAATCTCGCAAAGTGTGCTGCTCGCTAGTACAATTTCGCGCGTGATCGCGAGGAAAATCTCGCGAGAACTTACCCACGCGGTCATGAATGGGCGCGGCCATCTTGTTTCTCATTCATTGCTATGGTTCTGGGCATGCTTTCTGTATCCTCTCTGAATCTCTGCCATCCTTTGCTTGTTTGAAGTTTATTTGATCTATTTTACTTATTATCTATCCCTCTATTTTTCTAGCTCTATATTTTTGTGTTTTCTGCTACTTTTAGTTAATTTTAAACTACTTTTTTAAACTCTTTTCTTTTCTTCTTCCCTATTCTATTTCTTCTTTATCATTTAACTTCATTTCTGCCCAGACCATGGTAAAGGGAGCCGGGAAGCACCCTGAGAAGGGGAAGGGTCCCGCACCCCGTGCCCGGCTCCTGTGCGGGCGTTTGAGGGGGGAGCAAGTGATGCCACGGGAGATCTTTAGCGCGGAGGAGGTGGGCACACTAATCTTCTACGTCCAGCGCCGCCTCCCCAAGACCATCCTGGGAGGCGGCAAAATCGCAACCGGCTATGGCATCCGGGAGCGCCGGAAGCGGTGGGAGAAGGTGTGCCGGGCCATGTTTAAGCTCTCTGGGGTCCGGCGCACCTATAACCAGGCCACCCACCGCTGGACGGATGTCATGGACCGGGAACGGGACTTGCTGGACGCGCTCGGCGTAGAGGTCCCCGGGCTTGGTGAGTAGTAGTAGCTATTTCTAGCTATTTCATCACTACTCTGTTTTATCCGGCTCTGTTATTTGCAAATCTTTGTTCTTTACCAAGAGCAATAATGCTGCCGATTACATTGTAGGTAAATTATATTTCAAAATCTTCTATGCATTTCAGGTGCACTGCTCTCCTTCTCAGTAGCCTTGCTTGCTACTATGCTTATTTGTTTTGTATTTTGTGTTCATTTCATTGGCCTGAGAAATTATGTCTGAGTGTAGTGTAAAGAACTGCGTAATGCTAGACACTAAGGGTCATATTTTCAATTACCGGCGCATCCCTGCAAAGTAGCAGGGATGCGGCAGTAATTGTGCGCCATGCCACCACCACCACCCATGGGCCCAAAACGTCACAGAAGCCTTACGCATCTGTGCCGTAAAGGCGGCGCATTGCTGGAGTTGCGTGCCAACGATGGCGCAGCTCCAGCAATGCTCTGGGGTGCCCTATCTCCCCAATTCTGCATCAAGCCGTACGTCGGCTTCAAGCAGGCGCAGGGTTTCAATCACGCATCATTGTCCTAAAAGTGACTGATTGACATCTTGTAGATTTCCCTCAGCCACTTTTAGGATTCCTTCCTGCGCAGGAACGCTCTCCCTTGCGCCGGAGGAATGGAGGAATGTGAGCCGCAAGGGACTTCTAAATCAGCCCCAACAGACTGAAGTCCAGTACTTCCTTTTAGACACATGGCTATAAGAAGAAATAGTGGTGGTGGTCAGTGGATTGATAGTTTGAGTATTCACTGATCTGCAAGCAGGATGGACTTTGTTTGTCACTTCGCGTGCTGCGGACTGCTGCCTGCCAGGCCTAGGCAAACCTTTTTAGTAGTCTGTTTAGTGAGTTACATAGGAACTTTCAAAGTCAACGGTCCGCAAACCAGGCAATACGAATAACGTAGTATACCACATGAGATAGGTCAATATATCCCGTGGAATAGTTGTCTATCTATTTGCTATTTCTCCAAAATATTTTGTTATTGTTCTTTTGAAATGTTTGATTTGGTTGACAAATCTCATCCATGTTTTCTGGTCTTTCTTTCTTTCATGTTGTACATCAGCTCCCCCCAAGGGCAAGAGGACACAGGAGGAGGAGGAGGAGAGTGCTGTTCAGGAGGATGCAGGCCAGGATCGGGCAGGCGAGGGCTCCTTTGCTGGCCCCAGTAAGTTTTAATTTTAATATAGAGTACCTATTTTTTCCTAGCGTTCCTCATTCGATTTTTTCTAAATCGTCTTTGATCTTCTTGTAGACTGGATCTAAATTCTTATCCTGCCTCGACTATGACTCCCTGTGGTATTACTAGATTATTCTTATTAGTCTGTCTGTGTAGCTAACTAAGATTGCACATTTGGCAATTCCATTGGACTCCCATTCTAGTCAGCAATAGCTCTATGCACTGAGTGCAGTCCTCTGGGATTGTCCATAATGTCTTTTCAAGTCTTCTAAATGTTTATGCTTTGACAATTGCCAACAATAAAAAGGTAAATGACCACCAAGAAAGAATAAGATACTACTTTACTTTTGGTTTGGATAGGAGGACAATCCATTCTACTACTGTTGCAGGGACAAATCTGCACAAACCGAACTATGAACACTAAATAGTGCATTGTTTATCAATTATAATAGGCGCAGGTAGACTTTCTTTCCACATACCTCAGTGATATCAGACTTTGAAGAACCCCCAATCTCCTTAATGACTAGATAGTGTGGCAGAGTCATTTAGCTCCCAAAGTCACCGATGATTGATCCCCAATGATCATTAGATTATCCAACGCAGGACAAGAGTACGGAGTCAGAGTCAAGAAGTGCCAGAGGCACTCATGCTTGCAAAAAATCCAAAACCTTTAGCTCATCCACTCTAGTCTGGAGGACCAAAAACCACAGAGTCTATTTAAGTTTAAAAGCTTTATTAAAAGTAAACACATTTATTAAAATCAAATTTGTCATAAAAGTAAACGTTTAACTGAAAATGGAAAAGTGCTTAGTGCTAACGATTAATTGGACACATTTCTTGTGGAAAAAGGGACATTTATACTTTAGAGTAGACAGTTACAAATTATTACATTGTATTTCGTTTTTTTAACATTTGTTTATTCCTCCTAGACCAAATATTATATAGTAGTGAGTGGTGTATTCTAACATTCTTAAATGTACTTTGTAGGTGGAACATCTGGTGGCGGGGCCAGCGCGGAGGTGGTGGTGTTGGGCGAGGACTCTGGGGAGGAGGCGGTGCAAGTGCCGGACGTTCCTGTGAGGGTTCGCACGGTGGTGGCGGGAAGAGGTAAGCTATATATTCCTTACTTATTGAGATTGAAGACTGCATAGTGTGCTTTGTGCACGGGTGTATTATAAATCAACCAGGTAGTAGCCTCCTCGAAATGTAGTTCGACTTAGCTGTGAAGTTTTTGGTGAGAAGAATCCCAATAAGATCTTAGATGAACTTGATGGATGGGATGAACGAAAAGCGAAAGAAGGGTGTAAGTAAGTGTGGAAGGACGAGAAATTTTATGATGGCTGGCAAAGAAGAATGATATGTGTTTGCTTGGCCCCCGAGGTGGCTGGGAAGGAAAGAATATGGTATGGTGCATGGCTGGGTCAATGATGAAGCAAGGATGGGTGGAAGGACAACAGCCTGGGTGGGTGAAACAGAAACTGTATGTGTGCATATACTTTGAATGGATGGATGCCTGGAGCATGGTATTATCTGACTCTTAGATAGCACATGTGTATCTAGAGAGAGTAGATGGTCACTGGATGAACTAAGTGTTACCTTGAAGAGCATGTAACACCGCACCCGCACGTCCGTTCCAGTGTAGGGAAGGCAAGGAAAATAAATTGTAAATTTGTCCAATACTACCATGAATAGAAGCAGTAGTTTGTATTGCAACTGCAAGCACAGCATATATCCGGTTATTACGGTGGACACTCCGTACCTCTCTTAATACCTTAAGTTTAGTAGTAGTACGTCATTCATGTGTGGGTGTATCACTGTTCACTCAATAATAAGCAAAGCACCTAAAGTCATCCCATATGTCATCAAATACATCCCATGTGAAGTGATAGATAATCAAATTATTTAGCTTCATTTTCCTTTTCTAGTACTCATTTGCACTGTAGGGTGAAAGGTAAATTAATTAAGCAGTAGCCCTTGTAACAGAGTATTCTCAGTGCCACCCGTAATAGAAAAGTAATAGCTTCACCACCTGCATGTACTGGACCGGTACAGTAACGCAAGTCTGTCTCACTCATCATGGTGTGCGTCTGTTTTTCTCGGGTGCAAGTTCACTGCGCTGGCATTCTGCCGGCTTGCATAAGATAACGTACCAATTTTCCTAAACAAGAGAGAACAAGAAGAATAAGACTGGTGTACTGTCATAGTCGACTGTAATGGAAGTCCATAGTGGTCGTAGAATTTGTTCATTAAACTCCCACTAATGTTAGAGCAAGGATGCAGAAGTGGGAGGTTAGATAGATACTGTCCTCAATAGTTATGTACTGTGCTTTCAATTTGCTACTTGTACTGTTACACAACTTTCGGCTCAATCACTTTGTGTTATTAATGTTAAGGAGCATTGGGTACAGACTATGTCTTTCTTTCTTCATATAGTTGCTCCTTCCAAATCGACATCACGGAGGGAGCAGGCTCGAATGGCCCGGCAACGGAGGCTGGATGCCACTGTCGCCGAATATCGGCGGCTGGTGGCCCTGGAGGAGGAGGACACGCAGTCAACCGGTGGAACCACAACATCCTCCACTGGGACAGCTGCATCCTCCTCCGTGCCCCCACGGGCTGCCAGCCAGCGCAGTGCTCCAGCGGTACGGAGCCGGGCTAACAAAGCCAACCGCCACCGCCAAGCAGCAAAAAGACCAGCTGCCCCCCACAGGAGTTGCAAGGCACGCCAGCGCCGCCTAGGAGTCAGAATGTCCTACCTGGAGCAGGAGGTCCTTAGGTACAAGAACTTGGTGGAGGGCCTCCGCTTCGACCATGCCACCCTCCGCAAGGAGTATGATGCCCTGGCCGCAAAATTCACCAGCACCCTCCAGTAGTGGAGTGTCCCCTGCCCTTTTTTTAGAGACTTTTGGGGGGTGGGATTTGGGAGTTGGGTTCTTTTTGGGACTTTTCAAAGACAATCGTTGGGGTTAGGGAGGGTCTTGAGGGAGATTATTTTGTTAGGGCTACATAAATATACTTTTTTAAACTTTATCTGACCATACCTGTTTTTTAATGCTTTTCAGTCTGGTGGGTGGGGGTTTAACAGTAAGTTTGTTTTCCTGAAGAGTCCTAGGACTTTAGTAGTACTACCGTCAATCTCTCGTCTAGTCCTAATACTCCATTATACTACCTCCCACCAAACGCTTATCTTACCTGTAATTTGTGTTAGAAATTAGGGCTAGGCCCAGGGCTGGCTCCACGGGAAATGGGGATTAAGGTTGGCAATCCTGGGCGGATGAAATTTCCTCGTTGCGGTGGTACTAGTGGTGTGACACAGTGGCAGTTGCATGCCTATGGAAAAAAAGAAAACGAAACCTGGTTTGTCCTTACTGTAGCATTACAACGGTTACGGTACGATAGAGAATATAGCAGGTGACAGTACACTAGAACAGTGCCACAATGTAGCCTAACAAATGGTAAAGTATTGCAAGTATAACTAGTACTTGCGTTGAATTTATTTGACATTGGCTCCTACTACTACAAGAAATAGTACTGAAGCTGAGTAAGTCTAGAATATATCCTTGTATTCCTTCACCAGCCTGTTGCTATGACCTTATCCTCCCCAGCAAGTGTGTGGAATTATTGATGTCATTTAGTCAGACATCAAGCAAAACCACACAGCCCGGGGGAAGAGGGTTAGGGTTTAGAAAATGGATGGGAATGGGGGTTTCTTTTTGGGTAGGTTTTGTTGAGAGAAGAAAAAAAAGCACAGCATGGACAAACAATAATTGAAGATAATGAAATCTTTGGGTACAAACTAAAGCTAACCACATGCAGTCACACTCATAGAAGAAAACAATGGATACTGTATCTGTATTCTGTATGTTGTTGGAGTTGTCCTGATGAATTTGGTAAGTAAGTTGCATGCAGCAAACAACTCCTCTTATTAGCGGCACTCCTCCATTCCAGCTGACGCCTCGTCCATCAATGTTGGTGACCAGTGACCACTGACAGAAGACACCCTGTCCACTGCCTGCCTGGCGGATGTTGACTGAAACCCGGCCTGTAATTATTGAACGGAAAACAGGAAGTGCTATTACAATACCACTGATAAATAAATATAAGGTATGTACGCTGTGTGGTGCAAAAAGTGAGTCACACTTTGATTTTCCTAATAGACAGTACAATATTTTTGAAATTGCGTAATCTGTCTGAGTCACCTTTTTAAGGATAAATAAGTATGGCCAAATTAATTTAGCGGATCTTTCCCCTCAAGCTAGGTGTACTGTAAACTCTGTTTTAGAACAAAATTAGACCTTCCCAGCAATGCTCCCACCAAGACCCTTACTAAAGCCAGTCGCAAAAATGTAGAAGACCCCCAATCAGATCTCAAAAAACGAGGCCTAGCAGAAAAATGGTGACAAAACGTACTTTGAAAGTAAAAGTAGGCCCAAATACACCCTTACCCACCGTGGATTGTATTCAAACCACTTGCAAGCAAGCAAAAGTATCCATAGCCAGCATCTCTCCAAGAGTGATCTAAGACCCCAGAACTCAGTTGCAAAAATCTAGAACACCCCGAATCACATGCAATCCTGCTGCTAGGGCTAACCCTAACGAACCCTAAGTTACAAAAAGTGCCAAAAGGCTTTTCCTTATGGATTTTGTCCAAACCACTTCTATCCGGTATTAGACCTTCCCAGGAATGCCCCAAGAGACCCGCCAACCCACCCGCAAAAAAGCACGCGACAACACCCCCAAACAGCCAAAAAGCAAAATCTCATACTTACAATATCTCTCGGCATTCGGTCCAAACGCGCTGTGCAGCTAGGTCATCATCATAACTCCTGTTTTCCACCACGGATTTTCTGAAAAGCAAATGCAATCAAGATTAGACTGTCGCAGCAGTGCTTCGACAGAGACCCCGCAACCCACCCACAAACACCAGGAAGCCCCCCAAACAGGCCCCCGAAAACGCTACATTGAGCAAGATGTCAGAAGAAATAGCAAAAAAAAGGCTTTTCCTTATGGATTTTGTCCAAACCACTTCTATCCGGTATTAGACCTTCCCAGGAATGCCCCAAGAGACCCTCCAACCCACCCGCAAAAAAGCACGCGACAACACCCCCAAACAGCCAAAAAGCAAAATCTCATACTTACAATATCGCTCGGCCTTCGGTCCAAACGCGCTGTGCAGCTAGGTCATCATCATAACTCCTGTTTTCCACCACGGATTTCCTGAAAAGCAAATGCAATCAAGATTAGACTGTGGCAGCAGTGCTCCCAGACCCCAAAACTCACCCACAAACACCCGGAACCCCGCCAAAGAGCACCTCAAAGGCAAGCAAGTCAGCAAAAACGGCAAGAAATTTCCGCCTCATATTTGGTCCAAAACACTTTTATCCGTTATTAGAGCTTCACAGCAATGGGCCCAGAGCCGTCAACTCACCCGCAAAGAAGTAGAACACCCCCACAAGTGCTGAGTCTTTCTTCATTGGGCGTAATCCAGCCCTCTGCTTTGAGGGAAATAGGAGGAGGAGGATAGAGGAGCATGTTCTTCTGAACTTGTGAACCTGAGGAATGTAGACTGCGGCACCTTCAAATCAATAAGCAAACAAGTGAAGACAGTTCTGCTGATGGGCTTGTTTTTGGGATTAGGTGATTAAAGTTTGAATTAAATTAACTGTGCAAAACAAAGAAAGACAGACACACAGGAATAAAAGTGAATAAGGACGAAAAAGAAAGTTATTGATTCATTGTCTCATTTTCAGGGCTCGGTGTCAGGGAATAAGAAGAAGATTTCGTCATCATACTCTGCGAATTCAGGCAGGATGAGGTCAGCGTCACCGAACAGAGAACAAATCCCCTCATCTACGTTGCCGTCCTCCTCGTCTTCATGCGGCGTCCTTTCTCGTACTTTGTAATCTGGTGGTATGAGGTGCTGATTCATCTTGATCATTGTTAGCCTCTCCACATTTTTGGGCGAGAGGCGACTCCGTTTGGGAGTTACAATGCCACCAGCAGCACTGAAAACACGTTCAGAAGACACACTTGCGAGTGGGCAAGACAAATAGTTTATAGCCAGGTTGGAGAGCTGTGGCCACAATTGTTTTTTCCCATGCCAATACTGCAATGGCTCATCATTAAGAAAGACCTCTGTTGAGTCATTCAGATAGTCCTGCACCATCGACTCAAGGTCCTCAACGGTTCCTCCACTTTGCTTACTTTTTGCTGTGCCTGTGACCTTTTTTTTCGAGAACCATACCCAAGCAAAGTTAGCCAATCCTCTTCAGCAGCCACTGTTACTCTTGTGTGTGGTTGCCGGTGTCTTTAACGGCTGAGAGGTCACTTGTGCCACAGCCACAGGTGCAGAAGTGGATTCTTTTGACTGGGGATGGCCTGCTGATGCTGATGCTGATGTACTGCCTTCTCCTTCAATATCCTGCCGTTCTTTTTCAAACCTCTTGGCTGACCAGGCTAGCCAACGTTTGTACTTTTTAACATCTTCATCAGCAAAAGGAAAGAATGCTTGGCCTGCCAGCGCCTTTTTGTAGCGTGGATCCAGAATAGTAGCACAAATGTAATGCTGTTCTGAGTTGATCTTTTTAAGACGTTCATCACCACGTAGGCGCTCTAATAATTTCTCCGACAAAAGAAAAGGGTCTTTGTTTTTTTCATCTTTTTCTAACTCAGTAGACACCGCCTTCAGTTGGTGCTCCAGCATGCACAACAATGGGATAGCTTTTCCCAAATTACAGTCCTCCTGGCTGACTGCACGCGTGAAGAACTCAAAAGGACGAAGCATGTCTGTCAGGCTTTTAACTATGTCCCATTGCGCCGCACCCATCCGCAGGTCCTTCTGAGCTGTACCCTCTTTTAAGAAATAGTGATCGAGTACCGTATACTGCTCATACAGATGCTCAAGCATGTAGAAGGTTGAGTTCCAACGTGTTGCCACCTCCTGGATGAGTGCTTTCACTGGCATTCGACGTTCAAGTAGCAGGCTCCTCAGATGCTTCCGGGCCTTAAAAGAATGGCTGAAATGGTTGCACATTTTGCGGCAGGTGGCCATTACCTCGCACGCTGGACTGTCTTTATCACTCAAGAATTTTTGAACTACCAGGTTGATACAGTGCGCCAACCACGGCACTCTGAAATAGTCACCCAGCGCCATGGCCTTAACTACATTGGCGCCATTATCCGTGGAAACATAACCAATCTGGCGTTTTTTTGGGGACAGCCAGTGAAAGACCTTTTTGTTAAACTCGTCCAAAATGTTTTGTGATGTGTGACTTTTCTCCAAGCCAAACATGGCTAGTGTTGCATGTTTACGAGCAGCTTTGAAAACTTGGTCCGGGTCAACACCTGCGTTTAGCTTTGCTTTAACACCTGAAAAAGAGACCCAGTGTGCAGTGATGCACATGTAATCAGCGCCTGCGCCACTGGTCCACATGTCTGTTGTCAGATGTATTGTGTGAACAGCACTCTTCTGCAAAGCTGCCCCAATCGCCTCCAGCACATCTTCATGTAGTGCTGGAACCGCAACTCTGGCAAAATAGAATCAGCTAGGAACCTTCCATTTAGGGCAGAGCGTTGCCACTAATTCTAGAAAACCTACCGCTTCTACAAAAGAAAAAGGGAGAAGGTCCACAGCTAGCATTTTAGCCAGCTTAGTGTTATACAGACGCGTCAGTGGGAGGTTGCGTTCATATGGCGCGTCTGAAGAAAACATGGTTCTAATGTTGCCCTGGACCAAGCATTTACGGGATGATAATGACTTCGGTGACCCAATTATGCTCGCTGGTGAACTTTTGCGCGTTGGTGTCTCACTTGCTCCAACACTCTTAGTGTGCCTCACATGGGGTGTGCTGCTGACAGGGGTACTGGGTGTAAGTGAAGTGTTTGACACGTCTTCTTCCTCCTCGTCATCATCAGATGCAACATCAACGTTTTCGTGACTTCCAATTCGAGCTTCCTTGATCGCATTTAGGTGCGCAAACCATAGGACAGTGTGCTGTCTCTCAAGATGACCTCTCTGGCCTCCGGTACCATAGTTGGTACCTGACTTACCACGACTAACTGCAAGCTTACAAAGGGTACAAATGGCGAACTTTTCCCTTTTTGGGCAAACAGTAAAGAAGTCCCAAACTGGGGACTTGAAGTGTCTGTGGGGCCTGGAGGAGGCGGCGATACTGGTGGTGGTGGTCATGCTGCTAATGCCAGATGAAGTGGAGGATCTGGATTGGCCAACTTTTGTACGTTGTGCAATTTCACCGCCACTAATTAAGGTCGAGGTGGATGGAGGTCCCTTCTTGTGAGAAACAAATATGGAAGCGGTACGAGTTGGTGTACTTAACTCCAATGATTGTGGTGTTTCCACTGCCTCCTCGTCGACAACATCATCATCATCACGCTCAGCAGCTTTTCGGGCTAGGGTCAAAATGTCTGTTTGCTGCATGCCCGCTGGGGCTGCAGTGACCTTTATGATGGCTGGGTCATCGTTTTCAGAGTCTTCATCAGCAGCAGTATCCGCCACTTCTTGTTGAGCCTCATCATCACACTCCATAACTCTGAGACTTTGGACGAGCTTCCTTTTACGCTTAACTACCTTTGTCAGATCATGTGCCTCACTCTCAGACGGCAGTGGTGCTGGTTCCCAATTTTGATCCGTATCATCAGAAGGAGGTGTGCTTGAAGAAGATGTAATTGGTAATGTCACGCTTGCACTCTGGATTGCCCTTTGTATGAAAAGTTGTTGCGTGCTCCAGGGTGTACCCTCCTTCCGAGTACAGGTAAATAACTAAATTGCGTAACCCTTCATTGAGCGACGTCCCCTGGTCACAGCATTGCCCCCTTTGGGGTTGTAAAGTTCCACAAAATGTTTCTGAATGTGAAATTCAAAAGTGTTTCAAAACTTCTTTATTCTCATTTGGTTTTTCAAAGTTAATTCTTCAAGGTAAACAGTCCAAACTCAAAGATACATTGATGATTTGTCCAATGCATTTCGTCTAGGTCATAGCCTTCGTCAGGGACCATGTTCTACAAATTAAATAATCACAATTAAGGATATGCCAGAGGCTATAAGTCCCACACATAGCACAAAATTAACATGTCTAACAATCAAATCTCCAATAATCCAGTGGTACGACTCAAAATTCCTAGTGAGGGCATTCGGGTAAATTACCAGTGAGAAAAAATACTGAACGTGCGTTCTAAGGTGCATATACAAGTGCATATGAAAGTAAATGGTCTCCGTGAAAATTATCCCAGTGAAAACAACTGACAAAGTTCGAGTGCGACGTGTGTGCGCCCCTTCACCAATTCGATTACGACAAGATTATCGCGAAAACTTTAAGTAGAATTTAACCAACCGCAAGTGTGACTCATTCCATGAATAAAAATCATGCAAAGTGAAGCGCTCGCTTACCAGTCAAGTGTAGGTACAGTTCCCAAACGCCATTCCCCTAAAGGTGCTGTTTCCCGATCTGTGCCGGGCGTGCCGGTTAAATCGCCATGTTAACTCATGGGTATAGAAAGCGGACTAAGTCCGTAACCATAGTGTAGAGCGGCCATGATAGACAGGGGTGAATACGGTGATCACGAGTGAGAAAAAGTGAAGAATGAAACAGGTTCCGAAATGCAAAATTGGTCAAATTACGTTACGCGCAAAAACTAATAGTGTAGTTTGATGCTATAAGACTTGAATCGGTCTTTACCAAGCATATAAATGATAAGTAGTGTGGGTTTTCAAAACGTAAACAGAACAATCAATTACCATTGCAGTTAATATAAGCAAATGTAAAATGATATTGGTTATCGAAATGATTCAACAAAGTAGCAATATAAGACGTCATGCAATCACATATTATGGTAACCTTCAGGTATTGAACCATGATCATAGATAACAGCTGAATTCAGTCCGATCATTCATCCAAAATATTCCATGTACAAAGCTCCTGTTTATGCAAATTTGTACATGGAATATTTTGAAATGAAACACATTCTTAATCAAGAACCTTGGAAATCCAAAACCAAAATAATATTAAGATATATCGATGATATGTTTGTAATATGGACTGGCTCAGAGTCTGAACTTAAAATTGCCATCAATGAACTAAATACACGCGATGAACGCATTCAGTTTACATCAGAGATAAATGCCACGAAGATAACATTTTTGGATGTAGAGATACGTAGAAAAGGATCTCATTTTGAAACGGACATCTATCGCAAAATGACTGATCGCAATAACTTGTTGCACCATAACAGTTTTCATAATGACCCCTTGAAAAAGCATTTGACATATTCGCAAATGTTGCGAGTAAAAAGAATTGTATCATCACCGGAAACATCAGAGATTAGAATTAGAGAAATGGAACTGAGATTCAGAGAAAGAGGATATCCTCAGAATGTATTGGATGATGCCAAATCTAGATGCGCCCAAAAAGACAGAAAAGATCTATTGGTTCAAGCCACCAAAAAGGAGAACACAAGGGTTGTGGTAGTATCAAAATATTCAACGAAGAGTAAAGCATTTAAGAGGATCATCAAAAGACATTGGGTGATACTATCTCAAGAGACAGAATTCAATGATATTTTCAAAGAAACACCTTTATTTGCCTATCAAAGGGGTACAAATTTGGGCAACATGATTAAACCTAAAACAGAGAACATCAGTGAAACCTTTCAGGGAACATTACCTTGTCACAACTGCAGTCACTGCAACAGCATTATTAGAGGAGATACCATCACCCATCCAAGTAAAGGTTTCAAGATCAAACTACGTGTGTCAGCAACCTGTGATTCTATGAATGTTGTATATCTGTTGAAATGCCCATGTGGGCAAGGTTATGTGGGCAAGACTGAGAGAAAGATGAAAATCAGGCTCAACGAGCATAAGTCCAACATTCGGAATAGACACACTAAATCGACAGTTGCAAACCACTTTTGTGAAGCTTCACACAACATTAGTCAACTCAGGTTTACCATCTTGGAAATTGTGAAAAAGCGTGAGGGTGTTGATAACCGCAAGGCCTTACTACAAAGAGAAAACATTTGGATTTTTAAACTGGATACTTTGAAACCAACAGGGATGAATGATCGGACTGAATTCAGCTGTTATCTATGATCATGGTTCAATACCTGAAGTTTACCATAATATGTGATTGCATGACGTCTTATATTGCTACTTTGTTGAATCATTTCGATAACCAATATCATTTTACATTTGCTTATATTAACTGCAATGGTAATTGATTGTTCTGTTTACGTTTTGAAAACCCACACTACTTATCATTTATATGCTTGGTAAAGACCGATTCAAGTCTTATAGCATCAAACTACACTATTAGTTTTTGCACGTAACGTAATTTGACCAATTTTGCATTTCGGAACCTGTTTGATTCTTCACTTTTTCTCACTCGTGATCACCGTATTCACCCCTGTCTATCATGGCCGCTCCACACTATGGTTACGGACTTAGTCCGCTTTCTATAACCATGTGTTAACATGGCGATTTAACCGGCACGCCCGGCACAGATCGGGAAACAGCACCTTTAGGGGAATGGCGTTTGAGAACTGTACCTACACTTGACTGGTAAGCGAGCGCTTCACTTTGCATGATTTTTATTCATGGAATGAGTCACACTTGCGGTGGGTTAAATTCTACTTAAAGTTTTCGCGATAATCTTGTCGTAATCGAATTGGTGAAGGGGCGCACATACGTCGCACTCGAACTTTGTCAGTTGTTTTCACTGGGATAATTTTCACGGAGACCATTTACTTTCATATGCACTTGTATATGCACCTTAGAACGCACGTTCAGTATTTTTTCTCACTGGTAATTTACCCGAATGCCCTCACTAGGAATTTTGAGTCGTACCACTGGATTATTGGAGATTTGATTGTTAGACATGTTAATTTTGTGCTATGTGTGGGACTTATAGCCTCTGGCATATCCTTAATTGTGATTATTTAATTTGTAGAACATGGTCCCTGACGAAGGCTATGACCCAGCCGAAATGCATTGGACAAATCATCAATGTATCTTTGAGTTTGGACTGTTTACCTTGAAGAATTAACTTTGAAAAACCAAATGAGAATAAAGAAGTTTTGAAACACTTTTGAATTTCACATTCAGAAACATTTTGTGGAACTTTACAACCCCAAAGGGGGCAATGCTGTGACCAGGGGACGTCGCTCAATGAAGGGTTACGCAATTTAGACTTGAAGAAGATGTAGACACCACCCTTGATCTCTTCCTTGCTAGGGGTGTGGAAGACAATGAATGATCATCAGGAGGAGTGTCTTCCTCAAATGATACCTCGCCTTGATTGTCGATTTCCTGATGTGCCCCTACTTTGGGAGGAACAACTATTGTGGGCACTTGTGACCCTCCATGCACCTCTGCTTGCGCATCTCCTTGCGCTGCCTCTCCTTCCGCATGTACTTGGGCTTGTACTTGCACATGTGGTTTTTGTTGCGGCTGTGGTTGTTCAACACTCGTCATATGAGTTACAACAACCTGTGTTGATTGAGGGACATTGCTGCTACTTTCTTGCGATGAGCCAACATCACTGGTCGATGGTGATTGAACAACTAGACTAAGTGCCTCTGCAGCACTGAAGGGCTTGGACTTAAGTTGGCGTGGTGGTGGTGGTGGCACTGAGCCCAATGGAGCGGGGGTGCTGCTCCCAGCTTGGTCCCCAGCAGATCCCGCTGCTGCTGCAGGCATACTTTTTTTTTTACTCCCAAAAAAAGGGGCGGCCAGCACACCAGTCTCCTTGGTAACTTGCTTCTTCTGCTCCTTACTGGCAACTTTCTTGCTAGAGGAGCTACGGGTAACTTTTTTTTGGGCCATCTTCTTCAGAACAGCAGGCAGCAGTTGCACGAGTTGCAGAGTTGTCTGTGTCCAGACGTGACGTCGCGTGACGTTATGCTGCACACACACACCGCTGCAGGACTTCTTCCTGGCACTGGTGGTTCTCTAGAGTCTTGTGCACCTAAAAGCAATGGAAGACAGAGGAACATCAGTTCAGTTATACACCCCAAAAAATGGAAAAACACAGAAAAATAAGAACAATCCCATGCCATCCATGATGTTTACATTCAAGACACCACACAGAAAGACTAGGCCCATGCAACACTCACTACCCCTGGGGATAATGGATGAAAAGTAGGCTAAATAAGTGCAGGCCTCAGACACTGCCTCTCTTCAAAATGGCCCCTTGCACCCCAAGCACATGTTGCCTGTACCAGCCAGCACTCAAGATGGCCACCACCACCACCCACATGGCCAGTCCACATCAACAGTACACCCCAAAAAAACAGAAAAACACCCAAAAATCACAACAATCCAATGCCATCCAGGATGTTTACATTAAAGAGAGGGAGACCCCACAGGCACACTCAGTCCATGCACCACTACCCCTGGGCAAAAGGCCACACCAGCAGCCCCCAAAAAACGACAAAAAACACAAAAAACAGCACAATCCCAGCCCATCCATGGCCTCAATGGTGTTTAAATTCAAGAGGACACCCCACAGAAAGACTAGGCCCATGCAACACTCACCACCCCTGGGCAAAGGGCCCCACCAGCAGCCCCAAAAAACGACAAAAACAACAAAATTCAGCACAATCCTAGCCCATCCATGCCCTCAATGGTGTTTAAATTCAAGAAGACACCCCACAGAAAGACTAGGCCCATGCAACACTCACTACCCCTGGGGATAATGGATGAAAAGTAGGCAAAATAAGTGCAGGCCTCAGACACTGCCTCTCTTCAAAATGGCCCCTTGCACCCCAAGCACATGTTGCCTGTACCAGCCAGCACTCAAGATGGCCACCACCACCACCCACATGGCAGTCCACATCAACAGTACACCCCAAAAAAACTGAAAAACACCCAAAAATCACCACAATCCAATGCCATCCAGGATGTTTACCTTAAAGAGAGTGAGACCCCACATGCACACTCAGTCCATGCACCACTACCCCTGGGCAAAAGGCCACACCAGCAGCCCCAACAAAACGACAAAAAACACAAAAAACAGCACAATCCCAGCCCATCCATGGCCTCAATGGTGTTTAAATTCAAGAGGACACCCCACAGAAAGACTAGGCCCATGCAACACTCACCACCCCTGGGCAAAGGGCCCCACCAGCAGCCCCAAAAAACGACAAAAACCACAAAATTCAGCACAATCCTAGCCCATCCAAGCCCTCAATGGTGTTTAAATTCAAGAAGACACCCCATTGAAAGACTAGGCCCATGCAACACTCACTACCCCTGGGGATAATGGATGAAAAGTAGGCAAAATAAGTGCAGGCCGCAGACACTGCCTCTCTTCAAAATGGCCCCTTTCACCCCAAGCACATGTTGCCTGAACCAGCCAGCACTCAAGATGACCACCACCACCACCCACATGGCCAGTCCACATCAACAGTACACCCCAAAAAAACTGAAAAACACCCAAAAATCACCACAATCCAATGCCATCCAGGATGTTTACCTTAAAGAGAGTGAGACCCCACAGGCACATTCAGTCCATGCACCACTACCCCTGGGCAAAAGGCCACACCAGCAGCCCCAAAAAAACGACAAAAAACACAAAAAACAGCACAATCCCAGCCCATCCATGGCCTCAATGGTGTTTAAATTCAAGAAGACACCCCACAGAAAGACTAGGCCCATGCAACACTCACTACCCCTGGGGATAATGGATGAAAAGTAGGCAAAATAAGTGCAGGCCTCAGACACTGCCTCTCTTCAAAATGGCCCCTTGCACCCCAAGCACATGTTGCCTGTACCAGCCAGCACTCAAGATGGCCACCACCACCACCCACATGGCCAGTCCACATCAACAGTACACCCCAAAAAAACAGAAAAACACCAAAAAATCACCACAATCCAATGCCATCCAGGATGTTTACATTAAAGAGAGTGAGGCCACACCACAGGCACACTCAGTTCAAGCACCACTACCCCATGGCAAACGGCCACACCAGCAGCCCCAATAAAACGACAAAAACACAAAAATCAGCACAATCCCAGCCCATCCATGGATTCAATGGTGTTTACATTCAAGAAGACACCCCACAGAAAAACTAGGCCCATGCAACACTCACCACCCCTGGGCAAAGGGCCCCACCAGCAGCCCCAATAAAACGACAAAAACAACAAAAATCAGCACAATCCCAGCCCATCCATGGCCTCAATGGTGTTTACATTCAAGAAGACACCCCACAGAAAAACTAGGCCCATGCAACACTCACCACCCCTGGGCAAAGGGCCCCACCAGCAGCCCCAATAAAACGACAAAAACACAAAAATCAGCACAATCCCAGCCCATCCATGGCCTCAATGGTGTTTACATTCAAGAAGACACCCCACAGAAAAACTAGGCCCATGCAACACTCACCACCCTTGGGCAAAGGGCCCCACCAGCAGCCCAAAAAAAACGACAAAAACAACAAAGATCAGCACAATCCCAGCCCATCCGTGGCCTCAGTGGTATTTAAATTCAACAAAACAGTTGTATCATGCACCCATAACCAACACTGGTCCTACTGGATACTGTGGCTACCCACAATATATTTTATTTAATGTTCTGAAAAAGTTCCAAAATTGTAGTTGCAGCAACTGTAATGCCCCAAACAAACTTACTTGTGAAAGTTGATTTCTAATCCAAAAGTGATCCAAAGAAAGTCAAAAAGGCCTCAAATCCAAATATCCAGCAGCACCGACAAAAAGTAATCCTTCCAGGTCAAGGTCCAAAGGAAAGTGACCAGCACATGAAGAAAGCACTGGGAGGAGCCTGCTGGACAGAACCAGGAAGTTGGAGACTGTGGGGCACTTCCTTCCTCCCCCCCCCCAAAAATGGACTCCTTGCAAAAAAAAAGGCCATGCAAATGTTAACCTGAGGAGTGATTCTGATAAAAATCATCATTTTCTGAAGGTTTATCCTGTTTGCTGGTGGATTTCTTGTGCAGAATTGCTAAATCTCTATTTCGCGAGTGCGAGATTGTTCCTTTCCCCCGCAACTACGTGTTCGCAATTGCGAACTCTCGCGAGGCGTGCTGTGCAAGGTGGCAAGCCGCGATTACGTATTCGCGGGCGCCAAACTCCCGCGGGATCCCGCAGCAAGATCCAAAATGGCGCAGCACTCGCAAAATATGATCGAGAAAAACAACTCGGCAAACGCTGAATGACGGAAAGAGAACGCCGTGCACCACGCCGCGCGGCGCAATATTGTATCACCAAGCAAAAAATCCGCCGCGAGCGAATTCACGGATTTTCGACAAATTCGCGAGAGTTCGCGGATTGCGAATTTGCCGAAAATCCGAAAAATCCGCGAGCGGAACGGATTTTACGCCCATGCTTAGTGAAGATTCCTGGGTTGGCGCCATAAATCAATGGCTCCATCTCCTGCTGTGTGATTATGGATCCAGACCCCCACAATCAAAGGAAGGTGTCACTGGCAGAGAGACACCCAGAACTGGTTTGAACAGGGGTCAGTGCCCCCCTGAACACAAAGACTTCAAAGAAGGGGTATAACTATGAGAGTTAAAACCCCTGAACATTGGATTGCTCAAGACTGAAAAGGATTGAAACTACTTTGTGGTCGAGAGGTACCTCTGCAGGGGCGTGGCTTGGCCAGCAGCGATGACGTACGCGTGAGCAGAGTGCTCCGCCACAGCCTCGCGATCAAACAGCTGGGTGGATTTTTGTGCCAGTGTGCCCTCTGAGGGGACTCAGCACCAGCAATGAGGCTTGTAAGGGGTGAGAGGAACTGACCGGCCGAGATCCGCCGAGGGCTGTGCCGCCGGGATTCCACAAAATGGCAATGGGGACAAAGATGCCAAGTGAGGAGGTGGCTGTGGGGATTTGAGCGCTGGATTGTGAGCGTGGAGAACCCCACGGGTGCTATTGTGCCGATGCAGCAGAGCAGGGGTGGTGGCAGTCGGCCTGACAGGAAGGGGTGACACTGAAGGGCAGCCGGGTCCCATTCGCCTCCCGTCGACATGCTGTGGAGGACTGCCTGTGTCCTGGAGTGTGTTGTATGCGGGTGGCAGGAGGGACACAACTTGTACAGTGGCCAGATGTCCAAATGAGTGCAGGAGGAACTGCCCGGCCGGGATCCAGCAGGGGTCGAGAGGTGGCTCTGTGATGCAGAAAATCCGCAAAATGGCCATGGGACAACAATGCTGAGTGAGGAGGCAGCTGTGTGGATTTGAGCACTGGACTGTGAGTGCAGAGAGTCCTGCAGGTGCTATCGCACTGGCGTGGTAGTGCACGAGTGGCAGCAGTCGACCTGACATGGAAAGGAGACAATGAAGTGCGGGGCGACCGAGTCCTGATTCGCCCCCCAATGCGGCGTAGAGTACTGCCTGCTGACTGTGGAGTGCTGTATGTGGATGGCTGATGGCATAGAGAGGGACGCGACCTGCATGGCGGCCCGAAGCCCAAACGAGTACGGGAGCTTCTTGGGTCCCTGATAGATAACGCGTGTTCTTGGTGATTGGCAGAGAAAAGCGAGCAGACCGCTTGCTGAAGGGTCACGGGGCAGGGCACTCTAAGGAACTGTGCTGGGGCCCCGTGACCCCGGCCCTGGGCAGAGGTCGGGACCTGTGGGCTGGACTCGCTGGGAGGCCCTACTTCGATGAGCAAAATCCCTACTGGGCGCCAGAGCTGGGGCAGAGCCTGAACATTGGAGGACCCCCTGAGAGAGAGGAACCGCTGTGAATTTGTTGTTTTTGCATTTGTCACCCTGAGTGGGATGGGTATGCTCAGACGTGAGTCCCGTGCTCTCCATGCCACTGGAATCAACCTATCCTGGCTGATGAAGGCTGATAGCCAGAAACCGGTCCTAGGATGCTTGATTCCGGTCCAGGGAAGACATGGCTTGGCAGTTCGGTCTGGACTGTTCCCATGAGGCACAGGGTCAAGACTGATTTGCATATGGCCATGTCTGAACTGGGGTGGCTTGGTGAGCAAAATAACGATGGATTAAACCCAGATCTGTGACTGGGGGTGAATGTTTTGCCATTGTGCCACAATCCGTCCATCAATTGTCGTTTTTGCTTTTGTCACCCCGAGTGGGACGGGTATGTTCAGACGTGAGTCCCGTGCTCTCCATGCCACTGGAATCAAGCTATTCAAACTGATGAAGGCTGATAGCCAGAAAATGGTCCTAGGATGCTTGATTCAGGTCCAGAGAAGACATGGCTTGGAAGTACGGTCTGGACTGTTCCCATGAGGCACAGGGTCAAGACTGATTTGCATATGGCCATGTCTGAACTGGGGTGGCTTGGTGAGCAAAATAACGATGAATTAAACACAGATCTGTGACTGGGGGTGAATGTTTTGCCATTGTGCAACATTCCATCCATCAATTGTTGTTTTTGCATGTGACAGCTGGACGTGGCCTGAGAGCGAACGCTCAACACTATGGTAGAGACCAGCGGTCACTGAAGGGCCTTAGAATTGGCTGTTGCACTGCACCACAAGCTGAAGTGGGCCCCTGTTGCGCCTGCATGCGTTTAACTGCGAAATAGTAGGCTAGCTGCTCGGGAGAAAGATTGAGCGCCCGGAAGGTGCAGGTCCCTCTACTTGAAGGCACAATTAGGGTCCCGCTGTGCCCCTGACTTGGTGGCGCAACTTGAACGGGTGGTGCAGAGGGCACCGAGACCTCTGGCTAGCAAAGTCAAAGTTTATTATGTTTTGGCTCTCGATGAGGGCCACATAAAATAAACACACATTTATACAGCATTAATTACAGTTAAATCACAAACAAGACATAAAGGAAACTCTTCTTATCTACCGGTCAAGCAATCATCAAACATCTCCCTATATATCATTAATAAATATCTAAAAACCCTTTACAAAAATTAAAAATTCGGAAACAAAACATTTCATTTGGAGGACAGTAAAGTGCATGGAAAAAAGATTTTACATTTAAAATTCCTAGTTGTAGACAAATTGGTTTTAACCATTTATAGCGCAATGGGCGCAATGCAGGACAAATGAACAAGGCATGATTACGATCCTGTACAGCATTATTACAGAGATTACATATTGGCGATACCCCATACCACTTTGCTAAAAGGAGATTTAGTGGAAGCAAATCATGTCTTAGGAGGTACCATAACCTGCGAACTCTATGAGGAATATTCCAGATAAGGTATTGTTGGGCCAGCTTTGGTGTATATGTATTTAACAATGATTCCCTTTCTTTTTGTCTTGGTTGGGCAAGCATATCCAATTTATAACAGAGTTCCCAAGATGCGCATTTTAATTTAGACTTTAGCTCATAAGGAGTAAGTAAGAACAAAGTGCTTTCATCCAGTTCTAACAGAAATACTGCTTTTCTAATTTTTTTTACTAACAACGAGAACTCGTTAAAGTTGCCCAAGAGTTCCCTTTTAATGGCTTCTCGTAAGGAACCCGATTTACCTCTGGACAGACAGGCTACCCATCTTACGAGGGCTACCAACCCCTGTACCCAACAACTTCGGAGTCCGAATTCCAGCCTGCATGATGATACAGAGCATGCTGTATTAAGGGAAGAAATTTTTCTTAGTACCTTTCCTTCCATTTTTTGCAAGAATCCCCATTGTTTTAACTCCACTAATTCAATTCCGTACAATAGAGTTGCAGGTATCTTTGCTCTAAATACATCCAAAAATAGTGAAAAATGTCTCTTCCCTGTAGCATTGTACAAGGAACATAACCCCATTCCATGGGCCAATGCTTTACGTGAATTGTGTTCAATGTGTGGATTCTCACTTAGGTTTGCTGAAATTATTTTACCTAAGAAGGTGTAGGTTTTAACCACCTCTAGTTTCTGTCCACCTATAGCCCAGCTATAACTTCCAGACCTACATTTTTTCTTTCCAAAAATGCACATGATTTTACTTTTTGATATATTAATTTTCATATACGGTGCTTCTGCAAATTGATTCAATGCATGTAGACGATTAGACAGACCCTTCGGGGTTAGATCTAAAACAAGTATGTCATCCGCATACATTAGAACCGATATAGATGACCCTTCAATTATCGGGGCTAATCCCCCACAAGCTGCAATGGAAGATGGTAGGTCTGCCGTATATAGTGAAAACAATATAGGGGCCAGTATACACCCTTGTTTTAGCCCGTTCTGAGACGGGATAGATTGAGAAAGACCCCTTTCTCCGCCTTGTAGCACCTTACACCACGTGTCCGAGTGAAGAGATTTTACCAATTCGAGTAAATACACTGGCATACCCAATGCAGCCAGCTTTCTCCACAGCGTTGGACGGTCCACCTTGTCAAACGCCATGGAGAAATCTATAAATGCTGCGTATATGCCACCACTTCGAACACGTACATATTTGTCCACAATCACCTGTAATATTGTCAAATTATCTAGAGTTCCATGCTCTTTGCGAAATCCCGTTTGTTCCATGGGTAAAATACCATTTAATTCTACCCATTCAGTTATTAACATTAAAAGACATTTGGCGAAAATTTTTCCTATTGAGTCCAGTAGAGCTATTAAATGATAATTCGTAGGCTTATCCCGTCCTCCCTTTTTAAATATGGGGATTAATATGCTTCCCCTCCAAGAGTTAGGGACTGATCTAGATATAAAACATGCTTGAAACACTGGGAGAAGAATCCTACTCCAGGAGGTGACGTCTTGCTTAATTATTGACATGGGCAATTCGTCCGGACCCATTGCTCCGGAGGAGCGCATACTCTTTATCACGGAAGCTATGGATTTCTCGGTCGGGAGTTCTATGTTATGCTCTCTATTTGGGACCGGATCCCAGTTATCCCCCTCTGCACCGTTAGATGCATATAAGCTAGTTATAAATAATATCCAGACATCTTCCGCAATAGAGATAGGGATGGGGGTTGCTATTGCTCCACATCCCTTCCCTATTATGGACCAGAATTGTCTAGATTTGTTAAAGGCCGAAGCCTCTCTTAACCTAATCCAGAGAGAATCTTCTTTTTCTCTTTTTAACTTAGATCTCAATCTGACCCTCCTTCTTTTTAATAAGA
Source organism: Lissotriton helveticus (assembly GCF_964261635.1). Taxonomy (NCBI): domain Eukaryota; kingdom Metazoa; phylum Chordata; class Amphibia; order Caudata; family Salamandridae; genus Lissotriton; species Lissotriton helveticus. The sequence continues at coordinate 1,474,698,438 of NC_136067.1, forward strand.
CTAACTTATGCTCATTTTCCCTAGATCTATTAAGGTACTGTTGCCTCACAAGTTTGTTTATCTCCTTATTTAAAATTAATAGTATACTAGGAGAGAAGTGCAACTTTTTAGGATTTCTAATTTTCTTAGCTATCATGGTAAGTTTCTTCATAAAGTTTTCGAGGTGTAAAAATTCCATACCCTGCCATTCATCTAATTCTAATAAGGTTTGGGCAAGAATATTTTGTACATCCTTCATAGGGATAGAGTCCCAGTAACATCTTCCAGATTTACAATTAATAGAAACTCCTTTATTCACTAGGGACCACGAGTTAGTATCTGGAGGTTTTATTGAGACAGTTATATTGACCATTTTATGGTCGCTCAAAGAAGAGTGAGAGATCACTATATCTCGAATGAAAGAGAACGTATCATAATCCGTAATTGCATAATCCAGGATGGATTCACCCCTAAATGACCCATGTATAAAATTAGCAGGAGTGTCAGAAGGCATCCTACCGTTTACGATAAGCCCCTCTAAATTGCTAAGTTCCTCAAGCAATATCTTTCCTCTTTTATTAGTTTTTATTTTAGTAGGAAAGATTGCTTGAGGTATATTGTATGCCTCTTCCTTAGGTTTGTTTCTAAACATGTCTAAACTTAAGTTAGACACTTTTCTGTTTAAGTCACCCACGAGTAAAATATAGGGGGGCTGATCGAGCTCTAATAATTGTTTTACATAAGAAAACATTCGCTTTAGAACAGTATTAAAAATATCTTCTGGTGGAATATAAGCATTTAAAATTGTAAATGTAGACCGTCTACCCACTGACGCTAGATTATTGATAGTTATTGATTGGAAAAGATTACTGGTGTCCGTATAATGGGAAAATTGCCATTGTAGAGAGTTAGATAACAAACAGGCAATTCCACCTTTTGCATGGCCTTTTTTAGAAGGTGTAGCAGGGGCCTCCAGAACAAAATAATCTTTCCCCCCATATAGGAGATTTTTACACCATGTTTCCTGGATACATAGCACATCTGCGTTCAAAGAAAGTAAAAAATCAAGTTTCTCTGGGCAATTATGCAAGCCTGCAGCATTCCAAAAGACAATTTTTAATTGACTGTTAAAGATGTTGAAATAGTCGTGAGTTATTCGATGTGTTATTCGATAAAACTCCTGGTAACCAATTCCACATCTGCTTGTCTTCAGTTAGAGGAGTATCTATGTTGTCAGGAAGAGGGAGTACCTGAGAAACCATGCGTTTACCTCTAGAGACCCAGATTTTTAGATCTTTATTACAAGTGGACGGGTCTTCCTGCCTAGAACCCAACTTTGTATTTCTTTCTCTAGAGAAAATACACTGTCCATTATTAAAAACAGGTAACACATCAATCCCTCTACGTTGAAATACTTCCGCTTGTTGGAATACAAGATTAGCAATTATTTTAGAGTAAAACTTTACCCTTGCTCGTTGCCCATTTTCAGATCTTATTGGTGAGACCAAATCAATATCATTTGACAAAATACGTTTTAAGCTTTCGATTTCTTTAAAGCAATTAAGCAACCAAGATCTGTTCAATTTTAGATCTAAATCGAATAAGGGAAGAAAATCCAATGTCAAAGTATCCACACATGTGATAGGAGCTTTCAATGGCTGAATAGTTGAGCTCTTAGCCACTTCAGGTTGGAGCCTAAAAGTAGGTGCAGATGGATTAAGTACCCTTGTGACTATAGGCATATGTCTTATATCCTCATCAACTGCTGGTTGGGGTTCTAGTACATTTACCTCAGAGCATGGAACTATCCCATTCATGGTACCTTCAACAGGGGTACCTTCCATTACATTGTTAGTGATACAACCCACTACCTCTTTATCGGGGGTATCCAATATTAAACTATCTGCACTTTCTATAACATCAGGCACTTCAGTTATTATGTGTTTTTGGAAAATAATTTGCCTCTGTCTTTTCTTCTTGTACTTTCGAAGCAGCTTCCTATTTTTCCCTTTACTTTTTACTTTTACTGTTTTATTAGTCGCCAAAGTTCCTTCAGGTTCTTTTTTTCTCCTGATTAAAAATGGGAAATAGTTCATTTCCGGCAGTTTGATTAACCTCTACCAAGCTTTCTTCCTTCAAAGTAGGTTCTAATTCTTTATTCTGATTTAAGGAAGATGGGGTAGGGGTCTTGGAGGGCTCATGAATATCAACCTTTAAAGTCGTCCCCAACGGGGCATTTTTTTCCAACGAATTAGTGTTATCAACGACTTTTTGGATACCAGATTCAGTAGGGGGAATAGTCACATTCTCTGCGTTTTTAACCAGCAATGCCTTCAAAATCTCAGTAACTGAGGCCAAAATGCAATCGGAACTCACTGCAAATTTACCTAGTAAAAGTAGTATAGAAGACAGTATTTGTTCAAGTGCTATCAGAGAGTCAGAGATCGTTTTTTCATTTTTTGGGTAGCCAGATGCAGAAAAAGAACAGATCCCGATAGATTAAGTTGTGGAGATTTCAAATCACTCTGCATTGAGGGGATGTCATTAGATTTGATAGAAGGAGTGCTACTATATAGCAGTAATCCAGATGGTGTTGCTCCATTTGGAGTATTACTAAGCTCAGGCTGATTCAAAATTCTCTTGTCCATGTAGCGACCACAGAGTTCGAGATCGATACTGGATGAAATAGATATTTCTCCTATTTCTACCTCCACATTTTCTCTTCCCTTAGAGTATTGTGCTGAAGTACTTTCAAATCTGAGTCGACTCCTTTTGATGAACATGCTGTGAGGATTGCATCGTTAGACTGAGTCAGAGAAGGCCTATTTGTTTCCGTCGTTAAAACATGATTAGGATCTTTCTCCACATCGGACTGCAGTTTCGACTGTGTTATCATCTCGACATCAGTTGTTACTGGAATTTCCATAGGTTTATTCACAGTTTTTTCCCAGATTTGCAATAGCTGCATCTGACCTTTAAGTTGAACGCTATTTTCGTATTTGTTCCTCAGGGGGTTAGATCTTGTTTTTATACATGACCTCCCCCCTAGGACTCTCCCAGAACGTAATTTCTTTGCAGTCATGATGTCTTGAGAAAATCTAGCCCAGCAGCAGGGTGATAAAACCAAAATATATAAACAAACAGTCAATAAAATAAGAAGAATCCACAGGGAGAGAAGGTAAACGCTCGTACGGGCGACAGACTTATTTCCTCATAGATTAATAATCTGCGATTTTTGTACAAACTTGCTTAAAATACAAAAGAAAAAATTAAAAATACCGGAGCCCGGCCCGGCCTACCTCGGCCACTGAGGGCCACAGAGGGCCCGCCCTTTGCCCGGGCTTCGCCCGGCGTCCCCCGAGACGGGGGTGACGCGCTATTTCAGTGCCTCCTGGCGCGCAGATGACGCGGCGTGCGCCGCTCGTGATGCTGGGAAGTGTAGTCCTTTCCCCCCTCCGACCGCGCTCCACTCGGCTACCGGGCTCCGAGATGTCAGAGGAGTCAGGCAGCGGGAGGCGGGAGGGCAAGCACCGATGTTCCAATAATCTGGTGATGCAGGTAGGCGTCAGGACAAGTGGCAGCAAGGGTTTCGCAAGGTCAAAGAGATTCCCCCCCTCGACCGGGGTGACGCGCTATTTCAGCGCCTCCTGGCGCGCAGATGACGCGGCGTGCGCCGCTCGTGATGCTGGGAAGTGTAGTCCTTTCCCCCCTCCGACCGCGCTCCACTCGGCTACCGGGCTCCGAGATGTCAGAGGAGTCGGGCAGCGGGAGGCAGGAGGGCAAGCACCGATGTTCCAATAATCTGGTGATGCAGGTAGGCGTCAGGACAAGTGGCAGCAAGGGTTTCGCAAGGTCAAAAAGATTCCCCCCCTCGACCGGGGTGACGCGCTATTTCAGCGCCTCCTGGCACGCAGATGACGCGGCGTGCGCCGCTCGTGATGCTGGGAAGTGTAGTCCTTTCCCCCCTCCGACCGCGCTCCACTCGGCTACCGGGCTCCGAGATGTCAGAGGAGTCGGGCAGCGGGAGGCGGGAGGGCAAGCACCGATGTTCCAATAATCTGGTGATGCAGGTAGGCGTCAGGACAAGTGGCAGCAAGGGTTTCGCAAGGTCAAAGAGATTCCCCCCCTCGACCGGGGTGACGCGCTATTTCAGCGCCTCCTGGCGCGCAGATGACGCGGCGTGCGCCGCTCGTGATGCTGGGAAGTGTAGTCCTTTCCCCCCTCCGACCGCGCTCCACTCGGCTACCGGGCTCCGAGATGTCAGAGGAGTCGGGCAGCGGGAGGCGGGAGGGCAAGCACCGATGTTCCAATAATCTGGTGATGCAGGTAGGCGTCAGGACAAGTGGCAGCAAGGGTTTCGCAAGGTCAAAGAGATTCCTCTGGCTAGCAGACTGTGATTGTGGAAGGATCGGAGAGGGGTACGAGTGACCTGTGACCTGTTCTATAGCCCCTATCGCGGAGCTGTGTATACTGCTCCCAGGCCCCTGCTGCACAAGAAGACCGATGATCCTTATTGTACAACTGGGGGAACTAGCGCAGACCTTACAGGGCCTTCAGCAGAGCCTGGATGCCATAGCCGAAACGAAAGCGACCCTACATCAGGACATTAGCATTGTTGCAGTGGGACTTGGCCTATTGTGAGACGAACATAAGAAACTTTCTGAGAGGGTCAAGAAAGCAGAACTTGACATCGTGGAAATAGCATCTACGCATAAGGATATGACGCAGCAAGTGCAGGCCTTAACCCCTTGGCCGCGGCAGTAATTCCGCCGCGGCGCTGGGGGGGGGGGGCGAGTCCGCGCGGTGCCGCCATGCTTGTGACTGATTTGCATATAGCCATGTCTGAACTGGGCTGGCATAGTGGGCTAAAGAAGGGTGATGGATCAAACCCAGATCTTTTGACTGGGTGTGAGTGTTTGATTGGTTCAGATGCTCCGTCCATCACCACCCCCTTTTGTACCGCTTTTGCCGCCATAAGTGTGGCAGGGTATGCTCAGACGTGAGTCCCTTGCTCACTTTGCCACTGGATTCAAGCAAGCTGGGCTGAAGACGGCTGTAATGCCAGAAACCGGTCCTCGGAAGCTTGTTTCCGATCACGGGAAGGCATGGCTTGGCAGTTCGGGCTGGACTGTTCCAATGAGGCACAGGGTCAGACTTATTTGCATATAGCCATGTCTGAACTGGGGTGGCATTGTGGGCTAAAGAACGGTGATGGATCAAACCCAGATCTTTTAACTGGGTGTGAGTGTTTGATTGGTTCAGATGCTCCGTCCATCACCACCCCCTTTTGTAATGCTTGTGACGGAACCACTCCGTCATAAGCCACGGGCATGCTGCGCTTGTGACGGAGTGGTTCCGTCATGGCCCCGCACGCTTAATAGAACGTGCCGTGCAGGCGCGAAACTGATGCCGTGCAGACGCGGCGGCCAGGCCGTGCGGAACCATTCCGTCACCAGCACAGCGCGTCCGTGGCTGGTGATGGAGTGGTTCCGTCACCAGCATGGATGTGGTTAAAAGATAGGGTGTCAACACTGGAACATAGGGCCGAATATGCAGAGGGCTGCAATCGAAGGAATAACGTAAAGGTCGTGGGTCTGCCAGAAGGAACATGGTGTCTCTCCTGGAATCATGGTTCCGGGACTTAGTAGCTCCAGAAGGACTTACGGCCTTTCATACGCTTAAGAAGGCCCATACAGTGCCGGCCTGACAACCGGCCCCGGGGAGACCCCCGAGATTGGTGGTGGCCCTTCTGCTTCATTTTCGATGTAGGGACTTGTTGTTCCAAAAGGCAAGGGCGGATGGCCCCTTCACAGTGGACAATGCCATGGTCACGATATTACCAGCCTATTCAATGGAGGTACAAGGTGGCGTGCCTCTTACATAGTGGTCAAGAAAGCTATGCGGGAGGAGGGACTCAAGTACTGCCTGATTTTCCCAGCCTGATTGCGCATTATTCTGGATGGAAATACACACTATGTGGATTCACCCCAAGAAGCATGGGACGGGCTGGAGAACTACAGGAAGGAAACCCCTGAGAGATGGGGCACTGCGAGAGGTGCGAGACCGAGTGCCCTATAGATCTGTGCAACCGAGAGGGCGTATCCACAACAGAACTCAGACGGCTTGTGAACGAGAAGCGGCGCTGCAGGTGGTGGTGGAGCTGGCGCAGGTCAGTGCTCCTGCAACTGAAGAAGAGAAGGGCACTACCACTGATGTCTCGGCCAGGCAGGACTTGGACTCATCTTTAACTGGCGAGGAGCAGATGCCTGTGGTGACATTGCAGATGGCAGATAATATAGCTTGAGGTAGATGGATGCAAGATGGGGGCGAGCTAGAAGATCTCGAACTATCACTGCTGGGGCAAGAGACTGGTTGAACAACCCGGACTGGTTTAGAAGATTCGGGGCTGTTGAGTTTATTTAGGAGTTTCTTGAGCCAGCTGCAGTCCCCAGTGCCTCTGAATTCGTCAGAGGCTTTTTGAGTGTGTTGATTTCATGGTTTTGATTGGTACTAGTTCTATAGTAGTTGTCCTGGGGTAGGGGAATTGAGATTGTTTATTAGCCTAGGGGATCATAGGGCCAGACATGTCACTACCTTAGATAGCAGGAGTACTTTCCAGATACAGTCAGGATGGGGTCTACCAGTAATTTGAAATGTTTATCCTGGAATGTGCGGGCATGCACTCAATATGACATAGACAAAAGCTGCATGTGTATTTAGTGCAGAGGGGAGTTCACATTGCCCTGTTACAGGAAACACATTTGCAGGTGCAGGAGGGGGCAGCTTTACAGCAGAGCTGGCGTGGTCAATTGTATTATACAACGTATTCTGCCTTTGCCCAAGGAGTGTTGCTCTGGGTGCGAGTGGGAGTGCCTTTCCAGTGCAGAAAAAAGGTTATTGATCCAGAGGGCAGGTTTGTAGTGGTCATTGGGAAGCTGGGTGGGCGGGACACTAAATAAATAACACAAGGAAACCGGAGGTCTAGTGAAAAAAAAGAGAGTAAATACACACAGAACAAAGATTGAAGCAAGACTTACAACCAATCGTTATAACTATCTGACAGTCAGTGATAGTGAAAGAATGATGACGCAAATGCGAGTTCATGCCAGGAGAAACCCTGAGGAGGGCAGAAAAGTAAGGATTCCCATCAACTGCCCTTGGTGGCCAGTGTCATCATATGGAAAACCAAAGTGAACCCTGTCACCTCAGCTCTTCTGGCACCGAGCCAAATGCTGATAGGCGTATTGGAGACAAGGATAGAAAATGCAGTGCAAGAAAAAAGAAGTGTAGGTGAGTTATAAAAGATACATCAGTGGTCCCAGATACCTTTATTGATGACCACTGGTCGACTTATTAAAAAAAAATATATACAATGTCGGTTTTGAATTAATCAACCAAAAATGGTCTACTAGTTTCAGCCGTGGCGGGTACAGAGACCCCGGCTTTCTTCAGGACCTCGTTAGTATAGCTACTGCATAAAGTGCAATGTTCAATAAACAGTGATAACAAAACAGCTTAAAAGCATCATAGTGGGAATACACATGAACAATACCGGTACCTCCATGCAGGATGATTGATTATTCATTCCTGTAGAGATAAAGCAAACATCAAGAAACATAATGAAATGCTTTGTAAGTCACTACCTGCTCAACCGTTCTGTGTTTCAAAAAAAGGAATTCAAAGGTAATCCACTCACCTATCCTGTGTGAGGTAACAGGCCTCACCTCACCTGGCTCTGACTAAGGTTTAAGGAAGAGGCATCGCCCTAAAAAATGCAAGTAACAAGTCTAGAGTAGCCCAGCAAGTCATACCTAAAGTCAGACACGTATATGAACAACGTGTTCTAATCGGGATGATTGCCAAAACAAAGAGTTCCTTAGTCTTCAAAGTTGTAAATATTAAAATCGTATTGAAATGCTTAGATCCATGTCTAACATTGCCCTGAAGGTGCGATATACTGGAGAGAGCAATGTCTTGGACTTAATACACTATTAGTTTAGAGGAGGCATGATGTTAGCAGATAGCCCTGGTCAGTATCTATGCACCCAACATGGAGCAGCCAGCTTTTTCCACGAATTTTAGAAGATCACTGTCATCATTATGGTGTACACCAATATGGTGTGCACAGGATATTGTAGGTATGCATGTTTGATAGCATCCATATTTTCCACAACCTGTTTTTTAGTCGGATGAGTAGTGCTGTCTATGTAGTACTTGTTACAGGGGCAGACCAACACATACACATTTAACTCCATATTGCAGCCCAGAGACTTACTGATTTATACATCTGCCTCTACTAAATGAGAGAAGTATTGTTTAGCATTGTGGCTAAAATTACAGGCTTTGTACTTGCCATATTTTTGGAAACCCCTTATTTTCACAACCAATTTACTCTCAATCTTATTCCTGCTCAGTCTATCCTTCAGGGACACCACTATTCTATAAGTGAAATTCGGACTGTGGTAAATAAATAAATAATACCTCTATTTTTGACTAGATATACAATAACAGATAGCTCAATAAATAAGAGTCAAGATTCGAGGTAGCTGGAGTATGCAGGTTTAATACAGCATAAAGGACAGGAACAGGACAACCTGCACGGGAATAGGATGGCAGCGCTGCACACTTTAATAACAGGGCACAAGCATATATATACTTAAACAAAATACATGATGTTCAATACAATAGGCGTAGCAGTGGGCAGGGCCTGTAGCAGTCGCGAAAGATAAGGCAGAAAGTAGGTGTAACAGGAGGCGTGAACAGGGCGTATACATAGACATGTGATGTAAACGTAACAGAATATGTCATAAATGGGGCGGAAACATGGAGGGGGCTACCTAAGGAGCCGGGACCTCTAACCTAGTGGTGCGCGCAAGCTGGCAATGACGTGTTACTAGGGAGAAGCTGGGGGCTATGACTTCTGCGCTAGAAGCAGAGACTGAAGTCTGGAGAGTCAGAGCGACATGTACCTAAACACTATCTAGTATCTGATGTTTAGAGAACATGTTGATAGAAACTAAAAGTTATCAGGGTAAAGGCTAACAGACTCTAAGACTGGTGCATGCATTATTCTACATGTAGTGCGTGTTGAGGAATATTAAATGACCATTAATACAGTATTTCTCTTACATGGAGACGTAAAGGCTAGACGATGACTGAAACTATTGATGCGATTCAGTAGCTTAGGAATGCAGGGAAGGAGAGCTGGACTGATAACTAGAATCATAACATACTCTTGGCAGACTGGCAGGCAGAGCCAGGCCGAGCCGGGCACTGTGAGGCAGGAAGTAAGTGAAGGGTCAGGGATACAGGTGGGGGCTGTATCGCTCCTCGGAGAGGGTTCAGGAGACAGGAGCTGAATCTGGGTCCGGGCCCTTTTGAGGCCTAGAAACGGGGACTTTACAATGAAATAACGTGCACACTGTGAAACGTGGCAACGTAGCTTTACATAGGCCTGATATTCGTTGTATTCACGAAAACTGGGAACTGGCATACTAGAGATGGACACATCTGTAATTGCGTCTTTAATCGATCATAGGGAATACACATGCATATTAATCATGCACATATAGCATAAGATGGGGAACACGTAGGGACACAGAACATGGCAAAATTTACTTTTCCACATTCCCTCCTTGTCACTACGTTTCCATCAGGAAACATCAATATTCATTATACCATCTATCATTTCATACAGTATCATTTGCTCGTCTCGAATTTTCTTGGAACGGGATTTAGGACTAGGAATACAAGAGGTAGCACAAATGCCGCAAATCGCAGGGCCACATTGTATACAGAGGCAGCAACTGAATATGATCGCTACTGCAATACCTAGAAATGACAATACTTTCCATCCCCAGGCAGAAATTATACTCCAAAACCAACCGGACCATGTCCAGGTACCTGGATTCTGGTGTAACTGATGGGCAATTTTATGAAGTCTGGTTATAGCTGAATAAACAGACGGCGCGTTATTAGGAATAAAAATGCAGCAACTAGATCCGATGACTCTACATGCTCCTCCTCTATCGGCCAGTATGACGTCAAGAACGAGACGATTTTGGAGCACAACAAATCTCATAGCAGATTGCTCTTCGGTCAAATTACCTAGAGCAGAGGCAGTCTCATTCACTACTGCTTCAAGGGTTCTTGTTAACCTACGGATTAACTTACTATTCTGGATAGGTCCTATAAAGAAGAAGAATCCTTTATTGAAATCTGTATACTGTTCTAGAGCAGTTTCAGTTTGATCGACAATTGGGGACTCGATCTCCCTTCTATGTCTGACGTGTACTAGATGTGTGTTTCTATGATAATCGGATGGGGCTAGGAAAACTGGTGGCAGTAGTAAGGCAATGTAACAGGTTCCATCCAAATCGAGGGGCAGACGAACATATGCGGTCTGACCACAAACAAAATAAGAATGACGTGAAGCTTTGAAAATAGATTTCCCACTGTCACTATACTTGACAATAGTAGTACAATCACTATGTCCTACATGTGCGGAACCATTATTTCTGACACATAATTCGCCTTTGACTGGTAGTACTGAAATAGCAGGTAAGTCTGGAGTAGGATCAGACTGAACATTCAGGACCATAAAATTCGAAGAATAATTACCCAAATTATAAACTTCATTTTCTAGATCTAACCCGGTTCTGTGGGGAAGACCTTGCTTGTCTGGAAAACATGTACTGTTCAGAAAGGACATATCTGTTGAGGATGACGTTAACATGGACCAGGCTCCACACGAACCATTATGTGAAAATGGATAAGGAAACAGTGGCAGAACTCCCTTCGGTGTCTGGAAAGGGGGGAGTCGACCACACACCCAACAATTAGTGGCATTGCTGGTCTGGTGTGAATAATGTAACATACGGATAAATGAATTGTTGCGCATAGCAAGACGGTAAGATAGTTCATGAGGAGGCAGATCACTAAACGTGTGCTCTACTGTAGCATTAGAAAACTTATTTACATGAGAAATTGGAAAACATAAATGAAATGCATAACTCGTGCAGGTAACCATCAAGCTCAAAAACAATATAAAACTTAGAAAAACGATACATCGGATTGAATTTTGACTAACTCTCTCACTATGGGGGTCTATTTCATACATGTCAGATACCTGTCTAACCGTTTCACCTAGGGGAGGACTTAGACAATTAAACTGGCTGACTTATTTTACTAGACCGGAGCTTCTTTTTATATTCCTGCTGCGGAGTTTTCTCTAACAGGGAGGGCTTTGAATCAATGTCATTTGCGGGACAGTCCTTGATAAAAGTGTCTGTAGAAGTGTTATTTAAAGTTTTAGGTCTTAGTCCGTGAAATTGCTTGACGTGAGACAGATGCACCCACCCCTTCCTGCCTTCCAACTTGACGGCAGTGCGGGTGGCCAAAAGGACTAACTTTGGTTCCTTCCAGCGAGGCTCCAGCGGACTTGAACGATCAAAATTGCGGACGAGGACCAGGGTGCCGGGAAGGATCTCGTGTGGCTTGACTTCAGTATTGTCGGGAAATGCAGCGGCAACCTGTGAACGACAAGAGTGTAGGGCAGACATCAAGGAAGCTAGGTAATCTGTCAGCATATTACTGGAAACATCGGTAATACTTCGGGGTCTAGGTGTACCCCACACGTTCGGGGGGCGGCCGAATACGACCTCATAAGGGGACAGACCTGATCTGGAGTGTGCGACCATGCGCATATAGAATAGGGCAACTGGCAGGGCTACTAGCCAGTCTACACCTTTCTCTTTGCATACTTTGGCAATACGGATTTTCAAGGTTTGATTATGTCTGTCTACGAGACCGGCTGCTTCTGGATGGCGTACACAATGGAACTTCCACTGGTACCCTAACAAAAGGGAAACGTGCTTCATAAGTTCGTATGAGAATGGCTGGCCATTATCAGAATACACGACCCTAGGGAGTCCATAACGGGGGAAGAATTCACGAACCAACTGCTTGGCAGTGGTCGCGGCTGTGTAATCTGGGACTGGATATGCTTCTGTCCACCTGGACAAAGCGCATACAACTACAAGGACATACTTGAAACCTCGACATCGCTCCATCTGAATGTAATCCATCTGGAGGACTTCAAAAGGGTGGTCAGGGGGCTGGAATCCACCTTGTTCCACCGGGACACTTTTACCTGGATTGAACTGGCAACATATCATACAGGTACGGACTTTCTGCTTGGCTGCAGCTCGTAAATGCTTGTTAAACCAAATGTTCTGGATACTGTCTATCATGGCTTTTTCTCCTAAGTGTGCAGGACTATGTGCGGTATTGATAATGACTTGAACCATTGAGTCGGGGAGAAACCATGTGGCTTTTCCCTTCGTCACCCATCCCTGATCTGTCTGGACCCCTCCTTGTTCGGACCATTTCTTGATTTCTTCGGGAGTAGCATGTAACTGGATATCTATGACATCCTGAGTAGGGTCCTTAACTGTCATACAAGTAGTCTGTTCTAGAGTGGATGTCGGTGTCTTGCTAACTGGTATGTCTGGTGTCTGTGCTGTAAGTTTGGCTGTTCGATCTGCTAGATCATTACCTTGAGAAATAATGTCAGTAACTTTCGTATGTGCTTTGCACTTCATGATAGCGATAGATGTCGGTAAATGTATTGCATCTAACAGAGCTTGAATAAGGAAACCATGCTGAATCTTGGTTCCATGAGAAGTCATGAAACCTCTCTCTTATCAGAGCACTCCAAAGTCGTGTACGACTCCGAATGCGTAGCGTGAATCTGTGTAAATATTAACTTTCAGGTTCTTGGCATGTATGCAGGCTTGTGTCAGAGCGACTAGCTCTGCTGCTTGAGCAGACAGGGTGTCAATACGGTGTGTTTCAATAACTTCAGTGTCAGTGGTCACTGCATACGCGGCTACTAGTTCTCCTGTACTTGTTCTCATACATGAACCATCCACATAAAGTGTCAGGTCCGGATCTGGTAATGGAATATCTGTCAGATCTTGTCTTGGCTTAGTCATAGTGTTAACTACTTCCACACAGTCATGTGTGGCAGGATTTGAAGTAACTGACGGTAACAGTGTAGCAGGATTTAGAACGTTGCAGCGTCTGATTTCTATGTGTGGCTGGAACAGTGTCAATTCATAACCTGTCAAACGTGCAATTGTCAAGTGTTGGGTCTGTGTTCGGTTTAAAAGAACTTCCACGGAGTGTGGAACTTGTACTGTCAAGGAGTGTCCTAATACTATGGAATCACTTTGTCTGATAGCTAGTGCTGTGGCTGCAACTGACTTGAGGCACGCAGGCAGAGCCTGGGCTACTGGATCTAGTGTGCTCGAAAAATAAGCACAGGGCTTGTATTGTCCTGCTTGATCTTGTGTGAGAACAGATAATGCAGTACCATCACGTTCTGTGACAAAAAGTGTAAAAGGCTTACTGTAGTTCGGTGTTGCTAGAACGGGAGCTTGGCATAAAGCTTTCTTTAACTCATTGAAACTAAGTGTATGTTCAGATGTCCAAGGGAGAACAGTCGATACGGCTGCCTCCTGTGTCGTTAACTGTATCAGTGGCTTGGCTAGAAATGCATACTGAGGAATCCATTGTCTGCAGTAAGAAGTGAGGCCGATAAAAGCACGCACCTCCTTCTGGGTCTTGGGCTGTGGAAGACTCGCTATTAACTGGATACGGTCGGGTGTCAACTGCCTACCCCACTTGGACAGTAAGTGGCCTAAGTAGATCACTTGCTGGACACAGAATTGAAGCTTTGAAGGGGACACCTTGTGCCCCATCTCGGCTAGGAAATACAGAACTGTAAGTGATGCTCGCTCGCAAGCACGTTCAGAACGGGCTGTGATCAGTAGATCATCGACATACTGGAGCAGGGCAGTGTCAGTTGGCATGTGAATATTGTCTAGTTGTCTCTTAAGTGCTTGACTGTAAATACTAGGACTTTCTGTGAAACCTTGAGGAGCTCGTGTAAATTTATAGCTCCTTCCATTTAAACAGAATCCGAAAAGGTACTGGCTGTCTGGATGAATCGGAACACTAAAAAATGCATTCTTGAGGTCGATTACGGTAAAAAATATTGCCTCAGAATCAATAGCTGTCAATAGAGATGAGATATCTGGAACAACTGGATACTGGGGAATGATACATTTATTGAGTTCTCGAAGGTCAATCACTAATCGATATACTGGGGGTGCATTTGGATCAGTACGTTTCATGACTGGAATGATAGGAGAATTACATACATTGGAGTCAGTTTCTACAACTACTCCTTGAGCCATGAGCTCGTCAATAATTTTGGATAAGGCTGCTACAGCCTCAGGTGGCAATCTGTACTGTCTGATTCGTGGTAACACTACACCTGGCTTGAGAGTCACACGATGGGGTGTGATTTGCATGAAACCAACATCAGTTGGACCTTGCGCCCATAGATGCTGCGGAACTTTAGACAATCTTGGATCAAAATCTCGTAATACATAGTGACCCTTGAAGTCACGTAAAAACAAACGTATTCCCTCTGGGGAACAACAAATAACTGCACCTAATTCTTTCAGTGTCTTAATGCCCAACAAATTTTCTGGACATGATTTCGTAAGTAATAGATCAGTAGTTCGGGACAATGGACCAACTTCTAGAGTAACTCGCTTTGATATCTCGTTTACAATAGGCTTTCCTGAAAATCCAAGGGAAACATTTCTAGAGCCTGAGAGCGGAGCCCCTGGAACCTCGTCGTGACTAATAGTCGTCCTACTTGCCCCTGTATCAATCAAAAACTTTCTGTCTTTCCCTAATACTTGACTGTGAACATAGGGACCTTCTTGATCTACAGGAATCTCGATGAGAGGCAAGCCTACCTCCCTCTCTAGGCTGTTTCATGAATACGCTTGATACTCTGGATACTCTGTCTGTGCATACTGGTACATCTGCTGTGTAACATGCTGTGTTGCAGCGATAGGCTGCGGTGCTGTAACTGTCTGTTGTGCATTCTGTGGCTGAGAAGTCTGTGAAACTTGTTCTTGTCTAGGCGGACGTGGTCTTTCTTTAGTTTTACCAGTGGCTATATTGTGTTTCAGAACTGCACACTCGTTTATAAAATGACCTGGCTGTTTACAATAATTGCATGTCCCTTTAACGGGAGTTGCAGGATGACTGGCTTGATTCGGACCCCTCTTCTGGCTGTCTTGTGGAACAGATTGTGCAACTAGTACTTTCATTTTCGTGTCTTTCATACGTCTTCTCTCGTGTTCTTGCTCTTCTCTGATTCTATTCTGGTGATACTGGAGCATCTGTAACATCTGTGACGGGGTACTAGCTTGCCATGTACTTTCGACTTTCAAAACTCGATTTTTAACTTGTGGACTTGAATTCTCGACTAGTTTAGTAACAAAAAGATGAGGGTATGACTCGCTACTCGTCTTCAAACCACTGTTTATTATAAAACATTTCTCAAATCTAGAATAAAAATCACTAGTGTCTTCGTCTTGTTTCTGTTTACAGGCTGAGATTGCATCCCAGTCTTCCTTTTTAGTGGCTAATAATCTAGGTAAAACTTGTATTAATAATTCTGGTAATTCTTTACATTTGTCTCCAAGACCGGTACCTGGTACTCGTATCTTATCTTCAGCTTCTAGAGCTGTCCAATCGATCTTTTTCTCTCCCACCTCCCAATCTTTTTCCTTGAGTTTTTCGTATATGCCCGCAGGCAACAGGACTTTTAACATTTTAATAATATCTGGATACGTGTATTCTCCCATACGGAGCATGTCCTTTAACTCACGGTGGAACCCTGCTGGATCTTTGTCGTGACAGGGAATTAATTTCTTCATCTCTAAGAGTTCCATCTTGGTAACTGGGGTGTAAACAAATACTCGTTGCATTTCACCACCCGCTGTCCTAACTGGGTGTACTTCTCGTAACGGATGCTGTCTGTCTATATAAAACGGTTTACTTTCTGGGGGCGAGACATGAACAAAATGTGGGTTCAAAAACGTTCTATATTTATGGCGCTGTTCTAGAATGACACTAATTAAATCGGTACCTAAACCTTTCCATCTATACTGGAGTAACTCGTTCAGGATATCATGTAACGGACCTGGATCAGAATGTTGACCCTCATACAGTGTAATGAGGTGCTGGATCATATACATACCCACCAGTCGCTGCTCGGCTGGGGGCAGTTTCAGAAACATTTGTGCCACTATTTCGTCTGGAAAAGTGGTAGAATCAGTAATCCATCGGACTGCTGATCGGGCTAGTTCTTGTTCATGCATGGTACTTAACTCACTATAACCGATTCGTGATTTCAGAATGTGATCGGTAGCTTGAAATACTTGTTCTAGAGAGCCTTGTTCTGGTGCTGGAAGATGAAACACTTTCTTGTGTTCTAGGCGTAAGTGTCGGTCTGGAAATCTAGATTTACCTACATACGCTATTCTGGCGGTATTCTCGTCCGCTACCTCTTCAGTAGAAGAGTCATTTTCTTTCTCGCTTCCTAGAGCTTCTTTGCGTTGTTCGTGTAACCTTATTATTTCTTTACGAATTTTCTTGTACATATTCTCTATACTATTGAGTGTCTTGTGCTTACCCTCGGCTATATTATCACTCCACCTTGTCAGGACTTTCATTTCGGTCGGATCTTTAGTCGGGGAATCTTGTTCCCGTATTAAACAATTGATCAGAAACTTTAATAGCATGAACTGGATCTCAGATTTCCTGAGAGACATGACTTCAGCAATACTTTCTGGATCTTGTCCTGTACGAATGAAACGATACATTCTGTCTAGATCTTCTTTCATATTCGGTAGGGTGACCAAATACTCGGACACCTGTCTTATACGTACGGAATATAGAACCATACTATCGTCGCCTGGGACTGGATCATAACAGCATTCAGTGAGAACTCGTCTGATTTCTGCAATGGACTGATATTTGGGCGTACGCTGTAACGCACGTTCATGTAACTCGACTGCTCCTAGACGTCTACTTGGCGGCGGGGTACCAGGAGGACCTCCTCCCGCGGCCCCTATACTGGAATCATCGACTGATACTCTTCGTGCTGGCAGAGTGACTGATGTGGCGGGAATTTGTACTACGGGCTGGACCGGGGGTACCGTAACAGGTACTGCAACAGGTGCCCCGGTGGCTGGAGGACCATGAATTACATTATTTACAGGAGCTGGTGGAACAGGATTTGCATATTCTGGGACTGTGTCGTCCAAATAGGACGAGAGAAAAATATCAGCTGCGGTCGGCTTGTGACGTAGCTTGGTCGGAACTAAAGGTGGCGGAAAATTACTGGATGCCTCCGGGGTTGCTTTTGGCAAGCCCTCGGCAAGAAGAGGATACATACCCTTAATGAGGGCATTCCTCTGTCTGTCTGACTGTTCGGTTTTAACTCGTTCACCTATTTCGATTAGTTCCCTTTCTTGGGCTCTTTCTAAGGATTCTCTACTTAATTCTGACTTTCTGATTTCTTTTTCCGTTCTTTTATGAGATTCTTTGCGCCATAACTCGATGGCGTCTTTCTGTGACTGTCTGGCTTTCTTTTTCCATAATGCTTCTTCTACTCGCATGATGCACTCGTCATCCCATGTACCCGATACGGGCCATTTATACTTTTCTTCTAACTGTTTGGTGTACTCCACCCATAAATCTAGATACAATATGGCACTTATGCCATGCTTTTGATACATAAAATGACCTGGACTATCCCTAGGCGGGACAGGAACGGCTTCTTCTAACAGACCTTTTCTAGTTCTTAACTGACGTAATTTTGAGAACAATGGCATGACTGGGCTGGAGTCTAGACACAATACAATACACAATAAACACGATAATTACTGAAGATACACCACTTTCATACCACGACATTGAAATACATGAATGACATTTAAAATAACAGTTCGGACAAAATACCACCTGGAATACTGAAAACAGAATACATGAATTTCCCGAGAACAGAACAGACTAGAACAGAAACTAGATGCACTGCTAAAACAGTACGAAACTTACCGGTCTCATAAAGAGACACGTCAGGACCCGCATCCACCTAAGTGGACACTTCGTGTTGGATCTGCGTACCCAAACCCACGGACCAGAGACAATGCAATTGACCCTGTCTAGATACTACCCCAGCAACGGTACTCACCGGGCAGCAAGAACGGAAGGCCTCGGACTGGACTGGACTGCTACGACGCCGGACGGACGAACTTCGGACTTCTGTTACGGGTGGGCCTCCGGATACCTCGGACCTTGGACTCTCGGCTTGGGCTCTGGTCGGGACTCGCCGCGTTCCTCCACCGCCTCGTCTGGATGCTGGACCGCAACCTCCGTCTCCTCCGTGGGCCTGAGGGATACTTGAAGCAGAAATATCTGCACGTGCACGGTATGGTTCCGTCACGGCTGCAGAGGATCAGGGGGCTTGCGTGGCTTCACCGGCGCGTGGGGAAAGGGCAAGTCCCTATTCGGGCGCCATTATGTGGTAAATAAATAAATAATACCTCTATTTTTGACTAGATATACAATAACAGATAGCTCAATAAATAAGAGTCAAGATTCGATGCAGGTTTAATACAGCATAAAGGACAGGAACAGGACAACCTGCACGGGAATAGGATGGCAACGCTGCACACTTTAATAACAGGGCACAAGCATATATATACTTAAACAAAATACATGATGTTCAATACAATAGGCGTAGCAGTGGGCAGGGCCTGTAGCAGTCGCGAAAGATAAGGCAGAAAGTAGGTGTAACAGGAGGCGTGAACAGGGCGTATACATAGACATGTGATGTAAACGTAACAGAATATGTCATAAATGGGGCGGAAACATGGAGGGGGCTACCTAAGGAGCCGGGACCTCTAACCTAGTGGTGCGCGCAAGCTGGCAATGACGTGTTACTAGGGAGAAGCTGGGGGCTATGACTTCTGCGCTAGAAGCAGAGACTGAAGTCTGGAGAGTCAGAGCGACATGTACCTAAACACTATCTAGTATCTGATGTTTAGAGAACATGTTGATAGAAACTAAAAGTTATCAGGGTAAAGGCTAACAGACTCTAAGACTGGTGCATGCATTATTCTACATGTAGTGCGTGTTGAGGAATATTAAATGACCATTAATACAGTATTTCTCTTACATGGAGACGTAAAGGCTAGACGATGACTGAAACTATTGATGCGATTCAGTAGCTTAGGAATGCAGGGAAGGAGAGCTGGACTGATAACTAGAATCATAACATACTCTTGGCAGACTGGCAGGCAGAGCCAGGCCGAGCCGGGCACTGTGAGGCAGGAAGTAAGTGAAGGGTCAGGGATACAGGTGGGGGCTGTATCGCTCCTCGGAGAGGGTTCAGCAGACAGGAGCTGAATCTGGGTCCGGGCCCTTTTGAGGGCCTAGAAACGGGGACTTTACAATGAAATAACGTGCACACTGTGAAACGTGGCAACGTAGCTTTACATAGGCCTGATATTCGTTGTATTCACGAAAACTGGGAACTGGCATACTAGAGATGGACACATCTGTAATTGCGTCTTTAATCGATCATAGGGAATACATATGCATATTAATCATGCACATATAGCATAAGATGGGGAACACGTAGGGACACAGAACATGGCAAAATTTACTTTTCCACAGGACAGTCATCCAATAAGTCAGTAAGGCTGTTCTCCACAGTCAGAACATCCCAATGTTTGCTTAGGATGTTACTGACTGCCTTGCATTTTTGATTGAAGGGAGTGATAAATCTTACCTTCTTCCCTTTTTTGGCAATTCAGATCTGACTTAATAACTAACAGAATTTCTCTGCATACATTTTGGCCTTTAGTGAGGGATGACTTGTGTACTGATTCTTCATATCCCCTTTCTCTGAATCTTGTAAGCATAGTCTTACAATCTGATTGGAATGGCTGATCTGAGCTGCAATTTGTGAATCCACACAGAAATTCCCCATAGGTAATGCTGTTAGTGAGACTGTTGGGGTGACTGCTCTGGGCGTGCATAGTGTGTTGCCAGCTGCCCTTTTTCTATGGAGTTTGGAGGTAAATTTGTTGTCAACAATATCCACCTTAACATCCAAAAATTCCACTCTCTCACTACTTATTACCCCATCAAATTTCAGGTTCAAGTTGTTATTGTTCAAAAGTTCAATTAACTTTGACACTTGTTCCATGTCCCCTTTCAAAACCAGGAACAGGTTGTCATTATAGCAAACCCACAAAACAACATGAAAGTTGAATTCCTCCAATTCTCTGAACACCTGTTGCTCCTACTACCCCATCAAGAGGTTGGCATAAATGGGGAAAAAACAGGTGCCCATTGTGGTACCCTGGCTCTGTCTGTAAAGTTAATTTATGAACCAGAGTAAATTGTTTTCTAAACAAAATTGATTCATTCTCAGAACAATCTCAGGGTGGAACAATTAAGAAAGTGAACTCACCCTAGGGGAAATTTATACAAGCCTGATGCTGGTCAGCAGACTTTTCCCTTTGAAGATCCTCAGGTGGAAACAATCCTTCCAGTGAACATCAAATATCCTCTGGAGGCAACCTCTACTATATTGAATATATTGGGTAGAGATGATATAAATGAAAGCAGTCAAAGTACCTTGATGGATTTTCCAACAGGGAGCCCCCCAGAAGGAATCAACAATTCCCCCTGGAGAGTTGATAGGGTCCTTTTGAATTTTGGGTAACAAGTACAACATTAGAAATTTGGGAAACTTGTTACAAAAAAAAAATCAAATTCTTTCCATTCAATGAGACGCCACTCCAACCCAGCAGCAGGTCAAAACATTTAGCATTCCATTTCTCAATAATCTTTTTTACACAATGTCATGATAGTATATGTTATTCAGCATGTGAAATACTTCAGATACGCATCAACAGAGAGATTCACAACATTGCCACCCTTGGTAGACTGCCTGGTGACAATATAGTGATCCTCCTGTAAAGTCTTGACACCCGGTCTCTCAGCTTTGCTGAGATTGTCAGAATTCTATTGCTGTTTCTCAGATAGTTTTATTTTAATATCACAAGTAACTAATGTGTCAAATGTGTCAATGGCATCACAAGGGGATTAAAGGTGGACTTGATCTTGAATTTGCTAGGTCAGCTTAATCATAAACCATTCCACAAATTGTCAAAATGAAGGAATTTTGTTTACACTGTCTAGATACAATTCTGCTAGGTCTACAGCAGATCCACATCCCAAATATCTAAGTTACTGTAGTGTCTCTTTTACTGGGAATGGGCCTCTTATCACCTTTCAATGCAATCCACTTGTGCAGTTTCAGTTTCCAGATGAAATGAAGTAAATCAATCCTGCTTTGGGCATAGTTGAATTTGGTCATAGGACAGAATGATAGCCCCAGTTTTAAGACATTAATATCAGTCAAGGATAAGGCTATGACATGATTGGTGGAAGGTTGATGTTCAAGGTGTGGCAGTTGTAATAGCAATACACATTATGGTGGAGAATCGTGGCTCAATGGTTAGAGCGGCACACCCTGATGCAGAGGTCTGGCCCGGGACCAGGGTTCAATTCCCGCCTCAGCGGCTCTTGGACTCAATTTCCCCGGACCTAATAATTCTCACCTCGGTGCCTAGTATAATCATGGGTCCCACTCTGTGACTCTGGGCAATAGCTTTCTTAATCTCCACAATGGCCCCAGCAGCGCTTGGATGCCTGGCTTCACCTTGGGGGTGCCCAGGAGTGGACATTTCACAGGAAAGCCAGGATGGGTTCCACAGCGGTATGAATACAGCGCTACGAGACCTCAGGGTAGACGTGCGCTATATAAATACAAACACATTTACATTTACATTATGATAGGTCACAGATGAATTAGCTAAAGGCAGATTGAATTAATATGGAGCTTCAAAATGTGTCTTTGTTTTGGAACATCACAAACTGGCGACAATTGCTGATTGAACCTGAATCATACAGCAAGGGACTGATTCCCTTGTCAACACAAGGACTGCTTTAATTGTATTGTATTATGTTGCAATTGCATTTATATGGTGCTCACTACCCCTGATGAGGCGTATTCTGGAACCCATAAAGGATCAGTGTTGAATTAGTATAGTGAAATATGAAAGTAATTTGAGTAGTGGATATGTTATTCAGTTATTTGGATTGAGAAGGGTAAGGGAGGGATAGAAGAGGGAAAAAGGTTTGATTTATAAAGCGCTTGCCATCCCTGATGTGGTGCTGAAGCGCTTTTTTGGTGAGTAGGACGCTACTCCGGAACCCATAAAGGATTAGTTTTGAATTAGTATAGTGAACTATGAAATTAATTTGAGTGGTAGGTATGTTAGTCAGTTATTTGGATTGAGAAGGGTAGGGGAGGGATAGAAGAGGGAGAAAGGTTTGTATTTATATAGTGCTTGTTAGCCCTGATAGGGTGTTGAAGTGCTTTTACGACAAGTAGCACACTACTCTGGGACCCATAAAAGATTAGTGTCAACAATAATGGCTCCGGTAAGCATGCTGTAGTGAGAACTTGCTAAAATAATTTAAGAAGGTTTAATATACTTTCAATTTAACAGAATCCAGCTTTGGCGACAACTACAGCACTTCCATGAGTGCTGCAAATAAAGCGAGATCTGGTCACACCCAAGTAATCGGCCATTTTGAAACCAGGCACAATGCGAGAACAAAACAAAGTATAAGTGGCCATCTTGAAGTCAGGCATTTGGCCATGGGTTTGCATGAAAGACACTATTTTGAGGTCAGGAAAATCTTAAGTTTGTACCAAAATAAGTGTATTTCTCTTAAGCAACACAAAACATATTTATAAACCCGTGGTTTGTTATTACAAAAGATAAATTAATAATTTACAAAGACAAATAAAAATGTTAAATGAAGAAGAAATTTCAACATCGTCAAACATGCAAATGGATGAACTTTATGCACAAAATGATAATAATATTTCAAGTACAGTTTTTAGGAGACCTCCACCATTTCTTATACCAGATCAGCAAACTATAGCCCAAAGATGGGGAAAACTTGAAAAATATATTTGAACATTTTGCAAAGGCATACAAATCAAAAGAAGGGAGGGAGAGGTAAATGGAACTCATACCTCACCTTCCTCATTTACAGTGTTACAGTCAAGAGAGAGTCAAGTCAATATATGGTGGGCCCGCTGAATATAGAGGAAAGACCTTTTTCTTAAGAGGACTGTCACTCACATTTTAAAGGATACATGTAAAAATATACAGATGAACAAGCAAAGTATCTGTTATTAAATTTAGTAGGTGATGAAGCAGAAGATATAAGTGCAATTTTCCAGATTCAGAAAGGAACACGTACAAACGACTCATGAAGTGTTTGCATGACAGATTTGATCTGCAAACAAATTTACATTTAGAAAGATATAACTTTTATATAGCTTGTCAAGAAGAGGGTGAAACTATGGATTAATATGTAACAAGTTTAAGGAAATTAGTGATTCCTGTGAATTTGAGAAATTTAACAACAAAGAGGCAATAAACTAAGAATTATGCAAGGATGTAATTTGCTAGAATTTAGGAAAATGTTGTTAGAAAAAAAATATGACTTACAAACAATTTTGAGAATGGCACAAACGGAAGCCCGGGCAAAGAGACATGCAACTAACATGGACCAAAGTAGAATAAAAACAATGTAACAAGTTGGACAAATAGTCAAGTATAACAAAAAATTGTACAACAGAGATTTTACAAAGTAAAAAAATAATATAAATCATGGGTGTGGTTTGCAATTCCCACATTCAAACATATTTCCGGCACAGGGACAAAAATGCAACAAATGCAGAAAAAGTGTATGTTGACAAGATAAACAAATAATGAGAAAGGTTGGAGAAAGCAGCTAAAAGCACATGTCAAGCACGTGAGACAAATTAGAGTATTAGAAGATGGTCACACAGAAGATTCTGAACAAAGTGAATCATTATTTATAATGAACAAGGAAAATGTAAATGAAAATAAAAGCAAATAGGTTCTCCTACCTAAAAAAGCTAATACAAAAACTGAGTCTGCTCAAATACTGGTTGGACATCAAAAGGTTTCCTTTGTACATGTTAGTGGAGCAATGTGTAATATTATGGGGTCGATTCCGATCCCCTAAAAAGCGCTCCGAATCGTCGTACGGAGCATTATTTTCCATACGAATCGTACCCGTAACCGTCTCCGTACGAACGACGTAGTACGATCCACACCCGATGCAGCTATCCGTCCGAATCGCACCAGGGACCGTACGAATGAAATCCCCGTCCGAATTGCCCTCGGAAGCCGCTGTACACGACGTTCATACGTTTCTCTGCTGCTTTTTACGACCCGGCAAGTACGATCAGTGTTGTGTACGCTCCGTACGACCCTTTTTCTACGGGAGCTGGAAACTGTCGTACAGTCAGAGTTTGCCCCGAAACAGGTACGGAACGGCCCCACCGGGTATGGCGCGTACCCCCCATGATCGTAGGGGTACGCGCCGTACCTCTGCGATCATGGGGGTACATGCCGTACACCCAGCTGGGTGTACGGCACGTACCCCCCATGTATTCTGGGTGTGCGACACGTACCCCCATGATCGCAGGGGTACGGCGCGTACCCCTGCGATCATGGGGGCTACGCACCGTACGGTGTGTAGGTGATCGTGCGCTTTTCCGTACGAATAGACGTGGACCGTACGAATCGCGTCCGGGTCGCCCGATCGGGATCGGAATCGTCCGGTCGTACGGCGTCCGTACGAGTCGTACGGAAACGGCTCCGGATGCGAGTCGTACGGACGGAGATTTTTAACGGATCGGAATCGACCCTTATGTGTGCCACTGAATTTGATACAATGAAAGAAAAGCCAGTGCTTCTTTCTTTTAATGTGAGTGTTTTTCAATGGGGAGCAATGGATCCTGCTGCATGTCCAGAAAACTTTGAAGATCATTTGTCATATGGTAATGTATCTAGTAAAGATGGAATGCATATTTTGTAGGGGAAGGTACGGTGACCCTGCTTATTGTGTAATGTTGCAGCTTAAATAATGGGACAACTAGACATGACTTTTAATATTACAACAGAGCATCCCATAGTAGGAGAATTCCCAATTTGGTTTAAAAGTTTGGGAAAACTAAAGGAAAAACAATCACTTTCCATAAAATGAAGCGGTTACACCTGTAGCGCAAGTGCACAGGAGAGTTCCAATTTATCCGCAAGCTAAGGAAGATGAAGAAGAACTCAATGCACTGCTACAACACAATATTATTGAAGTGGAACTGGTTCAACACATTGGGTATTTCCAACAGTTATAGTTCCCAAGAAAACTGCTGATAAAATCAGAATATGTGTTACCAAGTGAATATCGAATATGTTATGGCAACGAGAGAGAGAGAGACATCCGGGACTGCATCTAAACGATATGATCAGCAATCTCAATGGAATAATCATATTTTCAAAATTGGATCCTGCTAAAGGCTATCACCAAATAGAATTTGATGAACCGTCAAGGTATATAAATACATTTTCTAGTCATTTAGGCTTATTCCTTTACAAAATATTGAATTTTGGTATGTGCTCAGAGGCAGAAATATTTCCAGAATTAAAAAAATGTGA
This sequence comes from Lissotriton helveticus, assembly GCF_964261635.1. NCBI lineage: Eukaryota > Metazoa > Chordata > Amphibia > Caudata > Salamandridae > Lissotriton > Lissotriton helveticus. The sequence goes on from NC_136067.1 coordinate 1,474,723,979, forward strand.
TCAGATTGTGACAAATTATGTGCACTATATTGACAACATAGTAGTGATGAACATGATCAGGGTGTAGATCAGTATGTCAAAAACAGGTAGAAGCTGGACTCACATGAAATGCACAGAAATATGAGATTAATAAAACAGAACTAACTTTTTATGGACATTTCCATATGAAGGAATTAAACCTGATCTGATGAAAGTATCATCTTTAAATTCCACAGAATGCCCTAAAGATATATATACATTATGCCCTTTTCTATGAATGGGCAGTTATTGCTTTCATTACATTACCGACTATGCTACTATTAGTTCTATTAATATTAGTACTAGTTATTAGTACTATCTAGTACCCATGCGATTTAACAAAGAAAGGACAAACATTATCTTGGAATGAAAGTTGCACACATGCTTTTAAAAAGATTAAAAATACATTACATTGGCAGCATATTTGAAATACTTTGATTTAGAGTTATCTCCTGAGTTAACTGGGGATGCAAGCCATGTGGGATTAGGGGCCATTCTTGTACAACATGAAGTGGGAAGATAATCACCTTGGTATGTAATCTCTCATTCTAATGTAAGTTTAACTGATGTAGAAATTGAATACTCACAGCCACAATATATACGATTGATAATGAAATCAGCAGTTACCAAAACAATTCTGAATAAGAGCTAATATATGCAACAACGAAAGATTAATTAATTATAAAAATAAAACAAATAATATTCACAAATAGAGGGCAACATATAAATAATGTAACAAGTTTTCAGTCTGGAATAAACAGAAGAGATATTCTTGAATGGAAAAATGTCCCAGCGGCATTGTCTATAAACCCTCTGGAATTCTTTTAAGAGGTAATAGAAGTGTTATACAAAGTCTTTTACGGAAATATGTAATTGAATATAGCACACAAAATTCATAGAGGAGTATCATTAACAGAGAATTTTCTTCAGGAAAAAGTGTGGTTACCAAGACCTGACAGTCAAGTTGAAGAAATTGTGCAAGCCTGTCATTTATGTCAGTTTAACATTAGAGGAAGAAACAGTATGTGACTGTATGCCCTAGCTTCCAGATGCAGTATGGTCTGATTTGCCAGCAGTTTTTTATGGACCATTGGATCTAGGCTAAATTTATTTGTTAGAATATATCAATATTCTCATTTTCTGATCATTAAAATGGTGCCATCTACTTCAGCAGCAATTGCACTTTCTGTTTTAGATGACATTTTTTCAACATGGGGTGTTCTAGAGATGCTGAAAACAGATAATAAGCCACATTTTTATGGAAGTGCATTTCATAAATTTCTTGACTAGCTGGGAGTAGTTCACAAAAGAATTACTCCATTATGGCCACAATTGAATGAAACAGTGGAGTGGATAATGGCTATGATTAACAAATCTGTTCAAAGAGCAAAACCATCACAACTATCTGTGAATCAAGCCCTATTTCAAGTGCTTTGTGATTACCGGAATACCCTTCATAGATCAGCAGGGAAATGTCCTTTAGAATTCTTTGGACAGTCTCATTTACCTTCAAATCCTCCAAGAGAACATGATAAAATTGCAGCAAAGGATAAAGAAAGGAAAAAAAAGGCTGAAATATTATGCGGACCAAAGGAAACATATTGAAAGATGAAGTTATCAAATAGGGGATCCAGTTTTGGTGAAACCGAAAAAAATTATGGAATCTCAGGGTAGATTTCATCCATCACATTTGAGAATACCAAAAATATGAGGTTCAACAGTTCCTGCAGAGGATGAGAGCAGACTGAAAACTACAAATAAAACCTTTTTTTTAAAGATTTATAACTCAAATTCAAGAACTAGAAACAAAAAAAGACAGAATTATTAAGGTGTTGCTCCTCAAGATAAAAATTAATTTAGTGGACAAAATGCTACCACATATGGACAAACAACTTCTTTGCTGAGAAGAACAAGAGTATCTAACGCAAAAACATATTGAACAGTGCTATCCATTTGTTTTTGTTTACTTATTTTATTAATTTTATTTACTTGTTCTCTAGCTGTTAAAAAAGGGATGGAAGAAATGTTGCAATATAACTATGGTGTGAATGGTGTCATAGTGAATAAGACATCAATGGTGGAATGTTGATGTTGAAGATGTGGCAATTGTAATAGCAGTACGGTTATGTTAGGACATAGACTGACCTCCAGTCAGATTCAATACATTGTGAGCGCATGTTTTGAATCATCACATGAACCGCAAATCTCCCCTCCCAGAGCCATAAAAAGGCCCTAGGGACCCCATCTCCTGGATATATGACGTTACAACGCGGACTTTTACCACGCAGACCATTACCACGCATTTTTTACAACGCAGGACCCTTTACCATGCATACCATTACAACGCTGGTATTTACAACGCAGGTACTATTACAACGCATACCATTACAACGTAAGTATAGGTAAGTAAATAATATGGTAAAATAATTATTAATAATATTTTTTAAATTAATATATTATTATTTTAATATTTAATATTTTAATTATTTATATTAATATTTAATTATTAATTTTTAAATATATATGTTAAAAATACCCCTGTACCCCAAAACCCAAACCCAGCCCTAAAACCTAAAAATACCCCTGAACCCCAAAACCCAAACCCAGCCCTGAACCCTAAAAATACCCCTGTACCCCAAAAACTGAAAACTGACCCTGAACCCTAAAAATACCCCTGCACCCCAAAAACTGAAAACTGACCTTGAACCCTAAACATACCCCTGTACCCCAAAAACTGAAAACTGACCCTGAACCCTAAAAATACCCCTGCACCCCAAAAACTGAAAACTGACCCTGAACCCTAAAAATACCCCTGTACCCCAAAAACTGAAAACTGACCCTGGACCCTAAAAATACCCCTGTACCCCAAAAACTGAAAACTGACCCTGAACCCTAAAAATACCCCTGCACCCCAAAAACTGAAAACTGACCCTGAACCCTAAAAATACCCCTGTACCCCAAAAACTGAAAACTGACCCTGAACCCTAAAAATACCCCTGTACCCCAAAAACTGAAAACTGACCCTGAACCCTAAAAATACCCCTGTACCCAAAAACTGAAAACTGACCCTGAACCCTAAAAATACCCCTTTACCCAAAAACTGAAAACTGACCCTGAACCCTAAAAATACCCCTTTACCCAAAAACTGAAAACTGACCCTGAACCCTAAAAATACCCATTTACCCAAAACCCAAGCCTAAAATATTTTAAATAAAATTATATACTTACCAATACTTACGTTGTAATGGTATGCGTTGTAAAAGTACCTGCGTTGTAAATACCAGCGTTGTAATGGTATGCGTGGTCAAGGTTCCTGCGTTGTAAAAGTTGCGTGGTAAAGGTAGGTCGTGGTAAAAGTTGCGTGGTAAAGGTTGTATACCCCCTGGACCATCTCAGTCATTTAAAAGAGAGGGGGCTGAGTGGCCCCCCTTTGAGCCTTTAAAGGCCCCCTGGAATCCCATTTCCCAGGGCCCACTCAGTGACAGTGTCCCAGGTAGGCCACCTCTGGGAAACTGTTGGTTCCCTGTCTGCACTACCACGGGCAGGGATACATACATTAGCTCCTGAACATGCTCCTGCTGAATGACAGCAACCTTCTGTTCTGATTCCCTGCCACAATGCCGTGAACAGGAAAACAGAACACATATTGAGGGGCAAGCAAAGATAGCTGCTCCCTCAGGGGGGGAGTAAGGACAAAGGGGAGCTGGCTCAGTTTGTGGGTGGCCTTGGGCCTCTTGGAGCAGACCCCAATGTGGTACTTGGTGGGTGCCAGACTGGGCACCAGGGCACCCCCCTCTTTTCTGAGGCAGGCCCCAGAGATTGGGGCCATAACAGTTCTGGGGGCAGAACCACACAACCCCTGTCCCCTTCCATAATAAGATATTGTCTCAGAGGATGGAATCCCCTGGATCTATGGGAGGGGGGCTGTGCACTCCCCTCCCCTTTTATTTAACAAACAGCCCGGGGGATTAGAGTCCCCTGGCCTAATAATGTGAGGGGAAAGGGACTGCGTTGCCCACTCCCCTTTTTCATTGGCTTTGGTCCGGGGGACAGGGTTTCTAAGTCCTGATGAGACTCAGGAGAGGGGCCACATGCCCCCTCCACTTAAAATTCGGCCCTGAAATATGCGGTCGCTGGGGCCTATGATGATTCTTTAATAAGGTTATTTAATTACAGTGGCACAAAGGGGTTAAAACTGGTAGAGCGTCAGCAGTATCTGAGCCATTGGTCTCCACAGATGATCTGACTGGCCACATAAGGGAAACTATAATGTGGCAGCCCATACATGACTGAAAATAATATCAAAGGCCAGATAAGGTGCAGTTTGGGATCAATGAGCAGGTTTGTCTCAGTCTTCCCTCAGTACTCAGAGCAATTTTCAGCCAAAAATGTAATAAGTCCAACGTTTCGGATTTTGGCTATCTGTGCAACTTTAGCACCATTTCCAATGATCCATTGAGGCAGAGGCACCACTTGGAGGGTTAGGACTCACTGAGGCTGGGTTCGGTTGCGGGCCTAAGATTGTTGGAGTCTTTTCAGTCCCTGAAACTCTGATCAGGGGGCCTCCCAACTAGCCTATATAGTCACTCTGGGCCTCATTTATGAGGCCCCTTGCGCCATCGGAACTTCACTTTTTGTGAAGTTCAGTGGCGCAGAAGCCTGCGTGATATTTATCAGGCGGCACTAAGCCACTTTTTTTGGCGTACTGCTGCCTGATAAATATCAGTCCCTTTAATGCAGTGTTCTGCATTAAAGGGGCATGCAATGGATGTTGCTGGGGGAGTTCAAAGCAACATCCATGGCCTTTAGACACTGCCCCAGATTTACGAGAAATCGTAAATCTAAGGCAGTGCCAAAAGCTTGCGCCTCCCCAGCCAAGGCATAAGGGAGGCGCAACGGGGAGAAAATTCTGCAGCGCACATAGAAAGAGGAAAAGCCTCCTGTGATTATTTTTGTACGGAGAGGTTTCCCTTCCTGTACAAAAATAATCATCCAGCAAGGCCGGCCCCCTTGCACCATTGTGCAAAGGTGTCTGCGCTGGCGCAGGGGAAAAGGACAGGAATGTGCCGCATCCTGCCCTTTTCTTTTGCCATGGGGAAGCGCAGCAGGAAGGCCTGCTGCGCTTCCCTACGGCAAAACCTCATAAATGAAGCCCCCTGGGTTAAAGAAGTGGAACAGGGCTCAAGCAGCAGGGCAGCCCTCTGAGGGCTCAAGGCAGTCTACCGGCAGCAAGGAAGTCCTTCCAGATGCAGAAAAGCAGTCTCCTGAAGTAAATAGCAGGACACAGCAGCAGCCTGTCCTATTGGAGTACTGCCAAAGATCCAGAAAGTGAACTGAAGAGTGATCTAAGAGTCCTATTTTTGTGCCTGGTGCCTTATTTGTCTTAGGGGACATGCATAAAGCATTTCCGTTGAAGTGTTTGAAGTTTCCTGCCTCCCCTGCCCTAGCTCCAGGCTATGAACTATGCACTGGTGATAATTCCTTAGTGTGACGGTAGAGCACAGCCTATTCAATTGCAAGTGGGACTTGCCCAGCTGCACAGCCTCCTTCCTGCCAGTGATGGCCCATCCAGGCACACCTATTTCTATTGTGTAGCTGTCAAGGAGGAATAAAAAAGTCCAATTGCCAACTACACCTGATCATGTGACCCAGGTACAGGCTGCAGGCACCAAATTGTTAGAGCAAAAAATGCACATTTTCTAAACCTGACATTTTCAAAATTCCAAAGTAAAATCCAACTTTACCATTAAATAATATTTTAAATTACAATTTATAAGAATGCAAACATGATACCTTTACCTTTTTCCAATCCAATGTTAGCACCTAATAAATGTAATAAGGCAACCCAAGGTTATCCTATGATTGCAGAAGAAGGACTCACAGTGGTGAAAAAGGGATTTAGTAGTTTTATACTACCTGGACATGTAAAACCTAAACGTTCGAGTCCAACCCTTAAGTTACAAAGCAGCCTGGGATGTTTAAGGACTCCCTTAGAGGTGATATATATGTGATAAAAGGTGAGTTTAAGGTTTGGCAAAGGGGTTATTTTGCCATGTCAAATTGTCAGTTTAAGACAAAGCATTCAGGCTGCAAAGGCAGACCTGGGCATGTTTTAAGTGGCTTCATAAGTGGGTGTCACAATAAGTGCTTCAGGTCAACTAAAAGCATTTCATGTACAGGCCCTTGGTATATGCTGTACCATTTTACCAAGGACCTATAATGAAATTAACTATGCCAATCAGATGTAAGCCAATTTCACCATGTTTTAGGGAGTGAGCACAAGTACTTTAGCACTGGTTAGCAGTGGTAAAATGCACATAGTTCTAAGGCCAACTAAAATGAATTTCAGCCAAATAAGAGGGTGAAGGAAAAATGTTTGGGAGAAGACCACTCTTAGGCATATATAATATAGCTTTTGAACATGATAAAAAACACATTCGTTCACTGAAAAAAACAAATGTTTAATTGATGTTATAGTTAAATGTTGAAAAGTTGAAAGTAAATAAGAAATACTATTTTAAAAACGAAAAAACTCAGAAATTCACCAGTTGTAGTGAAGTAACTATAACTTTCAACCCCTTCAAACCCTTCTTAGGACCTCAGATACTACATCACTTATGACATGTTAAATGACATCATTAATGACCTTATTGCTGACGTTTCAAATTACATTATTTATGACAACAATGATGACAATGATGACAATGATGACATCACAAATGACATAATCCACGATACTGCTGTTGTTTTGCTATAATAAGTCTTATTGGTTATCAATTGATTAGACTGTATGTCTGGGAAGATGCACTTGAACATGACATGTTTCCTTTACATTGTCAAGATCAAACTGCTAGTGGGCCTGGCATCAACTATCACTAAGTCTGGATGTACTGTAACTGTTTAGGCAAAAAAAAAATCAGTTCATTTTACTAAATGAAGCAGACACTTTGTGAACCAGAAAATAAGAAAAAGGCTGGACCAAAGACAACACTCTGCAATCGATGTTTTCATGACATAAAGCATCCTTCAATGGGTTTCTGAATTACCTAACATTTGTCCAGTTCCATGAATGTGTTCAGAGATGAGATTTTCCTGTGTGTGTGTGTCATGACACATTAGGTGGAGCATGAGCCCTTCTGTAAATTGGAAGTGCTCCTGCCTTTCAAACTTGCCATTTCTAGGCGCATTTAAATCCCAAGTACCTCCCAAACTGCAGATCCAGTGCTCTACCGGGAGGATATTGGTGTACTATAGGACATCTGAGGCAACAATCTGTTTTCCCTTGCCTACCCCTTAACCTCAACTCTTTAACTGTGGACCTGGCTGCTGGTCATATTGTGAAAAAGGTAAGGTACAGAATCTACAGCCTGATATAGTGCCTACTGTCCCCTCTGCAAATTAAATCCAGTAACCTTTCTACTTAATTATTCTTGAATGACTGATGATGTGCACACACCTGGTCTGACCTGCATTCACAGTCTACCTCCTTGTCAGTTCAGCATTGTGAAAGTGAAAATGACTACAATTACACTAGGCATGATGTCACTCGGAAACTGTGATAATGGGCGACTTTCATTCATAACTGCCTTAACACAAGTTTCCTATAGGGTAATTACTTTGCAGAGCCTGGAATACAAACTATATGAATGCAATTCAAATTCGAATGGGCTTCTGCTATAACCCAGATTTTTAACAAGTTTTGTCAGCATCACTTCTTTGCGAAAAAAAACCTCAATTTTCCACTTAGAGTTCTCAGTTCACTTGACTGTAAATTAATGAGGCACTGCACTTGGGACTTCGCTACACTTGAGGGCTACTGAAGGTTTTATGGTTGTGTGCCCACTGTTGCTCTAAGGTACATGAATCTATGATTTGAGGTAATGCTTCAGTGCTTTCTTTTGTTTTTTTGTCAAACTTATTTTTATTAGCATTTGATATACACGTCGTAACAGTTAAAGGAAGTTTGAGGAAGTTTACAAACTATAGTGTACAAAACTTCACTGCGGGAGAGCCAATACCAGTAACGTAGACCCTGGCCTTCCCCCTGTAAGTACATATATAATGAAGCATAGTTCTCAGCAGTCTCAAGGCAAATGATCTTTCAGAGGAAACTAAAAGGAAAAAAGAAGAAAATGTGCATGTTCCACCAGTCTTTCTTTTGCGCTCGGTATTAAGGATAACCCTTCCAACATGGAAGATCCCTTCTAAACAAACCCCCGTTCCCAACAAACAAAACTGGTGGTAAGAATGTAGTGCACACTTTCTGCGAGGCGTGAGGAAGTTGCCCCTTGTGGTATTGAAGGGGCCGAACTACTCCTGCGTTGTCTCCACTGGAGTATCCATAAAGGTGTGACTGATGGCCTGCAATGTGAGATCTATAATTGAAAGAGATGCATATCTCTAATGGAGGGGGGCCAACCGCCAAAGGCACACCTTTGGTAAGGTAAGCAACTAATGGCCCCCATTTGTTCTCAAAGTTTTTGTAATCGTCTCGAAAGATATCCGTCATACGCCTGAGACAGAGTTTCCTCCAGAGCCGAGAATGTCACATGGAAAAGGTGGGGGCTGTCTTCTTTTTCCAGGCCGCCGCAATCGCCAATTTAGCGACCCCAATGCAGGTCCACATGATGGCTTTATCAGCTTTAGTTTGATGTTCTACGGACGGATATCGCATGCCTAACAGCACTCCCTCCATAGATGTTGGTAAGGGGTACCCCAGCATGTGTTTAATGTGTGCAAGGAGTTATTCCCAGAAGGGTGTGATTGTAGGACAGTCCCACCATATATGTTGGAAATCACTGAGGAGACCACGGACTCTCCAACACAGATCGAAAGTGTTTGGGAATATCCATTTAGGTTTGGTAGGATAGAGATACCTATCCATCAACGTTTTTGGGAGGGTTTCCCGTAATTTAAGGGAGCGATAAAATTTGGCTGTGTCCGACCATATGCCGGCTCACTCTTTTTTTACTTCTAAACATACTTAATTGTTTTTTTTAATTTTTAAACCATATCATCATTTCACAATTTAATATCAGCAGTCATTCCTGTATAATATTACATATAATCACAATATCATCCTTCTGCAATTTATATGCCTATAATCAGTCTATATAGGAAGTATAATAGTTTGTGTATCCTCCTGAACAGTGATTCTCAGTGATGATAATGCACCAACATATTAATACAATAAACAGTCCCCAACTCTCACCTCCCTTCCCTCCCCCAGTCTCACGCGTATGTCTTAATCTTGCGCAATTACATCCAATATGTGTATTTGATGGCTCACTGTGTGCTTGCATCCCATCTCCTTATTTTTATGCTGTGTATAAGGTACAGTTCTTCCTTCATGTATTCAGTGGTATACTCCTCACAGGGTCGTAATCGTCATCTACTGATTTTATGGCTTCTAACATCACATCCCACTCCAATGCTATTGGTGTTTTCCGCAGGCCCCTGAGTTCCTCTTTGCGTAATGCCACACTCTTAGCAATGCCCCAACGCATTAATTCCGTGTGCCAGGCCATCACATCTGGGGGTTTTCACGCTTTCCATCTCATAGTTATATTACGTATAGCTAAGATGAGAACTAGATCTATAAAACGGTATTGTACCTTGTACTTGGATATTTGTTTGTGGAGTCCAAAAATACATTCCTCTATTGTGTTCTGTATTTCTCAGCTTGCTACTTCCCCTGCCCTTTGCCTAACAGTGTCCTAGTATCTTCGCACTTTTGGACCTAACCATAACATATGTAGTAGGTTTGCGCCCCTCCAACAAGCATCTCGGGAAGTAATGCTGGGTGTGGGGGAACATTCTATCTAATTTATATGGAGTAAGGTAAGCTCTGTGCAAAACCATTGTCTGTATCAATTTGAATTTTGTGTTCCTCAATGTCTTCCTTCGGTGTTCCAGTATCTTCATCCATTCTTTATCTGTTAGCTCCCTATCTATGTCTCCCGCCCATGCAGTTCTCAGTGTGTCTAGGGTGGTCTTTGCATGCGAGCTGATGCCTGTATAGGGCCATCGTATAAGGTGTCTACCTCTGCCCATATAATGTACCATTTTAACCAGGTCATTAGTGGGGGGCTCTTGCCTTCGTGGGGCCCAGTGTGTTTAATGTATCTCATCAGTGCTGCTGGTAGTATGTATAAAGCCAACCCACTCTTTATCAGAAATGTCTCTCTGCACCACACCTTCCCACATGGCCATGTACCTAGGGTGCGGAGAACTGGTGGCAGCTAGTTGGGAGCTATACAGAAAGGAAATTACACCTCTCGTGTTGCCCACCCTCCGTACAAACTTTTCAAAGCCCGTTCTCTCTCTTGTGGCCACATCACGTACCTGAGAAGTGAGAGCACAGTGTTTGAGTTGGAGATAGTGAAAGTGTTCATCCTGCTCCAGGTGAAATTCCCTCCGGCAGTTCTCGAATGTTAGAATATCGTAATTGTGAAAAAGGTCAGTTAGCATGAGGCATCCACCTTCTCCCCAGCAATTGAAGGGGCCCTCGTGGACTGCTGGTGGAAAGGCCGGGTTAAAATGAATCACGTATATGGTGAGGGAAACGTAGTCCACTCCTCCCCGCAGATATAGAGTCCCAGATTTTCCGAGTAGTGCGCGTGGGAGTGCTAATGTATGTGTTAGCGTGTCTATTCTTCTTAGGCCTCCATACAAGGTCACATATTGTCCTCCCCAAAATGGCCCGATCTATATGTAGCCAGTACTTTTCTGACTCTCATCTTGACCATTCCACTACTATTCTTAGTTGGGCAGCTTTATAATAGAGGCCGAAGTCAGGGAGGCCCACCCCTCCCTCTGATCGTGTGCGTCTCAGTGTATGGAAGGGTAACAGGGCTCTTCCACTCTGCCAGATGAACCGGGTGCGGAGGGTTCGCATTTTGGGCAGGAGTTCCCTATCAAGTTCGAAGGGTAAAGCTTGAAAGAGGTACAGGAATTTAGGGCGCATTGTCATTTTGATCACATGAATGTGACCCAGCCAGGAAATGAAGAGAGGTTTCCATCGCTTGAGGTCACCTTGAAGCTGAAGGAGTAGGGAGGATTGTTAGCCATGTGCAGTCCCTCTAGCCTTGGAGTTAGCTGTATACCCAGGTATTGAAGGGAATGTTTGGACCACTGAAAGGGAGTGTGTTCCCATAGGCACGTAGCCTCCACCTCTGGGAGTGTGAGATTAAGTATAGATGATTTGTCTAGGTTAACTTTAAACCCCGCCACTGTCTCAAACTTAGCCAACTCCATCTGCAGAGTGGGAAGAGAAAGTGATGGGTCAGTAAGGGATAAAGGATATCATCCGCGAAAAGCAAAATGTTGTGGGTATCCCCTGACAGCAATCCCTAGTATCCCTGGGTTCTCCCTGATACACATCGCCAGAGGCACAATACTGAGGGCAAACAGAAGGGGCGACAATGGACACCCCTGTCGCGTCCCTGTAGTGAGGGGAAATGGGGCTGACAAACTCCCATTGACCTGCACTCGGGAGAGAGGGCACATGTAATTAGCCCTGACCATGTTACTAAATCTGTCCTCAAAGCTGAAATGTTTAAGTGTGTTAAAAAGAAACGAACAGTCCACCCATTCAAATGCCTTCTTGCCATCCAGACCCACGAGAACCGCTGGTATCTTGTGCTTTGCCATCTTTTCAATCAGATGTATCATTCTTTGTATGTTGTCGTGGATCTGTCATCCGTTTATGAACCCGGACTGATCCGTGTGGATAAGGTCTGGCATGAGATCGTTCAACCACCCCACCAGTATCGCGGAATATAGTTTTGCATCCAAATTTAATGGGGCAATAAGTCGTTAGGAGGGCAAAAAGTGTGTGTATTCTTCCTTGATTTAGGGATTACTGATACAACCACCTCAGAGTCACCTCCACCGCATCTGCCATTGAATTAAAAAGCTCTGTGAGGTGTGGGATGAGGTCCGACGCATACATTTTATAGAAGTGTGCCGATAGGCCATCTGGCCTGGAGCCTTATTGGGTTTAAGAGCTTTGATCGCTGCGCTCACCTCCTCCTGTGTGATGGGTACATTGAGGCTCTCGTTCCTGGCCGGAGTGACCCTAGGGAAGTTTATTTGATATTTGATATTTGATATTTATTGTCATTTGTAAAGCGCTGACTTTCGCTCCGGAGGGAGCATCTTGGCGCTGAGCACACAGAAAGTCGTCTATGGGGAGCATGGATCAAATGGCTGCGAGAACTGAAGAGTCGGACTGAGTATAAATCCAAGTTTTCAAGGATTTCCTAAATAGGCTTTCGGAGGGGGCGTGCCTAAGGCTGGGGGGAAGGCGGTTCCATGCCTTGGCCGCCAGAAAAGAAAAGGTCTTTCCACCCTTGGATTTTAATTTTATACGGGGTTCAGAGATGAAGTTGGCGCCCGATGACCTCAAACAGCGAGTTGGATTGTAGCGCTGGAAGCGCTTAATCAGGTAGGATGGACCCAAGCACCTGTTAGCTTTAAATACAGTGACTAAGAGCTTGAAAAGGATTCTCTTGTGGAGGGGCAGCCAGTGGAGGGCGTTGAGGGCTGCAGAGGCCGAGGACCTGCGGGGGAGTTTCAGAACAAGCCTGGCTGCTGCATGTTGGACAGTTTGTAGCTTTTTCAGAGAGGACTTTTTGATACCTGCCAGGAGGCCGTTACAATAATCCAGCCGGGAGAGGATAAGCGCCACCGCGACTGATTTCCTGGCACTGATAGGCAGAAAATTAAAAAATTTCTTTAATTGCCTGATCAGACTGAAACAGCGCCCTGCGGTAATGCGCACATGTTCATCGAAGCTGAGGGAAGCATCAAATTGAACACCCAAGTTGCGTGCTGAGGCTACCGCGCTCGGTGGTGCTTCGGAATTATGAGGCCACCAGTCTTTGGGGGAAAAGAATGTGCCTTTACCGAGGGGAATTATTTCTGTTTTGGCGCTGTTGCATTTTAAATGGTGCAGGTTGAGCCAAGAAAAGACTTCTGACAGACAGTTTTGGAATTTGATGGCAGCATCCGGGAGTCTTTTATCAATAGTGACGACAAGCTGGGTGTCATCAGCGTAGGATGTCACGAGAATCCCATGTGATTCAATCAAAGCAAGAAGGGGGGCCATATACACGTTAAAAAAGAGGGGGCTCAGGATGGAACCCTGTGGTACCCCTGAGGTGATGGATCGTTCACCGGAAACAAAGGGGCCTAAGGAGATCGATTGAGAGCGATTGGATAGAAATGATGTAATCCAAGCAAGTGCGGAGCCCGAGACACCGATCTCACGCATCCTATTAATTAGAATAGTGTGTGAGATGGTGTCGAAGGCCGCGGTTAAGTCGAGCAGGATGAGGACGGCCTGCCTGCCCTCATCCTGCAAGAACTTGATGGTGTCAGACAACTCAATCAAAGCGGTCTCTGTGGAGTGGCCGGAACGAAAACCGGATTGCTGCGGGTGTAAGATGCATTGATTTTCCACAAAATTCTTTAATTCCTCGTGGACTAGTTGCTCGGTAATTTTGCCTAGTGCAGGGAGGAGTGAGATTGGGCGCATATTGGACAAATCAGTAGGGGATTTATTTTGCTTTTTCATGAGGGGCTTGACTGTGGCCTTCTTCCACTCAATAGGAACAATACCGGAGTCAAGGGATTCGTTCACAATCGCATTGATTAGAGGGTTGACGGACTCAATGAGGTGGTGCAAGATGACTGGGGGGCAGGAGTCTGTGGGTGCACCTGATTTACAGGCTAGTATGGCTTTGTGCGTTTGCAATAGGGAGACTGCTGTAAATTGGTTTAGTGAGGGAGTAGATGTGTCAGACGCTTGGATTAGGATGGGAGCCGGGGGGAAGTCCTTATGGATATTATTGATTTTCTCCTCAAAGAAATCAGCGATTTGATCACAGAGGGCTTGTGAGGGGGGAATTTCAAGTGCCAGTGCTTTGGGATGAGTGAAAGATTTTACGATATTGAAAATCGTATGTTGTTTCTGTTTTGCTGCATCTATTGCTAGAGTGAAGAATGCCTTTTTTGCTTTTTTTATATCGGAGAGATATAGCTTTCTCTGGAGAGTGTAAGTGGATCTGGACGTTGAGTTGTAGGTTTTCCTCCATTCTCTCTCCAAAAGCCTACACTTGAGGTGGCAGTCAGCGAGGGCCGGAGTATACCAGGGGGCATTGGGTTTCTTTTTTCCTCGGACGGTTTTTTGGCTGACGGATTTTGCATTTACAGAGATTACTCTCTCAATCCACAGGTGGAAGTTTGTGGAATCTAATGAGGCGTCGCCCGTGATGGTAGGGGGGGGTACTGCCGGTTGTGGATTGAGTTTGATGTATTCAGCTACCTTTTTCCAATTAACAGGGAAAGGGGTGTGAGGGAGTTTGATGGGAGGAGGGGGCAAGGTTTTGTTATTAATGGAGAAGGGAATGAGACAGTGATCTGTCCATATTTGTGGTACGGGGGTAGCGGCATCTAAGGAGAACAGATTGGTACAAATGCCGTCCAAGGTGTGCCCGGCACAATGGGTAGGAAGGGAGACTAATTGGGAGAGACCGAAAATCTCCAGTGAGTGGCGGAAATTGAGAGTGTGGGGGTCAGTGTCAGATTCCAGATGAAGATTGAAGTCTCCAAGAAGAGTGAAGGTGGGGTAATGGATAAGAAAAGCTGCCAGAGTTTCATCAAGGGAGGCCAAGAATGTAGTGGCATTTCCGGGGGGGCGATAGACAAGTGCGCCTGAAAAGGCAGAGGAGGAACTAGTGTGGATAACAAATCCCAGGGATTCGCAGTCCTTAAAGGAGGCCAGGTCAAAAGTGTGGCACTTAAGTGCTTTTTTTACAATGATGGCCAATCCGCCTCCCCGACCAATAGGTCTGTCTCGTCTGAGGATGGTGTAATCAGGGGGGAGAGCGGTGGCAAGATCGGGATTTGAAGCATCGTGCAACCAAGATTCAGTGATGAACAAGGCATCCAGATCGGATGCTATGATAAGATCATGGATGTCTTGTCCGTGTCGCGCTAAGGATCTGGCATTGATAAGGCCACCGCTAAAGGAGGCTGTCTTATGCCGAGGACGAGGGACGGGGGGAGGAATAGGACTGGGGGGATTGGAAGATGACCAACCACACTGGCGGCAGGAGTAGGGGCCCCAGAGGTGGTCGGAGAAAGAATGTACATAACAGGAAGGACTAGGAAGGGTGTGGCGCATAGACAGCAACTCGGAAACGTCGTACCTGAGTGCAGGGGAAGTGGAAACAGCGTGTCCTGCGCCTAGCGCGGTCTTAGCGCGGACGGGCGCAGACGGGCTTGGCTTAGGCGCGGCTTCGGCGCGCGTCCGGCGCGCCCGCTGCGCCAGCCCGCTGCGCCGTCTGGTTGGCTTACACATTTTATAGGGAGGAAGAAGGGTGGGAAGGACGGCCCGACTTGAGCACTGTCCCCACCTGCCACACTCAAGATGGCGCCCACCGCTGGGCTGAAGCAGAAGAATAAGTAAGTAAAATGTGGTAGGGGTGTCAGAGTGCCTGGTAAAATCAATTCCCCTTTAGCTAAAACCCCCAAAGATAAAATGAGACAATTTTTAAAAATATTGCGAGACGCTACAAACGCGCAGATTTTAAGAACACAGCTCGCCTATTCCGTTTTTACAATTCCTCTGTCGCTCGCAGCCCCAGTTTCCCTCACCAGGGAGAGCGACTGTAGGGCACCGAGCGCTGCAGAGGGCTCTGTTAAGTACACCAGAAGGGCGGGAAGGACGGCCCGACTTGAGCACTGTCCCCACCTGCCACACTCCAGATGGCGCCCACCGCTGGGCTGAAGCAGAAGAATAAGTAAGTAAAATGTGGTAGGGGTGTCAGAGTGCCTGGTAAAATCAATTCCCCTTTAGCTAAAACCCCCAAAGATAAAATGAGACAATTTTTAAAAATATTGCGAGACGCTACAAACGCGCAGATTTTAAGAACACAGCTCGCCTATTCCGTTTTTACAATTCCTCTGTCGCTCGCAGCCCCAGTTTCCCTCACCAGGGAGAGCGACTGTAGGGCACCGAGCGCTGCAGAGGGCTCTGTTAAGTACACCAGAAGGGCGGGAAGGACGGCCCGACTTGAGCACTGTCCCCACCTGCCACACTCAAGATGGCGCCCACCGCTGGGCTGAAGCAGAAGAATAAGTAAGTAAAATGTGGTAGGGGTGTCAGAGTGCCTGGTAAAATCAATTCCCCTTTAGCTAAAACCCCCAAAGATAAAATGAGACAATTTTTTAAAATATTGCGAGACGCTACAAACGCGCAGATTTTAAGAACACAGCTCGCCTATTCCGTTTTTACAATTCCTCTGTCGCTCGCAGCCCCAGTTTCCCTCACCAGGGAGAGCGACTGTAGGGCACCGAGCGCTGCAGAGGGCTCTGTTAAGTACACCAGAAGGGCGGGAAGGACGGCCCGACTTGAGCACTGTCCCCACCTGCCACACTCAAGATGGCGCCCACCGCTGGGCTGAAGCAGAAGAATAAGTAAGTAAAATGTGGTAGGGGTGTCAGAGTGCCTGGTAAAATCAATTCCCCTTTAGCTAAAACCCCCAAAGATAAAATGAGACAATTTTTTAAAATATTGCGAGACGCTACAAACGCGCAGATTTTAAGAACACAGCTCGCCTATTCCGTTTTTACAATTCCTCTGTCGCTCGCAGCCCCAGTTTCCCTCACCAGGGAGAGCAACTGTAGGGCACCGAGCGCTGCAGAGGGCTCTGTTAAGTACACCAGAAGGGCGGGAAGGACGGCCCGACTTGAGCACTGTCCCCACCTGCCACACTCAAGATGGCGCCCACCGCTGGGCTGAAGCAGAAGAATAAGTAAGTAAAATGTGGTAGGGGTGTCAGAGTGCCTGGTAAAATCAATTCCCCTTTAGCTAAAACCCCCAAAGATAAAATGAGACAATTTTTAAAAATATTGCGAGACGCTACAAACGCGCAGATTTTAAGAACACAGCTCGCCTATTCCGTTTTTACAATTCCTCTGTCGCTCGCAGCCCCAGTTTCCCTCACCAGGGAGAGCGACTGTAGGTGACTGTAAGTATACATTTTGAGCCTCGATGTCCCATGTCCCCCCTGTGTACAAAGGTTCATAGAAAGCCCCAAAAATATAGGCTTTTCCTGTGTCCGAAGTTATTAAATTCCCTTCCTCATCTTGAATGTCACCAATGTATTCCCTTTCTCTTTTCTCCCTAAATTGCCTCGCCAAGTGTCTGCCTATTTTGTTCCCCTGAGCATAGGATGTCTGGCGCAGCTGCAATGGAGTGTATTCTGCCCTGTTATTGTAGATCGCCTTGAGCTTCCCTCTCAATGGAGTGAGTGTATGTTGGGAACTCCTCGTAGCTGTGTTCTTGTGCTCCTTTTTGGCAGCCTCCAGCTCTGCTTCCAAGCCCTCCCTCTCCAGCACTCTTTGCCTGTTAAGGGTAACGTTGCGTTCTTAACATGTTCCCAGAATCACCGCTTTGAACGCATCCCAATTGTTGAAAGCCTAAGTGTCTTGGGGTGTGTTCAATGTAAAAAAAAATCTGTTATCGCTCTCCTCAGCTCATCCAGGAGAAGTTTATCCCACGTGAGGGATGCTGGGAAATACCACCTGGGGGTGCCAGGTGGGACGTGACCACAGCTAAGAGAGATCGAGACTGGGCAGTGATCTGAAATCGAGAGGGGCAAAATCTTTGCTGCCTGGAGAGAGCCCAGCAGACTTTGACTGATAAAAACATATTCCAGCCTAGAGCAGGTGTGATGCACATGAGAAAAAAAAGGTGTGATCTCTAGTTGTGGGGTAAAGTATGCGCCATGCATCCCGAAGGCCAAGAACATGTAATGTTTGCTTGACACCTGGGGGGAAGGAGTTGACCATCGATCTGTGGGGTTGGGTACTATCGAGCTGATAACGTAATCAGCCAGTAGGGAGGAGGAGTAAAGATCCATTCAGTTCCTCATTATAGTAGTCAATCAATCAGAAAGGAGAATGGACACTTGTAGCTACATAACCATTGGTTATAGTGGGCAGAGCCAGCACAGGACGTAGAGACTACTGCAACACGCGACTCGGGTTCACTGCATACCCTCGCACCCTGAAGACGAATGCCATCTTGAATACCAAGGAATTAAAAGTAACGTTCAATCAAGTGTTGACAAATGCATACACTCAGTTGAAAACTACACAAATGGTGTAAGTACTTACCTGTTGTCCTGTTTGTCCTGACGAATGCTCTATAGACCCGGCTGGGCCAGAGAGAGCTGAAACATGTCGAACATTTTTAAGAGATATAGGGTGATCCAGTAACTTGATCGACCACCATATCCAATTAATTTTAACAACATTACCTCTCCTTTTACATTAAAGTTCCTTTTGGAGAGGAATTGTTTTTTAGTTGTAACAGTTTTTTTCTTCACTTTCTTTCTCACCTTCCCTCTGGGGGTGTCCTCAATTTCTAGACACTGCTACCCAGACCAGAGGTTGCCTTGGATAAGGCTAGCATATAGCACGTAATTGGACACCCGATGACTATGCCATAACGCTGAACGTGGGGCGGAGAATAGATATACACCGCAATTAACATCATAGCGTTTATGAGGGTGATCCACTATAACCAATACTATCGAGCTCAGCCTGCCAAGTGAGGTTAAAGCCCCCCAGGAGAACTATCTGCCCTTCCACAGACTCCCCCATCTGATCTAGAAGTATGGTTAAAAAAGCGGGTTGACCAATATTAGGAGCATAGGCTGCAATAAAAGTGCACAATCTCCGTCTCAGTGTTCCCCTTACCATGATAAACCGGCCTTCCTTGTCTGAGGTAACAGCTGCTGGTTGGAATTTAGTTGAGCTCTAGAAGAGTAGTGCGACTCCACGATGTTTAGTGGTGGCAGGGGATCGATAGATAAGGGGGTATTGCTTGTTGCGCAATCTCAACTCTCCCTCCCTTTTTAACCGCATGCGTGCGGCCGCGATTTTCGCGCAGTGTGGCTTTTTTACAAAAGCCGCGTTACATGACGAGCTGAGCTCGTCATGAGCATGCGCGGTGCAACTCATGACGAGCTCAGCTCATCATGAGCATGGAAGGGGTTAAGTGTGTCTCTTGAAAGGCCATTATCTCAAAGCGGTGGTCCGTAAGGTACTTCCAGATAGGCTTTAAAAGAAATGTTCCGCTCAGAAAATAGAAAACACTGAGCACAGCAATGTCTGGGGGGGGCACTGTAGTAGTTCTGCCATTCATCTGCCATCAGCATGCCTGTGTTTCAACCGACCTCAACACTCTTTTCCTACTGCTGGTGTGTGTTCTCTTCAGGTTGTGTCTCGGTGCCTTGAACTTCCATATGATTAATGTTCTTGAGAAGTGTATGATCACTGTCTGTGTCCACGAAAGATTCCTTGTCTGATTGGTCTGTGTTGGGACTCTCCCCCTGACTGGAGTGTTTTTTTTCAGTCCCGGTCCTGAGTTGAGTCCCTATCTGATGCTGCATGCCTCTGTGTCCCCAGCCTGTGCAGGGTTTCCTTCAGTGGGGTCCCTGTCTACGTTTTGCGTCCTCGCCTGAGCAGACGCCTCTTTTTTTCTCTGTGTGGTCTGGGTTGCCAGCGTGCTGCTATGTCTTTGGGTTGCGATTCGCTGTTTCTCATTTCTCATTGTTGCATGGGGCGTTCTTCTATCCAGGCCCATGCTTCCTCTGGGGTTTGAAAGAATTTTTAAATGCCTTGGAAGAGAAATTTGAGCATAGCAGGGAAAAGAAGCATGTATTGGATCTGCATGGCTCTCAGTTTGACCTTCACCGAGTAGAATGTTTGCCTCATCTTCTGCACTTCCCTGATGTAGTCGGGAAAGATCATTATCTTGGCGTTGGCAAGTTTAAGTTCCCCAATGTGCCATGATTCCCTGAGAATTATGTCTCAATCTTGGTAGTTTAAGAACTTTGCTATTAACGGTCGGGAGGGGGCTCCAGGTGGTGGTCTTGCATTGGGCATCCTATGGGCCCGTTCGCTGATAAAACAGGGTAAAAACTTTGCAGCTGGAAGAGAGTCATGCAACTATGACATCAGGAATGTCACTGGATCCCACCATTCCCTCTGGGAACCCGATGAAGATCAAGTTGTGTCTGTGTGCTCTATTTTGCACATCATCCACTTTCCATGCAACTTCCCTCATGGTTACCTTCAAGTCTATGACCTCTGAATACAGTTTGTGTGTTGTATCTTCTACTTCTGAGATGCAAGTTTCAGTTTGGATCACCTTTTCCGCTATATAGCGCATGTCTTGACACATGAGGAGACTTCTGATCTTATTTCTGCCATTTTGCCCTCAATGGCGTCTCTAGAGGCATGGATCGCTTGGAGGATGGCTGTGTTATCTTATGATCCCAAGGGTTCTCCCTCCGTTTCTGTTGGCAGGAGGTGCAATTTTGTATGCTTGTCAATTTTGCCTTGTTTTTGAGTTCTCGGTTCCTTGTTCCTCACCATTACTTTAATTGAAGGGATTACATCTTTTAGTGTGCTATTATAAAGTCCTGTGCTCTCTATCGGGGGAACCGAAGGGCAGGTGCTGTATATTCAATATTCAACTAAGTTGAAGGGCACCTTATTCCTTGGTTCCGGTGCTCTGTACTCCACGTGCCAGCCACAAGTCTTCTTTGTATTTCAAGTGTCCGGGAGGGATTCTCTGTTCTTTGCCACTGTTTCCAAGCAGCAGGGGTGTGCAGCCTTGCTTACTTTGTCTCGCCTGTAAGCAGACCCTCTCATCTGTTCCCAGATCTGGCCATATCCATTGGTATGTTGCTGAAAACAACACGGCCGCTCCTCCTCAGCAGCCCAGTGGGTGGCAGGTCTCCTAATTGTTGCTGTCAAGGCTGTGGTGTCTTCTCAAGTGCCCCTCAGCCAAACTCTCCTCTAGGGCCTTCGTCGGTCTATGGCCTACTTTGTTCCGCGGCAAATGCCGGTGTGTCATTCAGTTCTCTACTGCTCTTCTGGGGCGACCCTAACTGTTTCCCATCAGCTTCTGGAGGAGCAAGCAGCTTCATGATGCCGCCTGGTCTAGGGGGGACGTGTTCTACGCCATGAGTGTGCAGTCTTTCTTGCCTGCTCACAAGCCAGGGATCGGCAGGGCCTGCGTCGCGAGAGATGGCCAGGCCGCTACCGCCACTCCGTTTTGCTGGTTGGCTGTTCGTCTCACCCTCTCAGCCAATGGTGCTGTATATTTATGGTTACCCTCCAGATACTTGTGTTATGTTCTCGAATGTCCTCCAGGTGATTCCGCTATTGTGGCCTTTGTTTAATGAGTTCCCTCTGCTTCAGACTTGCACCACAGGCGAGTGCCTTGGTTTGTCCTCTATGCCCCTACCCTAGCCAGCCATCTTTCCTCTGTGATTCTTCTGGGTTTCTGGAGGCGTAAACTGGTGTTTGGTTCCTTGTCTCTTCAGAGTATCTCTGTTTTGCCCTTTGCGCCAGGTTACAGGTTCGTGGCTCACATCTGTCGGCCTCAGGCTGCTGCAGCTTTACTGGGTCATCATCCAGAGGGCTCTCCACAACCTGCCTTCCCCTCTGGCTGGTAGGAAGTGCACCGCATGGATGCCACACAGCTCTGGGTGCGGCGGGCCGCCCCGCTGCACCCTCCCCTCCATGTGAGCTCTATTCTTTCATTCCTGGTGCTCCGTCTGCTGCCTAGCCAGGGAATGTGACTCCACTTGCCCTCACTCACCTGTGCACAGCACCTCTTACCTGTGCACGGGCTTCTCCAGTGGTCACTCAATATGCCTCCATCCTGGCCACCGACAGAACCCCTTTCTGCCTCCAGACAAAGCTATTCACGTAGATGAAGTTTGAGTCTCCTGCTGCCTGCATGCAGTCCCTCTCACCTGTGTGCGGGCTGGGCCCAGGTTCTCGTGACTACTAAGCCAGGGGCCAAGTCTCCTATTGTCAGTTGTCGCTGCTCCTCTGTGCACCACCAGCACCCAGTATTCCACAGGTTGTGCCATCTTGGGCAGCCGTGCCTCAGCTCTAGGTCATCTCGGTTTTTTCGCAGCTTCTCTTCGCTCAGCACCGTAGGGACCACATTAGGTGCGTCAAGGTGCAGCAGGAAGGAAACAACACCGCAAATAGGAAGGGGATGGTAGCTAGAAGGGTAGGATTATGCACAGGATGAATGTCGGGCTGTCTGGAGCTCTGGCAGATGCTGCTAGGCTGCCATGTTCCTGGCCACGCCCCCCGCTTCAGTGCTATCTTGACCATCAACTTCTTATTAATGGGTTGCTAGGACACACATATTGCCAACATCAGTTCTATAGAACATTAGCTCTTTGTCCTCTTATCTTCAAGCTAATTTTCATATTAGAAAAGGCCTTGTGACTGTGAGCAGCTTGAGTGTTCTGATTTCCTTTGACTTTTTAAGGCATGCTTCTTAATATGAAGTTCTTATGATTGTTTGCTCCTGGTATCTTTGTTTAAGATTACAGGCCTTGAAGTAATTTTTCTTAAATGAGGTTGTGTTCTTTATCAAGTGGAATGCATACTTGGTTATGGCCTCATCCTATTGCATATTCCAGGTCTAACTGTACACTATGAGTAACTTACTATTTTCTGTTGCTTAGTGAGTGACCACCCCTCTTTTTGAGATTGGGTCTGTACTACAATATTGTTCTCTTTTGATGTGTCCTCCGTTTAGGGTGGTGCCTGGAGATGATGTTCCCCAACTGGTGGGATGTTGGTTTTTTTTGTCTCCATTTTAGGCAATTTATTTCCTACTGTAGTTGTTACCATGTCCCTCTGTGGGGTTAGTTTGAGTTCCTGAACAGTTCCAGGACAGAAGTTGAACGTGTGCTTCACCAGTACTGATGAAGACCTGGCAAGGCCAAAACTAGAAATTGGGCTGGCACCTGCAATTATGCAAACTTTGTTTCCATGACCATTGATTTATCACAAGTGAATTTGTATCCTAGTAAACTCACCAAGTAGGTATAGTCAAGAAATTATTGGCCGTCCAGAGTGCTACCAACAGATATCAGCAACAACCAAAATAATCATCTGAACAGACCTTGGTGCCACTTTCCACAGGTTAAGTACCCATTAACTATTCTATATTAATGTCAGAAGATTAAGGACACATTCCGCTCGTGACTTGGTGTGTCATATTTTCAGCATGACCTGGTATGCTTTTGCCAAGTTGGAGTTCTGAAAATATTTGTATGATGGTAATCACAGATGTTAACTGTTGTTGGAACCGGAGGTCTCTGGTTGGCACAGGTATGCACTTGTGACAGGCAGGGACCCTCAGCTCCACGTCAGGGCAAGGGAACTACTCCTTCGAATAACCCCTGCTCACCCTCTAGGTAGTGTGGCGCGAGCAGACAAGGCTAATCCTCAGGCTAATCCTCAGGGCGATAGTAAGTTAAGCATTTATGATATCACACAGCAAACCCACTGACCCACCACAAAGGGACACCAGTCGTGTAGTTGTATCAAAAATACGTATACTTTACATAAAAAGGTAGATTCAAGCAGGATTATCACAAGACCTTATACATGTAACGATTCGAGGCCAACAGATGATACTTAGGCAAGCTTTAGTCTTTAAATGTTCGTCGTTCAGCAAGGTACGATGACAGGGAAATAAGAACGTTGCGGACCCTGGATCCGATGTGAACTCGGGATGGAGTTCAAGTGTACCTTGCTGGTGGAAGTCCGAGGCGTTTCGGGCGCGGCTGGTGAGGGCGGACTCCGAACGAGGCCGAAGGTTCTCCAGAGTATCTCTCCAGGTCAGGTCCCGCTCGAGGTGCGAGGTGGGGGAGCAGGACTGTGGAGGGTTGCGACAATCCGGGGTCGATGCAGCTTACGGGGCGAAGCGCCGTTCAGGCCTGCGGGGCGTACTACTTCTTAGCACGCTGGGTCGTACTCGTGGATCTGTGAGGGGTGTCATGTTCTACGGCAGACGGGTGCAACACCAGGCTTCCGGTACCACTGTACGGGGAGGCCTTTATGAGGTGCAACACGGGTCTTGGTATGCAGGAGGGCAAAGCGAGACAGTCGGGTACGTTACGACGTACGGACCGTCCGAGGCTATGGAATGCGCTCCATGCAGATTCCGGCGGGAGAAGATGAGAGGTGCACAACGCGCTCCGTTAGCGGCGAGGTGACAGGAGAGCAGGCGGCCCGGCACTGAAGCGTAGAGCGACTCAGGGATGAGCGGGCTCTCTACGGCGGGGCGACCAGGCTCCGAGCTGGATCCGATTTGTAAGGAGCGGAGCTCCTATATTTATACTGCAATTCTTTTGTCTTTGCAGGCCAGGGGGCCTGAGCCTAGTTCAACCCAGTTCTGGAGTACTCTATTTAGAGGAAGCTGCCGTCTTCTTTCAGAGTGCGGGCAGGGACATCAGATGCTCCGCAGGGGGGTGGAGCCAGCATTGTGGTGGTGGAGCACAACCCTACTCAGAGTCAAGGACTACTCCGCCCACCCATCCTGGTGCAAGCACCCTATTTACCACCTGGGGTCCCAACTGTCCCCGGGAATCTCCCAGCCCTGTCACTCACACAAACCCAGGCAACAGATACACATCCTGGCAGAGGCGGGCTAAATAGTTAGGCGCGCATAGGCTATCTTTCTAAAAGTAGCATTTGCAAACCCAGGATATTAAAATAAACCTTACTAAATAAAGTATTTTACTATTCTGAGTTCAGGCATACTAAACTCGACATGCTACCGTGTTCCCTGAGTCTGCCGGGACTATAGCGTGTAATAGCTCCGCCAGCTCATCTTGGCCTAAGAGAACCGGTAGCCCTTCCATAGTGAAGAACGAGAAGGGCGGTAATTCACTATGAGGACATGCCACACTCTAGGCTTGTCCTACCTTACGCTTCAATGCACCATGCCCGTAGGCCTACCATAGGGGTGACTGATATGGAGTTTAGGGAAGGTTCAGGGACTGGCAAGTGTGGGCACTTGCGCAGTCAGCGTGACAGTCTGGGACTGTACGCGGGGTCTGCAATGGCGGACCCGAGTCATGTCTTTACGAGGCCGCTTCTGTGGGTGGCGCAACCAGCGCTGCAGGCCCACTAGCAGCATTTGTATCTACAAGCCCCGGCACTCCTCGTGCACGTTACTGGGGACTGACAGTAAACCAAATAAGCCAATCATGACGCAGTGCCCTGAGCATCGAACACCAGCAAAACATCTGAGGCACATCAGCAAAGAAAAGTGGAAGGGAGACTCACGCCAAGGTGCCAGGTCTAACACGTGTCCCCTCCAGCTGAAATGTGGGGAGAACTACCCTTGCGCAGGGAGTTCCT
Organism: Lissotriton helveticus; assembly: GCF_964261635.1. Classification (NCBI taxonomy): domain Eukaryota; kingdom Metazoa; phylum Chordata; class Amphibia; order Caudata; family Salamandridae; genus Lissotriton; species Lissotriton helveticus. Next base: position 1,474,749,269 of record NC_136067.1, read on the forward strand.
CATCACTAAGGCGGAAAAACCTTGACAGACCCTCAGCATTGGCGTGGTCTATGCCAGGGCGATGTTCCACCGTAAAGTCCATACTCTGTAGAGAAATGGACCACCTCAACAGTTTCGGGTTCTCACCCCTCATTTGCATCAACCATCTGAGGGGCCTGTGGTCCGTCTGAACTCGGAAGTGAGACCCAAACAAGTAGGGTCTTAGCTTCTTCAGGGCCCAGACCACAGCAAAAGCTTCTCGCTCAATCACACTCCACTTCTGTTCCTGTGGAAGTAACCTCTGACTGATGAAGGCCACAGGGTGATCCCATCCCTCCTCAGTCGTCTGTGAGAGGACAGCCCCAATCCCATGCTCTGAAGCGTCTGTCTGCACTAAGAACTCTTTGGAGAAATCAGGAGCCAGGAGCACGGGCGCCGTGCACATGGCCGTCTTCAGGGTGTCGAATGCTACCTGACAGGCGTCAGTCCAGATCACTTTCCGGGGCTGCTTCTTCTAAGTCAGCTCGGTCAAGGGAGCAACGATGGTGCTGTATCCCTGGACGAACCTCCTGTAATACCCGGTGAGTCCGAGGAAGGCCCTCACCTCCGTTTGGGTCTTGGGGGCTTCCCAAGCCAGGATGGTTTGGATTTTGGGTTGAAGGGGCGCCACCTGGCCGCTCCCAACTTGGTGTCCCAAATACACCACTGAACCCTGCCCGATCTGACACTTGCTTGCCTTGATCGTGAGGCCTGCCTTGCGCAGAGCCGCCAACACTTCCCATAGGTGTCGCAAGTGTTCCTCCCACGTACTGCTGAACACTGTGATGTCGTCCAAGTAGGCGGCACTGAACGCGCCCAGTCCAACCAACACCCGGTTGACCAACCTCTGGAAGGTGGCAGGGGCGTTTTTCATCCCGAAGGGCATAACCCGGAATTGGTAGTGCCCATCTGGGGTTGAAAACTCGGACCTCTCCTTGGCCCCGTCAGTTAGGGCGATCTGCCAGTACCCAGACATTAAGTCAAATGTACTGAGGTACCGGGCAGCCCCCGACCGATCGATGAGCTCGTCAGCTCTGGGGATGGGGTGCGCGTCAGTCTTCTTGACCGAATTGAGTCCTCGATAGTCCACACAGAACCGTAGTTCGGGTGTGGCTCCCGGCGTGGCAGCCTTCGGGACCAAGACCACTGGGCTGGCCCAAGGACTGCTGGAGGACTCAATCACCCAAAGAGCAAACATCTTCGAGACTTCCTCCTTGATGCAGGCTCGTACCCTGTCAGTCACACGGTAAGCCTTGTGCTTCACCGGCAAGCTGTCTCCCGTGTCCACATCATGGACGCACCAATCTGTGACACCCGGGACCAGGGAGAACAAGTCAGAAAATTGCCCCAGCAGCTGGCGGCAATCACTCTGCTGTTCAGGGGTCAGGGAGGGTGGAAGGTTAACTCCATCCGCTGACCCGTCTCGCTCGGAGGCCACCAAGAGGTCCGGAAGAGGCTCGGTCTCCTCCTCCATTCCATCATCGGTTGCCAACAGCATGCCCACTTCGGACCTCTCCAAGTGGGGCTTAAGGCGGTTAACATGTAGGACCCTCAAAGGGTTCCTGGGAGTTTGCAAGTTCACCAGGTAGGTGACAGGACTCTTGCGCTCCACAACCTCAAATGGACCCGTCCACTTATCCTGAAGTGCACAGGGCTCCACCGGGGCCAAAACCCACATCTTTTGTCCAGGTTGAAGCTCCACCAGAGTGGCATTCTGGTCGTACCACCGCTTCATCTCTTCCTGGCTGGCTTCCAGGTTTGCCTCAGCAAGCTTCCTGAATCGCCGGGTCTGGTTTGGGAAGGCCAGCATGTAGCTATATACACTCTGGGGAGGCTTCCTGGGAGACTGCTCCCAGCCTTCCCGAACCAGACTCAGAGGTCCTCGGACCGGGTGACCGTACAGAAGCTCGAAGGGACTGAACCCGAGCGACTTCTGTGGCACCTTTCGGTACGCGAACAGTAGGCATGGCAAGAGGACGTCCCACTTATGCCTCATTGGTCCTTCTAGGCCCACGATCATGCCTTTCAAGGTTCGGTTGAATCTCTCAACCAACCCGTTTCCTTGGGGATGGTAGGGGGTGGTGCACTTGTACGTTACACCACACTCTTGCCAAAGGGACTTCATATATTTAGATATGAAATTGGTACCTCTGCCAGACACCACCTCTAGAGGGAATCCTACTCGAGAGAAAATTCCCATCAGTGCTCGTCCCACCACGGGGGCCGTCACTGTCCTCAGAGGGATGGATTCAGGGTACCGGGTGGCATGGTCCACCAAGACCAGGATGAACCTGTTGCCCAGGGCTGTCTTGGGGTCCAGAGACCCCACAATGTCAATTCCCACTCGTTGGAATGGGGTACTGACGACGGGGAATGGTTGGAGGGGAGCCTTGTTCTTCCCTCCACACTTACCACTGGCTTGGCAAGTCGGGCATGTCCTACAGTGAGCATCTGAGCTCCGGTGCATCTGGGGCCAGTAAAAGTGGGTGACAAGCCTGTCATAGGTCTTGTCCATCCCCAGATGTCCTGCTAACGGCACATCGTGAGCCAAACCCAGTAGGAAGGCTCTGAACTTCTGGGGTACCACCAGCACACGGGCTGACCCAGGTTTAGCAGCCTTAGGCTCTGAATACAGGAGATCGTTCTCCCAGTATACCAAGTGTTTTCCTGACTGAACACCATTGGCCTGGTCTGCAGCCTGCTGCCGCATCCCTACGAGAGAAGGGCACTCTCTCTGCTCTCAGCAGAATTCTTCCCTGGAGGGACCCCCTTCCTGCTGCCAATGGGTCAGCTCAGGCAGGTCTCCCAGTTCGGCGATCTGTTCCCCGGTAGGCTCCAGGGCATCCCCCTCGAGGTCTGCTTCCTCCTGGGCCGGGGGAACTTTGGGAGACGGCTGTCCGCGCCCCCTACGCCTTCTCTCTAAGGCCGGTTCCTGGGCCTCTCCCTCAGGCTCCAGGACCTCTTCAACACCCCTACTGGCTGCCATGGACCGTGTGGTCACGCACGCCCAGTCGGGTAGACCCACCATCCGCAGATGAGTCATTTTCTCCACCTTTCCCCAAGGGGAGTTCTCCAAATCGTTCCCAAGCAGACAATCTACAGGCATGGAGGTCCTCACAGCGACTTGCAGAGTACCAGAGACCCCCCCCACTCAAAGGTAACCTGAGCCATCGGACATTGGCTCTCAGAATTGTCAGCATTGACAACCCTATAGTAGGCGTGCGGTACTACCGGCTCCTGAGATACCAGGTGCTGCCTCACTGCAGTCACGCTGGCTCATGTATCTCGAAGAGCCTCCGCCTTCTTACCGTTGATGGTCACTACCTGCGCATATTTTTTAGTGTTATTGGGCAGGTAGTTTTCGGGGACCATCTCACTCTCTCCTAGCGAGACTAGGGTCATCTGAACGGGATCCCCACCCACTTGGACGGCTACTTCCTCCCCAAAGTTAACATTAGCTAGTTGCTGGGGTGGAGCACCAGTGGGTGCGGGTTTTGCGAACAAGCGACACTTAGGGTCAGAGGCAATGTGACCCAGGTCGCCACACCTAAAGCAGGCGATGGGCCCTCTTTGAACAGGTTTACCTGTCGGGCCCCGGTTGATTTCGGGGGTGGAGGAGGCTGAGAACCTTTCCCTTGGTTCCCTTGGGGATTACTTTGGGGGCCTTACTGGAACCCCTTCTGTTTTCCCCTGTCCCCCCCACTCTTCTGCTGGGGACCCTGCCCACCTTTGGCTGAATCTCCCGCTGGACCTTTTGTGGACCCTGGTATTGAGCCAGCGGTCCGCTTCCTCGGCAAGCTTCCTCGGGTTGGACAGCTTGCTATCGATCAGGTGCTGGCGTAACTCAGGAAAACAATTATCCGACAAGTGCTCACATGCCATCAAATCAAGCAGCCCTTGAAAATCAGTTACTTTACTGCCCTTCACCCAACCATCCAGCGCTCTGCAGAAAAAGGTCACATACTCCACATACGTACCCCCTTGAATCTTCACACACTTCCTAAACCGCTGTCGGTACATTTTAGGAGGTAACCCAAATCGATTCATCAGGGCCTCTTTCATGTGCGGGTAGGAGTTGGACTCTTCAGAAGAAAGATCTAGCAGGGTATCCCGCCCCTCGGTCAGGAACCGTCCCCACAACCCCGCTCCCCAGTCTTTCTCAGGGACCCGGTGGGAGGACATGGCTACCTCGTAGGCCCGGAACCACTGCCCTATGTCATCCCCCTTAAAATATTCCTTCACCACATCTTTCGGTACGTAGACCCTTGACTCTACCTGGTCTGGCTTTGTGCTGCCACCAGGAGCTGCGTCCAAGCTCTTCGCTTTCAGCTCCAATTCTTTTAGTCGTATCTCATGCTCCAGCTGGAGCCGTTTTTCTTCCATTGCCATCTGTCCTTTTAATCTATCCATCTCCACTTCATGCACTCTGGCGGCGGCCCTGTCCGGCAGTTCTTCTGACGACAGACCTCCTGGCACTTCGATCAGACTCTCGGGTGAATCCACTACCACCCGATTTTCCGGATCTCTTGACTCCTTCCAAGCTGTGAGTGCCTTGATGCGCTGGGCACTGGTTTTGCTGCCCGCTTGGGAGACTCGGAACTTTTCGCACAGGGCTTTCAACTGATCAAGCTTCAGCTGCTCCAGCCCTTCCCAGTCAACTTCGTCGAATCCAGAGATAACAGAGAGTGCTCTCACGGGGAGTGAACCAGGCATGGTTTCGGAGATTGGAGATCTCTCGGCAAGGACGTAATCTGTGGCTCGTTACTTGGTCTGCTCTCACTACGTGGTGATCAGTAATTTACTGTATATAAATCACAAATGCAAATCCGAAATCCTCACCGCTGGTAGCAATGTTGGAACCGGAGGTCTCTGGTTGGCACAGGTATGCACTTGTGACAAGCCGGGACCCTCAGCTCCACGTCAGGGCAAGGGAACTACTCCTTCGAATAACCCCTGCTCACCCTCTAGGTAGTGTGGCGCGAGCAGACAAGGCTAATCCTCAGGGCGATAGTAAGTTAAGCATTTATGATCACAAACAGCAAACCCACTGACCCACCACAAAGGGACACCAGTCGTGTAGTTGTATCAAAAATACGTATACTTTATATAAAAAGGTTGATTCAAGCAGGATTATCACAAGACCATATACATGTAACGATTCGAGGTCAACAGATGATACTTAGGCAAGCTTTAGTCTTTAAATGTTCGTCGTTCAGCAAGGTACGATGACAGGGAAATAAGAACGTTGCGGACCCTGGATCCGATGTGAACTCGGGATGGAGTTCAAGTGTACCTTGCTGGTAGAAGTCCGAGGCGTTTCGGGCGCGGCTGGTGAGGGCGGACTCCGAACGAGGCCGACGGTTCTCCAGAGGATCTCTCCGGCTCAGGTCCCCCTCGAGGTGCGAGGTGGAGGAGCAGGACTGTGGAGGGTTGCGGCGATCCGGGGTCGATGCAGCTCACGGGGCGAGGCGCCGTTCAGGCCTGCGGGGCGTACTACTTCTTAGCACGCTGGGTCGTACTCGTGGATCTGTGAGGGGCGTCACGTTCTATGGCAGACGGGTGCAACACCAGGCTTCTGGTACCACTGTACGGGGAGGCCTTTCTTGAGGTGCAACACGGGTCTTGGTATGCAGGAGGGCAAAGCGAGACAGTCGGGTACGTTACGACGTACGGACCGTCCGAGGCTATAGAATGCGCTCCGTGCAGATTCCGGCGGGAGAAGATGAGAGGTGCACAACGCGCTCCGTTAGCGGCGAGGTGACAGGAGAGCAGGCGGCATGGCACTGAAGGAGAGAGCGACTCAGGGATGAGCGGGCTCTCTACGCGGCACGACCAGGCTCCGAGCTGTCACGACCTGGGAGGGAGCGAAGGCACCCGAGTCACAACTCCGGCGAGGGAATAAGAACTAACGCCCAACAGCAGACGGGCACAAGCAGATAGAACCCAATGGTCCTGGGGTTCCGTTCAGGGGGCGAGCTCTCGATCAAGCCCTTGGAGATCGTTTCAGGCACAAGTCTACAAATTCCTTTCTGGTCCTTTCCTCTCCGTTCTCAGCAAGGCACCACTGCAGGCCAGACTTACAGGATTCAGACCGGTTTCCGTCCTTCAGTTTCTCTTGGTCCTTCTAGTCGGGCAGAGGTTCGTCGTGGTCAAAACTGGATCCGATTTGTAAGGACCGGAGCTCCTATGTTTATACTGCGATTCTTTTGTCTTTGCAGGCCAGGGGGCCTGAGCCTAGTTCAACCCGGTTCTGGAGTACTCTGTTTAGAGGAAGCTGCCGTCTTCTTTCAGAGTGCAGGCAGGGACATCAGACGCTCAACAGGGGGGTGGAGCCAGCATTGTGGTGGTGGAGCACAAACCTACTCAGAGTCAAGGACTACTCCGCCCACCCATCCTGGTGCAAGCACCCTATTTACCACCTGGGGTCCCAACTGTCCCCGGGAATCTCCCAGCCCTGTCACTCACACAAACCAATTGCAACAGATACACATCCTGGCAGAGGCGGGCTAAATAGTTAGGCGCGCAAAGGCTATCTTTCTAAAAGTAGCATTTGCAAAACCAGGATATTAAAATAAACCTTACTAAAGGAAGTGTTTTACTACTCTGAGTTCAGGCATACTAAACTCGACATGCTACTGTGTTCCCTGAGTCTGCCGGGACTATAGCGTGTAATAGCTCCACCAGCTCATCTTGGCCTAAGAGAACCGGGGTAGCCCTTCCATAGTGAAGAACGAGAAGGGCGGTAATTCACTTTCAGGACATGCCACACTCTAGGCTTGTCCTACCTTACGCTTCAATGCACCCTGCCCGTAGGCCTACCGTAGGGGTGACTGATATGGAGTTTAGGGAAGGTTCAGGGACTGGCAAGTGTGGGCACTTGCGCAGTCAGCGTGACAGTCCGGGACTGTCTGTGGGTGGCGCAACCAGCGCTGCAGGCCCACTAGCAGCATTTGTATCTACAAGCCCCGGCACTCCTCGTGCACGTAACTGGGGACTGACAGTAAACCAAATAAGCCAATCGTGGAAATCAATTGTACATACACTTTACATTGGGAGCACTTGCACTGCGGCACGGTCTGGCCGTGGCGCAGTGCCCTGAGCATCGAACACCAGGAAAACATCTGAGGCACATCAGCAAAGAAAAGTGGAAAGGAGACTCACGCCAAGGTGCCAGGTCTAACAACTGTAATGAATTGTTAAAATGCTTTTAGATATAAGTGCTTTGTATTGACACACATGAATCATGAGGCAGAGAACTAATCATGGTACTCTGCCACAACGCAGTCAGGAAATATGCACACATTTTCAAGGTCCCTGAGGTTGCATACTGCCACGAGTCTCTCGTCCTGAGTGCAGAGACAGTTAGGGCGGTGGAATGGTGGCGTGTTCCCGATAGCAGGGATCCTCTCCTCTCTCCACAGCCAGAGGAGTCCCCAGACTGGTTTGGCTCTCTGAGCCCCCGACGGGGGATACGCTCTTCATTTTTCAGGCAGGGTTCCTTTCACTAGGAACTCTCGCCAGTAGATCTCACGCCAGGCCATACGTCATCGGCCCGACCCAAGAGGCATTTCCTCTAAGAGCACCAATCACCAAGAATATCACAAATAAACTCATTGACCTTTTCTCTAGGGTAGGCTTCTCCCGGGAGATCCTGATGGATCAGGGCACCCCTTCTGTCTCTCGTCTTATGAAGGAGGTATGTCGGATCTTGAACATCGGGCATATCAAAACATTAGTTTATCACTCACAAACCGATGGGGTTGTGGAGAGATACAATGGTACCCTGAAGTTGATCTTAAGAAAGATGTTCAAAAATGAAGGGAAGGATTGGGATCAGCTTCTTCCTCTCGCCCTATACCTTATACGTAGCCAGGTCCAGAGCAGTCTTGGCTGTTCCTCCTTTGAAATGCTGTACGGGAGACAGTCAAGATCTTTTCTGGAAATGACGAAGGAGGCTTGGGAAAAAGAGGAGGAATATGAGACCCATGGTTTTCTTGAGTACACTCAAAACCTCAAGTCACGAATAGGGAAACTGTTGGATCTCGCTTATTCCAACCTGGAAAGAAACATCACTACGATAAAGGGAAGAAGTGGCTGTGCCTAGCCACCAATGATTGAGTCTTGGTATTGCTTCTGTCCCCCACAAATAAGCTTACGGCAGAGTGGATGGATCCTTATAAGTTTGTGGTAAATAAATAATTAATTACCGGTACTATTTTTGAATACAGTGAATAAAACAGATAGCTCAATAAATAAGAGACAGGATTCGAGGTATCGAAGTCTGACAGGCTTTAATCAGGCATAAGGGAAGGGACAGGAACGGGATAGCCTGCACGGAAATAGACTGAAGGCAGCTGCAATGCTTCATCGACATTGCAGCATATTTATAGTATAATACATTTCATTACATTACATACAATAGGCGTAGCAGTAGGCGTAACTCGTAGCAGTCGCGAAAGATAAGACAAAATGGGAGTAACGAGAAGGCGTGTAATGAAATGAAATGAAATGAAAAATTGCATTTGTATAGCGCATAACTGCCCTAGGGCGTATACATAGACATGTGATGTAAACGTAACAGAAATGTCATAAACGGGGCGGAAACATGGAGGGGGCTACCTGAGCAGCTGGGACCTTTAACCTAGTGGTGCGCGCAAACGGGCAATGACGTGTTACCAAGGAGGAACTGGGGGCTATGACTTCTGCGCTAGAAGAGGAGACTACAGTCTACAGTGTCAGAACGACATGTACCTATGGCATATCTGGTATCTGGTGTTTGGAGTACATATTGATAGAATCCAAAAGTTATCAGGGCAAAGGCTACTTGACACTAAGACTGGTGCGTGCATAATTCTATATGTATTGCGTGTGCTAGGAATATTCTATGAATATTAATACAGTATTTCTCTTACATGGAGACAGAAAGGCTAGACCATGGCTGAAACTGTTGATGCGATTCAGTAGCTTAGGAATGCAGAGAAGGAGGGCTGGACTGATAACTAGAAGCATACCATACTCTTGGCAGACTGGCAGGCAGAGCCAGGCCGGGCCGGGCACTGTGAGGCAGGAAGTAAGTGAAGGGTCAGGGATGCAGGTGGGGGCTGTATCGCTCCTCGGAGAGGGTTCAGGAGACAGGAGCTGAATCTGATGTCCGGGCCCTTTTGAGGCCTAGAAACGGGGACAATTCAATGAATTAACGTGCACACTGTAAAATGTGGCAACATAGGCCTAATACTCGTTGCTTTCACGAGAACTGGAAACTGGCATACTAGAGTTGGACACAACTATAATTGCGTCTTTAATCGGTCACAGGGGGATACATGCATATCGATCATGCACATATAGCATAAGATGGGGAACACGTAGGCACAAATAACATGGCAAAATGTACTTTTCCACATTCCCTCCTTGTGCCCTACGTTTCCATTAGGAAACATCAATATTCATGATACCATCTATCTGTTCATATAGCATCATTTGCTCGTCTCGAATTGTCTTGGATTTAGGACTAGGAATACAAGAGGTAGCACACATGCCGCAAATCGCAGGGCCACATTGTAAACAGAGACAGCAACTGAATACGATCATTACTGTTATACCCAGGAATGACAATACTTTCCATCCCCAGGCAGATATGATACTCCAGAGCCAACCGGACCATGTCCAGGTGCCTGGATTCTGGTGTAACTGATGGGCAATTTTATGAAGTCTGGTTATAGCTGAATAAACAGACGGCGCGTTATTAGGAATGAAAATGCAGCAACTAGATCCGATGACTCTACATGCTCCTCCTCTATCGGCCAGTATGACGTCAAGAACGAGACGATTTTGGAGCACAACAAAATGCATAGCAGATTGCTCTTCAGTTAAGTTACCTAGAGCGGAAGTAGTCTCATTCACTACTGCTTCAAGGGTTCTGGTTAACCTACGTATTAACTTACTATTCTGGATAGGACCTATAAAGAAAAAGAAACCTTTATTGAAGTCTTGATACTGTTCTAGAGTAGTTTCAGTTTGATCGACAATTGGGGACTCCCTTCTATGTCTAACGTGTACTAGATGTGTGTTTCTGTGATAATCGGATGGGGCTAGAAAAACTGGTGGCAGTAGGAAAGCAATATAACATATTCCATCCCAATCGAGGGGCAGACGAACATATGCGGTCTGACCACAAACAAAATAAGAATGACGTGAGGCTTTGAAAATAGATTTCCCACTGTCACTATACTCGACAGTAGTAGTACAATCACTATGTCCTACATGTGCGGAACCATTCCTTCTGACACATAATTCGCCTTTAACTGGTAGTACTGAAATAGCAGGCAAATCTGGAGTAGTATCGGACTGAACATTCAGGACCATGAAATTCGAGGAATAATTACCTAAATCATACACTTCATTTTCTAGATCTAACCCTGTTCTATGGGAAAGACCTTGCTTGTCTGGGAAACATGTTCGATTCAGAAGAGACATATCAGTGGAGGATGACGTTAACGTGGACCATGCTCCACACGAACCATTATGTGAAAACGGATAAGGAAAGAGTGGCAGAACTCCCTTCGGTGTCTGGAAAGGGGGGAGTCGACCACACACCCAACAATTAGTGGCATTGCTGGTCTGGTGTGAATAGTGCAACATTCGGATGAATGTATTGTTACGCATAGCAAGACGATAGGATAGCTCGTGAGGAGGCAGATCACTAAATGTGTGCTCTACTGTAGCATTAGAAAACATATGTACATGTGAAATTGGAAAACATAAATGTAAAGCATAACTTGTGCAGGTAATCATAAGACTCAAAAATAACGAGAAGAATAGAACGCTAATACATCTTTTAGAGTTTTGACTAACTCTCTCACTGTGTGGGTCTGTCTCATACATGTCAGGAACCTGTCTAACCGTTTCACCCGAGAGGGACTTAGACAATTAAACTGGCTGACTTATTTTACTAGACCTCAACTTGGCTTTATACTCCTGCTGCGGAGTTTTCTCTAACAGTGGAAGTTTGAATTCAGAGTCTGTTTTTAGGCAGTCTTTAGAAATAGGGCAGTCCTTAATAAATGTCTTTTGTCGTAATCCATGGAACTTTTTGATATGACTGGTATGCACCCATCCCTTGCGGCCTTCAAGCTTGACCGCAGTCCTTGTTGTCAATAATACCAGCTGGGGCTCTTTCCAACGGGGCTCCAGCGGACTTGAACGATCAAAATTTCGTACCAGGACAAATTCTCCCGGAACGACTTCATGCGGTTTCACCTCAGTGTTGTCTGGAAATGCAGCGGCAACCTGTGAACGACAAGAGTGTAGGGCAGACATCAACGAAGCTAGGTAATCTGTCAGCATATTACTGGAAACATCTGTAATGCTACGGGGTCTAGGTGTACCCCACATGTTTGGAGGGCGGCCGAATACGACCTCATACGGGGACAGACCTGATCTGGAATGTGCAACCATTCTCATGTAAAACAGAGCAACTGGCAGAGCTACTAGCCAGTCTACACCTTTCTCTGTACACACTTTAGCAATGCGGATTTTCAAAGTCTGGTTATGTCTCTCTACGAGACCGGCTGCTTCAGGATGGCGCACACAATGGAACTTCCACTGGTACCCTAACAGAAAGGAAACATGTTTCATGAGCTCGGATGAGAATGGCTGGCCGTTATCTGAATACACGACCCTAGGTAATCCATAGCGGGGAAAGAACTCACGAACCAACTGCCTGGCAGTGGTTGCAGCTGTGTAATCTGGAACTGGATATGCTTCTGTCCACCTGGACAAAGCGCATACAACTACGAGGACATACTTGAAACCTCGACATCGCTCCATATGAATATAATCCATCTGGAGGACTTCAAAAGGGTGGTCAGGAGGTTGGAATCCACCTTGTTCCACCGGGACACTTTTACCTGGATTGAACTGACAACATATCATACAGGTACGGACTTTCTGTTTGGCTGCAGCTCGTAAATGCTTGTTGAACCAAAGGTTCTGAATACTGTCTAACATAGCTTTTTCTCCTAGATGTGCTGGACTATGTGCGGTATTAATAATGACTTGAACCATAGAGTCGGGGAGAAACCATGTGGCTTTTCCCTTCGTCAACCATCCTTGATCTGTCTGGACCCCTCCTTGTTCGGACCATTTCTTGATTTCTTCGGGAGTAGCATGTAACTGTATGTCTATGATATCTTGTGTAGGGTCCTTAACTGTCATACAAGTAGTCTGATCTGGAGTGGGTGTCTGTGTCGTGTTAACTGGAATATCTGGAGTCTGAGCTGTAAGCTTGGCTGTTCGATCTGCTAGATCGTTACCTTGGGAAATGATGTCAGTGACTTTCGTATGTGCCTTGCACTTCATGATAGCGATAGCTGTCGGTAAATGTATTGCATCTAACAGAGCTTGAATGAGAAGACCATGCTGGATCTTGGTTCCAGGAGAAGTCATGAAACCTCGTTCTTGCCAGAGCACTCCAAAGTCGTGTACGACTCCGAATGCGTAAGGTGAATCTGTGTATATGTTTACTTTCTGGTTCTTGGCACGTATGCAGGCTTGGGTCAGAGCGACTAGCTCTGCTGCTTGAGCAGACAGGGTGTCAATACGATGTGTTTCTATAACTTCGGTTTCAGTAGTCACTGCATACGCGGCTACTAGTTCTCCTGTACTTGTTCTCATACATGAACCATCCACATAAAGTGTCAGGTCGGGATCAGGTAATGCAATATCTGTCAGATCTTGTCTTGGCTTTGTCATAGTGTTAACAACTTCCACACAGTCATGTGTGGCAGAATTTGAAGTGACTGACGGTAACAGTGTAGCTGGATTTAGAATGTTGCAGCGTCTGATTTCTATGTGTGGCTGAAACAGTGTAAGTTCATAACCTGTTAAACGTGCAATTGTCAAGTGCTGAGTCTGTGTTCTGTTTAAAAGAACTTCCACGGAGTGTGGAACTTGTACTGTCAGGGAGTGTCCTAACACTATGGAATCACTTTGTCTGATAGCTAGAGCTGTCGCTGCAACTGACTTGAGGCACGCAGGCAGAGCCTGGGCCACTGGATCTAATGTGCTAGAGAAATAGGCACAGGGCTTGTATTGTCCTGCTTGATCTTGTGTGAGAACAGATAATGCAGTACCATCACGTTCTGTGACAAAAAGTGTAAAAGGCTTACTGTAGTTTGGTATTGCTAAAACAGGTGCTTGGCATAAGGCTTTCTTTAACTCATTAAAAACAAGTGTATGTTCCTGGGTCCAAGGGAGGACAGTCGATACGGCTGCCTCCTGTGTCGTTAACTGTATCAGTGGCTTGGCTAGAAATGCATACTGAGGAATCCATTGTCTGCAGTAAGAAGTGAGGCCAATAAAAGCTCGTACCTCCTTCTGTGTTTTGGGCTGTGGAAGACGTGCTATCAGCTGGATACGGTCAGGTGTCAACTGCCTACCCCACTTGGACAGTAAGTGTCCCAAGTATACCACTTGCTGGACACAGAATTGTAATTTGGAAGGGGACACCTTGTGCCCCATCTCGGCCAGAAAATACAGAACTGTAAGTGACGCTCGCTCGCAGTCACGTTCAGAACGGGCTGTGATCAGTAGATCATCGACATAATGGAGCAGGGCAGTGTCAGTTGGCATGTGAATATTGTCTAGTTGTCTCTTAAGTGCTTGACTGTAAATGCTAGGACTTTCTGTAAAACCTTGAGGAGCTCGTGTGAATTTATAGCTTCTTCCATTTAAACAGAAACCGAAAAGGTACTGGCTGTCTGGATGAATGGGGACACTGAAGAATGCGTTCTTGAGATCGATAACTGTAAAGAACGTAGCTTCAGAATCAATGGCTGTCAAGAGGGATGAAATATCTGGGACTACTGGGTACTGGGGTATGATACATTTATTAAGCTCTCGAAGGTCAATCACTAATCGATATACTGGAGGTGCATTTGGATCAGTACGTTTCAGGACTGGAATGATAGGAGAATTACATACATTGGAGTCAGTTTCTACAACCACTCCTTGAGCAATAAGTTCGTCGATAATTTTGGATAAGGCTGCTACAGCCTCAGGTGGCAATTTGTACTGTCTGATTCGTGGCAAAACTACACCTTGCTTCAGAGTCACACGATGGGGTGTGATATGCATACAACCTACATCAGTTGGACCATGCGCCCATAAATGCTGTGGTACATTCAATAATCTTGGATCAAAATCTCGTAATACATAATGACCTTTGAAGTCTCTCAAAAACAAGCGGACCCCCTCTGGGGAACAACAAATTACTGCTCCTAATTCTTTTAATGTCTTAATGCCTAACAAATTTTCTGGACAAGATTTCGTGAGTAACAAATCAGTAGTTCGGGACAATGGACCAACTTCTAGAGTAACTGGTTTCGATATTTCATTAACGATCGGCTTTCCTGAAAATCCAAGGGAAACATTTCTAGAGCCTGAGAGCGGAGCCCCTGGAACCTCGTCATGACTGATGGTAGTCCTACTTGCCCCTGTATCAATCAAAAACTTTCTGTCTTTCCCTAATACTTGACTGTGTACATAGGGACCCTCTTGATCTACAGGTATCTCGATGAGAGGCAAGCCTACCTCCCTCTCTAGGCTGTTTCATGAATACGGCTGATAATCTGGATATTCGGTCTGGGCATACTGGTACATCTGCTGTGTAACATGCTGTGTTGCAGCGATAGGCTGCGGTGCTGGAACTGTCTGTTGTGCATTCTGTGGTGGCTGAGAAGTCTGTGGAACTTGTTCTTGTCTTGGCGGACGTGGTCTTTCTTTAGTTTTACCAGTAGCTATGTTGTGTTTCAGAACTGCACACTCGTTTATAAAATGACCTGGCTGTTTACAGTAATTGCAGGTCCCTTTAACGGGAGCTGCAGGATGACTGGCTTCATTCGGACCCCTCTTCTGACTGTCCTGTGGAACAGATTGTGCAACTAATACTTTCATTTTCGTGTCTTTCATGCGTCTCCTTTCGTGTTCCTGCTCTTCCCTGATTCTGTTCTGGTGATACTGGAGCATTTGAAGCATTTGTGACGGAGTATTAGCTTGCCAGGTACTTTCGACTTTCAATACTCGATTTTTAACTTGTGGACTTGAATTCTCGACTAGTTTGGTAACAAAAAGATGAGGGTACGATTCACTACTTGTTTTCAGACCACTATTAATAATAAAACATTTTTCAAATCTAGAATAGAAATCACTAGTGTCTTCATCTTGTTTCTGTTTACAAGCTGAGATGGCATCCCAATCTTCCTTTTTCGTGGCTAGTAATCTTGGCAAAACTTGTATCAATAACTCGGGCAAATCTTTAGCTTTCTCCCCAAGACCGGTACCTGGTACTCGTAAATTATCTTCAGCTTCTAGAGCTGTCCAATCTATCTTTTTCTCTCCCACCTCCCATTCCTTTTCCTTTAGTTTTTCATATACGCCTGCGGGCAACAGGACCTTTAACATTTTAATGATATCAGGATAAGTGTATTCTCCCATACGGAGCATGTCTTTTAATTCACGGTGGAACCCTGCTGGATCTTTGTCGTGACAGGGAATTAACTTTTTCATCTCTAAGAGTTCCATCTTAGTGATAGGGGTGTAAACAAATACTCGTTCTAGATCACCACCCGTTCCTCTAACTGGGTGTACTTCTCGTAACGGATTCTGTCTATCTATGTAAAATGATTTACTTTCTGGAGGTGAGACATGAACAAAATGTGGATTTAGAAACGTTCGATATTTGTGGCGCTGTTCTAGAATGATACTAATTAAATCGGTACCTAGACCTCTCCATCTATACTGGAGTAACTCGTTCAAAACATCATGTAGCGGACCTGGATCAGAATGCTGTCCCTCATACAGTGTA
This sequence comes from Lissotriton helveticus, assembly GCF_964261635.1. NCBI lineage: Eukaryota > Metazoa > Chordata > Amphibia > Caudata > Salamandridae > Lissotriton > Lissotriton helveticus. The sequence goes on from NC_136067.1 coordinate 1,474,765,149, forward strand.
ATGAGGTGCTGGATCATATACATACCCACCAGTCACTGCTCGGCTGGGGGCAGTTTCAGAAACATTTGTGCCACTATTTCGTCGGGAAAAGTGGTGGAATCAGTAGTCCATCGGACTGCTGATCGGGCTAGTTCTTGTTCATGCATTGTGCTAAGCTCACTATAGCCTATTCGTGATTTCAGAATGTAATCGGTAGCTTGGAATACTTGCTCAAGAGAACCCTGTTCTGGTGCTGGAGGAGGGAAAACCTTCTTGTGATCTAGGCGTGAATGTCGGTCGGGAAGTCTAGTTCTACCTACATACGCTATTCCTCATATCGGGCAGGGTGTCCAAATAGTCGGTCACCCGTCTTAAACGTAATGAATATATGACCATAGTACCTTCGCCTGGAACTGGATCATAACGACATTCGGTAAGTGCTCGCTTGATATCTGTGAATGTATGAATTTTTGGCGTACGCTGTAACGCTAGTTCATGTAGTTCATGTAGTGTCATACGTCTGTGTTGAGGCGGGGTACCAGGAGGACTTCCCACCGCGGCTCCTAAACTAGAATCGTCGGTGGGTACTGTACGTGCTGGTAGAGTGACCGATGTAGCTGGTACATGTACTGTAGGCTGGACCGGGGGTGCCGTAACAGGTGTTGTAACGGGTGCGGTAACGTGAACTGTACCCGCGGCCCCGGTGGCTGGAGGAACAGGAATTACATTATTTACGGGAACAGGCGGAACAGAATTTGCATATTCTGGGACTGTGTCGTCCAAATAGGACGAGAGAAAAATATCAGCTGCGGTCCGTTTGTGGCGTAGCTTAATCGGGACTAATGGTGGCGGGAAATTACATGGTGTTTCCGGGGTTGCTTTTGGCAAGCCCTCAGCAAGAAGAGGATACATACCCTTAATAAGGGCATTTCTCTGTCTGTCTGCTGTTCTGCTTTAACTCGTTCACCTACTTCGATCAATTCCCTTTCTTGGGCTCTTTCTGAGGATTCCCTACTTAATTCTGTTTTTCTGATTTCTTTTTCGGTTCTTCTATGAGACTCTTTGCGCCATAACTCGATGGCATCTTTCTGGGACTGTCTGGCTTTCTTTTTCCATAATGCTTCTTCTACTCGCATGATGCACTCGGCATCCCATGTACCTGATATGGGCCATCTATATTTCTCTTCTAACTCCTTGGTATAGTCCACCCATAAGTCTAGATATAATATGGCACTTAAGCCATGCTTATGATACATAAAATGACCTGGACTGTCCCTAGGCGGGACATGAACTGCTTCCTCGAGTAACCCTTTTCTGGTTTTTAACTGACGTAATTTGGAGAATAGAGGCATTTTCTAGGCTGGAATCCGAACACAATACAATACACGATAAACACAGTAAAAACAAGTCACTCATACCACGACACTGAAAACACTTAGAATAACAGTTCGGACAGAATGGACAGAATATTACCTGATATACTGAGAACAGAACACATGAATTTCTCGAGAACGAAACTTACTAGGATGACTAGATGCACTGCTAAACAGTACGAAACTTACCGGTCCCATAAAGAGACACGTCAGGACCCGCGTCCACCTAGGTGAACACTTCGAACTGGATCTGTGTACCCAAACCCACTGGACCAGAGACAAATTAATTGACCCTGTCTAGATACTACCCCAGCAACGGTACTCACCGGGCAGCAAGAACGGAAAGCCTCGGACTGGACTGGACTGCTACGACGTCGGACTACGAAACTTCGGACTTCAGTTACAGGTGGGCCTCCGGATACCTCGGACCTTGTACTCTCGGCTTGGGCTCTGGTCGGGACTCGCCGCGTTCCTCACCGCCTCATCTGGATGCTGGACCGCAACCTCCGTCTCCTCCGTGGGCCTGAGGGATACTTGAAGCAGAAATATCTGCACGTGCACGGTATGGTTCCGTCACGGCTGCAGAGGATCAGGGGGCCTGCGTGGCTTCGCCGGCGCGTGGGGAAAGGGCAAGTTCCTATTCGGGCGCCATTATGTGGTAAATAAATAATTAATTACTGGTACTATTTTTGAATACAGTGAATAAAACAGATAGCTCAATAAATAAGAGACAGGATTCGAGGTATCAAAGTCTGACAGGCTTTAATCAGGCATAAGGGAAGGGACAGGAACGGGATAGCCTGCACGGAAATAGACTGAAGGCAGCTGCAATGCTTCATCGACATTGCAGCATATTTATAGTATAATACATTTCATTACATTACATACAATAGGCGTAGCAGTAGGCGTAACTCGTAGCAGTCGCGAAAGATAAGACAAAATGGGAGTAACAAGAAGGCGTGTACAGGGCGTATACATAGACATGTGATGTAAACGTAACAGAAATGTCATAAACGGGGCGGAAACATGGAGGGGGCTACCTGAGCAGCTGGGACCTTTAACCTAGTGGTGCGCGCAAACGGGCAATGACGTGTTACCAAGGAGGAACTGGGGGCTATGACTTCTGCGCTAGAAGAGGAGACTACAGTCTACAGTGTCAGAACGACATGTACCTATGGCATATCTGGTATCTGGTGTTTGGAGTACATATTGATAGAATCCAAAAGTTATCAGGGCAAAGGCTACTTGACACTAAGACTGGTGCGTGCATAATTCTATATGTATTGCGTGTGCTAGGAATATTCTATGAATATTAATACAGTATTTCTCTTACATGGAGACAGAAAGGCTAGACCATGGCTGAAACTGTTGATGCGATTCAGTAGCTTAGGAATGCAGAGAAGGAGGGCTGGACTGATAACTAGAAGCATAACATACTCTTGGCAGACTGGCAGGCAGAGCCAGGCCGGGCCGGGCACTGTGAGGCAGGAAGTAAGTGAAGGGTCAGGGATGCAGGTGGGGGCTGTATCGCTCCTCGGAGAGGGTTCAGGAGACAGGAGCTGAATCTGATGTCCGGGCCCTTTTGAGGCCTAGAAACGGGGACAATTCAATGAATTAACGTGCACACTGTAAAATGTGGCAACATAGGCCTAATACTCGTTGCTTTCACGAGAACTGGAAACTGGCATACTAGAGTTGGACACAACTATAATTGCGTCTTTAATCGGTCACAGGGGGATACATGCATATCGATCATGCACATATAGCATAAGATGGGGAACACGTAGGCACATATAACATGGCAAAATGTACTTTTCCACAAGTTGGTGGGGTCAGTAGGGAAAACCACTTATAAGGTGCAGGTGAAACCCTCCGAAGTACAAACCTACCATATCAACCTGCTTAAAAAATGGTTGGGTCCACTTCCGAAAACAGCCCATCCTGTGGCACCAGCACCGGTCGAAGCCGCGTGTACTCTGCCCCAACTGGTAGTGAAAGACCCCCTATCCCTCCATCAAAAGGCAGTCTTTGAGTGCTATGCACCCGTTCTCTTCTCTATTCTCCGACAAGCCAAGGAAAACATCCTTGATTGAGCATACCATTGAGACGATCCCTGGTAAGGTTATTAAACAATGAGCCTACCGCATTCCGGCCACCAGGAGACCAGCGGCTCAAAATATACTCAGGGCTATGTTGGAGATGGGTGTAATCCATCCTTCCAGGGGCGAATGGGCATCCCCCATTGTTCGAGTACCCAAACCAGACGGCACTATCAGATTCTGCATTGAATTTAGGGCAGTGAACTCCATCTCTAAATTTGATTTTGTATCTCTTATCGAGAATAGAGTTGATCAAAAAACAAGGTGATGCCCAGTATATAACAACCCTTGACCTAACAAAAGGGTACTAGCAGGTCCCACTGAGGTAGGGGGACAGAGAGAAGACCACCTTTGTTACACCTGATGGGTTATACAAGTTCACAGTCCTCCCAGTTGTTCTTCAGGGAGCACCCGCCACCTATCAAAGGCTAATGAGCACCGTGCTCCATCAGTACCAGAGCTTCTCGTGAGCCTATCTCAATGATAATGACATCTTCAGCTCTACCTGGGAGGGCTATTTGGTGCACTGCCACTAAATTTTCCACTAAATCTTCCAGGCCTTGTGACGGGCAGGTCTGCATGTGAACTCAAAAAAATCTAAGGTGGCCTTCAACAAAGTCAAGTACCTGGGCTATGTCTTAGGGAATGGTGTGATAGAGCCACAGAAAGAGGTGAAAGCTAATATGGATACCCCTTTTCCCTCCACCAAGGGGAAACTCAGAGCCTTTTTGGGGTTGTTGGGCTACTATAGAAGTTTCTTCCCCCAGCACTGCGATATAGCGGGTCCTCTCACCAATCTTCTTAAGAAAGAGGCCAAATTAAAAGATCTCTTAAACCCCACAGATACAGTGAGAAATGCCCTCCATCAGCTAAAAAGAGCAATAACCACCAGTCCAGTCTTATCATCTCCTGATTTTGCCAAACCGTTCATCCTTCAAACCGACGCCTCTGACTGCGGGCTGGGGGTGGTCTTATCACAACTTTCCCCTGAGGGTACTGAACACCCAATCCTGTTTATAAGTAGGAAGCTATTTCCCCTTGAAAGGTGTTACCCTACTATAGAAAAGGACTGTCTCACCATAGAATGGGTGGTTCAACAAGCTCCGCTATTACCTGGAAGGGAACCGTGTTTTGTTATACACCGATCACGCCCCTCTCCAGTGGATGAGCCGCATCCTCAGGTTGTTCTTTTCCCTGCAACCTTTTGTCTTTGAGGTGAGACACCATAGAGAGACTGAGAACGGGAATGCTGACTTCCTGTTGTGCATGTTTCCTCTCCCCGATCGGGAAAGGTCTAGGGGTGGGGTATGTCACGAGTCCCCCGTCCCGAGTGCAGAGTCAGTTAGGGCGGTGGAATGGTGGCGTGTTCCTGAGAGCAGGGATCCTCTCCTCTCTCCACAGCCAGAGGAGTCCCTGGACTGGTTTGACTCTCGGAGCCCCTGACGGGGGATACGCTCTTCCTTTTTCAGGCAGGGTTCCTTTAACTGGAAAATCTCGCCAGAAGACCCCGCCCCCGGTCCATATGTCATCGGCCCGACCCAATCCTTGAAGAGGGAAGCCAGTCCTGGAGAGGAGAAAGAATGGACTCCGGAAGATGCTGGATAGGAAGGGAGGATAAGAAGTATTATCCTAATTTAATCCTGGCACAACCGACCCGTCATGTGTACAAAATAAAAGCAACTCAAACCACTATCGTTGTGGACCTTGATCCTTTAACCCGCTCACACATACCAAACCATACAGAGGAGTGGTTTTGGGTTAATTAACCTTACGATAATCTCATTCAGGCCTCCAACTCAAGGGTTTTTCATCTTAATCCTTAATCAGTGAGATTAGTGGAGAAAAGAAAACCTGGATTATAAAACACATAGAGAAAGTGATTCTATTTCATGGATGCCACTGCCATGCTACCACGTACTATCAAGAATATGCATCTGTATTGCTCAGCTGCCATTACAATAACACCACAATAATACAGGCTCAAAATCAATAGAACACAACTGCATGTCAATAGAAAATGCATCATTCTCCAGGTCAGATGAAATACATGTATAAAAAAGCACAGACTACAACAATGGCGTTTCAAGTATTTCCTAGCATTCCTCTCCACTTTCGTGTAGAGGAGAACAAAGCAAAAGCAAGTACCAATAGTCTGCACAAGCATCAGAAATACCTTCTACAAGTTGAATGGCCATTAACCCAGTAATGGCCATTACACCAGTAATGAAGGAGGAGTACAATTGCAATCACATGTATCGAACCAACATACATCGAGGAAATCCTGGCAGCTGCATCCTAAACCTGGATCTGGGGCATGAGTGAAGGTCTTGTGCACCACTGTTTTGATACTAATACCAGTCAAATCAGGGAAGAACTCACAAACTATTACAAACCTGGACCCTCCGAACAGCAGCTTTGACTATGTGTGGATGTGACAGCACTAGCAGGGGCATAGTGGCCACTACTCCATGTGCAACTACTGTCAGTACTGACGGGCTAGCAAAAGAAACAAGATTGACATGTCCTTTAGGATTGACCCTTCATGTACACACTGATTACATTACATACATTTTGTCCCATCCATATGACATAACGGTCTTACACAGGTGACGCTTTACCTAGTAGCTCACTTCTGTCTCTTCTACACCAGGCTCTTGGTACCCTATCTTAATCCCTGTACCTGACGTACATAAACATGTCCCCAGGCATGTATACAGGTCACAACTTTTTTCATCCATGGCCAAGAGTCAGCTGTCCATGATCATGTTTGTTTAGAAAAGGATTAGCAGAGGATTAGCAAATATGTTCAAAACATATCAATTCTAGAAGAAACCCTGGAGTGACCATTTTAGTATAAAAGACCCTCACTCCCCCTTACAATACAGAGGAGAATTCCTTCCAGGCTGGACTGACACTCTGCAGGCTGATACTTTGACATGCACGGACCTGCCATCCCTTGAGAGGTGCCATACTCGAAGCTGAGACGGGGTCCTTCATTCAGAACCATCAGGTGAGCAGTTAGCACTTCCCCGGGATTCTTGGCTCCATTAGGACATATCTTAGCACTTACATACACATGCTTCACCTACATATCTAGGCTAGGTACATTTAGGTAGGCTACGCATCTTAGGAGTACGCCAATGCTATTCTTTTATATATAAATTTGTATTTTCTCAAGTTGTAATACTGTCACCTCTATATGAATGTAGTATGCTTTTATGATTTTTAACTAAATCGAATAAAGTGGTTTTTGACTTGACTTGACTATATAGTGCTTTTATTCATCTTATTATCACTATGGTAGAAATGTATCTGCTATTTACGATACTAGTTCCAATTGTCATTCTATGTGTATTCTGAGAAAAGTAAGCACTATTGACTGAGTAAAAGATACCATATTGTTTCCATGATATCTGAGGAATCAGGGTTGTCATGTTCAGTGGGTGCCAGAAGCTACCTATGCCACTGTAGAATACAGGGGGTGGTAGTGGCAATGTAGAACTAGCTAGTGTAACGGCTGAATCATCCTGTGGGGTTGTCCAGAGTCTGTCTGTACACCAAGCCCTCAGCTTATGTCATCCAAAACATGCAGGTCCTGTGGAGTCCTAGGAACTACACGACAATATGTGAAAGTGGGAATAAAAGGAAGGTCTAACATACCATAAAAAGGAAATACTAAGTACCACAAAGCAGGGTGACAGAAGACAGAAACCTGGTTAAGATAGTCAAAGGAAAACCTTTGAAATTTGTTTGGCAGGTGTTGTAGCTATGACATCGGAGCAGCATAATATAAGTCTCTGTGACTTGTGGGACTAGATGCCAAGGATTATTCCACCAGATGCTTCACTGATCAAGCAAGACAGCTGAAGGTGTTCACAGATAGTGAATGGCCTGCCACTGATGAGATGTTCTCAAGTAAATGGTTGTCCCTGGGTAAAGGAAAGCAAGGGAAAACTCTAGTACTTTGGCTGTGTTTTTATTTGTGTGCTTCTATGAAGCTATTTCGTCCAATGTCAGCAGGCTTTGGCAGTGGCGTAGCTAGACGTACTGCCACCTGGGCCGGACCCTAAGGTTACCACCCGGTGCAGGTAAGAGTGGGGGTGGTGGCCAACAGATAACTTGTTCCGGTTAGGTGTGGCAGTTGATGGCAACTTGTTTGGGGTGGTGTCTGGGGGCTGGTGGACGACTTGTTTTCGGGGGCGGGTGATGGTGGCAGTCGACAGGCATGACTTGCTCACCTCAGCCGCTCCTAAAAACAGCCCCCCCCCCCAAGCTACGCAACTGGGCTTTGGAGCAGAATCTGAGGGATCTTGAAAACGTGTAACACCAGTTCTGCAAGGTATTGTACCCTTGGGATTAATGGGGTGTGTCTACAGAAATAATCATATTGAAACGGAAGACTGGTCGCAGCAAACCTTAGCAGCCTTGGCAGTCTTGGCAATCAGGGCAGTGGGCCTGCTCTTTTCACCCTTGGCAACACCACCCCCTCAAAACTGAAGGTTGATATTCCATGGCCTAAGGGATGAAGTAGCAATATTTTTAGCAGCACACTCTTTAGGTCCCTAGTGCATGGTACACAAGACACATCTCATTATTAATATTGAGCTTTGCAAGACTCCATACATTTATGAGCAGCCGAGAAATACAGCAGCTGTGAGTTTCAAATAACACACCTTCAAAGAATGTAGGTATGGAGCTGAGAATACTAAATATATACTTACTTATACTTACCTATTACTTGACGGTATTGTGATAGTGGCTATTGTAGAGTCGATATTTTTGTAGGTCGAAATTGTCTGTTATTCAACCAATAATTTAGAGTTTGGAGGATGGGGCTACTCTGTCAAAAACTCAGGGATGCCCAATCCACCATATTACAGGTGCATTCGAGTCTATGGGACTTGTAATATGGTGGACAGAATATTCATCAAGTTTTCACAGGTATCCTGTTACCAACATTACCAATAAGGCCCTTAGTATTAGAGACATTCTTGGTAAGCTGCTTTTATCTCTGCTTTTCAGTAAAGTGTCTGTCTTTCTAATCCAAGAAACTTGTTGGATGTTATTTCCTTAAATAAAATAAAAGCTGCTTCTTCCACTCTGGTGGTCTACCACTAAACAGATGAGTTCTTAAAAAAGTCACATTTTGACTGCCTTTGCACGGTTAAATAGGCTCCCGAAGCGATTCTTAGATGGCATTTCTGGATCTCACTTTACTGGTTCAATATGTTTATTGCACATTTTCAGTTGCACTGTGAAGACTAATTGTCAGTGATTATGCATCCTAATAAAGTGAGAGCAAGCGATAATGCCAACCGCAAGCAGTAAAAGATCTTCACATGTGGTTTAGCTGCCGTGTAGGCTGTGCTCTAATGGCAGGAAACCAGCTCTCAGCCTGTCATTGTCACTGTTTCCTCGAAATCCAAGCGCTGGATACCAGATGTTTCTGATCATATCTTCTGCAGTGTTACTAGAGCCTGTGATTGGGAGGTCAGTTTTCCACGCGTGGATATGGATTTCTCTCAAGTTTCGTCAACACGTGGGGGCATATTTACAAAGAAATTATGCAGTGCGGGTGCGGCGCTGCAAGCAATTCAGCTGCACTGCGCCATTTAAAAAAACACAGGGGGCCTCATTTATGAAAAGTGACTCATCGATGCGTGAAAACAGTGATGCGTCACTTTTCATTGCGCCCTCCTTGCGACACCAATGATGCGTCCTATTTACAGTATGACGCATCATTGCGCAAGGAGTTACAGATACGTCAGTTTTTCCTACGTATCTGTATGGGGCAAAAGTGACGCATTGCTGGAGTGTGTCACAAAAGTGCCGCAACTCCAGCAATGCGTCGTTTCACATGGGGCAAGCCCCATGTGAAAGGGCCTGCCTCAGTCTTACGCCTGCTGTGAGGCAGGCGTAAGATATTGACGCATTTGCATCCTAGAAGTGGCGCAGTGAAATCTTATAGATTTCACTGCGTCATTTCTACGACCCTTTTTTACGTCAATACGCGCCCCCTTGCATACATTATACCTGGCGCAGGTATAATTGTGAGTCAACTTACTGAGTGTAGCAGGGGTGAAATCCTGGAACTAGTTTCTCAACAATTAAGCCTTTGAGAATTAAATTATGTCCAGAAACCAATAATACATAGGCTACTGAATCAGAATTTGGAAGGAAAGCCCCGTTCTTACCCTGCTTGTATGGTGGCAGGATAAATCAAGATGTAACACGCTGATTGTAGCAGGAATGACAATTTGGAATTAATTCACCAGAATTATTCCTTTTAGTATGGAATTATAGTCACAAACCATTAATACATAGATTATTGAATCACATTTTTCAAGCAATGCTCCATTCACTTTCAAATTGTGATTTGGTATGGGTCACAGACAGTGGTGGATGGCATCTACAGGAATGAGGAGGATGCGTGTTGGAAAAAATAAAATTAAAATTAAAAAAAACTTACCAAACAGGACGTTCTCTGTTCCGATTCGCTTCTCTCAACAGGAACTGGAAGCAACAACCCCCTTGACCAATCCTGGCACTGCTCCCATGCTGCATGAGGGCATTCCAGTGATCAGAAAGAGCAGCCTCACTGGTTGCTCCACAGCGCTCTGGAAGCCTGCACTTGCTGTAAAGCAGCTGTCTTAAGACAGTTGGGTTAGAGATGTTTAAAGTGTGCATGTGTGGCTGGCCGTCTCAAGATGGCCAGACAAAAAAGACATGTACATTTTGAACAAGGCATAGACAGCCCACCTTCCTCCCTGCTGCTATCACTCGGCAGCAGCTCCAACCCTATCCTGATGCTCTGTTTGGGACAGGGGATAAAAAATAAAATGGCAATAAATTACCATTTCATTTGTCATCTCTGGGGTTTGGGGGGGATTTTAAGTGGGGCGACGCTCTTCAGCTCCAATGGTGGAGCCACCGCTGGTCAAAGGACTAATTTCACAAGCTGGAAAGCATTGGGTTTTGTACATCATGCAAATGAAGTTTGCAAAGGGCAGGGTTTGCAACTACAAAATCCTTAGGTACATCTGGCAAAAAATGTACAAATCTTTTGCAGGAAGGATCGTTTTGCTAATATTGACAAGCTTTTTCTGTTTTGTGCAAATGCCCGGGCTTTAATATTCTCTATGGTCCTCAAAGGCAAATAAGGTATTTGAAGGGTGAGGGATGGTATTCATTTTGTGTAGTTTTGCATTTATTTTACTGTTTAATGTTATTTATTTCTTATTTGTGCGCCTTGAAAATTGGCTGAAATTCAACATTAAAACGTGCTTCAATAAAATAACAATACATTTAAGCCGTTATTAGAACATATCTACTTATTCCCTGTAAAGGGCCCTAACATTCTCTTGGATTATGTCTGTGGTGTTGACAACTCTAAATAAACAAATAGATAAATACATAAACAAATAATATCACACAGACTTTTTTGCATTGCAGGATACATAACTTACACCTATACATCGATAATGTTTATGACCAGTAACCTTATTCAACATGCCTTTGACGTGCACAGACAAAATCTTTGATTTAGCAACTTTTCATTGGAAAGATCATATAATTCACATATAAATGCACTGATTTCACTCTCACCATGAAGTAACAGATTTAATGAGTGTCTGCCTACAGTACTAAAACACGGTGTGGTGTTGCCACTCAAAATAAAAATACTAAAGATTTGAAACTATTTTCATATACTTTTTATATATATATATACCGTGATCAAGCAACAGTACGTTGCGAAACGCGTTGGTACTATGCGAGGAATGCTGCCTTTTTGAATAATAAATGGAAAATTTGGGAAATATATCCTTTGTTTGAGTGCTGACTTACGCTATCATTTGATAGCTTTTGGAGAATAGACGAAAGCGGGGCTCTGCTTTGTAGTCAGCACCGGTGACAAGAGCGCCATTGGACTACGAGTTTGGAGCCTAATTTGTGGATATATATATATATATGTATATATATATATATATATATATATATATATATATATATATATATATATATATATATATATATATATATATATATATATATATGTATGTATTTTGTTTGCTTAATTGTTTTTTAATAGGATTGGAAATATTACATCTGAACCATTTTAGGTACAACACTTTCTCTAATGTTGCTTAGGGTGGAGTGGCAATAGTACCTTTTATTTCTGCAAGGGTTAACTTTTTCTAAACTTTTTAATGCTGAAGTTCAACTGCGATTTTTTTATTGATACGACTTCAGATTTGTATTTTTTTTGTAGAGAGAATTACAAATGTTTTTTTTCTGTTTTCTAAGCTGTATCTATTTTTATTGTTGCTTGCTGGATTTTTTATCTTATTATTTTTGAATTGTAGTTAATTTTGATTATATTAAGTTATATTTGTAATTTGCTTTAGTTTTTTTTTTTAAAATTGTGATATGTAGAATATTTTCAATTGGATGCAAAATGTGTATTTTTAACTTAAAGTATTATGAATGGTAGTAATGTATTTTTAAAATGTAATTTAAAATGTTATTTGTATATGAATATTTAGGGACAGTGGTTCAAAGGGTTTTTCGATTTGAAAACCCTCCAAATAGATAATTCAGAGAGTTTTCATATGTTAAAAGTGTTTTCAAATCACTAGAATTTGGAAGGGGCGTGCAGCAAGGGTTCTTTGAAAATACCAATCCGGTATTCTATGTATCAATGTTCTAATCACAAAACATTGAAATTTTACCAACAAAGAGGTGGTAGCTTATTCGCAATAGAGAATAGGTGCCATTGGGACACATTCATTTTTGTGCATGTAAGAAAAGTCTAAGAGGAGGCAGCAGGAAGGAAGCCCTGTCTCCTCTTAAACAAGCAAAACCTGGAACAAACTTTCCTTTTTAAACGTAGTCCTTTTCACTTAAACTCCTTAACAGCGGCGCAAATTTTGCCGCTGTGCAGGAGTTCTAAAGAGTGGGCAGGGCCACGTCGGCCAATGGACATGCGAAGCACTACCGAGGTAGTGCTCACAACGGCCATTGGCCCGACGCGCGCACGCAACGAGTTAAGGAAACCAGCTACAGTAAAAACAAACATAGTCTGCCTCATTAATATTCATGAGGTAGGTAGAATTGTGAACCACTACAATTTGGTATTTTCTGAACCAACCTATTGGCACAGGGGTTGATTCGCAAAGATCTACTCTAGTCCCAAAAATACTCATTACAATGTGGGACCAGTATTTTGCGACAAGTATTTAGTGCTTCTGGCCCATTTTGTTTTGATTTCTTTGAATTATTATTAGCTTTTTGTAATTAATTATGTATATATATTTTTTTTATAGTTTCATTTACTAATTGCTTCATTCTAGTTTTATTTCATTGTTTACATTTGTTTTAAATATTATCCTATTTATTATTATTGTTGAACATATTTTTGTCCATGGTATTTTCGCTGTAATATTTTCAATATCACAATATTTTTACTTCAATATTATATCATAGCAGTGCACCCACTGCTTGTGGGGTCCCTAATTTGGAAAACCGTAAAGCATTAGAAAAGTGATTAGGGTTGACATTCGCAAGCATGCTGAGCAGGTGTGTATAGGCTGTAAAAGCAGAAAAGTGAATATCAAACCATCTAAAACTATTAAATAGTCCCTAATGCATTCCAATGGAGATGGAAGGATGCACGAAACAGCTAATCGAAAAAAATTGAGACTGAAATGTTTCTGGTGGCTAATCAGGGATGTGATTGACAACTTCTTAAAGCTAAGTCTGAAGGCACTGGAGCGAAAGAAGCCATTGACTAATGTAAGAATCGAATACAATAGCAACAACATGAACAGTAATGGAGCAGCACATGTATGACCTAAAAAGTGTTACATTTTGTATAATGCAATAATTACGCATGTGCAATGACATACCTTTACTGTCAGTTTCCCTCCACCAGTGAATGGAAAGGCTCTTCAAGGAGAGAATCTGTGGTCTCTGTTGTGTATGCAATGTGCATAGATTACAGGTTGTCTCCTGGGTCTAGTGGCTCTGAGGGTTAATGCACCAACTGCAGGACCTGTTTTTGACCTCGTGGTGACAGTTTAAAAGAAAATGTGCATTGAGTTTACAGTTAGCATCCAAAAAACGTGCAAAACAACATCATATGATAAGCACTAATATGGCACATGCAAGTCACATTGAGACCCACAGATCATAAGTAATTTACAATCACAGAAACACAATTAGCCATACATTAACATACATTTGTGGGTCTGGGAGATAACCCAGCACCCCTGTTTGTCATATTGCTGCAGTGGTCTAATTCTGTCCTGTTTACCTCTCATTTGCTCCTGCCCATTCCTCGGGCCAACCTAATCTCTTTGCACCCACATCTAGTAGGTAAGTGTGTAGGGTGGCCCATATTTATCTTGGTCTGTAGGGTTGCTGTAATATATACCAGTATGTGTCCAGCTGTTCTTGACAGTGCCCCATATCTGGAAGCCACTGCTTGATAGTAAGAGCTTTATCTCTGCAACAGGTGCATGCCACTCTCCTCTTAGCCAATAGTAGCGCTATAGCAACACATCAGTGTAAGGTAGTGGGAGCACCTGCGGTGTGCCCCATAGCAGCCATCTTCGGGGAAGATCCAAAGTAAGCATCAACCATGCTGGAGAGAATACAAGAAATAGCAGCACAGTAGGTGTTTTTGGATGAGAAACCATAGAGTTGGGGACCAATTAATATCTGTTATGAAGGGTCAAAATGCCCCAAAATGCCCCATTAGTGAATGTGCCTTTCATAAATGCACATGCAGTGTTATGTTGAAAGCATTAGGTATAGTCAACAAATAAGATTCTATCATAATATCTTCTTAGAACTCTGGATGGCTATATAGTATACTTTCATTGCTTGCATTACACAATACAGTCCCCAGTTCAAGGACAATGACAAAACAATTTCTGTTTGGATTTTCATCACATATAATAATCATAACAATTTTGTGGTGCCGCTCAGTTTCAAAATCTCCTTTGTAGCCTGCAAGCCAGACAGTCACAGGTGCAGTTTATCTGGGGTTCTTTCCCCTCAGGCTTCATGCATTTGAGAGCCCTGTGAGTCTGAAGAAACTCTATACTTGTAGAACATAAAGAAAACCTAGCCTGTACCATCATGATGAGGCAGCATGAAGTGTGTGCCTCTAGATGGCACCAAAGACTGGCACTGCCTGGAAAGTTAAACTGTTTCTCCAGACAAACATTTCTGCACTGAATTAGGCACTCTTTGTAGACAAGGCAGAGGAAGGCCTGCATAAGGTTCATGACAGGGCATCACAAACGCTTCTGACAGGCCAGCCTGCTATTTCTACTGTCAGTGACACCACAAGCCTGCCCTCATTTCCCCATTAACATCCACACACTGCTTGGGAATGAACCCAGTCAGCTTAGTATAAGCATGAAGTGAATTTGTCTGGACCATTATATGAACCAAAGCTACTCCTACACTGGGAAAGCTCAAAATATTCTCAGAATATTCTCAAGGACCAAACCTTCAACCGACTCAGAAACTACAACAGCTCTTTCTCACAGCCTGTCTCTGCCAACCAATCTCTTAAACATCCATTGGCATTATTCAAATGAGAGGTGCATTTTCTCACCTCCTACTTAGTTACAGCCGCTCACGACTGCCCAGACCACAAGTTTCTTATCCACTCCCAAAGGACGTGACACTGCAGCTTAGTCACCAGCATGAGATGTTATAAAGTCTTCAAATTACACTCTCCATCTCTTTCACACAAGTGCTCATCTCCCAGAGAGTGGTCTCCTAACATCTCAATCCCTGTTACAATTTACTTCTGGAGCATTCCTCCATGTACATTATCAAATACAGATCCTAAGAGCTATCAATCAATCAATCAATCAAAGACATTTATAGAGCGCACTACTTACCCGGAGGGTCTCAAGGTGCTTGGGGGGGGGGGTGCTGCTACTGCTCGAACAGCCAGGTCTTGAGCTTCTTCCTGAAGGAGAGGTGGTCTTGGGTCAGGCCGCAGCGCAGGTCGGTCGGGAGGGAGTTCCAGGTCTTGGCGGCCAGGTAGGAGAAGGACCTTCCTCCTGTTGTCGTTCTTCGGATGCGGGGGACGGCGGCGAGGGCGTGTCTGGCTGATCGGAGATGGCGTTTGGGAGCGTAGAAGTTGATGCGGTTGTAGAGGTAGCTCGGGCCTTGATCGTGTAGGGCTTTGTGTGCGTGGGTGAGGAGACGGAAGGTGATTCTTTTGTTGACGGTGAGCCAATGCAGGTCTCTCAGATGTCCGGAGATCTGGCTGTGTCGTGCGATGTCGAGGATGAGTCTGGCTGAGGTGTTCTGGATCCGCAGGAGTCTCTTCTGGAGCTTGGCGGTGGTTCCGGCGTAGAGGGCGTTGCCGTAGTCCAGTCGGCTGGTGACGAGGGCCTGGGTGACCATCTTCCTGGTCTCCGTGGGGATCCACCGGAAGATCTTCCGTAGCATGCGCAGGATGTTGAAGCATGACAAGGAGACGGCGTTGACTTGTCTGGTCATGGAGAGGGAGGAGTCCAGTATGAAGCCCAGGTTGCGTGCGTGGTCTGTTGGTTTGGGTGCGGTGCCCAGGGCGGGGGGCCACCAGGAGTCGTCCCAGGCGGAGGGCGAGGAGCCCAGGATGAGGACTTCCGTCTTGTCTGAGTTCAGTTTCAGGCGGCTGGTCGTCATCCACTCGGCTACGTCTTTCATCCCTTCGTGAAGGTTGGCTCTGGCGGCGGCGGGGTCGTTGGTCAGGGAGAGGATCAGCTGGGTGTCGTCAGCGTAGGAGATGATGTTGAGGTTGTGTTGGCGTGCGATGGCCGCGAGGGGGCTCATGTAGACGTTGAAGAGGGTGGGGCTCAGCGAGGATCCTTGAGGGACGCCGCAGATGACTTCGGTGGCCTCTGACTTGTACGGTGGTAGACGGACTCTCTGTGTTCTTCCGTCTAGGAAGGAGATGATCCATTCCAGTGCCTTCTCCTGGATTCCGACGTTGCTGAGGCGCTGCACTAGGGTGCGGTGGCAGACAGTGTCGAATGCCGCGGAGAGGTCTAGGAGGATGAGGGCCGCTGTTTCTCCGTTGTCCATCAGGGCTCGGATGTCATCGGTAGCAGCGATGAGGGCGGTCTCGGTGCTGTGGTTGGCTCGGAAGCCAGACTGTGAGATGTCCTAAACGCAACCGTTGATCATTTTAACCAAGCAACCTCAGAAGAATCATCCCATTTCAAAACTATGGTCTTCATCTAAATGTTGGTGGTATGTATACTCAGTGGCAACAGTGACAGAATATGCATACCACCAACATGAAGGTCTGTCTGCCCGATTTAAATGCGGATGGACCTTTTGTTTAACTATGGTGGTGACTACTCCTTCACTGCCATAGCCAGACTTCTCCAATGGCCTGACAGAGTAAGAGCCAGTGGAGAAATGGCTACATGTCCACCTGTCCAATTAGCATGGGTGGACATTTAGCCATATTTTTACTGTCTCACACCGCCAGGCAAACCCTGGCGGTGAGAGACAGTAAAATCTAAATAATGTTCCCCACGCCATGGGAGATGAATCCCCTGGTGAGGGAGGCATTACATTTTTATTTTCAAAAAGAAAATCCTGTTTCAGGATTTTCTTTTTGATAATAAAAAGGAGTACTGTTTGGTGCAGGGTCTCATCATGCTGATGCAGCCCTGCAATGAACAGCTGATTGAATTTACAGAAACTGCCAGGTCGAGCTTCCTGTCAATACTTTAAAAATGACCTCCAATGTGGCGGTCATTGATAAATCTGGCGGTTGGGGCATCCATTAGGGTGACAGAGGTATAAATGAGGTCCTATGTTCCATCTTCTACACATCGTATTAAAATTACCCTCCTGAACTGTAGTCTGAAGCTTCTAATGCAGCTTACAATCCTACCTTCACCTTTACTTTGTCTTGATGCAAGAAGACTCAAAGAAACCTGGTACTGTCCAGTCTCCATACTCCTATTTTGCCACTAGAATCCAACATCCACAACCTCAACAAAACAGATGGAGAGGTTACCTTTCTTCAATCTGATGGTTTAAATAAACTCCTCATTTCATGACATTTAAATTATTGTGGCTGTATTTCTTGTGTTAAATTTTTAGTAGTTATCAATTTCATTTTAATTACATTTTGCATTTTTTAGTTCCGTGGCGAGTTGTGGGTTTATAGAGGAATATGGTGGAAGTAATTTAATGATAATAAATTAATGATTATTTTGTATCTAATAATATTTATTTAATTTCGATTTTATAGTGTTAATTGTGGAAAATAATGTATTATTAATTAATTATTAAATGGTTGTTAATTAATATTAATTAATTAATTATTTCGTAATGCATTATGGTTTTGTGCTATTTCTTTTTTAGGAGTGGGTTGTGGGTTTATAGAGGAATAGGGTGGGAAGTAATTTAATGATAATAAATTAATGATTATTTTTTATTTAGTAATATTTATGTAATTTCGATTGTATAGTGTTAATTGTAGGAAGTAATGTATTATTAATTAATTATTAAACGGATGTTAATTAATATTAATTAATGAATTCGTAATTAACTATGGTAATTGTGTTATTTTTTTAGGCGTGGGTTGTGGGTTTATAGGGATGGAAGTAATTTAATTATAATACATTAATGATTATTTGTTAATTAATGCTAATTAATCATTTAAAATTGAAATATGGTTATTGTGTCATTAATTTTATATATGAGTTGTGGGGTTTATAATGGTTAAGGGTATTAAGTATTTTATTTTAATTCATTATTAGGTAGTTGTTAATTAATATTAATGTATTATGTTTGATCTAATTATGGAAATTGTGTGATGATTTTTAGGTGAGGGTTGTGGGGTTTATACAGTGGAAAGTCATTTATGTTTATTTACTTAATAATTAGTTGAGCATTAATATTATTAGGGCAATTGTTTATTTTTTGTGCATGAGTTTTGGTTTTATAGGGGAAATGTTTGGAGAGTAAATTAATTTGTATCTGTTTCAATTTGTTTTTTAAATAATACAATTTCTTTAATTGATGGTTAATTTTGTTAATTATGGCAGTACATTTTTTAAAACTGTAGATGTGTGTTGTGAATTGTGCGGTGTTCTAGGGTAAGAAATAAAAACAGATAAAATGTGTGTAATAAGTAATGTTTTTGTTTATAAATAATTTCTAACTAAAAATTGATTTTTGTTTGTAAATTACTTTGCAATGTATTTAATATCTTATTTCTAGGTATTTTTCATGAATATTTAACATTATATTAAGGGGTCTATGATGATGGCGGGTGGACAAAGTCTGCCCGCCACCGTAACGGTATGCTGGACCTTCTGCCAGGGGTGAGGCGGTGCAGCACCTGCAATCAGGATACCACCACCATTGTCCCCCATTTCCAGCATTGTGGCGGGTAGTGCTCACAGCACCGCAGCCACAATGCTGAGAATGCACGTTGTGCATTGGCATGCACAAGGTGACAGGCACCATGTCCATGCCAATGAAGGCACGGTACCATAGGTACCCCCATGTGCACCCCTCAACATACTGGGGGCCCGCTACGGGCCCCCAGCAGCAAAATCCACTTGCCTCTCCATGGCGGCAACACCACCATGGAAAAGCTGCTCTTCGCCGGCATGTTAATATGAATGGCGGTGTCTTGTAGACATCGCCACCATATTAAGCCCCTTTTTCACCCGGTCGACTCGACGACGGACGGAAAAGTGGTGGACGGTCTTCCCGTCTGTCGTGGACCCCCCCAGACATCCTAATATGGCAGGGGGTCAATCATGCGTGTATGGCAGGCGGATCGCCGGCGACAGTTTCAATTTTTTTTCAATTTTTTATTTTATGATTTTTATTATTATTTTGTATGGTGATATTCTGTTTTTTTACATTTTGAACTGATTGGAGTGGGAATATTCATGTTTACCCTTCCGCCATCAATTACTTTCCCTATTGTTGCACTAACTGGAGTGGGAATAGTATTTTCTACCCTTCCGCTTTCCAACATTTTTCCTACTGTTGCACTTACTGGAGTGGTAACATTATTTTTTACCCCTCCCTTATCCAACACTTTCCCTACTCTTGCCCTCACTGGAGTGGGAATAATAATTTGTACCCCTCCGTTATCCAACACTTTCCCTACTGTTGCACTCACTGGTTTGCTAATAGTTATTTTTATTCCTCCGCTATCCAACACTTTCCCTACTGTTGCACTCACTGGAGTGGGAATAGTCATTTTAACCCCTCCTCTATCCAACACTTTCCCTAATGTTTCACACACAGGAGTCGGAATAGTAATTTTACCCCCTCCTCTATCCAACACTTTCCCTACTGTTGCACTCACTGGAGTGGTAATAGTAATTTTACCCCTCTGCTATCCAACACTTTCCCTCCTGTTGCACTCACTGGAGTGGGAATAGTATTTTGTACCCCTCCGCTATCCAACACTTTCCCTACTAATGTACTCACTGGAGTGAGAATAGTAATTTTTACCCCTCCGCTATCCAACACTTTCTCTACTGTTGCACTAACTGGAGTGAGAACAGTCATTTTATTCCTCTGTTATACAACACTTTCCCTACTGTTGCACTAACTGGAGTGGGAGTAGTAATGTTTACCCCTTCCCTATCCAACACTTTCCCTACTGTTGCACTCACTGGAGGGGCAATAGTAATTTTTACCCCTCCGCTATCCAACACTTTACATACTGATGCACTCACTGAAGTGGAAAATGTAAGTTTAAAGACTTTTAAATAGTTTAATGTGTTAATTTATAATATAATGTTTTTTTGCAACAAACAGTCCATCTCTTTACAAGAAGACAAGGGGACACAACGGAATCAAAAGGTTCCATTTATTTGCGGGATGTGGCATAACGCGTTTCGGCTTTCGCCTTCGTCAGATGCGGACCCTCCCAAGTGTTGCTGATGCTGGAATCCTCAAAGTCTTTTATACTGGCACATCTAAAGTAGAGTATTTGCACACCTGAACGTTGTTCAACAGGATTCTCATTGGTGGTTAGAGATGGAAAGACTGCAACTCCCAGAATGCAGTTTGTGCAGGTAGCGATTTCGCGGTGAGAAATCCTGTAAGCAAGCTTCTTACAGTGCATCAATTTCGAGTGCTTGCTATGAACGTCGTCAGTTTGAGGATTTACAGCGTTTAGTTGAAGCAAGGAATTCCTCTTGGTCCCGCACTTTCTACCTCGCAATCCCTTAGACAACGGGTCTGGAGCATTGATGAAGTAACAATGTCTCTCCATGCGTTCGTGGACTATCTTACTAGCAGAGTCTCTGATCCTTGCGGTGCGAAGCGGTCTGGGCAATTGCCATAACCCAGACACTCAAAGAAAGGGCCTCCCTTGCGCTATATGGCAAGCGCTAATATGCAACAAACAGTTCATCTCTAAACAAGAAGACAAGGGGAAACAACGGGATCAAGAGGTTCCATTTATTTGCGGGATGTGGCATAACGCGTTTCAGCTTTTGCCTTCGTCAGATGCGGACCCTCCCAAGTGTTGCTGACTCTGGAATCCTCAAAGTCTTTTATACTGGCACATCTAAAGTAGAGTATTTGCACACCTGAACGTTGTTCAACAGGATTCTCATTGGTGGTTAGAGATGGAAAGACTGCAACTCGCAGAATGCAGTTTGTGCAGGTAGCGATTTCGCGGTGAGTAATCCTGTAAGCAAGCTTCTTGCAGTGCATCAATTTTGAGTGCTTGCTATGAACGTCGTCAGTTTGAGGATTTACAGCGTTTAGTTGAAGCAGGGAATTCCTCTTGGTCCCGCACTTTCTACCTCGCAATCCCTTAGACAACGGGTCTGGAGCATTGATGAAGTAACAATGTCTCTCCACGCATTCGTGGACTATCTTACTAGCAGAGTCTCTGATCCTTGGGGTGCGAAGCGGTCTGGGCAATTGCCATAACCCAGACACTCAAAGAAAGGGCCTCCCTTGTGCTATATGGCAAGCGCTAATATGCAACAAACAGTCCATCTCTGTAGAAGAAGACAAGGGGACACAACGGGATCAAGAGGTTCCATTTATTTGCGGGATGTGGCATAACGCGTTTCGGCTTTCGCCTTCGTCAGATGCGGACCCTCCCAAGTGTTGCTGACGCTGGAATCCTCAAAGTCTTTTATACTGGCACATCTAAAGTAGAGTATTTGCACACCTGAACGTTGTTCAACAGGATTCTCATTGGTGGTTAGAGATGGAAAGACTGCAACTCCCAGAATGCAGTTTGTGCAGGTAGCGATTTCGCGGTGAGTAATCCTGTAAGCAAGCTTCTTGCAGTGCATCAATTTCGAGTGCTTGCTATGAACGTCGTCAGTTTGAGGATTTACAGCGTTTAGTTGAAGCAAGGAATTCCTCTTGGTCCCGCACTTTCTGCCTCGCAATCCTTTAGACAACGGGTCTGGAGCATTGATGAAGTAACAATGTTTCTCCACGCGTTCGTGGACTATCTTACTAGCAGAGTCTCTGATCCTTAGTGTGCGAAGCGGTCTGGGCAATTGCCATAACCCAGACACTCAAAGAAAGGGCCTCCCTTGCGCTATATGGCAAGTGCTAATATGCAAAAAACACACTATCTTGCAGGGCTAGAGGGATGTTTATAGACCATGCCTAAGTATTATCCCCCGTAGAAATCAACGAACAACTACAAACTTAGGGGTCTCATAAGGGATCCAAAAGTGATCCTCTACTCAAAGTAACCTTATCAACGGTACAAGGGTACGATGACAGTGACACTCACAGACCAGATCACAAGATGTGAAGAACCAATAACGTGAGTCACCCCTGGTTTAGGATTCCCATCAACGGTCTTGTGATGATCAATGTTATCATTTGGTAATCCATATCGGGTATTGTGTCTCTAGATCATTGAGACCGACATACCCAGATAGCCAGATTCGGGGTAGCGACCCACAATCACTCGGTACTACCACATGATGTTGATGTGATGGGAAGTGCAGTGTAAAAATATATGTAAGTGGTGGTTTAAAAAAGGATAGGGAGCTCAACCAAGGTAAATTTAATAATTGTTGGCCCCTTCCCTAATAAAAACAAGAACAGTAAAGTATCATCATCGCAGTCCACACAAATAGCTGCGAGGAGACCAACATGTTTCAGCCACTCAAGGTTCACTCCTCTGGCTTTCGTCAGGGTCTCTGTTCAAATAATCTACTACTGCTTACAAGTGAATAAAGTGTGAAAAAATATACAAAAAAACACACACACACGTGAAAACCAGTAAAGGATATAATGTTCCATAAACTGTGTCAACTCCTCTCTTCGGCACCTGGTTGCAATTATACTGTGTAAGGAGGACAAACGTACAGGAAAGTCACAATCAGCTACACTGGTCTGTGATAAACATAGTATTGTTTTACAAAAATGAATCTACTTGCTTACTCACCCAGGGTGTCCGGGGAGTGGACCTCACCAAGTCTCTGGAACCAGCATGGGCAGTATTTTTGCGCCTTCGTTGGCGAATTTATACGTCCATGAATTTGAACAGACTACAGTTTTGCACCCCACCAACCCATTTTTTCCATCCATAATTTGGTGGAAAAGATATATTGATGATATCTTGATGGTGTGGAGAGGGACCAGTGAATCGGTCACACTGTTTCACGAATGGCTGAATAGGCAGAACAACTACCTTCGGTTCACGATGGAAATGAGCAAAGACAGACTTCCTTTCTTGGACCTCTCAATTTATAGCACCACGAGGGGCCTGGAGAGTGAATTGTATAGGAAACCGATGGCAAGGAATTCCCTTCTCCTGTACGAGAGCCAACATCCCAAGTCCTTGAGGGATAATCTGCCCTTTGGACAGTTCCTTCGAGTCCATCGGAACTGTTCCACTCCAGAAACCTTCAAACGCCACGCAGAGGATCTTTCCAAGCAACTGAGAGAGAGGCATTATCCAAATAAATTGGTCCAGCGCTCATACAAACGAGCAGCAAATAATCATCGTGCTGCCCTTCTGGAACCACGTGTAGAGAAACCACCTCTGGACCGACTAACACTAGTGAGCACATTTAACACCAAATCGAACTATGTTCAGAAGGTGATAAAAAAGCACTGGAGAATTCTGAACAGTGGCAAAGATAAAATCCCCTTCCCACTTTTCGCTTTTAAACGCTCAGCCAACCTGAGGGATCGTTTGGTACACACCCGACCCAAAGCTACACCTAGGAGAGAGATAGGCACATTATGGGATCTCCCCCCGGTGGTAGGGCACCATCCGTGTGGTGGCTGTTCGATTTGCCCTCTAACGATCAAGATCACCAGTGTGGACATTGGTACAGATAGGCCATGGGAATTGCGGCAGTTTACAAACTGCAACAGTACCAACTTAATCTACCTCATCACTTGCACATGCAATGAACGGTATGTGGGCATGACCACGAGAAAGGTGCGTGTGAGAATGCAGGAACATAAAAGCACTTTTCGCTGCAAGAAAGACATCTCTAAACTCACTAAGCATTTCATTACACGGAAGCATGCAGAAACTGACTTCACGTGGCATGTTTTGGAAAAACCATACATTCCACCACATGTGAGCGATGTGTCTCGGTACCTTTTCATGCGCGAACAGAAGTGGGTGTTCAAATTGGGGACAGACAGACAAGGGTTGAACGATGACATTCCGTGGTTCTCCCTGACTTGATATACTGCTCTTTGGTGGGCTAATGCGTGGAATGCACACAGTAAAAGAGCTAATTACAGGTCATCGGTTGACCCTGCTTCCAACAGCATTCTCGCTATGAAGCTTAACATAATATATAAGCGACCATAGGGCTATTTATCACCGTAAGCCCCAGACTGCTTTACTTTTGGTCTGGAGCAATCATGACCGGAATTATTATTTCGGGTGGGCTAAGGACAGTGGTTTGTTGGAGACACCTTCTGTGCCTCCTGGCTGGCATGCCTGCGAGCCCTGGCCACTAGTAAATATGCTCAAGTTTTTATTCGCACCCATCACATGAACAAAATTTACTTTCCATTATTGATATGACCTAACCTCAGTCTTAAGCACTAGGCGGATACACCCTCCGGGGGGCGATGGTTCATTTGTGGTATTACTATCATTGGACGCATCCTTGCGTCATCGAGTAGACATTGTTCTAGTTCTTGTTTTGCAAGGTCTTTTACTCGGATGTTAGGACTAAGAACTACAGAATTTGAAACTGTGAGGTCATTCTGTAGTCTCCATCAACCTAGCGAGAGATTGAGCTCGAGGCCGGTTCGCGGGGCATGGATGCCTCCAATGGACAGACTGTCTTCACCTCGATACTATCCAGGGTGGATGCGCTCCTATGCCATTGAAGATGAATAGTTCTCGGGGGCTAAATTTGAGATAGTCCGAAATGCGGGACTATCAAACTACCAAAATGGCCGTCGTGACGTCATTCGGTAGTTCAGCGAGTCTCGCGAGAATACGAGCGGGATGCCGGGAATGAGCTGGCGATTGAGGAAGTGGGATTACTGAGCACCGGGTGTTTGGGTTGAGTCCTGACTATAGCGATGGGCACTTGTACTAGTCTAAGTGCCAGATCAACTATTCTGGCATTGTTGAACAAAGAGTTCCCTGGGTAGGCAGCGACTAGGCCACTCCCCTGCAGGGTCTGATAGGCTGGATGATACCAACCAGCACAGTGAAGTAGTCAGTGCACAGGAGAGACTGTGCCTCCCCCTGACTCAGTCACGGCCTGAGACAACGACGGACAGGTAGGAGAATTGGGCCTCTTGGTCTAACAGCTGGTTTATCTCTTTATCTTTTTATCTATGCATCAGGCTGTTCATCATTTGGTCAGATTAATTGCTGGACTAAAGGTTGATTGTATTTAACAGTTGTTCAGCCTGTAGTTGATGGTGGAGTGGAGAGAGGGTGGTTTGGAGTATCTTTAGATGGCTGTTAATGAGCTCCATACACAGTATTTTGACCGCCAGAGTAAATTAATGTTTGACCTCCTGGTCTTTGTAATTTACGCAGCCGGTTTGTGTTATTGTAGAGCGAGGTCTCACATATCCTGAGCCAGGTCCAGGAAGAGGTGAGGTCCACTCCCCGGACACCCTGGGTGAGTAAGCAAGTAGATTCATTTTTGTAAAACAATACTATGTTTATCACAGACCAGTGTAGCTGATTGTGACTTTCCTGTACGTTTGTCCTCCTTACACAGTATAATTGCAACCAGGTGCCGAAGAGAGGAGTTGACACAGTTTATGGAACATTATATCCTTTACTGGTTTTCACGTGTGTGTGTGTTTTTTTGTATATTTTTTCACACTTTATTCACTTGTAAGCAGTAGTAGATTATTTGAACAGAGACCCTGACGAAAGCCAGAGGAGTGAACCTTGAGTGGCTGAAACATGTTGGTCTCCTCGCAGCTATTTGTGTGGACTGCGATGATGATACTTTACTGTTCTTGTTTTTATTAGGGAAGGGGCCAACAATTATTAAATTTACCTTGGTTGAGCTCCCTATCCTTTTTTAAACCACCACTTACATATATTTTTACACTGCACTTCCCATCACATCAACATCATGTGGTAGTACCGAGTGATTGTGGGTCGCTACCCCGAATCTGGCTATCTGGGTATGTCGGTCTCAATGATCTAGAGACACAATACCCGATATGGATTACCAAATGATAACATTGATCATCACAAGACCGTTGATGGGAATCCTAAACCAGGGGTGACTCAGGTTATTGGTTCTTCACATCTTGTGATCTGGTCTGTGAGTGTCACTGTCATCGTACCCTTGTACCGTTGATAAGGTTACTTTGAGTAGAGGATCACTTTTGGATCCCTTATGAGACCCCTAAGTTTGTAGTTGTTCGTAAGTGCTAATATGCAACAAACAGTCCATCTATTTACAAGCAGACAAGGGGACACAACGGGATCAAGAGGTTCCATTTATTTGCGGGATGTGGCATAACGCGTTTCGGCTTTCGCCTTCGTCAGATGCGGACCCTCCCTATCCAACACTTTCTCTACTGTTGCACTCACTGGAGGGGCAATAGTAATTTTTACCCCTCCGCTATCCAACACTTTACCTACTGAAGCACTCACTGAAGTGGAAAATGTAAGTTTAAAGACTATTAAATAGTTTAATGTTTTAATTTATAATATAATGTTTTTTATTAGATTGTATGTTATTGGTGCATATATATATATATATATATATATATATATATATATATATATATGTTGAATTATGTAATTAAGAGTATACAAGCTTTGATGGTTATGCTGTCCTATATTGCTGCTAGTTCTTTCCTGTATTAGATTCCCCGGCTGGGGAATCTATTGTATTTTTGCACTTAATAGATATGCACTTTACACTTTGCACTTTTTGACACTTTAGCACTTTTTCGGATGTTTTAACCAGTGACAATGTATATATAATCTTTTTAATCATTCAGATGGATTGTTGTTTAGTATATATAGCTCAGAAAAGCCACGATGTCTATGACTATGTTTATGAAGTATTTGTACAGATAAAATGTATATTGTTTTAATATCGTTACAGTATACAAATGTCGGAATTGGATGGTTTCTCTATGAGAAATGTAACGTGGGCATATATAAAACTGTATTTGAACAGTAAGAATGGGTGGCCTTTGGTTACAAGCCGAGAGGTCGAAAACATTATGTTTTAAAATCAGTCTGTCTGCTATGTTTACTAAAACATACAATACGGTCACATGGTACAGAATTAAGTGCTTTGATTGGTGAATTGCCATTTTTTTAAACTGGTGTGGTGTGCAATGGCAAACACTCGTTATTTCCGGTGAACAAGGCGACAGGGTCGCCGAAACGCGTCCGGTCTAGGGCACTACTGCTGCACTTTATGAAGAAAAAATAAATAAAGAAGATACCAATTTTGCTACCCGAGACTGTTGTCCGTTCTTTCTCCGTGAGGGTGCTGCGTCTCGCGGTGTCCTTTGGAGCGGTGGTTTATATATATATATATATATATATATATATTTATTATTTGGAGATTGTCATATACACAATTATAAAATGAATTAAAGTTAATAGTTTATTCATTGTTTTAAAGAAAGAAAAAAAAATATATATATATATATTCCTGTTTATATAGGTATGTTTAAATGTTTTAAATGACATTTATTTGTTATATTTGTTAAAATGGATATGAAATCATATTTCTTAAGTTACTTTTATTATTTGTTATATTTAATATTATTTTGTATACATATATTAAAATCTATACTTTGTACAACTATAGTTTTTTCATCAATATTTTTTCCTCAGTATTTTTGTACTTACCATTATATATATAAGATGTTGATATTTTTGACATCGATATTTATAACTAGATATTTGTGTCTGGGGATATTTTGGTGGTTGATATTCTATCAGTAAAGCAGATTTCATCATACACTGGGAAAAGATAGAGAAATTAAGTGAGAAATTCTAGGTTGTGAGAATGTCTTTGGAAATTTGGCAAGGAAACCGCAGATGACATTTCATTTCAGACCCGAAAAGGTACTACAGCCTCAATTACACTCAGCTTGTATTAAAGGGTGTCAAAAAGAAATGTCTTTAATAAAGCAGTGCGTCTGGGAGTGGAGCGTCGATTACGCGCTCCCCACAGCAGTGTACTAATCATGGTGCATTCAGGGCAAGGCACAACCCAGTTCTGCACGCAACATACAAAGTCTATTTAAACAAATGGATTACATTGTGAAACACGGTGTGCATACCACCCCTTATAATAATTCAAAATATTGCCCCATGTTGGTTTTGCACCCGGGATAAAAAGCAAGACTTAAACGCAGGACTTCATAGATTAAAGGTTTCACATACTGCGAGGCAGCAAGTTCTCAGCAACAATTGAGGTGGCAATGAGAGCGCAAACATACAGATTGACTTGCAGAAATTCCTAAAAATTCCATGTATATATATTGAACCTAGATTGATTTTATCATTCAGACGCATGTCGATTATTTAAAAAACGATGGGTACTGTAGTTCACAGGGTAGTTTCAATAGGGTCAGGTGATCAATTAGTTTACACGCAAGGCGGCAAAGCAAGTCTGCTTTGAAAGTACCCTGGAATCAGGGTTCGCTATTCAGGAAATTTAAAACTGTTTGAGGTGCATGCCGTGCGGTGAGAAGATAATGGAGTGAGCAGGTATGCGCTGAGTGGAGTTTTCGAGAAGTAAGGGGCACGTGAAAATATATAGAGATTGGGTCCATTCAGAATGCAAGAATATGTGTAAGGCTTTTTCAGGGGTTGGGAGAGAGAACTGAACACGGTGATTGCGTGAAGGAAGGGAGGAGAAATAAGAGAGTTAGAATTCACTTGTGTCCAAAGTCGAGTACGAGTAATTCATCAGAAGGCGGGCTAAGAACGAGATCCAGCAGATGAGTGTGAGAGGAGGTCAGAGGGTGTGTTGTGTGTAAAGAAGGTTAGATACTAAAGGGAATGAGGGTTGATATATGGTTTTTCTCAATTCTGTTTTGGGCGGAGGGAGGAGTAATAGCTAGATGGTCACTGAGAGTAAGCAATTGGTATTTTATTGATTTTTATTGATTATTTGAGCACAAAAGGATTCATCGTAAGATGAATTACAAATTTATGTGATTATTGTTAATAACGCTCCAATCTGGTAATGATGTTTTTTTTGAAATTGTTGATTTGCAGTTACCCCTGACGAAGGGCTAATAACACAGCCCGAAATGCATTGGGTTTCTAATAAAGAAATGTTGCTCTGAACTATTTGTTGTATTTGAATCGTATTTCTGAAGAGGTCCGGATGGGCACACGTGAATATGGGAAGATTCCAAAATACATTATGTTATACATGTGGATAAGAAAAATGAGAAGAAGAAAGTTTGAGAAATATTGAGGACTACATTGGACTAATTAGGAGTAACGTCAAATGGTGAATTATTTAGTTGGATCTAGTAACCAGTAACGCTGTGCGTCTGGGAGTGGAGCATCAATTACGCGCTCCCCACAGCAGTTTAATAAAGCAGTAACATGTAAATGTTAAAGAAAGAAAGGTTGACCACAAAAGTAGTCAATTGAAATATGGGTATGGTTATTGATATACCCAAGGAAACCTGTATGCACTGGACCAGGAGCATAGGGATAACACCCAAGTTAAAATCGTTCCTATTTGACAACAAGCTAGTAGATTATTTCAACTTCTTTACCCAGGACCTATTTTTCATGAAATCACAACACAAAGAAATCACAGAAAATTTCAAAGTGGATTGCCCAAACCAGCTCTTTCTTATTAAAAAAAAAAACAGAACTTTACACATCCTCCACATGTTAAACCGGAGATGGAAATGGTAAAATGTATTAATTCATGCAAACACAGGCCTGCACAAATTCATACTGGCAATTTCTGATGTGCGGCCGATAATTTTACGTGCCTTCGTTGGCTGTGTCCTTTTTTAAATTCTCCAAGCTTGTTGTCCTGCTGTTTCTTATTCCCTCTTCCCTCTTTCTTGATGCCAGCTTGAGTCTTGGCAGTGGAGCAACTGACCCACAGATTACTCGCTCGATTTTGTTGTACCAGGCTCACTGGCTGCATAGGCTATGCCGACCCCTGCTGTGGCTGCAAGTGTCTTGGCAAGGCCAGGTCCTTGTAGAAAGTAACTCATTACAGTACACCATCTACACCTCCCCATTTTTTACTATTTCTAGCAAGGGAAGGCAATAAAGTTATTTTTTCCACTAGCCAGGGAATTTTTAAATATTTTGCTTCACTAGGGTCTGGCCTAGGTTGTATGGTGGGGGAGTGACTGACCCCTCCTTTTAGACCTCTCTCTCATATGACAGGTGTGCATAGTAGTATGTGGGGAAGGACTGGCCTCTCCTTTCATACCTCTCTCTCAGATGACAGGTGTGCATAGTAGAGTGTAGAGAGGGACGAGCTTTTCTTTTAAGACCACTCTCTCAGATGATGATGTGCATAGGAGGGTATGTGGAGGGACTGGTCTTTGCTGAGACCTCTCTCTGTAATGATGGGTGTGCGTAGTATGGAGTATGGGGACCAACTGGCCTCTCCTTTCAGGCCTCTCTCTCAGATGATGGATGTGCATCGTAGTGAGTGGAGGGGACTACCCTCTCTTTTGAGGACTCTCTCTCAAATAACAGGAGTGAATAGTTGGGTGTGTGGATGAGCTGACCTATCCTTTGAGACCTCCCTCTCAGAATATGGGTGTGTATAGCATGGTGTGTGGGGAGTAACTGGCCTCTACTTTGAGAACTCTCTCTCAGATGATGTGTCTGTGGCTCGACTGACCTCTTCTTTGAGACCTCTCTCTCAGATGATGGGTGTGCATAGTAGGTTGTGTGGGGAGAGACTGGTCTCTCCTTCAAGACTTCTCTCTCAGGTGGTGTGTGTGCATAGTACGGTGTATGGGGAGCGCCTGGCCTCTCCTTTGAGAACCTCTCTCTCAGATGATGTGTGTGCATAGTACTGAGT
The DNA here is from genome assembly GCF_964261635.1 of Lissotriton helveticus. Lineage (NCBI taxonomy): Eukaryota > Metazoa > Chordata > Amphibia > Caudata > Salamandridae > Lissotriton > Lissotriton helveticus. The sequence goes on from NC_136067.1 coordinate 1,474,796,109, forward strand.
GGGTAGGGACCGGCCTCTCATTTGAGACCTCTCTTTCAGATGATTGTTATGTGTAGTAAAGTGTGTGGATGAACTGGCCTTTCCTTTGAGACCTCTCTCTCTCAAATGACTTGGGTGCATAGTAGGTTGTCTGGATGGAGTGACCTCTCCTTGGAGTCCTTTCTTTCAGATGAGGGTATGCATAGTAGGATGTATAGATGGTCTGGCCTCTCCCTTGAGACCTCTCTCTCAAATGATGAGTGTGCATAGTAATAAGTTGGGGTGGACCGGCCCCCCTTCCACACCTCTCTCTCAGATGGTGGATGTTTGTGGTAGGGTGTGGCGGAGGGGCTGGCTGCTCCACTGAGACCCTCTATTGCATGATGAGTGTGCATAGTTGGGTGTAGGGAGAGGCTTAACTCTATGTTCAGGATTCTTACCAACCTGATAGGCAAAGATAGTAGGTTTGGATAAACATCATCACCGCTAACACTCCTTCCTATAGTCTGTATACCAGAGTGTATTAAATGATCACCTACTCGTTTCTTCTTTTCATGAGCCCCAAAGAGTCTCATGAATTTGTAAACATTTTTTTTAAAGTAATAACATTCATCAGAGTACTTATATCTCACAAACCTTGTCTTAATAATGAGGTGTACAATATCCATTCCTCCTAGTAAAGAGTATTCACAACTCATCTACTCCTTTTTACTAATCATGGTCCTCCACCAGCGAGAGTCCCATGGGATGGTATATTTTCCTTAAAAAAAATATAGATTTACTTTCAACACAGTACTTATTCCTTTCAAAACATAGTGGTACAGCATGTTTTTCTGCTTTCCCCGTATAAAGCTTTTTTACTTCATTTCTACAACACCTGCAACTTTTCACAGTAAACAGTACTGGTGGGCATTTCATTTCTAAAACTCTAACAGCCAGCCAATCAGAGGGCTTGGGATCCTCTCACTCCTGCAAGAGCATGAAGGCTCATGGGAAAAATGGGCCCCACACCCAATCACAGGGCTCCATTTTAAATTCACTACTGATAGCAACTTAATTTCTCAATGTAGGTTTGGTGAGTTTCAGGTGCTTGACAGAGATAAAGGCTATCCATAGTAGGATTTGTTTTGGAACTGACATAAACTATTTTTAGGAACTTGGCTATCTGCTAACGGTTGTACACAGACTGAACACCATACTCAATGAGAGTTTCCTATATATCTGTTGTTGATTATTAATGTGCACTATGCTAGCTGTTAAGTATATGGTATAGGGTCAATGCTACACATAATGCATGATTTCTACACCTAAGGGGGAGTTCTATCTGTTATGGCAGTAATAATGGCTGATATTCTCCGGAGCTATTTTGTGCTTGCTGTCAGGTCTCTAATGGCATAGTAATTTACAGAGCAATATATGGGAAAACAAGGATGTAATGATGTTATCAGTAATGCCATCAGTGATGTCATCAATGATGTAATTTGAGATGTCTTCAGTGCCATAGAACATCTCATGTGAGATGTAATTTACGAGGTCATAAACAGTGCATGGCAGGGGTGCAAACTATAGTTAACACTGCTAACTATTACTGGTAAAGGTCTGTGTTTTTTATTACAAAATGTTAATGTTGTCACTGAAAAATACACCCAACTATAATGTTACTTTAACCTTTTTCTGTTTTTGGGTGAATTTCTAGGCTTTTTAAACATAAATATTACTTAATTACCATACGTAAATGCACCCCCCTGCTGTGCAGGGGTGTGGGGGTTGGCTGCAGGGCCTGGCTTGTAGGGTGGGGGAGCAACTGGCCTCTCCTTTCACACCTCTCTCTTAGATGATGGGTGTGTATGGTAGGGTGAGGGGAGAGTTGGCATCTCTTTTCAGACCTCTTTCTCATATGACAGGTGTGCATAGTGGAGTATGGAGAGGGACAGGCTTCTCTTTTAAGACCTCTCTCTCAGATGATGGAAGTGCATTGGAGGGTGGGTGGAGGGACTGGTCTCTTTGCTGAGACCTCTTTCTGTAATGATAGGTGTGCGTATTATGGTGTATGGGGAGCAACAGGCCTCTCCTTTCATGCCTCTCTCCCAGATGACAAATGTGCATTGTAGTGAGTGGGGAGGGACTGGCCTCTCCTTTGAGACCTCCCTTACAGATGACGGTTGTGTGTAGTAAAGTGTGTGTATGAACCGGCCTCTCCTTTGAGACCTCTCTCCCACAAATGACGGGGGTGCATAGTAGGTTGTCTGGATAGACTGACCTCGCCTTGGAGTCTTTTCTTTCAGATGATGGGTGTACATAATAGGGTGCCTGGATAGACTGACCTCTCCTTTGAGACCTCTCTCTCAAATGATAGGTGTGCATAAAATTGAGTGGGGAGGTTCTAGCTACTCCACTGAGACCCTTTATTGCATGATGAGTGTGCATAGTTGGGTGTGGGAAGAGACTTAACTCAGAATATTTACCAACTTGATAGGCAAAAATAGTAGGTTTGGAAAAACATAATCGCTATTAACACTCCTTCCTATAGTCTGTATACCAGAGTTTATTAAAAGATAACCTACTCGTTCCTCCTTTTCACGATCCCCAAAAGAGTCTCATGAATTTGTAACCATTTTTTAGAGTATTAACATACATCACAGTACTTATATCTCACATACATCCTCTCAATAGTGAGGTGTACAATATTCGTTCCTCCTTGTAAAATGTATTCACAACTCATCAATTCCTTTTTCCTAATCATGGTCCTGCAACAGCGAGAATGCCATGTGATGGTACATTTTCTTTAAAACAATATAGATTTACATTCAACACAGTACTTATAGAAAAGAGAACGGCAGCCGGCTAACAGGTCAGGTCGGAAGCTCCCAGCCGGCTAACAGGTCTGGTCAGAAGCTCCCAGCCTTCTATGGCGGTTTTGGTCATATGAGCAAACTAGAAAAAGAAGGTTCCCTTTGGAAGAGATCCAATTTTAGCAACTCACACTCCAACCTAACTTATATTCCACACATAGTCACACTCAATGATTAAGGCACTTATAAATCAACTACATATTTTAGTCAAATTATTCATATATTTTATTCAATGCAAAGAAAAGTTTTTACAAATACATATGACACACCAAATTCAAAAGACATAAAAATGAATTCTATTAAAAACACAATCCTCTAAAAGTGCAATTAAAAAGGAGAATCCACAGAGACAATACACTATGGCTTTTTACTTTGGCTATACATGTAGACAGCATAGAGCAGAGGTCTAAATTCCCTGTGAGCAAACGACAGTAGGCAGACTCCACGGGATGACTTGTGACTAAAGTGTGTGGACCGAGGGAAAAGAAAGAGGGAATTAATCACCCAGCCATTTGTATCTAGCCCCCTGCGGCGTTCATGTGGGCAGCGTAGGAGATGCGGCAGTGTGTTGCGGTCTGTCAGAGCCCGAAAGGTTCCCTGTTGTGGGCAGAGGCGGCTGCAAGCACGAAGCGCAGCATGAGGGCTGTGACCAGGATTTGCTTTCAGTGAGCCGCCAGCTGCACTGGATCATGGTTAACTCAGCGTCGACAAGCCGGGGTTGGAGCTGAAGGGGTAGCTTAACTTGCGCTCCGCTCTGTGTCTTAGAAGAGGCAAGCCGTGGTGGTAGAAGCATGCATGACTTCAGTAAAAGCCAGGGGGAGCAGGAGAGACACACAAGCCAGCGATATTGTAGATAAAGGAAGGAAAGAGGAGGAGGAGGAGGAGAATTCAGGAGAAGGGGAAAGTTTGCCAGAATTTCAGTTGAAGGAGCCAAATATGAAGCAGGGGATAGGTTACTGCTTGAGTACCCGGAACCTAAGCATACTCCCCCCCTACTTCTACTCCAAAGAATAGCTTGGCACAGCTTCTGTTCGTACAGTTTAGACACAGAGGTGGGAGCATCCCAAGCACCCTACCCCTCCCCTGTTGGTGTCATCTAGAGAAAGAGGTGCAGGCTACAAACTGAAAATCACTCTCTCGCTGTGATCTTTTTTTAAGGTTCAAAGTAAATTACCCTTGCCAGCCTCTTCTGAAATTAAAACCACCAGTTCAGAAAGATCACCAAATGTCAACCCAGGAGGGTGCAGAGAGAATAACGGGGGAAGGTCTTAGTCCGAGCAATACATTTCAAATGCTAGCTATGGAGATACATGAAATGGCCCCGGGTCCTGACCTGCAAGGGGGGCAAGAAAGCGCCCAGAGTCAGAGTCAGAGCCAGTGTCAGAGTCAGACCCAGAGCAATCCCAGTGGTAGTATTGGCATGCTTTCTGAGCCGGAAAATTCCAAGGAAGCTTTACCACTCTCGGGGGTGGAAACTTTGATAGAATCAATGATTGTGGAGATGAGAACAAAGTTTGCCACCTCTGAAAGGAATCAGGGCAAGACTCACGAGTCATGAAAAGCCCTGGAGGAAAAAATTAACTCCTTGATGAACAGAGTTGTATTTGTGGAGGCCACACTGACCGACTTGGGTAGCGAATTTGAGAAGAACCACAGAGAGATTAAGACACTAAGGATGAGTGAGAAAGACCTCAGGGACAAGACGGAATCTATAGAGAACAATGGTCGGAGGCATAACCCGAGGCTATTAATTATAGCCTATAAAGAAGGTGAAGATGTCTAGAGCTTTGTAGTGAAGCTACTTAGCGAGTTTATACCTGGCCTGGAAACCTCATCTTTGGAAAGAGACATTCAGAGGGTTCATATAACCTGGCTAAGAAAAAATCTGCAGAAAATCCTAATTAATTTCCAGTCCTACTCTCTGAAAGAGAAGTTCTTAAATGAGGCGCTTAAGGCTTGTATCTACAAAAAGGGGGATTGGTCATTCAGGATCTACTCTGACATCTCCAGGGTCACTCAAGACTGCCAATGGGAGTTAGGCAATCATCTTTAAGAGTTAAAATCATTGGGGGTTAAGGCACAAATGAGCTTCCCTGCACCCCTAAGGATTATGTGGCAAAATCAGATGCACAATTTCAGGGACACCAAAGAAGTGGAGTCATTCATAAAACTGATAAAATCACAACATAGGGCCTCATTAGGATGACGGGCGGACTTTGTCCGCCCGCCACCCTATCGGTATTCTGGACCACTCGACATAAGGGCGGGGGTCCCGTTGGGGGAATTAGGATGTGCCCGCCACAGTGGCGGGCACATCCTTCATTTTTAGCATTGTGCAGAGTGCACCGCCCGCCACAATGCTAAAAATGCATTTACGCATTTGCATATACAAAGCGGCAGGCACCGCGCGGTGCCTGCCGCTTTGTACATGCAAATGAAGGGGGTACCATAGGTACCCCCCCTGTGCACCCCCACCTCGGCCTTCACCAGGGGGGCCCGCAGGGGCCCCCCAAAGTAAAGACCGCCTGCCTTTCCGTGGCAGCATCGCCGCCGCGGAAAGTCACCTATTTGCACGCATCATAATATGGCTGGCGGTGTCCATTGGACACCGCCAGCCATATTATACCCTTTCCGCCGCGGTCGCAAGGCGACCGGGGCGGAAAAGCGGTGGACGGTCTTTCCGTCCGCCGTGGTCCACCCTGCCATACTAATATGGCGGGGGGAATTTGGGAAACAGTGTCGGGCGGATTGCCTCTGCCAGGCCGGCGGTGGTACTGCCAGCCTGGTGGAGGCAATCCACCCGACATCGTAATGACCCCCAAAATGTGTAAGATATAAGGCTGGGTGTAGTGGGTGTAGTGGGGCTACACGGAGTGCCACAGAGTTGAAAACAAACTACGCACACTCTGCGTAGCTCCGCTGCACGCCACCCACCTCCCACCCGCACTATTAACAATTTTGTGTACGTTTTTCACTAACAAGTTGTGATGGAGGAAGAGGGCAGCCGGGGATGCCGCAGATAAGGTAATGAGTTTTCTTTGTCTTTAAATCAGTTTTTAAAAACGTACTCAAAAATGTTAATAGTGCGTGTGGGAGGCCAACTTCGCCACGAGTGTGCGGAGGTTTGCCTACTTCGCGGAGCCGGCAAAAATCTGCACACTCCGTGGGAGGAGTGGAGTTCTCCGCCCACGGTTAGTAAGATAGTAGTCAGAGCAGGCAGGGCCTCGAAGAGCGAATTTGTTTTGCCCAGAGAGAGAAGGGAGGGTTCTCCTGGGGGGGTCGTTGGGGGGATGCACAACTTTGCTGATACACAAATTTTCACATGGGTGATGGGAGCATATAGGGAAAAAAGAAAAAATATGTCAGACTTTGTGGATTAAAAGAGATTTCTGACAAGGGGGGGTAGCCGAGCACCTGTGTTGTATCCACAACCCTAGACACAACGCAATTAATATTAAGTCATGGACGTAAATGGGTTGAAGGTCAGGAGCAGGAGGCAGAAGATATTGGGATACCTGAGAGTGGCAGAGAGTGAGATCATCATTTTGCAGGAGACTCATCTGTTAAAGTCAGAATGGTAGGAGGTCACAAAGAAGTTAAAATGGGTAAATACCTCAATATGTACAAATCAAAACTGCTGTGTTAAGGGGGTCGCTATTCTTTTTTTTTAAAAGCAGCCAAAGCAGTAACAATGGAGGCCCACTCAGCCCTAAGGTGAGATGGGTGGTGGCAAAAGTTAAGATTCAGGGGAACCTCTATGTTATCGCAGGTTATTACGTCCCAAATTCATACGACCCCTCACCTTTACAATCCTTGTACAACCAGCTAGTGGAGTTTTCAGCTCCCATTATTTTGTGTGGCAAATGTAATCTATTATTGGACCCCAAGAAGGATAGGTGGCCAAATATAAAAGCTTCCCTAGAATCGAATCTACCCCAAATGAGAACAATCCTGATACATTGCATGCAGGACTTTAGGTTGTTGGATATATGGAGGGAGAAAGGGGTGGGGGAACAAAGATTTATTTTTAAGAATAGGAGATACGGTCATGCCTCCGGGATTGACTATTTCCTAGTTGAAAGAGGGGAAAGTAGGAAGGTCAAAACAGTGTAACATCTACCAGCCCGCTTCTCAGACCACTTGGCAGTTTGTTTGAATTTGAATGTGGGTGAGAGGGGTCCCCCCCAAGGGGGACCCTGGATAGAATCTTTGTTAAACCTACAAGCAGTGACAAAGCTGATGGAGATAACCAGGGATTATTTTGTCACAAATGGTACAAATACCTCAGTTCAGGTTACCTGGGATGCCTATAAGGCAGTTATTAGGGGAAGGCTTGTTGGTATTGTTGCTGTATTTAAAAATAAGGTTGGCAAGAGTAAAATAAGCTTCACAGAAAACAGGATGGAACAGCTGGAAAAGATGGTGGGGATGGTAGATCAAGATCAGGGGACTCAGGATGTTAGTTTGATGGAGGTGGAAATAAGAGAGAGGATGGGAGACCTGTCCTGTAGTCTGGAGGGAATAGTCAGGAGAAAGTGGGAGGCGAGTAAGTTTGTGCACCACGAATATGGGGAGGGATACGGCAAACTCCTACCTTGAAAACTAAAAACAAAACAGAATTCGAATAGTATACCAGCCATAAGGATAGAAGGGCAGAGGTCACTTAGTTTTGAGGACAGTGAGATAGAGGGAACCTTTGCAAAGTTTTTCAAACCCTTTATACAGCAGATGTTAGAGTTACGGAAGAGCAAGATAGGGAATAATTTGATGATCTGTAAATGACATTCTTGTCAGAAGAGCAAAGGGGGTTGCTGAATACCAAAATAACGGCTGATGAGGTAGCAGGAGCGATAGCTAGACTAAAAAGGGGGAATGCGGCAGGTGCGGATGCCCTTTCAAATGAGATCCACTGAGCCCTTAAGGAGGAGATTGCCCCTTTCTTAACAAACTTGTTCAATTCGGTCTTTCTCAGAGGGTTTGCTATTCTGAAGTCTAGGGAGGAAGCAACTATCTGCCTTCAGCAAAAAGCAGGGAAAGACCCAAAGTGCTGTGAATCCTATTGACCCATTTCACTGCTGAATAGTGATTATAAAATCTTTATGCAGATTCAGGCTGGGAGGTTAGGAGTGGTAGTGGATAAACTGATACAACCCGACGAGAAAAGATTTATTAAGGGCAGGCAGATTCATGAGCTGCTGGGGGCAATAGATATAGCAACTCAATGGAGGCTCCCTTTGTCAATAATCACCTTTGATGCAGCAAAGCCTTTTGATAGATTGAGCTGGCCCTTTCTGCATAGAGTTGTAGAGAAATATGGGTTGGGATCTATAAGAGTCCATCTGCCAGGATACTGGTAAACAGAAACCATACACAGAGGATAACCATCTCAAGAGGTGCGAGGCAGGGCTGCCCTCTCTTTCCTCTTTTTTTTACCTCTACTTTGAACCTCTTGCTAGTAAAATCAGGGCTAGTGAACAGATTTTGTCATTTGTGTTTTAGGTTTGGGAGAAGAGGGTAGCGTTGTATGCTAATGATCTGATGATAGTTACAAAAAATCTTTCACTCTCACTTCCAAAACTCTCAGGCATTCTGGACATGTTGGCGAGGTCTCAGGCTACCAGATAAATTGACATAAAACTGATGTGACAGAGTGGAACTCCCAGAGTAACAACCCCCCCTGGTAAAGGATTCGATAAGGTATTTGGGTATTATGGTGACATAAAACTTAGAGGACATTGCACGGGTAAACTTTGAGAGGGTAACAAAGTAGTCTAAGAAATTATTAAAATCTTGGGCAGGGCTCCCACTCTTTTTTTTGGGAAGATCGAACATTCTGAAGATGGCGATATTACCAAAATTGACTTTTTGTTCGCCTCAATACCCCTAGAATTCAAGAAAGTTTGGTTTGAGAAACTACTAGGAATTTTGAGTAGTTTTATTTGGGCTTCTGAGGCAACCAGAATTGCGTGGAGGAAAGTCCCCTGGGGGAAACAACAGGGAGGAATGACTAGCCCAGACGTGTTCTAATATTATAGAGCATTCCAGTTTAAAGCGACAAGAACCTTACTCCAAGAACATCAAAAGTACCCACTGTGTCTACAAGCTATGACCCAGCTAGAAGGGGATTGCTTTTTGTACACTTTTGGGCATTCCAAATTCTTCAAAAAAGTGTAGCTGAAGATACTTCAAGCAGCATGTAAACTCTGGTGTCAAATCAGGTGAGTTGTAGGAATCCCATACTACAGCAACCACACCCCAATATGTGCATCCCCTGGGACCGCTGGGTGCTTGAAGGAAAGTCATTAAGGCCCTTTAGTAGAAGCAGGAAGAAAGAGATTGGGCCAGCTACTCAACGGGAAGAACTTAGTAGACTGGGAACTATTGTCATCAATGGCGAACAGGGGCATCTCCAGATTTAAATATTACCAGTTGGCCAGCTGGGTATAATCACTGGAGAAGGAAGTAGTGGGTAGCAGCGAACTGGAAGATTTTTTTTAAAAGACTTACACAGAAAGAGGAGGTATCGGACTGGTTTTGGGAGTTTGTACTTGCGGGAGAAGAGGAGTGTACTCTTCTTATTGAGATCTGGTGGAAGGACCTTTCTTCGGGAGATACACAAATTCTCTGGCAGGTATCAACATCTACTCTGTGGCGTGTTGTTTGTGCTGCCTCACTCAGGAAAAACCATTGTCAGATCTGGGGGTCGCTAGTTGGCAATGGTATTCACCTTTGTCCAAATAGGGACCCTTACCTCTACGTCAGGATAAGGGGAGTACACTCCTTAATAACCCCTGCTCACCCCTTGGTAGCTTGGCACAAGCAGACAGGCTTATCTCAGAGGCAGTGTGTTAAGCATTTGTGAATATACACAGTAATACAATGGAAACACTACAGATGGACACAACACAGGTTTTATCAAAATAAGTATTCTTTATATAGACTTAAACACAAGACCGCAAACGACAAAAATCCACAATTCTACACTTAAGATTGCTTTAAAGATGATCAAAGTTACTTAGTTCAAGTTGATGATGAATGCGACAAAGTTCTCAACAAAGTACCTGGATGCGTAACGTAAAGTTAACAAAAGGTTCGCAAAAGGGGAGATGCGTCGGTTCCGTGATCCGGGGGAGATGATGTGTCGTGCCTCAATGCTTGCGCAGAGTAGGGGATTCGTCGTAATCCTTACCGGTGCGGAGGTGATGCGTAGATTCTTGCCCTGTGGGCCTGTTGCGGTGCGCAAGATGGCACCTTGATGCGATGCGATGATCCGGTTGCGATGCGAGAAGATGGTGCCCTTGATGCGGCGATGCGATGACGGTGCAATGGTGCCCTGGCAGCCATGCGACGACTCTGTACTTTGGAGCTGCGACAGGCCCTGCGACACGCTTCTCCGATGATGCAATGGCGACTCACGATGGAGTCATGCTTCTCCGGTGATGCGACAGCAGGCAGCTTCGATGAACACACGCTTCCAGGGAGATGCGGCGAAGGCTCGCTTCTCCGGCGATGCGACTATTTCAGCTGCGGTGGCGACACGCTTCTTCTGGATGCGTCGTGCTTCCAGCTCCCAGCGGCACGTAAGTGTCTGGAGTCAGAATTCCCAGCAAGGAAACTCAGTGGGGAGCTGGAGGTGAAGTCTTTTGACCCTGAGACTTCAGCAGGAGGCAAGCACAGTTCAAGCCCTTGGAGAATGTTCTGAAGATGATGAAAGTCCTTAAAAAGTTCCTTCTCCTTTCCTTGGCAATGAAGCAACCACTGCTGGCCAACCCAGCAACAGCACACTGGCAGAGGGGCAGTCAAACTCCTGCAGCTTCCTTGGTTCTTCTCCTTGGCAAAAGGTTTCTTGCTCCAGAAGTGATCTAATTTCTTTGGATCAGGGTCCCAATATTTATACCCCAAACTCCTTTGTTCTCTGAGTTCAGAGAGGCCTCTGCCTATCCCAAACCAGTTCCTGAGCACTTTGTTTACATGACTCTCTTCTTCCTTTCACTGTGCAGGGCAGAGACATCAGCCACGCCACAAGAGGTGGAGCCAGCACAGGCGGCGGAAGATACAGCTCTGGAGCACTCTGTTGACATGATTCCTCCTCTCCTTTCACAGTGCAGAGCAGATACATCAGACAAGCCACAGGAGGTGGAGCCAGCATTGTAGAGGGAGGTCCCAGCCCTATTCAGGTCCCAGGTGCAACTCCTCCCTCCCATCTAGATGCAGATCTCTCTATTCATCACTGGGCTGCCCAGCCTGTCTCCTGGAATCCCCCAGCCCTGTCACTCACAAACCCAGACAATGAATACACAACCTAGCAGAGGCAGGCCTGGACAGTTAGGCGAGAAAATACCTACTTTCTAAAAGTGGTATTTTCAAATACAGAATATTAAAACAAATTTTACTAAAAGATGTATTTTATTATTCCGAGTTCAGGCATACTAAATTCGAATTTCTACCATGTTCCATGAGTCAGTTAGGATTATAATAATGTAATATTCAAACTGCCCATTCTGGTCTATGGAGAATAGGTAGCCTTCAATAGTGAAAAACGAAAATGGTTGTAATTCACTATTAGAACATGCTACACATTAGAGCATGTCCTACCTTATTCTTACAATGCACCCAGCCCTTGCACCTACCATAGGGGGGTCTAACATGAAGCAAAGGGAAGGTTTAGGGACTGGCAAGTGGGTGTACTTGGCCAAGTCACCATGGCAGTGCTAGATTGCACACAGGCCTTGCAATGGCAAGCCTGAGACACACTTTACAGCTGCTTCTGTGGGTGGCACAACCAGTGCTGCAAGCCCACCAGCAGCATTAGATTTACAAGCCCTGGGCATACATGGTGCACGGTACTAGGGGCTGACAGATAAATCAAATCACTCAATCATGGAATAACCAATTAGTACATCAATTTAACATAGGGAGCACTTGCACTGTGGCACTGATTAGCAGTGGGATAGTGCCCAAAGCATAAAACCAGCAAAAACATATGAAACCAGAGGAGGCAAACCATCAAAATGGAAGGGAGACTCACGCCAATGATGCCAGGTCTAACAACCATTTATTCACGTTACACAGTGCATATTGGTCACCGAACGAATTAACAAGGATGAATAAGCAGTTGGTTAAGAGTTTCCCCAAGAGTGGGGAGGAAGAAGCCGATGACCTGCATACATTCTGTCACTGCCCTAACCTCCAGGTGTACTGGTATGATGTAAGTGAGGTCCTTTTAACTGTACTGGACATGAACCTGGAGGTAAGCATAAGTTTAATTATGTTTGGGGCTGTGAATGAGGAGGAGCTATGGGTATTCTGGGCAGTAAGCAGAGGAACCTGGTGTTTGTGCTGATACTGTTAGCCAGGCGTAAAATTTGTATTAAGTGGGTATCTCAGCACCAACCCTTAAGGAGGGAGTGGCTGGATTTAATACAAAGGGTATGAATGTTGGATGGGAGTAGGGAGGGGATCAAGAAGCTTGATTTTTAAAACATCTGGAATCAGAATTTTAAGTTTTGATATATTCGCACTAGTGTTGTAATTTTGTTAAAACGAGTTCAGAATGATTAAGCAACTCGCAATAACTCCCAGGAAGCAGGGATCAGGACTTGTACCCTCAGATCTTTCTCCCATTTGGACCCTAGGAAATAGTAAGATCAGGGACTTCCTTCTGAACAAACTCACCGGTCAGAGGCGAGAGTGACACCCCCTTGCTCCTCTTCTTCTAGTTTGTTTATTGAACGAATGAGAACTAAAAAAAACACCAAAAAAAAACAGTACTTATACCTTAGAGGCCTCCTCTCAAATCATATTGGAACAGCATGCCTTTCTGCTTTCCCCTTATGAAGCTTTTTTACTTCATTTCCACACCTACAATTTTTCACAGTAAACAGTAATGGCGGGCCTTTCAATCAGAGGGCTCATTCTAGGGAGACTTGCAGAAGCCTCTCACTCCTTCAAGAGCATGAAGGCTCATGGGAAAAATGGGCCCCTCACTCAATCACAGGCCTCCATTTTAAATGTGCTTTGTCACTGGAAGCTCGAAAGACTCTCCCAAGCCTAACTGTTCAAATGTCTATATTTTTTTCACCTTTCTTATCTCAGAAACTGTTGAACAGATTTACACCAAATCACAAAAAGCACAATCTGTGGACGAAGATCTAGCTTCCTCCCAAATTTGGTGTAATTCTGTTTGGCAGTTTTTGCTGTAGGTTTGTCTGAATAAGTCTATGGAAAATAGATTGGAAACTTTAGACATGGCTACAGCCTGATCTGCTGAACGGAATTACACCAACTTTGGCAGAGAGATAGCTCTTGTTCCGGAAATCAGGCTTTTCTTTAAATGGTATAAATCCACTGGGGTTAGTATAGCTGGGAGGGGAGGCGGAGGTTAGTGAGGGACAGGGGACACTGGACGGGAGGGGGGTACCTGGGAAAGGGGGGTTGGTTTTCTTTTCCTTTTCTTGATCTTACAATTTTCACTCCATGTATGAGCAATTGGCTGATCTTGTCTCCAATGCTGAACTCATGCTCTCAATTGGCTCTGGCCGGTTGTACTGGTTAGACCTTGATTGACGACAGCTAAATGTACATGGAGATAGTTGTGTGTTTAAATTCAATAAAGATATTTAAACCATAAATGGTGTAAATCTATTCAGTAGTTTTTGAGTTAACTAAAGATTTACAGATATCGATATTTGAGAATTGTGAGATCTGATTGACTGAGCCCTCTCGAGCACAAGCTTGCCTCTGATTGGCTGCCAACACTTCAAACCAGAAACTGTTGGCAGCCATATTGTGTACCAAGGGAGAAGGAAAAAGGTGAGAGAAACATTAAAAAAGAAGAAAAGGAGGCAGGGTAATAGCACCCTGACACCCTAGGCCTGGTCAGGGGGTCCCACAAAGACCCCAATCAAAAAATTATTTTGTTTTTTAATTTTCGGCTGGAGTCACGCCTGGTGCAAAAACTCCGGCCGAAATATTTTTATTTAAACAACCGTGCTTCATTTTTTTAAAGCCCCCGGGTGGGCCAGGTCCCGGGAGCAATCTTGATTTATATAGAAGGGGCCCATGCAGTCCCAGGGACCGCCCCCTCCCCAGGGCTTCCATTATTAGGAGAAAGTGTTAGTGGTCTTCTGCTTCACCACACTGCCCTGAGGACCACCACCTCCCCGGGGCACACTTTTTCAAAATACGGGGTTCTGTTGCGAACACCCAGCCCCAGGAACCACCACCTCCCTGGCTATTTACAAGATGGGAGGAGGGCCCTCATTTGAGTTGTCATCAGTGATGTCATCAGTGATGTCACTGACCATGTCATGAGTGATGTAATGTGTGACATCATCATCAGGGCATTGTGGGGGCGCTAGTTATAGTTAGCTCAACTAACTATAACAGCCGAATTTCTCTGGTTTTGTACGAGTGAATTGTCCAACTAACTATAACGTCCCTGAAACCTATGTATATTTCAGTGTGTATATATATATTACCTACTGGCGGTCGCCAGTAGGTATATATAGTTAGGATTTTTTCTCTATGGGTTTTTTGAAAATTCTATGTCTAATAACTTTGGCGTTTGTGGACGGAATTGGCTGAAATTTTCAGGACACATGGCACATTTTGTTTCTGAGCAGCCCCTGAAAATTTTGGGGGGGTTCGTCAAGGGGGGGCCGAGAAAAAAGGGGGGTCCCAAAACGCGTTTTTCCCATGTTAATTTCCATAGGGCGGTTGGCCTCACTTTTAGCCCGAACGGCTGAATGGATTTGCACGAAACTTGGCAAAATTGTAGGGACTGGTAGCCCGATGTGCCTTTTGTAGGTCTCAATATATGTGCTTCAGTGGATTTTGAGAAATTAATGTTCAAAAAAAGATATATATCTGTAACAGCGGACTGGGCAGCGCTCCGCTACGCGTACTTTTCGCGCAACGGAGCTTTGTGAAGCGAAGCTGATTGGTTCTCCGGCATCTGTCAACATTCCAAACAGTCCGTAGCGGCCGCCATCTTGTCTCTCGGTAGGATCGAGAGACAAGAGGAGGCCAAAGCGAAGGGGCAAATGACCATAAGGGGGCATAGTACATTGTCGCTCACCCCCTAGGTTTGATGTGGAGGTTTTAAAAGGGCCCCGCGGGGCAAAAAAAAATAAAAATAATAATAATCGAACAGCTGAATGGATTTGCACGAAACTTGGCAAAATTGTAGGGACTGGTAGCCCGATGTGCCTTTGCTAGATCTCAATATATGTGCTCCAGTGGATTTTGAGAAATTAACGTTCAAAAAAAGGTATATATCTGTAACAGCGCACCGCTTCGCGTACTTTTCGCGTTACGGAGCTTTGCGAAGCGAAGCTGATTGGCTCTCCGGTGTCTGTAAACATTCCAAACAGTCCGTAGCGGCCGCCATCTTGTCTCTCGGTAGGATCGAACAGCTGAATGGATTTGCACGAAACTTGGCAAAATTGTAGGGACTGGTAGCCCGATGTGCCTTTGCTAGGTCTCAATATATGTGCTTCAGTGCATTTTGAGAAATTAACGTTCAGAAACAAGATATATATCTGTAACAGCGCTCCGCTTCGCGGAGATAAAATTATATGTGTATTACCTAGCTGTTGCTAACACCAGTTAGCGACGGCTAGTAGAAGATAGCGACCATCTTGGGCCCCACTTTGCATGTGAGTGATATTTATCACTAATGACATGCAAAGTGGGCATGCCAAGATGTTAGCGACTGGAAACAGTCGCTAACATCGCTATCTCCTATTATCAACTTTTGGAAATATTCGAGATAAGGGCGAATATCTCCAAAAGCTACCACCTGCCCTGAGCAGTTCTTAGCCATGTTATCCAATGGGAGGTGGATAACATGGCTAAGAGCATTAGCTCGGTAATGCATGAATATCGCTGAGTTTTCAGCGATATTAATGCATTGCGGTCGTTTTTTATCGTATTTCCGATAAACCTTGATAATAGCAAGGTTTATCTGCGATAATTTCTGACGGTAAAAAAATCGTTGCTAAGCATCGTTAGGGATAAATATCGCTTAACTTTGGTAATATGCCCCAACGTCTGTTAACGTTCGATTCGAAGGAAATCAGGAAGTGTTGAAAAACATTGTCTGCGCCATCTTGTCTTTTTTCAAATGCCACACTTTTGTCGTGCACGGCAGCCATTTTAGATGCCTTGACCAGACCCACTCTGTGCACGCTGTCGATCCTTAGCATGGCTCCCCACCCTCGCAAGCATCTCCCCCAGGCAGTGGTCACCCCCGCTCTCTGTCTTATGCATGGGTAATAAACCTCCCCCATCTGCGCTGCTGTTCCCTGAGAATCACACCCTGTGCCCGCCCGACACCTCCCTTTCGCCCTATTCACTACCGCACCCTCTGACACTCCTTTTCCTCTGTGTCCGATTGTCCAGGCTGGTCCTAGGGTATCAGCTAGCCCTGCAGATGTAGTTTATGGCCACAGCTGTAAAGAATCACCCCTCTTCAAAGGAGTTATAGTAGATCAAGGCCCACACTCGATGAGATCCGTCACAGCAGAAGCGTTGCTATTATCTGAAAACCATCCTGTATTGTGATTGGGGAGGGGACCGAGCCTGAAGCGGAAGATTCCAGGGATGACTGTTTGTACATCAAAGTTTTTACAATTATGTGTCACATTAAAAATATATAGCACTCCGACAAAGTAGTAAGATTATAAAACTTTAATAATTTATAAATATATACAAGAAAACAAAAATAGTAATAACATATAAACATTTTTAGGGAAAAACAACGAAGTAGCGGTCGGCTGTGCGAATAGTCCCAACGCAGCACAACGTCCAGATTTCCGGCGTGGGGCGTCGCGGGGGGTGGGTCATCAGTAGCAAACTGTTGTGCGAATAGTTCCAAGGCAGCAGAACGCGCCGAAATCTAGATGACACGAAAGTGATGTCTAGTAAGTTGCCACCCAGCAAATAACGGCATGGGGCGTCGCGGGGGTTGGGTCATCAGTAGCAAACTGTTGCGCGAATAGTTCCAAGGCAGCAGAACGATGGCACCAAGGTGATGTCCAGTAAGTTGCCGCACTGGTTTTGGTATCTTACAATGCTGCTCCGAATAACGGCGTGGAGCGCCCCGGGGGAGGCGGCGTGAACGGGCCTCTCCAGGTGGAGTGTCATCTGTTGTAGTGGGGCGCCCCTTTACCGTTTCAGTTGCCATTCCGTCCGTTTTTGGTCCACTGTGTCAAAAGCCGCAATTCAGCTGAGTTGCGCCCACTCTTGCGGTGCAGCGATAGGCGGCTGTCACAGGACTCTCAAAATGGCGGCAGGCTGTTTCCTTTTTGGGCCTGGTCCACTGAAATGGCCCTGGGACACCTTGGAAATCGGACGCTTGTCTGCTAGGTCTTGGACCCCATTCTCGAAAGCGTCCCCTCCGCCTTGAGAATTCATCAAAAGTTTTGGGGGCTCCGACTCCTGCAGGCTTCTGGTGGGGAGCGGCTGCCATGATTGCTCGCGGAATGACCACGACTGAGCTACGAGATGGTGGTGCTTTCATGCTGACGCCAGCTTCAGTCTGAAACATCCAGAAACAAGGTGGGGCTTTCATTGTTTGGGAAAAAAAAAAAAGTTTTCATCCTATGAAAAGTGTTGTTTTTAGGTCACATGATCATGCCTTCCATCATTAGGAAACCAAAAGTAAAATGAACCAATGAAAAGTTTTATAAACAAGTCACATGACCTGTTATGCGGCATAGGGTGTAAAATGCGGAGAAAATACGTTGGCACGTGAGGCGGCGTCAGTAGCGGACCGATGTGCGAATAGGCCGAAGGCAACACAACGCGCCAAGATCCGGATGGCACCGAGGTGGTGTCCAGCAAGTTGCAGCACTGGTGTGGCCATCCTACAATGCTGAAAGTCGGCGTGGGGTGCCCCGTTGGCCTGTGAGTTTGCGTCAGTAGCGGACCGATGTGCGAATAGGCCGAAGGCAGCACAATGCGCCAAGATCCGGATGGCACCGAGGTGGTGTCTAGTAAGTTGCCGCACTGGTGTGGCTATCCAACAATGCTGAAAGTCGGCGTGGGGCGCCCCGTTGGCCTGTGAGTTTGCGTCAGTAGCGGACCGATGTGCGAATAGGCCGAAGGCAGCACAACGCGCCAAGATCCGGATGGCACCGAGGTGGTGTCTAGTAAGTTGCCGCACTGGTGTGGCCATCCAACAATGCTGAAAGTCGGCGTGGGGCGCCCCGTTGGCCTGTGAGTTTGCGTCAGTAGCGGACCGATGTGCGAATAGGCCGAAGGCAGCACAACGCGCCAAGATCCGGATGGCACCGAGGTGGTGTCTAGTAAGTTGCCGCACTGGTGTGGCCATCCTACAATGCTGAAAGTCGGCGTGGGGCGCCCCGTTGGCCTGTGAGTTTGCGTCAGTAGCGGACCGATGTGCGAATAGGCCGAAGGCAGCACAACGCGCCAAGATCCGGATGGCACCGAGGTGGTGTCTAGTAAGTTGCCGCACTGGTGTGGCCATCCTACAATGCTGAAAGTCGGCGTGGGGCGCCCCGTTGGCCTGTGAGATGGCGTCAGTAGCGGACCAATGTGCGAATGGGGCCAAAGGCAGCGCAACAATATTTTCTGATTTGAAGACACCACAAGGCGCTGAGATGCCAAGATCCGGATGGCACCGAGGTGGTGTCTAGCAAGTTGTGGCACTGGTGTGGCCATCGTACAATGGTAAAAGTCGGCGTGGGGCGCCCTGTTGGCCTGTGAGATGGTGTCAGTAGCGGACTGATGTGTGAATGGGGCCAAAGGCAGCGCAACAATATTTTCTACTATATTTTCGGAGTAGAAGACACCACAAGGCGCTGAGATGCTAAGATCCGGATGGCACCGAGGTGATGTGTAAGTTGCGGACCGATGTGCGAATGGGGCCAAAGGCAGCTCAACAATATTTTCTGAAGAGAATACACCACAAGGCGCTGAGATGCCAAGATCCGGATGGCACCGAGGTGATGTCTAAGTTGCGGACCGATGTGCGAATGGGGCCAAAGGTAGCGTAACAAGATTTTCTGTATGGAAGATACCACTAGGCGTTGAGATGCCAAGATTCGGATGGCACCGAGGTGATGTCTAGCAAGTTGTGCCACTGGTGTGGCCATCGTACAATGGTAAAAGTCGGCGTGGGGCGCCCTATTGGCCTGTGAGATGGTGTCAGTAGTGGACTGATGTGCGAATGGGGCCAAAGGCAGCGCAACAATATTTTCTGACTGACACCACAAGGCGCTGAGATGCCAAGATCCGGATGGCATCGAGGTGATGTCTAAGTTGCGGACTGATGTGCGAATGGGGCCAAAGGCAGCGTAACAATATTTTCTGTATGGAAGATACCACTAGGCGTTGAGATGCCAAGATTCGGATGGCACCGAGGTGATGTCTAGCAAGTTGGTGTGGTCATCCTACAATGCTGAAACTCGGCGTGGGTCACCCCATTAGCCTGTGAGATGGCGTCAGTAGCGGACCGATGTGCGAATAGGCCGAAGGCAGCACAACGCGCCAAGATCCGGATGTCACCGTGGTGGTTTCATAGTTGAGAGGCACTTCATCTGCAGTGGGGCGCCGAGATCCGGATGGCACCGAGGTGATGTCTAGCAAGTTGCTGTACTTGTGTGGTCATCCTACAATGCTGAAACTCGGCGTGGGTCGCCCCATTAGCCTGTGAGATGGCTGTTCTTTGGATTTGGGCCTGGTCCACTAAAATGGCCCTGGGACACCTTAGAACTCGGACGCTCGATTTTTTTTTCCTTTCCTGTACATGCAAAAAAAGGTAAATGCCCGGTATGTTACACGCTTCATCTGCCACGATGAACTCTCCAGAGGAACCGAAAAAAAATATAGTTGTGGTAACTATACCATGCATCGTCATATGGAGAGGTGGCACCAATTAATTATAGTGCTGCATAAAAGAGAGATTTGGAGGAGAACCCCTGACCTGCTAGTACATTCATCAAAGAAGTGGCACTGAGAGCTTCAGAGGCAAGGGAAACGGTCCCAAATATTTAGAAGAACTTTGGAAAGATTAAAATGACATGTTTAGATTGTGGTAAATTAATTTCATGTGGGCAGATGAGTGTTACTCTAATAAATACAGCATATGAACATCATCATAGTCGATGGTTGGTAGAGACATTTTGACTATATCCTGGACCTGCCCGTCCTCGCCCAAAATGGCGCCGGAATAAATGGGACTCGTAACTCCTTGTTGTGTACTGGTTGCAGAACTTTGAAATCACGAGATACGTATGCAGTTTTGAAGCACATGGCGGGCGGGGACGAGAATTGATTGAATATTTCGACATCCCTATTGATATTAAGTTCTGATGTGTTATTGATTACTGTACTGTTGAAAATTCGAATTAACGTCACCCATGGTACTTGCCCGCAAATGTATATCTAGATAATTTTATTGTAACTGGCCCTGTCGTATTTTAATTATAAAATGTACGTCCACCGATTCCGTAACTGTTAGACACCTTAGTTTTTGCAACCTAATGGCCCGCCCGTTACGTTCCTCTACAGTGTAAATGTCTATTCATCATATACGATTACAGTTTGCTCCGTGGCAGGCCCACGTGGTTATAGGCTCGTATTTGTATAATGAAATTTTCACAATAAAGGTTTTTAAAAGAAAACATGGTAGTAGTGTATACATTGGTAAAGTTTTTAATAATAGTCACTGTTTTAGAATCATTAAAAGGCAAGTGAAATAAAGCAGACCAATTACATGAAGGGTAAAAGGTATAATACGAAGGAACGCAGTAAAGATAAATGGTCAAGGGCTGTTGTGTTTTCTATTCCTGCAACATAAAGTGATCGATAAGAATCTCATATTCAGGCGTATCGGCGACTAAGACAGCAGGTCGACCCTCTTTTGCTCAACGGCTCCGTCATGGGACGAAGAAACGCTCTTTTTCTCGAAAAAAGAATATATTTTACTTGCAGGACAGTTGTAAAATTTCCGGGAAAGTACATTAGCCTGGAACATTATAACATATATTTAAGAGAAAATAATGTTCGGAAGTAATTAAAAGCGTAATTTTTAGGTGATATGACCAAGGCTTTCATCATTAGAATAAGAAAAGTAAAATGAACCAATGAAAAGTTTTATTAACAAGTCACATGACTTGTTATGCTTACGTTACGCGCTGCGCGCCCCGGATGACTTCCGGATGCGCTAACGCGGCGCGTCATATGACGCATTACGCGACAACGCAGGTCCAGAATATAGTCAAAATGTCTCCACCAACCAGCGGTCGAAACACAACCCCTTTCAGCAGGCTAAATAGTTCTGTTAAATGACAACAGAAGGGACAGGCAACAAGAACCATCAGTCAAAGAGGGGAGGGCTAGTTCTTCTCTACCGGGTTACATTGGGGCGCTACCGGAACTGATCGAATTGGTAGTCTACAGTGTTTCTGGATGTTTCAGACCGAAGCTGGGGTTAGCATGAGAGCAGCACCATTTCGTAGCTCCGTTGTGGCCATTCCGCAACCAATCATGGCAGCCGCTCTTTATCGTTATTTTGGGCGGGGTGGGTGGCGGAGCCGAGCTGTTTTGCAGCCATCATTGTGTGGAGTTCAGTTCATCTCACTAGTTTTGTATTTGTCATGAGGGGTTGTTCCTAATGTTTCTATTTTAGCGAGGTCAAAAAGAGATCCCATTAGTGGCCTACTGATTTTGCTCGATTCCTTTTCTTTTTTTTTACACGGTTTTTCGTTATCTGCAAAGACTAAACAGAGTATTGCGACTCTGTGTTTGTTTGTAAATAGAGAATGAACCAAAGAGAACTAATTCTAAAACAGTAAATACTTGGATAACAATCAATCAAATGGAGAGAGAAGCAGGCACGACGGATTACAACGGGGGCAAAGGCCTGCGTTAACTACCTTTCACTATCTGCAAAGAGAGAGTACTCCTAATAGAAATGAGGGGGGGGGCACCATTCAAAGCAGATCAGTGTGCATAAACACGAAAATGTTTTCACTTACCACGTACTTGACATTCGACAGCTTATGATATTTGCTATTAAAAAACCATTGAAATTCACTGAAAAAACCATAGGTTATAGACCATATATAGTTAGGAATTAGCATTTACAAAACCTTGAAAATTCACTGAAAAAACCATAGGTTATAGACCATATATAGTTAGGAATTAGCATTTAAAAAACCTTATTTTACTCACACAAAACCATTGAAATTCCATATATAGTTAGTTGCACTAACTATATATCGCGCACCCGCAATCCACTGCTGATCATGTCACATATTACATCATTCATGACATGGTCAGTGACATCACTGATGACATCACTGATGACATCTCAAATGACATCACTGATGACATCACTGATGACATCTCATTTGACATCAATGACCACATCACCGATGATATCATTCATGTGACAATACAATGCATCTCCTCACATTTTAATATAACCTCTGTTTCACCCAGTGTTAAATACAGAGTATAATTTTTGAAACCATTGACACACCAATACTAGTTACTACATACGTACTCACTGATTCCTACGTCTACACACACATTCACTCATTCACCCATACAATCATTCATACATACAATCACTCATCTTTACAACACTATCATATGCACTCATACACCTATACAGACACTCACACTCTGCCACTCATCCATGGAGTTACTCACACACCTAGTCAGTCCTGTAAAGAATCAATCACACTTCCATTTTCTTGTCTATACAGTTAAACATAGAGCACCTTACATTTTCAAACATATAGTAACACATACTTACTTTCTTATACAATCATTGATACAAGTACACATTGATCTGCACAGAGTCACACACCTCCCAGCCAGCCACACACACACTCAGTCTCCCATACAAATACTTGGACAATCAATCAATAACCCATATAGTTAATCATATAGCTACTGATCAACACATGCAGTAGTTTACAGAACAACAGACATAATGATGCACAAATTAAGACAGTTTAGTCACTAACCCATGCACTCAGTGAGACACATTTAATCACTCACTCATACATTCAGTCATGCACCTACTAAATCCTTCGTCCAGACAGTTATACATCTACTCATTCTTCAATATCTAAAACATATTTAAACTTTACAGAAACACACAGTCACTGGATGATGTCATCAGTGATGTCATCAGTGATGTCATTTGAGATGTCATCAGTGATGTCATCAGTGATGTCACTGACCATGTCATGAATGATGTAATATGTGACATGATCAGCAGTGGATTGCGGGTGCGCGATATATAGTTAGTGCAACTAACTATATATGGAATTTCAATGGTTTTGTGTGAGTAAAATAAGGTTTTTTAAATGCTAATTCCTAACTATATATGGTCTATAACCTATGGTTTTTTCAGTGAATTTTCAAGGTTTTGTAAATGCTAATTCCTAACTATATATGGTCTATAACCTATGGTTTTTTCAGTGAATATATATATATATATATGAAAAGGAAAATCACTTCGAAGAAGAGACCAGAGGACACAGCGGGGAAATTTTCAGCGACCCTTTATTCACTGCAGCCATGCATAATGCATTCCGGCGTGAGCCTTCCTCAGATGCCTTATATATATATAAATGTAAATATATATATATATATATATATATATATATATATATATATATATATATAGATATATATATATATATATATATATATATATGAGATAGCAAAGCACTTGAGCATTTTGGAAGGGCTCACCACGAATATCCCACCATCCGATTTTCTTTGCCCCATTGTAGCCTTCATCACCTTTCTTTAAATGCATTAACACAGAGTCCGACGCGTTTCGGGGCCAAGACGCCCCCTCCTCATGGACTGTGACAAGGAATCACACAGGTCTCACCTTCATGTTTCAATCGTATTTAATTGAAGCTATCCGCCCTAAGTTGGCGTGGTTACCATGATTTTCTACACCAGGAATGCTGGTTGTTGTAGTATCAGGAAGGTGAGTAGTCGTTCTGCCCTATAGTAGGTTGCATGTCTTTGCCTTTAAAGTCTTAAAATCCACCTTTGAATAAGATAAAGAATAGGTTCCAAGGCCACTGTTAATAACAGAGTATTCGTGCTTCAAGCAGAAAAAAGTAGTCCCGGAGCACTGAAGGAATCACGTGGCAGTTCTACGAGGATGAATAAGCATGGCACTGGACTCTGCAGTGATGCGGCAACCAACTGTGGTATTTTACTGTATTTAGGTGAGTAAACAGAGATCCTACTAAAAGTTTTATGTCGGAAAACCTTCAAATACCAGCATGCACTAAGCGGACACGCCCAAGGGGCGGGACTTAATTTAAGACCATAATAACTCACCTGTGTTCGCTGCATCCCCTCATTCGGCCATTCCTGTGAACAAGGGCGATACACCTGAAACGCGTAAGGAAATTGGTGTAAAGTGAAGCTGTACGGAGATGTTGTGCATTGCTTCCGCGCTGAATAAAGTGCATTGAACACGTTGAATGCGGGTCTCCAACTGTTGGTGCTCTTCATTTGGAATATATATATATATATATATATATCCTTATTGTTTGAACGATTGAAAATGATGTTCTTCATGCACTTGCGTGTTATAAAAACACAGTTTTTATACACCCGTTTTGAAATGATACAAAACATGATAATAGGATGTTTATATTTGATACTCTGTTATTGGCGTTTGCCCTAAACATGTAGCATCTTTGCATTGTTGCTGCACAACGGTTTCCTTAAATTGCAAGTGCCAAAATGGCCGCCAGATTAGTAGACGACTTGATCAGATTTTAATTGTCCTTTTGTACTGTTTACTACCTTGCTTGTGTATTTGTAGAAGTGTCGAATGGCGGTACAAACATCGTGATCAAGGGAGCTTGACTCCCGAAACACGTTGATGGATGTAATTTGAATAATAAAAGCCTGAACTAACAATACTCGCGTACGAGTGACGGATGATTTCCTTAAAAATGAAATGGATATCTTATCTTGAATATATATATATATATATATATATATATATATATATATATATATATATATATATATATATATAGTCACAGATAATAGAATCTGAGGACACACAGACACACACACACACACACACGGTTCTTCACTTACACGTCCCAGGACTGCAGCTAGGGCAGAGCACATCATGGGTTGGGTGAGTGCCAATCAAATACAAACAGATACTCTTGCATAGCAAGTGCGTTCACACCAGGTACCAGATACCAGTGTAATTAATTTTATTTTAAAAAATCACAGCACCAAAACATCTTGCAAGAGCTTTTCAGCTAAGAAGTCTTGTTCACAGTCACCTGTGAGAACTGAACAGAGTTGTACTTTTGACCAGTGATAGTATTTAATTCTACCTGAACCTGTGCCTGATCGATACCTAAGCCATAGTATGTTTGGAGCTTTAGACATATGTTTCTGACACTAATGATGAGAGAGGACACCAGAAGGGAGGAGAGTTGTGCCTGTCTGCAAATCAGGAGTTAGATTATAATCCTCCATTATGTTTCTTTCTAATTGTTCAGTAATAAGTTCTACTGTGAGAATAACACCCTTTCTTTTACATGAAGGTTATGCTCTGGGCTGGACAATACGTTATTGTGTCTGTTGATTGACTGTTGAATTCTGAGTTCCTGTCCCCTTAACCACCACAGCTGGGTATTGCCTGCTCTGTGCCTACCCTCCAACATTCTAAATATTCATATTTGTACATAGGCATCATACTAAGTTTAGAGATTGTTTTATTATTCTCTTAAGATTCCAACAACAGTGCCTAGTATTCTCAGTGCTTTCACACACTTTTTGATCTATGTCAACTAACATATGAATGTGTTGGGCTATGTATTATTGTCCTTTTCTACAGGATTACCAGGAATAGGTATTTTGAAGTTCTAAAGAAAAAGGAGTACCACAATTGGAAAATATGTTGACCCCATTCAATAACTGATAAGGACTTGGAAATCAGACTGTTTCTTTCGCTGTCCTCTTTCTATCGCGATTGCCGACAGACGCCGACGGACGCGAGTGAGCGAGCGATCGGGCTGCAAGCGAGCAAGCAGCAACAATAAGGGACTACCCAGGATTCCCCCCCCCCCCCGAGACCACCCCCGAGAGCTCCACGAAAACCGGGAGATCCACCGTGAGCCAGAGGGCTTTAATCAGAAAATCAAGATCCGGTCCGGTGGCTGGAGCAGAGGTGTGGCGAGGTGAGCCGGGGAAGCTGGGGTAGGGGCTGGAATCAGCGAGACACGGCGGACTTTGGGGGCTGCACTCAGGAGGAACAGTGGACAGTGCACGAGGGGGCTATATTCATACCCATAAGCCACACCCTGACCCCAAATTACAGTGAAGTGCGACGAGGGCTCCTTAGCACCGTAGCACACTCAGGAGAAACAGTGGACAGTGCACGAGGGGGCTATATTCATATCCATAAGCCACACCCTGACCCCAAATTACAGCGAAGTGCGCCTAGGGCTCCTTAGCACCGTAGTACAGCCATGCTCGAGCTATTGTGCATCTAGCATTCATTATTCGGCCCATAAGAAGGACCAGAAGAGTGGCCCAATTGCTGCACGTCGAGCTCCCCACAGAGTGGTGAGCGGTGAGAAGCTCTGTGGAGAGACCTAAGGGGTACTGAGCTCCGGAGTCGTAACTAGCTTGGATTGGTCTTAAAGGAGACCTTGTTTGAGGGGCCAGGTGATATTGAAAAGTGCACAAATTCCCCTGGGGGCTGGGACCCGCAGCCCACAGCATATCTGAGGGGAGAGATAAGAATACCCCGTAGTGGGGGGGGGCAGCGGATTTAGCAGAAGTAAGAGCTGCAAGCTGCAAGCCACAAGTTGGAGCCGTAAAAAATAAACATAGGGGGAAATACCTTTACCGGGGCCAGCGGCAGTAGCAGCAAGTAGTGCCCAGAACAAGAACAAGAGGAACTTGAGCCCAAAAGAGTTCGGAGGGTGTCAAACTCAGTGGGGCACGAAGTACTGACACGCACCGACACGTTTTGTTAAAGAAGAAGCGGTGGTTTAGTTCTACCACCAGTTTGAGTAGAGAACCGGGGATATGCGGTCAGGAAAAGTCCGTCAAGCCCCCATCCACAAAAACAAGAGAAGAGTGACAACAAAAGATCAAATTAAATCGGTAAATAAATCCGGAAATAAAAGTAAGATAAAAGAGGACTCCAATTTACAAGAAAAGAGTTTGATCCCTATTAAAACTACAGAACCGTTCAAGTTCGGTGGGAAAAATTTTAAGCATAAATTCTATTTTTTAAAAGATCCGATGGCGGCAATCTATGCAAACACAGAAGAGGCACAAAGTCTACAAAGTCCAATAAAACCAATACACTTGACAAAATTAAAACTATCGAGAGATAAATGCACAGAAGCAACGTCAAGACAATTAGAAAAGTGTCAACAAAATGGAGGAAGGGTGACAGATGAAATGGAAGAAAGACCGGTTCAAGAGAAATCAGCTTTAAAAAAATGGCTAATAAAAACAACAGCACAAATACATGTCCCTACATCTCAATCTGCACACACGTATGAAAAAAGCAAGGAAGAAAAAACTGTACAAAGTCATACACTAAGGGAACAAAGTGAAGGAGGAGATCAAGTTATATCACAAGGAAACACTCAAAAGATAAACTGGTCAAGATCCTTTTCAATTACAGTGGAAGAAGACCTCATAAAGATGTCAGAATTTAAAACGCAAACGCAAAAGGAGGAGGAAGAATCAGGGGCAAACAGGCAGGGGAAACACAGAGAAACGATTCTGTCTGAAAAAAATGAAAGAGGAGTAGAAAGGGGAGCAGTTTCAACCCCCATCAAGCACACCGCTAGCCCCATCCTTTGGAAACAATCAAACACAGGGCGAAATGGTTCACCACAAGGAGACAAAAAAATACAGTCACCAATCACTATTTCATCAGTAAGTGGGTTCGATTCCATATCAGGGATCTTAACACAACCAATCAATAAAGAAACAGCTGCTTGGAGCGATTCATTACTAAAAAGTCTACAGCAAGCAATCACTGTTTTAAATTTTCAATCGGATAAATTAGACGTCCAGGTAGACTTAATGAATTTAATCGCAACTCACATAGCAGGAATCAATATTAAGCTGGACATAATCACAGATCAAATAATTAAAGGAATAAATAAAGATAGACAAAACAAAAACGGAGTATTAGACCAAAGCTGCGGATGCGGCAAAATAATAGATAAGCTGGCATGTCTACCAGAAATTTTGACCGAAATCCTACTAGCATCACAAACAACAAAACAAACAGAAAGAGTGTGCCTAGAAAACAAAGGTGAATTTACAATGATCGAAAAACAGAGGAATACGAGGCAAAGTGTAGAACCTGCAGATAATTCCACGGAAGGCGAAGCTAACATACCAAATGAGAAGGGCAACAGGCACTGCAAAAACACTACTCCTGCCGTACTAAGCGTACTGGAAAATCAAACCAAAAGACAACGTAAACGAGCACGGAAAGCCAGGAAGAAAGCTAACCTAAAAAAGGAGCAGGGAAAAAAACTAAATTATGCCATATTCGCACAAATTGGTAATAAAAGCGCGCCAGAGCAAGCAGATGATTGCCCAAAAACAGATATAAACACTGAAGAAATAAACATATTAGACAATCCGGGGTCTCCAAACATTTCCACACAAAGCAACCAGTGGTCACCAGAAATTGCTCCCACCAAAGCAAAAAAAGGATGGAAAGCAGTTGAAAAAGAAAAAACTAAAACCTACATAGAGGAAGAGACAGAAAACATGATAAGAAGGGAAAAACAAACAAACACCTGGAGTGCAGGAAATCGAAGTAAGATCTTTGGAAAAGGTACCTGAAGAGAAAACCCATGAGGGGTCAAAAAACCAGGACCAGGAAAAAATAACCAAAAGGATAATTAATGAAGATAAAACAGATTCGCCTAAAATGGGAAGGAGTCCCGGACCACATATAGAAAGACCCATGAGCACAGACACTCAGCTATTAATTACCCTGGATAAAAAAGGCAGGACGTGCAATACGCTAGCGGGAAAAAAAAAACATGGAAAAGGCCAGGCCAGCCATAAGTTATAGAATAATGGAGGATAAAAGATGTCAAAGCAACGAGGAAGATTTAATGGCTAAATCAAGCATAAAAGGACGGTCTACTATTGAACCCATGAGTAATTCTAAGGCGGGGGAAAGGACAAGGGAAAATAGTGAACAAAACGAAAATCACGAACCTCAATTACACCTAACAGAGACAGGCTGTAAATTAATCTTCAAGCCGGAATACCAAACAAAGGGAAAAAACGATACACTAAATAGGGGCAATTTAATGAGACTATTTAAAGAAATTCTGAAATTAAGGGAAATTCCATCGTCGGAACTCTTGGCACTAGAATTTGTCCAAATAAATAAGGGGATGGATTTGGAAGTAAGTAGAACTACATGGGCGTCGATAGAGACAACGGAACTAATCTTCTCCACAAGGGCGATCTTTGCAACTTGGGGCATAATAATATCATATCCACCATTAATAAAAAATCCATACCCGTTAATAAATGAGGAAGATACAGGGTTGCAAAAAACAAATGGAAAGACTTCTACAGTACTAAAAGGAGCTAGAAGTACGTCACCAAATCAAGAGACATGCAGGGGCGCCGGTGCACAAAATAATATTTACAAACAACTACCCAGTCAGAGTGAAATCAAGATTGGTCCTGGATACCCCACACCTTGAATTTACATCGATCCTGATGAGAACAATACAGTAAGCGGGGAGCAAAATAATAAGGATGTAAATCAAAATGACAAAAAAAACACGATCTGCTCCTGGAATGTCCATGGTTTCAAAGAAATGCAACAAGATCAAGAAACCCTCACCTTCTTAAGTAAATTCAAAGCAATACTATTACAAGAAACATGGAACATTACACCAAAGCATTTAGTAGGATACGATGAATTCCACATAATGGCGGAAAAAACCTCCAAGTATGGACACCCAAGAGGGGGTTTGTCCAAATATACAGCAATAGAAAATAACTGGAAAATTGGGGAAATGGAGTCCGGGGAAAACTGGATTCAAGTAACAAAACTGGAAGATAATCATCCTACAAATGGAGTGGGAGATAAGCTAATAATCTTAAATATATATATTCATCCTGCAAAAAATAATAAAAAGGAGAAATTGCCAACCTTAATAAACCTAATAAAAACGCTTCAAATTACACATCAATATCATGAGATGATAATATCAGGGGATTTTAATTATAATCTGATAGGAGGAAAGACGAATAAGAATAAAATCCAAAATATACGAGAAGAGATTTAAAAACTAGGTTTGGTCATCCTAAATGGAGACATGAAGGGAGATCAACCGGCTGGAATTACCTTTTCTTGCGGAAAAAACAATCAATTATTGACTATACGATAATTAGTAAAGAGTTATTGCCCCTGGTAGACTATTTCTGCATCTCAACATGACCGGAGAGCGATCATTTTCCCCAGGAGACAGTTTTATACTTAAACACCAGGCAAAAGGAGTGTGTAGCATCATTAGTTGCATTGCCTGAGATATATAATCTTCGGAAACTCAAATGGAGAGGAACAATTATGGAAGAGATAATGGACATGGTGAAGGAACATATAGAGAAAGCTGAGGAGCCAGCAGGAAATTCATTAGTAAGAAACTGGGAAAAGTTATGCGAATCACTCCTGGATAATTTTTCAACAAAACCAGGAAGCAAGGGTACGCATGGGGCTATTAAAGAGCCATGGTACACAATACAGTTGAGAAACAAAAAAAGAAATATTGCCGAGGAGGTAAGACAAAAAGCGCAAGCAATCAGAATGGGAAAAAATATAGACAGTGGTAAGATCCAAAAAATGAGAAAAGAATATAAGGAAGAATGCAGAGTGGAAAAAAGAAAACATAGAGAAAATATATGGGAGGAACTGCTGTGGGCAAGTAAACTACCAAACAGTAAGGAATTTTGGGGCATAATCAATAAATTAATGAAAGGATACGGAACGCAAAATAACATTGGAATAAGTGAAACAACATGGTTAGAATATATCGACAACTTGTACAACCCCAAAATTGGCCCACAAAAAGCTGAATCAGCAAGTAGGCTTGACGTAAAAGAAAAAGAACCTTACCTTGTGGCAATTAGTATAAAAATTGAAATGGAAAAGAAGATGACCCGCTGGGAAGCAGATGATCAAACACTGACAACAGTTAAATTTACAAAATCTCTGATAAAAAAATTGAAAGCTGAAGGAGCAGCAGGCCCAAATGGGCTACCAAATGCCCTATTCAAAACAGATCCGGACGCTTGGGCAAACTATCTTACACCTCTTTTCAATCATGTTTTCTGCGATAATAAGATTCCGCAGTGTTGGAGCAGTAATCTATTCCATCCAATTTATAAGAAAGGCAGCCGGACAGAACCGGGGAATTACAGGCTGATTGCCCTTATTGATGTAGAGGCTAAACTCTACGCTTCATGCATTCTGGAACAGTTACAAGAGTGGACGGAGGAAAACAACATTATCCCAAAATTTCAAAAGGGTTTCAGAAAAGGAATGGGCACTATTTCAAATCTTACAGCACTAACAATCCTGACGGAAAAAGCAGAAAGGAAAAGGGGAGTATTAGTGGCTTGCTATGTAGGCTTAAAATCGGCTTTCGATAGAGTGCCACGTGACCGCCTGTGGAAGAAACTGAAAGCATGGGGTCTCTCACAGCCGCCGATAAATGCAATACAATCATTATATAGTGAAACATGGGCTATCGTCAAAATAGGAGACGGACGAAGAGTTTCATCAAAAATAAACACAACAAACGGATTAAAACAGGGCTGCGTTCTTTCACCATGCTTATTTAACTTAGACCTAGCAGATCTGAACAGTCATCTACAACAAGTAAATGGACATCCACCAAAATTGGCAAATGAGCCAATTCAATTTTTGCAGTACGCAGATGATATTGTCCTGGTAAGTCAAACCCCGATAGGGCTGCAAAGGACAATAAATAAACTTATAGACTATCTGGATGCCCAAGGTTTAGAATTGAATAAATCCAAAACCAAGGTGGTAAGACTAGCAGGCCCAGGACAAGGAAAATACAAATGGTACGCAAAGAACTCTCAAATAGAGGAAATACATGTTTATAAATACTTGGGCATCAAAATGGCAAGAAATCTGTCAATGGTTGATCAGAAAAAGGAGATTACATCAAAAGCCCAATCCTTAATATTTGCGTACAAACAACTATACAAGAAACTAGAAAGCCCTTCATATGGGCATCTTCTAAAAATCATGGCAGCACAATTGCTCCCAACTTTGTCCTACGGTTTGGAAACCTGGCACGGCCAAGAAATTAACATCTTAAACAAATTACAAACCAAGGTTTATAAAACAGTATTCAATCTCTTTAAAGGTTCCTCGCCAGCACAGATACGCTTGGAATTTGGGCTCCAGAATCAAGAATTCCAAAGGAAGGCAACAATGATAAATTTATGCTGGAAACTCAGAGCTGCAGAATTGGGAACATTGAACAACTTATGCTGGTTAGAAATAAAACAACAACTAGAGCAAGGAATCCCAAACATATGGAGGGGATCATCTGCGGATTGCCCTGGAGGAATTAGAGATTGATGATGCATGGAACAGCAAGTTGGAAAAGTCTACATTTAAAAAAGTTTGCAATAACAAGGCAAAATCATTATCTCTCGTGGAGGATAAAAGGAGATTAGTAAGACGCCGCCACGCATGGGCTATATTAAATTCTTATACACGCCTAAGACCACAACCGTACCTAGCAGCCCACTTTCGATTGTCATTAAAAAGGAGATTCATGTCATACAGATTTGGAGATCATTGCTCGAAGGACCTGGTCCCTTCCTGGAAAAGTAAACATCAAACAAAGGCATGTCGTTTATTCGGATATCACACAGAAACTTTGAGCCACTTACTGTGTGTCTGTGAAACAGTGAAAGCAGAACGAAGGAATCTGCTGAGAACAGTCTTAATTGAGTTAAATATTCACACTTGCAGACAGGCAGTGACAAATTGGATGGGCGCCTCATCATATATTTTAATATGTAGGGGGGTAAAATTCATGAGATCAGTAGAAAGCTTACTTACAAAAGTGGCCAAAGACTAAAGGCTTGGAGCCATGAAAGAACTAAGCATAATTTTAATGAACTGAAAAGGTTTCTTTTAAAATGAAATGTGTTTTATATGCTTTATGGTTGTGACAAACCAAATAAAGTTATTTTTGACTGACTGACATTCAATAACTGATAAATCCAAGAAGAGGAAGTTAGTGAAATAAAGAGCCTTGTGCTTGCTTATCATAAGTTACTGTCGAAATAGGAAGCATATATTTCCCATTTCTGTTGTAACCACTTCTTACTTCTACACGTTGACTGTTTTAAAATTTGAAGGATTTTTAATGAGTTTAAGGGCCTCCATCCACTCAAGAATTTTAATGAATATAAAGAATTTCTGCCTCCCAAATTGTGATTGTGATTTGACACTGACGGAAGTGATGTGTTGTAGGCGTCACTTCCAAATAACAGATCAGTATGCTATGTATCAATGTTTTGCAACTGATGTCTGGTTGCAAAACATTGTATGCTACCAAGAACTCAAAGGAAGTGATAGCCCATCTGCAAAAGAAAAAGTGTCCTCTTGGTACCCCTTCTTTGTAATTTAAAGAAAAAAGTTTGTTGGGAAATGGGCAGTGGTCCACGGAACTACTGCCAACTCCCACACAAAACTAACAAACTTTAAGACTGTGACCCACTACAGTTCGGAATTTTATGAAGTGACCTATTAGTACAGAGGTCGGTTCATACATTTTTTTTACTAGTAGCACAAATATAGATCTGAATTTGTGGTTAGTGTTTGTGAATAGCTATTAATACATCAAGAACTTTTACTTACGTAGCCTTGCAAACCATTTTGACGAAGTCCTGACAGAGCTTGTATTCATTTTAAAAAATGTGTAAAGTACCCCATCACTCAATGCCCCAGTACCACCTTTTGCTCTATTTATAGCCATTCCCATGCACTGCTTGTACTAACGTTTGTTTGCCCTTTAACTCACTTCGGTGGGTTTTGATGACTTCTTCCCTTATTTTTTTTGTTTGCACCTGAGACATACCTTAGATTCCTGTCTTGTCCGTTCTGATGTGTGATTCAAAGTCGTTTTCATCAAAGCAGCATTCAAACAACAGCACTGAAAATTATTTAAAAATTCCCTCCGCGCTTTTTTAAAATCTCACAGCATTATGCTTATGTCAACCAAATCATAGCTTTAACGTTTTTTACCTTCCTTTCGTTCACTTTATTCACTTCATAAAGTGGCTTTTTCATTTTGGCGCATTCTTTCTCAAAGGAGCACGTCTTGTTTTTTTTCGGTGGTGATTTCAATGGCTACATCTGTCTTCTAGTGCAATTTGACATGTTATTGTATTATTTTACATGTATGTCTTTGCCCTGTCTTTGGTCTACAGGGCCTAAGTAATGGTTTCCCCGTACTCGTACTGTACAAACAAGCATTTGCTCGTTCTTTCATTCCATCTGTTTGGGTGGAAACGTGGGGAGTGACGTTGATTGCTGATTGTTTGAATTTCTCATTGGCTCCACTCATTTGTTCCGATCACCTATTACAAACCCTTGATTGCGGCTGTTTTATCTACCTGGGATGCAATCAGTCGACAGGAAAGCTAAGCACTGCCTCATACCTCGATGTGTACTCAGTTCTTTCGTCGGGTCATGTAGCATTAAGGCTTTCGAGTCTCTGATTTAACATGGCTTATACGAGTGGGCAGAAAGAATGTTTAAACTATATGGAAAGTGATTACGAAACGGCGTGGGATTTTTCACTTCCTGCCAAGAACTAAGAACTATGACAAGCCTTAAATAGCAATCATTATTTAAAAATCTTGACGCCGTTTGATTAAATGCACTCTTTAACAGATTTACATTTATTCTAGGGGTGTATAAAACTAGTGTAAAATGCATTTGCGTAATTATGTGAAATTTTGGAAATTTCTGGTCATAATTATGCTTAATTATATGAAATCGAAGACTGGCATTTGGCGCTATAATTTGACTGGAAATGCATCTTCGCACCCCATTTGGATGCGGAGACACATTTTGTAATTTAAAAAAAAAACACAAGCACAGCAAACAGCAGCTGTTCACCTTCAGGTCATTCACATTGTTCGTTAGTGGCTGTGCTAAACTTTTGCTGTGATTGGTGCGTTATTTTGCAAAGTGGTGTAATAGCATCATTTTGGAAATTTGGGACAGGCTCATTCTAAGCTGGAAATAGAAGTAATCCTGGGTACATATCATGATCAGCTTTATTGGCTGAGTGGGGAGCCCAGCGTCTGTTTTTGTGTGCCTGCTGTGTGCAAAGTGAATTTATGAAACTCAATATTTCTCAGGGTTGGGGTTGATTTTCACACAGGACAGCTTTGAAACCGTGAGCAGGGTTTGCCTATTTCTGTTTCTGAGATAATACACTACCTTGTTGAAATAGCATGTTAAATTAATTCACTTTATACACTGCAGATTACTAAAACAGGCACTCAGCTCTATGCCAGGACATTGAAGCCCATCATGATACAGCCAGGTGGTATAAGGAAAACAATATGGTTATAAATCAGGGATGTCTAAGAAAATCCTGGTAAAACCCAGTGGCGGATCCTCCGCTAAGGCAGAGGAGAGTCGCCCCACTGCTTTGCAGCAGTGAAAGAAAGGAAGAATAAGATGATAATAACTCTAAGTTATTAGCATTTTATTTTTTCCTGCAGCCTGCAGCTTTGTGGGTGGGGCGGGGCGGGGCTGGACTGCTCAGATGACAGAGGAGCAGGGAAGGGGTGTTTGCCCACTCTAAAACCATCACGTGCACTTTGCATGTTTTCCATGTAGGCTGCATTACAGGCTGTGTGGATAACATAACCAGTCCCCCAGCACCTTGACCGAGAGCCGAACCATGGTGCTCAGAGGCTGCATTGCAGCCTTGTGATTGGCTTAGGAGAACTAATCACAAGGCTGCGTTGTGATTGGCTCAGGGGAGCGTCTGTCTGAGTGCTTCATGTTTGAGAAACAAGCCAGGATAGAAGATGGTTGGACAACGGCAAAGAGGCGTGACCAGGGGGTTAATTAATTAAAAGAAAAATATCTCCCACTTACCCCCCACCCACTACCGCCGATCGGTGCCACCTTCTCCTGGTGAAACCTGAAAATAGTGAGCACCGACTGTCAACACGGTAACAAATCAGACCCATCTCTGTTGTGCAGCAACATAAGCGAAATTCAGAATCTCTCTGTGAACCTTATGTCATAGGGTTTGGTAGTAATCTGTTGTAAATGGAAGAAGAATGCAGTGTATGGTCTGGACAATCCTCATCAGCATCCCAAGTTTCTACCTCTACATGTTTTAGGAATTCTCTGTGCCTATATGAAATAGGATTGTTTGTGCCACATGAGTTTGTGTAGGTTGCCCTGGTTAATGAATAACAACCTATTCCAACTCGTTCTCTAGTCCTTTGTATTAGGGAGATTATGTTTCAGCTAATAAAACATTCACCACATAGACAGGAGTTGAAATCTGCATTTATAAGGAGCGTTACAGTAGTTGTTTATTGTACACAAGTGTAAGCAACTCAAGATTTGAGTTGCGCACACCATTGCTATGTTGTAGACAGGAACAGAGTAGAGATGTTTAACTCTCCAGGCAAATTAGAATTTTGACGGTGGAAAATACCTTGTCCGAAACCAAAAACTGTTTGGGACCTTTTTTTCTTATTTTTCTCAATCTTGGTTCGCACGCTGAGGCTACCTCCATAACTACCGCTTATTGGAAAGATGGGGAGGCCTGCAGATCCAGGGAACAGTCGGACATTCTGTTCCACATCCCTAATAAAGAAGAAAACGTTTTCTCAGTTTGCATTTCATGCCTTCATGTCAACATACTTTCACAGCAGTCAGTTTTCACTGATTTGTTTCCACAGCACAGATTGATGCCAAATATAGCAGGTTCTTCGGGGAATAACATTAGGAGTTTGGCCAACATGTTGTTAGTGTTTTGGAGGCTCCTTTCTCATTATGGGCGATTTGGAAACTAATGTGAACGAAGATCAGCTGCCAACATTGAAATCCGTCATTAGTAGGGTTCCTCTACACCCCAGCACTTAATTCACTTCCGTCTGGAGACTGGTAGGCGCCCCTTGGCCGCCAGATGAAAAGGGTATTATAACGCCTAGATATGTTGAAAGTAAAAACAAACGAGCTTTTCAGACAACGAGGAAATATTACCATTGTATGCATGTATTTTATATGTTCTTCAAACATATCCTATGAATTCTTTAGGCATGTCATAACCTGGAAAGTTGTAGCAGTTATAAATAAACAGTCACTTTAGCTTCTATTTTGTCTATGACCTTTTCAAGCAGATGTTTCCAAAGAAAGATTCAGAAAACTTGGCATGAGTGTGAAACTTCAGGGGGCTCGCCGCTCAATCGTGTCGTACTCGGCTGCTACACAAGTATGGAGGCATGATCACAATGCCAACATTACATCCGTGGAACACAGCCTTGAAGGCTAACAAAACGTTGTAAAAAGAGAAATTCTCCAGACTGCCTCCCAGAAATACCTGGCTTCCAGAGTTATTTGGAAATCGGTTGGCATGACCCCACGATTCCTGTTACAACTCTCATCTAAAGTCTCACCAGAGAGCACCATTTTAAACTGATCTTTCAAGACTTTAGCCTCTTATTTTAATTTTATTTAGTGCATTTTTATAAAGCGCTGACATTACCCGAAGGTGTCAGAGCGCTGTACAATAGAGCCAGGGGGGCAGTATGTCCCGATCTACAAAGAGACAAGCAGAAAGGAATGCCATCTTAAAGTCAGGCATGCGAGTCCTAACAAAAACATACCAAACAGTGAAAGAAAAACATAGGAATGTTTGGTGTGTTTTATAAATATACACATGTGTAACAAACAACTTAATGTCTGATGGTTCTGTCGTGTCCTTGGCCCCCACAAAGCACATGGGACACAGGTAAGGGTCTATGATTCTTTATTGGTTCATCAATCGCTGAGCTGCCCACGCACACCTCTGTCCCTCTGTCTCGTCCCTCTGCAATGCCCATCCCCACACCCCTGACCGGATGTGTTGTCCAGTTCCCTTTGTGTCCCCACTGTCAACTGCAGGGTCCTAGTGCCCTTCCCCAGGTCACTACGTCTCCGCCTTTTGTCACAAAGAAATGATGAGAAAATTGAAACACAGAGATGTGCAGATAGAGATAGATGCAAGTCTTTTATAACCACAGAGATTCTATCAAAAAAGTGAATATGTGATATTTTTTGTATATATACTTTTTACCGTGTACCTCTACGCTTCTCCCTTTTGGTTTGGATAGATGCAAGTCTGCCAGGACACAGGTCGGTGTGCTTCCCATCATTACATTTCTTCTATTAGTCTTTTTGGCCGACTGCATGCTCTTCTTGAGTCGGCCTCCGTCTGTTGCTCTTCTCCTGGTCCCTCACCATTGTCTGTTTCCTTTCTGTTGTGCGCCGACTCTTCTCGATCTGCTGTTTCCTTATCTTGGTCTTTCTCCTTCTTCTCCTTCAGTTCTTGGAAGTGTGAGCTGTCCCGTGTTATCCTCGGTGTTCTGACTCTGCCGTGATCATTGGGCCCTTCACTTTTGTTACTGTTAGCGGGTCTTTAGAGAACATGTTGTCAGATTTCCTTTGTTGTCGTTCACGCACTACCACAGTGTCTCCTTACTTTAGGTGTGACGAGATGGTGTGTCACCTGGCGTCGGCGTATCTTTTAATTTTTTCTTTCGCCTCTCTATCTCTTGCTGCAATGCTGCTGTGATCTGGTGCCATAGTTGTTTCTATTTGCGGTAGCCTCGTCCTACTTGTTCTTCCCAGTACTAGCGCTGCCGGGCATCTTCCTGTATAGTTATGGGGCATGTTTCTGCAGTCACGTAGTACCTGACACAGAGCTTGGCCAAGTGATATCTGCGCCAGCTTCGCCCTTTGAACTGCCTTTTTGATGTTCTCCGTGAACCTCGCCACCATTCCATTCGCTTGAGGCC
The DNA here is from genome assembly GCF_964261635.1 of Lissotriton helveticus. Classification (NCBI taxonomy): domain Eukaryota; kingdom Metazoa; phylum Chordata; class Amphibia; order Caudata; family Salamandridae; genus Lissotriton; species Lissotriton helveticus. The sequence continues at coordinate 1,474,835,093 of NC_136067.1, forward strand.
ACAGCAGAGTTATCTTCCTGTGGTTTATCCCTAGATAGGCTATGAATCTGCGGAAGGCTTCTCCTGAGAATGGAGGACCATTGTCTGTTTTTAACGTTTTGGGTGAGCCCCATGCTGCAAATATGTCATCTAGTATTGGTAAGGCTGTTGCTGCTGATGTCGATGGCACATGTAGTACTATAGGAAATCGCAAGTATTCATCAATGACCACAAGCAGATAGTTGCCTGTGTCCAGTGGGCCAAAGAAATCAGCTGCTAATGTTGTCCACACCGCTCTTGGAAGTTCTGACATTTGTAGTGTTTCATGCTTAGCGGGTGGTCCTGTCACTTGACAGAGGTGGCATGTCGTTATGGTGTCTTCCACCATGCGGTCTAGGCCAGGGAGCATACTTTCTCTCTTAGCAGTTTCTTTGTTGCTGCTACGCCTCAGTGCGACTCATGAGCCAGATTGACCAGTTGCTGCCGGAGAGAACTTGGTATCACTATCCTTGTCCCTCTCATCATTATTCCTGTGTCTGCCTTTTGCAGCATGGCATCTGCCTTAGTCTCCCTTGCTAGCTCCGCTATTGTTATCAGTGCTGGGGTGTTTTGCTTTAGTACGAAGTTGAGGCACTCTTCTGCCATCGATGTCGTCTCTTGTGCTTGCGGGAATGGGTGTCTCGACATGTAGTCTGCCGGGTTGTGTTTTTTCCCTGGCTTGTGCACAATCGTGAAGTCATAGTCCATCAGCCTTCTGCCCCATCGTTCAATCCTGGGTGGCATTTTGTATGACGGGCTGCCATAGACATTACCAGCGCCCGGTGGTCAGTAATGATGGAGAATGACTTCCCGTAGATGAACATGTGATAGTGTTCACACGCCCATACCACTGCTAGGCTTTCCTTATCCGGTTGCAAGTATGCCTTCTCAATGTTTGTTAAGCTTTTGCTTGCATACACAACAATTTTTATTGGTGAGTGTCTCCCTGGCATTGTGCTAATATTGATCTTAGTCCTTCTGGGCTGGCATCGACAGTCACTTCAGTGCAGAGCAGGGGGTCAAAGTAGGCGAGATGTTCCACAGTCATCACTGGTTGTCTTATTTCCTCGAATGCCTTGTTGCATTCCTGAGACCAGATGAACTTCTGTCCTTCTTTGGTCAGTGCTCTTAGCGGTGTGCTCACTGTGGCAAAGTACTGTATACATCGAGCTAGCTGGCAAGTCCTAGAAATGATCTTACTTCTGCGACATCCGTTGGAGGATTTGCGTTCTTCAGTGTTTCTACTTTGATGGAGTCTGGCCTTTTCCCTTGTTTGGAGAAGATGTGAACAAAGAACACCAGTTCCTCTCTCCCCAGCTCGCATTTGTCTCCATTCAGCGTTAGGCCTGTTTGTTCCAGTTGTGAGCACACTTGACGCAACACTGTGTCATGTTCTTTATCTGTTTTTCCGAATACCAAGATGTCATCACTGTAGTTTAGGCTGTTCTGTACCGGCCTTATCACCTGCCTTATTGTCTCCTGGAATATCTCCGCTGCCGATGAGATTCCAAAGCTCATTCGCTTATATCTAAACAGGCTCAGTTGTGTGGAGAATGTTGTGATGTATCTGGACTGGTCATCTAGTTGTAATTGATGGTACCCTTTGCACAAGTCCAGCTTCGAGAATCGGCAGGCCCCAGTGAGACAGCTGATCATGTCATTTAGGTGTGGCCCCGGGTGACGTTCCCTTGCGATTGCGGTGTTTGGGATCCTCATGTCTACACAGATGCGGATCTTTGAGGTGTTCTTCTTTGGAACTGCCACAATCGGAGACACCCAAGGCATTGGCCCTTCATCAGGTTCAATTATGTCTTGTGCCAGAAAGCTGGTTATTTCCTCTTCAACTTGTGGTTGTAAATGGATTGGTGCTCGTCTATGATGTTGGACCACTGGCTTAATTGCTTCATTGATAAGTAGTGTTATCTGTTTCCCTTTCAATTTGCTGAGACCTTTCAGTATAGCTGGGTATTCTTGTAGAATGTTCTCTGTTTCTGACATGTGATACATCATTGCTAGTAGCTCCATCACCTGCTCCGTCACATTGCTTAGCAGGCATAGTGCAGGGATGTCACCCTTTAGCACATGTATTTCTTCTTGGTATGACTTGCCCTTGTATGTTAAAGTCTCCGTGAATTTTCCTATTTTTTCTACTGGGCTTTTGGAACCCCACGTGAACACATCCACGGTCGACGGTGATAGCTGTGGTTTCACTTTCATTTTCTTGTATTCTGACATGCACATGATGTTGCATGTCGCTCCACTGTCAAACACAAACTTAGCTTGGTGGTTCCCTATGTTGATGTCCACGGTGGCAGTTTTCTTTATCTGCTGTGTTCGCATGAGATGAATGTGCTCTGGCCTTTTTGCTTCTAGGGCGCGTCTGACATTAGATATAGTCTCGCCTCCCTCACTGGTGCTGCAGTCTCTTCTGACTCATCAGAGGAGCTCCGATTGGCCGTTTCCATGTGTTGTGCATACCTGTTTCTGGTCATCCGTGGTCTCATTGTTCTGCCTCTCTCACTTCTGAATTGTCTGATCATGCACGTGCTGCAAAATGATTGCGTCTCTCTTCTTTATTTCAATGCGGGCACACTCGTGTGCTAAGCCTGTCTGCTCCTCGCCTCACCGGCAGATGCCTTACTTTGCGAGCAGCCTCAGCACGAAGAGTTCTAGTGCCCTTCCCTAGATCACTACAGGTTCAGTGCATATTTGAGACATAGAATAGAACTTCATGTATTTCTGTGCAAGTTCTTCATCGGAAGTGAAATGATTTTCCAAACAGCTAATAGATTGAGGTAAGAGATAAATACTCATCCAGGGTGGAGTCATTGCACTAAGTGAATATTAAAGAATTGGTAACAATGGATATGCAGACAGCGGCACTGCCAAGTTGGACCTATGTTAGCCCTCTCATCCTTAGGGGCTCAATTAAAAACATATGATTCCTCTCTTATGGTTATGTAATATTTAGCTTCCCCTTTACTCTCAATAGCTTTCTGCTAGTGCCGGGACACCTCCTTGGAGGTTGCTGGGCGCTCTTATAAATGTGATTTATTAAATTGTATTGGGGTGGTCTTCCCCCAGATTGATTGCGTGCTTACCTATTGTTTTTGCTGTATCTTTTTGTTGGCCTTAGGACTCTGAGCACTTTACCTCTGCTGACTATTGCTAAAGTGAATGTCGTACTCTGCTAGACATGGTAACATTGGTGTATACGTAGTTGCCATATTTAATTTACTTGTAAGTCCCATGTAAAGTAGTAAACCATATACACAGTGGTTGTAAATTAAATGCTACTAGTGGGCATGCAGCACTTATTGTGCAACCCACACACACAACCTTTCAAAACCTGTCTCAGGCCTATTACTGCAGGACCTGTGTGTGCAATTTACTGCCACTTGGACTTGGCCTTTGGAATCCCTTGCCAAGCCTTAAACTAATCTTTTATCACACAAAAGTCACCCCGATGTATGCCCTAGGTAGGTCAAGGGTGCTTTGTAAGTAAAAGGTAGGACATGTACTTTTAAGTTTTGCCTGTTGTGCTAGTGACAGACACCCACATTCTTTGTTAACTGCTGTGAGGCCTACTTCTCTGATAGGTTAACATTGGGAATTCCTTAATACACCTTTAAGCTGTAATTAGAATGGCATAGCAGTGTCTAGTTTTATATCATTGGAATGGTCATGATGAATCCGCTTCACTGGTAAAGTTGGATTTCCCATTACTATTTTAGAAAGGCTACTTTTAGAAAGTGAATATTTCTCTGCTCTTACTCTCCATGTGCCTGCTACCTGTCTCTAATACACGTCTGGGGTATGTGACAGCTGCACTTGTGCATTCCCTCTAGACACTCTAAACACAGGAAGGTTAGGTGTGTAGGAGTAAACATCTGCATTCATCTGTATTCTGATAGCTCTTCCAGGGCAGGAAATGAGGGAGGGGCTAACACTCACATCTGAATAGGTGGTGGCCTGACTCCACACAAAGAGCTGATTATCCCTCACGGATAATCAAGAGCTAGGGCTGAGAAATAAAGGATGTTTGTGAGCTTTAAAGGCCCTTCTTTGAAGTCACCTTCAATTCAAAGACACATTTGTGTATACGTACTGGGTCTCTGATCCAACCAAATCAGACTCTTCTGGACCTCCAACTATACTATGCTGCATCAAAGACTGACACGCTGCTGGAATGTGGGCCAGGAAGGCCTGCTTTTCACTTGTGCTGCCTTGCTGCTTTCTGACTCTACCATTGAGTGCTGGACTCTGATTTTGCACTAAAGTGATCTCCAAGGGCTTGTTGGCTTGTTTCCTGTTGCTTGAGACTCAGATATATCACAATCTCTACCCCTGTTCTCTTGCCTGGTTCACTAGATGTGGAGCCAGATACTTGCATCATGGAAATTGATGCATCTCAAATCTGCATGTAGCAGAACTGGTGCATTGACCCGGTTGCAGGAGTAGAGTTGGAGCATCACTCTGGTAACCACAGCATCGTATTGAGAGACTGACACATCAGAACTGTGCATCGCCATCGCAGCGGTGCAGAGAGATTGATGCATCCATCGACTATGTGAAGAAACCTAGCACATCGGACTTTGGGACCAACGCATCTAGGCTCAGTCCTTCGTCTATGGAACCGACACATCGCCACCACTCCGGAATCTACATCGATGAATCCCTAGACTGTGACCCGCAGTTCGCTGTTGCAATCAGGATGAGGTACTTTGTCCACCGGGTCTGGCATGTGTTCTGTAGCCAGCCTGTACTCCATCGCAGTCAGACCGAACTATTGACCCTGCCCTGGTCCCATGCGACCCGATAACCCCCATTGCCTCCTATTAGTTCTAGTGCTAGAAATCTTTTTATCTTTAAAAATTCACTACTCAACTTCTACTCATTGGATTTCTGTTGTTTTGGTATTTTTTGATGTTTTCTTTGTGTTACTGTGTGTCTGTGTATGTGTACACAAGTACTTCAGACATTACCTCTTTAATAGGAATTCCGCAGAGTTACATAAAAACTCAGTGGAGTTCCCCCGCCCAGTATTTGTGATATGAAAACTTTGACTATATTGGCTGTAGCCTGTACCTAAACATTTTGAACGAATGAATCGGTACATAATCTTGCCGCACGGTGGAGCCATCCCTGAAGAATTTAGAACTGTCAAAGGGCTTCAATGTCAGAGTACTGTGGGAAGTGGTGGGTTTGATTCTCTCACACATACTGCATGTTTACTGAGCCCAAATACATGTGAAGTAGGTATTATTGGATAGTACGCATCTTGTGCAGACGGGCTTCATACCTACACCGCAAGTCTGTGTCAAAGCATTATGCACCCTGCATGTGCTACTCTGAATGGAGATCTGGTGAACTTTGTTGGGCCTATCCATGGTGCATCCTAGCACCTACTCTTTGCACAGCATTCACACTCTGATGAAATGGAATCCTTTACCTAACAGTGCACCCTCTGATCCAGAGTAACGTTGTCCCTCCCAGCCACTGTACTGAATGCACCCCTGCACCAGTCTCCTGTTCCCCCAGCCTTGTCCCCAGGTCATGAAGGTGAGGCTGCTGTGAGGTCATTACTGTGCTCTCTAGAACCAGGTATTGTTTTTCCCATGTAGGGATGAGGAATGGTGCCAGGCTCAGCATGTTCACCAACGCCTATTAGAGAGATGTTAGAGCTGCACCTGCACCTCTAAAGGCCTCGCATTAGCGACTTTTTGGCTTTCCATCCATCACAATTCAATAAGAAAAACATGAGTCATGCCAACAGATTCTCTGTCTGCATCTTTTATGTACAAAGCATGGAACAACAGGAAGAGGGGAGGATTAAGGGAGGTAGAAAAAGGAGAAAACAATAGGTGAAGATAAGATTAAAAGAGCGATTTAGGTTATGGCAAGGCATGTGAAGGTTGAGAGGAAATGCAAAGAGTTAGCAAAGGGGTAAAAGGAAGGGAAGGCATAAGAAGGAGGCTAATCCTTCTCCTGCTCACCTCGTATCAAGACCGGATAGTGTAATCAACAAACACCAAAAGCTTCAAACAGCTTGTGCACACAACAATCCTGCAGCTCTGCAAGAGCCCTCTACCACAGCCCCGGGGCAGGTCCCATGGTCTAGCATTCCTATGCTGCTCCTTAGACGGAGCAGGGAAGTGATGTCACTCCCTGGGAGTCCAGTTAGGAAGTGTGAGATATTGCCTTCCCCCTAGCAAAAAAGACTAGAGTGCTTTTTAGGAGAAATAAGTACAACACATACTGCCTTTGGTATACCATATAACATGGAAACCTAGCACTGACTGAGCACTGGTAATCTTAGTCAGCCACACTGAGCACCGGTAAACCCCACTACGTGGTGTAGGCAGAGTTTTTTGACAAACATCGTGCTATAAGCAGAGCGCAAAGTGGTATAAACTCTATTACCTCCGCCCGCAGAACAGAGTTTACCACCCAGGGCTGCTCTTTAGATAAGACTGCCTGTTCTGTTCCAAGCTAGCAGAGGCTGAGCACAGGTTATAATTTAGTGTGTATCTAGATTACTCTGACTAGAGTGGTGGTCCCTACTTGAAAAAGAGGTATACTCATGCCAACTAGAGACCCCATTTCTAACGGTGATCAGGATAGGACTTGTGTTTGTTCAATACCATATAGTAACTCATTGTTCACTACAACTCGATACTAAGGTCAAATCAAGCCTTTTCCAGTTCTCCCTGATTGGATTTTTTATTTTTTTGCTAAACCATGTCATTCTCTGGAGAAACCACACCTGCATCTGGAGCCATTGATTTGGAGTTGGCCAACTAAGAATCCTATACTGTGGCTCAGCTTAAGGATTGTTGCAACAAATTTAATGTGTACATGAGAGGCTTCACCCTGAAGGTGGAGCTGCAGAAAGCTCTGAGAGCCTGGGCAGAGGCCCAGATTGCAGGGATGGAGGTCCCAGAGGAGGGGGCAGGAAATTCCAGAGGAGGAGAATGAGCTGATTCTGGAATCAGATTTGGCCTTTGGATGGTGCTAGCAACTAGGTGAAAGCAGTAGTACTTCCGAGAGCAAGGAGCTGTGGTGATCCCCAGAGCAGGAAGCAGTGTCTCCTCCAGGAACCTGTCCTCAGAGGAGCCGGCTGACAGGTGGGAGGAAAAAAACTAAAGCTAGATGTGGTATCTTCCACACAACGCGCAACCCCGGCAGCTCAGCTGATATTAGAGCGGCTCGCGGTGACGTCATTCCGAATGTCACCGCGACCCGCGTTCTAAGTCGAGCGCCTGGGAAGAAGGAATTTGCCACCCGTTGTGGTTACCGCTGTGGCTGGGGTCGCTTGTATTTGCATTTGCCTTATCTTATATTAAACTATCGTTTGGACTTCTAACTTGGTATCTTGGTCGTAAATGTCCAGAGTGTTACACTGGCAACGAAGACTTCCTTACCAGCGACCCCAACACGCCTGAAAGAATAGGAGTGGGTATCGAATTAATACCGCGAGATGAAGTAAGCAGACAGAAGGGCTGCGAGTCGCCGAGGGACGGGCGACAGGAAGTTTACTGAGGCTACGAGTGTCGCCATGTCTTGAGCACCTGTACAGTGAACCTTCGCACTGTGAGTAGAGCCGACTGCTCGAGCGGGAATCAGGCTGTCAATAGTGCCTGAAGGGGGAGAGTGTATGTCCAGGTGGCGGACCCCGCAGAGACGACTGGGTTACAAAAAGGACAGCGCTGGTGTCCCGTCTCATCAATAAGGGCATGCGCGTCGAAAGAGGGCGTTGGGCTTGTGTGCCTGAAGTGCCTGTCTGAGCGTCTCGTCCTGCCGGCATCGTGACTGCTGGGACTGCTGGCTGCGTGAGGTGAGAAGCAGCCTAAGAACTCTCCAGGGGTTGAATCGCTTTCCCTAGACCTTGCCAGACCCTCCGGTGAGCACGCTAGCAGCCCTGCACGGCGCACAAACTTCGGCCCTCAGTGTTCATCGGCTGTCTAGTATTGCCAGCTTCCCGGTTTCTCCGTTCACCCCCATTGAAGTAAGAGTTTATCTTAGCGCCAGCGAGAAGATCCTGCCCTCTGCACAGCGCTTGACTGACCTTTGTCCCATTGTGTGATCCTCGCCTGTTGCTCCAAGGGTGTGAGGAGGTTATCAGCCTGGTATTCTCCTCAGACTGGGAACATCCGGGTTTTGAACGACGACTGGGGACTATCTTCAAGGTCTCTTTCACCCAGAGGAGAACTGACTGTCGAACCACAGTGCCACCCGGTGGTTAACTTTGGGATCTATTGAATAATTTGTGCAAGGGCAGCAAACCTATCCTGTTCTGTGGAACATTCTTGTCCTTCACTCGCCTATGCTGATGTATGGTAGTTTATCCTGTTCTGTGGAACATTCTGGTCCTTTACTCGCCTATGCTGATGTATGGTAGCTAATCACCGCTTGTGCAATAGTTTGTTCCCATTTACAATTTGGAACTGTAAACATGCAGAGTGTGACACCTCCACCTTTCTTCTTGACCAACCCAGGGGAACCTGCTATTCAGTGGAAAAAGTGGAAAAAAGTGTTTTTAAATTACGCCACCGTGTGTGGCCCGAATCTGGGGTTGGAGAGGAAGGTGGCACTATTAGCGTACTACCTGGGAGCAGAGGGGGAAGAGGTCCTTGATCACCTCCCTGACCTAGGGGTGCAAGAAGCGAGGGGGCTAAATGAACTAGAGGTAAGCCTTAAGAAACTAGATCTGCACTATCTCCCGAAGACTAGCACCATTATGGAGCGATATCATTTTGGGAAAAGAGTACAGAAAGAAGGGGAATCTATAGAAGATTTTGTCTCAGACCTTAGGAAACTAGCTGCGACATGCAAATTTGGGGGAGCAAGTGAGGAAAGGATCAGGGATCAGTTCGTATTAGCATGCAGGATGGAACGGGTACGAGAAGAATTGTGGCTTAAGGATGACCCACCCCTAAGAGAGGTCCTAATAATAGCCAAGCAGGTAGAACACATGTTACAGTGTGTCAGTGAGATAAAACAGGATAGTGGGGAGAAGAGAAACGAAGACAAACCTAAAGTAAACGAGGTGGCAACTGAGTCAGAGGCGGTGTCTGCGATCAAGGGACAGAAGATGGTGAATAAAGGACAGAATGAAGACAAATCGGGATGGTCATTCAAGGGTGCCTGCTACAGGTGCGGGAAGCAAGGACACATGGCCAATGACAAGGAGTGTCCTGCCCTCAAGTTCACATGCAACAAGTGCGGGAAGAGAGGACATTTTAGGCAGTACTGCAAAAGCGGACAGGGATTCAGTAGACAGAGCAAGGACAGGACAAACACGGTCTGTGATGAAATTGTTGTGCAAGTGAAGGAAGGTCAGGTCTGCGGCCCTAAAGACACCGTGAAAGTAAAAGGCACCGAGTTGGAAGCACTGTTCGATTCATGTTGAAGGATAACTATTATTAGTGCGAAAGAGTTTTCACGCGTATCCAAGGGGAAGATAATCTTAATGAAAATGGATGTGAGACCCGGAGGATATGCAGGCCGTCCGATCTCTATGAAAGGATACTTTTGGGACATAATCGAATACAAAGACAGGACAACTATGTCCAAGGTATACGTGTCCACTGTCGGTGACAGCATTTTGGGCTGGCAAGCACAGAAGGAGTTGGGGGTATACCTAAACCCTACAGCAACCCCCAAATTTTGATACAAGAGGTACAAGAACAGGAAGAGGGGCTAGTGACAGAGTTCAAAGAAGTGTTCAAGGAGGAGCTGGGGTGTCTGAAGAACTACTGCCACAAGATCAAATTGAAGGAGAATGCGAAGCCGGTAGTAGCCAAAGTCAGGAAACTACCCATTGCCATCCAAGAAGCAGTGAAGACAGAACTCGAGAAATTGTGCAAGGCAGGGGTCATAGAACCGGTGGAAGCGACAGAGTGGTTGGCACCCATCGTGGCCGCACAGAAAAAGGATGAATCAGTTCGGCTGTGCATCGACCTTAGAGCCTTGAACAAGGAGGTTGTAGTCGACCGGTTCCCACTGCCCAATATCACCCAGATGATGAGCATGCTAGAGGGCGCAAAGGTATTCTCCACGCTTGACCTTACCTCAGCCTACTTTCAAATCAAACTTCGTGAAGAGTCGCAAGAACTCACGGCGTTTGTAACACCCATGGGGGCATACAAGTTCAAAAGGATGCCGTTCGGGTTGGTCTCTGCGGCAGCCGTCTTCCAGAGGCTGATGGGAAACATCCTGAAGGAGATCCCAGGGGTTGTATGCTATCAGGAAAACGTCCTAGTATTTGCCAGAGATAATGAGGAGCATGATAAGAGACTGAGACAGGTACTATCAAGATTCCGGTCACAAGGACTTACTGTGAAGAGGGAAAAATGCGTGTTCAGATGCGCGGAACTAGACTTCTTGGGGCACAAAGTAACGGCAGAAGGAATCCGTCCCAAGGCAGAACTCCAGAACACCATTGTGAATCTAGCAGCCCCGAAGAGTAAGAAAGAGATCAGGTCTTTCATGGGAATTTTAGAGTTCTACGGAAAATTCATACGGAACCTCGCAGGGAGAACGCATGCCATCAGGCTGTTGTTGAAGAAGGAGGCTGCGTTTGATTGGAGTCAAGAGTGTCAAAGGGAGTTCGAGGACGTGAAGAATGCTCTTGCTGAAGCTCCCAGTCTGAAGTCTTACATGCCTAATCGCGAAACAGTAGTCACTACAGACGCAAGCGCCAAAGGGCTAGGGGCGGTTCTCACGCAAACAAGTGAAGACGGAGAAGAGACGATAGCCTTCGCCTCAAGATCCCTGCGAAAGTCAGAAGACAACTACTCCGTGATCGAAAAAGAAGCCTTAGCAGCATTCTGGGCATTGAGCAAATTCAGAGACTTATGTGGGGCACAACTTTTGTCCTCCATGCAGACCACAAGCCTTTGGTGGAGGTTTTCAGTAAGGAGGGGCTGGATGCGGCCTCTAGTAGGATCAGGCGTTGGGTGGTTGGCCTCCAGGAGTACACCTTCAAGGTCGAATACGTTTCTGGTGCCCGGAATCTGGCGGCAGACTGCCTATCTAGGCTGGTGAAAGAAAGTGATGAGAAGGAGACACAAGACTGGACAGAGGAAGATTTGGATGATCTCCAAAGGGAAAATGTTTGTACCATCCAGAAAGCTATAGGCGAGGAGACATGGAAGTGTGCTCTAAAAGAGGACAGAGTCTTAGATGAGGTTTGCAAGAGAGTAATGGACAGATGGAAACACGAAGATAAACGTGTTGAGGCTCTTCGGCCATACTGGATCATAAAGGACGAGTTGTCGATAGTTGACGATTGTCTGTTCAGAGGAACGAGGTTGGTACCTCCCGTGACAGTGAGAGAGAGTCTTATTGACATGGCTCACGATGGCCACCTGGGCCTCACCAAGACCAAACAAAGGCTGAGAGAAGACTATTGGTGGCCGAGCATGGACCTGGCGATTGAAAGGAAAGTGAGGGACTGCATCCCATGCAGCATCAGCGACAAAGTGATGAAGCAACTGACACCTCCAATGGTGTGCAGACCACCACCATCAGAGCCCTGGGAGGAGTTGGCATTGGATATCGTTGGTCCGTTGACAGGAGAGGTGCGCACTCCGTACATTCTGGTGCTCATGGATCTGTACTCCAGATGGCCAGAAGTGAAGTTGGTGAGTGAAATCACGACCAAGATCGTCATCGAGTTCCTTCAAGGGCTGTTCGAAAAAGAAGGACTACCCAGCAGTCTACTCACAGACAATGGAGTGCAACTGTGCTCGAAGGAAATGGAGGAGTTCCTTGGGGAGAGAGGAATCATACACAAGCGTTGTGCCCTGTACCACCCAGAGACGAACGGCATGGTAGAACGTTTTAACAAGACCCTCAAAGAGAGCATCCAGTTAGCCAAGGCCAGTGGCACGATTTGGAAGGAAGAGGTATGGGGGCGCATAGAAGCATACAGGTTCACCCCGCACCAGACGACGGGGGTCACCCCATTCGAAATGCTAAGAGGAAGGATTCCCAACACCAAACTGTCTCCAGGATGGATGGGGTGGCGTAAGGGTTGGTCAGACCACTCCAAAGAAGCGAAAGGGTTAGTGAGGCAGGAAAAAGCTATGGGGGAGAGGAAAGAAAGATTTGACAGGCTTAACTCCACACGGGAGGCTGGTTTCAAAGTGGGGGATGACATAAAGATCAGGACACCCACCGGCAGGGCAAGTTGGTCAGGATACAGTAGGCCCACCAAGATCACTAAATTATTCAGGAATGCTGTAAAGACCCAGGAGGGAAAGATTTGGAACCTGGGAAGAGTAGTGAAGTTTTGCCCACCCGGTCATGATTCTAATAGAGGCAGTGTGAGGGAGGACGACTCCAAGGATAACCAGGGTCCCCTTCTCAAAAAACAGTGGTCGAACCCCAAACCTGGTGGAAGGGTTAGCCAGAGGATGACCAGGCCACCCAGACATTTTGAGCAGTACGTTATGATGTAATCCGCCCTAAATGCTTGCCTGTTTGTGTTACTTTCTTCTCTGTTGTTTCTTTCCGCAGGGGAGGGGGATGTGTGGTATCTTCCACACAACGAGCACCCCCGTCAGTTCAGCTGACATTAGAGCAGCTCGCGGTGACGTCATTCCGAATGTCACCGCGACCCGCGTTCTAAGCCGAGCGCCTGAGAAGAAGGAATTTGCCACCCGTTGTGGTTACCGCTGTGGCTGGGGTCACTTGTATTTGCATTTGCCTTATCTTATATTAAACTATCGTTTGGACTTCTAACTTGATATCTTGGTCGTTAATGTCCAGAGTGTTACACTAGAGCTTTCCAAAATGAAATTGGAGAAGGCGCAAGCTCTGGAAGAGAGGAGGATGGCTCTGGAGAAAAATAAACTAACCCATGATCTCAACCTCAGAGAGGTGTACATAAGAGCCCTACAAGTGGAGACCAGCATAAGTAAAGGTGGCAGCATACCTGCAGTGTCTACTACAGAAGTGAGAGTCTGGATGCTAAAGGATTTGGTGCCCAGCTATGTGGTTCCAGTGGAGTCCTGGGGTGGTAGCTTATGAGGTTACATGGCCATAATGGGGGAGGGATACACTTCTTAAACTAGAGGTAGGGGCCAAACATGCAGCACTACAATGAAGACTATACTAGTTCAACAAGTTTGGGCTGACACCTGAGAAATACTGACAGCATTTCAGGGCTAGTCATGATATTGCATCACAGAGCTGGGTGGACTGCTTAGACTATGCTTAGACTATGCTTGCAAGGCACTGAAAGACTTGGTGAGAGGCAGCAAAGTAGATGATTATTCAGGGCTGTATAACCTAATATTGAAGGAGCACGTGCTTGATCTTTGTTTTACAGAGCTGCACCAGCATATTATTGATAGTAGGCTTTCTGACCCCAGGAAGGTTGCTGAGGAGGCAAACATCTGGGTCAGTATCAGAGTGCCAAAGAAGGTATCTAGGCGGGACTCCCAAAAGGATGGTCAGGCGTCTCACCAGAAGAAGGAGGAGGGAGATAAAAATACAGAGTTCTGTAAAGGCCCCAAAACAACTCATTCCTGATCCAGAAATCAATGTAAACTGTTGTTATAGATGGAGTCAATCCTATGGTCTCTGAGGTAAGTAAAAACGGCTTTATTGACATTCTTCCTATCCTTCTCTTTGGACAGAATTGATTTGACCAATTCCCTTTCTATCTTTGGCATATGTTAGAATATACAAAGACAGTTTGAAGGAAAAGCAAAATCAGTTGTGCAAAGGTAACCTTCATTAGGATTTCCAGCCCTAGGATACCCCAGTCAATATGCCTAGGTGATTGCAACCGCAGTGCACAATCATTAATTCAGGGTGTTGGATATGCATAAAGGTTTTACCCAAAGGCATCACTTGGTGCCACTTTAATCCTCTCTTTGCAAACCATTTAGTATCCGCATTTTACACACCTAGGTCATTGTCAATACCTCTGTTTTCAGCATACCTTTTGCTCCAGAAAACATAGCTGTGGCCTAGAATCCATGCTGTAAGCATTTTGAAGGGATGTGTGGAAGGAATCAAAAGAGGTCTGTAGCTGAGTAAGTCAGTTGGTGGAAAGAGAGGTATCTAAAATGATGGAGATGGTGCTGTTTTAGAAAAAGCAGAAAACGAATTGCTTGCTCATTAACATTGTGTACTTAAAAAATAGGATGCATGTTACTTTCCTGAAGAAGTATGTTTCTGATTGGTTATTGAAAAATGTTTTAAGGTACAGTAAATAGGATAAGGTAATATTTTGCAAAAGCCAACCATACCTGCTATTTATATTTGTAAGCTAGTGTGATGGGCTTCAAAATTTGGTGAACTTGCGACCTTCTGGTACAGTTGAATTTTGCAGAAAGTATTACTGTGGAAACTAGGATTAAACAGAATGGAGGAAGAGTTGAAACTTAACTGTGGTTTTAAAATATGAAATACTAACTTATATATAAGTGATATGCTACTAAAGTAAGCTTTCCCACATCAGTACTATATTTAGAATTGGTGTGTTGTTAAAAAATAATACTAGTCTTATTGGCAATAGGTTTATGAACTCCCGTAAAAGTTTGCGGCTTCATCAGGACATTACACCGCCATGGAGTTGTGACTCCAGTAAATTACAGAACCAGTTTGGGTACTTTTAGGAGAGACTAATAAAGAGTTAATATGTCTAGCCAACAGAAATGGGTTTCAGAATTTGAAATAATGAAGGAAGCATTTTGATTTGCTACTTACATTCATTTGTTTACAGAAAGATAGTTTGCCATTACTCGTGTGGGAAAGAAAATATTTTATGAGTTTCTGATATTTCATATTCTGCAATACTATTTGAGAGGTGAGTTACAAATTTGTAAGGTGTGTAGTAGTGCTTCAGTCTTTGTAGTGATATTTTTAACTTTGAAAAGCATTATTTATTAATTTTGAAAAGTATTAGAGAAGTGTGATGTTTGAAATATGTTACCAAATGTACAAAAGTGTATTGTAGTTTGTTTTATTGTACTGTAATGAATATTGAAATAGGTTGTGCATAGTAGTATGTGTGCTTTTTGAGTCTCTAATGAAAGTAGTACATACTACTGATATTTAATTCATAATGACATGTATTAACCTATATCGCAGTCTATATAACTTTAAACCCATGTTCTCTGTATTATGATCAGAAAGGAATACACACACTTTCTTCTACATACATTTAGAGAGTATGCTGTCTGAAATACAGATATTCATGTGTTGCTATGTTTCTATTTATATATCATGTCACTAGTAAAAAACAGACGTACGCATGAATACGTTCAGAAATATGGTTAGACATATAACAGTGATATGGTAAAGATTGCTGATTTAAATTTGGTAGGTCTACCATTGTGAGCAGTCGGTGAAAAATTAAACTGCAGCAGGCAAGTGAGATTTAAGACATGTTGGCAGAGGGATTAGTGATTAGGGTACTTTGTATGAGTCTCTGGAAAGGTACAGTTGAAGTATGCCATATATATTTTAGTGTCTGCTTGAAATGGGAAAAGCAGTCTGTCATGTTAAAAGGTCTGTGTGGTCTTGTGACTGTGGTATATTTCTACTTGTGCATGTATTCTGACATGTGTTATGCATCTGAAGATGCTAGATGTGTGAAACACAGGTATACAACTATTTGTATGTTTTTCCCCGTATGATGCCACTAGCAAAAGGCACAGATACATGCATGCATGCTTTCAAGAACATGGTGAGACTTACAACAGTAACATGGGAAGGATTGCTGTTTTAAATTTGGTAGGTCTAAGATTCTGAGCAGTCGGTGAAAAATGAAGGTGCAGCTGCAAAGTGAGGTTTAAATAATGTTAGAAAAGAGATTAGTGATTAGGCTATTTTGTAGGAGTCTGTGGAAAGGTATACTTGAAGTAGGGTGTATAAATGTATGTCTCTGTTTGATATGAGAAGTGCACTGAATCAAGTTTAAAGGTTTGTATATGCTCGTGACTGAGGTATTTGTCTATTTGTACATGTATTCTCACATGCTTTATGTATCTGAATATGCTAGGTGTTTCAAACACACAAATACAACTATTTGTATGTTTCTTTTTATCTATGACGCTACTAGGAAAGAGACAGACACATGCATGCATGCTTTCAGGAATATGTTGAGACTTACAACAGAACATGGAAAAGACACAGACATATGCATGTATACGTTCAGAAATATGGTTAGACTTATAACAGTGACATGGGAAGGATTGCTGCTTTAAATTTGTTAGGTCTATCATTGTAAGCAGTCGGTGAAAAATGAAGCTGCAGCAGAAAAGGGAGGTTTAAGACATGTTGGCAGAGGGATTAGTAATTAGGGTACATTGTATGAGTCTCTGGGACGGTACACTAGAAGTATGCCATATACATTTTGGTGTCTGCTTGAAATGGGAAAATCAGTCTGTTAAGTTTAAAGGTCTGTGTGGTCTGTGACTGAGTTATGTCTCTACTTGTATTCTTCTCACACGTGTTATGCATCTGAAGATGCTAGATGTCTGAAACACAGGTATACTACTATTTGTATGCTTCTTTTATGTATGATGCAACAAGCAAAAGGCATAGACACTTACTTACCTGCTTTCAGGAATATGGTACAACAGTGACATGGGAAGGATTGGTGCTTTAAATGTCTGGAGTTCTTTTGGTTCTTTCTGTACTTGTTATGCTTCTTTGTGCACCTTTGTTGCTTTTTTGTGCAGTTCTTTTGGCTCTTTCTGCACCTCCGTTGCTTCTTTCTGTACCCTTCTTTCCTCTTTCTGCACCTCTGTTGCCTGATTGTGCAACTCTCTTGGCTCTTCCTTCATTCCTCTTTCTTCGTTCTGCACCTCTCTTGTCTCTTACTGCACCTCCCTTGCCTCTTTCAACACCTCTTGCCAATTTATGCACCACTCTTGCTTCTTTCTGCACATCTCTTGTTCCTTTCTGTACCTCTCTTGCCTCTATCTGCACCTCACTTGCTTTTTTCTGCACCCCTGTTGCTTCTTTTTACACTCCTCTTGACTCTTTCTGTACCCTTCTTCCCTCTTTCTGCACCTCTGTTGCCTCTTACTGCTCCTCTTTTGCCACTATCTGCACATCTCTTGCATCTTTCTGCACCTTTCTTGTCTCTTTCTACAATTCTCTTCCTTCTTTCTGTACCTCTCTTGCCTCTTTCTGTACATCTTTTTGTTCTTCCTTCCCCTCAGTTGCTTCTTTCTGCAGTTCTCTTGCTTCTTTCTGCAAGATTCTTCTGTATCTCTATTGCCTCTTTCTGCACCTTTCTTGACTCTTTCTGTACCTCTTTTTGTTCTTTCTGCACCTCAGTAGGTATTCTAGTAAATGGTGTATCAACAAAGCGTAAAAAAATCTGGTAAGAGTTTGTAGATATTACTAAACTTCAGAAGGCTACATTGTGCCTGGTACAAAATAATATTTTTTATAAGAATGTAAATGTTGACGAGGAGGTACTATGCTTAGGATATGAATCACTAGTCAAGTGGCCAAATAGAAAATGTGGACAAGTCCAGGAGTGACGAGATTTATGAACATTATACCATTCATCCTCTACATTTAAAAGAAATCATAGGACACAGTATTGAATTATTTCAAATGAAGCAAGTACAGGGAACTCCAATGAGCGTATGGGAAAAAGTTAAGAAGCTTGTTGTTCTCCACAGATATTCCCCACTGGAGAAGGTGGACAATTTGATTTGCGAGCTGTACAAATTCAAGCTCCAGAATACTGCTCAACAAGGTTGTACTCTGAAGATCCAAGATTTTGACGGTGCATTCCATATATATTCCATCTACTATTTGAAAACGATTTGTCTGCACTTTCATATGCAGTGAACCACATATTAAAAACAGGAGTTCATCTTCAACATGTTTCTGCAAAATAATTCATGGACAAAGTTAAAAAAAGAGATGACAATTTAGAATCTCAGTTAATTAATTTGATGGCATGTCAATGTAGTGCCAATGAATATTGGTTTCATTGTCATGGTGAACTTAAATGCATGTTAAGAAACTAAGGTATACTTACATGGTTTGTAACACTTAGCTGTTCTGAGTATGTGTGGGAAGATTTACTTGAATTTCTACGAGAAGTAAATTTAAATATTTAAAATATTACATTGAAGACACCTAGAGAACTCTGTTCCTTGGATTCTGTAAATGTCTGCAGGTATTTTAACCACAGGTTTCAAAGTATGATGCCATTTATCTGCAATAAAAACCTTGTGGAGAAGTTACTGATTTATTTTGACAAAAAAAAGTACCAAGCCAAAGGTATTCCTCATATACCCATGCTATTATGGATAAAGAATGTGCCAACATTTGGAACTGATACTGATAAAGCTGTTTTGTCTTTCATCGAACATGTGCCATGAAATGGAGGCGAAAAGAGCTTGAGACAACAGTTTTTACGGTTTCAAAGTCATCGATGTGGGACATACTGTGGAACATACTGCCAAAGAAAATACAAGTGTAAAGGTTAATTTGGTATAAAGTGTCATATTGGATAATTTAATTACTGTTGCTCACTATGTTTCATCATATATTATAAAATCTGAAAAGACAGAGATGAAAGAAATGAGGGAAGAAATTTCAGCATAGAAGAGTCTTAGCAAGAAATTGTACAGCTTCAGCTTGCAAATGCTTTACCATAGACAGATTGGATCCTATGAATGTTCAGATCATTTGAGTTCAGCCAGTTTATATTCAAAGTCTAGAGGAATCATTTGTGTAGGGCTATGTCTTGCCTCTACTCGAAATCGATTTTTGAAATCTTTACAAGAAATCGAATACTTACCACAGTATGAAATAGAAAGTACTGATATTGTAAAAACTAATATATTGAATACATACTATCTCAAAAGGAGTCCACATCTTGAAAACCTTTGTCTGTATTAAATAATTTAGCACTATACTTTTAAAAAGAATGTTAGTGAAAAGAAGAAACTTATGCAGTAATTGGATCCGATAGATGTCTAGTGAAACATGTCAAAGGAAATCTTATTAATCACAGAAAACTGACTTGAAAACTGACTTGTGATATTGCAGATAAGAGAGAATTTTTCTATTTAGCACTTCTGCAACTGTTCAAGGCTTGGCATAGTGTAACAGAATTACTTGGAGATTATGACTGATATAAAGATTATTTTAAAAAGACAGCATTCAGTGCACAGTGTGTCCAGCTTATCTACAAATGTTAAATGAAATGATTGAATGAGAAAGTACTATTAAAGCTGAAGGCGCTAGAAAAAGTTCACAAGGCAGTTAAAGTTCTGGTCCCCTGAGTCAAGATCCACTAGGACAACCAATTATTGGAAAAATAGCAGCAGTTGCCATGAATGAGGTAGAACTTGCAATGCAACAAGCACAACAGGGTGATATTTAGTTAGGAAAGTTAGAGGCACAACTAAATATTGAACAAAAAGTAATATATCTACAAGTCAAACAACAGGTACTACATGGTTTGCTGCATGAAAAAAAGAATGCCAACGTTCACCATTTAAACCTATTATAATGCACGTTAGTGGTCAAGCTGGGACAGGAAAGTTTCTTAATTAATGTTTTGATCAGTTATCTACACAAAACTACAGAATCACATTTATCTTGTAACGGCTCCAACTGGATTAGCAGCACACAACATTAAAGGGCTTACTTTACATCAATTACTTATGCCACCTGTTGAACATGATAATAAATTGGACTATCTGGAGAAGCTTGTTATAAAGCCTCGAGAGTACTGAAGAAAATGAAACGTTTAATCATTGATGAGGTGAGCACGGTCTCAAACATAATGCTTGCCTTTTTACTTTAAGAATGCAACAGATTTAAAAAACATATTACGATGTTCTGTTTGGAGGAAAACATGTAGTTGTATTTGGAGATCTACTACAACTTACTCCTGTAAAAGGACAACCTGTTTTTAAAAAAACTTCTCCATGAAGACACAAGGAAATCTTTGGGAAGTATTAGAAATGTAAACATTTGATTACATTTTGAATTTGAAGGACAAGTTAAGAATAAGCGACAAGCAAGTGCTGAAGATTATGGAAACATTCTTCAAGTCATAAGAATTGGTATCATGACGGAACATACAAACTTTAGAAAGTCAGCTAACTAGGAATTTGTTTACAACTGGAAAAATAGCATTAGAAGTAGGCCTGGGCAGTAAATTCCGTTCAGTTCGTGGAATTTGTGGAATGTGGGTAATTTCGCGTTTCACGGAGAACACGAAATTGCCCAAAATTCTGCGTTCTGCGACTTTGCGAAAATTTTTGATTGTTCGCGTTCTCAAATGCGTATTTGCGAGATATTTCCTCCAGAGCACGCAAACAGCAATTGTGAACAGTAAAAAAGCATCGCGAACAAGCAATTCTGCATGTTCGTGGAAATTCTGCATGTTCTCTGAGATATTTTACCGTTTCGCGGAGATTTGCGTAACGCGATTATGCAAATTCCGGCCACCCCTAGAAGTAATGTACAATATACTTGTAGAAAATAAGTCTATAGTTTACCTAATGCCTACACTGCATGAGTGCTCAACATTTAATCAACAACTTCTCAAACTGGAAAAACAACAAATTGTGGAAATTGAAGCTTATTAACAAAACCCAACACCAGGGAGTCACAATTGTTCTAACGGAGAAACTACAGGCTTAATTTCATTCTTTGGAAAAGTCTGTATCCAAAACTGCAGTCTTAGAAAATACTTTATACACAGGTATAAACTGTCGGGTAATTTTGCGGCGTAATCTACTGTAGAAGAAGTATTACTAAATTGAGCAATGGGAAAATATGTTGATTTTGTAAATTTTCAGAATAGAGATGGAATAGAATTATTGATTATAAAAGATGATCAGATTAATGAGGTAAGACAGATTGGGCGTTGTGTAGTACAGTTGTATGTTCTCAGACAACAGTTTCCTCTGTCTTTGACATATGTAGTAACTATTTATAAATCTCAAGGTTTAAGTGTAGACAGAACCTTTGTAAATATTGGAAGTATGGTGTTCAAAGGGAATGGCATACATTACATTGTCTCAAGTAAGAACATTGTCTGGTTCATATTTGATAGCTTTTAATGAGAAAAAGGTTAGTGCTGATGCAAATTGTGTGAGAGAGTACAATCATTTATGAAGACTTTATGCTCCGGATTTAGGTGACTTTCCCATATATGAGAAACGTATAGTGTGTCCAAAACGGATATATGTCAAAGATGCAACTGAGGATAAAAAAAAAGAACAACTGAAGAGAAAGTGAATGTATAAAGAAAAAATTGAAAGGGTTGATGATATTGTAGGATACCAGTTAGAAAACAGTTCAGGTATCAATGGTTATGTTAATGTGATTCTGAATGTTGTGTTTCATTTACCACTTCTTCATCATGAAATCATGGTAAATCATGAAAAGAACGTATGTTCTGTACTACATCATTATTTCAATTGTTGATAAGTGACAGAAGTAAAATGCATACTGCTTCTGGCATTTGGCATCTTTTAGATAGATGTACTGGTTCATTGACATTTACTCTCAACATACAACAAGATGCACAAGAATTTCTAATGCTTATGCTTGAAGTATTAAAACAACAACAACAACAAATGTAGCTTTATTCGAGATTCACTCATAAAAGCATAGCAAACTCCATATATTTCAGGGATATTCACTCTTTTTAAAAAAATAATTAAAAGATAAATTTACAAGCAGATAAATAAAAACACAATCCCTATACAACCATTAAAAAAGTTCATCTTGATTGCTAAATACAAATGACCCGTACATTAGAAATACAAATTTTATACATTGTCTAACATATTAATTATTCCTTTTTAGACAAAAACACATTCAGTAATGAATGCCTAAGAGCTTCTGTCTAACCACCCATTACCAACCTAAATATTTAGCAGTTGCTATTGAGATGGGCAAGTAAGTGCTGGTGCATATGATTCTTAAGTCTTCAAAACTACTAATAGTACCTAGGGACTTACACAGTGGAGTTAACCAGGCTCGTCTTGGGGTTGCATAGGCCGGGCAAGCAAATAAAAAATGGCCAATAGTTTCCTTATGGTCTCTGCATGCAGGGCAATTACTAATAGTTGAACTACCCCACCTGCCAGTCAAAGACCTAAGGGGCAGGGAACTTGCTCTAAGTTGGAAAAAAAGCTTCCTGTCCCCTGGTTTAGTAATGGCATCCCAATAAAGCTCTAAGCTGGGATTAAGCTTTACTGCTAAAAAACATCCTGCCATAGTCGAGGAGCTAGTATCACTCCAATTTCGATGGACCACCTTCTCCCAATAAATTTCCTTTAAAGCTGTTTTTGATGGGAATAATGCTGTCTCCGGATTTTCCCACAGCATTTGCATACCCATGCCAACTAGAATATCTCTAAGTTCATTCAGCCAACTGACTTTATGGAAAACATCGGTTTTAATAATGTCCAGGAATCCAACCGCATAGTGTAGGAGCTCTGGAGTAGTCCACAGCCTGCGCCAATATAAAATTAGACGGACCCTTGCTAGATCCGAAATAGCCTTCCTGCCAAGATCATACCTTAGTGGAAGCAAGGGGGCACTCACAGGTAGTCCAGTAATACTTCGGAAAAACTTGTTTTCCGAGATTATCAGTGGCTTCAGTTTCTCAAACCCCCACAGCTCAGCGCCATAAAGCGCTGAGCTGAGAGCTGTAGTCTCATAAACCTGGAGTAATGGCTTTATTGGCTTGGTTAAAGATCTTTTATGTTCCAGATTTAGGGCTCCTGCAAGTTGCCTGTGCCTTAATCCCGCTATATCTATGTGCTGCGCCCTTCTATTATCCTTACCCACATGAATCCCTAGATACGTAAAGGCATTGACCACCTCTAATACGTGGCCATTCATGATAAATTTATTTTTAAAACTACAATGTGGATTAAAAACCATGAGCTTGGTTTAAGCCGCGTTAACTTCCAAGCCATGGTCTACACAACATTTTTCAAAAATAGATAGGGCATGCTGCAGGCCGCTCGGGGTCTTTGATAAATTCAGCGTATCATCTGCGAACATTAAAATTAGTGTCTTAATGCCGGCCAAAGAGGGAGCATCCGTGTTAGCAGATAACATTCGAGCGACAACACCATTGATGTACAATGTAAAGAACGTGGGGCCATCAAACAACTTTGGCGAACACCATGCTGCACTGGGAAGTCAGAAGTAACCATCCCCTGCCCTCCACACTGGATCTTAGCGAAGTTTGCTTCATGCAACCTCATCAAGAGTGTTAACAGATCCACGGGTAGGCACAGGTTTTTTAAAACTACCCATAACTGAGACCTAGGGACTACGTCAAAGGCCGCGCGTAAATCGACAAATGCCGCGTACAGGCTGCCTTTGCCCAGTAACACAGTCTTCCATTTCAGTAAAGTAAAATGAAAGACCTGATCTACCGTACTGGTAAACGTTCGAAACCCCGCTTGAAAGGACGACATAACACTATACTCCTCTGCTCAGTCAAGTACCCTGTTCACAACCATCCTCCCAACCACCTTTTGGGCCTATAATTTCCGGGTTGCGATTTATCGCCTTTCTTAAATGCTAGGATTATCAGAGCGCCCTGCCATGATACCGGGACTGGAGCTCCTTGGACCACAGCATTGGCAGGAAGTAAGATATACTTGCCTCAGCGTTCTTTGTCATTAAGAAAAACATCCGCAGGGACCCCATCTAACCCCAGTGCTCTACCTCTGGCCACTGTACTAAGGGCCATTAAGACTTCACCAATGTTAAAAAAGTTACCTTTGTAAAGAACTGGCCTAAAATCACCCATCATGTCAACCAACTGGTTTCGAGCGTATTGTGATTTAAAATAATTCACCCAATCCTCCTGCGAAACATTGTTTTCCGGAGGGTCGGGTTACCCCCCCCCCACCCCACTTGACAATATTCCAAAATTCCCTAGAGTCTTTTCTGTCACTGGCATCCTTAAGGTCTTGCCAGTGAAGATCGTCCCACAGTTTCTTGGCTTTTAGTATACACTTCTTATACTCCTTTCTTGCACTACAAATTGTCTCCATTTGCCTCCCCTTGATAGCGATGCCTAAGGCAAATCTAGCATTCCTGCATTCGGTGTTATACCACTTAAGCGGTTTAGGGGTTGCACCAATGTTCCTCTTAACCGGTTTAAAAAAATTATCCCTGATGCTCAAGAAAAGATCATCATGGAGTTTGGTTACTTCATTCAAACCAACATCAGATTTATTCGTTTGCTCGAGTGCCAATATGGCTTTATCAGCCTCATCTCCAATATTATCCAAGACCTTTTGATTGGCCATAACATGCACCCATTTAAGCCTACGCAAATCATTTGAGGGGACAATTGAAGGTAAACAATCCACAACCATGTCCATTTCTGTTTGATCTAATTTCCACCATTTGTGCACCACGCACAGCGGATAATGGTCACTTTCTGTTTGCCCCTTGACCTCCATATCAACTACCAGTTTCCACAATTTCATACTGCAAAGGACATAGTCAATCCTGCTGCTGTAGCGCCCATTATCAAAAGTATTATCCTCTATCTTGTCACTCGCAGTTCTCCCATTTAGTGCCCTTAATCCCCTTCCATAGCAGATCGCATTTATGGATATAAAATCCTCAGACCATCGAAATACAGGTTTCAAGTCTAATTTAGGGACACCACATTGCCTGTCTTCCTCATCCCCAGGAGATTGATCATAAGTAACCAAGGGCTCGAAAGTTAGATTTAAGTCACCAGCTACAACTATATTATTGTTTACAGAGTTAGTTTCTATAAGGGAATCCAAAGCCGCTATAACTTGGGACCTCCCTCCCTTGTTACCCCTGGCGTAAACATTATAAATATCTAGCCAACCTAGAGGGCCCAGAGCAATTCTAATGAGCTGGATGTCATTACTTTTAGTAACTACCTCTTTAATAGGAAGTAATAGGCTCTGCCGGACCCAGATAACCAAACCTCCCATTGGACGCCCCTTAGGCCCTTTATTTGCCGGGACGAAATAATTTAGGTAACCCTGGGCAAAGTGCGGTTCACACAGCCAAGTCTCTTGGAATATACACACATCAAATTCATTGATGAATGTTAACCATTCCAGAGACTGTAATCTGGATCGCAAGCCAGCAATGTTCCACAAAATTAACTTGCCCCCTCCTGGTCTATTTCCTATTCACAGAGCGGTAAGCACCAACATTTATGCTTCTAGCCAACGCTACTGCCCCAGTCACTCCCTCACTTAAACTAACCCCCACTTTGCCAGCTGTTCCTGAATTCGGGTCTGATGTAAGTCAATCATTGTTATCAAGGCCGGAACCATTATTCCCTCCCCAGTGGTTCTGTACAAAAGAAGGACGGGCCTGAATTGAGGAACACGATTTCCTTCGCTGGATCCTTGAATGCACTGGCGGACTGGTTCTAAAGTCCAAAGCAAACACATTTTCAGCAAGGGATATTGATTTTAGAGTTAGCTCGATTGAGTCGTATTCCTCGTGTAGGGAACTTAACCTTGTTGCTTTTATAATATCTTCCCTGATCACTGAGCGACACCCTCTAACGTGACGCAGCCAGTGGATTGCCTTGTTAGTTAGGGAATCCGCGTTTTCTCTGTTACCGTTAGTCCCTATGCCTAATTTAGGGACGTTAGTCATGTAAATTATATTTGGGCAATAATAATTTTTCGGGTACACGTTCCCCCTCCTGCTGGAAGCGTTATTTTCTGGTACTACCATTCTGGGAGATGGCCTTGAAATAGTATTACTTCCTTCTACATTAACGGTCCCAAATTTCTGACCTGATATTAGGATGGTACTCACTGGCCTACTTACTGCGGTTGATGACCTGTCATTAGATACTTTGGGGACTGGGAGGCAGCTTTCCCTGTTGACTATGGCAGGTGCCTGAATTAAACCTCTGCCGTTAGCCCCGACTTGAACTTGTTGCGCCTTATTTGTTATGCGAGGTCTCAGGGGGAAGGAGTTAGTGTTAGTTGTAGTAATATTAGATAAAATACGTGAGCCCCCCCTCAATCACACTGCTAACCATAGTAGTTAGGTTTGCAATCAACGATTTCATCGTCTCAATTTCGTCTCGTAAAAGGGTGACCAAGTTTGTTAAAGTACTAACTTCTTCTAGTGCTAATTTACCCCTACTAATATCAGTGTCCTTCGCTAAACTGGATAAAGGTTTTGTCCCAGGAGTAACACACAACCCAAAAGTTTGCGGCACTTATATGACAGGGAGCTCATCGTGGACAGCGGCCAAAACCTATCTATTAGAGCAGGATATTAGAGGGGCGGAATCAGATTAACTATTCTCTGCATCAGCAATATGAGACTTGTCAAGGCCCTAATAAACAAGGGCCTCACCTGTTAAAATTGCCAGGCTACTACCATCTTTGTTACTTCCCTCCATCATTCTTCATTTAGTCCGGAACATAGCTGGAATTACAGGCGAATCATTAACCTCAAATGCAGGCCCTGATGCAGCTCTACTCTGCTCTTGATGATTCCCACCCTTAGTATTATATTGGCAGGCCACAAGAATCTCCTCACAATCATCAACAAGAATGCCAATTCGGTCAATTTGATAAATTACACAATTAGCAGCAGCGTGAGTAGCCACTTTTTTAGCTTTCCTACCCTTTCTATGTATTGGAGGATTAACAAGAACCGCTCCCCCCCCTTCCATGGACTTCCGCTTCCCCATACTCCCAAAAAAGTGTTGATTGCTTGGAGTTCACAATGGCGCAAAGTAACAAATGTTACAAATGTCTCAGAGCAGTAAAATGATTTTAATTCTGACCTTGAGTTGTATGTCCAGAGGCCACTAGGGAATAGCACAAACTAACCCAGATAGACAATCCCTTGTTTTGGAACAGTCAATGAGATTGTGATGTATAACTTTAACGGCCTCTACCGGCCCCGGATGGCCACAGACGGTCCCACCCTTGTCCCGGGCTTCTCCCGACGCACTCCAAGGGAGCCTTTATGCGCCTCGTGGCGCTTCACGATGACGTGCACGGCGTCCTTGCCGCTAGCGGGGCTGCTGGGAGATAGAGTCTCGTGGATGGAGGGGGCTCGGCGGAGCCAAGCCCGGCCAAGAGGAAGAGCGGAGCAAGGCCCGGCCCACAGATGCTGCCACACGGGAAGATGGGGCTCGGCGGAGCCAAGCCCGGCCACAAGGAAGAGCGGAGCAATGCCCGGCCCCGCAGGAAGCAAGCAAGCGCAGCCCAACAGGTAGGATTTACAATCGCCACCCCGCTGTCTCAGCTCCTATCGCTGCTCCCGCTCACTGCAATTAGCTCCTTTATACTTTCCACCAGGGGCATCTATGTCTTTTGTTTGCTGTTGCAAATAGCCCTGCTGCTTAGCCTTATGCCTCAAGCGACTGTGGTTACAGGGGTGCATAACATGCTTCACACTCTTACCGGCAGAGACAAATGCAGCGTTACCCCGTTGAGCCTGCAGCCTTCAGCTTTTCGCCTCCCGTACTCCCTCCTTGATATTCAGCGGTCAGGTCTCTTGATTTCCTGTCAATTTCTCAGGGAATTCTCAGGGAATTCTTGGCGTCTCACGGCGGAGCCAAATGGAGCATTTAAATCAGGCTCCCATTGTCACCGCACCATTCGCTTAGCTCATTTCACACTTGCTGGTGAGTCTCAGCGACGTCCTGCACCTCTGCGCTCTCCGCATTCACGAGCGGTCGCCATTTCGACCTTCACTACGATTCTCCCTGCGGTGGGCGGGGATTATTATGCTTAGACAACAGTCCTCATCACACAGTAAGGGCAAGTATTAAAACATGAAGAAATATACTTTGAAAACTTATTTGGACTAAGTTACAATGGAACAGTAAGCGTGGAGAGTATTCATGTACTTCTACCACTGATATACAAACTGAACAATTCCTATACTTGACAATACCAGACTTTCAATCAGTACATTTGAACAAATTGATAAAAACAACAAATCAGGATATGAGTTGTTCACATTGTAGATCAAAGATGTTGTCAACATGACATATAGAAAAATTTGGAAAATATCTCATTTTAATGTTACATCCTTGTAGAGCAAATGGAAGAAAATTGGAAACAAAAATTACAAATTTTAAAGCAAGTCAAATATCAACTTTAGGAATAACTTATACAACAGCAGCTTTATTTTTCATGAAGAAGTTACTGCAATATCTGGACACTCTACTGTTTATTTAAAGTGTAACAATGAATGGACACATTGCAAAGATGCCCACCTGGAATTCAAAGCTAGATTGCCTTTTCAATTAACAAATTCCTATATGTTATTTCTCCAGCTAAAGTTTTGAGTACATCAGTCAGTCTATTGGGGAAGATGTCAACAGAAAGTAGACAGCACTGCAAACTATTAGTATTCATAACTAGTGTTCTGTTTATTACTTGCACTGAATGATCTTTCATTTCAAAAACTGTGTTTAAAAGCAAATAGTTTATATATTTGTTGTCTATATTGTACCAGATGTAAATGCGAGTGTACATTTTGGCAAATGTATTTGAGACACATAATAGAGTTTATGTATAGGAAGGAAGTACTTAACAAAGTGTAGATAGGACAATTGCATAGCTACACATATTTATATTGATGTTCTATGCTGATTTTTTTTTCTACAATCATTGTGATTCTTTATTTCCCTGCTGTTCAATGGTGATACTACACTGAAATCACTGTGTATGGTGAAGTTAAGTGGAATCTGAGAACAGCAAAAAAGGGAAACTGAGAATGCTATGTAATTCTATATTTATGTTGTGTTCTCAAAAATGCAATATTATAATTTATGTAATATATTATCATTAAATAACAGTTTTTCTTTTACTTCTTTAAGTAGCTACTGTTGAAGATTGAAAACAGTTTTAATGCTGTTTAGGATAATAATACTTTTAAATAGTTTTAATGAGTAATGTATCTAAATTACTTGATAGGTAAGAATACATAATATAATATGCATGATAATCTGGATTTTTTTTTTTTTAGATATGTTGTTTATTTCTAATATAAATAATGTTCATCCTTTCAACTATTTGAAAAGTATCATTGTATTTCTGAGGGGCAATATCACACATAGGGCCAGATGTATGAACACATTTTTCCATAGACACAGAATGGGTGAAACTGCTTGATACATCTGGCCCTTACTTTTTAAAAAAGTGCATAGACCAATAAAAGTGCTTTTATTGCAAGTTATTTGCTTCTCATTATACAGCAACTGTGTGTATTGAACTCTCTATCCAAGGACTTCTTAGACGCATACATAGATAACAGATGTGTGCTTCTGTGACTCATTACTCTAGTAGAACTGATAAGATTTATGCACCTCTATGATAAACTACACAGTTTTGAAGTTAGAGTGATCAGATGCACAACACATATAAGAATACATGTAGAAGCCTACACATACAAGATTACGTCTCTTTCACACCACTTGTGTTTGAAATTTGATTACAAGAAGATGTATGTATTAGTCTCTCCTCCTTATACAGGACAGGTGGGTATTGAAAGTGCTTTTTATTATATTTGAAAATGTGACAGTTTTGAAAGATCATGTACCTTCTCATTTGAAGAAGTATTTTAAGACATAATATAGAGCTAATACGACTAAGTTTTAATGGATAGAATCTACTGTATACGGCTCAATCCATGCACTAATCCAATCATTCAAACACTATCTTTGCACTAATTAATTCATTCAGGCACTATGCATACATCCATCCAATTATCCAGATGCAACTAATGCAGACATTCAATCACCCAAACACTACTCTTGCACTGTACCAATCACCCAGGCAGTACCCATACACTGGGCCATTCACTCAGTCACTACCCATGCACTGCTCTATTCATCCAAGAACCACCCATGCACTCATGGAACCAAATACACTATATTTGTGCACTCATAGAATCACCCAGGGACTACCCATACACTCATGCATTCACCTAGGTACTATCCATGCACTCATGCAATCACCCAAGCAATTCACCAGTACTCAACTATTCACTAAGACACTACCCATGCACTCATATATTTACTTCGCACTGTGCATGGACTTATATATTCATCAAGACAGTAGCCATACACTCATCTAAATACCCACACACTACCCATGTACTCACTGGATGAGCCACACACTACTCTTGCACTAATCCATTCACCCATTCACTACCCATGGAATCATCCAATCACTCAGACACTACAGTTCACTCATCCAATCACTCAGACACTATCCTTCAACTGAACCACTCACTCACACAGTACCTATGCACTCATGCATTTACTCAGGCTGTACTTATGCATTCATTTAATCTCCCACACTCTGCCCATGTACTAATGCAATCATACAAGCACTACCCATACTTTCATTATTTTATCCATGTAGTATCCATGCATTCTTTAACTCACTCCGACAGCATCTATGCACTCACTAAATGAGCCATGCGCTATGCTTATAGTAATTCATTCACTCAGGCACTATCCATGCACTCACGCAAATGCTCAGGCACTATGCTTGCACTCAACCATTCACTCTGTCACTACACGTGCATTCATGCATTCACTCTGGCAGTACTCATGCACTCATCCTATCACCCAGGCACTACCCACGTACTCATCCAATCACTTAGGCACTATCCTACAACTGAACCATTCACTTATGCAGTATCCATGCACTTCAACCTTCATTCAGGCATTAGTCATCCACTCATCCAATCTTCTAGCTCCTACCTATGCACTCATGCAATCACCCAGGCACTACCCATATGCTCATTCATTGATGCAGGTAGTAGGCATGCATTCATTGAATCACTCAGACACTATCACCTAGCCACTAAACTTGCACTCATCCATTCACTCAAGCACTACTCACTTACTCATCCAATGACTCAGACTCTACGTATGTTATGAGTGATGTAATATGTGATGTCATCAGCAGTGCATTGAGGGGGCGCGAGTTAATGGTTGAATTTCTCTGGGTTTATGGGAGTGAAATGTCTGACTAAGTATAACGTCCCTGTAACCTTTGTTTTTTCTGAGAATTTCTAAGGTTTTTTTAAAATGCGAATTCCTAACTATAACGTCCCTGAAACCTGTGGTTCTTTCAGTGAATTTCTAAGGTTTTTTAAATATTAATTCCTAATTGTAACGTCCATGAAACCGTAGTTTTTTCAGTGAATTTCTAAGGTTTTTAAAAAGTTTTATTTATTAAAAGATGTCTGCAACAATTTTTTACTTTTTTTGTTAGATTTTCTATGTGTGTCTTAAAAAACATTAAAAAAATTATAATCACTTCTTTAAAATATATATAATGTAGCTGATTAAAGATGTAGGCCCAGATGTATGACCCATTTTTGCATGCGCAGATGAGTCTGTGACCCGTTTGTGCATGCAAAAACCCTACAGGGCCACGCACAAATGCTATTTAGTGAGTGGCAATTTATTTATGACTAGCTAAATAGCATTTGCGACTCACTATTAGGAAGGGGCATCCCTTCCTAATTGCAAATCTGAGCCCTATGTATGACTGTTTTGCAACCGCAATTGCGGTCGCAAAACAGTCGCAATTTACCACCTACATCGAGTAGGTGGTAATGCAATCGCAAATAGGAAGGGGGCCCCAGGGGACCCCTTCATCTTTGCAAATGCATGTGAAAATATGTTTTAAGGGCAGGCAGTGGCTCCAGGAACCAGTCCCTGCCCTTAAAAAATTAGACGAAAATGTTGATTTTGTTTTTTAATGCATCTCGTTTGGAAAACGGGCTGCGTTTTATAAAAAAGCTTCTTCATTTAAAAGCAGTCCCAGACATGATGGTCTGCTGAGCCCAGCAGGCCACCATCCCTGGGAGGCCTAGCCATTCTCAATGGGGTTGCAAAATGCGAGTGCCTCATGAATATTGATGAGCCTCGATTTAGCGACCCCATTGGGAATTGCTAGCAGTGTCTCTGACACTGTTGTACATTTGGAATTGCAACTCGCTACTTTTTTTTCGCAATTTGTGAGTAACAATTCCAAATGGTCATATATCTTTTCCTTATAGTGGTATTTATTTGAATGATTAACATTTTTGGTAAATTGAAATTTTGCTTTATTGTTAATAATTTTGTAGAGTGTGATATTATATGAATTTAAAAAAAATTGTATTTAGTATTTTGGGGTAAATATTGTTACAGTTTTTTGCTACATTAAGTTTTTTATGATTACATTAAATAGTATAAAACATGTATTGTTGTGTCATTATGATAAATATCTTCTTTATGTATATATATTTTTTTTTTCATAAAAGGGTCGCACACTGATTGCCAACCTATAGGCTCAGTGTGCGAATCTGTTATATGAAAAAAGTATAAAATCCATATTTAGAATGAAATAATATATATTTTTCAGGAAGAGGTTAATTACTGAGTGTAAAAAATCAGTATTACGAAGTTATACATTTGTTTTCAAATGTTTTAAACAGATTTTTATGGATGTAATGGTATCGCGCACTGGATGCGGATCTATGTGTTTGGCGTGCGAATCCGTTATACAAATGTAAGTGTAAAATATGTATTTACACTGAAATAATATATCTTTTAACAAAGAGGTTTCTTACTGAATATAAAAATTTAGTATTTGTGTAGTTGTAAAATATTGTTAAGACAAGTAAAACACATTTTTATTTACTCTGCACCATCGCACACCAGTCGCGTAGGAGTCCCAAACCCTGCCGACACATATTTCTGAGATCGTCTAGAGGTCGCGACTCTGTCGTAATTTTAAAAAGTATGAACTGTCACTGTGCCAAGTTTAAATATTTGTTTTGCTTAAAGACTTTCTCCTAAAATAGTTTAAAACACAATTTACAAATAGCAATTTATACTTTTTTATTACATTTAGCACATTTTATGGGTGCGCGGCATATACGCGACTGGTGCGCAGCTCCTAGGTGACTCCATGTGACATGTAAAAAAAGCTTTTCATTGGTTAAAAAGGTTTTAATTATCTTAGAAGGAGGATCCAACACATGTTCTTTTCCGTCTATTTTGGCTGTGTCTGCATGTGTAGACAGCTTTTTTGTAGGCTCTAGTAAATTTTAAATTTTTTGGGTGTTTTGACCAACAAATATCTGTAAATGGCATATTCAGTATTCACATCCAGATTAGAAGAGCAGCTAGAGAACATTAAAGCTATTGAAGAGACAATCAAAAAGCGCAAGGAGAGCATTGTTTGGGCCATTTTCACTGTGCCTGAGGGTGAAAAAAGTTGAATGCTTGCAAAGTCACCTACTCTCTGTGCCAGAAAGTTCTCTCCAGAGCATTGGAGAATAAATATTCTTGTGTCACATTGTTGATGAAAAAACACCTTGAATCGATGCACCAACTCGCCTTCCGAGAGAAGTGATGGCTCGGGAGAGGAGGGAGCAAGCTGCACAAGGTGACCCAAATCAGCCATCAACATCTGCTGAAGCTATTCTCACCACACTTCAACCTCAGATCTTCCCTGAACTGGCAGACTCATGAATGCACTGCAGTAAGTGCCTAACTACTCTCTGTGTTGGAAAACTGGATGTATGACATTACAACGCATGCTTTTACATCGCATGCCTTTACAACGCGGTTTTTACAACGCAAACCTTTACAACGCATAGCGCTTTGGGGTGCTGGATAGTGAATAGTTTAATTTACTATTCCAACTTCAGTCCCCGTGGACACTAGGGAAGGTGTTGGATAGTAAATTAAACGTATTCCCTATCCTAGAGCGCCCCCCAGCGCAATGCGTCGTAAAGGCACTGCGTGGTAAAAGTTGTGTTGTAAAGGATGTTTCCCTGGTAAACTATCTATTGATGCTTTCATCAACATTCTGAAAACACACAAGTGTTAATTTTGGGGGGGTTTTGGAACTTTGTGTTTCTTTGTTCTTTAAAAAACCACTGAAGTGGGACTACACAAGTTTTTTTTCTTTAAAAATGTCAAACCCCCCTAAAAATAGAAAATTGATAGAAAATTTTAAATTTTTTTTAAAATAGTTCAAAAAAGGTTCTTACAGATCCACCTATACTGGTTAAAAATAGAAAAAGTATATGTAGTTAAACTGATTGCTTGCATAAATGTGTGAGTGGATGAATATACGGAGAGTGCCTGTATGATTAAATGAGTGCATAGGTAGAACCACAGTGAATGCATAAGTCTAAGGATACTGCCTGAGTGAATGGTTGAGTGCAGGGCACTGCCTGATTGATTGCATGAGTGCAAGAGTAGTGCCTGTGTCATTGGAAGAGTGCATGGGTAGCACCTGGGTAATTGGAAGAGTGCATGGGTAGTTCCTGACTGAATGCATGAGCGCAAGAGTTGTCTCTGGGTGATTGGATGAGTGCATGGGTAGTGCCTGAGTGAATGGATGACTGCAAGGGTTGTGCATGTGTCCTTGTATGGAATCAAGAGTAGTGCCTGAGAGAATGGATGAATCTATGCATCATCTCTGACTGAATAGTGGAGTACAAGAGTAAAGCCTGAGTGATTGGAAGAGTGCATGGCTAGTGTATGAGTGATTGGGTGAGTGGATAAGTAGAGTCGGAGTAAATGAATTATTTAATGGGTAGTACTCGAGTGAATGGATGAGTGCAATGGTAGTGCTTTGGTGATTCTGTGAGTGCACAGATCATGCCTGGATGAATGGAAGAATGTTTAACAACTGCCTGGGTGATTGCATGAGTGCGTGGGTAGTTCCTGGGTGAATGGATTAGTGCAAGGCTAGTATCTGGGCAATTGTATGAATCCATGGGTAGTGCCTGAGTGAATGGATTAGTGATAGGGTAGTGCCTGTTTCATTGGATGAGTGCATGGATAGTGTTTAAGTGATTGGGTGAATTCATGGATAGTACCTGACTGCATGGGTACTGTGTGAGTGAATGGTTGAGTTAACACCTTGGCTGCTAAGGCAATTCCCGCTGGGTGCTGAAATTTCCAAGATCCCATTCTACATGACGAGTTGACCTTGTCATGAGCACCGCTCCAGTGTGCCTCATGACGAGTTCACCTTGTCATTAGCATGGAAAAGGTTAAAGAATTGTGTCTGCGTGATTGTATGAGTGTGTGGGTAGTATTTGAGTGAATGGTTGAGTGCAAGGATGGTGCCTGAGTGAGTAGAGGAATGTATGAGTAGTGCCTGAGTAAATGGATAAGTGCATTTGTAGAACCTGAATAAAGAGGTGAGTGCCATAGCAGTGCCATGAGTGCATGGATAGTACCTGGTTGAATGAATGAGTGTATGGATAGTGCCTGGGTGATTGGATGAGTGCATTCATAGTGCCTGTTTAGTTGCATGAGTGCATGGGTAGTCCCTGGCTGAGTCCATGGGTACATAGGTAGTGGCTGGGTGAATACAGGAGAGCATGGGTACCACCTCAGTGATTGGAACAGTGCATGGATAGTGTCTGGATGATTGAATGAGTGCATGAGTATTATTGAGATGGTTGGATTGGTGTATACATAGTATATGAGAGAATGAATGATTTGATGAGTGCATGTGTTTGCATTAGTGAATGCATGAGTGGAAAGGTAGTGCCTGGTTGATCGGATGAGTGCATAGGTAGTGACTGGGTGATTGGATGAGTGCATAAGTACTGACTGAGTGAATGCATGAGTGCAAGTGTACTGCATGAGTGAATGGTTCAGTTGAAGGATAGTGCCTCAGTGATTGGATAAGTACATTGGTAGTGCCTGAGTGAATGGATTAGTGCAAGGGTGGTAGGGCCTGGCTCATAAGATGAGTGCGTGGGTAGTGTCTGAGTGGTTCAATGAATGCATGACTGCATGGGCAGTGCCTGAGTGAATGGATGAGTGCATGGGTAGTGACTGCATGAATGGGTGAGTGCAAGTGCAGTTCCAGGTGATTCCATGCGTGTGTGGATAGTTCCTGGGTGAATGAATGTGTGTATAGGTTGTAACTGGGTGATTGGATGAGTGCATGCATAATGCCTGTTTGGTTGTATGAGTGCATTGGTAGTATCTGGGTGACTGGATGGGCATATACATAGTGTCTGAGTTAGTAAATATGTGCAAGGAATCAACACCAGCACTCTGCACTCTCTCAACCCCAGACGGACCCACAACTGCTTCAAGGCCACCCCGAAACACACACACAGTCCCTTCACCTGCTGGAACTGCAGCTACACCATCCACAGACCCGACAAACCACCCGCCAAGACAGACCTCAACCACGTCCGATGCATACTACTGAACACCCGCTCCGCATGCAAACACACCGTCAAGCTCTGGGACCTGCTAAACACAACCTCCCCAGACGCCGCCTTCCTGACAGAGACCTGGTTGAACAACTCCTCCGCATCCGACATCGCCATAGCCATCCCAGACGGCTACAAGATCACCTGCAGAGACGGCACCAATGGAGTCGGAGGCGGAATCGCCATCATCCACAAGACCAGAATCAGGGTCTAAACTAGCACCGACGACGTGCTCAGCACCGCTGAACACATGCATTTCTAGATCCACACAGACCCCAACTCCACCCTCAGAGGCACCCTCGTCTACCGACCCCCCGGACCCCACCCCCAGTTCAGCGACTACTTCGCCGACTTCATAAGCACGCACGCCCTGACGTCCACCGACTACATCCTCCTCGGAGACCTGAACTTTCACCTTGAGGACAACAACAACTCCACAACCCAAATCGATAACCTCGCCAACCTCGAACAGAGACAACTTGTCACAACGCCCACCCACTCCGCCGGCAACACGCTCGACCCCGTCTTCTCGTCAAGCCTGCACATCCCCATCAGCCACACCACCGAACTCCTCTGGACCGACCACTGCTGCATCCACTTCACCTTCCAGAAACCCACCACACACCACCGCACCCAACAGATCCCCCGCTGCTGCTGGAGCAAAAACGCCGAAGACCAACTACATGCAAACCTTGCTCTCAGCCCACCCACCGAACCCTCCAACACTGATGACGCTGACCACAACCTCAGACGCTGGATCGAGCATTGCGCCAACACCTTCGCCACGCTGAAGAAACCCCCCCACAGAGACACCAGCAAGAGGGCCAGCTGGTTCACCCCAGAACTCCTAGATTCCAAGCAAGCCTGCCGGAAACTAGAGAAGAAATGGCACAGTGAACAAACTCCGGACAGCCACGCAGCACACAAGGACGCCGTCGCAACCACCACCACCTCATCAGGGCTGTCAAGAAGACCTCCTTCAAAGTCCGCATCGACAACAACACACACGACAGCAAGGAGCTCCTCAACATCATGAAGGAACTCTCCAACCCCAGCTCCAACACCAACGGCATCCCGCCGTCGCAAGCCCTGTGCGACTCCCTCTCCACTTTCTTCCACCGCAAGATAGCAGACATCCACGACAGCTTCAATACCCAGACAGCCCTAACAGACAGCAACACAACAGACCCTCCGCACACCATCGACCACATTCCCTTTCTAGCCTGGACAAGCGTGAGCGTCGATGACACCATCAAGACCATGAGCACAATCCACTCCGGCTCACCCTCGACCCATTCCCGCACCACGTCTTCAACAAAGCAAGTAGCTCCATCGTACCCAACCTACACAACGTCATCAATCTCTCCCTTGAGACCGGGACCTTCCCAGAGACCTGGAAACACGCCAAGATCAACGCTCTACTCAAAAAACCCAAGGCAGACCCAAGAGACCACAAGAACGTCCGACCCATCTCTCTGCTCCCCTTCCCGGCCAAGGTCATCGAGAAAATCGTTAACAGACAGCTAACCCGATACCTCGAAGAGAACAGAATCCTGGACCATTCCCAGTCAGGGTTCTGCAGCAACCACAGCACCGAGACCTCCCTAATCGCCACCATCTATGACATCAGTATCCTGCCAGACAACAGGGAGACTGCAGCAGTCATCCTCCTAGACCGCTCTGCCGCCTTCGACACCGTCTGCCACCGCACACTACGCGCACGCCTCCACGCCGCAGGGATCCGAGACAAGGCTCTGGAATGGACCACCTCCTTCCTCTCCGGCAGAACCCAGAGCGTCCGCCTCCCCCGTTCAGTTCCGAAGCCGCCAAGATCATCTGAAGGGTACCTCAAGGATCCTCCCTCAGCCCGACACTGTTCAACATTTACATGGCCCCGCTCGCACACGTCGCTCGACAGCACGACCTCAACATAATATCCTATGCCGACGACACTCAACTGATCCTCTCCCTCACCAAGGGCCTCATCACCGCCAAAGCCAACCTCCATGAAGGAATGAAGGCCGTTTCCGACTGGATGAAGATCAGCCGTCTGAAGCTGAACTCGGACAAGACGGAGGTCCTCATCCTCGGCTCCAACCCGTCAGCCTGGGATGACTCCTGGTGGCCAACGGCACTGGGGGCAGCTTCGACCCCCACCGACCACGCACGCAACCTGGGAATCATCCTCGACTCAATGCTCTCAATGACCAAGCAAGTCAACGCTGTCTCCTTCTCCTGCTTCAACACCCTCCGCATGCTCCGCAAGATCTACAGATGGATCCCGACAGATACAAGACAGTCACCCAGGCCCTAGTCAGAAGCAGACTCGACTACGAAACACCCTCTACGCGTGAGCCCCGCTCAAGCTCATCAATTGACTACAACGCATCCAAAACACCTCGGCACGACTAATCCTCGATGTACCACGACACGGCCACATCACCCCCCACCGGAGAAACCTACACAGGCTCCCCGTCAACAAAAGGATATATCCATCAAGCTCCTCATACACGCACACAAGGCACTCCACAAGACCGGCCCAGCCTACCTCAACAGATGGCTCTCCTTCTACACCCCCAACCGCCAGCCACGCTCCGCCGACCTCTCACTCGCCACCGTCCCGTGCATCCGAAGAACAACCACCACGGGAAATCCTTCTCCCACCTCACCGCCAAGACATGGAACACCCTCCCACTAAGCCTACGACAGACCCAAGACCTGCTGACCTTCAGGAGGATACTAAAGACCTGGCTGTTCGACCATTAGTGGCCCCCACCTCCCCCCCCAGCGCCTTGAGACCCTTGTGGGTATGTAGTGCGCTTAACAAATGACTGATTGATTGATTGATTATACTCTTTATTTAAAGTGTAAGAAAGGATGGACACATTGCAATGATCCACACCTGGAATTCAAAGCCAGATTGCCTTCTCAGTTACCAAATTCTTATATGTTATTTCTCCAGCCAATGTTTTGAGTACATCATTTGGCCTATTGGGGAAGATGTCAATTGAAAGTAGAAAGCATTGCAACCTATAACTGTTTATAGTTAGTGTTCTGACTATTATTTGGCCTAGTTTGTATTACTTTTTAAAAAATTGTGTTTAAAAGCAAATAGTTTATAAATGTATTGTGAATATTTTACCAGATATAAATGAGGTTCTACAGTATTCCAAATGTGTGCGTGATAAATAATGGAGTCAATGTGGATGGGAGAAGGGATCAGCAAAGTGTAGATAGTAAAAAGGATAGCAACACATATTTATAATGATGTACTATGGTGACATGGCACATCAAAAGAAGACTACAAAGACCAGAATACCTCTGTTTATACTACATTCTGTCAAAATGTGTGTACTGGAAAGTATATGTATTACGTTTTGTTTATTATATGGAACAGGTGAGCATTGAAAGAGTTTTTATTATATTTGAACATTTAACAGTTTTGAGGTTTGATCTATGTTCTCATTTGAGGGCACTACCCATGCACTCAGGCAATCAACCAGGCACTATGCATGAGCTTATGCAATCACATGCATTCTATTTGTGCAGTTATCCAATCATTGATGCACTACTTTCACACTCAACCATTGATGTAGGCACTACCAATGTATTTATACAATTATCCAGGCACTAGCCTTGTACTCATCCAATCACTCAGGTACTATCCATACACTTCATATCCACATATCCAATGATCCACCCAGTACTGTTGCACTCATCCATTTACTTATGTACTACCTATACACTCATCCAATCACTCAGGCAGTACACTTGCACTCATCCAGTCACCTACACATTGTGCATGTACTCATGCAATCACTCAGACACTAACCTTGCACTCATCCATTCACTCAGGTACTACCTATGCACTTATCCGTTCACTCAGGCACAACACATGCACTTATCTAATCACAGAAACACAACCCTGCACTCTTCCAATCACTAAGGCATTACCCATGTAGTCATCCAATCATCTCAACTCTACCCATGCACTCATCCAATCAAACATGCAGTACCCATGTGCTAATTGAATGAGCCAGGTACTAGCTTGCACTCATCTATTCTCTCAGGCAACACCCATGCACGCATCCAATCAGAGAGACACTACCCTGCACTCATTTAATCACTCAGGCACTACTTATGCAGTTATCCATTCTCTCAGGCACTATCCAGGCACTCATCCATTGACCCAGGCACTACCCTTGCACTCATCCATTCACTCAGGCATGACTCATGCATTCATCCAATCACTCAGGCAATACCTATGCACTCATCCAGTCATTAAGGCACTACTCTTGCACTCAATCATTCACTCAGGTATCTCAGGTACTCAGGTACTAACCATACACTTATACAATAATGCAGGCACTACCCTTGCACTCATCCAGTCACGGTGGCACTACTCATTCATTCATCCAATCATTCAGGCAGTATTCTTGCACTCTAGAATTCACTCAGGCACTACCCAACTTATACATTCTATCAGGAACTATGGGGCATATTATCAAGCCTGTGCGATAAAATTATCGCCGCTTTATCGGCCGAAAACTATGGAATTCCAATCGAAGCCCATGTTAGATGTGAAGACATCTAACATGGGCTACAATTGGAATTCCATAGAGCATATTATCAAGCCCATTATCGCCCCTTCATCGGCCGTTTTCGGCCGATAAAGCGGCGATAATTTTATCGCACAGGCTTGATAATATGCCCCTATGTTTGCATTCATCTAATGACCAAGGTACTACCCTTGCACTCATCCATCCTCCCAGCCACCACCCATGAACTCATGCATTATCTCAGCCTCACCTATTCATTCATCCAATCACCCAAACACCACGTATGCACTCATGCAATCACCCAGGGACTCACCTTGCACTCATCCAGTCACCCAGACACTACCCATGCACTCATTCAATCACTAAAGAACTACCCATGCACTCATCCACTCACTCAGGCACCACCCATGAACTCATGCATTCTCTCAAGCACTACCTGTGCAGCCATCCAATCATGCAGGCACTATGCATGCACTTATCCAATCAATCAAACACTATCCTTGCACTCATGCATTTGCTAGGGCACTAACCCAGCACTCATCTAATCACTCAGGCACTACTCTTGAACGCAACCCTTCACTCAGGCACCATACATACTCTCATCCATTCTCTCAGGAAATACCCGGGGTATTCATGCAGTGATGCAGGCACTATCTTTGTAATCATCCATTCACTCAGCCACTACTCTTGCAATAAAACATTCACTCAGTCATTACCCATGCACTCATCCAGTCACTCAGGCACTATCCTTGTACTCAACTATTCACTCAAGCGCAACCCTGCACTTTTCCAGTAATCAGGCAGTATCCTTCAAATGAACCATTTACTCACGTAGTACGCATGCACTCATCCAATCTCCCAGGTACTACCCATGCACTCATCCAATCACCCAGACACTACCTTTTTACTCATACATTCACTGAGGTACAACCCATGCACTCATCCAATCATTAAAACACTATCCTAATTGTAGCGGATGCGCGGGCCAGGGTTTCTTGCGCTGGGCGCGGTCCAGGCGCGGGCGGGGGCAGACAGGCTTGCCGCGCGACCGCGGCGTGACTGCTCAGCGCCCGGCATGTGTGGGGAGGTGGGAGTGAGGAGCAGCTGGGAGGCGGGAGGCAGGGGCAGCGAACGGGCAGTCAGGGGGGCGGAGCCGCAAGGGGACGCAGTTGCGGGGGTAGGGAGGGACAACGAAGGAAACAGAAGGCAAAAGGGCACAACAGTTGAGGGGGAAACAAGTGGCACAGAGGGCAGAAACGTCACAAAAAGGGCAAAAAGGTCACAAGAATACAGGGGGAAACAAGTGGCACAGAAGGCAGAAAGGTCACAGAAATGCAGGGGCAGCTAAGCAACAGAAGGCAAAAACGGGCAGAGAGACACGGGGGCCGCGAGGGGAGCAGAAGGAAAAACCGGGCCGAGAGACATGGGGGCAGTGAGGGAAGCAGAAGGGAATCCGGGCATAGTGACACAGGGGCAGCGAGGAAGAGAACGGGCACAGGCGGTACTGTGTGGAGGGGGAGCGAATTACCTGGAAGGGTCAAGGGTCGCTTTCCTCACCGCCCAGTGGGCGGCCTATATGGGGAGGTGGGAGGGAGGAGCAGCGAATGGGCAGTCAGGGGGGCGGGGACGCAGCGGCGAGGGGCGACGAAGAAAACAGAAGGCAAAAGGGCACAACAATTGAGGAGGAAATGAGTGGCACAGAGGCAGAAGGGTCCCAAGAAAGGGCAGAAAAGGTCACAAAAAATAGGGGGAAACGAGTGGCACAGAGGCAGAAAGGTCCCAAGAAAGGGCAGAAAAGGTCACAAACAACGGGGGGAAACGAGTGGCACAGAGAGCACAAAGGTCCCAAGAAAGGGCAGAAAAGGTCACAAAATACGGGGGAAACGAGTGGCACAGATGCCCAAAGGTCACAAGAAAGAGCAGAAGAGGTCACAAAAAACGGGGGGAAACAAGTGGCACAGAGGCAGAAAGGTCCCAAGAAAGGGCAGAAATGGTCTAAAAAAACAGGGGAAACGAGTAGCACAGAGGCAGAAAGGTCCCAAGAAAGGGCAGAAAAGGTCACAAAAAATGGTGGGAAACGAGTGGCAGAGAGGCAGAAAGGTCCCAAGAACGGGCCGAAAAGGTCACAAAAAACGGGGGACGAGTGGCACAGAGGCACAAAGTTCACAGAAATGCAGGGGCAGCTAGGCAACAGAAGGCAAAAACGGGCAGAGAGACACGGGCCGCGAGGGGAGCAGAAGGAAAAACCGGGCAGAGAGATACGGGGCAGCGAGGGAGAGAACGGGCAGAGGCGGTGCTGTGCGGAGGGGGAGCGACCTACCAGGAAGGGTCATGAGTCACTCCCTCCAGATATAGTGGTAGGTTCAACATGAAAAATAATAGCCCCTGTTGTATAAGTTCACCCTGAAATAGATATTTGACTTCCTTTAAAATCTGTAATTTTTGTTACCAATTTTCTTCCATTTGCTCTACAACGTTGTAACAGTAAAATGACTTACTTTTCAAAATCGTTCTACATGTAATGTAGACAACATCTCTGATCTACAATGTGAACATGTCATATATACTCCAAGCATTGTTGTATGTTTAGAGTGAATGCCAATTATATATATTATATACATATATCTAAAATATGTTGAGTCCCAGAAGCAGTATGTATTTTAACTCTATAAGTTACCAACTGTTGAAATAAATGATGTAGGGCAGAACAGATTCATTTTGCATGATTTTCCATGATTTCATGATAAAGATGTGGTAAATGAAATACAACTTTCTGAATCCCATTAGCATAATGTAAATGATCTATAGTTTAATTACAAGATTTTGTAGTAGGACTTTCGTGACACCTACAAAGGTAATAGATGTCTACTTCTGTGACTGAATGCTGTAGTAGAACTGATAAAATGTGTGCAGCTAAATGATAAGCTACATAGTTTTTAAGATAGGGTCAACGTTGCACAACTCATGTCAACATACATGTACAAGTAGACACATACCTCACTCACAAGAGCAGGTCGCAAGCAGACACCTAAATGAGTGTGGCCTGCTTCAAGTGTACCTTTCATATGAAGTAGCTTAATCCTTTATCCCTCTGTCAAGATGTCTTAAACCTTGATTTTCTCTTGCAGCTTCACTATCCACATACTGCTTTGAATGTTTGGCCTAGCCACATATAAAATACCAACCCTTCTTATGTCACTGTTGTAACTTTCACCATGTTTCTGAAGGCATCAATGCAGCTCACTGTTCCTTTTCCTAGTGAAATTATACATAAATAGAAACCTAGAAATAGCAGAAGACCTGTGTTTCACACTGCATGCTCTCTCACTCTCTGTACAAGAAGGTGTATATATCTCTTTCTGCTCATAATACAGGGAACGTGGGCTTTCAACAGTGTATTTAAGGAGTTCTGTGACACCTGCACAGACAAAACATGACTCCCTCTCCAACCAAATGATGGGGCAGCACTGAGAAGATTTGTCCACCTGCATGAGAAGCTGCCAGGTTTTTAAGATACCATCTTCAGACGCACAGTAAGTGTGAGAATACATGTCCAACTACACACATTCCTAAGTCATGAGAGCACACAGACCTTTAAACTAGACAGAATGCATTTCTGATTGCAAACTGAAGACTAAATGTGTACAGCCTACTTCGAGAGTACCTTTCCAGAGACCCATACAAAGTAGCCTATTCACAATCCCTATGCCAACTTGTCCTAAACCTCACTTTTCTCTTGCAGCCTAACTATTTACCGGCTCAGAATATTGGGCCTAACCAAATATAAAACAGCAACCCTTCCAATATCACTGTTGTGAGTCTCACTATGTTTCTGAAAGCAGCATTGCATATGTCTGTGCCTTTTCCTAGTTTCATGATACATAAAAATAAATCTAGAAATAGTGCAAGACCGGTGGTTCATACTGCATGCTCTCTTAATTTGTGTAGAACAAGGTATATGTATTCCTATGTATGTGTTCTATGAAGCATACATAGGTAAGACGTGTCTCCCTCTGCAAACAGGATCAAGCAGAACTGAAAAGATTTGTCCACCTGCACGACAAGCTACCAGGTTTTTATGCTAGCATCTTCAGACACACAGTGCATGTCAGAATACATGTAC
Source organism: Lissotriton helveticus (assembly GCF_964261635.1). NCBI lineage: Eukaryota > Metazoa > Chordata > Amphibia > Caudata > Salamandridae > Lissotriton > Lissotriton helveticus. The sequence continues at coordinate 1,474,880,039 of NC_136067.1, forward strand.
AAGTAGACACATACCTGAGTCACGAGAGCAGGCAGACCTTTAAACTTGACAGAATACACTTCCCATTGCAAGCAGACATCTAAATGTGTATGGCCTACTTTGATTGTACCTTTCCAAAGACTTATACGAAATAGCCTAATCACTAATCCCTCTGCCAACATGTCTTAAGCCTCACTTTCTGCATCAGCTTCCCTATTTACCAAGGGCTCAGAATGTTGGGCTTAGCCACATATAAAACAGAAACCCTTCTCATGTCACTACTGTAAGTCTCACCATCTTTCTGAAGGCATCAATGTGTTCCTCTGTTTCCTTTCGTAGTGAAATTATACCTAAAAAAGAAATCTAGAAATAGTAGAAGACCTGTGATTCAAACCACATGCTCTCGAAGTTTCTGTTTAAGAAGGTGTATGTATCCCTTTCTGCTCATAATACATTGTACATGGGTATTCAACAGCCTATTTGAGGAGGTCTGTGACACCTACACTGGTAAAACATGTCTCCCTCTGCAACCAAATGATGGACCAGAACTGAAAAGATTTGTCCACCTGCATGAGAAGCTGCCAGGTTTTTCATCTAGCTTCTTTAAATGCACAGCACGTGTCAGAATACATGTACAAGTAGACACATACATCACTCACAAGAGCAGGCAGACCTTTAAAGTTGACAGAGTACACTTACCATTGCAAGCAGACACCTACATGTCTGCAGCCTACTTCGAGTGTACCTTACCAGAGACCCATACGAAATAGCCTAATCACTAATCCCTCTGCCAACATGTCTTAAACCTCACTTTTCTTTTGCAGCTTTCCTATTTACCAACTACTCAGAATGTTGGGCTTAGCCAGATATAAAACAGCAACCCTTCCCATATCCCTGTTGTAAGTCTACCATGTTTCTGAAGGCATCAAAACATATCTCTGTTCCTATTCCTAGTGAAATTATTCATTAAAAAACCTAGAAATAGCAGAAGACATCTGTTTCACACCACATGCTCTCTAGGTTTCTTTTCTTTACAAGAAGGTGTATGTTTCTGGATCTGCTCATAATACAGGGCACGTGGCTATTCACCAGTCTATTTGATAGTTCTGAGACATCTGCACTGGCAAAACAGTTCTCCCTCTGGAACCAAATGATGGAGCAGAACTGAGAAAATATGTCCACTTGTATGACAAGCTACCAGGTTTTTAAGCTAACAACTTCAGATTCACAGCACATGTCATACTACATGTACAAGTGCCCACATATCTGAGACACAAGAGCACTCAGGCAGTTAAACTTGACAGACTGCACTTCCCATTGCATGCAGACCCCCAAATGTATACGGTGGATGTATGACATTACAACGCATGCTTTTACCACGCATGCTGTTACAACGCGGTTTTTACAACGCAAACCTTTACAACGCATAGCGCTTTGGGGTGCTGGATAGTGAATAGTTTAATTTACTATTCCAACTCCAGTCCCCGTGGACACTAGGGAAGGTGTTGGATAGTAAATTAAATCTATTCCCTATCCTAGAGCGCCCCCCAGCACAATGCGTTGTAATGGTTTTCGTTGTAAAACCTGCGTTGTAAAAGCACTGCGTTGTAAAAGTTTCATTGTAAAGGATGTTTCCCGTATACGGTCTATATCGACAGTACCTTTCCAGAGATTCATACAAAGTACCATAATCACTAATTCATCTACTAACATGTCTTAATCCTCATTTGAGGCTCTGTGACACCTAGATATGTAAGACATGTCTCCCTATGCAACCAAATGATGCGGCAGAAGTAAAAAGTTTTGTTCACCTCTATGAGAAGCTACCTGTTAGAACTGGGGTCTCTAGTTGGCAGAGGTAGGTACCACTGTCCAAATAGGGACCCTTGCTTCTACTCAGGGTAAGGAGGAAACACTCTTTAGATAACCTCTGCTCACCCCCTTGGTAGCTTGGCACAAGCAGTAAGGCTTATCCAAAAGCAATGTGTAAAGTATTTGTACCAACACTCACAGTAACACAGTGAAAACACCACAAACTGACTCCACAACAGTTTAGAAAAATAAACGTATTAAATCTAAACTACACAAGACCAAAAGGACAAATATCCAACATACACAGTTCAAGAATATGGTTGCAAAAGAGTTCTTAAGGTTGAGATAAAATAATCCACAGTTGCATGACGTTTAGCCAACAGTAGCTTTTAAATGCGACAAAGTTCCAAAGCAGAAGCTGGTGCGGTGGAAAACAAGCGATGCGTTGCTCCTGAGACCCTGGGGAGGCGATGCGACAACCCCCGCTGCAGCAGCGGGCGTGTTGCGAGGGATCTGGTCTGTATGGGGAGGAAGGCAGACTTGTATTGATTCCGGTGCGTAAGTTCTGAGGGAAGTTTTCTCTCGTAAAGGCATGATGCGATGATCTTTGGAGTTGAGATGATCTCCGGGCCGACGATGTGCGGACCAGCGGTGATCTCTCTCTCGTAGCTCCTCGATGCAATGACTTCTACGACAACACTCACAGCGACGCGATGCGGTCTGCAAGCAAGCGGTGCGGCGATGTCACCCAGCAACGACAGGCTCAGCAACGACACTCGTAGCGATGGTAATCTTCCTGCACCGGTCTGGTGCGTCCCGCAAACGAAGGATGCGACGGCTCTGGCAGCGGCAACAGGCGCTGCGACGATCTCGGCCTTTGTAGCGGTAGGAATTTCCTCGCACTGTCGGGGATGCGCTCCGCAAGCGAGCAATGCAACAAAACTTGCAGAAAGTCTTTAAAAGCTTGGTTTCCAGCTTCCCAACACAGGTACAACTTCTAGAGGCACCACACATGGGCCACGCACTCAGTAGAGTTCAGGGAAGCTGGGCGTGAAGTCCTTTTGTTCCTGGGACTACATAACAGGTAGCCAGCACTCTCTCAGGCCCTTAGAGATTCCTTCAAGCAAGGGGACACAGCACAAAGCAAAGTCCTTCCCCTCTCCTTGGCAGCAAAGCAACATCAGGTCAGTCCAGCAGAGCAACAGCAGGACAGTCTTCCTTCTTCAGTTTCAGCTTTCTCCTTGGCAGAGGTTCCTTCTTGATATCAGGATGATCTAATTTTCTGCAGTATGGGGTCCTGTACTTATACCCCTAAAAGTCTTTGGGCCATATTATCAAGGAAGCTGCGGTAGTTTATCGCCGCTTTACCGGCTGGAATCTGCTGATGAAGCGGCGATAATGGGCTTGATAATATGCGATTCGAATTTCAATCGAAGCCCAAGTTAGATGTGTGAACATCTAACCTGAGCTTGTATTGAAATTCGAATTGCATATTATCAAGCCCATTATCGCCGCTTTATCAGCAGTTTCCTGCTGGTAAAGTGGCGATAAACTACCGCAGCTTCCATGATAATATGGCCCTTTGTTCCCTTTGTGCAGGAGTGCTCTGAGCCTGGTCTGAACCAGTTCTGGGTGTTCCTTGAGCACCTTGTTTTCCTGGCCTCTCCTTTCCATTCAGAGAGAGGGGCAGGGTCGTCAGCCGCCCAGCAGGAGGTGGAGCCAGCATTGTGGAGGGAAAGCACGGTCCTGGAGCACTTTGTTGACATGATTCCTTCTTTCCTTTCACAGTGGAGGGCAGAGACATCAGACACACCACAGGGGGTGGAGCCAGCACTGTGGGGGGCAGGCACAGTCCTATTCAGGTCCCAGGTGCTATCCCCTCCTACCACACAAGATGCGGATGCAGTCATTCAGCCTAGGGCTGACTCATCCAGCCTCCTAGGGGCTCCCCAGCCCCTGTCATTCTCAAACCAGACAGTCAATTCACAAACAGGGCAAGGCACACCGAAAGATCAGACAAGAGAACAGCCACTTTCTAAAAGGACAGAGGATTTAAAAACAACATTTCCTAAAAGATGTGTTATTAAATTCTGAGTTCAGGGATACTAGACTTTTATGTCCTATCTTGGTCCTATGAGATGATATGCTGGTAGCCACTGTAGCCAGTATTCCCCATGAGAGCCTATGGGGCAAGATAGCCTTACAATAGTGAAAAACGAAAATGGCTGTAATTCACTACCAGAGCATGTCACCTGCACTAGTACATGCTCCACCTTTCACATACACTGCATCCTGCCCAAGGGGGTACCTTGGCCTTCCATAGGGGTGACCAATGTGTACAGAAAGGGAAGGGTTAGGCCTGGTCAGTGGGGACACTGACCAGGAGGACATGGCAGTTCACAGACTGCACACAGGCAATGCGGTGGCAAGCCTGAGACACCATTTTAGGGCTATTCATGTGGGTGGCACAATCAGTGCTGCAGGCCCACTAGTAGCATTTGTCATCACCAGCCCTGGCACACCCAGTGCACTTTACTAGGGACTTCTTGGTGATACAAATATGCCAATCATGTATATCCAATTACAATAACAATTTACACAGAAAGCATATGCACTTTAGCACTGATCAGCAGTGGTAAAGTGCGCAGAGTCCTATTGCCAACAGCCACAGGTCAGGAAAAATAAGGGAGGAAGAAGCAAAAAGTTTGGGGATTACCTTGCAAAAAGGGCCAGTTCCAACACAACCCCCTTCCAGCCTAAAGCCAGGGTAGACCAAACGATACCTCGATGGGATTCCCAGCTTAAGGCGAAAGAACACGGAAACTGGCCCAAACAGCAGGGCAGTCCTGTTCTACGCCGTCCTAAACCCAGTTGGATCACTCTATCCATACTCTCAGGGTCCACCATGCCAATCCATGTGGAACCCTTCTCCTCACCTGTGGACACCAACTGTGCAGCCCCTAACTGTAACTTACTCACAGGTGTATCTCAACAGACAGACAGCAAGCCACAGTGACCACCAACAGTGATCAGGGATGAGACCCAGGCCTCAGGCCTCTCAAGGCTCTCAAACCCCTGTGGTGTCAGAGGGCGCGGGGCAGTAGCCTCAGGTGCTGGGCACCCTTTGTCCACTCCCTCTTTTGTCAGGTGAGGTCTGATATCCTGGCACTGACCCACCAGTCCCGGACCTGTATCCAGCAGCTGGACAGGAGGCTGGGGTGGGCTTCCCCACACCCGGTCCTCCTCTTCCTTGGGGCTCTGTACCCTCCCACCTGGAGCGGCACCCCCTTCTAGAATAGCCAGGGCACATGTGGCAGGTATCCCGCACCATTCACCCACCAGTTCAGGGGTTATATCCTGCAACTGGTATCCCAGGTCAGGGGGGAAACCCCGGACCTGGCCCTCAAACCTAGGCTCCAAAGCCTCCAGGTCAGACAACACCTGAACCTGGCTTCCCCACCCAGGGACCAACCCCTGCGGTGGAACACTTGCCTGGCGCACCAGGCCTTCACTCACCGATGGGCCCACACTGGTAGACAGTACCCACCTGGCCAATACAACGGTGTGGCCCAGTCCACCCCCAGGGTGAGACTCCTGTCCCCCTTCCAGGGGCAACCCTGTCTACCAGGACAACCAAGAACACAACTCTCCTACCAGTTCAGGACCTCCCTCCAGCAACTGGTCTCCCAACTAAGGGTTTAAACCCTCACGTTGCACCGGGATCAGAGGCGAGGACTCCCTCCCTCTGCACCCCCTTCCAGAGCGCTGCACCCTCCCCACTGAAGGGGTACCCCTGGAAGCCAAACTGGTCAGGACACTAGTTACAGATGTCCTTCCTTCCATCCTTTCCATACAGAAAGGTCAGACAAGAGAACAGCCACTTTCTAAAAGTGCTGTTCTCAAACACAGGATTTAAAAACAACCTTTCCTAAAAGATGTGTTATTAAATTCTGAGTTCAGGGATACAAGACTGTTATGTCCTATCTTATGTCCTATCTTGCTCCTATGGGAAGATATGCTGATAGCCACTGTAGCCAGCATTCCCCATGATACCCAATGGGGCAAGATAACCTTACAATAGTGAAAAACGAAAATGGCTGTAATTCACTACCAGAGCATGTCACCTGCACTAGTACATGCTCTACCTTTCACATACACTGCACCCTGCCCAAGGGGGTACCTTGGGCCTTCCATAGGGGTGACCAATGTGTACAGAAAGGGAAGGGTTAGGCCTGGTCAGTGGGGACACTGACCAGGAGGACATGGCAGTTCACAGACTGCACACAGGCACTGCTGTGGCAGGCCTGAGACACCATTTTAGGGCTATTCATGTGGGTGGCACAATCAGTGCTGCAGGCCCACTAGTAGCATTTGTCATCACCAGCCCTGGCACACCCAGTGCACTTTACTAGGGACTTCTTGGTGATACAAATATGCCAATCATGTATATCTAATTATAATAACAATTCACACAGAGAGCATATGCACTTTAGCACTGATCAGCAGTGGTAAAGTGCGCAGAGTCCTATTGCCAACAGCCACAGGTGAGGAAAAATAAGGGAGGAAGAAGCCAAAAGTTTGGGGATAACCCTGCAAAAAGGGCCAGTTGCAACACTACCAAGCTAGAGTCACCAGATGTACAGCGCATGCCAGAAAGTATGTACAAGTAGACACATACCTGAGTAATGAGAGCACGCAAGACTTTAAACTTTACAGTCTGCACTTCCCATTGCAAGCAGACCTCTAAATTTATACGGCCTATTTTGAGTGTACCTTTTTGGAAACTGAGATGAAGTACCATAATCACTAATCCATCTACCAACATGATTTAAACCTCACTTTTCTTACCTGATATCTAACAAACAAAGGCCTAGGCAAATAGAAACGACCAACTCTGCTCATTTCATTATTGTAAGTCTCATACTTTTAGACGTATTCCAAACATATATGGTGTTACAACACAAACTATCACAACACATACGTAAATAGCCTGATTTTTACAATGAAGCGCCCATTACAATGCATACTATTACAATACAATCCATTACAACACATGTACCATTCTAATGCCTGCATCGTAATGGATGTTTTGCACACATATACTTTTACAGACCGGGATACAGTTTATTACTTCTGCAAATATCGTTTTGAACCTCAGTTTTCGCTACTACTTTCATTAGAGACTCAAAAAATACACATATTAGTAAGCACAACATATTTAAATGCTCATTTCAGTACAATAAAATAGACTACAATACACGTGCCTCCATTAGGTAACATATTTCAAACGTCACATTACTCTAATGATTTGGAAGCTTTGTAAATAATGCATTACAAATATATTTACAAACACAGAATCACTCCTACACAAATTTTAACACACCTTACAAATTTGTAACTCACCTCTCAAATAGTATTGCTGAATATGAAATATCAGAAACTCATAAAAGATTTTCTTTCCCACACATTAATTGTGATGCACCACTCTCAACAAGGTAAAACCAGTAACTGCAAACTTCCCATCTCTTCCTGCACACAAAGGAATGTAAGTAACAAATCAAAATGCTTCCTTCATTATTTCAAATTCTGAAACCCATTTCTGCTGGTTAGACATATTAACCCTTTCTTAGTCACTTCTAAAAGTGCCCAAACTTATTCGCTAATTTACCGGAGTCGCGACTCCACCACAATGCCACAGTGTAGCCTTGTGAAGGAGTCATAAACCCTTACAGGACTTCAAAACCTATTTCCAACAATACTAGTATTTTCTTAAAACATAACACTTCTAAACATTGGCCTGATTTGAAAAAACTTACTTTAGAAGCACATCACGTACATATGACTTACCATTTCCTTAAAACCACAGCTAACTCTCAACCCTTCCCCCTTCTGCTTAACCCTAGCTTCCATTGTAACTGTTTCTGCAACTTTCAACTTCACCAGTAGGTCACAAGTTCACCATATTTTCAAACTCAGCACACTAGCTTACAAATGCAAATAGCAGATGAGGTAGACTTTTGCAAGCTTATACTGTCTACTGTACATTTTAAACCTTTTTCTATAACCAATTGGAAAGATGCTTGCTCAGCAGAGTAACATGCATGATATTTTGTTACTACACAATGTTTATGAACAGCCAATCAGTTATCTGCTTCTTCTAAAATAGCATCTTCTCTACCATTTTAGATACCTAATATTCAACAAACTGACTTACTCAGCTACGGACGTCTTTTGATTCCTTCCACACATCCCTTCCAGATGCTTACAGTATGGATTGTAGGGCACAGCTGTGCTTTCTGGGGCAAAAGGTATGCTGAACACAGAGGTATTGACAAAGACCTAGGTTTACAGAATGTGGATATTAAATGGTTTCCACAGAGAGGATTAAGGTGGCGCCAATTGATGCCTTTGGTTAAAACCTTTTTGCATCTCCAAGCCCCTGACCTCATGATTGTGCACTGTGGTGCCAATGACCAAGCGCATTGATTGGGGTATGCTGGAAATACTAATAATGGATACCTTTGCAATACTTATGTTGCTTTTCCCTCAAACTGTCTTTGTATACTTTAATATATGCCAAAGACAGAAAAGGAAGTGGTCAAAATAATTCTGTCCTTTTATTGACAAAGCTAGGAAGCATGTTAATAAAGCTGTTTCTGCTTACCTCAGAGACCATAGGATGGGCTCCTTCTATAACAACAGTCTACGTTTTGATATGCATTTCATCTACAGAAGTGATGGAGTTCACTTCACAGATGAAGGGAACAGAGTGTTTCTCAACAACTTTGAGCTGTGCATCTGCACTTACATGTAGCTGCAACAAGTTCATTATGAATACAACAGCTCTTCTGAGAGCCACCCTATAACCCAACAATGAAAGTTATATATTTTTTAACATACATACTCTTTCTAAATATTTCACAGATTCGGGAACCCGTCGTGACTCTGTAAAATAAAAGAACAAATTTAATGTACTACAACACATTTCACTTTCCAACTTTAACTTTTAACTTATATTTTTGAATATTATCTAAAACTCTGTCAATTTTAATGTGATTATGAAATGCAATCTCACTACCTCTATAAAAAAGTTCACTATAAAACTAATCAATCAATCAATCAATCAATACACTTTTATAGTGCGCTACTCACCCGTGAGGGTCTCAAGGCGCTGGGGGGAGGAGGAGTGCCGCTACTGCTCAAAGAGCCAGGTCTTGAGGAGTTTCCTGAATGTGAGGTGGTCCTGGGCCAGTCGTAGGTGGGCGGGGAGGAAGTTCCACAACTTGGCTGCCAGGTAGGAGAGTGGTCTTCCTCCGGCAGTGGCTCTGCGGATCCGTGGGACGGTGGCGAGGGCGAGGCTGGCGGAGCGGAGTTTGCGTTTGGAGTGTAGAACGTGAGGCGGTTGTTGAGGTATTCAGGACCTATGTCGTGGAGCGCTTTGTGTGCATGGGTGAGGAGCCTGAACATGATCCTTTTGTTGACGGGGAGCAAGTGCAGGTCTCTCAGGTGGGCTGATATGTGGCTGTGGAGGGGGATGTCGAGGATGAGTCGTGCGGATGCGTTCTGTATGCGTTGGAGCCTTTTCTGAAGTTTGACTGTGGTTCCTGCGTATAGGGCATTCCCTTAGTCTAGTCGGCTGGTGACTAGGGCCTGGGTGACCGTCTTTCTAGTTTCGGCGGTAGGGATCCACCGGAAGATCTTACGGAGCATGCGCAGGGTGTTGAAGCATGAAGATGAGGTGGCGTTGACTTGCTTGGTCATCGTGAGAGAGGAGTCCAGGATGAATCCCAGGTTGCGTGCATGGTCAGTGGGTGTCGGTGCGGTGCCCAGTTCTGTGGGCCACCAGGAGTCGTCCCAGGCGGATGGGGATGGTCCGAGGATGAGGACATCCGTCTTGTCTGAGTTCAGTTTCAGACGGCTGAGTTTCATCCATTCAGCGACGTTTTTCATTCCTTCCTGGAGGTTGAGCTTGGCGGCGGTTGGGTCTTTGGTGAGGAAGAGTATCAGCTGGGTGTCATCGGCGTATGAGATAATGATGAGGTTGTGTTTGCGTGCGATGTTGGTGAGGGGGCTCATGTAGATATTGAAGAGGGTTGGGCTGAGTGATGAGCCTTGGGGTACGCCACAGATGATGTCGGTGGCCATGGAGCGGAAGGGAGGGAGGCAGACTCTCTGGGTTCTGTCGGAGAGGAACGAGGTGATCCGGTCCAGGGCTTTACCTTGGATCCCGGAATTGTGGAGGCGGGTTATTAGGGTGCGATGGCAGACTGTATCAAAGGTGGCTGAGAGGTCTAGGAGGATAAGGGTGGTGGTTTCCCCGTTGTCGAGTAGGGTCCTGATGTCGTCGGTGGCTGCGATGAGGACGGTCTCGGTGCTGTGGTTGGCACAAAATTCAGACTGGGATGAGTCGAGGGATCCATTGCCTCGAGGAATGCGGTCAGCTGTTTATTGACGATCTTCTTGATCACTTTCGTCGGGAAGGGAAGGAGAGATATGGGGCGGACGTTTTTGAGGTCTTTAGGGTCCGCTTTGGGTTCCTTCAGTAGGGCGTTGATCTCTGCGTGCTTCCAGCTCTCTGGGAAGGTGGCAAACGCGAGGGAGTTGTTTATGACATCCGTAGGTGGGGAGCGATGATGGTGTCGGCTTTGTTGAAGATGTGGTGAGGGCATGGGTCGGAAGGTGAGCTGGAGTGGATGGTGTTCAAGGCGCAGGCAGTGTCTTCTTCGGTGCTGATGGAAGTCCAAGCACTGAGGGTGGTTGTAGGGGGCGATGGTTCGGTGGCTGGGGTCGGAGTCTGGGCACCGAAGCTGTTGTGGATATCGGCGATCTTACGGTGAAAGAACGTGGCGAGGGAGTTGCAGAGGTCTTGCGACGGTGTGATGTCGATGCTGTTGGCGTTTGAATTGGAGAGCTCTTTTACGATGCTGAAGAGTTCCTTGCTGTTGTGTGTGTTTTTGTCCAGCTGTTCTTTGAACAATGTCTTTTTGATGGTGTCTTTTTGATGGTGCGGATCAGCTGGTGGTGTTTGCGGGTGGCGTTCTTGAGGGCTGTCATGTTTTCTGTCGTCTGTTCGCGGCGCCAGGTTTTCTCGAGGGTTCGGCAGGATTTCTTCAATTCTTTGAGGTTGTCGGTGAACCATGTTGTTTTCCTGTTGCCGGGCTTGCCTGAAGGGTTGTTCAGTGGTACAAGGGCGTCGGCACTAGGGGTGACGAGAAGAATGATGAGAACAGTAGAAAAAAAGGGAAAGAAGTGAAGTCAGAAAATGAAAAGAAGGCAAGAACAGTCCGAGGCAGAGGACTGCAATGAAAACAGTCTAAACAGAGGGGCAGCGGCGGCACAGGTGGACCGTGTGGCAGCTGAGGAGGGGCGACCTACCTGGTGACAGGGTCAAAGGTCGCCAAAACTACCCTTGGAATTGTATAGTATTTAATTATTTATTTAAGGTGGATTCACAAATCCACTGCAACATCACACTGGGGGCTGGGCTGAGAGCCACGATACGGTCACGACTCCTGCCACGAGAGAAAAAAAAATATTTAATGCCCCCCACTTTCATTGGCCCGTTGCGGCACCTGGGACCTCGAACCTCAGGGCCCTGCCATTTTTTTTTTAGGGAGGCCTGCCTTCCCTGGGCCAAAAGACCCCATTCCCCCAGGGCATTTCCTGAATTTTATTTGTTATATTTTTGGAGGGGGGTCATGTGGTCCCCCTGCTGAGGGCAATTTAAGCCGCAGTGACCCCATCACCCAGGGCATGGCCACATTGTTGGGGACCGCGAGAGGAGCCCCAATGTGCCCGTGGTCCCTGCCAGCTCCCCGCCTCCTGCAGGAGCTGGCATTGCTTTTGGCTTTTGCTAATATGCAGTTCCCTTTGCCCAAAACCAATTCTGCTTTGCTTTATGGAAGTGAGAGCATCTTTTCTGATGTCGCTTCCATGAAGCAAAGCAGAGTTTGCTATGGCATGGTGGGAGCTGTGTGCCTGCCATGCTATAGCAAACTACAATGTCCCAGGGGTGGACACCCCAGGACATTACTGGAGCCGGACCTGGGGGGTGGCGGTCCATAGGGCCATGGAGGGCTCCTAGAGGGGGGCCTTGCAGCCCCCTCCCATCTTTTTTGTAGCCCCAAGGAGGTGGTGGTACATGGATCAGGGGGTCCACAACAGACTCCCCACATTTAATTAATTGGTGCCCCAGGGAGGAGGTGATCCGAGGGCTGTGTGGGGGCTAGAGACCCTAAAAGACACACAGTTGATGGACGGAATGCAGAACAAATCAAAACATTAACCCCCAGTCAAGAGATCTGGGTTAAATCTATCATTCTTTTGCTCACCATACCACTCTAGTTTAGGCCATATGGAAATCAAACTTGACCCTGTGCCTCATGGGATCAGTCCAGCCTGAACTGCCAAGCCAGGTCCTCCCTGGACCAGAAACAAGCATCCTAAGACCGGTTTCGGGGTTTCACCCCTTATCAGCCAGGATAGCTTGATTTCAGTGGCACAGTGAGCCAGGGTCCCACGTCGGGGCATACCCAGCGCACTTAGGACGAGAAATCAAAATACACACAGTTGATGGATCGAAAGCAAAACAAATCAAAACATTTACCCCCCCCCGGTCAAGAGCTCTGGGTTATATCCGTCATTCTTTTGCTCACCATGCCACCCCAGTTTATACCTGCCCGTATGCAAATCAGTCTTGACCCTGTGCCTCTGTGGGCTAGAGTCCCCCAACACTTTACTTTTTAAAATAGCCCTGGGGAGGTGGCCGTCTCCAGGGCTAGTGGGGGCATGTGGCTCAACCACATGTAAAAAACATAGCCCTGGGGAGGTGCCGGTCTCCAGGGGTGTGTGGAAGGGGGCAAGAGCCCCACCCCAACCATTTATATTTTCAAAAGCCCCGGGGCGGTGGCGGCCCCCGGGGCAGCCAGGAAGCCTGTGTAGCCCCCCCATATTCCATTAACATAGCCCTGGAGAGTTGGGAGTCCCCAGGGTTACGGCGGCCCATGCAGGCCTCCACATCATTATCTGCATTGCCCCCGGGGCCTGGCCCACCTGGGAGCCTAAAAAAGATGAAGCGGCTGGATTCACGCAGCAGGCTCGACTCTCACCCAAAAAATGTTTAAACAATTTTTGGGCTGGCCCCTGGGTAGGCCTAGGGGGCCAGAGTATTTATCCCCTGTCCCCATTCTTATTTTTCATCCTTTTTTTACCTTTTTTCTTGTGACTCAGTTAACCGAGTGATAAGATGGCCTGGATCCCTGTTTGAACCTGTTTGAAGCCTATCAGATCTTGAGCTCGAGAACGGGAGAGTTTGGGAATCCACTGCGGCCACAGTTGTATATCTGAGATATCTTTACATTTCTCAGGAACTACTGAACAGATTAACAACATTTAACAAAAGAGTGCTTTCTAAACCAAAACCTACCTTTTTGACAAATTTGGTGTAATTCCGTTCAGTAGTTCGAGCTGTAGCCGTGACTAAAGTTTCCTATGGAAATTAACAGTGCGAAAAGGCTTTTGGGAACCCCCATGTTTTTCCGCCCACACTTGACAAATCACCCCGAAATTTTCAAGAAAGCAGGTGACCTGACCACCCCATTGGTTTTGTAATTCGCGAATATTTGTCAAACAGCGCCAAAAATATTGGCAAAAGAATAAACGCATTTTGAATAGAAACAAGGCCCCAACTATAAGTACCGTAGGTAATATATATACATATATATACAGTGAGCTTCACTCTACACGAGCGTTGAGTGCTTAGCGCTCCTTCAGGGTAAAACCGTACTTGTGGCTGCAGAAACACTTTGATAACTACTCCTGCGCGTGGCCTGACGCGTTTCGAAATTCAATCTTTCTTCCTCAGAGGCTGCGGAGGAATAGTAACGTGAAGCTCAGGATGTCCCTCCCACTTATTAGTGGCTATGTTCCACCCTCTCATGGGCCAACCACTTGCTTATTCTCAGCCTTGTGGGAGTTGTAGTCCCGATCTCGGATGTTGGCACTATTCACTGTCCCAAATAACAAGCCCTGGATGGGCCTCTGCAGGCAGTTTCCAATATAAATCCCATGACGTGTTCCATCTGCGAGGCTGGGTGGATCTCAAGCCTCGTGGCATCAGAGAAACACACAGTCACTGGATGATGTCATCAGTGACGTTATCAGTGATGTCATTTGAGATGTTATCAGTGATGTCATGAGTGATGTCACTGACCATGTAATGAGTGATTTAATATGTGACGTCATCAGCAGTGCATTCCGGGCGCGTGAGTTATAGTTAGCTGAACTAACTATAACGAGGGAATTTCTATGGTTTTGTGCGAGTGAAATGTCCAGCTAACTTTAACGCCCCTGAAACCTATGTTTTTTTCAGTGAATATATATATATATATATATATATATATATCAAAGCTCAGAACCATTTCTTTCATTCAGGAATTGTGAAGCGCACTCCAGGGGTAAAGTGGCAAGGTTTTATTTTTCAGCCCACAAACAACTCATGCAACAGACTCGTTTCGGACGCCAAGTCCTTCATCAGTGTTTACATTTACGACCATCTGGCAGCAACATTTAAGGTTGGCCAACTAACTGAAAAACGGACAATACTCTACAGTGCAAGAAAATGCAGCGGCCATTTCAGAGTGGATTAGATCACACAGTAGACATTCGATGTATATACTAATCAAAGAAAATGTCATAAGGCTATTGTTGCCCAAAGTTCATGTATATAATGCAGTGTATCGGCAATGCACTGCACTACTGAGCATTATCAAAGTCGTCCGTTTACACAGTATAAAGGCACAGCATTTGCACATATATAAATATATAAATACATGCACCAATCACATCCGTGATTCTGGTAATTTTTAAACCAATTATCTGTGCATGTTATAATTAGTACCTCAAATCAAGGCTGTAAAAAAATACAATTTCAAAAGTTGAGAATAAAGCCGTGTATCGGCTTATCACCACTCCTTGCCATCAAAAGGATGAATTCAACAAAAATTCTTCATAAATGTCCAAATTCATATTCATATTCAAGATCACATTTCAAATAATCAGAACCACATAACTATATTTATGAGGAGAAACCCGTTATTTCATCATCAGGATTTTGTACCAGTGACCCACATAAGTAAATTGCAATATATCAATAGATATAGGATTGCGTCATGTTCAAATTCAAAATCTCATCTACAGATTCTAGAAGATGGTATTTTCTCATCACATTAAGACATACATTCAACAAATTACATCCATCATCTTCCCAGGTGCACAGTTAATTCCTCTCCACTATTGAGACCCAATGGGTGTTTGGTTTGCATATCAATAATGTAACGTGACTCGAGTCTACGAAGACTGAGCAGTCGATCCCCCCCTCTAGGATTTAAGGGTATATGGTCCAAACCGAAGTACTGTAACAGCTCCCTGTTACTTTGGTGCACCTCTGCGAAGTGTCGAGCTACAGGATATGCCATGTCTTTGTTCATTATAGCTCTTTGGTGTTCTAAAATTCGCATTTTTAAATTTTTGATCGTACTTCCAATGTATTGGAGTCCACAGGGGCAGGTAAGACAATAGACAACATAAGGAGTCGTACAGGTGATGAACTGCCTAATAGGTTTCGGTCTGGACATCCCCGGAATCTTGTATGAGAGGACTCGTCTACTCATTTCGCATGCTCGACATTTCCCACATGGGAAAAATCCTTGCATGTCTTTAAGAGTTGCCTTTACTTTGGGTTTGACTGGTGTCAAGTGACTATGAACGATTTTATCTTTAATAGATCTTAGTTTTCTGAAAGTTATCAGGGGTTTGGGAGGGACATCCTTACCTATTACAGGATCTGTATGGAGGATATGCCAGTTCTTCGTAAATATCCCTCTCAAAATGTTCGCCTGATCAGAGAAAGTCGTGATCAAGCGAAAAGTGTTAGATATGTCAGTGGATGAGCCTTTCTTCTCTTTATTCTCAAGCAGATGTTTCCTGGGAATCCTAACTACCTTTTTATAGATCTTATCCAATTCTGCCTGATCATAACCTCTTATAAGGAACCTCTTGACACATTCGTCTGCTGCTTTTATGAAGTCAATGTCCCGCGAGCAATTACGCCTCAACCTGAGCAACTCCCCATAGGGGATACTTCGGATTAGACTGGGTGGATGGCTACTAGAAGCATGAAGTATGCTGTTCCCAGCAGTGGGTTTCCTATATAGAGCTCAGGTTGAGGCGTAATTGCTCGCAGGACATGACTTCATAAAAGCAGCAGACGAATGTGTCAAGAGGTTCCTTATAAGAGGTTATGATCAGGCAGAATTGGATAAGATCTATAAAAAGGTAGTTAGGATTCCCAGGAAACATCTGCTTGAGAAGAAAGAGAAGAAAGACTCATCCACTGACATATCTAACACTTTTCGCTTGATCACGACTTTCTCTGATCAGGCAAACATTTTGAGAGGGATAATTACGAAGAACTGGCATATCCTCCATACAGATCCTGTAATAGGTAAGGATGTCCCTCCCAAACCCCTGATAACTTTCAGAAAACTAAGATCTATTAAAGATAAAATCGTTCATAGTCACTTGACACCAGTCAAACCCAAAGTAAAGGCAACTCTTAAAGACATGCAAGGATTTTTCCCATGTGGGAAATGTCGAGCATGCGAAATGAGTAGACGAGTTCTCTCATACAAGATTCCGGGGATGTCCCGACCGAAACCTATTAGGCAGTTCATCACCTGTATGACTCCTTATGTTGTCTATTGTCTTACCTGCCCCTGTGGACTCCAATACATTGGAAGTACGATCAAAAATGTAAAAATGCGAATTTTAGAACACCAAAGAGCTATAATGAACAAAGACATGGCATATCCTGTAGCTCGACACTTCGCAGAGGTGCACCAAAGTAACAGGGAGCTGTTACAGTACTTCGGTTTGGACCATATACCCTTAAATCCTAGAGGGGGGGATCGACTGCTCAGTCTTCGTAGACTCGAGTCACGTTACATTATTGATATGCAAACCAAACACCCATTGGGTCTCAATAGTGGAGAGGAATTAACTGTGCACCTGGGAAGATGATGGATGTAATTTGTTGAATGTATGTCTTAATGTGATGAGAAAATACCATCTTCTAGAATCTGTAAATGAGATTTTGAATTTGAACATGACGCAATCCTATAACTATTGATATATTGCAATTTACTTATGTGGGTCACTGGTACAAAATCCTGATGATGAAATAACGGGTTTCTCCTCATAAATATAGTTATGTGGTTCTGATTATTTGAAATGTGATCATGAATATGAATATGAATTTGGACATTTATGAAGAATTTTTGTTGAATTCATCCTTTTGATGGCAAGGAGTGGTGATAAGCCGATACACGGCTTTATTCTCAACTTTTGAAATTGTATTTTTTTACAGCCTTGATTTGAGGTACTAATTATAACATGCACAGATAATTGGTTTAAAAATTACCAGAATCACGGATGTGATTGGTGCATGTATTTATATATTTATATATGTGCAAATGCTGTGCCTTTATACTGTGTAAACGGACGACTTTGATAATGCTCAGTAATGCAGTGCATTGCCGATACACGGCATTATATACATGAACTTTGGGCAACAATAGCCTTATGACATTTTCTTTGATTAGTATATACATCGAATGTCTACTGTGTGATCTAATCCACTCTGAAATGGCCGCTGCATTTTCTTGCACTGTAGAGTATTGTCCGTTTTTCAGTTCGTTGGCCAACCTTAAATGTTGCTGCCAGATGGTCGTAAATGTAAACACTGACGAAGGACTTGGCGTCCAAAATGCGTCTGTTGCACGAGTTGTTTGTGGGCTGAAAAATAAAACCTTGCCACTTTACCCCTGGAGTGCGCTTCACATTTCCTGAATGAAAGAAATGGTTCTGAGCTTTGATATTTACCGCGAGTATCGGCGCGGAGCTTCCACCCGCTATTGAGTGCCTTGGGATTGCCGGTGCATCTTGGACCTTCAAATATATATATATATATATATATATATATATATATATATATATATATATATATATATATATATATTTTTTTTTTTTTTTTTTAAATCACCAAGTTGCTCCGTTACCAAAGGCACACCATTTAACAGCCGGTGCGAGTTCCAGGGACGGGCTTTCCCTGCTTTTTAATTTCTCACCAAAAAATGTACTCGCACACCACCAGGAATATAATTCTTATGCAGGTTTATTTTGATGCCATTACAGCAACAGCTTAACCAAAAGCTGGTTAAGCTGTTGCTGTAATGGCATCAAAATAAACCTGCATAAGAATTATATTCCTGGTGGTGTGCGAGTACATTTTTTGGTGAGAAAAAAATAAATAAATATATATATATATATATATATATATATATTACCTACTGGCGGTCGCCAGTAGGTATATATAGTTAGGATTTTTTCTCTATGGGTTTTTTGAAAATTCTATGTCTAATAACTTTGGCGTTTGTGGACGGAATTGGCTGAAATTTTCAGGAAAATGGCACATTTTGTTTCTGAGCAGCCCTTGAAAATTTGGGGGGGGTTCGTCCAGTGGGGGCCGAGAAAAAAGGGGGGTCCCAAAACGTGTTTTTAACATTGAGTTTTCCATAGGGCGGTTGGCCTCACTTTTAGCCCGAACGGCTGAATGGATTTGCACGAAACTTGGCAAAATTGTAGGGACTGGTAGCCCGATGTGCCTTTTGTA
This sequence comes from Lissotriton helveticus, assembly GCF_964261635.1. NCBI lineage: Eukaryota > Metazoa > Chordata > Amphibia > Caudata > Salamandridae > Lissotriton > Lissotriton helveticus. Next base: position 1,474,898,559 of record NC_136067.1, read on the forward strand.
GGTCTCAATATATGTGCTCCAGTGGATTTTGAGAAATTAACGTTTAAAAAAAGATATATATCTGTAACAGCGGACCGGTTAGCGCTCTGGTTCGCGGACTTTTCGCGCAACGGAGCTTTGTGAAGCGAAGCTGATTGGTTCTCCGGCGTCTGTCAACATTCCAAACAGTCCGTAGCGGCCGCCATCTTGTCTCTCGGTAGGATCGAGAGACAAGAGGAGGTCACAACAAAGGGGGAAATAACTATAAGGGGGCATAGTAGATCCTCGCTGACCCCCTAGGTTTGATGTGGAGGTTTTAAAAGGGCCCCGCGGGGCAAAAAAACAACAAAATAATAATAATCGAACGGCTGAATGGATTTGCACGAAACTTGGCAAAATATTAGGGACTGGTAGCCCGATGTGCCTTTGCTAGGTCTCAATATATGTGCTCCAGTGGATTTTGAGAAATTAACGTTGAAAAAAAGATATATATCTGTAACAGCGCTCCGCTTCGCGTACTTTTCGCGTTACGGAGCTTTGCGAAGCTGATTGGTTCTCCGGCGTCTGTCAACATTCCAAACAGTCCGTAGCGGCCGCCATCTTGTCCCTCGGTAGGATTGAGAGACAAGAGGAGGCCAAAGCGAAGGGGGAAATGACCATAAGGGGGCATAGTAGATCCTTCCTGACCTCTTAGGTTTGATGTACCATTTTGCCAAGTTTGGTGTAATTCCGTTCAGCCATTCAGGCTGTAGACGTATGTAAATGTCCTATGGAAAATTGCATGGGGAAAACACATTTGAAAGTGTTGAAATTTAGAACCAATTAAAATGTTACTTTGGTTTTGTATTTGTGTGTGATGAAAGTTAATTGGTTATGTATATATGTCAAATGAGAGGAAACCACAGCCATTTTGTGATACTACTGTCTGAGGTACATTTGTGAGGAATTTTTGGTGGTGAATTTCTGGTGTTTGATTTACACAGTACTAACACTTCTGCTACTTTTAAAAAGGTGAGTTGTTAATTTGTATGGGGAACTATGTTGTACACTTGAAGATAATTTGAAAAATTTTTCTGTTATTTATTTGCAGTCCTTCTGTTATACTAAATACTTGATAAAGTTAGTTTTATATTATGTATTACTAAAGACGATAAATGAAAGTGATTATTTTTTTCTGCAATTTACAGCAAGCAATTTCAAAATAAAATGGCTCACAATGAAGAGACCGTGGCAATTTCTTTTGAATTGTCCAACACATTGATTGAAATTGAGAGCACCAATAATGAAATATTGTCACAAGGAGGACATGACTTGTATGATTCCATTAGATTGATTGAAATGGACAGCACCAAGAATGAAATATTGTCACAAGGAGATGACTTGAATGATTCCACTACATTGATTGAAATTGAGAGCACCAATAATGAAATATTGTCACAAGGAGGAGATGGCTTGTATGATTCCATTAGATTGATTGAAATGGACAGCACCAATAATGAAATATTGTCACAAGGAGGAGATGACTTGAATGATTCCACTACATTGATTGAAATTGAGAGCACCAATAATGAAATATTGTCACGAGGAGATGACTTGAATGATTCCACTACATTGATTGAAATTGACAGCACCAATAATGAAATATTGTCAGAAGGAGGAGATGACTTGAATGATTTTTTTGATCAATCTCTTGATGGCGAATTTATCGAGTGTTTGGAGACCATAGAGTTACAAGAATCATCATTGGAGACTTTTAATGAGGACATTGCTGATGAGGACATGTTACTAGTTCTTTCAAATTTAGAAAATTCTGAAGAATAAATTTATATTTAGAAATCAAAAATTGTTTGAGACATTATTCATTTTTATTTTTAATTTATGAGGTTGTAGCGAAGTGATTGTAGTATAAAATGAGACTTATAGTATAGAGTGCAACATTTTTATGTTACATGGTAAGTTTACTCATATTTACTTCCCTTCTGCCACTATATTATCTCCAATGTGTATTTGACATGTCTTCTTCATCTCCGGCCTCCTTTCTCTCACTGTGTGTCTCCGATGCATCTTATCGCTGCTATTTTGTGTAATTACAGAAGAGAGTAAAATAAAATAGTTCGGAACGTGAAAAGGGGGCAAAGTAGAGTACTCCTCACCCCCTAGGCCTTTTTAGGCGGTCCCAAAAGGATCAGTTTCTGCTTTCCTGAGAGATTATGGTATGAGTTCCATATACCACAATAACTTGCATTACAACATGCAAGATATCTATCTCCTATTACCAACTTTTGGAGATATTCGCGCTAAGCGCGAATATCTCCAAAAAGTAACACCTGCCCTGAGCAGTTCTTAGCCATGTTATCCAATGGGAGGTGGATAACATGGCTAAGAGTATTAGCTCGGTAATGCATGAATATCGCTGAGTTTTTAGCGATATTCATGCATTGCGGCCGTTTATTATCGCATTTGCGATAAACCTTGATAATAGTAAGGTTTATCTTCGATAATTTCTGACGATGCTTAGTGGTAAAAAATTGGTTGGTAAGCATCGTTAGCGATAAATATCGCTTAACTTTGGTAATATGCCCCAACGTCTGTTAACGTTCGATTCGAAGGAAATGAGGAAGTGTTGAAAAACATTGTCTGCGCCATCTTGCCTTTTTTGAAATGCCACACTTTTGTCGTGCACGGCAGCCATTTTAGATGTCTTGACCAGACCCACTCTCTGCACGCTGTCGATTCGTAGCATGGCTCCTCACCCTCGTAAGCATCTCCCCCAGGCACTGGTCACCACCGCTCTCTGTCTTATGCATGGGCAATAAACCTCCCCCCATCTGCGCTGCTCTTCCCTGAGAATCACACTCTGTGCCCGCCCGACACCTCCCTTTCGCCCTATTCACTACCGCACCCTCTGACACTCCTCTTTCTCTGTGTCCGATTGTCCAGGCTATCAGCTAGCCCTGCAGATGTAGTTTATGGCCCCAGCTGTAAAGAATCACCCCTCTTCAAAGGAGTTATAGTAGATCAAGGCCCACACTCGATGAGATCCGTCACACCACACGTGTTCCTACTATCTGAAAACCATCCTGTATTGTGATTGGGGAGGGGACCGAGCCTGAAGCGGAAGATTCCAGGAATGACTCTTTGTACATCAAAGTTTTTACAATTATGTGTCACATTAAAAATATATAGCACTCCAACAAAGTAGTAGGAATATAAAACTTTAATAACATATAAATATATACAACAAAACAAAAACAGTAAAAACATTTAAACAACGAAGAGACCGTGGCAATTTCTTTTTAATTATCCAATAGATTTATTGAAATTGACAGCACCAATAATGAAATATTCTTGTCAGTAGCGGTCTGTTGTGCGAATAGTTCCAAGGCAGCAGAACGCGCTGAAATCTAGATGGCACGAAAGTGATGTCTAGTAAGTTGCCGCCCAGCAAAAAACGGCGTGGGGCGCCGCGGGGGTGAGTGAGTCCAGTAGGCACCACAGCTATTCTTACCGGCATTGCAGAATTACTGCTGGGGACAATGCCTGTGCTGTAGCAGGGTCACAGCAGAAACAAAAAGGATTCTGTTGAAGATGTTGTTGGTTTTCAATTTGAAAACAGTTCTGGTGTCAACTGCTATGCTAATGTAGTGGTTAATGTTTTGTTTTCTCTAGAAAATGTAAAAGAGGGGGAGGCAGTCCAAAGTTCCGTTAAAAGGGCAAAGGAAAGGATCGGTGGTTTGAACTATCAGTCAAAAAGGGGAGGGGGTGCAATAATTTTTCCTACCGGGTCACACTGTGCTTTCACCGGAAGTGAGGTCTGCAGGATTGTAGTAATTCAAAGTGAGGCTGGCGCCAGCATGGGAGCGCCGACGTCCCGCGGATACAGTTTCGTCACTCCACGGGCGATCATGGCAGTCATTCCCCATCGGGGGTCGGAGACTCCCGCGGCTCCTCTAGAATCTTCAAGGTCGTGGAGGACTACGGTGGTGGAGTCAACCAGTGACCGGGCCATTTCTTTATGTTGGGCCCGCTCTTGCCAGGTCAACCGCCATTTTGAGAGTTCGGCAGCTACCGGCGATCGCGGGGTCACATGAGCGGACGGGCTCCACCCTGCCGGGCGAGACGTTGCAGCATGGCCACAGTGGAAGAACCGTTATCTAGGTCGTTCCGAAACTGTGCAGCACTGTAGTTGTTAGGATGCCACCGCCTGGAGCGCTGAGGGTGCAGCTGGGAAGTCTCCACCTGGGGAGGCGGGAGAGGCCTGTTCGCACCGTCTCTCCCTCCCAGTGCACCCCACGGCGTCTCGCTTGAGATTTGTTATGGCCGGACCAGGCGATGAGGACGAGGGGGGGGTCGGAGGCATGTGCAAGACATCCCCCCCCAGTGTTGTCGCAGCCATTATAAAAGAAAGAAGTGTCCCGTCCGTCTTCGGGCCGGGCTTCCGGTGGATGTCGGCCGGACGCCCCTGGCTCTGGCCCCATGAACGGGTTTCTTGGTTTATCGGCTGCAGCCGGATCCCGTCGGCCTCGGCCCCCCGACCGTTGGTGGTCGGACCGGAAGAGCATGTGGCGGGACTACCTGCAACTCTCAAGGGCCACCGCGGCCGGACTGGGAGAGAGAGGGGAGGGTCGAGGAGACATTCCCCCCCCCTGCAACTGTTCAGCGTTGTAAAGGCAATCCCCTGGCCGGGTCCCGCTGGTCTCGGCCTCTCCTCCGGCTACACCCTACGTTAGGATCTCCTGGCCGAGGCGTGGCAGCAGGACCTGCCTTATATGGGCTGCTCCCGGCTGGGCGTAGCCGGAACCCTGCCCCACCTTGGAAGTTTCCAGAGTGGGGGTGGATGTTCTACTGACTTGCATTTTCCCTAGTCTATCGATTTTTTTGGCGTGGCAGGCGGTGGGACAGCGAGGGGTGATTTGGTTTCTCTTACTGTTTTTCTGGTCTCTCACCACTGGCATATTTTAACGTTTTCTTGTTTCTAGGACATTAATAGGTTTTATCATTACGTTATGTTATCGTTTCTTTGTTCGTTGTTTAATAAAAGTTCATGTTCATCAGTGGCCTACTGATTTTCGTTTTCCTATTTTTTTCTTTCCAGGTTGTTTCATGGTAAAGTTTCTGTTAACAGGATACAGTGATCACTTCGTTATTATTGCATATGTCCTTTTCACTAGGGGTGCTCTCTGGTCGGGCCAGATGACGTATCTCTAGTAAATGGTCCGGGTGAAAAAGGTGCATCAATCAGTGGGGAGTAGATAGGCATGACAGATTACAACGGGGGAGAACGGTCCGCATTACGTACCCTTTCACTACTTGCAAAGATTTTCCTACGTTTATTTGCAAACAGGGAATACCTCCAAAAAGAACTAATTCCCAAACAGTCAATGTTCGGACAATCAATCAATCAATGAGGAATGAAATAGGTACGACGTGTTAAAGGCTTGCGTTACCTACCCTTCACTATCTGCAAAGGGAGATAGAATATTCCTATTCTTCCTCGTTTGCAGGTAGAGAAGATCGTTAAGAGAATTAACTTCGAACAATTCAATGCTCGATTGAAACAATCAACAAGGGGTACTGTGAACACAAATGAACGCCGCTTATATACATACGCATTGCTATTTTCAACAGGTTGTTCCTAATGTTTCTATTTTAGCGAGGTCAAAAGAGATCCCATTAGTGGCCTACTGATTTTGCTCGATTCCTTTTGTTTTTTTACACGATTTTTCGCTATCTGCAAAGACTAAACAGAGTATTGCGACTCTGTGCTTGTTTGTAAATAGAGAATGAACCAAAGAGAACAATCAATCAAATGGAGAGAGAAGCAGGCACGACGGATTACAAAGGGGGAAAGGGCTGCGTTAACTACCCTTCACTATCTGCAAAGAGAGAGTACTCCTAATAGAAATGAGGGGTGGGGGGCAGCAATCAAAGCAGATCAGTGTGCATAAACACGAAAAAAAAATTCTTACCACGTACTTGACATTCGACAGCTTATGATATTTGCTATTAAAAAACCATTGAAATTCACTGAAAAAACCATAGGTTATAGACCATATATAGTTAGGAATTAGCATTTACAAAACCTTGAAAATTCACTGAAAAAACCATAGGTTATAGACCATATATAGTTAGGAATTAGCATTTACAAAACCTTGAAAATTCACTGAAAAAACCATAGGTTATAGACCATATATAGTTAGGAATTAGCATTTAAAAAACCTTATTTTACTCACACAAAACCATTGAAATTCCATATATAGTTAGTTGCACTAACTATGTATCGCGCACCCGCAATCCACTGCTGATGATGTCACATATTACATCATTCATGACATGGTCAGTGACATCACTGATGACATCACTGATGACATCTCAAATGACATCACTGATGACATCACTGATGACATCTCATTTGACATCAATGACCACATCACTGATGATATCATTCATGTGACAATACAATGCATCTCTTCACACTTTAATATAACCTCTGTTACACCCAGTGTTAAATACAGAGTATAATTTTTGAAACCATTGACACACCAATACTAGTTACTACATACGCACTCAGTGATTCCTATGTTTACACACACATTCACTCATTTACCCATACAATCATTCATACATACAATCACTCATCTTTACAACACTATCATATGCACTCATACACCTATACAGACTCTCACACTCTGTCACTCATCCATGGAGTTACTCACACACCTAGTCAGTCCTGTAAAGAATCAATCACACTTCCATTTTCTAATCTATACAGTTAAACATAGAGCACCTTACATTTTGAAACATATACTAACACATAATTACTCTCTTATACAATCATTGATACAAGTACACATTGATCTGCACAGAGTCACACACCTCCCAGCCAGCCACACACACACTCAGTCTCCCATACAAATATTTGGGCAATCAATCAATAACCCATATAGTTACTCATATAGCTACTGATCAACACATGCAGCAGTTTACAGAACAACAGACATAATGATGCACAAATTAAGACAGTTTAGTCACTAACCCATGCACTCAGTGAGACACATTTAATCACTCACTCATACAGTCAGTCACGCACCTACTAAATCCTTCATCCAGACACTTCTACATCTACTCATTCTTCAATATGTAAAACATATTTAAACTTTACAGAAACACACAGTCACTGGATGATGTCATCAGTGATGTCATCAGTGATGTCATTTGAGATGTCATCAGTGATGTCATCAGTGATGTCACTGACCATGTCATGAATGATGTAATATGTGACATCATCAGCAGTGGATTGCGGGTGCGCGATATATAGTTAGTGCAACTAACTATATATGGAATTTCAATGGTTTTGTGTGAGTAAAATAAGGTTTTTTAAATGCTAATTCCTAACTATATATGGTCTATAACCTATGGTTTTTTCAGTGAATATATATATATATATATATATATATACTATATAAACGACTGTGCCAAAAATGTGTGAGAAGAGAAACAGAAAGAGAACAGTAAGAGACTTTCAGGTATAGTAGACGGTGTAAAAAAAAAGTAACAATTAGACAGTGAGGCATTGTTCTCCGCATCGTGTTTACAAACCAATCTTAAGTGTTTTGTACATTGTAATTGGTTGCAAAACATATTACAATGATATCTTTCTTTTCTCTTAAAAGAGAACAATGTTGACTTCTGCAGTCACCCTCCGCTCCCCTCTTCTCTTGAAATTAATTCCGAAGTTTGAGATTTTCTTGTGCCAAGTCCTTAAAATCATTTTGAGTCTTCAGATTTTCTCTTTGAACTCTGTGAAACATATGGCAGCATTTGTTTTATAATCTTCAGAATGTAATCGTTTTTTTCTGATTGCATATGTTTGGCATGCTGCGCTCCCCTTAGACGTGAATGAAGTTTGGCCGCTTTCCAACCCTAAACACACCCTAATTTCAAAAGCCACAATTCTGAAGGCTTGATTCCTGTTTACAAAGGAATTAAGGCCTTGTGAAACCGCATAGTTACGAAATTATTTCTTGGTGAGATTTTCATGTTAAAAAATATTGTGTTCCTGGAGTAACTCTCAAAAGCATCCCGTTGAATTATTATTATTTTTTTTTTGCTGGAAAGAAGAGAAAAGGTGCCATGCATTTGTATGGATTTAAAATAGAGGTCAACTTTCTTGCAGCACTTCTGCAGGGAAAAGACAGCCAACTCGAATCCAAACTACACGAATAGCGCTATTTTATTTATGTTCGTTTCTTTATTGCAAGTTTTTTTAAGGATGGTGGTTGATCTAATTTTGTTGTACTCTATCATGAGTAGCTCATAATTTACTGGTGATGGTTTGTAACAGCATAGTTAGCTTTTTTTCAAAAAGGGGCTTTATTTGTAAATACTGAGAATTTGTACGCCATAATTTATAAGTGGTGTTGCAGTACGCAACATAGGGCCTCATTTATGAGAAATGACGCATCGCTGCGTGAAAGCAGTGATGCGTCATTTCTCAGTGCGCACTCCTTGCGTCATGATTGATGCGTCATATTTATAATATGACGCATCATGTCGCAAGGAGTTACAGATACGTCAGTATTTCTGACGTATCTCTAGGCGCAAAAGTGACGCATTGCTGGAGTGTGTCACAAAAGTCTCCAGCAATGTGTACTTTCACATGGGCAAGTCCATGCTGTTAGTGCCTGCGTCAGTCTTACGCCTGCCATGAAGCAGGTGTAAGATTTTGACGCATTAGCGGCCAAGAAATGGTGCAGTGAAATGTTATAGATTTCACTGCGTCACTTCCATGACTCTTTCTTGCATCAAAACGCCCCCCTTGCATACATTATACCTGGCGTAGGTATAATGTGGCGTAGGGGTTCACAAAGTGACGCATCTACCTAGATGCGTCACTTTGTAAATATGGCGCAACAAGGTGCATTTTTTACGCCACCGGTGCGTCACAAACGCACCAGCGGCGTAAAAGTGACGCACAGCCTCATAAATGAGGCCCATAGTTTCCATTATTTGTGTGGTAAACAGCAACTCTTTTTTTTTTTTTACAAATAATAGTTACGTGAAAAATCGTAGTTTAAAGCTAAACCTTTACCACTGTTGGTGTTCTTAAAATCAGCGCACCCTCGCCGTACACAAAACAAATTGTATGCCGAATGGTGACTCTTTTTTTCCTTATGAGAAAAATATGTGATTCTGTGGTTTTATTATGCAAAAAGTTAGAATTACGAAGGCAGATGGGATGCAAAGGGCCTAACAAGACGGTGTCTATGAAAGATTAGTGGTCAAATTCAGTCAAATTGTATTGCTTTGCACTCAGCATACGTCTTAAGACTGTAACTCAACACAATGACCTCTACAACAAATACATAAAATCAACAGTACTCGCAGTAAAATAATCGCAGTCACCAATCCGTTAGAACAGAGTAAGGCAATAAAACCAGTTCCAACATTTACCTACTCTCGACCATATTTTATTACTAGCTAGGATAGTGACAAGCTAAGCCCAGCCTGACTTCTTTTACTTTCGTGGTCCAGGCACAACAGATACCCTTGAGACTGCACCATGAATTGATGTACAATCCGTCCTGTAACATAAATTTAGAGCATCAAGCTCATTCAATACATTGTAGGCACCTAATGAAGGAGAAGCCATTCCGTGCGTGAACCCAGTGTATTTGTGCAGTATAACATAAAGTGAGTGATGTTATCTTTATTCTCATTGGAACAGTCGCAGAGATCACCACTAGGCCTTATTCCATCTAGCAGGGAGTGCTTTTAAATCAATATTCCCCAGACAGAACTTGGCTTATAAGGAGCGCCAGACTTCCGGAGAGATTTCTTCTAAATAGAAACATTTTTATTTTTGGAAAACCTGGTATTTGTACAGCGTAAACTAATCTCCTTTAAGGGTCTCAAGCTGCTGGGGGCTGTCGGGAAAATTGAGCGAGCTACTGCCCAGTCACATGGTGCTAGGCTGAGCTGCCAATGGCGCCAGGGTTCGAACCATGAGCCTGTGCTCCAGAGTGAGCCACCCTGGCCACTGCGCCACACCTCCCCCTCAAGAAACAGTGTTTCAAGGATCCACCCCTGCCAGCATTACAGGCATTGTTTGTTTTGTACGACCAGTGAACCTCCTTAACCTAATAGGCTATCTCACCATTAAACACAGTGAAATCCTCAGAAATAATCTCACGTGTAAGTTTTTTTAAAGTGGTTCGAACATGGTCCCACCTGAGCATCATAGATTGCCCGGGGTGGGCAAATACCTCTCTAATAGTTTCGAAGTATTAGTATATACTTATATGGGGGTATATCAGCTAGATTCATCATAGTCCCGTTTTGCGAGTCCTTATTAGTGATTATTAAGGAATCGCTATTAAGGACTTGCAAAATGGGATTCATGTAGGAATAGCACAAAATATTGCGATTCCTACATCATCCTTATTTGCGAATAGCAAATTGCTAATCGCAAATAAAGAATAACTTCCCATTCATTCCTATGGGCCTACAGGCCCATAGGAATGAATGGGGAGTTATTCCTTATTTGCGATTAGCAATTTGCTAATCGCAAATAAGGATGCGATTTCAAGGGTGCTAGGGGTGTCCAAAGGACACCCTGTAGCACCCCTGAAATGCAAATTTACACAGATGTTGCGCACACACATGTCCAAAGGACATGTGTGTGTGTAACATGCAACTGAGAAAAATGCACAAAAGTGCTTTTTTCTATATTTTAGCTATTTACCACGAAGTCAGACTTCGTGGTAAATAGCGGCCAAAATTTGCGAATTCGCAATTTAAAAATGGTTAATGAATTGCATTTAAGGAATCTCAAATAGAGATTCCTTAAATGCAATTCCTCGCAAATATCCGATTTCGCAAATAGCGATTTTTGCATTTGGTATGATGAATCCCAAATGCAAAAATTGCGCTCGCAAAGGGCCAGATTCTGAGAATCTGGCCCTTTGTGAGCCGATTTTTCGTTCATGAATCTAGCTGTTAATCTCAAGCAACAGGACAATCACCCACACTAATTTCAAAAGACTAATATGTAGAACAGTGAACAGTCGATCAGCAAGGACCTCAGGAACATTCCAAAAGATAGAAATCACTGACCACTAAAAAATAGCCCATGCTAACTAGTATTTTGTCACCTATGAATCAAAATATTCTTTTCGCATGCCAATATCCTACTTGCCTTCACCCAAAACACAGGAGGATGGATGGAGTTTTTAAATAATGGACCCTGCCATTCACACAAATGTATGCAATTCATGGGAAACATACTAACATTAACACCTCTGCATAACAATGTTCAACTCAGGAAAAACTGCTAACAATAATCAAAGAAAAACAAAATAATTATTGCCTTCAAAATAATTATAGACTTCAAGCAAACAGTGACAAATGCACTAATAAAAGGACTTTCCACCTACATGCATACAAAGATAATATTAATTTATCGAGGCCATTTAGCGGTATATGCAAAGTCCATGACTTAGCATAAACTATTAAAAAATTCACATTTAATATTTTAATTAGAGAAATTAATAGTCCTGGCCCATCTGCTAACTGCAGAAGCAAAAAATATGATTTACTCATAGAGTAACCCCGTTATCAAACAAAGGAGCACAACACTCACTACAAGACTATCTGTAGTTATAGGCACTTCAATTTCCAAATACCTTGATGAAATCTGTACATCAGTACACATTACCAAGAAACAAAAACCAACACAAAACTAAGCACAATTTTCTCCAAGAAACGTTTTGAAAGAAGCCACCCAAAATTCCAGCAATTTTTAGAGCTATTGAAAAAGGGAAATGCCACCAAGAGCCCTGGAAAATACAATCCCTTTCACAATTAAAACCTAATATATCAAAGCAAACAAGACAGTTGCACGAAATTGTAGCTAGCAATATACTCCTTTTTCTTAACAGTCAAGAACAACTCTATTTTGAGTACTGAAACAATACTCACACTATATGAACCAATGCACTACGTTAGCAAACAGAACCTCACCATAAAATATATTACCTAATGTTCATAAATTTTTCTTAAGAAATGCTATAACATGTATTTGTTTTTCATCATTCTGAAGTTAATAAGAACATTAAAACAAAAGCAATAAAAAAAATCAGAATAATAGAAAATCCCTATGTAACATCAGAATCCTTAAAAACAAAATAATTTCAGCATAATAAATATTGCTGTAAACGTAAATCTTAAATAATGTCTATTATTATTAAATAAATATCAGTAAACCCTGAAGAAGCATTCAGTCACGAAACTAAACATTATTCAAATATATAATTGATGGAATCATAATAACAAAATGTACTACGCAAAACACTAAATCATGCACATAACACTGTTGCATATTAAAACACATCAATCCAACCAAAGGTTTAAAAAAAAATACGACATAGAATTTTGTACAGGAAGCGCTTGACCAATAACCCAGGATCCACAATAAAAACAGTAAATTCATTAAAAATGAAATAAAAAGTATCCCAAAATAATACAGAATAGTAAAAAGAATGAAAATTAATTGTGATTCTCCTATTACCATGACTAGAGTATCTGGATTTCATTAAAGACACGGAGGCTGACATCATGCATAATACTTTTAATGCAGTCTCCAAGCAGCCACATACATCACAAAGTAAGGGTTCCAGAACATTAGCAACATACACTTGGCAAGAGCCAACAACAACCTGCCTCTTTTAAATGTGGCGAAGATGAGCATAAGTCCAAACTTTATATCTGCCAAATGTTTGTCTTGAATCCCAAGTAAAATGAATGACGGAGAACAAGGGAGGAGCTAAAAGGACAAACTTCATGAAATTATGAGAGTTTACCTGAAAAGAGAGAGAGAAATTATTATTTTCAGAAAGAATATAATGAAAAGCAAAGCACGATGCAGCTTAAGCAGTATTATTATAATAACAGTTCTTAAACAATCTAAGAATCATTATAAAACTGTTTTCATCAAAGATAAAAGACATTTACAGAATTAGATAAAATAAGTCTTAGTCATCCAAGGGAAGGGATGGGTGGGATAATGTCATCCTCATTGTGTCTTTAATGAAATCCAGATTCTCTAGTCATGGTAATAGGAGAATCGCAATTTCATTACGAGAACGGAGGCTATATTATGCATGTTGGTAGCTTTGTAAGACTACGTTAGACATGTGATCAATTGGTTTACAGTAATGCCTTGCAAACGTGCTTGTATTAGACCAGTCGGCAGCTTTGAGAATATCGTCCAACTTACCGCCAGACCAGAAAGATTTACTGGCCATAGCACCTCTGAGAGAATGGGCTTGGAATTTTTAAATCAATACCCACTAAACTCATGACGGTTTTAACCAATCTGGCAATAGAATTTGAATTATACCTTTATGAGGTTTAACAAAGGAAATAAGTAACTGATTCACACCTTCAGCATGAAGACCATTCATTCTGTGATCATACTCTCTCATGCAGTCTACCACACAAAGTTTAGGGAATAAATCAAAGTGTGGATAAAAGATAGAATATGAAATTGCCTTGGTTCTCCTAATTAGCTCAAATTTGGCACCGAACATATTGTAGGATCTATTGGTGATTTGAAGGGCTTTGACATCAGAGAGCCTACGGCAAGAAACTAAACATAACAGTGTAGCGAGCTTGAAAGATAGTAGTTTCCTATTCAATTGAGAATTAATGGGCCAATTAGAGAAAAGGTATAGAATTAACTTAACATCCCAGAGAGATTCATATTTGGAAATAGGAGGTCTCCTCAAAATCGAATACTCTTCATTACTCTACAAACAATAACATTCTTACCTACCGTTTTACCGTTGACAAGGGTATGGCCTGTCGAGATAGCCGATCTATAACAGTTGATTGTTCTATAGGTGAGACCACTTTCGAATTGTTCTACAAGAAAGTTTACTAAGTCAACAATAGGTGCTTCAATGGAATCCAGGTTCCTTTCCAGGCACCAACTTACCCAGCGTTTCCATATGTTGTTATACCTGTAGTGAGTGCCTTGGGCCCAAGACTCACCGAGGAGAGTTGCAGCTGTCAACGAAAGTCCAGAGACTTCATTGGATCTCCTGACTCTTTCCAGGCAAGTAGGTTCAAACTTCCGGTCTGTATTAGGAGGTGATTTCTTCCATCTACGTCTGTAAGAAGATTCTCCTGTGTTGGAATTAAGAAAGGAGGGTTGCATGCTAGTTCTAGAGTGGTGGGGAACCAGGCTTGAGATGGCCAGAAGTGGGTTATTAGGACAAGGCAGCATTGGTCCTGACTCACTTTCTGTAGAACTCTCTGGGTCATGGCAAATGGAGGGAAGACGTACACCTTGACTCCTTTCCAAGACTGGAGAAAGGCGTTCACAACCAGAGCACCCGGGTCGGGCATCCAACTGAAGTCATTCTTCAACTGAAAGGTCAGCAAGTTTTATTTCTAGGGGACCCCAAATTTTGTTGAGACACTGGAATATGGAAACATTGAGTTTCCAATTGCTGTGATCCAAAAGGAACCTCAAGTTCCAATCTGCAGAAATTTTCATTTTTCCTGGGAGGTTTTCCGCTCTCAGAGCGATCTTGTGTTCCAGGCAAAACATCCAAAGTTTTCTGGCAAAATTTGAAAGGTCCGTATTGTCCTCGTTGAGGGAGTGCCCATGCGGGAGAGAGAGAGCTCTGGGGTTAGAGAGAGGTTTTAGAGGGAAATCTCCGTAAATTGGAGATTGGTTTGGAGGCAGAAGTTAGGGGGTGTGGGGGTATAGTCCACAGATCAAGCAAATTTCCCTTAAAATTGATATTAGTAATAGGTAGAAACAAATATTAGTGAAGTAGTAAAGGTTCAACTTATCTGCCTGGAGCTTCATTTAAAAGAGGCAGATTGTTGTTGGCTCATGCCTATTGTATGTTGCTAATGTTCTGGAACCTTTACTTTGTGATGTATGCGGCTGCTTGGAGACTGCATTAAAAGTATTATGCATAATGTAGCCTCTGTTCTGAATCCATAAAACAGCCATGTTGGCTCCATTGACACCCTTAAAAACCTAAAATATACAACAAATGTAATAAATGTTCCATTTTCAATTATTATACATCAATACTAGACTTTATTCTTCTCCTCATATCATCACTCATGAATGTGATCTGCTATTATCTCATTTCTGCTATCTCATTTTTTAAAAACATTACATTGTATCAAAATCACAGTTCATATCATCACAGCACAGCTTAAAAAACTCAAGTGTAACTAGTGTATTAGCAGTGAAACAAATGAAGTAAACTTTTCCCCAGTACTTATAATCAGTGTCGTGCTCTCATAGAAATGTATGCAAGAGAACAAAAGTAGTTGATAATTCCAATTCAATGTGTATCATGAGTACACCAATCCTTTCATTTGAAGTCAAAGTGGAATTGCTGCATTTTTTTAACGTTCTAATTGGTATCATAGCTTTCCCATAACTAATGATCTGTCCAAAGGGACAAGATCCTATGTCTGTGCTGCCTGCAAAGTTACCAAAAAGATGTTCACATTTTCTTGGATGGGTTTGTCCAATGTTTTATTTTTTTTGCAGATTTACATAGCGCAAACTCGACCCAAAGGTACTGGAATGCTTTACATGAGCACCGGTTATGTTACACAAAGACACATTCATTTATTTATTTTTTTGGTAGGCACAGAGAGATTAAGTGATTTGCCCAGAATCACGGGATGCGGACGAAACCCCGAGGCTCGAACCTTGGTTTCCAGCTCCAAAGTCGGCAGTCTAGCCGTCAGACCACATCCTCTCCCCTGCTTAACCTGAGTAGGTGGTTTCTGGTGTTTGTCACTGGCACTTAATTGTCAGCACCAGCACATGTGACAGTCTGCCACAAGGTGGTGCTGTTTGGTTAATTTAGAGACGGCTGCAATATGTTACATTTTATTCAATATACATTAAAAATGACTATTACCTGCGACCCAAGACAATATTATAGATTTGGGGGCCTGGAATAGACTGAATTTTCAGTAGGAGTGTGATAGTTAGTAGTTGTGTTGTTACTATAATTGGCAGGGGCAACGCCTGGTGCAAGCTGCAGTGGCCTCCAGACGAGAGCTCTGGCACTCATATATTTTTTACAAACTAAGCACAGAGGGGCAGATTTACAAGCCTCTTGCGTCACTTTTGCGCCGCCGTTGTGTCACTTTTATGATGCAGCGGTGGCATAAAAGTTGCGGGCCATTTACAACGTGACGCATCTAGGGAGATGCATCACGTTGTAAAGCCCTGCGTCACATTATACCTGCACCAGGTATAATGTATGCAGGGTAGGCGTTCCCATGCAAAATATCCACGTAGAACTGGCGTAGTGAAATTTACAAGATTTCACTGCGTCACTCTATGCCTTCACTGCGTCAAAATCCCTATGCCTGTTCAGACCAGGTGTAAGTATTGATGCAGGGCATTTTACAAGGGACCTACCTATCTTTTCTGGCGCATTGCTGGAGTCGCGTCACTTTTGTGTCAAACTCCAACAATGTGTCACTTTTCCTCCAACGGATGCGTCCGAATTTCTGACACATCGGTATTTCCTTACGCCATGGTGCACTGTATGGTAAATACAGCGCATCCATAGTGATGCAAGGACATTTGAAAGTGACGCAAGGAAACTGACGCATCTATGCAGATGCGTCAGTTCCTTGTAAATCTGCCCCAGAGTTTGTTGATGTGTTTCAAACCTGTTTGTTTAAAGTATTCCCCTGAAGATGAAGAACTGGTGATGTATGTTTCTCGTCCACTTTCATGGATGGTTTCTTATGTGCAGAGATGGAATGGGCCGGTCTTGATCTTTTCTTGTTGGGAGATAAGTATTGTGTAGATATTTTAAGAGGTTGGCAATCCCAATTATGTTTTTAAAAAATACAATCTGAGCAGACAACCTGTACTTAAGAAAATGTGTAAAGCATACAGAAGTACCAACACAGTTAAAAAGTCTAAAACACAGCACAAAAAAATCCAACTCCAATGTACAGAAATAATAGGGAATAATTTAATGACCAAAATGACACCTAAACAACAGACATCCAATAAGGGAAATCAGATAAATATTTTTTTACGTTTGAATTAAATTTAAGCTTCAAAAAGTACAAAGCACCAACAATGGGTAGCTGGTTGCGCTAGACAAGGAAAAGGGTACATTTGAGACCAACAACGATGGAGCATGGGTCAGATATGAGGCCACAGTATGGGTCCCCATCAAAAAGTTTCCTATCGATTTGGAATTTTTGGGCAAAGATTTGGTCATCAACAAGTTATCTGCAGGGCATCTTCAGGCTGGACCCATAGCAAGGCTCAGCAATGGCTGGTTGCTAAAGAGCAGGGTCCCAGTGCGCTCAACTTCAAAGGTGGGAAAACCCGAGCAGGTGAAGACTGGTGTCCATGCCCAGTAAGGTTTCAACATCCATCAGCTTCAGCTTGGCTTTGCTGTCAGGGAAGACCTCTAAGTTTGGACTTCGAAGCTTTTCTGGAACTCAGATACTTCTATAGGGCAGACCAGCATGTTGGATGCAACAGGCTATTTTACATTGACAGTTTCATCTCGGCTGTGGACCTGGTCGCCTGCCTTTTTTCTAGAGGAAAAGATGGCAAAAAGATACTAAATTCCAGCTTTTGCAGTTTAGGTAGGAGGAGAATGCTCTTACTCCAGCGAAGAGTTCCAGGACCCCAGGAAGAAGCACTTGGGCATCAGAACTAACTCCAATAGAAGCCATCAGCAGTGTTCTCGGTAGGTCCACCTGGAACAGGTCAGATGGAATCTTCAGGAAAGTGGGCTTCTTGCAACTTTTGTATTCCTGGAGCTTAACTGCAACTGAACCTTTTAGTTCGCTTCATTGTCCTTGGTACAAATGAGAGCAGGTCTCCTTAGAAGTCACAAAGGCAGGTGCAGTCCTTCTTCTGCCTTGCCAGGGTCCAGAGGTTTTCTGAAGAGAGTGCTGGGGTGTCACATGTATGCCCAGAGCCAGGTGGTGGACAAAGGAAACATCTGGGCACTTCCTAACCAATGAGTTAAACGTTCTCAGGGTTGACTCTGCCTACTGATGTAGCACTTCCTGCACGTTTTACTGTAAACTATCCCACAGAGCCCCTCTCTACCTAAAACCGACATAACAGATGCTTTCTTCCCTGTGAAGAGCTGCCTGTGCCCTCCCAGATGTGTGGGCATGATAATCGGCAAACCTTCCCTTGTGGTCACTTCAAACCAGTTCTAGGTAGCTCCACTTCCCACTGGGTTTGGAGACAGGCGGGCTAGAAAGACAAAAGGGAGGCATGGCTTTCTTTGAGTTGCATTTGCCATTGACAAGGGAGGCATCATTTGAAGTCTAGGAAGGGGCTGGGCACAACCCCGAGGCCATCCTGGCAGGAAGGAACATGATCTCCTTAAACACAAGCCCTTTTCCCACTGTCTAGAAGCAATCCACATCTCACCACAGGGGAGACAGCATCAGTCAGGCAACACTGAACACTGGCAGAAATGCACATTTTGCTTATGGCGGAAAAAGACAACTTTCTAAAAGTGTCATTTTTCAAAAAAGTCATATAAAATCTGACTGGACCATTAAGTTGTATTTAAGGTTGCTATTAAAATTAGTTCTTGAATAATTTTTCTAGCTACTCCCAAACTGAAGCTAAGCATTATGAAGTGATATAATGTAACCCACTGCTTTCCAATGGAAGATCTAGCTCTGTCAGAGTGAAAAGTGACTTTCATGATTTTTCATTACAAGTTCATGTAAAAGATAAAATATATATGTTTTACTTCTTAAATACCATTCACCATTCCCTACAGGCATGTAAGCCTAACTTAGGAGTAACTAAGAAGTATTAAAAAGGAAGGTTTAGGCCTAGAATTGTTTTTATTTTGCCGAGTCAAATTGGCAGTTTTAAAACTGCACAATCAGACTGCAGGGCTGGGGAGGTGCTCTGCATTGTGGAGGCACAATCCGTGCTGCAACCCACTAGTGACCAATAGGTAGGTTAATATTATCCCGTTTAGTGGTATAGCCAATTTGAACATGTTTTTGGGGTCATGGCACATGCACTTTACCAGTGCTAAAGTGCTTATGCTCCTTGCCCTAAACATGTTTTGATTGATATACCCACAAATGACATTTAATGTACTTATAAGCCATAGTAAAGTGCCCTACGTATGCACAGGGCATATGAATTAAATGCTCCTAAGTGTGTCTGCTCCACTGATTGTACCACCCACTTACGTAGCCCTGTTAACATGTCTCAGGCCAGCCATTGCAAAGTCTGTGTGAGCAGTTTACACTACCATATCAACATGGGGGTTAAACCCCTTGCCAAGCCTTAAGTTCCCCTTTTTACTACATATAAGCCACCCCTAAGTTAGACCCTAGTTTGCCCATAGGGGAGGGTGCTATGCAAGTAAAATGTAGGACGTGGTTTTAGGTTTTATACATCCTTGTAGTGTAAAAAACTCCCATATTCTTTTTTCACTACTGTGAGGCCTACACCCTCTCATAGGATAATATTGGGTATTCCTTATTACATATAATAAGCTGTAATTCCTAATAGAGAGAAGGTAGATATATCATGTTTATTACCTATGGAATGGTAACGAGAAACGTTCTTTAATAGCAATGCCAGATTTATTTCTACTATTTTGTTTCCCTTCTGCCTGTCTCTTATCACTGTCTAGGTTGAGGTACAGCTGGGACTTGTGTATTCCCTCTAGACTGCCATATACAAAGGGAACTTTTGTGTGACTTGATGGGTCTTCCAGGGAGGATGAGAGGGAGGAGCTGCGAACAGCCTCATCCTTTCACTTGAATAGGCTTTGTCCTGTCCACACACACAGGGCTACATATCACCCTGTAGTGAGTCTGGAGCCAGGGCAGGAAGGGAGGACTTTTGTGTACTTCAAAGGCCCTTCTTTGAAGTCTTCCCACTTCAAAGCACAACTGGGTATAAGTAGAAGAAGAACTGCTGTGCTGAAGTACTGCCACTCTGTTGGACTGCTGCTCTGGAAGAACTGCTGCCTTGCTGTGTTGCTCTGCTGCCTGCTGGTCTCTCTGTCTGGGTAAAGACTGGACCTCCATCACTTGAAACCAGAGTGACTCCAAGGGCCAGATGACTAGCCTCCTGATCTGAATCAACACATCACAGCTGTTGTGGAAACAGGACCAGCGCATCACACTCGGAACCAGGATATCACCATTGGAACTGCTGCTTCAAAACCAGTGCATCACCTCCATTGCAGGGAGAAGATCAACACATCCCCTCTACTGCATGGAGAATTGTGGCACATCGTCTTCAGAACTGGCGCATTGCCATTGATGCCTTGGAAAAATTGACCCATCACTTTAACTGCATATTCAACACCAATGCATCATTTGTCTGCTCCTCACATCTTCGTTATCACAACCAGAATGAAGGGACTTTTGATCAGTGGGCCTCTGGAGATCCCTGTATCAAGCCTGTGGTTGTGTTTTCAGTTTATTACTGTTTGTGTACTGCAGAAATACTTTACACGTTGCCTCTAAATTAAGCCTAACTGATTGCTTTTGTACCAAGTTATGGGTAAGCAATCAGAGGGGCAACTCAGTGTCTCGGGGAACCCAGGTGAATATATGCCAACAAAAACAATGACAGCTTGAGCCTGTGCTTCCTAGGCATAGATAGGTAATTGTAGTCATGAGTTTGATTTTGATAAGACCATCCGTTTATTTGGCTCAATTATTCAAATATTTCACAAAACAGTGTGAAACACAAGAACGTAGGAGCTCTTGGTAAATGGCACAGTGTGGTGACTAGTGAGAAATAGAGTAAACAAGGATTTTTTCCCCCGTTGTTTTATATAGCGCAAACTTGACCCAAAGGTATCGGGTATCAGAGCGCTTTACACAAGCACAAATTACGTTACATGAGGACATAGTCATTTTTGTTAGGCACGGGGAGATTTCGGGATTTGCCCAAAATCACATGATGTTGCACGTCCTTGCTAAGACTCGAACCTGGTTCCCTAGATTTGAGAGCGACCACCCTAGCCATTCGGCAAACTCCTCGCCTCTTTTTCTCTATCTCTTTTACTCTTTTTCTTTCTCTGTCTCTTTTCTACTTTCTCTTTCTTTATCTCTTTCTCTCTTTTTCCTTTTTCTCCTCACCTTTTTTCTTTTTCTTTCTCTCTTTCTCTGTTTTTCTCTCTCTCTTCATTTGCTTTCTTTTTTCTCTTTTTCTCTCTGCTTTCCTCTTTCTTGTCTCTCTCTCTCTTTCTTTCTTTCTCTTTATCTCCTTTTCTTTCTCTTTTTTCTTTTTCTCTTTCTTTCTTTCTCTCTTTCCTTTTTCTCTATTTCTTTCTCTCTTTCTTTTTTCTCCTTTTCTCTTTTTCTCTCTTTCTCTCTCATTTTCTCTCTTTTCCTCTTTCTTACTCTCTCTCCATGTTTTTCTTTCTCTGCTTTCCTCGCACTTTTTCTCTCTCTCATTCTCTCTTGCTTTCCCTCTCTCTTTCCCTCTCTTTCTTTCTCTCTCTCTTTTTCGCTCTCTTTCTCTCTCTCTCGCTGATATATATATATATATATATATATATATATATATATATATATATATATATATATATATATATATAAGTAATGAAAACAAAAGAAAGGTGAGCTGTCAATGTTGTCTCTGCAAGCCCATGAAGAAGAGGCATGGAAGACTCGAAACGCGTCGGCATGGTTTGAAGTTAAAAGGCAACAGAAATGCATGCTGCAACGAGGCAGAAAACCCAAGGGTAGAAGCGCCGTCGTGTTCCCTTTCAATGCTTCTGGGTATTTTGATTAAAATATTTGAACACGGCTGCCTCGCCGTGGAAGGAGAACAATTTCAAAGGTGAAAGGCTGAGTAATGGAACTTTTCCAGACTGTAAAGCACGGCGTTTTCATAATGAATTGAGAGCCTGCAATGACTGTTTCCAAACCTACTAAAGGATATACAAAAAGCATAATAATTGAGGAAACCTTGAACCTACTAAAGCAATACGTTTACTCACCTTCAGGGACTATATGTTCCATCATGCACCAACGGACATTTAAGTGTGTCAACGCCCACTGGGGGCGATCGCATAAATAAAAGTAATGAAAACAAAAGAAAGGTGAGCTGTCAATGTTGTCTCTGCAAGCCCATGAAGAAGAGGCGTGGAAGCCTCGAAACGCATCGGCATGGTTTGAAGTTAAAAGGCAACAGAAATGCGTGCAGCAACGAGGCAGAAAACCTAAGGTTAGAAGCGCCGTCGTGTTCCCTTTCAATGCTTCTGGGCATTTTGATGAAAATATATATATATATATATCTATATATATATATATATATAATACATATATATATATATATATATATATATATATATATATATATATATTCATGCACAAGGGGAGGTTCCAAAATGAGCCGCACACGAACACGCGCTGCCTTCCCCAAAGCCTTTAATGGTATGGACATCTTACTTCACCAGTAATATAGGACATCTTACAACAGCCTGACGCGTTTCATCCTTATATGCCAATATTGTATTCCCTGATTGGGCTTCTCTGTATGAGGCTATACGTTGCATTCTGGGTGATGGGGTCCGTAATGAATCCTGAATGGATGCACTCACATTAATTGTCTCAAAAGCTCACCATGAGCCCCGGACAAGCACTGTCCTAAACCATGGTAAGATGTCCATACCATTAAAGGCTTTGAGGAAGGCAGCGCGTGTTCGTGTGCGGCTCATTTTGGAACCTCCCGTGTGCATGAATCTATGAGCGGCCGTCCTGCCGCTGAGCCTGCACCACCCTAGGAGAGCAATAACAGGTTGCCACGGAGTTCGTGAATTCAACTGTGGAGCATGTGACATGGATTAGGACAGTGCTTGGCCGGGGCTCATGGTGAGCTTTTGAGACAATTAATGTGAGTGCATCCATTCATGATTCATTACAGACCCCATCACCCAGAATGCAATGCAACATATTTACAGTAATCTGTCACATCTCTGTGCTTCCCCTGCACTGGTGCACAAAATGCTGCCATGTGCCATCGCAGGCACCCTTGAACCATGGTGTGAGGATGCCTACATCATGGGAAGATAGTTTATGTGCAGGAGGGGTTCCCTTCCTGCACATAGACAATCTGAAATGGGTTTTTTCAACTTCTATGTGTGCTGCATTGCAAAACTTCATTGTTTTACTGATTGTTTCTGTGCAGGAAGGGACACCTTCCTGTACATAAACAATCACCAGAGGTGATTTCTTCTTTCTATGTGTGCTGCAGAATACAGTTCGTATAGAAAGTGGAAAAAAACAAGGATACATTGACAAATGTATCCCCGTTGTGCATCCCTCCACCTTCCTTTACATAAACAATCACCAGAGGTGATTTCTTCTTTCTATGTGTGCTGCAGAATACAGCACGTATAGAAAGAGGAAAACAACAAGAATAAATTAATACATTTATCCTTGTTGTGCCTCCCTATGCCTCCCCTGGGGAGGTGTAGCATTCAGACGCATTTACAGATTTACGATTTCTCAAAAATCTGGAAATGTGTCTAGCTCCATGGGTGCTGCGTGGGAACACCCACAGCAACACCCATGGATGCCTCTATCATGCAGAGTGCTGCGTGCAAAGGGGCCATATTTACAATGACCGAAAAAATTACGTAGGGTGGCTTTTCCTGACCTTTCAAATATGTGGCAGTGAATTGTGCCGCTGGTGCGTCACAAAAAGTGACACACCGGTGATGCAAGGGGCTTGTAAATCTGCCCCTGAATGACTAAATAAGATTGAAAACATATATTGTGTGAGTGACTGTAACCTTTTGAGAGTGGTTGTTTGAGTGGTTGTATGGGTTAATAAGAGGATGTCTAAGCACTTGTATGGGTGAGTGAGTGGCTGTGCGAATGGCTGTATTGGTGATTGAGTGGGTGTGAATTGGGCTGTATGGGTGAGTGAGTTGCCATGTGAATGGCTGTATGGGTGAGTGACTGGGTGTGTAAGTGACTTTATGGGTGAGTGAGTTTCTGTTTGAGTGGGTATATGGGTAAGTGAATGGGTGTGTGAGCAGCTATATTGAAAAGTGAGTGTCTGTGTGAGTGGCTGTAGGGGTGTGTCAGTAGGCATTTGAGTGGTTGTATGGGTGAGTGAGCAGCTCAGAGAGAGGCTTTGAGGGCGAGTGAGTGTATGAGTGGCTCTATGGGTAAGTGAGCAGCTGTGTGGATAAGTGACTGTCTGTATGAGTGGCTGTGTGGGTGAGTGAGTGGCTCTTTTAGTAAGTGATTGGGTGTGTGTGACTATGAATGAGTGGCTGTGTGAGTAATTATATGGGTTTTGTGGGTGTGATTGGGTGTATAAGAGGTTGTATCAGTGTGTGAATGCTTCTGTGGGTGATGTCATCAGTGATGTCATTTGAGATGTCATCGGTGATGTCACTGACCATGTAATGAGTGGTATAATAGGTGAGGTCATAAGCAGTGCATTGTGAGGACATAAGTTATAATTACCTGTGGTAACTATAATTGCTGAATTTCTCAGGTTTTGTGCATGCAAAATGTGAACCTAAATTTTTTGTCCCTGTAACCTGTGGATTTTTTTCAGTGAATTTATATGTTTTTTTATTAAAAATAATATTTAATTACTATACTATATAGTTGGAAATTATATAAATATATTTAACATTTTCTTGAGGGCAAGGATGACTGCAACTTTGTGTATTTGTTTTCCAATTTTATGACACTTAAATCACACATGTAGAAAATGATTTTTGAATATTTATCTCAACCTGACTTCGATTGTTACTACTTAATATTGTCCAAATCAGGTGTTAGAATCAATTGGTACAGCTTTAGTAACAGTTAAAGCATACAATACTAAAATCAGAAATAATTGCTAGCCTGAATGAATATAGATTGAGTTTTGGTAATGTGACAGAATGAATGAAGACAAGGGTTCACAGATACCCTCACTTAGCAGGTACTTACATTATTAGAAAACATTGCATGACAGTTTACATTAATGTGGCCATACGAACCTATATGCCTTATTCTAACCCCTGATGCATGGCACTCGGCTGCATGGTTTATATATATTTTTTCAATATTTTTAGGATTCACTAATCCATTTTGGACCATCCTGATCAGGGTTTTTAGTACCGTAGAACATCTGTGGAGTTGCCATGATTTTTAACAATACCTAAAAACACATGTAGAGACATTAAAAATATGTTTATTATTTATGTATTTATATAGCGCGAACTTGACCACCGAGTGTTTCAGAGCACTTTATAGATTATGCATCATAAGGTAAAAACAAAACAGAATAACCAAAACGACAAATTCAAAGTCAAAATTGTCCAGCAATCTCGTGGAGGCACAGCAAAACATATCATAAATAACAGAGGGAGCAAAAAGATCACAGTCTAGTATTGTCCGACCAACTCATGAACAAGGTGGCTGAGGAAGAGAACAACGGGTCTGAACCCCGAATCAGAGGAAGGTGCCAGGCTAAGGCAGACATTTCTTCATCAGTAACACTTTGGCTTCTTTTTTGAAGAAGACAGTAGATGGGTTCACCTTGACTCCAGATCCTTAGAGCCATCCCTCAGAAGGCTCGGTTATAGGTCTTTTTTAAAAAAAAATTTAGGTTTAAGCAATGCATGTAATTTTTAGCTGTATCCGAGCTTCATATGGCAGCCAATTCACTTCCAGCAGGTCTGGGGAGATGTGGTGGTATTTTTTTGTGCCAGTTAAGAGCCTCGCAGCGGAATTGAGGGTTGCCCTAAGAGGAGCCGTCCTAACTCTGGGCAGGCCACAAAGTGTCGCACTACCATAGTCCTGCTTTGAGATCACCAATGCTTGAACTGCAACCTTTAGGTCATGAACAGGGAGGAAGAGTTTGAGCTTCCTAAGGAAGCTGAGTTGGAAGTTCGCTCCTTTGGTGAGGGAACTGATGTGCTTCTGCATGTTCAGGCTTTTGTCTAGATTGATGCCCAGAGATGATGCCGAATCTACCAGGTGTGGTCTGCAGTTAAGGGCAGTCAGCTGATTCAACCATTGTTCCATGACGAGGGATTGGTTGTGGGGTGAGATCAGTAGGAATTCAGTTTTAGGAGCATTTAGCTTCAAGTGATTGCTTGACAGCCATCTTTGTGTTTCCAGCAGGACTGAATTGAGGGATTGGATGTCTTCGGGGGAGGGTATAGTTGGGTATCGCCCGCATACATATGATAGCGAATGCTGGATGATTCTAAGATTTCTGTCAGAGGCTCCATAAACAGGTTAAAGAGCATCTGGGACAATGCTGACCCTGGTGGCACCCCTAAGGTGACTGGAGCAGGTTCACCTTGAAGCTTTGGGATCTGTTCTGAAGGAAGGATTAGAACCAGCTTAATACTGGCCCAGACAGCCCCATCCTGTGCTCTAGGAGGTCAATTAGGTGATCATGTTTAACAGTATCAAATGCTCATGAAAGGTCCAGAAGGATCAGTAAGCATGACTCATTGTGATCCAGCATTCTAAGCACATCACTCACGATGTGCGTTAGCGCCGACTCAGTACTATGACCTGGGCGGAAACCAGGTTGGCATTGATCCAGGAGTTGGAAATGGTCAATGTGATGGCAAAGTTGTGCAAGCACACATTTCTCCAAGAGTTTTGCCAAGGTGTGGATGTTAGTGATTGGGCAAAAGTTAGGAAGGTCTGTGGGATCCGCATTTGGTTTCTTTAGGATCGAGGTAAATTGACCTGCTTTAAGGCAATCCAGAATAGCTCCTTGCATAAGAGAAGCATTGACAATTGTCGTCCAAAGAGTTAGTAAGATGGATTTCACTTCAGGGAACAAGTTCTATGGCAAGGTGTTGTTGTAATGATTGGAAGGTTTCAAGGCCACCAGCATTTTGTGTACAGTGTATTCATACACAGTTTGGAACAGATTCCAGGATTGATTGTTTTTGAGGCAGCCGGGCTGTGAAAGTTCAGTGATAAATGACTCTGAGGGACAAAGGGTGATCAGCGGCCCACTCAAGATGTGATCATGGGCCGAATGTAGTTCAGATTCGATCTTAATAGTCTTCTCCATGAAGAAAACAGCAAATTCTTCACAGTTCGGCAATGTCCCTCGACCCAGGCCGAGAGGTTATGATGATTATTAGATTGGGACTTGATGATGTCGAACAGTTTTTTCGGACGGTTGGTTGCTTGGTCTAGTTGAGTTCTGAAGAAGGTAGCCTTTGAGCATCTGATGCATTTGTTGTACATGCTTCAGGTGCATCTGGTGACCAAGATGTTAAAGGGAGGGATACGATCGCCAATTCCTTTCTGCAAGTCTTAAATTCCTTTTAGCAGACACTCTTTTAAGCTGAATTGGTGCCACTGAGTCAAGTACTTTAACCATTGCATGGTTATAGTTGGCCGTCAGGTCATGGACATCATACATGTACAAAGTGGGCAGCAAGATGTTATCACAGATCTCCGTCAGGTGTTGCACGTTGATGTTCCGTAAACATCTTTTTACCTGTTTTGGGTTCTTAGGTTGGGATCTGCTTGCTCTTACCGATTCAAGGACGAGGAAGGTGAAGCAATAGTGGTCAGTCCAGTCACAAGGGAGGATAACCTCCAAGCTGAAGGATTTGGGATTACCAATGACAAGATCTAGCGTGGCTCCTTTAATATGTGTAGGGCTGTCACATATTTAGATATGGTTACGGTCAAGTAGGAAGGATTTGAGGCTATTGACCAGCATATCATTTATATCATTCCAGTGGAGGTTGAAATCACCCAATGTTTGAGGTAAGTTTTTTCATGAAATTACATAGAACCCTATATTGCAATAAGTAATTCTACTTTAGAATGTTGTATTATTAAAATATCTGTATTTGCGGTTATGCCGCAATGCCACAATGACATAATCGTGAATCTCGTCTGACACAGCAAGAAAGGTATTTCATTGTTTACACCACCTTTCTTACATCTGTACATAATTCCCCTACCACTTTTTTCATGTTTTTGGTGTGGTGCTGGAAATCACACCTTCACATAGACTAAGTTGGTACTGTTGGTTTTGAATTGTCCTTTCTGCAATTGTGTTGCTTTTTTTCCAGAATATGGCATCACCAGGAAATACAGAGGGGGGACACAGAGATGTTTCATTTGAGGAAGAGGAACCACCAAAAGGAAAGAGTCAATAGTATGGAAGTTTTTCAGTATTTCTTCTGGAGGGAAAAAGGTTGTAGCAGAGGTGGCCCATTATACCCTTTGTGACAAAAAAACTATTTAGGGGTGCAGCAAAAAAAAAAGAGACCGATTCGGATCTTACGGATGGGTTACTCAATCACAACGGTGACGAATATTCCATCCGCCAACATATAAATCCCATTGGATATAATGGGATTTATATTTCGTTGGACAGGATCTCAGTCACTGTAGTGACAAAGTACCCCATCTCTCAAGATATAAATCAGGCCCATAGTCATGGCACGAGCAGCATGATGAAACACCTGAGAACCATTCATGAGAGCGCAGCGAGAAAAAAAGTCCCACGCATCATTTTCTCCTGTGGCGCAACAAGTGCCTGTGACCAACTACGATCTACATCTGCAGATTATATCTCTGCTAAAATCCCTGAATTTGGGAAATTTGAACTTTTTGTACCAAATACAAAACTGTTCTCAATGTTGGGGAGCAGTCCATTCCAGCAGTGATTGAGGCAAAAAAAGCCATAAATGTAAAAACCTTTTTTAGTTTAACCAAGTAATGCCCAAGTTTACTGCATTTAGTTTAGAAATTTCCAGTTTTGTAGTTTTTGTAAAACTCTTAAAGAAAAACACAGCAAAAAAATTGAAAAACAGAACGAACTCACGGAACCCCCCCCAAAATATTTGTACGTTTTAGAACCACCTACTCTCAGTTAAAGAATGAAAAGCTTTGCTCTCTATGTGAGTGAGTGGCTATATGGATGATTATCTGCATGAGTGGATGTATGGGTGAGCCAGTTGCTGCATGAGTGGCTGTTTCAGTGAGTGAGTGGCTGTTTGGATGGCTATATGGCTGAGGGCCAGATGTACAACCATATCACTCTGTGAGTCACAAATTGGTTTCTTTTATGACTCACAAATAGAAAGTTACAGCAGTCTCTCAGACACTTTTCAATTCCTAATGGGGTCGCAAATTGCTGGCCTCATTAATATTCATGAGGCAGGTGCAATTTATGACCCCATTAGGAATGGCTAACACTCCCAGGGATGGTGGTCTACTGGGGTCTGTGACTGCTTCTTAAATAAAGCAGTTTTTTTAATGCAGCCCATTTTCCTCAAATGAAAATGGGATGCATTTAAAAGAGAGTTTCATTTTTTAAGAGTAGGCAGTGGTCCGTGGGAGCACTGCCTGCTTTTAAAAAATATTTTCACACAAACTCACAAAGTGGAAGGGGTCTCCTGGGGACCCATATGCGAGTGGCTTGCCACCTGCTTGAAGTAAACTGTGAGTGTTTTGTGACTGTAATTGTAGTCACAAAACAAACATACATTTAAGTGAGAATCACTAATAGGAAGGGATGCCTTGGCACGCCCCTTCCTAATAGCGAGTCGCAAACCCTATTTTGCGAGTCGGTAATAGGATACCAACTCATAAAATAGGGTTTGTACAAGGGGTAGACCAATTTTGCAGTCGCAAATGGGCCAATTTCTGGTTTGTGACCCCATAATCCGCCCGTGAGTGCCGGTATCACTGTCTACATTGGTGAGTGAGTGGCTGTGTTAGCGGGTGTATGACTAAGTGAGTGAGTGTGTCAGTGGCTGTATGGGTAGGTGAGTGGCTGGGTGAGTAACTGTGTAAGTGGTTGTAAATGTGACTTAGTGGTTGTATGGGTGAGAGAGTATATGTGTTAATGGCTGACTCTACCCTCTCCATGACGAAGCAGGTCAACGCAGTCTCCTCCTCCTGCTTCAACACCCTCCGCATGCTCCGCAGGATCTTCAAGTGGATCCCCACCGAAACAAGAAAGACGGTCACCCAGGCCCCTGTCAGCAGTAGACTGGACTACGGGAACACCCTCTACGCAGGAGCCTTGGCCCAACTCCTGAGACAGCTCCAACGCATCCAGAACACCTCCGCGTGCCTGATCCTCCACATCCCCCTGCCACCGCCACATCACACCCCACCTAAGAGACCTGCACTGGCTAACTGTCAACAAGAGGACAACCTTCAAACTCTTCACCCACGCACACAAGGTACTGCACAACACCGGACCAGCATACCTCAACAACCAACTCAGCATCTACACCCCCACCCGCCAGCTCCCCTCCACAGACCACGCCCTCGCCACCATCCCACGCATCCAAAGAGTGACCGCCGGCGGCAGATCATTCTTCCACCTCGCCGCTGAGACATGGAACACTCTTCCCATCCACCTGCGGCAGACCGAAGACCTTCTGACCTTCAGAAAACTTCTCAAGACCTGGCTCTTCAAACAGTAGCAGCCACCCCCCAGCGCCTTGAGACCCTCACGGATATATAGTGCGCTTTACAAATGCTTTGATTGATTGATTGAGTGGATGTGTGAGTGGCTATATGGGTGAGTGACTTCTGTGTCAATTGCTTCATTGGTGGATGAGTGGCTGTCTCAGTGGCTGTATCAGTTAGTTTGGAGCACTATGAGTGGCTATATCACTGTGTGCATGTGTGTTTCACTGGCTGTATTGGTGAGGCTGGGTGTGCCAGTGACTATTACTGTGTGACTGGGTGTGTAAGTGGGTGTATGTATGTCTGCATGGATTTGTCAGTGCCAGTATAAGTATTTGACTGGGTGTGTCAGTGCCTGTAAAAGGGTGTATTTGGGTGTGCCAGTGGCTTTATTGTGTGTAGTTGGGTGTTTGAGAGCCTGTATTGGTGTGTAGTTGGGTGTGTCAGTGACTATGTCAGTGTGTGGCTCAGAATAAAAGTAAATGAACTGATGTGTGTGGTGAGTTTGTCAGTACCTCTATTAGTGTGTTCCTAGGTGTGTCAGTGCCTCTATTAGTGTGTAGCTGGATGTATCAGTGCTTGTATCAGTGTATGGCTTGGTGTAGTTGGGTGTGTCTGTGGCTTTATCGATGTGTGCCAGTGGCTTCATCAATGTGTGTCTGTCAGTGATGTATTTGTGTGTTGGTGGGTGTGTGTGTGAGTGACTGAGTGGGTCTGTGAGTGGATGTGCATATGTCTGAGTGGGTCTGTGAGTGTGCATGATTATCTGAGTGGGTCTGTGAGTGGGTGCCTGAGTAGGTCATTGTTTGGGTGTGCCTGTGTTTCAGTGGGTCTGTGAGTGGGTGTGTCTGTGTCTGAGTGGGTCAGTGAGTGGGTGCGTGTCTGAGTGGATCTGTGAATGGGTATGTGAGTGTTTGCATGGCCCGTAAGTGGGTTTGTGAGTGTCTGAGTGAGTCCGTGAATTGGTTTGACAGTGTTTGAATGGGTCTGTGTGTAAGCGCATGAGTGTTTGAGTACATCTGTAAGTGCATATATATATATATTTTTTAATTTCCAGCCAAATTTGCAGATTTGCTGCGATGTTGCACAGGGGGTCGCACTGAGCATCGCAGCGGTCTGCGAATCCTTGCACTTAGACAAATATATTGCTTTAGGGCATTTTCTTGCCGATCGGGGTCCCTAACAAACCACCATAGTGTACCCATAGGTTCAGGGCACCTCCACCCTGACACTTTCCATTACACTTGATCAGAATTTTCACATCTCAGGACCATTCCCCAATATTTAAAATAGCAGCCACAATTTTCAACTCAGATTATGCCCAGCCAATCAAAGCATTGCTGTTGTCGCAAGGATTCACAGAGCGCAGTGAACGATCAGCAATAGCTCTGCGTCCCTAAATATATACATTATTTTTTCCTTTACTATCTCAAACTACTGAAAGGATTTACACCAAATCACAAAAATGACTCTTTCAGGATCAAAATCTAGCTGTCTGCCAAATTTGATGTAATTCCATTCAGCATGTCAGGCAGGAGTCATGTCTAAAATATGTATGTGAAATAATATTGGAAATGCAAACTTTTTACCACCTCTTCATCTCAGCCCCCATCTAACGATCACCCCAAAACTTTCCATGCACAACTAGAAACTGGATGTCTCTTTGTTTAGGAAAATTTCATGAAGCTTCGTCAAATTGCCCCAAAGTTAACATATAAATATATATATACATACTTTCCAACAAATGCCACTTGCCGCCGAACTGCTTACGGGCGGGTGCCTGCTAATCAACTAATAAAAAGGAATTGAAGGAGAAAGAGTCCATGGAGTGCGTTGTAAAATCCCTGGGGGGAATTGGTGAGAAATGTTTAGCGTGTCAAGCCACTAACACGCCAACGGCACCCGCCCGTAAGCAGTTCAGCGACAAGTGGCATTTGTTGGAAAATATGGATTTGGCTGCCTGAACCAACACCACTGAACAACGTGGTGAAGCCCATCAACACTTAGTTGGCATTTACTACAAATGGAGGAAGTCAGTTACAAAACCGTCTCCTGTGGTCTCACCCGGATGCACAGTGGAGTCCGGCAGGGCGAGGAACAATCCGCAATTCAGCCCCCATGGTGAGTGAAAGTCTTCGTGATGCACAATACAGGCTGGCTTTCTCGTGACTTCAAAGTGTTAACCATCACAATAATGGCGATACACGGGAATGCAGCCGGAATCACTTAGAGTTTATTTGAATATTTCCACGATGACATGGCGGACATGGAAATCACAAGTGACTGACACTATTGAAGTCCGTCGTCACTCACAGGACTTTCCAAATCCAATAGGAAAGTTCGGACTGATATTTAAATGGGAGCTTGGTGAACAATCTGCATTAAAGGCATTGAAAAAAGCAATGCGCCGAAACCGGTCTGCCTGCTAATCAACTAATAAAAAGGAATTGAAGGAGAAAGAGTCTGTGGAGTGCGTTGTAAAATCCCTGGGGGGAATTGGTGAGAAATATGTATATACATATATATATTCACTGAAAAAAACATAGGTTTCAGGTGCGTTATAGTTAGGTGGACATTTCACTTGTACAAAACCATTGAAATTCCGCTTTACAGTTAGTTCAGCTAACTATAACTTGCGCGCCCACAATGCACTGCTGATGACGTCACATATTACATCACTCATGACATGGTCAGTGACATCACTCATGACATCACTGATGATATCTCAAATGACCACTGATGACATCACTGATTACATCATCCAGTGAATGTGTGTTTTTCTGGAAATTAAATATGTTTTATATATGTGTATCTGAAGGTCGATGGAAGAATAAATGGGTAATCAAGTGTATAAATGGATGATTTAAAAAAAAATTATTGTATAACTGACTGATTAAGTGTATCTTAGTAAATACATGGGTTAGTGAATAATGTAGTGAATTAGTTTAAATATATAAATATCTGTATCAGCCACTCACTTTGTGTATACGTGGCTGCATGGGTTGGTGAGTAGCTACATGGGTGTCTATATAGGATATTAGTTGTTTTTTTGAGTATCAGTATGAGTGTCTGAGTGTCTGTATGGTTCGGTGGGGGTATTACGTAGTGCATAGATGCATGAATGAGTGACTCACTGTATGTGTTGAAGACAGCATGTGTGCAGGACTGTATGGGTGGATGAGTGTGTGTATGGGTATATTAGTGAATGTAACACTCTCAGTTAGTGTCTTTATGAGTAACTACATATGTTTTAAACTAGTATATGTGAGTATTGGTGTATATAAGTGAGTATATGTGAGAGTGAGAGATTGGAAGAGTTCCTGTATAAATGAGTATGTGTTTCTATAAGTGCTTGCTTAGGAGAGTAAGTATGTGTAAGTTTCTTTAGCAGTAAGTGTGGTGGTGTGTGTATAACTGTATATGCAATTTAATAAATGTTTGATACTTTGTTTGCATGTGTGACTATGTGTGTGAGTAACTCTATGGATGAGTGTCAGTGTGTAACAGGATGTATAGGTGTATGAGTACATATGATGAGTGAGTACATGTATGAGTGACAGTATAGGACTGTTGGTGAATGAGTGGAACTGTGTGTAGATCTAGCAATTACTAAATAGGTGTGTTGTAAGTGGTATTGGTATGTTCATTGTTTTGAAAATTTTATTTTATATTTTTGAGTGTGTGTATCAAAGGTTATATTAGGGCTAGAGGAGGTCTGCCACTCTATCACAAGGAAGATGTCATCAGTGATGTCATCAGTAATGTCATTTGAGATGTCATCAGGGATGTCATGAGTGATGTCACTGACCATGTCATGAGTGATGTAATATGTGACGTCATCAGCAGTGCATTGCAGGTGCCCAAATTATAGTTCGCTGAACTAACTAGAACACGGGAATTTCAATGGTTTTGTATGAGTGAAATGTCCAACTATCTATACCTATAACGCCCCTGAAACCTTTGTTTTTTTCAGTGAATTTCTAAGTTTTTTTAAATGCTAATTTCTAACTATACCGGGCCTGAAACCTATGGTTTTTTCAGTGAATAACTATGCCTACAGAGGTAGGACATGTGAAAAAAGAAGAAAAAAGAAATGCAGAAAGAAGCAACAGAAGTCCTCAAAGACGAAGAAAAGTGCAGGAAGAAGGAAGACGTGCAGAAAGAACAAACAGAGGAGAAGAAAGAGGCCTTGTTGCAAAATCACCCTATACCCTCAACTTTTTCCGATGGGTACTGGTGGTAACTGACTCTGACTAACCAGTCCTAGAGCCAGTGCTATGCTAAAAGATACTTAGAATACAGTTAAAACAACTATATACACTAGGGAACACTATGCATTGGGGCACCCATGTGATTA
Source organism: Lissotriton helveticus (assembly GCF_964261635.1). NCBI lineage: Eukaryota > Metazoa > Chordata > Amphibia > Caudata > Salamandridae > Lissotriton > Lissotriton helveticus. Next base: position 1,474,933,372 of record NC_136067.1, read on the forward strand.
CCAAGGCCTCCCCTGTAAGACCCTAGTACATAATAGGGCAGGGGGATTAAAACTACCTCTTAAAACGCGCCACAGGGTGCATTTGCATACTGGTGAAGGGAGGGGGGCTGAGCTAACGTGTGCAAACATGCCCTGTGGCCGTTTTTATTTGGGGGATAAAGTCCCCTTGAATCCTGAGTGTCCCTTGGGTCCAACTAGCCCATCAGGTATATCCAGTTAGCACTACAGAGTTGCGTTGCAGAGAGGTATTGTCAGACTCCTACAATCTCGTCTAGGACAAGATATATTTCTTACCATTAACTTGCACTGGAACAGAGATGCTTGTTTCCGAATCCCACCAGGCAGATTGCTAGAATTCACTATTTCTTGCCTAAGACTTTGATTCTCCTCTCTGACTGCAATCAACTCTTTTTGAATTGTATCTAATACTGGTCCTAAGGTCTGTAAATGTTTTCCCTCTGCCATCTCTGTCCGGGTGCAAAATGCAACTTGGACACTTCACTCTGTCATACTCTTACAATCTCGTCTAGGACAAGATATATTTCTTACCATTAACTTGAACAGGAACAGAGATGCTTGGTTCCGAATCCCGCCAGGCAATATCCCAGAGGTCAACCTTAAATGAGCCTCTAGTCTATTTCCATGGGGGAAGAGGAAATTGGATAAAATAATAAATAAGAAGAGACTGGTCCTGGTTGGGTTCTTCTAGTTCCTGGTCCGCTCTGCAGACTTCACTCGTAGAATGAAACCTAAGGGAGCAAGGCACAATTAAATATCTAATCCTAACTTCTTCTTTCCTATATTTTCTCTAGTGATTACACCTACCCTTATTGTCCAAGATCTGCGCCTCTCTTCTGTCTTTTCCTGATATAGTTCTTAATATTTACCTACGTCCTTTAGTTGTGCCTTCCATTAGAAATTAATCTATTTATTTGTAATATCTTGATATTTCCTGAACCTTACTTATCGCTGTTTAATTCTCTACTTACTTCACTAGTAGACGTTTTCCCACTTCTATTATTTTCTTTCTTCAATTTTCTTCACTATATTCAGGTGTCTTTTACTCTTGTTTCTAGAACACAAAATATTTATTAGACTTCCTCAACTAATTTAATCCTGATGCTATTTTACTTGTCTCGACTTACTTCTTATTATTTATTTGTGTCTTATACTGTATCTTCTGTCTTTTCTACTTCTTTTAATTCTGTGCTGTATGTACGTTATTAAGTGTCTGTCTCTCAATTTCTTCTTTTCTTTTGCAGGTGTTCGCAGGTAACTTTATTGCTCTACAAGGTCGGTAAGTATTAGCGCTATTACATTCATGCAAGATTGTTATCATTTATAGTCTTTGAACAGTAATGTGCCACTTAGCTTTGTATGCTTGACGCTTTCTCTCTCTCTCTCTCTTTTTTCGTTTCTCTAGGGTTGACGCATTATCTCCGCGACTGTAAACCTTTCTCTTCAGTCGACGGCTTCTTCAAGATGCTGCTGCCTCGAGGTTTGTACTGCTCCGGTTCTATCTTCTCAAACCGTGCGTTTCTGTTTTCTTCCACTGAAACAACTATGGCCTAAATAACTAAACTCCCACTAAACACTAATATTCTACCTAGTTCTCTGACTAAGATTCTTGAGCACCTCAGAACGCTGCTTCCCGGGTTGTTGTCTCGGTGAAGTGCGCATTTCCTTTCTTGCTCGCGCTCCACCTAGATTGCCCTGCAGCTGTGGCCCAGAGACTAGACCGCTAACTTAGATCTCGGGATCAGCGGCCATCTTGGTGTGCCAATTCTGAGTAAGTTCTGACTAGGAGCTGTTCACAGGCATCTCTTCTCTATTGTGCCAATTTTACGCCTGTTGTTGCTGCGACTCATGCTGAGGTTCTGACAGTACCCCCCAACAAGGAAGATTCTCTCCCTCTTGGTTTTGTGGGGAATCGTTGATGAAAAGACTTAACCAACCTAGGAGCATGAACATCAACATCCAGCTCCCAAGATCGCTCCTCTGGACCATATCCTTTCCAGTCTATCAAGTAATATAGTTTTTCTTGTGATCTTTTGGAGTCTAGAATTTCTTTGACTTCAAACTCTGTTCCTGTCTCTAGTTGAATGGGTTTTGGAGGCAAATTTGTTCGGAAATCCGCAGAAGCCTTTTTCAACAAAGAGACATGAAAGACGGGATGAATTTTCAATTTAGCAGGTAGATTTAATCGATAAGTGACTTGGTTTAGTCTCTCCTCAATTTCATATGGACCAATAAACCTGGGTTAGATTTTTCTGTTTCCTTTGAGTCTTAAGTTTTTTGTACTTAGCCAAACATGATCTCCTTTCTCTAAAGGGGGACCTTCTTGTCTTCTTTTATCTGCGTAGCCCTTATACTTTTCCTTTGCTAGTCCCAGATTTTCAATCGCTTTTTGATGGACCTGTTCTAAATGGGAAACTATTTCCTTAACTGCCGGAACTGTAATCTCATTTTATCTAATGGTTGAATTTGGATGTCTACCGTAATTCAGGTAAAACGGGGAGTAGCCAGTAGATACATTCTTTGCATTGTTATAGGCAAATTCCGCTGCCCACAGATAATCCGACCAGTTCCCATCTTGCTTCAAAAGAAGTAGTCTTAGATACTGCTCTAACTCCTGGTTTACCCTCTCAGTCTGCCCATCTGTTTCTGGATGATAACTGGTGGAGAATTTGACCTCCGTCCCTAAGCCCTCCATAAAAGCCTTCCAAAAATGGGATATGAATTGTGAGCCTCTGTCTGAAATGACTATTTTAGGAATTCCATGGATCTTTACTATTTGTGTGCTAAACTGAGTAGCTAATTGTTTAGCAGTGGGGACCCCTTTTAAAGCTGTAAAATGTGCCATTTTTGAAAACGTGTCCACTAACACTAAAATGGTGTTAAACCCTTGAATAAGAGGTAAGTCTGTGATGAGATCAAGGGTGACTGTATGCCATGGTTAAGGAGATGTGGGTAATGGTTGGAGGAGCCCTTTTGGAGCCTGCCTTTCAGACTTTCCCTGAGCGCAAATCTCACAGGTCTTAACGTACTCAATATCCTTGGTCATATTTGGCCACCAATAATGTCTCTTGATTAATTCTTCTGTTTTAGCTTCTCCCTTATGCCCAGCCAATATTCCATTGTGACATTCTTGTATTACTCGTTGTTGCAACTCCTTAGTGGGTATGTACAACGCTTCCTTAAAATAGGGCAGCTGATGGATGATTTCTCTGTCTACTCCTTCCTTAGCCCAATTCTGCATATCCTCTGGACTCATGACTTCAGAAATTTGTGCTTCCAGATTGATCGAAGTTGTGACTCCAATAATCTTAGTACTTGGAATGATGGTCTGGTTTTCCATGTGGGCTTTCTGATTTTCTGTGTCTATTTTTGATAGAGCATCAGCCTTTCCATTTTGCGCCCCAGGCCGATAAGTGATCACGAAATCGTAATCAGCAAAATACAGCGACCACCGCAATTGTCTTGGCGTAAGCGTTCTTGCTGTTTTTAGGAATTTCAAGTTGCGATGGTCTGTGAACACAGTTACTTGGTGTTGAGCTCCCATAAGATGATGTCTCCATTCCTTGATTGCGTCCTTAATGGCCAACAACTCTTTTTCGGTGATGGTGTAATTTACTTAAGCAGGGGTCAATATCCGGGACCTGTATGGAACTGGATGTAGCTGACCAGTCATTTTATGCCTTTGAGACAGCACCCCTCCGACTGCTTGATCTGACGCGTCTGTCTCTACATAAAAAGGTTCAGTAGGGTCCGCATGTTGAAGAATCGGTGCCAAGGTGAAATCTTCCTTCAAGGATTGAAAAGCTTCTTCTGATTCTTTAGACCATTCGAATCGAATTCCTTTCTTGAGTGTCGTGTAAGAGGGAGGATTTTCCGTGAGAATTCACTAATAAATCTTCGATAGAAATTTGCAAATCCGATGAAACTTTGGACTTCTTTCACACTTGTAGGGGATTTCCAGTTGATTACTGCTTCTATTTTCCGCTGATCCATCAGTATTCCAGTTGGGGACAGAACAAACCCCAAAAACTCCACCTGAGTAACGTTGAATGCACACTTTTCCAGTTTCACAAATAGCCTGTTTTCTCTCAACTTCTGCAAAACGCCTCTCTCTTGTCCTTGATGTTCACTCTTATCAGAGGAGTAAATTAGTATGTCGTCGGTGTACACAATTGCACATTGATCGATGAATTATTTTAGGACGTCATTGATGAAATGCTGAAAGGCAGCTGGGGCATTACACAATCCGTAAGGCATGACCTGGTATTCGAATAAGCCGAATCTTGTCCGAAAGGCAGTCTTCCATTCGTCGCCTTCACGCATTCGAACTAGATGGTATGCCCCCCTTAAGTCTAGCTTGGTGTATATTTGTACCCCTTTTACTTGGTCCAAAAGGACTGAAATGAGGGGTAGCAGGTACCGGTTTTTCTTGGTGATCTTATTGATTGCCCTATAATCGATACACGTCCACAGATCTCCTTTGGCACAAAAACAAAGGTGAAGACACGCGGATTGTGAAGGCTGAATGAACCCATTTGCCAAGTATTTATCCAAATATTCTTTCAAATTGTGATGCTCCTTTTCAGTCAAGGCATACACGTGACTGCACGGTAAATTTGACCCAGGTTCTATCTCTATTTTACAATCGTACACTCGATGAGGAGGAAGTTGTTCAGTCCAGATCATTGAACACGTTCTCAAATTCTCTGTACTCTTCGGGAATTTCTTGGGCATTGATGACACACACTGAAGCTACTGCCAAACACAAGGAATGAGCTGGATTGCATTCTTGAGTTTTCTCCTTTTCTCCAAAACAGTTGTCTTGACAGTATCTCGAAATCCATTACATTTGTTCTTGAGCTCCAATTGATGGTTGGGTTGTGTTCTGTGAGCCATGGGAGACCGAGTATTAGTTGAAACTGGGGAGCATCGATTAAATTAAATTGAATCCTTTCTTCACGTCCATCGCTAGAAATTCATTGTATCTGTTCAGTATGACTCACTATGGGCCCAGAAGAGAGGTTGGTCCCATCTACGGCCCGAACCGGCTCACTCCTAAATTTCTTTATTTCTTGAATTCCAACTTTATCTTCAATTTTAAGTCGCAAAAATTTCCTGTAGCTCCTGAATCTATCATTACTGAAACCTCCATCAGTGTTTGGTGTCGAAACTTGACTATCATGGACAATATTAGATGTGGAGCCAAGGACTGTAAGGTGTTGTGTGGAGCCGAGGACTGTAAGGTGTTGGCTATTTGGTGTTCTCCTGGAGTTGTCTTTTGTTTTGCACCCACCTGTTCAACTCCGTCCACAGGTGGTGCAACTAGTTTTCCTTCGGCTTGTAAACGGTCTTAGGCTTCTTCGGGCAATTCCTGACAAAATGTCCTCCAGAACCGCAATACATGCACAAATTGCTTGACCTTCTTTTTTCTTTTTCTTCCTTCGACAATGGCCCCCTTATAGTTCCTATTTGCATGGGCTCTACACCTTGTTGACCATCCGTACTTCTGTTACTGTCGGATCGAACTATGTCGAATCTTGGAACCACTGGTCTAAATTCCTTTCTCTTCTCGCCTTTCCATTCGCCTTGACGGAAATCAATTTATAGTACTAAATCCACCAGCGCTGAAATTTCAGTCGGTCTATTTGGTATCTGAGCTAGCACATCCTTGAGTTCATCCCTCAATCCACGATAGAAAACTGCAGCTCTTTTACCTTCTGGCCAATCTGTCTGCACCCCCAGTTTGTTGAATTGGGCCAAGTAGGACACTAGGTCTCGGTTTCCTTGCCATAAATCAAGTAGTTTGTTGTCAACGGCCTGAGAGATTCTTTGTCGATCGAATATTCAAAGAAATACTTGTTTAAATTCTTTGTAATTTCGTAACAGAGGATCATCCCTGGTTACCAGGGGCATAGACCACGACGCCGTGTCTCCACTTAAATATGACAACACAAAGGCCACTCTGGATTGCGCATCAGGGAAAATCAAAGGGCGGCACATGAAATGTAATGAGCATTGTGTGATGAATATTTGCGCCTTTTGTGGATTCCACTAAATCGTTCTGGGGGAGCTAATGGAATAACTGGAGCCAAAGAATAGATTATTTGCGTGGTCATCCTATTTGTGCCTTCTAATGTAGGGTCTATGGCTTCCCTTCCAGAGCTAAATGGCTGTCTCAACCTCTGTGCTAGTTCTGCAGTTTCTTTTCTAGAATTCACTATTTCTTGCCTAAGACTTTGATTCTCCTCTCTGACTGCAATCAACTCTTTTTGAATTGTATCTAATACTGGTCCTAAGGTCTGTAAATGTATTTCCTCTGCCATCTCTGTCCGGGTGCAAAATGCAACTTGGACACTTCACTCTGTCATACTCTTACAATCTCGTCTAGGACAAGATATATTTCTTACCATTAACTTGAACGGGAACAGAGATGCTTGGTTCCGAATCCCACCAGGCAATATCCCAGAGGTCAACCTTAAATGAGCCTCTAGTCTATTTCCATGGGGAAGGGGAAATTGGATAAAATAATAAATAAGAAGAGACTAGTCCTGGTTGGGTTCTTTTAGTTCCTGGTCCGCTCTGCAGACTTCACTCGTAGAATGAAACCCAAGGGACGAAGGCACAATTAAATATCTAATCCTAACTTCTTCTTTCCTATATTTTCTCTAGTGATTACACCTACCCTTATTTTCCAAGATCTGCGCCTCTCTTCTGTCTTTTCCTGATATAGTTCTCAATATTTACCTACGTCCTTTAGTTGTACCTGCAATTAGAAATTAAACTATTTATTTCTAATATCTTGATATTTCCTGAACCTTCCTTATCGCTGTTTAATTCTCTACTTACTTCACTAGTAGACGTTTTCCTACTTCTATTATTTTCTTTCTTCAATATTCTTCACTATATTCAGGTGTCTTACTCTCGTTTCTAGAACACAAAATATTTATTAGACTTCCTCAACTAATTTAATCCTGATGCTATCTATTTTACTTCTCTCGACTTACTTCTTATTATTTATTTGTGTCTTATACTGTATCTTCTGTCTTTTCTTCTTCTTTTAATTCTGTGCTGTATGTACGTTATTAATTGTCTGTCTCTCAATTTCTTCTTTCCTTTTGCAGGTGTTCACAGGTAACTTTCTTCCTCTACAAGGTCGGTAAGTATTAGCTCTATTACATTCATGCAAGACTGTTATCATTTATAGTCTTTGAACAGTAATGTGCCACTTAGCTTTGTATGCTTGATGCTTTCTTTCTCTCTCTCTCTTTTTTTGTTTCTCCAGGGTTGACGCATTATCTCCGCGACGGTAAACCTTTCTCTTCAGTCGACGGCTTCTTCAAGATGCTGCTGCCTCGAGGTTTGTACCGCTCCCTTTCTATCTCCTCAAACCGTGCGTTTGTGTTTTCTTCCACTGAAACAACTATGGCCTAAATAACTAAACTCCCACTAAACACTAATATTCTACCTTATTCTCTGACTAAGATTCTTGAGCTCCTCAGAACGCTGCTTCCCGGGTCGTTGTCTCGGTGAAGTGCGCATTTCTTTTCGCGCTCGTGCTCCACCTAGATTGCCCTGCAGCTGTGGCCCAGAGACTAGACCGCTAACTTAGATCTCGGGATCGGCGGCCATCTTGGTGCGCCGGTTCCGAGTAAGTTCTGTCCTGGAGCCGATCACAGGCATCTTTCCGCTCAATTGTGCCAATTTTACGCCTGTTGTTGCTGCGACTCGTGCTAAGGTTCTGACAGGTATAAAAAGGGGCATGGCCTGGACCATCTCTCTGCAACGCAGCGCAGTGGTGCGTAGTGGAAGCACCTGGTGGACTAGTTGGCCCCCAGGTGCCCTCAGGACTGAAGTGGAATTAATTCCCCAACTTAAAACGCGCCACAGGGTGTGTTTGCCCACATCACCTCAGGCCCCATCCCCCCCTTCACCACTGTGTAAACACGCCCTGTGGCCGTTTTAAGTTGTGAGATTAAGTCCCCTTGAATCATGAGGGTCCATAGGGTCCAACTGACCACTAGCTACCTCCAGTAGGCGCCACAGAGCTGCGTTGCAGAGAGGTGTAAAATGGGGGACGGCCTGGACCACCTCTCTGCAATGCAGCGCAGTGGTGCTTACTGGAAGCCCCTGGTGGGCTAGTTAGCCCCCAGGGGCCCTCAGAATTGAAGGGGAATTATTTTCCCAACTTAAAACACACCACAGGGCATGTTTGCACACGTCACCTCAGGCCCTGCGCCCTCCCTTCCCCACTGTGTAAACATGCCCTGTGGCCGTTTTAAGTTAGGAGATTAATTCCCCTTGAATCCTGAGGGTCCCTAGGGTCAAACTTGCCCAATAGGTACCTCCAGTAATCACCACAGAGCTGCTTTGCATAGAGGTGTAAAATGGGGCATGTCCTGCAACACCTCTCTGCAACGCAGCGCAGTGGCGCTTACTGGAAGCACCTGGTGGGCTAGTTAGCCCCCAGGGGCCCTCAGGATTCAAGGGGAAGTTTTTCTCCATCTTAAAACGCACCACAGGGTGTGTTTGCACACGTCACCTCAGACCCTGTCCCCTCCCTTCACCACTGTGTAAACACGCCCACCAAGAACCTCAAATAAGCACCACAGCGCTGCGTTGCAGAGAGGTGTAAAAAGGGGCGTGACCTCTGAACACATCTCTGCAATGCAGCTCCCTGGCGCATTCTGGAGGTACCTGGTGGGCTAGTTGGCCCCCTGGGACCCTCAGTATTGAAGGGGAATTAATTCCCCAACTTACAACTTGCAAGGGGGGTGAGTTTGCAAAGTGGTGAACGAAGGCGACGGGGCCTGAGGTGATATGTGTGCAAATACGCCCTGTGGCACGTTTTAATATGGGGAATTAATTCCTCTTAAATCCTGAGGATCCTTGGGGGCCAACTAACCCACCAGGTACCTCCAGCATGCGCCAGGGAGCTGTGTTGCAGAGAGGTGTTCAGAGGCCATGCCCCTTTTTACAACACTCTGCAATGCAGCTCTGTGGCGCTTATTGAGGGTACCTGGTGGGCTTGTTGGCCCCCAGGGGACCTCAGGATTGAGGAGAATTCATTCCCTAACTTAAAACACGCCACAGGGCGTGGTTGCACGCATGTTACCACAGGCCCCGCCCCCTCCTTTCACTACTGTGCAAACACGCCCTGTGGCGCGTTTTAAGTTGGGAGATTAAGTCCCCTTGAATCCCGAGGGTCCCTGGGGTGCAACTAGCCCACCAGGTACCTCCATTAAGCACCACTCTGTATTTCCAAACTTAATTTCTAAGTTTCAGAAAGATGAGCCACACCAATTAGTTCTTTTCCAGAATATTTTTACTGGCAACTGCAGAGAAACAGAATGCATTTCAATTGCACTCTGTCTTGATCACCTACACATGTATGTATACATGTATATATATATGTGTATATATATATATATATATATATATATATATATATATATATATATATATATATATATATATATATATATATATATATATATATATATATATATATATATATATATATATATACATACATGTGTAGGTAACTGACTCTGACTAACCAGTCCTAGAGCCCTAGAGCCAGTGCTATGCTAAAAGACACTTAGAATACAGTTAAAACACCTATATACACTAGGGAACACTATGCATTGGGGTACCCATGTGATCACCATGGTCTCCTCTGTAAGACCCTAGTACATAATAGGGCTACCTCTTTTGCATTTGCACACTGGTGAAGGGAGGGGGCCTGAGCTAACGTGTGTAAACAGTTGAAGGCTAGCTGTATCCGAAACGCGTAGTCCGTCCTGTATGCACATGGTGTTTAAATAAATAATTTATACAACTTGCCTGCTGCTGTGCCGTGACTTTTCTGCTAGGGAAGAAGAAAGCGAAAGGAATTAAAGGAACATATATATACAATATATACCTGTTGTATACAATGTATTGTATAAGGATTTATCCAGGAATTTTTTCAGTCTATTAAGATTTTAAGGCAAATCATGGTTGGAAATATGTCAACAACTCAATAGGACTCTACATTCATATAAAATTGATATGGTATCTGTATATAATAATCTCCTTTTTTTGTATATATATTTGTATAGACAAAGGGAACGATGTCATTTTCATCGGATAGCATAAATAATGTTATGAATTTTTTATAAAATTTACAATTTGAAATTGAGCCCGTTTTGAATGTGTAATGCACATATTATAATCATTGTAGATAGCGATTTTTAATATTGCACAATAGCAAGTGAAATTACCTATCTGCTATAGTTGGTATACATCTCCAACAAAGCAGGAAACCCATTTGGAAATCACCACACGAAATGGATCCAAAACTTCACTTTAATACCGGCAGCTTGCAAGCAGGCTCCCAGTCACAGGTGTCCTCACAGAAATACATTAGCCAGACGCGTTTCGAGAGACGAGACTCTCTTCTTCAATGGCATGGGTTTGTAGTAGCAAAGGGACGCCTTCTCTAATGCACATATTTAAACAGTTCCCGCCCCACTGGGCGTGTCCTCCACTGCAGCTTTGTGGGATCTGTAGTGCCAAATAAGTTCCAAATAAAACCATATCAAATCCAAGTGGAGATGAAGTCCACAAGGGACAGGTGCCTGCCCTGCTTTGTAGCTGCTGGTGAAGTATCACTGGGGCCCCCCCTGCAGGGTCCCAGATCGTTCGTTCCATAGTTGAACCAAGTTGGTATCAGCCTGGACCTGCATGCGCAGTGGGTCGCTTTCCACGACCGGGAACGGCCGTTACAAATCCAACAAAGCAGGAAACCCATTTGGAAACAACCACACGAAATGGATCCAAAACTTCACTTTAATACTGGCAGCTTGCCAGCAGGCTCCCAGTCACAGGTGTCCTCACAGAAATACATTAGCGAGACGCGTTTCGAGAGACGAGACTCTCTTCTTCCATGGCATGGGTTTGTAGTAGCAAAGGGACACCTTCTCTAATGCACGTATTTAAACAGTTCCCGCCCCACTGGGCGTGTCCTCCCCTGCGGCTTTGTGGGATCTGTAGATATATATATATACATACATATATATATATATATGTGTGTGTGTGTGTGTGTGTATATATAGATATATATGTATATATAAATTTAAAAAATGACGACGCTGTGTGCGGTTTGAACAATTTATTATGCTGCCGCTATCAAATGCGGTTCGACTGTAAAACAGTCTTGTTCACTGATAATGAAATTGTGAACATGGCCATTTTTTTAAGTGCATTATGTGCTTCAAGCAAGTTACAAGACAAACTACAACTGTGATTATGATCTCCCTTGGGAAAGTGATTATCTGCTGGTCACTATCAATGTATCAATTTTATATACCAGCATCAGGCATGATGATGGGTTACAAGCTGCCAGCTGGGAAATATACGTGGACCATTCTGCTTCTGGGATTAAAATAGGTTTTGACTTCTCTTTCCTATCACAAAATTTTGCAATCAATACCCAATACTTCCTAGTGTCCCCAGAAAGAGCAACCTCTTGAAGTCTAACCCATTATGAGTCTTCTACCCTTCTACGATCCAATGTAATTTTCCTTTTCCGTACTTGTTTCAGTCTATTAAATTCTCTTTGCCTTTGTATCGTGGGCTGCCCAAATTGGTCTCTAATTAACCCGTTAATTTCCCGATTCCTTTTTTTAATTTCCCATGGTATTGTTACTAATGGTGCAAAACTGATGACTTGCTTCTTTCTTCCAAAGGTTCTAATAGCAGCCAAGACTCTCTCAAACCTGTGAACCAGGGTTTCCTGGGTTGAAATAAAGGAAGTATTTTCAAAGACCCTCTTAAAATTTGGAAGCAAATTATTTGACCAGCAAGTACACCCATTGTTGCGATTATATGAGACCTTTTCATCCCTCTGATTCTCAGTTTCTATACCCATATTTACAGCTAAAATGCAGTGGTCACTCATATTTGTGGAATATACCTTAAATTGTGTACATACATTAAATAGTTGGTAAGATACTGCCATGTAATCAATTAGGGAGTGACCATATGCACCTCGAAAGGTATAAGCAGCAGGAGAGTCCTCTGGAAATCTACCATTTAACGTTACAAGGTCTAAAATTCTAAGTGTATGCAGAAATAACAAGCCTCTTTTATCTGATCTTAGATGAACCGGCAATACAGAATCTGGGATGGACCATACCTCCTCCAATTGAAGGTTTGAAAAAGACATAACTGCACTGTTGGATAATTTAACGTTAAAGTCACCCACCATCATTATATGTGAGCATTCTTCACAGTACAGTGCAGATTGAATTGGCCAATGCGTTCGACGCTCTCCCTGGAGGAATATGCACGTTTACCAGTAAAAGAGAAACTGCTTGCCCCAAGTTATCTTCACCAATCCTCAACTTCACTCCAATACAGCATTTTGAGGGGTGCTTCTAGATCAGAGAATCCCATCTTATGGCACAGCTAAGTAAAATAGCTAAACCACCACTTGCATGGTCTTTTACAGATTTTTTTGCAGTACAACAATACACATAAAAGTTCTCAAACTGAAAATCCTCCCCATCCATTCTTCCTTGAGGCAAATTATTTTGGGGTCATATTCTAATAATGATTTAAGTTTGTGGCTCCTTTTTCCCACTCCGCTACATTCCTTGATAGGATTCTTCCCAATTGGCTACCCCCACACTTTGGGATTTGTAGTGGATATTTCTGACCCATTCAGGGTACCAGCTACCCAGCTCCACTTAGCTACCTCATCCTCCACATTGGGACAACTAAGCCTTTGGGCTTCGGGACCTAAAATGTGTATATCTCTGTTTCCTAGATTTCTCCCTACAGTTATTTCAATGTCTTCAAGGTTTATAGGGATTTTTGCGCCCCTGTTATTAGACAACCCATACCCTTGCATCTGATGAATCGTTCCTGAACTTTCAGATGGGACAGGGCAAGGGGGTACACTAGAAATCACATCTATACCTCTTTTCCTAAAGCAATCTACATTGGCTATTGCTAAAGTTAAAACTACCCCTGACGTGAATGTAACTCTATTACTTGGGAGTGTGCGCCTCCATTCTAAGTAGACCATCTCAAGGTCTTTACTTGTTATTGTACCCAAGTCCTTTATCTGTGTTAACAGCTGTAGAAGGTCACTTCTATTCAGTAACATTGGTTCAGTTTTGAACAGAGAGACAAAAAACAAGGTCCTGCTCACCTGCCCGACTACTGGTCCTGTATTCCTTATTGGTCTATTACTAGGCTGCCCTAAGACGGGGCCCTCTCTAACATGCCCCTGTCACTATTACAAACTGTGATCAAGTCCCCATCCCCAACTATCCCCTGGCTGGAATCAAACCGTGCTCGGAAGGTATCCTGTCCACGGAAATGGAGAGGGGCATCTCCAGTAGCTAAATCTTGATCAATTACAGGCTCATGTGAGTTTTCCAATAAGTTTCCAGGTGTGGGGGTCTCTACTCATCTCATATTTAATCCCACTTTCTTTCTGTCCCTTTTGGCTCTGTGGGTAAGTCAGCACCAAGTTTGAACAGATCGAATGATTATCATTATCTTGCCCAGTTTTTTGACCCATATTTAATAAGAGTTGCCCAAAAGTCCCTGGGACCTTTCTACTTGGAGGAGATTTTGTACTAATTTACTCCTCACTTACGGGAGGGAACCGCAATTTTTTCTGTTTCCATTTTGGAATACGTCGAATCCTATACTTCTTCTTACACCTTGGAACACGTCTGATATTACTTTCTCTCAATACAGGGGCCTCCCCTAAGGGTACAATATCTAAAGTGTTTGTGGATTCTTCAATTAACTGTAGACATGGATTGTTTGGGCTACTTTTTTCTAAAATAGGGTAGACCCATAATAGGGCGTTACCGGGGATACTTTTAAATTTAAGTTTCCCCCTTAGCTAGTATGCTGGGCACTCTCAGGGTGTTGCTTAACTGAGGATAAACGTACAATTGGGCTACCTCTGAGCGGGACACTTTTAGAGCCCTCATTCGTTTCCTTTGTTTCCCCTACCACTAATTTATTAACACTTTTTGGCATCCCGTTACATATCTGACATGAGCAATTGGGTACCTCAGGAACCTTTACCAATTTATTTATGGCTTTATTGATCTGATCGAGCTCTTGGACCCCTATTAGTACGGGAGAGAGGACTTCCAAAATATGATCAGAATTTACCATACTTTTTTCAAACAAAGATAAAATTGAGAAGAGAATTCTCTCCAATGCATAGAACATCTCCAAGGTTCCCCCCTCCTTGCATTCTCAAATGAGTTCATGATGTTCTCTGCCCCCTTTACCAGTAATACTCCTGACGTCCCTTCAGCAGAAAATTCTAATATATGAACATGGGATGAAGTAGTTGGAGTACTACTATACAGAGCAGGCATATGTGATTGACAGGCTCATAAAACCGGAGACACTCCCAATTCCAGATCCATCTCCATGGTGCCTGTTTTTTTCATATGCGCCATCAGTTCTTCATTCTTTTTCACTTGTTTAGCAATATTCGGTAGAGTGTAGTCCTCCATTTTCGCCAGTTCAGAGCTAGAGCTAAGGTCTGTCCACGGTGGCACCTTTAGCAACAGTTCATCCAATTTAGATTGTGAGAGATCTGACTTAAATCCGTTCGTACTTCTTGGATTGACTTGAGAATTGTCGAACAGAGATATCAACCCTGCCAGTGGCGATAATTGTGTAATTCCCTTTCTTTTCAAGTTCTCTTTGGAGGAGCATTCTGCTTTGCTTACCACCAGATCCATTTCCATCTTGCTATCCTCCCCTCCTGTTTGTAAAACAACAATTTCACCTGGTGGCTGTGCAGATGACAACAAATTAGTATTTTCACCATTATTGTTCTGTTGAATAATTTCAGCTGTGTAAAGGGCTGCTTTAACTTCTAGATTAGTGGACTGAATGCCCTCCTCGTTCTCTGACGTTACATTAGTGTCCATCACCACATCTTCCTGGACCTCCTTTTTCTCTTCCTTTGTCCCCTAACCACGCTTGGAGCACCATACACCTTTTTTAAACATTCACATCACCGATGGATACGTTTTCAGATGAGAAAGGTTAACCCCCGTTTTCTCCTGTGCAGATGGTTTTTTGGAGTTTAAGGGGACTACTATGGCTCGTATAACAAATTACTGAGCTGGCTGACGGCCCTAACTGGCCTGTTGCTGTTTTTTCTGATACGCTTGAGTGCAAGCACCAGGTGGGCATTACAAGATACTTAATTACATTTTATTATGGTCTTACAATAATCCACTGAAATCCCACTGGGCAGGAAGTGTGACGAATATGAAGTTCGGTTTTCTGCTTCTCTACAATTACTCCACTTTCACCAGCTCCCACCACCTCGCCCACAGTCATTAACTGTCCCTTTGTAAGTTACTATAACTTACTGGGCAGCATGAGGGAAATGGGAGTGGGGAAGTCAGTGCTTTCAACTCTCAACTGACCTTTACTGACCTTTACTGGGAAGTGCTGGAAAGTACGAGTAGCACAGGTCCACAAGTCCAGAGGTCCACTAGGCCACAGGCCCACAGAAATCCACAGAGAACCACAGCTTCAGCTTTAAAGGGCATTTAATTATGTACGCCACCACTGCCACCACCGCCACTGAACGCTGCCTTTAACCGCCACTGACCTCAACCTCAGCCTCTGCCTCCTCCTGCGAGTGGGGCCGTGCGGGGCCGTATGGGATGCGGGGTCACTAGCTTGCACAGTTGATCCTCTCGGTCACGTAGCACAGGTCGCAGAGGTCACACAGCACAAACAGACAGACAGGACATGAAGCAGCCTGCTCCGATGCTCCGGTGCTCCAATGCCTCGGCCCCCGCTGACCTCAACCGTCTCTACTGCCTTCTGCCACCTTCTGCTACAGGTGGGGGTCCGTAGAGGTCACACAGTTGATCTGAGCATGGGCCCAGGCACAGGCACGCGCTCTGGCACGTGGGCACAGAGTTCAGGGCACAGTTAACGAGCGAGTCGTGAGTGACTCTGGGCGGCTCCTGCTTCACGCCTACTCGGCGCAACGCAAACGTTGCTCAAGCTGCTTTAATGGGCACAGAGTTCAGGGTTCAGAGTTCATGGCACTGGTCGCAAGTGAGTCGCGAGTAACTCCAGGCGACTCCCACTTCCCGCCACGCTTGGCCTACGCAAATGCCGCTCAACCTGCTTTCGGCTTAAGGCTGCTCAGACCGCATAGGCAGACAGGCAGGCAACTCCTATGCAAAGCACCACCGGAACCGATATATTGGAAAGATGCAAACGCTATAAAACACAGGTATAGATGTAATTGTATGTTTCTTTTAAGTATGATGCCATTACAAACCGGAAAAGGAGGTGTATGCATCTTTTTAGTAATATGATGAGACTGTCAACTGTAATCTGGAAAGGGTTTCTGGTTTGCATTTGGTTAGGCCCAAGATTGTTAGTAGTTGGTGGGTAGTGAACATGGAACAGGCAAATGAAGTTAAAAACATGGTGGGGAAGGAATTAACTGTCAGTATTGTATTTGTAACATATGACATAGACATGAAACATTTAAAAACATTTATTTTAAAGTACATGACGGAATGTGCAGTATATGTGCCACAATAAAAAAGAAGCTGTATGATAGAATAATCAGTATGGTAGTGAATCAATATCTGATAAAGGGAGATGTCATCAGAAAAAGAGAATAAAGAAATGACCATCTTGAGTTACGTTTCTCTCACAGCTAATAAGAAGTGTTATCATAAAATAAAACATCTCAGAGGTTTTTCTGCAGACTACATAACTTTTAATAGAGATAGTAAATTGCCAAGTCACCCGTTTCGTCAACTAGCTGTGTAACAACCAGGAAACATCAAGAGAGCGTAACCAAGCCTGTAAAGGGAAATTTGTAAAGAAAGTCAATGTCTGAAAATCCAAAAAGGAAGGAAAAGCGGAAAGAGAAAAAAACCCAGTGTTTTTGAGGTGTAGAAATTAGAGCTCGTCAAATCGGGTTACCAAGCACTCTTACGGGGATTCATCGAAGCTCAAGAACTCAGAAGCACCGTGATATGTAATCAGTCCCAAAAGGAAATCTGCACCTCTCTGAGCAAAAAGTGTTCCCATCCACTTCAGCAAGTCGAAAGAACAGACATGGTCATCATAATCTTCTGCAAGCAGAACCATGTCAGGGCAACTTGCATGATATTCGATGAATGTCTGCTGCAAGAGACTGTCTGTATGAGTGCATGTATTCCATCTTCCCCTTATTGCATTATTAAATGTAACCATCAAGCGTCTGTCTCCGGATCAGTCCTGGTCATGAGCCAGCAATGGACGCAGCAACAGTTTATAATCCAGGGGATCACGTGAGGTAGTAGAGAGGCACACATGCAGGTCGCATTCAAAAGGGCACCGGAGCCAGTAGAAGACACGTTGCACGCAGGTGAAGTACACGTAGCAGAAATTCAGTCTATATCTGTTGCCAAATATCGCCAATGGCAAGCATTCAAAAAGTTGTATTATTCGTTCACGGTATAGCTGCATTTGTCATGGATGGGGTTGAAGCATAGGACGGGCAGCCATTTCGTAGTAGGAGCTAAAGAACGACTACTGCGGAAACAAGGAAGGAGCACCAAGGGACCCGCCAAATGCGCTTGCAAAATTAGAAAGAATGAAATCCAGTATTCTTATAAAAATAGTCTGAATAGAGATAACAAGTTGGGAGTCGGATAGTTTAGAAAAATGTGGTAGGCCTTGAGTTTCAGAGTGATTAACTATTTGGTGTATAAATTGTGCAACATGTAGTGGGAGATTTTCATAGAAGTCAATGTCAGTTGCTAAGTTAGCCACCTGCTCTTTGAAGGTCTCACAAGCTTATGTGAGAGCCGTTTGTTGTTGAAACAGTAGCATTTTCTATTAGTGTTCGCTTTTAATGTATGTTTTCAAAGTAGGAATGGAAGGCCAGACCAAACTATCTTCAAGCGCATGTGGGGGAGGACAAAAGACATAGGTGGAACATGTTATATGTTGTGAAAGAGTTGCTCTGTATGGAATGCCTGCTTGTAGGTCATAGCACTTGCAGTTATTTGGAATAAGATAATTGCTTTTGAAAAGCACACTGAGTGTGGGATTAACGCCAGCTACCAGACTTTGTTTAAATTAGGGGTGGAAAGTTAGAATTTCCGTATAATTCAACTTGTGTACAAACTAAAGAATATTGAACAGAACAAAGTGTAGTTCTCTGTTACGAAAACGTACTTATCTTCATTATGATAGCAAAATGCAAAACCTAGGAATCCAATTCATGAATAAAAGTAGTTTCAAGGTAGCTAAATGTATAAAGGGGGTAATGTTTTATGCAACTGTGGCAGGTGCCCATTGACCTTGGGCCCATATTCCTGAGAGGCTCTGTCCTGGGGGGAGTGCTAGAAGTGCGGAAAAGCGTTGATGCAGATTCGAGGCCACCTCGTCGTCGTTCCTTGGGTTTGTAATGCATTGCTCCAGAGTTTTGTTTTGTTCATTTGCTATTTTTAAGGCATCCTGATGCTGTAGATCAATTTCCCCAGTCTTGCTAGGGTCATTGTGCTAGACTTGGAAAAGCACATAGCTGACGCTTCGCTGCAGGATTTTATTCCATAGATGGTACAGATTGGACACAGTAGTCGCCTTCGATCATCTTTGAGATTAGGGCAGCAGCATAAGAGGTGCACCCACGATTCCTTCTTATAAGGGCACAGTCTGCAGTTTGTGGCATCTCCCCTTCGGGCCCATGATAAATTGAAGAACGCAATTCCTAGAGTGATTAATCTCATGGACAACATTTTACTTCAGGTTGATGGAGTGAGAGCGTCACTTAGGTAAACCTGAGCTTTGCCTGCCGTATAGGAGCTATTCAGCGGGTCTAGGTGTGGACTTGAACGGAGGTATTTACAATTGAGGTCGAATTAAATTTCTCCCACTTGTTTTTATATAGCTCTTTTCCAGGTGATCATTGGAATTCCTGGCCTCAATACGCTCTCTTCCACTATGTTCTATGCCTTGATTGCTTTATTCAAGGCGATGTGCCAGAGAATACGTGGCTCTTCAAAGATAGATCTCAGTTGGTGTTTTAGTGATTTCGCTGGGGCCCTTAAAATCCTGAGATAACGTTTTATAAAGTCCCCCTGGCACATTAAGTCGGGCATTGCCATGCCTAGTTCCAGCCTTATCCTTGCATTCACCTGCTGACCTCGGAATTTGGAGCACAGTTTTGTATGCTTTAGATTGTGTTGAGTTTAAGCTAGCATGCTGTGAACTGGGGAAGGCAAGGTGGCCATAACTGAATGCTGGTAGACGTTTCGCTTTTAGAACTACTTTCAGTATTGGGCCAGCAGTCGGGTTGATCAGGTGGTAGTTTAATTGTTTGAGTAGATGTATCACAATGTTGACCCTTAATACTCTGGTGTTTCAAGTGGGCCTTCACATTTGCCCGTTCCATCAGCCAGGTAATTACATGACTCTGCTGTATTGATATGCAAGCTGCCCATTTGCCATTGCGCTTTCTTTTTCTGATGGTAGGTCCCGAAGATGACAACCTTGCTCTTTCCTTGGTTTACTGTCAGGTTATTGATTCTGTTGAAGGGATTTAGTGCAGTTAGGGCTCTTTGTAGGCCCACCTTTGTGTGGTCCATTATGGCAGTGTTGTTGGCGTATTGGAGCACCGGCAACCTCAAGTTACCTAGTTTCGGTGCTACTAGGCAGGCTCCTTTTAGGGCGTCCCCCCTATCCGCGATGTATAGGTTAAACAGAATGGGTGCCAGCACGCACCCTTGCATCAGCTCATTCTCTGTGATTATTTTCGAGGACACTGTGCTGGTGCTGGTTTTGACTCTTACCCTGGTGTCCTCATAGAGCGATCGTATTGCCTTCCGTAGGTTATAGGAATGCCCCAGTTTTCTAACTTTCACCATAATCTTCTGCGAACAACTTTATCGAATGCTGTCCTGTATTCCATGAAGCAATAGAAGAGTGGGGGGTGGTTCTTCCGGGTAGCCTGGGCAGATAGGTGGGTCAGTGCCAGCCCATTGTCGATACCTGTGACCTGAAGCAAGTCTGGTATGGGGGCATAATGCTATTCTCCTCCACCCACTCCTCCAGGTCCTTTAGTAGCAGCATAGAATCAAGTAGACACTACTACCACACAAATTAAATCAATCATGGATTACATATGCAGTGATGCAATGAGCGAGGGAGTACTTTTGCACTGAAGCATTCCCTGAAGCACTATGAGGCATATTAACAAGCCCCTCTCACTGCCACAATGTCACTAATCAGTGACGTTGTGGTGGCGATAGGGGCCTCACCTTATTAACAAGGCAGCGTTAAACCACTTAACATGGTTTGATGCTGACTTGTTAATAAGGCCCCTTTCATGCTGTGTTTAGCATGAAAGGGGCATGCAGTGTGTGTTGTGGTGGGCGTTCCACCACAACACCCATTGATTTTGACGCTGCTCCTTATTAACAAGGGCAGCGTTAATAGGAGACAGCGCCAAAATTAAGAACAGGAAATCCCTGGCCTTAATTTGTCCAAATGAGGAGAAATGCTTTATTTCTCCTCTTTTTTGCTTTTGTCATGGAAAAGCAAAATGCCATAGTTTGTTTACATACAGGAAGGTGTCCCTTCCTGTACATCAACAAACCTTTTTTCAAAATGTTGTTTTGTGACTTAAATGTGTGCTGCATGAAGCAGCACACACATAAGTTACGAACTGGCATTTTATGTTTGTTTATGTGCAGGAAGGGACAACTTCCTCTACATAAACAACCCTCCCTGCCTGCAGACCCCTTGTACCAGACCAGCGTTGGCACCAAGTTGTGACACTTAGCACCATCGCAGGGGGAAATGCTAGGCTGCAACATATCCTTGTTAATATGGTGCAGCCTTTCGTTTCCGAAGTGGCGGAGAGAGGCATTAAGCCAAGAAGGCTAACGCCTCTCTTTGCCCCGTCCTTGATAATATGCCCCTATGTATGCAGAGGTTAATTTTTTGAAGTATTATCTATGAACTTATCCATTCAGTGAAGTACAATGGAAGCATTTCTCCATATTTTCTGCAATAAACTGTGACTCATAGAAACTGTGAGGCAGTGTGTTATGACGGCCACTAACCTGTATTCCAGATTGTTCAGTCCTGGCGCCGACTGGCCCCAAACCCCTACGAGGTGAAATAGAATGACAGTAGTAGAATATACACGGCCGCACTATATAATCTCTGGGGAGAAGGAGAATAGGGATGTGAAGAGAGAAAAGAGAATGACGAAATGTCATCAAGCCTCTTACTACGTCAATGTTTCTCGTTTCAGGCACTCGGGAATGTAGGGTTTCTCAAGGTATTCACTGGGGTACTATGTATGCAGATATGAATTTTTTAAAGTACTATCTATGAACTTATCCATTCAGTGATTTACAATGGAAGCATTTCTCCAATTATTCTGGCAATACACTGAGACTCATAGAAACTGTGAGGCAGTGTGTTACGATGGCCACTAACCTGTATTCCAGATTGTTCAGTCCTGGCGCCGACAGGTCCCCATACCCTCTGATGTGAAACAGAGTCACAGTAGTAGAATATACACGGCCACACTTTATCACCCCATGGGAGAAAGAGAATAGGGACAAGAAGAGAGAAACAGAGAAATTACGAAATGTCATTAAGCATCTTACTGCGTCAATGTTTCTCTTCTCAGGGACTCTGAAATATAGAGTTTCTCAAGGCATTCACTGAGGCACTATGTATGCACAGATGAACTTGTTAAAGTACTATCTATGAACGTATCCATTTAGTGATTTACAATGGAACCAATTATTCTGGCAATACACTGTGACTCATAGAAACTATGAGGCAGTACATTATGACGGCCACTAACCTGTATTCCAGATTATTGAGTCCTGGCGCTGACAAGCCCCCAACCCTTCTGAGGAGCAATAGAATGGAAGTAGTAGAATATACACATTCAGGCTATATCTCCGCAAGGGGGGGGCGGGAATGGGGACGAGAAGAGAGAAAAAGAGAAATGAGGAAATGTTATCAAGCGTCTTATTGTGTCAACATTTCTCTTCTCAGGGACTCAGGAATGTAGGGTTCTGCAAGGGAACTGTGTCTTCTGAATTCTATCTCATTGTGAACAGGAGTTGGTCATGTTAGATGTAAATGCAAATAAACAAATAATGTAACAAGTGAATATCAAACACACATTGAACTTTTTCGCATCTTTTATACAAATACCTAAAGTTTCGATATCTTGATAAGTCTCGATATCCAGATATAATAAAACGTTTTTCTAAATAATATTCTTACAAGCAATACTTTTAGTTACTTGTTTCCTAGAGCACAAGAAGCAATTACAATGGTTAATTCCATCATTCGGATAAATAGTCACGTATTATACATATCTACTGTTCCTTAATCCAACAATTTACAAGTCCGTAATCTCTTTTGTTGTCGTAAAAGAAGAATCCGACGCTGGAAAAGGGAATCTGTATCGCAGACAGGAGACAGGTAAATGACTCGCAAAAATTAAACTACTCAATTCTCAAACGGCTGGGTGTGGTTTATATAGTCTTTGGTTATCAAGTAGTCTGTGGAAGCAACGTGCTGTCTCACGCATCTAGATACTGTCTTTTTCGGTTAACATGTGCTCCCGTTTTGACTGTTTGACACGTGCACATGTTCGGAAAGGTTGAAAACTGTTAACCGCTAAAGCTTCTTATTTGCATCCTCACACGTCTTAACTGTTTGACATGTGCACACATTGGTAGCGATTTAAAATTGTTAACCACCAAAGCGTCTCATTTGCATACTCGTGACTGAAAACGCCTAACACTTGCTATGATTCTGAATACAAGACATATGAATAAACTATGGTTCAGAATACAAGAACTAGAAATAAACATAGGAAACATTTAGTACCACTGTGCTTCAATATTTTGATCAGTGTGAACTAAATTTTAATCATGGTTGAATTAAGAGTCATGACAAAGTACTGTTACAGTCATTTTTCCAGTACAGAAGTATGTATTTATGTAATTCACTGAAAAAAACATAGATTTCAAGGACGTTATAGTTAGAAATTAACATTTAGAAAAAACGTTATAATTCACTAAAAAAAACCATAGGTTTCAGGGACGTTATAGTTAGATGGACATTTCAGTCAGACAAAACCAGAGAAGATCCGGCTGTTATAGTTAGTTGAGCTAACAATATTTTGCGAACCCGCAATGCACTGCTGATGATGTCACATATTATATCATTCATGACATGGTCAGTGACATCACTGATTATATCACTGATGACATCGCAAATGACATCACTGATGACTTCATCGAAGTGGTAATCTGATGCCCCTCCTCACACCCTAATATAAACTTTGATACACCCTCTCTAAAATACAGACTCCTATTTTTGAAACCATAAACATACCAATACAATTACACTGATTCCTAGGTCTACACACACATCCACTCATTATCCCATACAATCACTGATACATGCAGTCACTCATTAATACACCACTATCATCATGCAAATAATCAATCACACTCCCATTTAGTCACCTATACAGTTATACACACACCACCTCACATATTCATACAGATATTTATTTATTTATTTATTTATTTGAAGAGTTTTATGTAGCGCTGGCTAGACCCGGTGGTATCAGAGCGCTTTACATGAGGTTAGCGTTTGAAAAAAACAGTGTTACTTCATTACATCAGTTACTAGAGCGTAGCATAACATTGACAAAAAACAGTGTTACATAGTTGCATCAGTTAATAGAGCATAGCATAACATAGAAAAAAGTTGGGTTAAATGGGTTGGTCTCTATGCTCTACTGCCCAGGGGTGTGTCAAGAATTTGGGCCCACAATTTTGTGTAGGCTCACAATTGTTTGCTATTCACAGATGCATCTACGAGTCGTATCTTTACAAGTGCGGTGTGTGCGCACAAAAAAATACAGGTCCTTTATGTACAGAGACTCCGCATTCCCAAAGACACCACTCGCAAATCTCTTTGTGATTAGCAATCGTAAACGTACACAAATGTGTACGTTTACCTCTGTGAATCAGGCCCACAAACAGGATCTAATTGAGTGGTAAATCAAGATGCAAGACCAATAAACAATTAGTGCCATTACCGGTAAGGGATGTTCCTTTGGAGTAGATGGCCATTGGCATTGTTGGTCCGCTTGACCCTCCCCAGCATCCTTCAACATGTATATCTTGGTTATGGTATATCATACCATCAAGTATTCAGAGAGGGTACATCTGAGGAACATGGCCCCTCGGGTAGCAGATGAGCCAGGCCCAGGGATCTTTTCAAGGGTTGGATTACCTAAGTATGTCATTTCTGACCAGAAACAAACTTTATCTCCTCCTGTATGAAAGTGATGTGGGAGCAAGCTGGTGAGATGTACAATTTCTCAAATACCACCTGCAGACAATTGGATTGCTGCAAATATTGAAATAGACCTGTATAAGTATAATATTTGTCAGAGAACCTCAGGAGAAAGTGGGATCTTCTGCCATGCTTCTTATTTGCCTACATGGAAATTCCACAGAAAGAAAGTATGTTCAGTCCTGGCAAACTTCTTTTCAGGCACCCCAGTGCATGACCCACTCAACTTTGTCAAAGGAAGGTTGAAAGGAACTTCGGTGTCATCCCAGAACAAGATGTAAGGGCACTGCCTTAGTAGGTGGGTACCTTCATGTCTCATATGCGGGTTTAATAAAGATTAATGAACAATTCTAAAACTGGGATGCAGGAATAATGGCTATCCCTATGATCCCCATATTGACTTTGCTTTTAATATGCCACTAGAATCCTTTAATAAACATTCATTAGGATCATCTATAGAGATTTTTATCTCCCACATTGGATTCTAACTAAAAACATAAGGAGGTACAGTCACCTTCCAAACAATCACTCCTAAGTAAATTAAGGAACCCATCAGCTCCCCTAAGAATGCCAGATTGTAAACCAAAGGATGAAGCATGCCACCTAGGTCAGTGGTTGAGGGTGTTCCTTACATTTTTAGAAATATTTGTAAATCTTTATTAAATCTACACGAGACATCTGGGTACCCACTTCCTTAAGCACATCCCTGGCCATACCATTAAGTCCTGTTTGCCTAATTTTGATTATCAATGACCTAGTTGAGTCTCATAGAGCTGTGATAGCACTGTACCAATTTGTGACTTAGTGCCAGATCTTGTTTTTGTATCAGAATAGAGTGAGCTATACTGACCAATTGTAAAGTTCTGTTTTAGTGTGAACCCGACTTTTGCACTAATATGTGGGTGTTGAGTGTGTGTACTTACAGTGGATGTGAGACATAGATGTGATAGTAAGGTTCAGTAAATGATGAGAGTATGAGTAATTGGAGCAGTGGGATCCATTTTGGACAACCCCTAGTTTAGCATGGAGCAAGATAAAGGTGAGTACAGCTTCCCCAGACATGGAAATATATTAACTACACTAACACAAACATACTCTCTTCTACAATCACTGACACAAGCACACACTCATCCATACAGCCACTCTCACAATCACTCACTCACTCTCACATATAGGGCCAGATGTAGGTAATTCATATTTACCGACTCTTAAATACCGAATTTTACCGATTCGGTATTTAAGAGTCGGTAAATATAAAGGGGGGAAATGTAGGTATTACAGAATCTGTAAATACCGAATCTTTAAGATTCGGTATTTACCGATTCTGTAAATACCGATTCAGTATTGCCGAATGATTCCTATGGGCTGTGAAGCCCATAGGAATCAATGGGAAATACCGATTCTGTAATTACAGAATCAGTAAATACCGAATTTGGCAAGGGTGCAGGGGGTGTCACTTTGATACCCTCTGGCACCCCAAAAATAGGCATGTGCGCCATGTGGCCCACAGGCATGCCCTAAGGGCATGTCTGTCTGTCACATGGCTAGGTGTGCATGCACACATGTGCATGCACACCTGAATTCGGTATTTTAACACCCACTTGGATTGTGTGTTAAAATACCGAATTGGTAGGGCCTTTTGGACTCAGAAGAGTCCCACCTACATCTGGGAATTACCGCTTCGGGAAAAATACCGATTCGGTATTTTACAGAATCAGTAAATTTACCGATTCTGTAAAAATATGCCCCTACATACCAATTCGTACATACCGTCCGGTAACGGCCGAAAATACCGATTTTCGGCCGTTACCGACCAACCTACATCTGGCCCATAGTCATTTATATTCTCCAACACTCACATATACTGCCTTACACATATCTAGTTACTCACACATGTACTATTGAGACATCTATTCACTCACCAACAGACTCATACACACACTCACCCACCCATACAGCCCTTCACAGAGCCCATATACCCAGTGAATCACCTACTCACACAACCCCCACCCACCCACAGAGACATTCAAGCACCCATATAGATACTCAGACAACCAATCGATAACCCATATAGACACTCATATATCTACTCACCAACTCATGGAGCCGCTTACACACCAATTGACAGACTGATACAGACATTCACACAGTTCAGTCACTAACCCATGCATTCAGTAAGACATGTTTAATCACTAACTTTTACAGTCAGTCACGCACCTACTAAATCCTCCATTTAGACACTCATACACCCACTCATTCTTCAATACACCTTATATATAAAACATATTTAAACTTTACAGAAACACACATTCACTGGTTGATGTCAACAGTGATGTCCTCAGTAATGTCACTGACCATGTAATGAATGGTGCAATATATGACTTCATCAACAGTGCATTGAGGGGGCGCGAGTTTTAGTTAGCTCAACTAACTATAACGGCCACATTTCTCTGGTTTTGTACGACTGAATTGTCCAACTAACTATAATGTCCCTGAAACCTATGGTTTTTACAATGAATGTCTAAGGTTTTTTAAAGTCATTAACGGCACTGATCAATCAAGTTCACCTCAAGTGCTATAACTATACAGATTACCCACAAATACTCCTTCAACTGCAATCCCCCAAAGAACTTGGAAACTCGCCAATTTTCTGTTGTCTCAGAGCTGTGGATCAATGGGTGACGTGGAGCCATCTCAAACGGAATGCTTCCAAAATGGAAATACTCGTGTGTGGCAATTGGAAACATTATGACCCACTTGCCATATGACCAGATAATCTGGGAACACCACCTAAAATATCGTTGGAAGTAAGAAACTTCGGAATGTCCATGGACTCCAAGCTATTGATGAATGCCCAAGGGGAACAAACTGGCAAGATCACGCTTTGTTACTATAAAACCTCTGCAACACATCTGCCCCATTTGGGATTTCCACACATAGTCCAGGCTACCATTTCCCTTGTTTTGTCCAAACTTGATTACACCAATAGCCTCTACCATGGATCACCTTTAAAAACCATGAAAAGACTACAATGGATTCAGAACTCGGATGCCAGACTACTCTTACATATAAAACCACAAGGCCACATCTCCCCTGCCTTGAAAGCCCCGCATTGGTTACTGGTTGCCAGAAGATCCACGTTTAAGCTGCTTTGTATCACCCACAAAGCGATACATGGAACGGGCCGCTCTTCATGAGGAATAAAATCAGCAAACACATTCAACAAAGGAACCTCCACTCTACAGTGGCACCTCGCCTCAAAATCCCAAAATACAAGAAAAAACAGTGGGTGGCACATCATTCTCTGTTCAAGCAGCCAAACTATGGAACTCTCTACCCCCCAACATAAGATCCATAGATACCCACCTTATCTTCAGAAAACTACTCAAGAATGGGCTCTTCCCACATAACCACCATACACAAACAGACAGAAATATACAGCATAGCTCTCTGTATATAAGCATGAATTTGTACTATAGATATGTACCAAAATATGTGCATTGCTTTGTATAAACGTGTAGAATACTTCTGTTTACATTTTGTTATTATACATAGATATTCATTAGTTCTGCTTAATAAATTTACATATTACTGATAGTTATATTATTCTATGTTTTAACATGTATCTAAGTGACTGCATAAATAAATAAATATTTTTATTATAACTATTTATCTACAAGTGCTTGACTATTGATCTAAACAAATATATAAATAAATAAATCTAATTTAAAGTACAACAACACTTGAAAGGCAGTTTATTTAATGCATCTTTAATCTACATATACTACCTTACTTTACGCATCTATATACCTTCCATGGACTTATGGAATGTTAACTTGCTTACGTTAGGATCTATATATTTATTACTTTTAATTATTTATTATTTGTCTTCTAATTCAGCATATCCAATGCACTACCCTATTTTTCACCCTATACCGCTCTCAATATATCCTCTAGCTCAACTCTCTGACTCATCTCAAACTTCTTTCTGCTACTCTTTCCAATGGACTAGACTATTTCTCACCCTATACCTCTATCAATATATCCTTTACCTCCACTCTCCTATTCATCCCAACCCCCATACCACTAATATGATCCCCAAAATACCCCTTTCAAACTGCTCCCTACTCCACCCTTCTTGCATCATCTCATACCTCATATTCTGATCCCCCAAAACAAGCCACCCCATCAAAGGTAGCAAGCGCTGTATAAATGAAATTACCATACAATCCCCGGGACCCAGCCAAAAAAGGGTGGGCACCCACCATATCCTCATTGGGGGCTACGGGGGAGCCCCAAGGTCACATGGCTCCGACGGCCCAAGTCGGCTCTCCGCAACGAGCAGGAACCAGTATTGTTCCCACCTGCAGAAACCGGTTAAGAATGCTGCTTCCTGCAGTTGGGAGCAATATTCAGACTAAAGTCTTCTCCCGTATTTTTAAAACTCCCACCAGTTGGGAACAGACTTTGTGCTTGCTCTCGCTTGGAGGGATCTTTAAAATGACTCCTGCTATATGAAAGCAAACACAGGGTTCCCTATTCTCACTGGCCCTAGTGGATAGGATCCCCAGGGCCATTAATGCCCCACCTCCCTTTTCAAATTCAAGCTGGGCTCCGGGCAAGCGTACTCTGAGGCTGAAATCAGACTGGGGAGGTGGGCTGCATGCCCCCTCTCCTTTTTACAACCACAGCCAGGCCCGGAGGATGAAGTCCCTGAGGTTGAAATCAGCCTAAAAGGGGGCTGGGTGTCATCAGTGATGTTATCAATGATGTTATTTGAGATGTCATCAGTGATGTCATAAATTATGTCATAGAACATGTAATGAGTGATGTCATATGTAGCTCATAAGCAGAGCATGGTAGGGGTGCAAGTTGCAGTTAGTTTTGCTAACTATAATTATGGAATTTCAGTGTTTTTTTTGTTCAAAACGTTAACATTGTCACTGAGAAATGTACCTAAATATAACGTTTTGAAGGAAAACAGATCCTTTGATCATGACACCTAACTATAACTTTACTTTAACCCTTGTTTTTTTCGGTGAATTAATAGGGATTTTTTCAACTAAATTAATTATTTAGATATGGTACAATGATTTTGTAATATATGTTGTGCTGAGATATTATTTTGTAAAAATATGTTTTTTTTAACAGGGTATTGTTTATACTTTGCAAAATGTTGTCAAAATGTGTGAATATAAAACAGATCAATATTCAATATTTCAGTAGTGAATATGTATATGCTCAGTTGGTGTCATTAATCACATGAGTACATCTAAACTATTAACTAAAACATCTATTTTCAGAGCTGCCCTCTAGTTTTGTTCTGCATGTTGTTTTGTACTTTTGTGTTTCCCTTACTCTTTGTTCTTAAAATCACTTACGAGACTCTTGCAGGATCAAAAACACCCCATGGCAGGCTCAGTAATTTTCCAACAGGGTCTTGCGAGCCTCTTTTGAGATCGCACGTGTCCATGCAGTGAACTTCACTCCCTGACGCTTGTGAGCTCTTGTGAGAATCTTGCGGGATCTCAACAAATTTGTAGCGAAATTAAAGGACATATGAAAGAGCATCCTCTCCACTGAGAGCTATCTCTTGCATGATAGGTGTGAGTGCTAGGATGTGGGGAGAGACTAGGGAGAGACTGGCCTCTCCACACATATTTCTTTCTCAGCGTACCGGTGTGCATAGCAGTGTGTGTTGAGAGAGACTGGCCTCTCTTTAAAGATGTCTCTCTCAGATAATAGGTGTGTGTAGTAGGGTATATGGTGAGAGACTAGCCTCTCCACTGAGATCTCTGTCTCAGATGACAGGTGTGTTTAGTAGGCTGTGCTAAGAGACACTACTGTCTCTGATGATACATCTCTCTGAGATGGCAGGTGTGAATATTAGAATGTGTACATGGACTGGCCTCCTCTGTCAGACCACTTTCTCAGATGATGGGCGTGTGTAGTTGGGCATGTACTACCCTCTCCTTCAAGTCTCTCTCTCAGTTGACCGGTGTGCATAGATGGGTGTGAGGAGGGACTGGCCTCTCCTTTCAGACCTCTCTCTCACATAATCGATGTGCATGGTAGGATGTGTGGAGATAGACAGGCTTCTCTGCAGAGACTACCCTCTCAGATGATTGGTATGCATAGTAGAGTATGTTGATGGACTGGCCTCCCCATTCTGACCACTCTATCAAATGATGGGTTTGCATTAGTAAGATGTATGGAGAAAGACTGGCCTCTCTACTAAGTCCTCTTTCTCGGATGATGGGTGTACATATGAGAGTGTGTACATGGACTGGAATCTGATGTCAGACCTCTGTTTCAGATGACGGATGTGCATAGTAGGCTGTGTGGAGAGAGACTTGCCTCTCTACTGAGACCTCTCTGTTGGATTACATTTTTGCAGAATATGCTCCTTCTAAGGAGACACCCCTCACTCTGATAATGGGTGTGCATAGTGGGGTGTGGGAAGAGACTATACTCTGCTCTCAACTCTTTTAAAGCCGATGGGCATAAATGGTAGACTTGGATAAACACCATCTCCAGTAACACTCCTCCCCACAATAGCTAGTGTGCATACTACAGTGCATTCAAGGTATTGTACTAGTGGTGCCTGTGCATGTGCATTTAATAGTGTGTGTATGTTGTGTCAGTGGCATGCAATACAAATCACAAAGAGACATAACACATTGCCTCCAGGGCTCCCACTTATAATGGTAAATTCCCAGGGGGGTGAGGTTCCCAGGGCTTGTTAAGGCATGAAGAGGGGGGCCATGCATCCTCTATAAATAGTGTTTAGCTCCAGGGGTGGGCTCCGAGGATCCATTTGGGCTCTGGGAGGATGCATGGGTCCCACTCCCCTAACATTAATGTTTTGGGCCCCGGTGGATGGGGAAACTGAGGTCCCTTCTAGGGAAGGGCCATTCACTCCCCATTCTGAAAATGATTCTATGGCCAAGTGGAATGGGATATCTGGGTCCCATTTGGCCTCAGGGTGGGCTGTGAGCCCCCCATTTCCTAATATAAATGTGTTTTCCAGTAGGACAGGGTGTTAGGGGTCTCTACACGCCCTAGTAGTGAGTCTGCATGCCCCCTACCCAAAAATATATTTTGAGCCCCTGAGAGGAGGTCTGTGGGGCCAATAGTGGCTTGGGAAGGGGGCCACACACCTCCTCACATTTATTAAAAATAAGGCCCTGGTGGATGAGGAGCCTGGTGCCTAAAGATGCTCAGAAAAGGGGGCTGTGTGCCCTCAACCCTCTAACTTTAAGAAGTTCTGACCTGTGGATCTTTCTCCAAGCTGGTAGAGGCTCCAGGAGAGGAGCTGCATGGCCCCTCCCATTAATCGAATGAAATGTCCCTGGTGGATGAGTTCACAGGGCTCTAAAGGCATGAGGAAGGAGCCATGTGGCGCATGGGTCTGATTGCCCGTGAGGGGTTGGTAGCAGAACCTGGCTGCTGGCAAAGCACCGTGGCCAACCCCAAGCCAAGCTTGGCCAAAGGCCATGCACAGGGGGTGGCTTTACTTGGTATAATAAAATATTTCTTTACATTTAAATGAACTTTAAAACTTCACTGAAAGAAACAAAGGTTAAAGTCACATTGAAGTGAGATGAATATTTCAGTGCAGCATAATGTTTTAAATACCAATTATAGTTATTTCTGGTAACTTTAACTTGTACCCTCAACCCGGACAGCTAATTACCCCACATATTACATTACTCATGACATGTTCCATGATAGCATTGATAATATCACTACATCATTTGCAATGCAATCATTAATGGGAAGCATGTGCAAGACGGGGTGCAAGTTATAGTTAATTTAGGTCAAGAGTTTGTTACTAGAGATAACTATGATTGGTGAATTTAAGTGATTTTTGAGTTTAACCTTTAACCTAAAATAAACTTTCATTCTGACCTTCGGGTTTTTCAGTGAATATGCTGTCACCACTGTGTAGGCATAGTTAGGTCGGAGTTCCCACAAGAAAAGCATTTTTGTTTAAGTCAAAAGTTTGGTGCTGGGTGGTGAATCTGCATGAAACCTCCCAAAGAGAAAGGCCATGGCCCCAAGCTCCATTGTGGAAAGTTTCGGACTAGTTTATCTGTCAAGCGGGTGTCAAAGAAAATGGGGTTCCAACACATTGATTTACCTTCCCATAGCCAACTTTGCACTCTGATACAGAAAACTCAGCTGAACTGAGTTACACCAATTTTGGCAAAAAAAGTTAGAACTTTTCCACAAAAGTGAGTGAAGTGGCGAGTTTATGTTAGGCCATGTGGCCAACCCACTGCTGCTCTTGACCAAATGCCTTGCTTGGCGGAGGAGTTGGCTAAGTATGATCAGACCTCTAGAGAAATTTAAAGCAAAACAATTAAGGTTAAAGTGAAGTTATAGTTAGGTACAATAATCAGATCTTAGTTCATGTTAAAAATACCCCAGAAGACCACTACAATTACTAACAAAATGGTTAAAGTGACATTATAGTTACATAGGATAAAATCCTAGATTCCTCTAACAAAATTCATTGGCACTGCCTGACAAAAACAAAGCTGTAAGTGATGTTGCAGCTAATTGTTGAAATAACATAAAAACTAAGATTTAGAAAAAAAAGTCAAATTCACGAGGTACAGCTTATTGAGCTAAAGATAACCTGCACCCCAGCCATACACTACTTATCAGAGACTTAGGGACACAAAAGGCTCCAACCACCTTCAATCCAGCAGCTGGACTCAGTCTGCTTTACTGTGAGGCCTACCCTCCTAGTGGTGCCATTCCTCTTCTTGACCCTTGGAGGTGGGCTTGAAGGGGTTCTGCCAGCCCAGCTGTGGTCTCTTGGACAAAATGGATGCAGCATGCCACACTGTGTAGGTATAGTTAAGTCAGAGTTTCCAAGAGAAGAACATTTTTTGATTTACCAAAGGTTTTGGTGCTGGTTGATGAATCTGCATGAAACCATCCAAAGAGAAAGCTCATGCACCTAATCATAACCTCCACTCCAGCCATACACTGCTTATCACCTCACATATCACATCACTCATTACATATAAAATGACAACATTGATGACATCAGTGATATCATCTCAAATGATATTGATGACATCACAGATTACCTCATCCAGTCATTGTTACTGCGTCCTATAGGGTTAGTGGGCTCGAAGGAAATCAACATGTTCCACCTGTGGCCAATTATTCCATTCATCTTAGTGGGATTACCCTCTTAAATACTTCACATGACCTGCAATTATAAGTAAACAGGGTGCCATACATGAGTTCTCCACTGAAAAGGCATGTTTCCAAGGCCCTTTAGACAAAACTTCATAGTTTGGTAAAATGCACTACACATATTCCTGAGATGGACAAAATGGCATACAATCTTAGTTAGGGATCACTGAAATATTATTGATCACAACAATATTGTGCTACAGACATATTGTGTCAAAAATATTTTTTTACTAAATTATGATTTTCCTATACCTATAACAGTAAGTTCAAAAATATTGAAAAAATATCACTCCACGCTAACATTGTTATAAACATACAAAAATATATTTAGTTTAAAATAGTAAATCTTAAATATTTTAATGTATAGCAATAATGTAAAGTAAATTAAATAAATAGATGTAACCCATACTTACATAAACATAAACATATATGTGTGAGTGTACAGGTTTATATAAACTTAGATATAACACTATTATTAAAACATATTTCCTATTACATTAAATGTGTTGTGTATTTTTAATTTACTACTATAAAAGTATATATCTAATATACACACACACACATACACATATATATATATCATAAATTATGTTAATAAATCAAATGCAAACCATTGAATAAGTTACCAAATTCAATTTTAAAAAAACAAGACATTTACAAAAAATGTTTTACAAAAAATACAGAAAATATATATATAATGAAATAAGATAACATTAAACAAATAATAATAGATAAATGTATACAATATTGAAAAAGCATTGAAGTCTGGAAATGATAGATATACTATTCCCACTCCAGTCTGTGCAACAGTAGGGAAAGCATTGGACTCCGGAGGGGTAACATTTACTATTCCCACTCCAGTCTTTGCAACAGTAGGGAAAGCATTGGACTCCGGAGGGGTAACATTTACTATTCCCACTCCAGTCTTTGCAACAGTAGGGAAAGCATTGGACTTCAGAGGGGTAAAATTTACTATTCCTAATCCAGTCTGTGCAACAGTTGGGAAAGTGGTGGATTCTGGAGGGATAAAATGTATCACTCCCACTCCATTCCGTGTAAAAGTAGTTAAAGCGTTGGACTTTGGAGGGGTTACATTTATTATTCCCACTCCAGTCTGTGGAACAGTGGGGAAAATACTTCACTTCAATACATAACATATATGAAGCAAAACTCTATTAATGTATAACAAATAGAAAACTCTTAGTATAAACTTTATTAATTTACTAAAAATAATTAAACAATTAACATGAACATTAGAAGTGTAATTATCAATTGCAAAAAGTTGGCCATTTTGTATTACTTAATTAACTCACCACACAATGCCAACACAAACCCACACTTAAAATAAAAGTTAAAAAAATAAAAGTAACACAATTAACATAATTAATAACTTATTAAATATGCATTAATACATTAATAATAAATTGGTACTTGCCCAATTATTGATTTAAACTCTGTACCCATAGAAACCCAGCAGCCTGCACATATATATATATATATATATATATATATATATATATATATATATATATATATATATATATATATATATATATATATATATATATATATATATATATATATATATATATATTACCTACTGGCGGTCGCCAGTAGGTATATATAGTTAGGATTTTTTCTCTATGGGTTTTTTGAAAATTCTATGTCTAATAACTTTGGCGTTTGTGGACGGAATTGGCTGAAATTTTCAGGAAAATGGCACATTTTGTTTCTGAGCAGCCCTTGAAAATTTGGGGGGGGTTCGTCAAGGGGGGGCTGAGAAAAAAGGGGGGTCCCAAAACGTGTTTTTAACATTGAGTTTTCCATAGGGCGGTTGGCCTCACTTTTAGCCCGAACGGCTGAATGGATTTGCACGAAACTTGGCAAAATTGTAGGGACTGGTAGCCCGATGTGCCTTTTGCAGGTCTCAATATATGTGCTCCAGTGGATTTTGAGAAATTAACGTTTAAAAAAAGATATATATCTGTAACAGCGGACCGGACAGCGCTCCAGGACGCGTACTTTTTGCGCAACGGAGCTTTGTGAAGCGAAGCTGATTGGTTCTCCGGCGTCTGTCAACATTCCAAACAGTCCATAGCGGCCACCATCTTGTCTCTCGGTAGGATCGAGAGACAAGAGGAGGCCAAAGCGAAGGGGCAAATGACCATAAGGGGGAATAGTAGATCCTCGCTGACCCCCTACGTTTGATGTGGAGGTTTTAAAAGGGCCCCGCGGGGCAAAAAAAAAAATAATAATAATAATCGAACGGCTGAATGGATTTGCACGAAACTTGGCAAAATATTAGGGACTGGTAGCCCGATGTGCCTTTGCTAGGTCTCAATATATGTGCTCCAGTGGATTTTGAGAAATTAACGTTCAAAAAAAGATATATATCTGTAACAGCGCTCCGCTTCGCGTACTTTTTGCGTTACGGAGCTTTGCGAAGCTGATTGGTTCTCCGGCGTCTGTCAACATTCCAAACAGTCCGTAGCGGCCGCCATCTTGTCTCTCGGTAGGATTGAGAGACAAGAGGAGGCCAAAGCGAAGGGGGAAATGACCATAAGGGGGCATAGTAGATCCTTCCTGACCTCTTAGGTTTGATGTACCATTTTGCCAAGTTTGGTGTAATTCCGTTCAGCCATTCAGGCTGTAGACGTATGTAAATGTCCTATGGAAAATTGCATGGGGAAAACACATTTGAAAGTGTTGAAATTTAGAACCAATTAAAATGTTACTTTGGTTTTGTATTTGTGTGTGATGAAAGTTAATTGGTTATGTATATATTTCAAATGAGAGGAAACCACAGCCATTTTGTGATACTACTGTCTGAGGTACATTTGTGAGGAATTTTTGGTGGTGAATTTCTGGTGTTTGATTTACACAGTACTAACACTTCTCCTACTTTTAAAAAGGTGAGTTGTTAATTTGTAAGGGGAACTATGTTGTATACTTGAAGATAATTTGAAAAATGTTTTCTGTTATTTATTTGCAGTCCTTCTGTTATACTAAATACTTGATAAAGTTAGTTTTATATTATGTATTACTAAAAACGATAAATGAAAGTGATTATTTTTTTCTGCAATTTACAGCAAGCAATTTCAAAATAAAATGGCTCACAATGAAGAGACCGTGGCAATTTCTTTTGAATTGTCCACTACATTGATTGAAATTGAGAGCACCAATAATGAAATATTGTCACAAGGAGGACATGACTTGTATGATTCCATTAGATTGATTGAAATGGACAGCACCAAGAATGAAATATTGTCACAAGGAGATGACTTGAATGATTCCACTACATTGATTGAAATTGAGAGCACCAATAATGAAATATTGTCACAAGGAGGAGATGACTTGTATGATTCCATTAGATTGATTGAAATGGACAGCACCAATAATGAAATATTGTCACAAGGAGGAGATGACTTGAATGATTCCAGTACATTGATTGAAATTGAGAGCACCAATAATGAAATATTGTCACGAGGAGATGACTTGAATGATTCCACTACATTGATTGAAATTGACAGC
The DNA here is from genome assembly GCF_964261635.1 of Lissotriton helveticus. Taxonomy (NCBI): domain Eukaryota; kingdom Metazoa; phylum Chordata; class Amphibia; order Caudata; family Salamandridae; genus Lissotriton; species Lissotriton helveticus. The sequence goes on from NC_136067.1 coordinate 1,474,970,557, forward strand.
ACCAATAATGAAATATTGTCACAAGGAGGAGATGACTTGAATGATTTTTTTGATCAATCTCTTGATGGCGAATTTATCGAGTGTTTGGAGACCATAGAGTTACAAGAATCATCATTGGAGACTTTTCATGAGGACATTGCTGATGAGGACATGTTACTAGTTCTTTCAAATTTAGAAAATTCTGAAGAATAAATTTATATTTAGAAATCAAAAATTGTTTGAGACATTATTCATTTTTATTTTTAATTTATGAGGTTGTAGCGAAGTGATTGTAGTATAAAATGAGACTTATAGTATAGAGTGCAACATTTTTATGTTACATGGTAAGTTTACTCATATTTACTTCCCTTCTGCCACTATATTATCTCCAATGTGTATTTGACATCTCTTCTTCATCTCCGGCCTCCTTTCTCTCACTGTGTGTCTCCGATGCATCTTATCGCTGCTATTTTGTGTAATTACAGAAGAGAGTAAAATAAAATAGTTCGGAACGTGAAAAGGGGGCAAAGTAGAGTACTCCTCACCCCCTAGGCCTTTTTAGGCGGTCCCAAAAGGATCAGTTTCTGCTTTCCTGAGAGATTATGGTATGAGTTCCATATACCACAATAACTTGCATTACAACATGCAAGATATCTATCTCCTATTACCAACTTTTGGAGATATTCGCGCTAAGCGCGAATATCTCCAAAAGTAACACCTGCCCTGAGCAGTTCTTAGCCATGTTATCCAATGGGAGGTGGATAACATGGCTAAGAGCATTAGCTCGGTAATGCATGAATATCGCTGAGTTTTTAGCGATATTCATGCATTGCGGCCGTTTATTATCGCATTTGCGATAAACCTTGATAATAGCAAGGTTTATCTTCGATAATTTCTGACGATGCTTAGTGGTAAAAAATTCGTTGGTAAGCATCGTTAGCGATAAATATCGCTTAACTTTGGTAATATGCCCCAACGTCTGTTAACGTTCGATTCGAAGGAAATGAGGAAGTGTTGAAAAACATTGTCTGCGCCATCTTGCCTTTTTTGAAATGCCACACTTTTGTCGTGCACGGCAGCCATTTTAGATGTCTTGACCAGACCCACTCTCTGCACGCTGTCGATTCGTAGCATGGCTCCTCACCCACGCAAGCATCTTCCCCAGGCACTGGTCACCACCGCTCTCTGTCTTATGCATGGGCAATAAACCTCCCCCCATCTGCGCTGCTCTTCCCTGAGAATCACACTCTGTGCCCGCCCGACACCTCCCTTTCGCCCTATTCACTACCGCACCCTCTGACACTCCTCTTCCTCTGTGTCCGATTGTCCAGGCTATCAGCTAGCCCTGCAGATGTAGTTTATGGCCCCAGCTGTAAAGAATCACCCCTCTTCAAAGGAGTTATAGTAGATCAAGGCCCACACCCGATGAGATCCGTCACACCACACGTGTTCCTACTATCTGAAAACCATCCTGTATTGTGATTGGGGAGGGGACCGAGCCTGAAGCGGAAGATTCCAGGAATGACTCTTTGTACATCAAAGTTTTTACAATTATGTGTCACATTAAAAATATATAGCACTCCAACAAAGTAGTAGGAATATAAAACTTTAATAACATATAAATATATATAACAAAACAAAAACAGTAAAAACATTTAAACAACGAAGAGACCGTGGCAATTTCTTTTGAATTATCCAATAGATTTATTGAAATTGACAGCACCAATAATGAAATATTCTTGTCAGTAGCGGTCTGTTGTGCGAATAGTTCCAAGGCAGCAGAACGCGCTGAAATCTAGATGGCACGAAGGTGATGTCTAGTAAGTTGCCGCCCAGCAAATAACGGCGTGGGGCGCCGCGGGGGTGAGTGAGTCCAGTAGGCACCACAGCTATTCTTACCGGCATTGCAGAATTACTGCTGGGGACAATGCCTGTGCTGTAGCAGGGTCACAGCAGAAACAAAAAGGATTCTGTTGAAGATGTTGTTGGTTTTCAATTTGAAAACAGTTCTGGTGTCAACTGCTATGCTAATGTAGTGGTTAATGTTTTGTTTTCTCTAGAAAATGTAAAAGAGGGGGAGGCAGTCCAAAGTTCCGTTAAAAGGGCAAAGGAAAGGATCGGTGGTTTGAACTATCAGTCAAAAAGGGGAGGGGGTGCAATAATTTTTCCTACCGGGTCACACTGTGCTTTCACCGGAAGTGAGGTCTGCAGGATTCTAGTAATTCAAAGTGAGGCTGGCGCCAGCATGGGAGCGCCGACGTCCCGCGGATACAGTTTCGTCACTCCACGGGCGATCATGGCAGTCATTCCCCATCGGGGGTCGGAGACTCCCGCGGCTCCTCTAGAATCTTCAAGGTCGTGGAGGACTACGGTGGTGGAGTCAACCAGTGACCGGGCCATTTCTTTATGCTGGGCCCGCTCTTGCCAGGTCGACCGCCATTTTGAGAGTTCGGCAGCTACCGGCGATCGCGGGGTCACATGAGCGGACGGGCTCCACCCTGCCGGGCGAGACGTTGCAGCATGGCCACAGTGGAAGAACCCTTTTCCGGGCGCCTGGAGCGCTGAGGGTGCAGCTGGGAAGCCTCCACCTGGGGAGGCGGGAGAGGCCTGTTCGCACCGTCTCTCCCTCCCAGTGCACCCCACGGCGTCTCGCTTGAGATTTGTTATGGCCGGACCAGGCGATGAGGACGAGGGGGGGGGGTCGGAGGCATGTGCAAGACATCCCCCCCCCAGTGTTGTCGCAGCCATTATTCAAGAAAGAAGAAGTGTCCCGTCCGTCTTCGGGCCGGGCTTCCGGTAGATGTCGGCCGGACGCCCCTGGCTCTGGCCCCATGAACGGGTTTCTTGGTTTATCGGCTGCAGCCGGATCCCGTCGGCCTCGGCCCCCCGACTGTTGGTGGCCGGACCGGAAGAGCATGTGGCGGGACTACCTGCAACTCTCAAGGGCCACCGCGGTCGGACTGGGAGAGAGAGGGGAGGGTCGAGGAGACATTCCCCCCCCCTGCAACTGTTCAGCGTTGTAAAGGCAATCCCCTGGCCGGGTCCCGCTGGCCTCGGCCTCTCCTCCGGCTACACCCTATGTTAGGATCTCCTGGCCGAGGCGTGGCAGCAGGACCTGCCTTATATGGGCTGCTCCCGGCTGGGCGTAGTCGGAACCCTGCCCCACCTTGGAAGTTTCCAGAGTGGGGGCGGATGTTCTACTGACTTGCATTTTCCCTAGTCTATCGATTTTTTTGGCGTGGCAGGCGGTGGGACAGCGAGGGGTGATTTGGTTTCTCTTACTGTTTTTCTGGTCTCTCACCACTGGCATATTTTAACGTTTTCTTGTTTCTAGGACATTAATAGGTTTTATCATTACGTTATATTATCGTTTCTTTGTTCGTTGTTTAATAAAAGTTCATGTTCATCAGTGGCCTACTGATTTTCGTTTTCCTATTCTTTTCTTTCCAGGTTGTTTCATGCTAAAGTTTCTGTTAACAGGATACAGTGATCACTTCGTTATTATTGCATATGTCCTTTTCACTAGGGGTGCTCTCTGGTCGGGCCAGATGACGTATCTCTAGTAAATGGTCCGGGTGAAACAGGTGCATCAATCAGTGGGGAGTAGATAGGCATGACAGATTACAACGGGGGAGAAAGGTCCGCATTACGTACCCTTTCACTACTTGCAAAGATTTTCCTACGTTTATTTGCAAACAGGGAATACCTCCAAAAAGAACTAATTCCCAAACAGTCAATGTTAGGACAATCAATCAATCAATGAGGAATGAAATAGGTACGACGTGTTAAAGGCTTGCGTTACCTACCCTTCACTATCTGCAAAGGGAGAGAGAATATTCCTATTCTTCCTCGTTTGCAGGCAGAGAAGATCCTTAAGAGAATTAACTTCGAACAATTCAATGCTCGATTCAAACAATCAACAAGGGGTACTGTGAACACAAATGAACGCCGCTTATGTACATACGCATTGCTATTTTCAACAGGTTGTTCCTAATGTTTCTATTTTAGCGAGGTCAAAAAGAGATCCCATTAGTGGCCTACTGATTTTGCTCGATTCCTTTTGTTTTTTTACACGATTTTTCGCTATCTGCAAAGACTAAACAGAGTATTGCGACTCTGTGCTTGTTTGTAAATAGAGAATGAACCAAAGAGAACAATCAATCAAATGGAGAGAGAAGCAGGCACGACGGATTACAAAGGGGGCAAAGGGCTGCGTTAACTACCCTTCACTATCTGCAAAGAGAGAGTACTCCTAATAGAAATGAGGGGTGGGGGGCAGCATTCAAAGCAGATCAGTGTGCATAAACACGAAAATGTTTTTACTTACCACGTACTTGACATTCGACAGCTTATGATATTTGCTATTAAAAAACCATTGAAATTCACTGAAAAAACCATAGGTTATAGACCATATATAGTTAGGAATTAGCATTTACAAAACCTTGAAAATTCACTGAAAAAACCATAGGTTATACACCATATATAGTTAGGAATTAGCATTTAAAAAACCTTATTTTACTCACACAAAACCATTGAAATTCCATATATAGTTAGTTGCACTAACTATATATCGCGCACCCGCAATCCACTGCTGATCATGTCACATATTACATCATTCATGACATGGTCAGTGACATCACTGATGACATCTCAAATGACATCACTGATGAGATCACTGATGACATCTCATTTGACATCAATGACCACATCACTGATGATATCATTCATGTGACAATACAATGCATCTCCTCACGTTTTAATATAACCTCTGTTTCACCCAGTGTTAAATACAGAGTATAATTTTTGAAACCATTGACACACCAATACTAGTTACTACATACGTACTCACTGATTCCTACGTCTACACACACATTCACTCATTCACCCATACAATCATTCATACATACAATCACTCATCTTTACAACACTATCATATGCACTCATACACCTATACAGACACTTACACTCTGCCACTCATCCATGGAGTTACTCACACACCTAGTCAGTCCTGTAAAGAATCAATCACACTTCCATTTTCTTGTCTATACAGTTAAACATAGAGCACCTTACATTTTCAAACATATACTAACACATACTTACTTTCTTATACAATCATTGATACAAGTACACATTGATCTGCACAGAGTCACACACCTCCCAGCCAGCCACACACACACTCAGTCTCCTATACAAATACTTGGACAATCAATCAATAACCCATATAGTTAATCATATAGCTACTGATCAACACATGCAGCAGTTTACAGAACAACAGACATAATGATGCACAAATTAAGACAGTTTAGTCACTAACCCATGCACTCAGTGAGACACATTTAATCACTCACTCATACATTCAGTCATGCACCTACTAAATCCTTCGTCCAGACACTTATACATCTACTCATTCTTCAATATGTAAAACATATTTAAACTTTACAGAAACACACAGTCACTGGATGATGTCATCAGTGATCTCATCAGTGATGTCATTTGAGATGTCATCAGTGATGTCACTGACCATGTCATGAATGATGTAATATGTGACATGATCAGCAGTGGATTGCGGGTGCGCGATATATAGTTAGTGCAACTAACTATATATGGAATTTCAATGGTTTTGTGTGAGTAAAATAAGGTTTTTTAAATGCTAATTCCTAACTATATATGGTGTATAACCTATGGTTTTTTCAGTGAATATATATATATATAAATATTGCTCATTCAACTTAATTACTTATCTAAAAGCAATGAAATATGTAATAAGACATTAATAACTCATTTATTAATTAAGTAAACATAATTATGTAACTTTCCACCCTGCACCCCTACAAACCTAGCAACTTATTACAAAAATATAAACTAGTACAAGCAATAACATTACAAATTATCAATCTCCTAAAATTGAAAACTAAATTTAATGTTATTAGCAATTATAGAAACAATATTATCCCTTAGAATTAATATATAAACTAGCACACATAAAGATAATTAAAAACTGCAATTTTTTACAGCTCTATGATTTCAATTGCAAATACCAATGATATTTTTGAAAAATATATTACCTACCTTAAAAACTGATATTCTTGCCTTCGATATTTCTGCATCGCGATATTTTTGTATCATGATTATTTTCCCCACATTTCTGCAACTTGATATTTAAAACTCAACATTTTGCCCAAATGCCAACCTTAGAGCCTTTGTTACACCACAAATGTGACATAAACCACCTCTAAGTGGGTCATCTCAACATTCTACATTATCCAAAAATCGGTAATGTCACAAAATCTTCAGGAAAGTTCCGGAAATAAAAATCCTCATCTTATAAATGTCCTTGCTACATTCAATTTGTCTACAGCACTGTATTATAACTATATAAAATGGGAACATTCTCATTTCATATATGGACTGGTGGATAATCTTTTGGTAACAGAAGCCTGGCCTTTCTTACACTTTATTGGAGGGAAAGGATTTGACTTTAAACCACAACCTACTGTGAAACATACTTCAGCAACCCACATCAGGTAGACTCAGCTTATATGTTGTTTAATAAGGAGTAATATTTGCACCTCAAACTTTACTAATTTGGTGCATTATCTAACTTTCACACACACAACTCTTGTCTGCAGGAATTGTGTTATTTCAAAATTTCTGCACCCATGTATGTTCACGCAATACCTACAGGGTGAATTTGACTATGGTCTTATCGGTGATGTCGTCAGTGATGCCATAAATGATGTCATCTAAGAGGTCATCGGTGATATCAACAATGAAGTCATTTAATACGTCATGAGTAATTTAATATAAGTGATGCAATATCTGAGGTGAGAAGCAATGCATGGCAGGTGCAAATTATGGTTAGTTCAGTAAACTACTTATCAATTTGACTGATCATTTGGTACTAAACAGATGTGCAGTGTAATACATTATTAATTATTAGAACATTGGAATTTTGGGAGCTCCATTGAAAACAATGGAGTGCTCCGGGCTTATAATGGCTGGTATAGGCCTGGAGCTCCAAAATTCCAATGTGTCTTTGTTCACAGCTCTGGCTGCGAACAAAGGCTTCAGGGAGCCTGAGGGGATTCCAATCCATTCACCCTCCCATAAGGCTTTGTTCTTTTTTGTTACAACAATCTGCCCTCTAGTGGCAGAATGTTCTAATAGCCTTATAGCCCTTCGTAGCTGGGCTATACCCGCTATTAAAGTCCCGCTCCCTTGTTAAAGGCCCTCACCAAGAGGGCCTTTAATAGCCGGTCTAGCCCTCTACGGCAGGCTATAAGGCTATATTATTGTCCATTGTGGAGAGTGGTTATACCTCATGACAGGCAAAGCCTTGAGAGAATCATGATAGGCCTCTTCATATTTGGTTTATGCTGTGACTTTTTTGTTATGTGTATTCTTAACAAAATATATTTAACCAAATAAGTATTCATGGAGTTAATTTTGTGTGGAAAGGTAAAATCACATTGGAGAGGCATTTGATGATCTAGAATGTTGTTACCCCTTGTAAACTGATTACCTTCACACTATTACGGGAATCAATATGTTGTCTAGTGCATTTTTGCACCATGACATTGAAATCATGTTATTCTAGTACTTTATCTAGCTGTGTGTTCACTTAGAAGTTTGGTGAGTCACTCTGTGGGTATTCTGTGACTAAAACAGACGCATACGTCATAATAAAGATTATCTCATCACAATGTGGTAAATGTTTTGAGAGTGGGAAGCACAAATTTAAATGAATGAGTGCTAGGAAATTATATAAAAAATAATGCACTACAGCTGACATATTTCCATTTTTTTTTTGCAGCGGTAAAGCATTTGACATGATCTTTCCATCACAAATACTTTTCTGTGCACAAGTAGCAGAGAAAAGAAAGCGTCATTACTGGCAACACCATCTAAAATGATAAATATACATTTCAATTGAGAACGCTTTTTTTGGTTTCATGCAAGAAAAAATGAATTAGTCATGGTTACCTATGCAGTAGCCTGAGTTTAACATTGACAAAAAAAAGCAGGGGATGAAAAGTCTATGAAAAAATATGAGCCACATAACCACTTAGGGCCTGATTACGAGTATGGCACTGCGTAAGTGGGACCATCCTGCAGCCGTACCGCCAAAGCTGTGTTTGCACTGCCTGCCAGAATATTATTTTTTCAGTCACTAGCTGGCGATTCTTTGGTGGTGCCTATGAAATGGGCACCGAAATGGGAATGTCAAAGGCAGTGCTTGCACAGCATGGACTGGTGCAGGCCAGGTCATGCAGGTACTGGGGTACATGCACACGGGGGGCACAACATCTGCCCCCCTGCATGCACCCCATGGCCCAGTGGCTTTGCTTCCTCTCTGCCATGGTTTTCATGCAGGAGGAAACTCGTACTTGCTTGGTATGACCACGGCGGTCCCGCCAAACATATTGTGTCCTCTAGACTGCTGCACCACCACCATTAATCCCTGACAGTTGCGGCAGTGAAATAGAATTCTGACCGCCCTAGTTGTAATAGGGTGGTCGGAAGACCGCCACATCTGTGGTCCGTCCGACTAGTAATCAGGTCCTTAATCTTTACATTTGCTGCTTATATACCCCCTTGCATTTAACATATTTCATACATTACTTTATTTGAGACTTCATTTCTTACTGGTAAAAACCTGTTACATTTAGTTTTGTCCGCAAGTGTATACTATATAACATTTGCTTAATTATAATTTGACAGTTCACAATAATCTATGTATTCACATGATTGATAACACTTTATAGAATTATGTGAGGGTGCAAAAAGTTTATTATGCTAATTCTTTCATCTGACATATTGTGCCCATTTCAAAATAATAAGAAAAATGTATTTAAGCTAGTTATCCATAAGTAGAAAGCAGATAAGAAATATTTTACTTACCAGGAGGCCAGGTTGAGTAAGCAGAAGTTGTAAACACCTTCGTAAAGGTCCCATGCTAGCAATTAAGAGTGCACCTAGACTTATTGACTTGCTGGGATGCCCTAGCTAATGAATAGAGTTATCATAAAGTCCATGAAGATCATGAACTCCATTCACTCAGGATCACCATCAGAACCCTGCCCACACCACATATTCAACAAAGCAGATGCATCCACCGCACCCCAACTACGGAAGGTCATCAACATCTCCTTCGAGACAGCCACATTTCCGGAAAGCTGGAAGCACGCCAAGATCAACGCCCTTCTCAAGAAACCCAAGGCAGACCCCAAGGAACTCAAGAACTTCTGTCCCATCTCCCTGCTCCCGTTCCCGGCAAAGGTCATCGAGAAAATCGTCAACATGCAACTAACCTGCCACCTCAAGGACAACAACATCTTAGACCCTTCTCAGTCCGGATTCAGATGAAACCACAGCACCGAGACAGCCCTCATCACCGCCACAGACGACATCAGGCGCCAACTAGACAACGGCGAAACATCAGCATTCATCCTCCTGGACCTGTCTGCCGCCTTCAACACGGTCTGCCACCACACACTAAAACATGCCTCCAAGAGGACGGAATCCAAGAGAAGGTCCTGGACTGGACCACATCCTTCCTCTCCGACAGAACACAGAGTGTCCACCTCCCATCCTTCCGTTCCAAGGCCACCAACATCATCTGCGGCGTGCCCCGTCCCTCAGCCCGACATTGTTCAACGTATACATGGCCCCCCTCGTACAAGTGGCCCACCAGCACAACCTCAACATCATCTCCCATGCTGACTACACCCAGCTCATCCTCTCCCTCACCAAGAACCCGCACACCGCCAAAACCAACCTCCACGAAGGAATGAAGGCCGTCGCCGAATGGATGAGGAGCAGCTGACTGAAGCTAAACTTGGACAAGATGGAGGTCCTCATCCTCTGACCGACCCCCTCAGCCTGGGACAACTCCTGGTGGCCGACCACGCTGGGAGCAGCACCGACACCTACCGACCACGCTTGCAACGTAGGAATCATCCTCGACTCCTCCCTCTCCATGTCTAAACAGATCGGCGCTGTCTTCTCCTCCTGCTACAACACCCTCCGCATGCTCCACAGGAACTACAAGTGGATCCCTACCGAAACAAGAAAATCGGTGACACAGGCCCTTGTCAGTAGCAGGTTGGACTACGGCAACGCACTCTACGCAGGAATCCCGGCTAAACTCCTGAGACGACTACAACGCATCCAAAACGCCTCCGGGTGACTGATCCTCAACATCCCTCGCCACAGACACATCACACTCATCTTAAAGACCTTCACTGGCTCCCCATCATCAAGAGGATAACCTTCAAGCTCCTCATCCACGCACACAAAGCACTCCACAATACCGGACCAGCCTACCTGAATAGCAGACTCAACTTCTACACCCCCAGCCGCCAGCTCCGCTCCTCCGAACTCGCCCTCGCCGCTGTCCCCCGCATCCTTCGTGCAACTTTTGCCGGCAGATCCTTCTCTTTCCTCACCCTCCCTACCCACCTACAGCAGACCCAAGACCTGCTCACCTTCAGAAGACTCCTCAATACCTGGCTCTTCGATCAGTAGCAGCACCCCCTCCCCCAGCACCTTGACACCCTTACGGGTATGTAGCGCGCTTTACAAGTTATTGATTGATTGATTGATAGAGTTAGGTGTAGGAAACTGAGTTACTGTTTGAGGGGGTAAAACATGTTCCTGCCAACACCTTACAAGATGCCGCAGTGGGATCTTCCTTTGGTTCTCACATACCTGCTGTGCACTGTCTTTAAACCAATGCACAGTTACTCTCTATGTTTGTCAACCATAAAAAATAGTGTCTATAATTTAAATTACGTCTGCTCGGTGATTGAGTGAACTCCAAGACTTGTCTGCAACATAAACATCCCTCTTTCCCGACAAGGTGGTCATTCCACATGGGGCAATCAAACACCTTTGCCACTTCCCATGCTCTGCCTCACCCCTCTAAAGAGAGAAGAAACAGCACAACAAAAATCCCACACCAGAAAAATAGAGTATGTCATAAATTATTTGAGACAAAAACAGCAAAAATCAAATCAGTAGAACTAGAAAATAAGCGAGTTTAAGGATTTAGGTGAAAATAGTGCTTAACACCCTACATGCTCATGACGAGCTGAGCTCGTCATGAGGCACTGTGCTCTGGTGCTCATGACGAGCTCAGCTCGTCATGAGCCGTGGAACGCTCAGATGCGGGGATAATTCCCCTGCTGTGCTGAGCATTCTACGGGAACGGGTGCAGCTGGGACGAGCTGAGCTCGTCATGAGCACCGGAGCGCCGTGCCTCATGACGAGCTGAGCTCTCCCCGCCCCCCAGAACAGCGGGGAATTACCCCCCGCAGTGAAGGGGTTAAAACACAAAGCGCTATCTGTGGTTACCTGGGCACACCAGACCAAAAAACAGTCACAAGTTCAGGCCGATCATGATGGAGCGTAGGCCAGATATAGGGACCCAATTAGGCCCGCTAAGCAAAGTACCATAAATCTTGGTTGCGAAACGGTGCGAGAATCTATCTAAATGATGCATCACCCAGCAGCAGTTTTGAGGGGCTGTGGGCAGCAATGAAAAGTCCTGCATTGAGGATGGGTCGCACAGCAGCAGTTCCGAGAAGCTGTGGGCTGTTATGTGAGGTCCTCCATTGGAGATGCGTCACACATGGGAGGTGCCGATGAGGGGCTGAGAAGAGATGAGGCACCCTGCATCAGTTCTGGCCAAGAGATCACAGCTGGACTGTCAGAGCCAATTCAGGCTCACTTCCAAGGGTCCAAGAATGGCTGATGGCTGAGGCATCACTTGGGGTGGGGGTAGGACTCACATCAGACTGAGGCCAGGTGCTGGGTTCAAGGTGGCTGGAGCCTATTGTGTTCCGGAGTCTCTCATCAGCTATCACAGGAGTCACACTAATCCCTCCTGAATTCCACCTGGAGCCCCTTGCTATGCATCATCCTGTGCTGTTTCTGACATTCTGCTGCACTAAATTATGTGTCACTGTTGGTTCGGCTGTATTAATGCCTCCATATTTGTTTGGTTGAGTTCATCGATCCCTGTATGTGTTTGTGAAAATTAATGTCTGTAGGTGCACTGATCTGTGCGCATGTGTAATGCATATGCTGCGTGCTTTCGTGTGCAGGAATTGTAAGACTAAACCTATCGGCTTCCCTATACTTGTTTTTGTAGATGGAATGTTTTAACAGTAAAGATCTTTGTCTCGAGGTTTTTGTTCTAAGAATTAGCAAGAATCTGCTAAGAAAAAGATGACTCTTCAAATACTCAAATGTTCCCTTTTCTATTGAAATTCCCCATCTTGAGTAAACAGTCCTTTTCGTTTGTTTTGCATCTATAATCGAAAGAACACCGTCGAAGTGAATGGAAATCTTGCAAAAGAGAAACAAACGTTGAACAAACTACAACATTAAGTCAATTTGCCTACATGTTTGTTTAATTTAAAAAAGAGAGTGTTTTATCTAAAATGTTGGACTTTCATTTACATTCTGGCATTATGATTAGAATCCTTTAAAAAATGTATTAAACCAAAGGCACCACTAATTTAAACGTATTTTATAATTCTTGGTTAAATGTAGACCAACTTGAAAGCATTGTGAGTATACCCAGAAACGGTTTCCTAGTTTATGCTTCGATAACTCAAGCTGCACGTTACTAGTGAGCAAAAACATTGAAAAATGTCTAGGTTGACTAGCACTGCAGTTCAAAGAGAAGGATTTTCATTTGTTAAACCTGGACTGCTCTTTTTGAGGCAGGACTGATGCAGATTTGCATTTGACTAGGCTGTTTTTGTATTGACATAGTAAAGCTAAAAATTGAGGGCCAGATTTACTAACCTTTCACACAACACAGTCCAGCAAGGCAATTCAGTGCAGCAATGCAACTTTGCATGTAAAGGAGACAGCAGAAATTCACCATATCCTCTGAATATAGCACTCTTCCTCTCTCTCTCTTCAGGCATCCTAGCGCCAATGCAGAAACCCTCGCACCACTGTGCAAAGGTGCTTGAGTTTGCAAGTATAATTGTTTGTCTGCAGGAAGTGATGCTTTACTGCAGAAAAACTATCCCTCAAGTAAATTTCCTTTTTCTCCTGCATTCTTTATTTGTCCCTATTAAAGTAATATATACCATATAACCAGGGCTGGTATATTAAATGCTACTAGCAGGCCTGCTGCACCTTTTGTGCCACTGACTTAAGTAGCCCCTTAAAATATATTTCAGACCTGCCATAGCAGCTTGCCAGTAGTTTTAAACTGCCAATTCAACTTAACCCCCTTGCCAAGCTTTTATTTCGCAGACGTCCTCCCTAAGGTAGACCCTAGGGAAACCATAGGGAAAGGGGCACTGTGATGAAAGGGTTGGATATGTACTTTTAAGTTTTACATGTCCTCCTGGTAGTGAGAAACACACAGATCCATTTTTCAAGACTGTGAGGCCTACATCTCCCACAGGATAACATTGGCTTACCTTATTACATTTTAAAAGTGTGAATGTTTGATTTGGAACAGACTGAAAAGTCATATTTGGTGTCTGAGAAATTGTAATTTAATATTCTCTTTAATGATAAAGTCGGATTTTAAGTCACAGTTTTAAAAAATGACACTTTTAGAAAGTTGGCTTTTTCCTACACTTACTATTTGATGCCTGCAGCCTGTTCCTGGTTCACATGACTGTGTGTAGTTGGCAGTTGGACTTTGTATAACTCCCAGACAGCCACACATAGAGGGTTTAAGTGTGCCTGGATGGGCACCACTGGCAGGATGGTGGTCAGAGCTGGGCACAGCCTCACTTGTAAGGTAATAGGCTGTGCCCTGCCCTCACGCATTGCGCCAGAAGCTAGGCTGGAGCCAGGGGAGGGAGACAGGAAAATCCAAGCTCAGTAGAAAGGGAATCTCTAACACATTCTGCTTAAAAGAAGGCACCAGACATAAAAATAGGACCCTCAGACCAACTTTTCAGTAAACTTTCTGGACCTGTGGATGGCTCTCAGAGGACTTCCTACTGTTGTGGCTTGCTGTGAACTTCAGAAGAGTGATTTGCTGCAAATGGCAGGACTACTCACATGCCTGAAGCCTGCCTTTACCTGTAAGAGACCTGCCCTGCTGCTTCATCCCTGTTCCCCTACTTGAACCAGTGTGATTCCAAGGGCTGGTTGCCTGGCCTCCTGACCTCACACCTGTACCCAGCCTGAGGGAGTCATACCCTCTAAGTAGTGCCTTTCCAGTCCTGGACCCTTGGAAGCTGTGCTAAAGGTTCCCAGATAGCCAAAATCCAAAACGTGGGACTTAGAAACGTTTTGGCTAAAAAGTGCTCTGAGAAGTGAAAGGAGACTGGGAACTACCTGCTTGATGATCCGACCAAGGTGTATCGTCTGTCACTCCCCTGCCTTCCGCGGGAGCCTTTAGCCATAGCTTGTTTTTAACCCTGCACTCTCACCATCTAGCGCTAGCTTGCGCTTTTTAAACTCATTTCGCTCACCTTGCCTTCAGGGACCTTGCCCTCGACCCTGCCTCCCGCGCAGCTGAGCTTGACGCTGCCGCGGCCTCACAATCACTCGCCTGCCGCCTTCAGCGGACGCTTCCCCGGCCACGCCCACTTCTTGGCCACGCCCACCTGGGCCGCTACTTAGGAGCTGATTACAAGCTCTACCTGACTGGATCACTCCCCTGCCTTCCGCGGGAGCCTTTAGCCATAGCTTGTTTTTAACCCTGCACTCTCACCATCTAGCGCTAGCTTACGCTTTTTAAACTCATTTCGCTCACCTTGCCTTCAGGGACCTTGCCCTCGACCCTGCCTCCCGCGCAGCCGAGCTTGACGCTGCCGCGGCCTCACAATCACTCGCCTGCCGCCTTCAGCGGACGCTCCCCCGGCCACGGCCACTTCTTGGCCACGCCCACCTGGGCCGCTACTTAGGAGCTGATTACAAGCTCTACCTGACTGGATCACTCCCCTGCCTTCCGCGGGAGCCTTTAGGCATAGCTTGTTTTTAACCCTGCACTCTCACCATCTAGCGCTAGCTTGCGCTTTTTAAACTCATTTCGCTCACCTTGCCTTCAGGGACCTTGCCCTTGACCCTGCCTCCCGCGCAGGCGAGCTTGACGCTGCCGCGGCCTCACAATCACTCGCCTGCCGCCTTCAGCGGACGCTCCCCCGGCCACGCCCACTTCTTGGCCACGCCTCCTAGCTGCACTATAAATCATGTGCCTCCACCGTTCGCGCAGCGGACGGGCGCAGCGGGCGCGCCGTTTGCGCACCGAAGGCGCGCCTAAGGCAAGCCCGTCTGCGCCCGTCCGCGACGGGCCGGGACCAGGGGCCTTAGACTCTGCCCTTTCTTTGGTGTACTCCTCTGCACAACTAACTTCTCTCTCTGCCTCTACCCCCCTCCTCCCCTCCGTAGTTCAACACTTATCCTCGCACGGTATCTATGTCCCCCCCCCCCTCTGGTTCTGTCTCTCCTACCCCCCCTCCCTCAATTTTTCCCACGCCCTCCGTTACTCGTGCAACCCCCGGTTTCCATGCTGCCTCTGCTATTCTTCTCAACACTCGCTCTGCTGTAAAAAATCAAACTGCTCTTTTCAACCTTTTGGACACCGATTCCCCTGACTTCCTTTTCCTCACTGAGACTTGGCTTTCCTCTGACTCACTTCCGGACCTTCTTGCTATTCTCCCTGGCACCCATTATGCCCTTCGCGCTGACCGCCCCGATGGAAAAACTGGCGGTGGTGTGGCTATGATAGTTCGCCGCTCTTTGCAATTCCAGCTCCTCCCGCATCCTTGCATTTCTAGTGTTGATTTTCTGGTGGCCCACTCTCTTAACCTCCCGGTACCCCTCACGGTGATTCTCATGTACCGCCCCCTCAAAATATGCCATCATTTGTGTCTACCTTGCAGGACCTCTTGGCCACCTTGGCTGTAAATAACTCCTCGCTACTCCTGCTCGGGGATTTCAATTTTTGGCCGGGTGATCCGAGGGAGGACTCCTCCTCTAAAGTCTTTTCTGCCACCCTTCGCTGTCTCAACTTCTTACCCCACGTCTTGGCCCCTACCCACACCCACGGTCATATTCTGGACCAGATCTGGTCCTTACGTTGTAATCTCTCGGCCACTTCTATCTCCCCTTGTGTTTGGTCAGATAATTTCCTGATCTCCTTTTCCATCCACCTAGGTCAAACCGAGAAAGCCCCCCTGCCCAAAAACATCTGGGCTCGGAGCTGGAACAAGACTGATCTTAATGATCTCTCTTCCTCTCTGTCTTCATCGGCTCCTACCCTGACCGACCTCTCTTTGGAAAATCAGGCGGATGCCATTAACATCTGGCTCTCCTCGGCTTGTGACCGGGCCGCTCCACTCAAAAAGATCAGATCAGCCCGTCTTCATGACGCCCACAAGTGGTTCTCCAACGACCTCAGATCCCTGAAATTAGAGCTTAGGCGGTCTGAGCGGCGTTGGCGCCGCAACTACTGCCCTACCCTCCGCCTCAATTACAAAGCCAACCTCAATAACTATAAAATGGCCATCTTAGCGGCCAAATCCAAATATTTTACGGAGCGCGTAGCCCTCTCGGCCAATAAATCTCGCGAGATCTTCTCACTGGTTCGCAGTCTTGCCACCTCTGACCGAGCATGCCTTTCCCCTCCTCCCTCTCAATCTCTCTGTCACTCTTTGAATGATTACTTCATCAATAAAATCATTACCATCAAGGCCAACATTCCGATCGTGGCTCAACCTGATTTGCCGGATCATTCTTACCCTTCTCCCGCTGCTTTGGATCACTTGGAACCCATCTCTCCTGAGCTTTTCCTTGACCTCCTTGTCAAGGTCAAGTCCGGCTCCCCTGCGGATTGTGCACCTGCACGGATCCTCAGAACTCTATACACTAGCTGTCCTACCCCTCCCCTAACTTTTCTCAATTCTTCCCTGGCTTTGGGTTCTGTCCCCTCTTACTTTAAATCTGCCATTGTTCTTCCTATCCTGAAGAAAGCTGGCCTGGACCCCTCCCTTCCATCGAACTTTAGGCCGATCTCCCTTCTTCCCTATCTAGGGAAGATTCTTGAGAGCTATGTGACATCTTGCCTTTCCATCTACATTGAGGAGAACAACATCCTGGCCTCTCACCAGGCTGGCTTTCGACCTGGCCACTCTACTGAGGGTGTGGTCCTTGCGGTCCTGGATGAACTGAAAGGGAAGGCCGATAGTAACCTTCCCCAGGCCTTAGTCCTCTTGGACCTGTCCGCTGCGTTTGATACGGTCGATCATGCCATTCTTCTCGACCGGGTCAGCGCAGCGGGCATCCAGGGCACTGCCTTCTCCTGGATCGCGTCCTTTCTTCAGGGCAGATCACAGGCAGTTCACCTTTCTGACTTTTCTGCACCCCCCCTCCCGGTCACTTGTGGGGTACCCCAAGGCTCTTCCCTCTCCCCCCTTCTTTTCAATCTATATATATCCGCCCCCTTATCTCTTCCCTTCTCGAGCTGGGGGTCTCGGTGTATAACTACGCAGATGACCTCCAGCTCGTCTTCGATCTCTCTTCCCCTACTGACTCTCTCTCTAAGTTTAGCTCCACTCTTGTCTTCATTTCCCAGTGGATGAGCTTCAATCATTTGAAGCTCAATCCCGACAAGACAGAGCTCGTTCTCACCGGTGGCCCCTCTAATCCCTGGTCTTCAGTTCACTGGCCCCTTTCTTTTGGTCCTCCCCCCTCCCCAGTTCCCTCTGTCCGGACTTTGGGCATCAAGATCAGTAACGATCTATCTATGCATGCTCATATCAGTTCCGTTGTCTCCTCCTGTTTCCTTTCCCTCCGCCTCATTCGCAAAATCTCCCGGTTTTTTTCTGTTGATGCCCTCAAAGTCATTATCACTGCCCTCATTACATCCCGCCTGGATTATGGAAACGGCCTGTACGTAGGCATTCCCGCCTACGAAACTCGCCGTCTCCAGGCCATCCAGAACCAGGCGGCCCGTCTTGTCCTCCGTCTTCCTAAGTTTTCCCACATCACTCCTGCCCTCAAAACCCTTCACTGGCTCCCCGTTCATTTCAGGTCCCAGTTTAAACTTGCTTGCTTGGCCTTTCGGGCGCATGCTCGTTCTGCTCCTCTTTTTATCAATTCCTTAATTTCTTCTCATGCCCCCAGTCGCTCTCTCCGTTCTTCTTCCCTCTCTCTTCTTCACGTCCCCCGCTTCCGTAAATCCCGCACCGGGGGCACCCGTTTCTCGGTGCGGGCCCCCCAGATCTGGAACAATCTCCCCCTCTCCATTCGCTCCATCCCTATCTTCTCACACTTCCGTAAAGCCCTCAAAACTTTTTTCTTTCTTCAAGCTTTCCCTGGCTAATCCCCCTGGGTCCCTTGGCAGATACTGATGTGCTCCTTAGCGCCAGGAAGCCGCTTGGCCGCAGTGCGCTCTAGAAATTTCTTTTTCATTTCATTTCATTTCATTTCAACCTTACTTTTTGCCAGCTCCCACTACATTCTTCTCCTCAGCAGCAAATCCTGTTTAGCTGTCCTTTGCCAAATGGGTCTCTAGCCTTGTGGAGGCCTGGTCTGCTACAGCGAGAAGTCCGAACATAGAAATCTTCACTGCAACATTGTCCAGTGACTCCACGATGACGATGCCTATTCCTTAGACCTGAAGCCTTATTCATTGAACTCTACCTTCTCAGCCATTTTCCATGAAATTTCTGCTAAGTCCAAAAGTAAGCACTGAACAAGCCCAATCTAATTCTCGTATCTGACTTAGGCTCCATGGTGGTCAGCCGTATTCTTTTACTTTGACGCGGTCTTGCCCGACCAGATGTCCACCTTTGGTGCTTTTGATCTTTAATGCGCTAGTTTTCACCTTAAACATTTACAAATGTACACATCTGGTTTTACTGAATGCATTTTTGCCATTATGGTGTCAAACTATTTATTTAAATTTACTCTATTTTCCAAAATGTATGTGGTATTTTATGTTTGTTGTTGTTTTTACTTTATTTCGGTTTGTTTGCTGCATTTGTACTGTACACATCACCTCTAAGTTAAGCCTGACTGCTTTTGTGCCAAGCTACCAGAGGGTTAATATCAGGTTAATTTAGCTACTTCAGTGGTTACCCTGACAGGGATTGTGGCTGTTGCTTGAGCAGGTTCTCACTCCACTTAACCAACAACCTCATTTCTTACAAAAGGGTGGTTAAAGTTTTACATTCATAATTATAG
Source organism: Lissotriton helveticus (assembly GCF_964261635.1). NCBI lineage: Eukaryota > Metazoa > Chordata > Amphibia > Caudata > Salamandridae > Lissotriton > Lissotriton helveticus. Next base: position 1,474,989,712 of record NC_136067.1, read on the forward strand.
GGCACAAAATATGGAGCAAAAAGCTGAGGAGGTAAGTGACAGGCTTTTCTTGTTCCACGCTTCATAGAAGACGTTACTGATAAACCACCCAGGCTATTCAAGCCAACAAAATGTAAGGCAATGTTTGAGCCCTAGAGAGAAGAGTAGGGCCAACGCCCATAATGGTCATGACAGCCTACAGGAACTGCCAGTTAATTTTGTGATGATCTGATTTTCACAACAAGTGTTATCACCAGTGCTGAATTTGACAGTCTGCTTATTACCTATGTGTGAAATGTGCATAAAAAAACTCGTCTGGGGGGTCAGACAGAAACTTTTTGTTTGCCTTGCAGAACTCTGCCTGAATATATTTAGATGACTTTCCCTTCTCTCCTAGAGATGGTGTCAGTGTACCTTGTAAATCTGATGGTTAGATTTCCCTCTTCTTCCAGAGACTTTATTAATCACTCTTATGATTGTTGGTGTTTATTGGGAAATAGAATAGTTCATATTTTTGACTGTGAACTCTGTATTTGAGCCTTCCGGGATTATATTTTGCATTTCTCTGTATTGTCTATTTTGAAATTTTGTTAGAAAACTCTTAACTCTTCATTGATCGGAACTCAGGTATTGAGTAATCCCTATCACTATTTTATTACTCTGCCAAGTTGATTTGCGGGCCTGTCATTGAAGAGAGTGGTGGCTCTTACTGAAAGATCAAGGGTTTAGGAGCCCAGCCGCCAAAGGTAAATATTGATGTTATTAAAATATAAGGGCACGTAAAATATGAGGTTTGGCGCCCACATTAGCTCTTGGGCTTTTACAGCCTACTGACAGAAAATAGTTTGGCCCTTATATTCTATGTTCAGTTTAGCTGGTTCAAGCAGAAAGACTGGTTCACTAACCCTCTAGAGATGGTATAAGCTTGTGAAGCGTCCACAAACACTCCATTGCCGCATTGTAAAAATCTGGTCCCACAAATATCTCCTTCTCACAAAATATATCTGGATTGCGTGGGCATGCAGCCTGATATAGGAGCTGTCAAAATATGTGGGGCCATATTGATGATGTTTGTGTCACAGGGCAGGGCAGCAAGTTGGCTGCACTGCCCTGCATCACAGGGAAAGGGCAGAAATGCACTGTATTTATCCAATATGCTGCATTCCTGTCCTTTTCCCTTGCGCTGGCACCATTTTGGCAGCCTTGCACTAATGCAGGCACCCTTGCACCATTGTGCAAGGGTGCCTGTGTTGTAGGCAGGGTTGTTTTTGTGCAGGAAAGGGCACCTTCCTGCACAAAAACAATCATGAGAGGCTATTTCCTCTTTTCAAGTGTGGTGGAAAATGCAGAACACATAGAAAGAGGAAGTAACAAGGAGAAATAAAGATATTGCCCCTTGCTACACTTCTCCTGGGGAGGCATATCCTTTGGTGCATTCCCATGCTTTCAAGGTCTTGTTAATTGTGGGAATGCATCAAAAATGCCTCCCTAGGCAGAGTAATGCAATGCAGTGATTTGCACTGTGTTGTAGTACTCCAGATTTTTGGAGAAAATCTGACTTAAGGTTTGCGTTGCTCTTGAGCAATGCAAACCAGTTCATAAATGTGACCTGTAATGTTCAACATACATTAGGTTGGCAGTGGGTGCTGGCTCACTTTGTCCTTGTTGATTTTTTTAAAGAGAAGCTATGTGCTCTTTGCATTTGACTGTTAATTGCCCAGTCACTAAACTGAGTTAATGATTGTTTGAAGAGATGGATTATTTCCCTCTGGGATGCCAGACGATGAAGGTTATTACAGGCCTTTTGATTCTCTAAGTTGTTCATCTTCAGAATAAGGTTCTTGATTTTGGTTTCCTCCTGTCAAACTTGATCTTGTGTGTATGCACATTTTGTGAGAGGCTTGTTGTACATGAATCTATATCATTAAGGCAGCTGTTTGTGTTCATAATTCTTTTTTACCTTTTTACAGCACCACTTGCATTTGGAGGGGGGATGTTTTAAGCGCAGAGCAATCTGTCTTCTATTCCTTCCCATGGAGATGTAATGTATTATAAATAGAGCACAATGAGGGCTCAAAAGGAGTCCAATTTGGAGAAGATAAGCTGACTGCCTGATAAAGACCAGAAGCTGTGGATTGTTTGACCTCCACCCTGTCAATTTCAACATAGTTGGTTGCTAAGTTAGAAGGAGTATGTTCAGATCCATTGGGAACCCTCAGCTATTCATCGTCTTTTAAGTCTATTTCGACGCCCTCCTCTAGGTACACTTGGAGAAATCTATTATCTATTTCCTCTGCCCAATTTTTCTATCCAACACTGATTTTCCTTATCGTCTTATCACTGGCACCATTAGAATGATGGACACGCTGCTCCAGATCTGTCACACACTCTTATTTGGATGTTGATTAAGACTTACAGCTTCCATTAAGTCATCCAGGGGAAAAAGGACTCTTGAATGTCCTGTGTTCCCCATGTGCCCTGCCTTTTATAACCAAACTCAATGAAATTGGAAAAAGATTTACGGGCAGATTACAATGGACCGCCAGACTGGTGGGCCACCTGCCATGTTACTATTGCAACAGTGGGACCATCACAGGCCCACCACAACCGCCGGGGATCATGAATCCCATAACTGTGAGAGGCCCTAATCATGTGGTGCTTCCGCTGCAGCACCACCAAGCATATAAGGAGGTTCCCGCCACAGTTTTCATGGTGGTAAGGCTGCCATGAAAACTGTGCTGGTGAGAAAAAAGGGGGCTCTAGAGAGCCCGCTATTTCCTCAAGGACATGGGGGCCAGCAGGATGGCACATGCTTTGCCCCCCAGTGTGCATTCACCCTCTTTCCTGCATGGCATGGACTACACAGTCCATGCCATGCAGGAACCGCATTGGCGCTCTCAATTCAGTGTCTTTTAATGGGCAGTGCCATGGGAAACTAGTAGTCTGACAGGCGGTGCCAGTACAGCTTTGGTGGTGTAAGAGTAATAATAAATAATCGTAATCATACGTTCTTGTATAGCGCCTTATCACCGTGAGGTCTCAAGGCGCTTGCTTTGGGAACCCGTCCTGGTCTTTCCCTGCGAGATTACCCCTACTGGGCATCCCGAAGGTGAAGACCAGGCATCCCATCGCAGTGGGGCCGTAGTGGAGATTAAGCAAGCTATTGGCCAGAGTTGCAGAGTGTGAACCCACGATTCGAGTTGGCACCGAGGCGAGAATTATCAAGTCCGTGGACATTATGAGCTCAAGACCCTGCCGCGTCGGAAATTGAACCCTGGTCCCGGGTCTGATCTCTGCATCCGGGTCTGCCTCCTCTAACCAGTGAGCCACACTTCTCCACAAGAGTAGGGCACTGGTGCGGTGGCCCACTCCCACACTGTTATTCTGTGACAGAGGAACTAGTCCAGAACCGATATTCTGGTTTGGCCCTTTCATGGCAGGTAATGATCCATTGTCCTCTGTAAAACATGTAATTTTAGTGTCTCAAATGGCTTTAGTAGGGAAAAACAGTGTTAACTTTGCATTGTCGAGCCTTTGTGCTAAAATTCATTTATTAGTGACAGGTCTGTAGGATACTTTGCTATTGATGGCATATTAGACGGTAGGAGCTTGCTACCGCCCAGTACTTTGTGCCCACAGCTGGAGTTTGTTGCGAAATATTGTCCATTAGATGCTCTAGATTCACGGGTCCTGTTCTTTTTTAGTTCAGTAGAGTGGACTCTGCTGCAATCTCTTGGGCAAATGTTTTTCTGTCTTTGAGGGTTAGGAAACCTAAAGCTTATTACATCAGACTGTAATTGAATTTGAGGTGAAGGTAGGAGTTTAGGAAGTGCATCCTCTTTGTTTTTAATGGCCCCTCATGACAGTGTCCACTTGTGACCACTTTTTACTAAGAAGTGCTCCATAGCTTTTTGGTGTACCTATGGACTGGTGAGTTGTGGACTCAGCCTCTGCAGCTGCACTTACCCCCGGAGTATAAGAAGCAGCTGGATTTTCTCTGGTTTTAAACAGTTGCTCTGTGATTTAAAGCAGAGTGGGTTATATGATCTCTGGGTCTGTTGGACCAGGGAGCATTGAGGCAGCTCTGCTTCAAGATATCGTAGCACAGATCCCTGAAATCTAGTTAGCCAGACACACTGATGCTTATTTCCCCTTTGTTCCAGCAGTGAAAGCTTTCTTCTTTATGGCCATCAGAGGGTGTGGGTGTTTCATGCTGCCATATACGTGCAAACCACCAAGCTTTAATCCACTGAGGGTGTCGGTGTCAGAGTAGACCCAGCACAACAAAGCTTTGAACCTTTGGAGCCATCTAGTTACGGCGGTATATTAAAAAGTGATGGCAAACATTAACAGCATACTCCTTAAGGAAGGTAAGGAGGGTCAATCAAACAGTTCGCACAATATACTGTACTATCTCCCTGTCATCGAACAATGCCATTTTGATAATTCACCAGTTTTAAACTGAGTAATTTTAATTGAAAAAAATAATGAAAATATCATGAATACATAAAATGTTGAATTAGGTACGCTGGTAACCTGTGTGAATTTTTCCACATGAGGGAATATATTATGTGAAAAGATCACATAGGATAATTGCAGGAGACTTCTTCAATGAGAAAGTGTTTCTTAAGGAAAAACATTCTAAATTGTGTAAGGTAACATTTTAAGAACATGTTTGTAGTTCACATTATGCAACATTTGTGAATATGACCCACAAAATTACCTTGAGCTACTCACCACAATGACCCAGGCATAGATTATATATGGTGTTGGAAATGGCCCTCTCTGCAGGGTCATCCCCAAACCTTTTGCCTTCAGACCTCCTGTTTGTGCTGACTTTGTTTTTGCTGGCCTTAGGACTCTGAGCACCTTACCTCTGCTAACTAGGGCTAAGTGCATGTGTTCTCTGCTCAAAACATGCTAACATTGGCTTCTACAAAAATTGGCATATTTGATTTACTTATAAATCCCTAGTAAAGTGCACTACATGTGCCCAATGCCTGTAAATTAAATGCTACTTGAGGGCCTCCTGACTGTGCCACCGACCTAAGAATCCCTTTAAACATATCTCAGGCCTGCCATTGCAGAGCCTGTGCGTACAGTCTAAACTGCCATGTTGACCTGGTAAAATAAACCCATTGCGAGGCTCGAACTTTCCTTTTTTTACCTATATGTACGGTGGGTTTTGGACAGCCAAGAGTGCAGGGTGCAGTGTATTTAAAATCTTGGACAAATATTTTTAGGTTTTACATGTCCTGGTAGGCAAAAACGCTTACATTTGTTTTTTACTATTCTAAGGTCTGTCTCTCCCATCTGATTACATTGGAGTTACCGTATTAAATTTTATAAGTTTAATTTCCAAATGGGAAGAGATGCTGGTTCACGTTTGGTGTCTCTGGAATCCTAATTTAAAATCCTAACTTATGATGAAGTCGGATATAAATTACAGTTGTAAAAATGCTACTTTTAGAAAGTTGGAATTTTCCTGCTTTAGCCATTTGGTGCCTGCAGCATGTCTCTGATTACATACCTGGGAGTAGTTGGACTTTGTGTATTCGTCCTATACAGCCTAACAGAATGGCAGCTTAGGTGTGGCTATATGGGCAATCACTGGCAGGATGCGATGGAGAGGCTGGGCCCAGCCCCACTTACTCGTCAATAGGATGTGTCCTGTCTCCACACAAAGGGCCTAACAACCCTGCATTGTCACTTCATCCAACTTGGAGTGAGGGCAAAGGACATAGGGAATTCAATTGACTTCAAAGCAACTGTCTAGAAGCTTTTCCCACCTTCCAGAACCAGGGCACCAGGGTATAAAAGAAAGACTTCACACATCACCATTTCAGTACACTTCTGGACACGTGGATACTCTGGCAGGAAGTTGGACTGCTGTGCTGCTAAAAAGCCTGCCACTGTGCTGAACTACTGCTCTGGAGGACCTGCTGCCTTGCAGAGTTGACATGCTACCTCTTGTCTGGAGAAGAAGAACTGGACCTGAAACTAGTCTTGAACTCAGGTTCCCAGAGTGAATCAAAAAGCTAGTCTGCTGGATCCTGATCTGAGCCTCAAGGATATAACAGGCTCCCCAACAGCTCTTGGTCTCATGTTCAGTGAGTTCCTGACCCCCATTAATTGCCTCTCAGGTTTGGACCCTTGATGTGGCTCTTAAATTGAAGCTTTTCAGCTCTTCGCGATTGGGCCCTTTTGCTGAAGAACCAAGCTGCTCACACCAAAAAAAAAGCACAAGTTGCCGCCAGCATGTCTCTTTGCACAGCAGCATCAACCGCTCACAGAAGACTACCAGCGCGAAGCACCAGTCCACCCGTCCACAACAACCAGCCTGCTCATTTCATCAGCCTGATCACCACCTGCGATGTTCTCCTTGCTCCTCACAACACCCTCCAACATGAACAGGACTCCTAGCACAAAATTTGAGAAGATAGACCTTCAGCAGTACAAATCTGGGACTGTATCTGACTCTCATTTGCGTTCAGCCTGAACTTTTGCATTTGACCTGGTCCTTCACGGCCAGATTAAAAATTCATAACTCTGGTTCTACAGATTGGATGTTTGTTGTTTTGGTCTTGTTTTATTTATGAAATTTGGCTTTTTTTCTAACCTAATGTGGAATACTTTTTTGTGTGGTGTTGTAATTGTTTTACTGTTAGAATGTTGCACAAATGCTTTACATATTGCCACTAAGTTAAGCCTGATTGCACTGTACCACGTTACCAGCGTGTTGGGCATAGTTTAATTTGGGATTTGGTTGTGCCTTACCTTGACTATGATTGTGGTTGGTGCTTGTACATTGCTCACACTCCAGCCATCCAATAACCCAATTTCTAAAACATATTAATATTGAACCTTATATTTTTGTTGTTCTTACCATCTACTATCAGTTTTTTTCCGTATTGCATAAAGATGATGTAATGTGGATGAGAGAAAAGTTTGTGCAACATTCCACGTTATTTAGCCAGCAAAAAGGATGCAAAAGAGCATTTGCAGCATTTGCAGGGGCGGTGCCTCCATTAGGGCATTGGGGCTTTGCCCTGCTTATATTTTGCCCCCCAAATTAAATGTACTATAGTCTATTATGCAGCAGTCAACACATTACATATATTTAATTTTAAGTGCTTCAGCCACGGGGAGCATGTAACTATCTGTAAATGAGTGACTGAGTTTGGTTCTTGTGAAGCAAAGCCAGTGCAGCCCTGAGCAGTTGGGGATTTAAACTGCAACACTATTACCAGTGTGAGTATTAACAGTCAGCTACTCACCGTCCAATACTAGTAGAGAAGCCAGTGCACCTAAGTGCGCATGTCAGGTTGGACGGCTGTCTTTCTCCAGCTAACCTGTCATGCATTAGGCTTCTCCCAGTCTCGCCTATGGTGCACAATACTGACTCAAAGCCACAGGCACAGTCTCAGTAATGACCGGTGAGGATCCCTGCCCCAAACAATCTAGGCGCTACTGCAACAACAAAAGCAACATTGGAAGCTTGTGCTGCAGCCGCAAAGCGGCTATAGCACAAGTTCCCATTGAGAAATGGGAGAAACTGTTCATCCCTGTACAGGGCAGCAGTCACCTCAGTGTGCCTGCCACATGGTGCATGGATTAACAGGGGGCACTATAGGTGCCATCCTCGACTACCAACTGGAGGCCACAGGATGAAGGGGGACCTGCTAAGGCCATCAATGCCACTTTCCGAATGGCTTTCCATGTCGGAAAGCCCGACAGGGAATGCTTCTTGGAAACCAAAATCAAAATCCCTACAGCGGAAACTCCATCCACAGAGTTTACCTGCCTGTCTCCGACTGGCCAACAGGCTCCTTGAGCCCGACAGATTTCAGTCAGAATAACCAGCCGGTTTCAGTTTCGACTGCCTGCATTGTAATGCAGCGGTTGAAACTGAATCCGCGATGTGGCTCGGAAAGCCTTCGACCGCCCAACACTCATTCTAATCGGACCCTCAATTGCAAATTGCAATGCAGACTGAGACTCCAGTATGTTCAAGGAGGCCAAGGCTTGTGGTATAATGCCATAGTATTCATGTATTTAACATCAATGAGTGTTTTTCTTCAGAGTGTGCCTCATGATTTTATTCTCTGGTCAGGCCTCCTACCCATTACCCTTCGAATTTGAGCAGCAAACTGAGTGTGTTGTTGGGCATTTTACATGCATTTCATTCTGCTTGTGTGCTCTCCAGTCGGTTGTCAATCAGCTCCTCTCACGGATAATAGTTGAGGAGGCCGAGGCTGGCATATGCACAAAAAAGTATGTGTGACACATGCCGGTGTCAAATACTGTTTTTATCTTTCTACTTTTTAGGAACAGTATTTAGTGCCTGCGGTGGTTGCACGCACTTTTTGTGGTAATCTCTAGTAGTACTGTGGTGCCAGGCCCTGTGCCATCCTGCTGTATTTGCAGTGCGACCGGTGTTTCCAAGACTTTACACTTAATTGCAAATTGCAGTGCAGATTGAGACTTCAGTATATTTGTATATTTGAGGAGGCAGTGGCTGGTGGTATAACACCATGGTTTTTGCATCATAGAAGCATCAGGCGCTTAGTTTTGTCAGCAAAATTAATATCACTGAGAGTTTTTCCTCACAGCATGCCTCATGCTTTTAGTCACTGGTCAGGCGATGCATTTTTGTTAGTGGATTTAACATCACTGGCAGCAACAAACATAACGAGCAGTAACTCCGCTCTGCTCATTTGATTTGGTGTGCTGAACATGTTCCCCTTCACAATCTCATGTCCTTCAAGCCCACATTGCGTCTACTTTGCTGATGGGCGCCAACATTGCTTGAAAGGTTCCTCAAATAAAACAATGAATCAAACTCAAAATTATAGCTCTGAATTCTCCTTTGGTGATATCTGGCTACAGTCACCAGTGAGGCACCCTCAAAATGCGAGGAATATGGTGAGAATGGCAGCGCACACCTACAATCCATGGCAATTTAGATACATTGGGGCATATTATCAAGGACCGGTGTTACAATTATCGCCGTTTTATCGGCAGGAAACTGCCTATAAAAAGGCGATAATGGGCTTGATAATACGCCCTTGTTAATTCCCATAGAAGCCCATGTTAACACAAGAACATGGGCTTCTATGGGAATTAACAAGGACGTATTATCAAGCCCATTATCGCCGTTTTATCAGCAGTTTCCTGCCAATAAAACGGCGATAATTGTAACACCGGTCCTTGATAAATCCAAAAAGTCTTTATTTCGATAAAATAATCATAAAAGACACAAACAAACAAATATCGTGGGGTAGGGAGTCCCTTGAGACCCTCCGGGTAAGTAGAGCGCTCTATAAATGTCTATGATTGATTGATTGATATGAACGCATACAAATAGTTTGGTATATATTTCAGTTGATGTGAGACATAGCAGGATTTTGCGACAAGACTATTATCCTTAACACAGATTAAGAAAATAAGTTATTACTATTCATTAAGGTACATATTAAAACCACTAAAAAGATAGAAAAAGAGTGTATACACAGTAGGAATCTTAAATATTCAACTTGGGCATACTTTCTTCATACGTAATCTCCATGCCCAATGTAAAAACTTAGAAACAGCAATAACCACCAGCTGATTGGTATCTCTTCTCAGGATCCTTAGCGCCTCACATCCTGATTAAAGATTAAGCTGAACACAAAGGGGCTTCAGCCAGATCATTCTGGGAACTTTATATTCGGGACAAATAAATAAAATTTGCCCAATGTTCTCATTTTGGGAAGGGCAGAAAGGGCAGGTAGGAGCTAGTCCTTCTGGCCATCTAGAGACGAAGGAATTAGTTGGTAGGGTCCCCACCCTTAATTGATGGTATCTCTTTCTCGCCTCCGGTACGGTAATGTAGTCCCAATAACCCTCATAGGCAGGTAAATGTTTGAGTTCCAAGAAATCTGCAGACAATGAGGGACCAATAGTCAAACCATACCTCTTCGATATTACCAGTCTCCAGTAAAGATCTTTTAAGATTTTTCTAGGTGGAAAAATACTACCGATAGGGTCCTCCCACAGACTAACCAGACCCATGGCTGAATAAATAGATTTAACCTCCTGGAACCAATGGATTTGGTGTGCTCTATCAGCGTTTAGAACATCAAGGAAGGCCCCGGCGTACTGGGAGAGTTCTGGAGTTACCCACAATCTCCTCCAGTATGCCACTGGTCTAGAGCGAGCCTACTCCTCCAAACGCTGAGAGCCCAGATCATAGAAGAGGGGAATCAACGGGGTTGAAGCCGGTAAACCCGTGATCTCACAGAAGAACTTATTTTGGGTTGCTGAAGCCCCACAGTTTGGCCCCATACACAGTAGCTGAGGCTATTTTTGCTTCGTATATTTTCAGAACAGGCAGAATGGGTCTAGTGTGGGAGAGGTACACTTCTTTAGTTAGTGTGCCTGTTAGTTGAGCATGCCTGATTACCAGATGGGCAAGATGTGGTTTCCAATATAGCTTAGAGGCGAGGGTGATTCCCAAATAGGAAAACACCCCAGTTTGATCAAGTCTGACCCCGCTCATGGCCACGTTCCCTCTTACCTGTCTCGACCTATGAAGGTTCAAGAATAAGCTCATGGAAAATAATAGTAAAACATGTATATGAAACACATCTTAGCGCAATCACAGCATGCAACACAACTCCATGTGTAATATTGTATCAGAGTTCTTGTTGAAGCGCCGACCATCCCATGACAAATATACCCAACAGTACCGTGTGAGATGATGCGGTCGCACCATGCGTATTTATAATTTATAGTGCCTCTAATCGGTATCGTTTCTCTAGGTATTTATACACTGACACATGACTGCATAAACATTATTTTTTAAATTGTTCACACTTTTTCATATTTTGTATAAAGTTTTGATAGTATCTACATAGCGTTTAATTGCGGTAACATTTCAATCAGGAATACATTTAGATTTCCGTCCAATCCAGATGTTATTACATCGAAATGAGGTTTTTCACATCACTAAGGTATCAGGAAGGGCATAATAACAGCCACGCATCATGGGACTACATTTCCCATAACTATTAGGTTTTTTTCAACATGAGGGGATTCTTTAAATATGGGTGTTGTAACCTTCCGTGGTTACTTGAACACTTGCAGAAGGACAGTCGTTCAGAGGAGCGGTTCACATTGAGTAGCGGAGGTAATCTTTCATTTTAAGCACATTAAGACACTAGTCTTTCTAACTGTTTCTTTTTCGTAAAAACTGAGGAGCTTTAATACCCCACAATTGACTTCGTGTTATTTTCATAGATCCGGTCTGAAACATTTTTATAAGCCTATTGAGACGGAAGATTCTGGACTCATTATCGGCATCGTATGATCACACGGAGGTACATTTCGTACAGTTTATTATATGCATACAAGCATGTTTGTGCGTGTCCAGTCATTCGAATCAGACTACAGATTAGTTTTTTGCTTTTTAGTGGGACATCTCCACAGATGGCCGCGCAGTTGTGCGCAACATTTTCTTTTCCCACCACCAGACAGAAACGATAGACCCCGTTCATCGGAACTATATGCCATAGTTTTAGGTATGTTTTTCACCTACCAGGTTTTCGATACAGCTTGTCAACAAGAAGGTGTACATGAGTCTAAAGTTTTTTTAATAATGCAATTATAAGCATATAAATATATGTTTTTTATAGGTATGTTCTGTGTACTATTTGTTTAGGTCTACTTTTATCTGATCAAATCACAGTCATGGTTTCTATTCTTATGGAAAAAGACAAATGATTGTACTATGCACACACATTGTTAACAGGAGGTCCAGTAAAGTTTATACATGGTGTTATCTACTCGAAGGTCCAGGATATTCTTGTAAATCGTCAAACTACATGTACAAGTAGTCTTTCGCCACATCAATTTCGTGTCTAAGGAACTATTATGTTTGTATCTTCCCCCCTGACGTGTTAACTATTTTCAGATAGATCATATTATGTATAAAATGTATAGCTTCTTTGATGTCACTGATAAGCTTTTTGTATGTTTTAGGAATTCTCCCCTGAAGAAGGGTCCCTTTTGGTCCCGAAATGCATTGGGCATCGTGTCTTCGGAAAATTACTTCAGACAGAAACAAATTTTTCTTCTGAATTGTGGTTACTTAAAAAGTTTTTGTGTCTTATGTAAATATCTAATTGGTTATGTATATACCTAGCGCTTTGTTTATGTATGTAATGTAATGTATGTAATGTATGTATACTTGTAAAGCGCACTGTTACCTCGTTACGTGGCGTCCTGGCGCTGTATACCGCTGGGGAACCCGTCCTGGCTTTCCCTGTGAGAGGGCACCCACAAGGTGAAGCCAGGCATCCCCGGCATTGCTAGGGCCGTTGTGGAGATTAAGCAAGCTATTGCCCAGAGTTGCAGAGGGGGACCTATGGTTAGCGTAGGCACCTAGGCGAGAATTATTGAGTCTGCGGACATTGACCCAAGGCCCTGCCGCGTCAGGAATTGAACCCTGGTCCCGGGCTGACCTCTGCTTCAGGGTCTTCTGCTTCTAACCAGTGAGCCACACTTCTCCACTCCACGTTTAGCAGTTAGAACATATGTATATACAGGATACATGAACATAATGTAACAATGCATCTATGTTTCACAACAAAAAAAATTCATGTATGAGGATTAAATACTAGAAAGTGAATTTCCAATTTGGTCATTATTGTTTGAATTAAGTTATGGGCAGCTACTTATAGACGGTTGGAAAAGGTATTTCTTTCCCAGTAGGAACTGTGCTCACCACAAGTAGATTTTTTCTACTTATTCACTGCTCGACCTATGAAGGACCATACATTTAGTTTTACTAACATTCACTGCAAGTCCATGATCCTTACAAAAGACCTCAAACACATGTATGGCCTTTTGTAGGCCCTGCTGCGTTTTAGATTTCAGGAGGGTATCGTCTGCAAACATCAACAGGGGGATCAGCTTACCATCCAGCTTGGGAGCGTCTGTTGAGTAGTTCGCGTAATAGCTGATCACCCTGTTGATGTATAGTGAAAAAAGTGTCGGGCCAGAACGCACCCTTGGCGTACTCCCCTCGCAATTGGAAATGTATCAGTCCCATTGCCTTGCTGATTCCATCTAATTTGAGCAAAATTGTCCTCATGTAACTTTTTAAGGAAGGACAAAATGTTGGCTGGCATGCCCTGTTCTTCGAAGACCGCCCACATTTTATCTCGCGGCACCAAATCAAACGCCGACTTAAGGTCGACGAATGCCGCAAATAGCATTCCTCCACCAAGGACAACCACCCGCCAATAAATTAAAACAAATCTAAAAACCTGATCTATAGTGCTTGTATCACTACGGAATCCCGCCTGGAGAGGAGAAAGAACTTCTTCCTCCTCGATCCAGCCTTGGATTCTTTGTAGAACAAGCCTTGCGACCACCTTCTGAATACAGTCTATCAGGCTGATAGGCCTGTAATTACCCGGATCAGAGCGCTCCCCCTTTTTGAAGATCGGAATGATCTCAGCACCCTTCCAGGTAGTTGGTACAGGGGAGCCATTGGCAATACCATTAGCTAACGCTTGAATGTATGGTACCCAAAGCTCTATATCATGCATAAAAAGGTCAGCCGGAATAGAGTCTAATCCAGGTGCTCTTCCCTTGGGGATGGAATTTAGTACGCTTTTCACCTCAATTTTTTCGAAGTTTAGGGGGGCAATACCCAAGTTAGGAAACACCGGGGCATGTCTGGGTTCCGTTGGCAACTCTTGAGAGGCAAACTGGATAGCATAATGGGACACCCAGAGATCGGGCGGCACATAATTTATAGGTTCGCCCCGTTGAACCCCCTGCCCCATTTCACCATATCCCAGAAAGTGCACATCGAGCGTTCCCTACTTGCACAATAAAGTTCCCTCCAGTACTCTTCATCCCAGGTGCGTTTAGCTTCATATTGCGCTTTCTTATAAAGGGCCCGAGCACCTTTGATGCAGACTCTATCTTTGGTTTTTATAGCTAAAGCCAGTGCTTTATACGCTATCCTGCATGATTTGCTGTACCACTGATTTTCCTTTTTAACAGGCCTAATTTGCTTAAAAGGTCCCTTTTTAATAAAGAAAACCTTAAGTTTAAAAAAAAAAAGCTGAGTGGATCGGAATTAAGTCTGCCGCTTCCCTCTTGCATGTTAAGCATTTTTGTAGTTCGCCCGTAGCCTGGATGGTAAGTTCCCTCATAGCTGCAATCGCGGCCTCACTCTTGGAACAATTAGCCCACCTAATACATCTGGCATTGTTTTCTAGAGCAATGTCAACCCTATCAGGGGAGTTTGCCACTTCTTTAGACTTCCATAGTAAGAAAGTGAGAATGAGCGGATCATCGTCGCTTTCGACCCTTTCTGTGACCACCATATCCTTTACGTTAGACCAATTCTCTTTATTAATGAGAATGTAATCAATACGGCTTTTGCTTTGACCGTTATTAAAAGTAAAAGCCCCATTACTATCGGAAGCAGTTCTGCCATTAGATGCTCGTAGCCCTTTGCTAACGCAGAGGACTTTTAACTGTAAGGCAGCCTCCGTCCATTTTTTTATCGGAGAAATAGTTAACTGGGGGATATTCCATGTACCATCCTCTTCCAGGGTCAGGTCTACATCATTACAATCCAACGGCTCGAAACAACAATTAAAATCACCCCCAACTATAATGTTGCCTCTGTTTGAATAGGACTCAAGGAGGGTTTCCAGTTCTTCTACTGTTTTAGAGGATTTCCCCCCCTGCATTCCCTCGAGTAGACATTAAAAACAAAAAGATTACCACAATCCATGCCATAGAGATGGATAACCAGTATATCGCTACTTTTAGAGTCTAATTGTGTCACTCTATATCTGCTGTCTTGCCTGACCCACGTAAGGAGTCCCCCTTTTGCTCTCCCTCAACAACTCGGAATTGCCGGAACGTTAAAACTAAGATATCCGGGTCCATACTCTGGAGCATGTAGCCAAGTTTCCTGAAGGAGAACTAAGTCACTCCCATCAAGAAAAGTCAACCAATCAAGGGAGGTCGCCTTATTCTTATAGCCTGCCACATTCCATGAAACCAATGAAGTTACAGTGGGCACTGTTGATTGCTCTAGAGTATAAGCTGAACCCACTACCACCTTGTCCCCAACCCCTCTGGATCTCTCTGGAGTGTTGACGCATTCCACTTGCACATTCTCCCCACCCGGTGATGCTAATACTCCATGGGAAAAATTATGAACTATGTCCACAGTAAGTGGAATCACACCCGGTGTGCCAGATTCAGTGGGTGAGCGCGCTCTACGATCAACCACTGGGCTGGCTGTTCCCTGTTCCAGATGATTCCCATAACCGAGTCAATCATTCGTGTCAAGTGAGCTTAGAACTTCATATCTGTTGGTAAGTGCAACGAGGTTGATGGGATAGGCTGCCTGGGAGGTAAGACCTCTCTCTCTGGGGGCCCCAGTATTTGGGAATGGGTAAAAAAAACAGTGGGAGCACATTAACAAAGTTGTGTTGTATCCTAGATGATCCAGCCTGCTTCAAGATATGATCGACCAATATGGGACATCGAAAATTCACTACAACAAAATCCCCCCTCATGGTCTTTTTGGTATTCCCCACCCAAGGTACCCTTCGCACCATTTTAAAATGGTCAAATAAGTGTTCTCCTAACACAGTTTTAACACTTAAAAAGTGAAGTGCCTTATTTTTAAATGCCGTCCAGTGTTCCTCCCTGCCATCCTGAGTCTTGGGAACATTGGCCAAAATTATCGAGTACGGGAAAGCTTCCGGGGGGAGATGCAACGATATTTCACTGGAAGAAGCCGGTGCTGGTTGGTTAGTTCTCCCCAGTGGGCCCTTCGGACCTGACTTGACTCCCTGGGTACTTCCTACTCCATCTACTATATGTGAAACATTAGGGGCAGCAATTTCGGGTGCTGGAGTTACCAAAGAATTCACAAGGTCTGCGACTACGCTAGTGATTGTGCTCAAAGAGTTCACCGCAGGAAGAATAGGCCCAGACATAGAAACTTTTTCATGGGCAATGTGTTTTTCAATTATATTTAGTCTACCATCAATTTTTTCTAATTTATCCATAAGTGGCGAGATAAATACTCTCAATCGTTCATCCATTACCCTCATAAGCTCAGACGCATTTCCCCCCTTAATAGTTTCTGCAGATTTATCAATATGCTCGGTAGCTACTTGTGCTATTACTACAATAGGTTGTTTTATTGCTTTTCCCTCTTGCCCCCCCACCCCAGAAGCAGTATTTTTATTCCTTGGCTGCTTGGCTTGCTGCCGACTACCCTTGGGAGCATTAGTTGCCTTTCTTTTTCCTAATAGGGCTTTAGTGCTGGTGGCTGGAATAGCCCGTAGCTGCCTGGTGCGTGTACCTGGAGGAGAGGGCGGTAGATTAGGTGTTAAGGAAGAATCAGAGGTCAAGGAAATTGACAAACTTACATCCTGAACTGAACCATTTACTACCTGGGGACCACTGAGGGGAACCTGGGGAGCAGTGCCGGTAGACAACTCATCAGTGGCTATCGGTAAAAGAACTTGACAAGATGGATCCGAAGATAACCGTCTTTCAGAAATTTCAATTTCTTTAGCCACAACAGATTCTGCCCTTTTTAAAAACGCATCCAAAGTCCCCACTCCCCCACCCCCAAGGCACACTTTTGAGATAGATTTAGCCATAACAATATAAGTTGACAACAATTGATAATATGCAATTTACAAAGGGCCAAACGCAAATATTATCACTAAAATGGGAAGGCTGACCGTATCATAAAAATGTCTCGCACCTTACTTCCCAATAACACAGGGGATTTTCAGCCAACGTTGGTAGGGGGGTGGCCCAGCCCAGCCTCTTCTGGCCACAGATGGCCCGCCCTTTGCCCGGGCTTCGCCCGGCACACGCCCGCGCGCGTCCCGCGTGCCCGTGTATTGGAAACCCTAAATAGTGAGGCGGGGCGGGAAGAGGACCCGGTGGCTGGGGCGCTAGGCAACCTGGCCCTCGCAGTCCCGGAGTTTGACCACAAAGAAGCCCCAAGTCGGCGTTGTCCCCGGTAAGGCAGGCGGTGAGCAGGCAAGGTCCCACAAAAGTCTTGAGCCTTGAGCGGCCCCCGCGGAGCGGGGACCGCGAGGCGCTATAAAGTGCTGGGAGGCGGGGCGGGAAGAGGACCCAGGTGCGGCCGGTGGCTGGGGCGCTAGGCAACCTGGTCCTCGCAGTCCCGGAGTTTCACCACAAAGAAGGCCCAAGTCGGCGTTGTCCCCGGTAAGGCAGGCGGTGAGCAGGCAAGGTCACGCAAAAGTCTTGAGCCTCGAGCGGCTCCCGCGGAGCGCGGGCCGTGAGGCGCTATGAAGTGCTGGGAGGCAGGGCGGGAAGAGGACCCAGGTGCGGCCGGTGGCTGGGGCGCTAGGCAACCTGGTCCTCGCAGTCCCAGAGTTTCACCACAAAGAAGCCCCAAGTCGGCATTGTCCCCGGTAAGGCAGGCGGTGAGCAGGCAAGGTCCCACAAAAGTCTTGAGCCTCGAGCGGCTCCCGCGGAGCGGGGGCCGCGAGGCACTATGAAGTGCTGGGAGGCGGGGCGGGAAGAGGACTCAGGTGCGGCCGGTGGCTGGGGCGCTAGGCAACCTGGTCCTCGCAGTCCTGGAGTTTCACCACAAAGAAGCCCTAAGTCGGCGTTGTCCCCGGTAAGGCAGGCGGTGAGCAGGCAAGGTCCCACAAAAGTCTTGAGCCTCGAACGGCTCCCGCGGAGCGGGGGCCGCGAGGCGCTATGAAGTGCTGGGAGGCGGGGCGGGAAGAGGACCCAGGTGCGGCCGGTGGCTGATGTGCTAGGCAACCTGCTCCTCGCAGTCCCGGAGTTTCACCACAAAGAAGCCCCAAGTCGGCGTTTTCCCCGGTAAGGCAGGCGGTGAGCAGGCAAGGTCCCACCAATAGTCCTGACTTCTTGTAGGTATGATGTTACTTGTTGTATTGTATATCTAGATGCAGTGACAGAAGCAGCAAATACAAGTCTCGATAATTGTAACACCGGTCCTTGATAATATGCCCCATACTTTGGTAACAAATAGGAACTAAGTGAAAGTTGGAACAGTGCGAGGAGGGAAACAGAATGTATGCTACCTCAGAAAATTAAATAAGACGTGTTTATTAGCAGCACCTGTCTTGAAAATCCACACTCTGTTAAGAGGCCGCTCAGAAATGCTTCTTTCTCCACAGGGGTTGAGGGTTACCTGTCAGCGAATGCTAAATGAAATTATAGTCATTAGTGCATGAAGGGTTATTTTAGAAAATGTTGTGGATGACCAAAGGCTTTCAAAGCCACCCCTTTTACCTGCTTAATATTTCTGGCTTTCTAATGCTCAGAGCCATGTTAAGCTCAAGCCTCTTCATTTTCTCTGTCCACATCCTGAAAGGGCCGGGCCCATGAGTTCTAGACTGTTCTAGAGTCACACTCCGATGATTCTTTATAGCAGCATGGAAGTGTAGAGGTGTGGAAAATCATTAGAGAAGCAAGCAATTATCCAATAACTCTCCTGGATACATAATATCTCACGGACAACTACTTAGGCTAGTTCATTTATTACAAAGCCAAGAACATCTGAACAGTGCTTAATTTGTAAAATATGAAGTGCAGGTGCTCAAATGTTTCTCGGAGGCCACATCTCGTTTCTCTGGCTCCACCCACTTCCTCCACTGGCCCCACCCACTTACTATATCAGCTCCACCCAGATTTCAAGTGGCACTGCTAAAAAGTCAGATGTATTATATACCTAACCTGATCCGAAATTCAGCAAGGGAGCCTTCATATTAAGGTTTTGATGGGACGTTCCCCTGCCCTGTGAACATTTTGAAAATGATGAACTCAAAAGTGCACTTAAAGCACAATTTTGGAATAAATGAGCTAAAATCACTAATTGAAAAGGGACAATTTCAGTGCTGTGTGTGCAGATTTGGGGAAAGGACAACACTGGGGTAAGGTATGGAATTTTTAACAGTCTATGAGTTCTAAGGTACAACTTTTACATAGGTTATGTGTCAAAATAAACTAAAATATTTTTGGGGCCATTTGCATGCAGCTCTTTGATGACAGACTAGTTAATAGCCTGCTGTTCTATTACAGGATTTTAACTTACAAACTGCAAGTAACAAAAGGATCTCTCTGACAGAAGCAGTAACACACTGACCTATTTTACATTGCATGCACTTTATGCACTTTTTGATCTGCATGGTAAATGTTCTTTGCAGAAGGTATACAACCCTGTACTACCTTCCAAGCAGTCACAGCTTTGTCCACTGTCTTTTGGCAACGCACGCACTACAGAAACACCACAAACATACGATGGGGCTTCTTTATTAACCTTGGTCTTGTCTGGTACCCTACTGTTTTGGCTGTTGGGTCCCTCTCCTTTTTCTTTTGAGGCTTGTTCACCACTGCCAGCCTGAAGGGGCAGCATGCTTAGTCTTTGGTGATGGGGTATGTTTTTGCCAAAGGAAGAGCTCCAACAGAAGATATACCTCAACCCCGAGCTTAAGAGTGGAGGGCAGCCTCTTCTTTCTGTATTCACACATCTCTACCTTCCCACCTTGAGTTGTGTGCCTGCACATGAACATAGAAAATGGAAACAAAGAACTGGAACAGAGTGAGCACATCTTCTCCTAGTGGCCCATGCAGGACTGCATGCCACTGACAATGCCACAGCCCATGCCCAGTCGGCGGAATCATGTTTTGACGAACAAAACTTATTGAAGGTGTAATGCACGAGCAGGACATTGCACAGTGGATTAGGTAATTTTTGGGCTCTTTAATCTCTACGAGCACTCAACCAGCCTTCCCCCCCTCCCATGTACCCAAAGAAGCCAGTTGCCCTCTCCTGTTGAGTGTACCTGTTGGCTAACTTACCTATAGGGATCAGCCTAGGCGTACAATAGCAGATTCCATTAAAGGTTCCATATATGCCTACATTTCATGGTGAAATGATTTTCCTCTTAATCGGTCATACCTTCCTATTTGCTAAGAAGTAATGTGTAACTCTCAACAAATAAAATTAAAATATTGAAATAAAAAGTGAATACCAGCTTGCTGAATGGGAAAATGAACTACATCTAAACGAATGATCTAGGGTCACATTAAGTGCCAAACACAGCTTAATACTGTGATGTCAGTGACACTGACCAGCTTAGTCAACCCAGGCAAAAACACACTGTACAAGCCAATAGGGATTCCAAAGACACTCAGCTAGATTCATGAAAGGGCCGTTTTGCGAGTCTTTAATAGCGATTCATAAGGAATCGCTATTAAGGACTTGCAAAACGGGATTCATATAGGAATTGCTAAATAAATTGCGATTCCTACACATTCCTTATTTGCGATTAGCAAATTGCTAATCGCAAATAAGGAACAACTTCCCATTCATTCCTATGGGCCAAAGGTCCATAGGAATGAATGGGGAGTTATTCCTTATTTGCAATTAGTAATTTGCTAATCGCAAATAAGGATGCGATTTCAAGGGTGCAGGGGTCTCCAAAGGACACCCTGTAGCACCCCTGAAATGAAAATGTACACATGTGTTGCCAAAGGACATGTGTTGCGCACACTCATGTCCAAAGGACATGTGTGTGTGTGTAACATGCAACTTAGAAAAATGCATTTAAATGCATTTTTCTAAGTTTTAGCTATTTACCACGAGGTTTGTCTTCGTGGTAAATAGCGGTCCTAAATTGCGATTTCGCAATTTCAAAATGTTTCATGAATGGCATTTAATGAATCTCTAACAGAGATTCCTTAAATGCTAATCCTCGCAAATGTGCGATTTCTTTATTAGCGAATTTTGCATTTGGGATGATGAATCCCAAATGCAATATTTGCGCTCGCAAAGGGCCAGATTCTCAGAATCTGGCCCTTTGCGAGCGCAAATTCCTTTCATGAATCTAGCTGACTGTCTCTTATTACAATTCCACACAATATGTACACTTTAAATATTGATTTTAATCTATAGGTATACGTATACGGTTGGATTGGACCGAAAATGCAATTCTCTATTCCCACCCCTATTCAACTATTCTCAACCAAGGAAATATCCCATGTCTCTTTAGAGAGACAGCAATAAATAGAAAACAGTGAAAAGGTGCACTTCTGCAACCATGTTAATCATGAGTAACTCACCAGTGAAGGTGGGTGTCCCGTGGCCTGCCTCATCAGAAATACTGAATTCAACCAGCAAAAAATAGGCATAAGAGTGAAAAATTTCATAGTAAGGCAAAGATATTCAATTTCAGCATACAGTACTCGATAGCTAGCAGCAAAATGGTTGGAAAAGTGCAAATGCTCAGAAACATTCATAGTAAACCAGTACTGTTCTAAAATATATTTAAAAATTGTTTAAAAAGCTAAAAAATGTAAAACAAACAAATTCAGATGGAGGTGCCAGCAGACAGTTATGGGCCTCTTCTGCTGTTGTGATATTGTACTTTAAAAAACAATTTATTAGGTATCTGCGACGTACTAGTTGTAATGTGGGGCAAACAAATAGGACATGATTTAAGTCTTATGTACAGGAGTTACATAAGTGACAAAGACTTTACTGTCTAGCAATGCCCTCCTCACCTCCTGTTACGATTCTTAAAGGGAGTAAATTCAGCCTAAGAAACAGAACAACTCTACGTACTCATTGTTTAAGATTCCATAAAACATATGGTTGGGGTTTTTTGTCGATACTACTCCGCACAATACAATCATTATTACTATTCTCTGCGCACATTATATTATCACTTTCGCGAGATACATGGGAAAGAACAGAATCTGCAGTGTACATGAAATCCAACTATACATTATTAAAGGAAGAGTTTCCAATGACTTGTATTTCAAGCCTAGGACTTCATCTAACATAAGAGAAGGTTAATGAGTTCACATAATATTTATGCAATTTCAAGTAATAAATTTACCAACAGGTTAAATGACATCAGTAATACGCACATTCAATATACCTATATGTCAGTTGCACAATATGAGTTTTTTGTGTTAACGTTTTCTGTTAGAAACATTTATTTGTATGTTAATGCTCCATGACATTCATCTATAACTAAGCATGTCACATAATTGCGTTACTACGTTCACAATTTTAAGATCCCATGCTCATAATAATTGTGTGATTACATGTGGATGTATTCTACACATGATTATAATGCACCCCTACAACTTAAATTAGATTTCTGCTACATCAACCCCCTCCATTGTCTGTTTGGTACCATCCATTTCACACTCACTGAAACATTCTGGTAATGCCACCATTACTATGTATCTGTCGAGCCAATGCTCATTACCAGTAGGATTATCGTACTCTGCATTGTTATCACAAATTATGTTATGAAGTTATCTGGTCATACTGAATAAGCAGCCTCCTATGTCATTATTATATGAATCTATTTGTTGATGTCATAACTACACTTTCACAATTGCGTTATTACCCTTTTTGCTTTCTCAAATGTGCTTGAAAATGCACCATTTGCCCACTCTTTTTTCAAAATATCCTCTGGGGAGAACCCCGCCAAACCCCTTATGATGGTCGTGCTATTTTGCTACGCTCGCTCGCTACATTTCACTCATCCCGAACTTTTACACCACCCACTTTCAAATGTCACCAGCCGCCCTTGAGCATTTGTGCAATACCTCACAGTTTGTGTAATTTGGCATCAGGATGAAGGTGTTCACATTCCCTTGACATTTCTGTCTTTGGTGATCCTATTTATTTATTTGTTTTTATTTTCCTGTATTTTAAACATCGATGCTTGTTTCACAATTGAATGTCTCAATGTAACAGAAAATGTTATAATTCAAATTAATTTGTGTCATGGAGATTTTTGTTTCTTTTTTTATTTACCAACGAAAGACACGATATCGGTCACTATGGTCGCATTTATAATTTCTTTTCACGGTCTATTAAAATGGAGTTTAACAGGAGTTAAGGTCTGAATCATTTGTACTGGCTTCTTTATAGTTATATATTAAACATGTGTCAGGCCCAGCATTGTAAATTAGAACATCATTCCTAACTACCATCTTCTTAGCATTCACCTATAAATTATTTGCCAGGAGAAAGAAGGATGACAGCAGTGTTAATAAGTCCTTCCATTTCTCTGTAATTCGACAACTGGCCAAAGCCAGTTTTAGTGCTAGGAACTTAAGCTGAGACTGGGTACTCTTTTTAGTTAATAGGTTAGCCAACAGACATATTCTGGAAGACTTTACAACCTCTCCAAGAAGTAGAATAAGTGCGCAGCATCCCTGTCCCATAACCAGGACAACACCACAAAATCCCTGAACATATGCTAGAAATTGGCTCCACTTCCTTAGCATCAGTGGCAGTCACGTGAGCAATTGAAGTACATCGGGTGAACTACTAGAAAGTCATATACACCGTTGCTAAGAATGCTCACTAAATGAGTTAAAACCTATTATTGGAAAAAATATACCGGTGTGTCCAAAGACCCTACTCCCCTGCTCCTGGGTGAGACAGTACCCAAGTTAGTCTGCACTTTGCAGACATCTGTTGAAGCATGAGGTCAAGGCACATGTGGAAATACACCACCCAGCACCTGTATGGTTATGTTCTGTGTCATAGAGTATTTTTTTATAAACCATAGTCCTTGGACATCTCTTCCTTATAAAAAAGAAATGAGCAAACTGATTTTGCATTGTTTTCCCCCCAATTTCATTGCAAATGCAAGAAACTGGTTTTGCTTCAAGCGCCCATCTTTTATATTTACAAAGCACAGAAAATTGTCTATTTCTAACATGTTTTTCGTTGATCTTGGCAAAGAAAGTGAAATCAGATTGTACCATTCTTACACCGGGGCAATTGTTTGCTCAGTTGGGGTTACACATGAAGCAAACATAGTGCAAACAGATTTGCAATGGATTTGCTGTGCACCTGTGCAAATTTTCTTTAATACAGTCTCTTGAGTATACTAGAACTAGTAACATTACGACATGAACATAGTGTGTATATTTTTTTATATTCTAATTATTAGTTGAACTATTGATAGTACCATCACTAAATCTATTATTGGTGTTGATTCTACTGCTACTAATAATAGCCGTAATATTATCTCTGTTTGATGAAGACGATGATGATAATACTAATATTCATACTCATATTAATAACCATACTACTACTAGTCCTACCACTGCGACTACTACTATTACTACTACTACTACTACCAATAATAATAATTATAAGAATAATAGATATCCAGATCCACAAAACATTAAAACCAGATGTATGATGCAATTTCGTTTTTCGTCCAATTAGAAAGATAAAAAACAATTTCAAATGGGACCAAAGAGTAACACAAAAACAAATAAATGTACCTTCAAAAATGTTAGAGTGTGAGAACACAAATATCCGGAGTCAAGTGTTTGGGTAAACAGCCCTTTTGTCAAGGACCTCAGATGTTTACCTCCCCTGTTAACACTGTGTGTGTGGGTTTACACGAAAACATCTGTTTTAATACAATTCATTAGGAATGTGCATGTGTTTTGGGATGCTGGAAGGCATTTTTGTTTTCTTTTATTTTTGCGAAACTCCAAATTGATGCAGGATGAAATCCACGCTGACATATCGAGCTTGGTTGCATCAGGAGTAGAGCGTTTGAACATAAAAAATGTGTTCAGCAATGTCCCTATCTCTTTTTCCCTTTTTGTTACTGACAAATAGAATGGTGATTCAAATGTAAAGACTGTTTTATATTTTTCTAACTAGCTGGAGAAGAAGACATACAAATTAAATAGAATGCCCAATATTAATGTAGCAGGATATCGCTATTCTTCTGTTTTTATCTGATCAGACGCAGACATGTCCAAGATAGCGAAGGCCCCTAATCCAAATACCTCTTCTTGGGATGGGGGTAGACCTGAAGCCTTAGCAAGTGGGCATGGACATTCGAGCTTACACACTAACCTGGAACTACATGTGCCCTCCTGCTGTCACGGGTGTCTGGCGGACTCTGTTGAACTTATCTACCATAATTGAGTCCCCCAGCACCATCCCTCTTTCTTCTTTCACCTTGTACATGTGTTTTTTCCGGTATACATTCAAGAGTTACGTTAAATACCCTCCCCCAATCAAACATGGAGAAGTATGGGTCCTCCGGTGGGTAAGCCACCATCGACAAGTTCACCAAACATTCGTCCCTGGAGTCGTGCACGGCAGCACAAACAGGAGAAATTGGGAGACAAATTTGTAGGCAATCAACAACACATGTAACACTTTGGAAACTATAATGACATTTTTTGGGTCTAGCTGGAAGTCCACCAAAATGGTAAAAAACCTTGGTCACCAATAAAATGCCCGCAGAGGGGTGAAGCGTGATGGGGACGAAGGCATTCTCATCATGACATATTAAAAACAGCCTCAGTAAATAGACTATGGCATAGAACAGAAAATGACACCCCATCTGAATCCAATGAAGGTGGGACAGAATCAAAGGGATGACCACTGACATAGACTATATGAGCTGCCTGAAGGAACTGGTCTTCCCTTTGAGAGAGCGCCAAACAGAAGTAAAAATTGTAGGGGTGTATCATATGTACAAGTAGTTAACACCCGCATATATAGAGGACTTACTAATCGTGTTCAAACTGTAATGTAGGGTTGAGGACTAATGAATTCGGTATTAGAAATACATGTAGAGCTAATGTTAAGAGTTTTGAAAATCAATAATGCCGCTCTAACATAGAAATGCCGTTTGACGTGAAGCCTTTCACTAATAAGAGGTGTTTTAGTAAGATCATCATTGTGTATTTAGTTCTGCTTTATTAAAGTTCATAGTGTACCTTTTACACGTTATAATAGTGCTTGAAGTAGAAAAATGTATTTGCGTTAAGGATGGAGGCTTAAGAGACGAACGAGATGCTCATGTTAGGATGTTGGGCCTATAAACGTGCAGCGGCCCAGTTTATGGAAATTGTGTAGGCCTGATCGAAATTGTTTTGCTTAGCATTAAATCGTAGAAATGTTTTATGAAGAAAGCTGCTTTTAGCTAAAGTAAATTGCAACATTAAAGAATTTGTGAGCCGATTCACATGTATTCCTTTGCAGGTGCCGGATCAAGTAGACAGTAAAGTAGAAGGGCCCATTTTGTATGAGTGTTAGGATGCTAGACTCAGACATGGAGGAGTAGCCGAGGAATTCATGGAAGCAACTTGAAGCGAAGGAAAGCCTGGGATCCAAGGATGTCTTAACGGACAAAGATGGAGATGTGCCATGATGGAAAATTCTGAAAACCAACACCTTCGAGAGGGGCGTACCTGAAGGCGTGTCGTCCGCATTGTGGGGTTTTATATTAGGGACAGCACCCCGAGGGAGAAAGGAGGACAGATGAGCTGAGGGACGAGAGGGAGCGGTTGGTTACCAGAGAGCTTAGCTATGACTGAGGAGACTCTAGACTAACAGAGAGAAAGTGAGTGAACTTCTTTGGAAGACACCACTGCTGACACCTTTATTAGGTTGGGCTATTGTTGAGTAGGGATGTCACTTAGTATAGTGTAGGGACAGATTAACCTGAATTTATATCATTTTACCAATGCATACTAAAACTCAGGTTATAGCAATTATTGTTAGCCTGATGATTCTTGAATTGATTCTTGTATTGTTCCTAAGCCGTCTGAGACTTTTCCGTAGGATTATGTTTGTATTAGTGCCTGTTTATCTCCTGAATCTTTTGCTGAGGTGTTTATACCTTCAGTTGTTTTTGGCTTTGTAATAAATCTTCAAACTTAGTCCTTAGTTGGTGGTTCTTTGGGGAAACAGTGGAAACCGTTAAAATTCATTGATTATTGGTGGATAGATTGCCTAATTCATTCCATGACAGGTAAAAAGGTCCAGTCGACCAGTGACGGGATTTCCAGAAAAATGGTAAGCAGACTTTAGAAGGAAAATCCCGCCCTTACACCTGTCTAGTTTCTGTTCACACCTTTAGCCATTTACTGTGCACAGTCAGCAACAGACCAGAAGGATGATAACAGACAACTCCATGACAACATTCTGGACAAGGGCCACCGAGAAAGCATGATGTCTCTTCCCTGCCACACTAACCCCAACTAGATTATAGGGTCTATGATTGTGGCTTAAACGGATTTTAATTACTTCATTCATTGTTCTTTATCTTTTCCTAGAGGCAGTCGTTATTGACAGCAGAAGCTTCTGAGGTGGAAGTCAGGATAGGGGGAGTTGGGCTGAGTGGTCTATAGTTAATTGGATTTGTTGATTGTTATTATGGTAGAGGTCAGGCAGGCCAACATTGTGATGTCTCAACAATAGGGCACAATGAGAGGTTGTGGCTTGGCTTTACATCACCTCATGAACAAACTGAGGTTCAGGAATGTTAATAGACCTGACAATAAGATAAAAAGGCATGCAGTTATGCAATTTATTGAATTACACAGCCTTGCCTTCCTCCTCTTGCAGGAGAGTCACTTCATGGATATAAATTGCAAGTTCATTGGCTTCCATTAGGGGTGGGGGGAATATTCTTTTTTGCCAATGGAATTGGCAGAATTTTGGTTACTCATTTAAAGTATAGGTACGACAAAATTCTGGCAATCGGAGCCTGGCAGAATTTTTTCTTGTGTATGGCTCCAGAATGGTAAGTTGGTGAGCGTGAGCGAGATTTGGTGTCCCGTAGTGTGTCACTAAGAGGACATTCAGGCAGGTGCGACCTTCTTCAGTGAGAAGGCTGCCGCTCAATTAAAAAATCAACTTGAGCTGAAGCAAAATCAACTTGAGTAGCTGTGCCCTCCAGCACATTGCGTGGTTCTGTTTGTGCTGATTTAAATTTTTTGGGATGCAGAATGCGCTATCAGTTCTAAATCAGAGTTTTTATGTAGGAGTGGAGTCAAATTCTGCGAGTTTCACCGACTCCCAGCATCCATCGAGTTTACCATACAGATTTTACCAATGGATCAATCGGTAAAGTAATATTAATACATACATAATTCTCTTTCACAATAGATAAAGCTCACATGGATCACAGACTTCACCGAAAGGGTCACCCTCAGCAAACCCACCAAGCTCAAAAGGTCCTCCAAGCAAGCAAGGAAGGATAAAAAAGAAGGAGTTCTCAGAAGGGCTTGAAAAGAAGAATGAGTCCTGTGACGTTTCCAAACTCAAGTGGGGAGGATACATGGAGAATACACCTGTTCACACCCTGAATGTTGGGGTCTGCCTGAACTGTCACATGCCAGGGCATAACAAGGCAGATCCAGTCTGTTCCAGGATGCCCCCACAAATGTGCTGTCCAAGAGTGCTGTAAGTGTTGTGATTGGGGTGGAAGTTTACCCTGGGGAAACCTGGGGTTGGATTGAAACCACTTTAGCATCTGTGGGTGAGGTGGGCATTGAAGCTTTTGCCACCTTACCTCCCAGCATTGTGATGTACAGGTAATGATCAACTGCCAGTAGGGCAAAAGTAAAGGCTTCAGTGAATGCAGTATCCAGAATGACCACTGTCGTGGACTGGCTGGTTTCCCCAGAGCAGATTATCCCAGATGTTCTTCATAGGATAGGTAATGCTAATGATAAAGTGAAATTCCATCCCATATCGATAGTCACCTTTGAGTGAGGAGGGATCAGTGGCCTGAATAAGGTAGTTCTGAGCCCTGCCATTCCAGTGGACCATCTGTTGGAAAATGACATGGAAGCCTCTTCTTGGGCAGACCAGGATAGGATACTTAAACAGAAATATCAGGTCTTCCTGATTGGGTATGCTTGCCCACAAGGGCCCAGACAGCAGAAATATCAGGTCTTCCTGATTGGGTATGCTTGCTCACAAGGGCCCAGACAGCCCAACAGGAGTCTGGAATAATGGCCCAGGTTCCCACAACCAAGAAGAAGGGGAAGAAGCATGGGAAACCAGCCTCAAAACTTCCCAACACTAAGAAGGAATCTGACCCGAGGGGAAGAATCTGGACCTTAAAGGGGAAGACGATCCTACCCTGAGAGGCCAGCTAGTACTCTCTGAAATGCATATAACAGCGAGATTGTCCAGGGAGAAAATCTGCCAAGCGCAGAAAGAGTGCTCAACATGTTAGGGCCTCTGACACCAGGCTAAAATCCAAGAGCAAGGGGATATCAGTGGAACACACAGGATCTGCGAGGAAGAGTGTGTCTTCTACAGCAAGGCTAGGGATCCAAAATGTGGAGCAACCAGGAGATGGGAGATAGGACAGGGAATTCCTCCTAAACAGCCATGATATCCCATTGGAGGGCATTTGGGGCAGACCATAACCTGGGACAGGTTGGTCAACCACATTTACTAGACCTAGATGTTTGAGAAAGTTAAAGAATTCTGTTGCTACTGCACCGCCTACCAAGACAGTGAAAAGAAGACAGGAGGAGACCCAAGGCTCCCCTGATCCCACTACCCAAAGTGAGGACAAACTTTGAGAGGGAGAGGTTTGATATTTTCAGGCTGATAGTCCCTAAAAGAGCATAAGGGGAAAGGTGTGTCTTAACTGGGTGTCTTAACACTGGCACTGTGGTGAACCCTTTTTTTAGTGCTACTAAGGGCTATTCAGCCACCGTTGTCCAATTAAAAGTGACTCATATACAGAGTAATCTAGTGGAAGGTAACACAGTTTAAGGAAGAGATTATTAAAACATCAAAAACGTTGGTGAGAGCCAAGAAGCTCTGGATTTCTTTTGTGTTTTTTCAGGTTATCCATTTTAAATTGCTTTTACTTTCTGATTATCCATTTTTAATACCTTCCAGGGTAATAAAAAACCATAAGAAATCCACTGAGGTGGTATGGAAGGTACATTTTTCACATTTTGTGAATAAATGGCTTACCCACAAATGTTGGAGGACAGCACAGACATGCTGAATATGTTCCTGTTCCCTCTCAGAGAATATAAGAATGTTGTCAATGTATACAATAGCACATATGCAAAGAATTTCTCTCAGAACCTAATTAAAAGAAAATTGGAACAAAGCAGGTGCATTCCAGTCTGAAAGGCATAACACAGTACTCACAGATTGTGTATACAATCCAGTCTTCTCCTCTTTTCCCTTCCTAGTTCAATAGGGTGATATGCCCCTCTGAGATCCAGTTTTGTATAAAAGGTAGCCTTTTTAACTTTGTCCAAAAGTACTAGAACTAGGGGCTGGGGTAACAACTTGTAATTGTCGTCTTGTTTAAGACCAAAAGCTTATACAGGTCCGAGGTTCTCTGCTCTTTGTAGGTACAACATAGAGGCGATATGAAACTGAAGCAGTGGAATGCCATTTGAAACAACTAGCCAATAATTAGTCAAGGTTTTCAGATGTTGATTCGCCTGCTGTCACAGCATAGATTCTAAGACAAGGTAGTGTTGCTCAAGGCAAAAGATCTATGCAGCAATCCAACCCATAATGAGGGGGAAAACAGTGCCTTTTTCTTGTCAAAGAGATTATGGTATTCAGCATATACATTAGGTAAATTGTCCTCAAGAGTGGTACTAACTACAGCACAGATAAAAGACAAAATAATTTGAGGTAAAGCAGGACAAAATGCCTCCATACAGATAGGGTAATCCTAGAGTAGCGCTTCTTTGAACCAGTCTATACTCATGTCATGTTGCTGGGGAATTTCTAGAATGTTGCCAAAGAGAGGAGTGTCTATTAAATCACAATATATTTGGTTGGTATGTTGGTTGTCATGTAGCATGGTAATGGGTTCTGTCTAAAATTATATGAATCCATAGGACAATTTCAAAACCTCAACTGCTTAATCTGGCTCTGGGGTTTGCTTCTTGATTCAAGGAAGGTCCAACATCTTTGCCAGGGAAATATCTAGGAGGTTTTTTAAAGCCCCTGAATCAATCATTACATTTAAGATGTTTCATTTGTGTTGGGGTAAAATCAAGGTTACAGGAATTGTCAAGTGTTTTGGCACTGAGGTTGCTCTATTCAGTATTCTGTGGGAGGGTAGGCAGACGAAATATCGATTTTTAAATATCGACATACAATAATGTTGATGTTTAAATATCGAAGGGGCAGAATATAGAAGATAAGTAATATCGATGGGACAGAATTTCGAAGGTAAGTAATATCGATTTTGTTAATATCGATGTTAGTAATATCGATGTTACTAATATCTATTTTTTATGATTGTTATGTATATTATTATGTATTTAATATGTATTTTTCTTTTTTTAATGTAATTTAAATAAATTTTGTATTTTAGTACCGTAGCGGGTTGTGGGTGTATAGGGGAATAGGGTGGGAAGTAATTTAATTATACTAAATTAATTATTAATTTTTAGGAATTATAAATTAATTTTTAATATTTGGTAAGTAATTTGTATTAATTGGTAATTAATTTAAATTCATTGATTAATTGGTAATTATGTTCTGTAGCGGGCTGTGGGTTTATAGGGGAATAGGATGGGAAGTAATTTAATTATACTAAATTAATTATTTTTATATGAATTATAAATTAATTTTAATTAATTACTAATTAATTTTTATTAATTGGTCATTATTTTAAATTAATTGATAATTATATTCTGTAGTGGGTTATGGGTTTATAGGGGAATAGGGTGGGAAGTAATTTAAAGGCAATTAAGTAATAATTTATTTGAATGAATTGTTTTTGTTGATTATATTACTGTTAATTAATTATTCATTGGTAAATAATTTTTATTAATTGATTAATTGATAATTGTGTTCTGAAGTGGGTTATGAGATTATAGGGGAGTAGGGTGGTAAGTAATTAAAATGTAATTAAGTTATAATTTATTTTAATTAATTGTTTTTGTTAATTATATTATTAGTGAATAAGTATTAATTGTTAATTAATTATTATTAATTGGTATTTACTGTTAATTTATTTTTACTTAATTACTCATTGGTAATTTAGATTTATTTAATAATACATTTTTTTAAATAATTTAAAATATTAATTTATTTATAAGTATGTTATTTTTAACTTCTACGCTATCCAACACTTTTCCTACTGTTGCACTCTTTGGAGTGGGAATAGTAATTTTTACCCCTACGCTATCCAACACTTTCCCTATTGTTGCACTATGTGGAGTGGGAATAGTAATCTTTACCCCTACGCTATCCAACACTTTCCCTACTGTTGCACTCTCTGGAGTTGGAATAGTAATGTTTACCCCTATGCTATCCAACACTTTCCCTACTGTTGCACTCTCTGGAGTGGGAATAGTAATTTTTTTACCCCTGCGCTATCCAACACTTTCCCTACTGTTGCACTCTCTGGAGTGGGAATAGTAATTTTTACCTCTACGCTATTCAACACTTTCCCTACTGTTGCACTCTCTGGAGTTGGAATAGTAATTTTTACCCCCACGCTATCCAACACTTTCCCTACTGTTGCACTCTCTAGAGTGGGAATAGTAATTTTTACCCCCACGCTATGCAACACTTTCCCTACTGTTGCACTCTTTGGAGTGGGAATAGTAATTTTTACCCCTCTGCTATCCAACACTTTCCCTACTGTTGCACTATTTAGAGTTGGAATAGTAATTTTTACCCCTACGTTATCCAACGCTTTCCCTAGTGTTGCACTCTTTGGAGTGGGAATAGTAATTTTTACCTCTACGCTATCCAACATTTTACTTACTGTTGTTTTTTTGGATTTATAATAGTATTTCATTCCCTCTGTTATTCAATATATTTTGTATAGTTTTAGCTAATGTAGTATATAATCAATTTTAAAATTATTAAAAGTAAATTAAATTTTTTTAATTTGTTTTGCATAATTATTTAATTTTATATATGTTAATATTATGGGGCCGATTTCGATTCGGTAAAATGCCCTCCGAATAGCCATACGGAGTTTTTTTCCCGTACGAATCGTATGCAGAACAGTACCCGTACGTGCGATGTAGTACGATGTGTACCCAAAGCAGTTCGCCGTACGAATCGTACCGAAGACCGTACAAGTCACTAATCCATATGAATCACATTCGGAACGCGCAGTACGCGATGTCCGTAGTTCCGTACGGATCGAAGCTGCATTTTCTGCCCCAGCAAGTACGAATTGTATCGACAACACTTCGTACGACCCTTTTTTCTATGGGAGCCTAAAACGTCCGTAAAAGCAGATTTTGCCTCGAAATGCACCCCAGGGTACGGTGCTTACACCCCATGATTGTAGGGGTACAGTGCATCAGGGTATGGTACGTACACCCCATGATTTCAGGCATACGGTGCGTATGTCCCCGTGCGTACACCCCATGATCGTAGGTGTACGGACCGTAGGGTTACGGTTCGTACACCCCAAGGTCGTAGGTGTACGGTGCGTACACCCGTGTGTACACCCCTTGATTTTAGGGGTAAGTGCGTATGTGATAGTGTTGCCCTCCGTACTAATTGCTCATACGCGACATTTACCGTACGAATCGCGTACTGATTCCCCGGTCCGGATCATACTTGGCGTTCATACGGCATTTTTACTAATCGTACGGTTCACTGTGCGGGTTGATGTTGTACTGATTTACCCTTCATTTTTGTACGGTTCGCAATGATTCGGACGTATTTTCTCGCAATGGATCGTACTACGCGATTTGGACGGATTCGTACGATTCGTAAGGAAACGGCTACGAATATGAATCATCGTACGAATTAGTTTCCCGAATCGGAATCGACCCCTTTATGTGTATAGATGAATTTGTAATTTATAATATTTTTAATTATTTATAATTTATTAAAATAATTAATAAAACTGATTATTTAGTACGTATATATACTATATATTATATGTATATGTTTAAATATTTTTTTTATAAATTATGTATATTACTTATTAATTTTAAATATTATACAATATTTTTTAACTATGTTTATTATAATTTTAAGTATTATTTAATTTATTTTACATATTTTTTATAATTTAATAAACAATATTTTTTTACAAGCGATATTTTTGACGCCAATATATTTTTTCTATATTTTTGTACTTACCTTATTGTAGATAGGATGTTGATAATGTTGACATCGATATTAATGCTCTGATGTTTTTGTACCTCGTAATTATGTCTTTCTATATTTTGTCAGACATTCTTGTGGGAGACCACTTATTGAACAGCACTCAGCAAAATAGTCTCCCCTTTTCCTAAGCCTGGTTGTTTTCTGAATTTCCTGTGAAGTGGTCTTGTGCGATGGCCAATACTTTGGGGCTTTGGGATTTTGCTGTGCAATCTCTCTCAAAGTGTCCAGATTTTTCTGCAATAGAGACACAAATTGATTTTCCTCTTTTAATCTTTCTCTTCTCTGGTCAACAGGCCTCTCATGTCTATCTGCATTGGTTCATCCTCTTTCGATACCTTGTTTTCTGTTGTTTTTTCATTCTTGCGACTACCGCTATCCTTGAGATAAATCATGACTCTTCTATCTTACACTCACCAATGCATTGATTTAATTTTACTTCCAAGTCAATCAGGTCTTAGGTGGGTCAGTTATTTGAGATAAGGCATCTTTCAAGCAGTCACATAACCCTTGATATCATGAAGAGCTCTTTATGCCCTCAAGCCAATTTGATTCGGCTATCAGCCTATTAAACTTCTAAAGGTTTGCAAATAGGTCCTTATCTCCTTGCTTTAGTCGCTTGTTATCTACTGCCTACATATACGTATGTTATGTAAATGGTTTTGTCATGGCCTACCCAAAGACAGGGAAGTAGTAGAGGACTGGGTAATTCCTTTCTACCAAGAGTATAGACCATAAAGCGGCATTCCCTACTAAATAGCACAGTACCAAAGCCACGTGGACAGAGTCATCCAGGAAAGCTGCGGGTCTACAGATAAATTGGAGCTGGCACTTGTTTAATTGAAATTGCAAACTTTGAGCTATCTCCAATAGACCTTTCGGAGCTGGCCATTATAACAGTCACAGGAGTAGCTACTAAAATATTCAGGGGATTCAATGGATGACTTGCCTGAGACCTGGTTGTGACTGGAAGAGAATGTACTTGATTAAGCCCCTGTCCAAGGGTCTTGATCTGAACTGGTTGAAAAATGAGCCTACATGGAACTCTAGACTCTTTTTGAAATGGGTGAGATCTTGGAGTTTCTCTAGGCTTCTATTGTCCTAGCTCTTCATGAAGCCCACCGTTTTCTAAGGGCAATGTTTGTCATTATCCTCTGGACGTCTTCCAGGCTTCCACTAAGAGGGAATGTTGATTAGGCTCTAAAGCTTCAAATAGTGATGGAACATCTATATGTTCACCTTCGGCATCTATGTCACTCCGGTACCTTACATTTCATGGCCCTGGCGTTCTGTTACAAGTACCAACCCTGTCCGAGAACCAAGCTAACCAGGAGTTGTGGGAGCAATGTGAAACTGACCCCTCTGTTGGCCTGACAAAAACCATCAACTGGAGACATAGTATACAAGAGGTATCAGATTAGAGAAGGGAGGGCTGGTAATAGAAGTGTGGCTTCTCTTCTGAGTCTTCTAGAAATTATTTGGTCAAATGTGCACCAAGGGTTGGTTTCTGTCTATTTGTACATTCAGTCATACTTGCCAGTCACATAAACATAAAACACAATAAGTAGCTAACAGAATGTTTTCCTCAAACACAACTTCTCTTACTACACTGAAAGAACTAATAAACTTGTGTACTTACAATGGGTATTCATGTTGTGTCTTCACCTAACAATCACCTTTAAAATAGAGACCCAGTAAGCATACACACACACCTCACTTGCTTTCACAATTAAAGTCTGTGCAGCAAGAATGTCATCACCAAATTAATTCTTGGGATTTTCCCTCATAACACTTAAAATACACTTTGTACATAACAATAATCCCTTGGTAGCGAGGTTGGAGCTCTACTATTTAAACCATCAATATTGCCTTTAGTTTTGGTTTTCTCCTTAAATAAAAGTTAACTTCCTTTCTCTTATGCAAAGATCACTCTGCTGTCTTTACTTGTTCTGATCGTCTGACTCTGCCAAAACAAATTTGGACAGTCACTGACCTTGCTTTTCTTTTGTTTCATTTTTGCAGGACTGAAACACTGCAGTAGTGTAGTGTAGTTCCTATATTCCCAATAGGCTCTGTGCATTGGAATAATATATCCTATAGATGTGACGTTGGACTTATGTCTACTAGGTCTCTATCGAAATATATTAGACTTAATTGTGAGTGCCAGCTAGCTCAGAGGTCACTAGATACTTTCTTGTATTCACGAGAAGGGATTTAGTTTCTGACAACCGCATAAACATGACAACTTTGTTTCCCCAAGATAAAACTTATCTTCAGAGTCGTGGAAACAATAGATAGATATTTTACTCAGTCAATCGTGCATGCTGCGTTTCACCAGAGGTGAGAGAAAAATAGATAGACAGGCGTTTTCAATAAAAGGATTTATTGAACAGTCTTCTTTCTCAAGCATAGGAAATGAACTGCTACAATCGTAAAACTGGTTCCAAAATATAATGCATACAGTAAAAAGAGTAGAATAAAATAATACTGTAAGAGCATTGTATGGTTCCTAAACCATAGATAAATACATACATAAATAAAAGAGGCTAAAGTGTACTCAACTGGTGCTTCTAAAATACGCCTAACCCGATGTACCTAATCTGAGCTTAGTACGAGGGAAGAAGTAAGTGAGGTGTAGCATAAATGTAGTATTCTTTTGCCAAGAATCTATCCAAGATTTCTCTTAGGGTCTAATCGGCTCCATACCTTGGTTTAGAATGAAGAAGGTCAATCTCAGGACTCGATTTCCCAACAACCTGCAAGGGTAACTTGGAAACACTGGAGCTTGATTTCTCAGCAGGAGAAAAGACAGCGTCTCTCTCAGTGCATCTGCTGGAGGGTCAGCTTCCTTCGGCACTTGCTGTAGCAGGATGCGTCAGGCAAGTAGATAGTCGAACTGCTCCAAACCACCGTGTGTTTGCTATGGCAAGTGTGGGCATATTTATACCTTGAAGGTGCCGAGTTTGACATAAAGGTGGACATAATAACATCATCAAAGAGTCTCAGTTCTTTGAAAACTCCATGAGTTCTTGGACAAGTCAGTATTCGAGCAAGGGGAAGTCCTTAGCTGCTGAAGCCGAGTTTTCAAAGAAATCGTTGTGGATTTTCGGAACTAGTGGAAGTAGCCCTGCTGTATTTGGACTGTATGAGCTATGTCTAAATATGGTTATGATTTCTATGCCTATATAAGAATATGGTGATTTATACCTATATAAGGGCATGAATTGGAAAAATTACAATAGGGTCCTAAAATACTATACGACAGTAGCACCACAACAAGAGGCAGCACTTGACCTGGAAAAGCAGAACTGGAGCCTGATCGCTGTGACCATAAGCAAAGCGTGGAAAAGATACAATCATCACTGGATTCTTGGAGCAGGCAAGAACACCTCCACTTGGCACTAACTGGAAAGCAAAATGACCTGCACTTGTGCAGGGCCTTTCTTCATATCCTAAGGACACAGGAATAACCGCAGTGCCATATGATTCCTTCG
Organism: Lissotriton helveticus; assembly: GCF_964261635.1. Lineage (NCBI taxonomy): Eukaryota > Metazoa > Chordata > Amphibia > Caudata > Salamandridae > Lissotriton > Lissotriton helveticus. Next base: position 1,475,027,182 of record NC_136067.1, read on the forward strand.
TGCCATGAGACCAAAACTTGGCACATTATTTCAACTGAACTATAAGCCCCATGGAACAGACCTCGATGCTGGGTTCCCGGGAGTAGTCCAAATGCTTTATTTACACGGTGCAGGAATCTGGTGGTCCCTTGGGGTGTCATTGAGGCTTGAGGTCTAAAGGTGAACTATCCTGGATATATAGTAATGATTCTGAGGAAACAAGATTTATGTTGCAGGCCTTTCAGGTAAGGACATAGAGGACCTCTGCAAAGGAGAATATAGGTTCAACCATCTTGGTTTTAGGTTGAGAGGAGCATTGTGGGATTATTTGAAGTAGGGCACATAGACTGCTGCAAAAGTGGGTAGGGTTGGGGCCTTTTTCATATTGGCTAGGGAAGGACCATGAGTCACCCCACCCAGAGTCCATTTCCAGACATAGAAAGTATGATCTGCCAAAATCGTAATAAGGGTTACATAATCCACCATTATGTTTAATTCCATGTCTTCAATATGAACTACTCTTAAAGGCCCTTTAAACCTAGCAGGTTTACGGTCAATCATAAGTACAATAGTTGAGGACATATCCTTATCAAAGTCTTCCACTGACCTCATTTTCACTTTACTATAGTTTTTCCCATTACAGAATACAGACCTAAAATGCCCTATTTTTTGCCATTTTATAGATCTTTTTCCTAATGCCGAACAACCATTATGATTACCTATGTGTGTTTTAGAGCCACAACTGTAACACACAAAAGGTTTCTTTGCCATACTTATTTTTATCATTAGCAGTAGAAGACGATGAAACACCCCCTTACAAGTCATTTCTCTTAGGATGAGTAGCACAGACTGCTTGACCTTGTGTTTTTTAGTGGATAACATATTTGTTGAAAGAAAGGATCTTTTTATTCTGTTAGCTATATCAGTACATCAGTCACTGTCAGGTTTCTGTAAGTTAATATTCTTTCCTGTATGTTTTTAATAACAATGGAAAATGAACTGATCCCCCAAGTAAGTATCCTTTATATCTCCAGATTGGCATAAGCTGCTAAAATACGCAGATTTGCAATGTACTCCTTAATTGTCTCTTGTTCCTGTAGCTTTCTCATGTAGAAACCATGTATTTCTACCATTACACTTGGTGATTCCTTAAAATGTCTCTCCAACTTTTTTACCACTTACTCATATTCGTTCATTGGTCCAAATTGACCAATCGCAGGTTCCACTTCTGGTAGATTTTCAAAGACCTCTTGACTTGCATTTTCAATTAAACCAACCATTAATGCTTTGTTTCTTTCAGGATCGTACTTTTTTCCGTCAACAACGATCGAATATCTCTAAATTTGTGCCAATTTTTCCATGCCCATGCTCTAAATTGGTTAGCAACATTCCATAACGTTATGACATATGTAATAGGCATCTACAGTTGACATCACAGTCATCATGACATTACAGTCACCGCTCATATTTTCTAATGTCATTGTGCCATCACCGTTCTTCTTACCAATGCAACAATTGCATTTTCTTGGATCCTTCAATCAGTCCTTGTTGTAGTGCACAGGCACACTCTATTTCACCTATATGTGGTGCGTTGGGCTGCTCCATATTCTGGCAGGATGGTGGTGAGTTGTACTGTGCCAATACAGTATGCCAACCTATGTTTTCCTGGACAACACTCGGACGATGTAATTGTGGCATTGTAATTACTAATTTTACAAGGAACAAGAAATTAGAGAGTCGATTCTTGTAGGATAAGGAGAGAAGCAAGAGGTCTTGCTCTATTTCATGCTTGGCAGTGCACAGCCTGCCTTCTGAGTGGCATATGGGAGCGTTTTCCGCAGCTCCTCTATATTTATTTCTCAACCATGCAGGTATAATGTGTGTCATGTTTACAGATTTAAAGATATCTGTTTAGAGACATGAGAGAGTATCGAACCTGCTGTCTTACCTTCCTCCTTAGAATCATGTGTTACAGAGGGGGTGGAGATAACGCTTTATGTTAGGGGTTGGCAGAACTTGCAGAGTTTCACTCAGTGGAATTCCACAGAGTTACAGAAAAGCTCTGTGAGATTCTATAAGATTTTTACCATCAGGAGCTTGAGCCACACTGCAATATAAGTATGAACGGCATCATGCGGAGAGTCAGAGAGTTCTGATTCTTGTCTACCACTTGACCAGATTTTCTACTCTAGCGGCAGCTTTCTCACTGTGAGCAGCAACTTTCTCATATCAAACAGTCGTGAATGCCGACAACCCCCTCCATTGAGAAATTTCACTGGGTGCCATTCTAGCTCCCCCCAAACTGCTAGGGATTGCTTAATATTGGTGAGCTGTGCCCGAGAAAACTCCACCACGTGGTGTTTTTCCGGAGTTTTACTGGAACTCTGCGTTACAAGTGTAACACGGACTGGGCACAATTCCGCTGGCAGAGCAGCATTTATCGTCCACGCATACCTTATATAGTCTTTGCAAGCTCTTTTGTTTTTCACATTTAGAAATATGTTCTTACATTTTTCTTATGCCTTCAGTTGAGAATTTATTTTTCTTAGTCAGTCAGATAGAAAACACAGAAAATATGAGATCAATTTTATACAGTCACTGCATTGACTTCCTAATGTTTAGGTACTAGGCAGTATATAAGGATCTGTATTGGTTATCTGTATTTGTTTCTGCTTGTGTGTTTCACAATGGTGAAGCATTCACTGAAAAGAGACCATAATTCACCCTCTTTTGCTGGCGATAAATATATTCTAAACTTGAGACAGGAGCTGGAAGATCCAGGGGGCATAATATAATGCAGGGCGTTCAAATTATTGCCGTTTTAGCGGCAGAAAACTGCAGCTAAAGCGGCGGTAATGGGCTTGATAATATGCCCTGGAGAATTCCAATAGGAGTCCATGTTCACACCAGAAAATGGGTTTCTATTGGAATTCACAAGGCCATATTATCAAGCCCATTATCACCGCTTTAGCGGCAGTTTCTGCCACTAAAACCGCGATATTTTTTAACGCCCTGCTTGATAATATGCCCCCAGATTCTTATCTGTTTCGGAGTGAGGCTGGAAGAAGATGGTGAAATCTTTCTCTGAGGCTTACAATCAGCATCAGTATTAAGCCTTTCCTCCAACTTCCAAATGTTCTTCTTCAGGAAGATGGCATTTCTCAGTGTCTTAATAATCTCTGTCTCCTCCTAGGCATCTTCAGAACTAGATGAGGAGGATGTGATATGTATTTTTGACAGATGCCCCTACTTGGAAGGAGAATTATATATAGAGCTAGGAGCTGAAACAAACTATTTTTATCCTAAATCTTCTGTTACCTGTAGAAGAGGATCAACCTGGTACCAGTACAGATTGGTTGTGTCAGTTTGGCAAGCCCCTGCTGCCTCAGGGCCTAATCATTCCTGCAGTAATTAATCTATTGAAGAGGGAGGGAAAGGATCACAAATAGGTCACTGTTTCAAGGTTTATGGGAAGACGCTATTCTTTAGCTAAAGAAGAAACTGAACATTCTCAATCTCTGAGGGTGGATCCTCTTTTAACAAGTTTTAATGGGAAGCCATTGTTGATATTAGAGGAGGTGACTTTCTCTGATCCACTGGCAAAAAAATAGAGAATGCTCTTAAGAGATCCCACACAAGGCTCAACCTTGCTATAAGAGCAGGGATTTATGTGATTTATGCATCTCAGTCTCTTGTGAATGGCTTTCAGGCGCTAACTAGCAGTATTCAAGAAGGTGAAGACTACTCTCAGATTCTGGGAAGGATGGAAGTTCAGGCCAAGTACATCTATGACTTAATGTTTGACAATTTAAGAGCCTTAATCATGGCCTTATCTGGAGCAGTAGCAGCAAGGTGCCATCTTTTACCCTGATAGAGGAAAGGGGTATTATTCATTCATTTTTCTGATTAGGAAGACCTGAGGATTATCCCCAGGGTGCACTTCAAGATGAATTTCTGTATCAGGTGATTCTGCTAATTTCTGTTGGGGACTTCTTAGCCAAGATAGACCTCCAGGTCACTTACCTCCATGTTCCCATCATTCAGATCTGCCATACGTATCTATGGTTTGCTATAAACAATCAGCAACAGCAATTTAAAGTGCTCCCTTTTGGCCTCAAAATGTGACTGAAAGTTTTCACAAAAGTCCTGGTTCCTGTTTTAGGGCTATTACATTCTTTAAGTCCAACTTGGCTCCATGTGAATGAATGAAGTATAATTTATAATGCGCAAACTTAGCCCAAAGGGCATCAAGGCGCAGACTAAAACATAAAATATATATATAAAATTACATAAACAGACAAAGAGTGACAATGAGTTTAAAAGTTTAATAATAGGTCTGAGAGAAGAGCCAAGTCTTCAAAAGCTTCCAGAACGTGGTCAGGGAAGGTTGGTTGGAGAGCTCGGGGGGGAGGTTATTCCACAATTTGGGGGCCAGAGTGGAAAAGGCTCTTCCTACCCATTTCGCCTTTTTGAATCTGGGCGCAACCAGCACATTTTTTGAGGATGATCGAAGGGTTCTCTTGGGAGAGTAGGGACTGATCAGGACCTTTATACCATCGGAGCCAGAGCCGAACACGGCTCTGTGGGCCAGACATATAAGCTTAAAGGAAATCCTGGCGTGTATGGGGAGCCAATGGAGATCCTTTCTGACCTGAGTTGCAGATGATCGTCTTGGAAGGTTCAAAACCATCCTAGCGGCAGAGTTTTGAACCATCTGAAGACGATGGAGGGCTTTCTTGTTGATGCCTCCATACAACGCATTGCAATAGTCAAGCCTGGAAGATACCAGGGCGACAGTAGACTGCTTACGAGCATCAGATGACAAGTATGGAGCAATCTTTTTTAGCATGCAGATGGTGTTGCAGCAGGTAGATACGGTTCTATTTACCTGAAGCTCAAAGGAGAGGGCCGAGTCAAAAAGAACTCCAAGGTTCCTGGCCGAATTGATGGGTTGGGGACAGTCTCCCAAAGACGGGGGCCACCAGTCCCTGGACCAGATCACGGGATTTCCTCCAAAGACTAGGACCTCCGTCTTCTCACCGTTGAGCTTCAGGTAATTGCGCACCATCCACTGAGAGACCGCCTCCATGCAAGTTCGAAATTTGGAAGCGGCCTCAGTAATCGGTGAGGTAGTGGAGATGATAATTTGGGTATCATCTGCATAAGACAGAATTTGATACCCAAAAGATCTTATCACCTCGGCAAGTGGGGTTACATAGATGTTGAATAACAGGGGACTCAGGGCAGAGCCCCGAGGTACCCCACATTGCACATTTTGGGAGGAGGATAGAAAACCACCAAGTTGGACCCTTTGCTGTCTCTGCGACAGAAAAAACGACAGGAGACTCAGGGCACTTCCTGTCACCCCTATCCCCTTCAGCCGGTCGACCAGGATCGAAGGGGATAGGGTATCAAAAGCTGCTGTAAGATCGAGGAGCACCAGCAGGGTTGTCCGCCCTCTGTCAACCTCAGTGCGAATGTTATTAGCCACGAAAGTGAAGGCAGACTCGGTGCTGTGAGCAGCACGGAACCCGTGCTGGGAGATGTCAAGAAGGCCCGATTTCTCTAGATATGTAGTCAGATGAGAGTTAAGGTGGGCCTCAAGCATCTTTGCAGGGGCTGGGAGCAGAGATATTGGCCGGAAGTTTTTTAAGACTACTGGATTGAGTGAAGGTTTCTTTAGAAGAGGCTTTACAACTGCCGATTTCCAAGGAATAGGAAAGGATCCCTCATCAATGGCCATATTCATAACTTGTAAGAGGGGAGGGAGAGCAGATTCTCTGCAGGCTTTCAAGATTTTTAAAGGGCAGGGATCAAGAGGAGAGCAAGATTTAGTGGCATCGAGAAGATGATTTAGATCCTTGAGTGACATGTAAGGGAAGCAGGAGAAGTTTGGCGGTATAGAATCAGAATCAGTGGATTCCATGTGTGAGGGGGGAGAGGAAGAAGGCAGGGATGTAATATTAGCATCTAGTGAGGTATTAAGGGATTTGAGAGAAGTGTAAATATCCGAGATTTTAGAGTGAAAAAATCCCACGATGTCGTCGCAGAGCTCTTGCGACTCGTTCACTGATTCAATCGTTTTGGGGGTGACCAAGGTGTCAATAATTTTAAAAAGTTCCCTAGAGGATTTCAATGAGGTGGTAAGTTTGTTAAAGTAGTTCTTTTTTTCTTCATCAATAGCTTTTTTGTATTCTCCCAAGGGGAGCTTATGTGATTTTTTCCTCAGGGAGTCCGGGTGGGCATACCAAGCTCTTTCCTTCTGTCTACATTTCTGCTGCAATGATCTTAGCTGTTCCGAGAAGCAGGGTGACGAGGGGTTCTTCCTGGCCGAGTAGTGTTTTTTAAGGGGTGCTAGTGAATCAAGGGCATTATTAAGAGCGGCCGACAGAGCCATAGTAGCCTCGTTTGCATCAAGCCGAGAGAGGGGATAAAGGTCTTTCAGGAAGGGAACGAGTGTAGTATTAGATATGTTATTATAGTTCCTCCTGGTCAGAAGCTGGAGCACATATGAGCAGTATTTAACACCAGGCGAGGATATGCCTCCTTGCTGGTGACCAGAAGGAAGAACTGATTAGCAAGGTTGCTGTCCAGATCAGCGGCACCAGCAAGACTCTGGATAAATGTCCAGGGAACATGGTATAAAGAGTTGGTCAATCAGTACTCTTTGCAAATTTGTGATATGTAGTTGCTTCTAGTCTGCAAAAACATTTAGCCTTTTTTGGTTTTCAGAAAGCAACCCTGAATATTATTCAATGGACACGTCTACATCTTGGGAATACAGTCCATCATATTTTAAGCCATTGGATGCCTCAGCAAAGGAAACTATGAAGCAATGATACCTGTCACACACAATATTTGAAACATCTTAGATTTGTGGGTAGGTCTCATTGCTCTGGGCCAGAAAGTTTGTTGGCTTATCTCAGGTCAGTGGTCATCACAATCAATGCAAGTGTCATAGGTTTGGGAGAAATCCTAGGAGAGACTAGGTGGACATCCAATTAGAAATATTTAATGGCTTGGCTTAGTTGAGGGCAGGAGAAGGAAGATGACGGATGGACGCCGCCACTGAAGGACGCTCGGCCGCTCCTCTCCGGAGCCTCTGCTGCCCACCGCAAGACCCTCTCTGAAGTCCAGCTCCCAGCACGGCTAAAATTAAAATCCTCTGGCGGCTGAATCTTGTATCGGAAAAAACATGACTGAACATTGACGAAGGGGTTCTTTGATTGCCGATTCTGGATGACGGTTAGCTGAGAGCTGTGGAGGCTACTGTAGGTCTCCAGCCGCATTCTCTGTGTTTACTTTCTTGCCAGTTTGCTGCTGCTGTTGCTGCTAGCCTGTTGGAAGCAGCTACGCCGGTGACTAAGGCTACGAATTAGTTGTGCTTTTGGATTTCAGCGCCAGCCTCCTGGGTTGGATCCTGCTCATTAACGAATGTGCCGGCTTACCTGCGTTAGCTCCCTGTATCGCTCTGCTCGCATTGCGAGGTTTATTTCAACCAGGGGGGAGCTGCAAACGTCAGCACAGCTGTCTCAGCTGGAATCTGCTGATTCGAGTGGCAGCAGTGCTTTTGGAGCTGGGGGTACAAGGCAAGACCACAAAACACTGACACTGCGGGTTTCACCGCAGGCGAGGAAAAAACGCAAGGAAAAGGGGAGGGTGATGGCTCCACTGCGCTCAACCCGGCGAGGACGCATCGAGGCACAGGCATAGAACGTGACACCTACAGGAACTGAAGGTATAGATGGACAGATGGCTGTGCAAGATAATACCTCTCTAGACAATGGTTTATTGCCTGGGAAAACCCTAGTGGGCAACAGTGTTTCAAATTGTCATGCGGACCCACAAGTGGGGAAGCCTATTCTTAAACTATTATGCTCAGAGAAGGCTCCAGCGCTTCTCCGGTCCTGCGGGTCTGAATCTGTTGCCTCCTTCGCCCATATGGCAGAAGTTTTGAATGCAGCAGTTAAAGAAGGGTGGGGGAGTACGGAGGATTCTGATTGCAGAGCGGATGTTTCTCCTGCCTCCCCTCTCTCTCCTGGGGGTATATGCTTGTCGGAGCAGGGCCCGGCCGAATCCCTCTTACCTGTGGCAGGTGCTGGTAAGACTGGTAATTTCTCTTCTGGATCGATAAGCCCTCAAACAAAAAGCCTAAATAACAAAAGCCCCCTGTGTCAGCCGAATGTAATAGTACAGGGTAGCAGCTCAGGCAGGAGCGACAACTTCCCTATACCATGTACTGGTGATGGAGTTGGAGGGAGTAAGGAACAGGCAATCATCACTGCAGAAATAGGGAGAGCTATTGATGCGGATTCGCCTAAGGTCCCCTCCTCTGTAAATTTGGGTACTGTTGTCTGCAGCTTCGGAGGTAATACCCCTGAGGGGGGAGAACCCCGAATGGAAAAGAAAAATGTCCTAAAATCGTTCGGACTGGGAAAGGTCGAAGAGGCCGTGGAGGGATTGGCAACATTGCGCAGATTAATTAAGCACTTTGTCGATTAAAGGGTGCAGCCAGCACTTTTAAAACCATACCAGGAATCAGTCCTCTTCGAAAATGGGTCTCATCAAAGGGAGCAGTGCGATCTATTGTCTCCAGACTTTCTATTGTAGGGTCACAGGGGGATGGTATCACCCCTACTCCCTTGAAGGGAGGCGTTGATTCGTTGGCTATTTCAGCCAGTGCGGCTACTGCAGTACAACAAAGCACTTGTAATCTTTCTTTTACTGATACTAGCCCAAATAATGTGGAACTTCCAAACTCTTCAGAAACAGGCAATGCAGACTTTCACGGCCAAAATGTTGCTGGTGGAGTGCCTCATTCAAAAAAGGTCACACTTCTTGGATTTAACAACTCATCCACAGTGTTTAGACCCTCTTTATCCCCTCTCACATCTCAGGGCCCCATTGTAGTGCAAACAAGACCCATTGATGAGCAGAATCATTCGAGTGAGGGGAATGAAGGTAGAGATGAGCCCTCACTCTCTAGTATCATGCATGCTTTCATTGCTCATAGAGCGGAAGCACAAGCATACTACCAACAGGCAAGAGTGGACTCTAGTGAAATCAAAAAGGCATTGTCTGAGGTTACCAGTAAGGTCCAACAATTGTCTGAGGAGGTCTCTGAGCTGCAGGAGTGAGTGGCAGGCGCTGAGCAGATCAATTCTCACACGGTCAAGGTGGTTACTGCACAAGTGTCACAGCTCGCCTCGATGCAACTTAAAATTGATGGATGACCTTGAAAATCACCAGCGGCGCCACAATTTGAGGATTTTTGGGGTACCAGAGGGAAAAGAAGGCGCTGATCCTGGGCATTTGTCGTGGATCTTCTACAGAAAGTCTTTCCGGACTTGGAGGACTGGGACATGAACACGCAGGTCCAAAGACCACATCGGCTTCCACTTTTTTTCCACCTAATATGCAAGCTAAAAAAAACTATTCTCGTCCCATTCTGGTCTTTTTGGGAAATGTTTTGCTTCGCCAGGCTATTTTTTTTAAGGCTCGGCCAACGGCTCCCGTTCAAGTAGATGCTATGTCATTTTTTGTGAGATCCGATTTGTGCAAGTCATCTATGGACAAGAGATGGCAGCTACGCCAGCTTATGGATTCATTTAAGTCTGTCTGTTCTCAGGTTTTTTTTGCAGGAGCCTGCTCGGCTTAAAGCTGTTAAGGATGGACGTTTGTACTTTTTTTTTAATGAGCAGAAGGCCAAAAATGCTCTGGCCAGCTGGCAAACCTCCCCTAATCCGTGATTAGCCTAGGGCCTTTTGCTTAATATCTGTCCAGGGGGGCGCTCCTGTGGTCTCTTGGTTGGGGTCCGCTTTTTTTTCTCTCCCCTTTTTTTAGGTACTGGGATTTAGGAAATACTGTTATAGGCTATAACTGTGTAATTAGTTAAATGTTTTTTTTCCGCTGCTCTCAATAATAGCTGCCAGATGTCTAATACATTTTATCTGCTGGGGTGGTGGACAGAGGAGGGACGGTGTGTGGGTATGTTGGGGAGTGGTGGTCGTGTTGTCCTTCACTTGCTGTCGTTCAGAACAGCATTAAGGGGGGATTCCTTTTCTAAGAAACAGGGTGGGGGGTCTCAGGGTGGATCTGGAGGGGTTGCGGTGAAGGGGGGGTTAAATAGTCACAGATCGCTTAAAATAGCACAGTTAAATTGTGGAAATAAAAACGAGCTTCTGTCATGCAGGAAAATGTATTTTTGGGTTTGGATAGAGCATTACGTGGCCAAACTGATTTTTTTATAATGTCTAGAGTCAAGATTATGAGTTGGAATGTCTGTGGGCTCAATACCGCCAGTAAAAGGCGATTGGTGGCGGAAGAGCTTAAAGGATTTAAGCCTCAAATAGTGGGACTGGCTGAAACGCATCTCGCCTATACAGATAGAAGCGTCTTTAAACAATTAGGTTATGATCTGGTTATTTGCACTTCACAGACGGCATCTATAAGGGGTGTTGCGTTATTGAAAGATAAATACTCTAAAATAACCGTACTTAGAACCCTTGCTGATAGCCGGGGGAGGTGGGCAATTGCGCAGTTTTTGATCTCGTGAAAAAAGATTACAGTCTGCATGATCTATGGTCCTAATGTTGATTGTCCTGAGGTTGTCTCTTATTTGAACGCCGAACTCCTGGACTGGGATGGTGACCTTGTGGTAATGGGTGACTTTAATTGTGTTTTGGATAAAAAAATTGACACTACCAATACACGTGCTAGGGCCAGAATGGTCCAGGTAAGGGTTGGTATGCGTGATCTAATGCATATTCATCAATTAGACGATGCCTGGCGGACACTGTATCCTTCAACACCGGGGTTTACATTCTATACTCATCCCCATAAATAGTACTCCAGGATCGATATGATTTTCATTAACTATGGGTTGTTGGTTAACGCAACAATGACCTTCGGACCACAATCCTATCATGATTAATGTAACTCTTTCAGGGTCTAGACTGCATCATGCGAGGGAGTTTTCTTTTCCTCAGCATCTGTTAAATAATCCGGACTTTGTCACCCACATGCAGAAGGTTTTAAAGGAATTCATTCTGATTAATCTCCACACTTCGTCCTCTGCCATGGTCTGGGACTGTTTAAAAATATGTGTGAGACGGGCAACTCTCCAGTATATAGTCAAGCAGAACAGACAAAATGGTACTCAGCTTGCCAATGAACATAAGCAGTTTACTCAGCTAGAGCTGCAACATGCCTCTGCAATAGCGTCTAAGGACACTGGTGAACAAGAGATTTATGCCCAGATTATTGATGTCAAAGCCAAACTTCATAGAAGGTTGAAAGATAAAGTGGCTAACAACTTCCTTAAGTACAGAATAAAGCAATATGAGTACGGAGAGTGGGTGGGAAGAGTACTGGCTTACCAACTTGCAGATCAGCGGGCTAATTCCCACTTCACGTCTATCAAGGGAGTATACTCTATCATTTATACAAAATCAGAAGATATAGCCGAATATTTCAGGATGTTTTATTGTAGCTTATATGAGGGAAATAGAACACACAATCTGTTGGGCTCTATTTGCAAGAGAGTGCTCTCCCTTGTTTGGATGTTTATCAGTCGTAGGGCTTAGAGACCATGGCCGACCTTGAGGAACTGAATTAGGGTTTAGGGGCCCCCCCAGCGGTAAGGCGGTTGGAGAGACACCATACCGTTAGAGTTTTACAAAACTTTTAAGGAAGTGTTGTTACCGGTTCTCCTCGAGCTGGTCAATGACATATTGGAGGGAGGGGATGCTCCCCCTTCTTGGAATAAAACTAATATTGTGGTCTTTCCCAAAAAGGGTAAACCGGTGGATGAGCTGGCGTCCTATCGACCAATTTCACTTATTAATGCAGACGCTAAAATCTTCTCAAAGCTGCTTGCTTCTCGTCTTGCTCCAAGTATCTACTTACTGGTTTCTGAGGAACAACATGGCTTTGTCCCAGGTAGGGAAACGGTGGCGCATATAAATACAGCTTATGTGGCCTTTGATGTAGCAGGTCAACTGGGTCAGCAGATTGGAATGTTAATGCTGGACGCTGAGAAGGCCTTCGATCGAGTTGCCTGGGGGTTTTTATGGAGTACTATGCAATCACTAGGCCTTGGTCGGAGGTTCGTCTCGGCGGTCCAGCAATTGTATAGCAATCTGTCTGCAGCTATCAAGCTGAATGGTTGCACATCTGGAGTAGTTAACATCCAGCGGGGCACCCGCCAGGGTTGCCCGCTTTCCCCATTATTATTTGCCCTTTACATTGAGCCCTATATTAGGCATCTTCTTCATAATAATTCTATCTCGCCTGTCTGTTTCAATGGTATAACCTTAAAAATCACGGCCTATGCAGATGACATTGCTGTATTCACCTCCGTCCAGAGGTGGCGATCGCTGCAATCACGCGAGGCGCAACATTTTGGCTCCCTCTCTGGTTACAAGCTCAATCTTAACAAAACACAGTCTATTCTTAATTATGTTTCTGCATCTCCTATACCTCAGCTTGGTGTTACTACCACAGCTACTTACCTTGGAATTTGTCTTAGTAGCTGTATTAACGATTTTATGTCTTTGAACTACGAACCCTTGCTTAAACAAATTACTGTTGATTTGCGTAGACGGCATAGGTTGCCTCTGACTATTATTGGGAGAAGCAACATAGTGAAAATGAATGTTTTGCCCAAATTTCTTTATTTATTTCGTTCAATACCTTTAAGGGTCCCAACTTCATTTTTCAAGCGGCTTGAATCTGTCATTGGTAGCTTCATATGGGGCTATCATAAAGCTAGGAGAGCTCTTAGATATATCAAGCTGACGTATGAGCAAAGCGGATTTCAACACCCCGATTTTAAAACTTACTTTTGGGCTGACTTCCTCAATCGTATCAAGAGTTTACTCCTTGGACCAACTGTGGGTAAAACCTGGTTAGCGTATCAGCTTACATTTGGTCTTAACAGTGGGTTTCTTCTATACTATATGTCGGACCCAAACTATTTCAAGAGAGTCCGGTTCAAGGTAGTCAGGCTCATTTATCGTATATGGCAAGATATTTGTAAAGCTTTTGTTCTGCCTGACCTACATGAATATACTTACTTATGGGATGATCCTAGGTTCCCAGGTATATTCTCGGATGCCGTCTGTAGAAGGTGGCAAGAGGGTGGAATAATACGGCTGGGGCAGATGTATGATGAAGGGGGCTTTAGGTCATTTGCTTCCTTTAAAAGTGAGTTTGGGATACCACGGGAACTCATTTTTTAAGTCTTTGCAAATTAGGAATTATTTCTTACAAGGGAAGGGCTTGTCTGCTCTCCCCCATACTTCTGATGCATTGCGGGCTATCTTTTACACTCCTGCTCGGGGTCAGACTGGTAAAGCTTACCAGAGCTTTATGCAAGCAACGGTGAATGATGGTTTGGCGATGGTAGCTAAGATTAATCATATGTTTGCAACTGTAATCAGTACGGAAGAATTTCTTGACTCCTTGGCTACAATTAATTCTGCTGTTTCTTCGATTAATTTAAAGCTGCATCAACATCGTATTATGTTCATGCTATATTATAACCCGCAGATAATCTCAAAATGGGCAACTTCCCAGGGCTCTCCGAAATTATACTGCCCTAAGTGCAACCTGTACGCTGCTGACCTTAGACATATGTTTGTTGTATGTCCCTGCCTAACCACATTCTGGGCTGAGGTCGCTTCGGTTCTTAGCAGGTTATCAGGTACGCGGATTCATCTAACAGAGAAAGAAATAATCTTGGGCTTGGTCATTGAGTCAGGCAGTTTATCTATATCACTAGCTTCAATTATTAATATTTTGGCGCGGCTTTGCATTGCCTGGGCCTGGATTGAGGTAGCTAGTCCCAAGATTACTGATTTTTGGTTGTTACTCAGGAGAGTTTTTTCGAAATGGAACTGGCGTTAGCAAAAGTTTGCGTTCAAGGGTAAAATTTGGGAGGCATGGTCAAGTCTGCAATGGGATTAATTGCTGCTGTTTGCTCAAAGTCTTTTGTTATATTTTTGGTGTTCTACTATATGTTGGTCTCATTTACATTTTTGTTTGTGTATTTGTTTTTAATTCTTTCATTTCATCTGGCCTGGACTAAGATTGCTATTTATTTGACCGTCTTATCTGACACATGTGGATGTTCTAATGTTCAATAATTGGGGCCGCTCTTGTTGTTTCTATCATTTTCTGTGCTAAATATGATTTGATGTCAGCTTCAGCCCCTGAAATACTGCAGTTCTTACAGGATTGGTTGTATAAAGAATTATCTGTATCTAACCTTAGACTGCAATGGGCGATATTAGGTATTTTAGGAAAATTTGGGAGGACATATACGAGGTTGACTCCTCGGTTTCCAGACTCTTCAGGGTTTCTGTCCTCTGCGTCCAAAAGTAAGAAATGTTTTTACACCATGGGGTTTGTCTTTGATCCTCTCATTTCTCTAGACTCCACATTTTGAATCTATTAACGCAATATAGGAAGCATTTATGATTTTATTCCTGCTAGCAATCACTACAGCAAGGAGGATTTGTACATTAGTCTGACGTCACTCCTCCCTAAGGATCTGTAAGTACTGAACAGTCCTTTCATTCAACACGAGGGTTTATCCCAAAAATCTATTTGAGATTTCGTAGATTAAAGCAATCAGCCTCCATGTATTAGTTATTGATACAGATTCTCAATTGGAACCCTTTCATCTTCTGGATGTAGTGAGGGCTGTAACAGACTTAAGATTTGTTGCCTATTGAAGTTCAAATGGCTGTTTTGTAAATTCAGACCTGTTAGGAGAGAAAATAAGCCATCTGTGTCCACTATAGCCATGTGGATCAAATTGGTAATCATCTTAAGCTATCAGAACAGTAACAGAGACATCCCTAATACTATTACAGCCCATAATACTAGGAGCATGTGTACTTCTGGGGCAGAGTGGACTGGAGTTTCAACAGGGGAGATCTGCAGGGCAGCTACATGGTCTTTCAGATCTATGTATATATTTCCCCGTACAAATTGAATGTACAAAACAAATGATATCAAAGCATATGGGATGCCTAGTTCATTCGTTTTACATGAGCAGTACTTGCAGATTTTTTTTTTAATTATTTTCTTTAAACCAGTTAAGCATAACATACAATTTCCATTTTATGCATGCAGTTGCTAACATACAATACATTAGGGGTCCACAGCATGTACGTAGGTCATAAGTTACAACTTCTCCACATGGTCATAGCAGTCACAGTCATAGTAAGCATAGCACTAACACAATCTTACAATGTAATATTTGGATTTACAGTCCCTATCAATAGAGTACTGCATTATCAGTTTATTGTCCAGTAAGAGATGAATGTATTAATTTAATCAACATTTTGAATAGAACTTAGGTATTGCAATAGTGGGTCCCAAAAATCTTTTGGTCGGAAGGCCTCTGGGATTTCTTTCAGATATGTTTCTAAGCTTTCCTTACAGTAAGTCAAGTCTGTGATCCAATGCTCACTCTTAGGTGCTTGTTTGCTCCCCAATTTCATAGCTATTCTTTTCTTAGCTAGAAGTAGTGTTACAGCTTGTAGTTTGCATCTGCAGACCTGTCTAATTTTATAGATTCTCAATAAACAGACCTGTGGCAGATTCGGAATGTGCTCTGCTAGCATTGTTTTGAGGGTGTCAGTAACCGATTGCCAGTATGCATGAAGCTGGGGGCATGTCCAGGCCAAGAAGTCGGCTCGTGGTGCATTGCATCTTGTACATGAGTCATTGACTCAAAGGCCATATTTATAGAGTTGAGCTGGTGTATAATATACTTGTAGGAATTTAAAATGTATAATTTGCAAGTTGCATTTGAACGTGAGTATTTGTGCAAGGACGCAACTATATCCCCAGTCCTCCGTGGAGATCGCGATACCCAATGTACCTTCCCAACTTTGTAACTCTTGTTCATGCTCTTGATATTGTTCTCGCTGAGCAGCATTATATAGGTTTGTCACAAGTCTTTGGCGTGTGGGTGCCGTTAAAAGTATTTGGAGTGCAGTGTGTCTCTGTGGATCATTGGGGAACGTAGGATAGAGATCTTTCACTACCGCACGCAGTCTAAGATATGCAAATATCTTTAAAGGAGCGCGGTGCATTACTATTGAAGTATCATTTTGTGATAGAAACTGACCTCCGGGGAATATATTTTTCATAGTATGGAGGCCCATAGTGTCCAGCAGGTTTAGCATATTTTTTTCTTGCGTAACCATTATAATTGGATGATGCTGTAGCCGAAGCGCTGGTTAAAATGTGGGCAGTTTGTGCGCATGTTTTGCCAGCATCTGCCATGCCAGTGATGTGCAGTAGACATGGTTAATTTCTGCTCTAGGGGTGTTTTGTCGTGGCTCTAGTATATACGCAACTAGGAGGGGTCGGATGCACGCTTTCATATTCAATTGCTATGTGAGGGATATGGGCATGCGGATGTATCCAATAATGTGCATGCTGCGCCTGCGCATAGTAGTAATACAATTTTGAGGCCGGTGCTCCGTACCCTCCCTGTGCATAGGGCCGTGTCAGTTCCTTCCATCCTACTCGAGTCTGTTTTCTGGCCCATGTGAGCTTGGTCAGATGTGTACTGATAGAGCGCGCAGGTCACCCGACTAATAATTTTACCATATGCACATTTGGGCCCATAAATTTTAATACACCATACTAAATATAATCGGGTAACCTACACTCTACTACCAGTAACCCTGTTCATTCCTATTTATTTCCAATGTACCTGACTTACCAATCCACATCCAGGTACCTAGGATCACAATGGATCAGGGAGCTAGCTGAAAAAGATAAGCAGTCACCAAAATACAATAACATTTATAATATTTGCACTCTTTATAATAACCACAGACTCAGGAAGTTTTGAAAACCTTTAGCTAGTCTTCATCAAAAGTAGAAAGCATGAAATTCACAGCAAGTAAACTATCAATAACCAAAATCATGTAAATTGTGTAACCATGCAGAAAATAGATTATGCCAACCATTTAGAACTCTGAAGGGAAGGTAAGAAAAGAGAACATGCTAGTATGAAATTTTCAGAAATTTAGACTTGGTGTAGTGTGTCTAAGGACGGGAAAGATAAGGAACATGCTAGAATACCCCTCGAAGGTGGGTAAGACAAAAGAACTTTAATTTGTACTGAAGGAATTTGAAGATACCATGTAGCTATAGGGAAGGTAAGAATGGAACACGCTAATGATTCAGAGCAAATCACTTTAATTCGGCTAATAGGAGGGTAAAGAAAGGGAACATCTATAGTTCATGAGCAGTATTTCACAATTTCCTTAAAGGATGGGAAGAAAATGGAACATGCTAATAAACAGCAAAAGTGAAAAAAACGTATTATTGATCAGCACAGGGAGGGTAAGAAAAGGAACAATATGCAAATAAAACTTTTAGCAGATTCAGAAAGCAAAGAAAAGGACATAAGTGTATTTCCCCCACAGATTTATATTTACCTAGAACAGTGTGGAGACCAACCCTGGCCACGGGTCAGTTAAGGACAGGTGAAACCCCAAGGAAAAGATTGCCAGTAGGCCATCAGGTGCAAAATGGAACCCAGGACAGGAAAACCAGATTAGGATCAGGACAGGACCACCAAAGTCGAGACCAGCACCCGCAGGTCAGTTGCAATGCCTGGTCTACACCCTCTCTGCAGCTATCAGTCAAAACCCCGATTGGGTTCTCCAATTCCCCAGCAAAGTGCTTCGCCAGCACTTAAGGTTCCCAAAACCCCGAATGGGTCTGTGAGTCTGTCTGACAAAGTACTCCGCAGCACCTCTGCTTCTCGATCAGCTATTGAGTGCGTTGGGTCAGTGACAGGTCAGCTATTCGGACAAGTCGGACAATTTCTCTAACTAACCTAGACTAGTTATACTGTTTTCAGGTCAGTGTTCCACCCCCCAAATGTTGCAAGTGTAAGGATCCCCAATTTTGATTGGACAAAAGAAAGGACAGGTCTTCACATCACCTAGGATTTGACTTTCTCTATCCCATAATTTAAATTTTTTGGGCACGTCTATCGAACTTCAGGTTCACATGACGATTTCAATGTGCGAAACAATGGGCAGTCTATTGATTTATACAGTGTAGTCTTTTGTTGTTTTCTTAGTGGGGTCAGACGAATGTTTCCCAGGCACATCTTGGCTGGTGTTTCCATCTGGCTTGGTTTCAAGAACACCGAGTTCATCCCCTTGCTGAAGACTGTCATGCACAGATGGGATTTTAAAAATGGAGTATTCCCGTCCCTCATGCCCAAGGATTTACGATACATGTAAAGTAAATAAAAACAGTTTTAGAACACAGAATAAATGAATGCACTGTATACCATGAATCCCTACATTACTCCCATTATTTCATAATAACTATAGCATTAGAATTAATGCAGAACGAACAGCTTAGCAAAAGCAGAAATGCAAGCTTCAGGCATGTGAGAACATAAAGCAGCCATTTTATCTTTACTGCACAAGTGCAAAAGGTTTCCCACCAGGACTGCGAGTACGTCACGTCACATGGGTATGACCGACGCATGCGCAGAAGAAATTCCCGTGTAGCAGCAGCCATCTTAGTAGCAAGCGTATTAGGATTAGTAAACACATAGGCAAGCGTCTCTGGGACACCCAAAATGTCAGGATAAATGGAAAATGAATAAGACAAACAAGTTGATTAATACTATTAGGGTTATTTGAGGTTCATGAGTACAAGCAAGTCGCTTTACGTGCGAATTCTTGCTCCATCAGTACGTAGTTGTGTAAAGAACTGCTGCGTGAGCTGCACCGGTATGTTAGTAAATAAATATAGAAACCGTGGGAGCACCACAATTTTTTGTATAGCTATTCTATCAACCAGTCATAAGGGGAGTTTAATCCACCTGTCTATTTGGCCTTCTAGCTTCGTAAGGGCTTTAGCATAATTGTTCAAAGTGAATATATTCTCTGATTAGTTTGTTTAAATTGTACGCTGGGTGTCTAGTGTATATAACCCTATTGTCTGCATACAGATATATGCTCACCGGTCAGAGTTGAAACTGCAGAGCTGTATCAGCATGTTTTTGCCATATTTTACATGCTAGTGGTTCCAATGCTAAGGTTAAAAGTAGCGGTGAAATCGGGCATCCCTGACTTGTGCCTCGGTGTATGTAAATAAGGTCGCAGGTGTTGCCATTCACCCTCAGGTGTGCGGATGGTTCTTTGTATAGTGGCTTTAGCCAATGCAGTAAAGGGATAGGGAACCCCAATCTACTCAGCACAGAGTACATGAATGGCCACTCAACGGAATCATTGAATTGAATTGAATGGGGAATTTATAGTGCGCAAACTTAACCCAGAGGGCATCAAGGCGCAAAAAGCCTTCGCTGCGTCTAAAAGGGCTGCCACAGCTGGAAGTTCTGGGTCTATGTGATGGAACATTGCGAATATAGTTCGCAAGTTGTGTGTCATTGATCTTGTGGGTATGAGGCCTGATTGGTCTGGTAAGACTAGCTTGTGCATTAGGGGTTGGATCCTCAGCGTTATAAATTTTGCTAGAATTTTTGCGTCTATATTTATTAGTGACAATGGACAGTAGGATTCACAACTAGTGGGGTCTTTTGCGGGTTTAAGAAGTGTAATGAGTAATGCTTCCCACAGCTCTGAAGGCATTTTAGCTCATCTCAGTAATAGTTGGCTGAAATATTCTCGGTGGTCATCCGAGAGCCACGCTAGGGCAATGTCATCTAAGTATTTGTCCATCTCTGTTCATCTTTGCAGTGGGCGCAATCGTCCTGGCGGAGTATAGTTTCTTGTAATATTCGGAGAAATAGTTAGTAATGGGGGGGTGTCGTAGTGCGCCCTGTTTTGCGTGTCTAATATTTGCGTAATGTGAGTTGCAGAGTGTGCTGGGCGTATTTAGCTGGACAGTGCACTGCCTTGTCTACCGCCCTTGCCTTAGGTTCACACTGTAAATCTGCGTGAGATATATTTTATCTCTCTATCTGCAAATTCATGATATATGTTCAATTTATTTCTAATTTCTTCTAGTGTAGTGGGTCTCCTAGTCTGGACATAATCCATTTCTAACATTTCTAAATTCTGCTTCAACCTTGGAGAGTGGTTGCTGTATATACTTTAGCACTATCCACTGTGCCCTCATTGTGCTCAAAGTAGCCCAAGATGGTCTGTCGTAGTTTTTTTTTTTTGCAGAGTATTATATAGCGCGAAATAGACCCAAACCGAAACGGGTATCAGAGCGCTTTACATATCACCAGTTACATTACATGAGGACACACATTCATTTTAGGCACGGGGAGATTAAGTGATTTGCCCAGTATCACAGGAGGTTTTGGCGTCGTTACCGAGACTCGAACCCAGACCCCCAGGTCTGAGGTCGAGTGACCTGGCCAGTCTGTACAAAACACTTGATCAAGCATTGCAGTTGGGTAAAGGCGCCATGTGAACTGTTTAGGTGTGTGTGTGGGGAGTGCGAATTCCAGGCGGACCTGCGCATGATCCGATAGTGTCTTGGGCATGTGTTTAACAGATGTAGTAACTTCACATGTTGGTATCCAATAACCTATTCTAGACCATGTATTGTGGGTCGTGGAGGCGAAGGTTCCCACTTTTACCCTGTTATGTCTCATGCGCCATACATCTACCAGCTCCCACTCCGCCATATCTTCCTTGAGTAGCCTGTTTTCCATATTTGTCATTGCTTGTGGATCTGTCAACTGCGGGGTCAAGACATGTGTTGAAATCTCCTCCTTATATGATCGCTGTCGGTGTTAGCGTGTTTAATTTAGCCCAAATGGTTGTGAAAAATACCGGGTCATCAGTGTTCGGTCCATATCTATTTACTAGGGTTATGACGGTCCCCCCAAAGTTTCCCTGAAAAATCGCATTTTTCCCCTGGTCATCTATCATAGTAGTGATTAGCGTAAAAGGTATCAAGAACCCTCTGGCGTATGTGGAGTATGATGAGGCTAAACAAAAGGATGCCCAGCGAGAGCCCGTTCTGCCCTATGAGGAATGGGTGAGGAGAGTCTCTATTATACACGCCATGTCTACTTTGCGCCTGTCTAGATAGGCAAGGACCTTCCTAATTTTTTGCGGGTTGTTTAGGCCTCTCACATTCCAGGTCATGAGTGTGAGGGGTCTAGTGGTATGTGCCATTGTGGAGGCTATGTGACATGGTTGCAGTCTATTCAATTACCCTGCAATGTGGTCTCTGCCGTGAGATCCCCTGTGGTCTCTGCAACTGTGTTTTTGACCATTGTTTCAAGTTTTCCGCCCCACCCACACCGCTGTCCCAGTTACAGCGGAGACATTCCCCATTTGTTCCCCCGTTCTCCAACTACCCCTAACAATCCTCAAAAACAAACAATAACATGGTGTGGCGCACACATGTGTGTGGTAGCTACCAGCCAGGAACCCCGGTGTTAAGACACACGGGGGGCTCCTTATCAAACTATACATTTGCATCTATTTTACATATTATGATAACACCTCCTGTATCGCAAACACTTGCCAAGTTCCAATCTAGCATGTTCATGCACGTTCTATCAATAGTGTCCATGTACTACTACTTGGCTTAAACAGCTACACAGGTATAAGGGTAACAACACTTATCTGCAGTTGCCAGGTCTTATTTGTCGAGCTGCGTCAGTCCTTTAGATATTTCAAGTCCTTGCAGTTCATGATTAGGTCTTATTCATCTGTGCCAGAGGCTTGCTCTTGCTCCTCGGGACCTTCTCTAGGTGATTTCCTTTGTGGTTGTTGGGAGCTTTTCTTTTGCAGGTATTGCAGTACTGATTTAGGATCATTGAAGATGTTAGTCTTTCCCTCACCTGTGATTTTTAGACGAGCAGGATATGGCATTGCATACTGCATGTTTTGAGCTTGTAGCTTCTTTTTCACTTCCAGATATTTCTTTCTCGCTACTAGATCTTGGGGCGTAAAGTCCGGGTATATAGAGAGTTCCATACCTTCGTGTCTCAGATTCCCTAGTTCACGGGCCTTGCGCAGCGCTGCATCTCAATCTCTGTAGTTAAGCACTTTTGCAATGATAGGCCGGAGTCTGGCGCCTAGTGGTGGCGGTGGGGCCCAAGATCTATGTGCTCTCTCTATTAAGAAGACTTTTGAGAATGTCTCTCTGCCCATGGGAGCGGTGAGCAAGTTCTCCATGTACCGCTCCATGTTTCCTGTATTTGTTAATTCCACTATGCCCATTATCCGTAGGTTGTTTCGGCACAAGCGCTCCTCTAAATCTTCAGTCTTTTATTTTAATTGAATTTCTTAGAACATTCAACTGCGAGACTCAGCATTGCAATAGACCATTACACAATGCACTCATATTTAACTTCTGACAAGTGGTATCAGTTGGTGACAATGCAGACAACTAGTAGACACAATTAAAAGCGTAACATTCCCACTTGAGTTCTTCTATTTCGAATGGCCTACTGTTGATCCAGCATATTGGAATTATTTCTAACAGAAGGTAGTGAACAGTCTCGTCTTTAAAGTGAATAAGGGTGACCACATATCGTGAATATTCTAACTATGTGCTCGGATGGGTGAATAGTTCATACCACTAGTAGAGGTGTGCTGGTAAGTATTGTATAATTCCCAGAAGTTTTTGGGCCTATTACATGGGGGAAAATCTCATTGAAAAGCTCCATCTGTGTACTGCAGAATGTCATGTCGTTCTTCCACTGGGTGATCGTAGGGAGAGGACCTCGAGACCAGTTGATAGCAATCCCACGTTTGGCCATCAGCATTCCCATATCGACCAAACAGCGCACCCCTTTTGGGATTAACCTAGAATAGCCTAATAGTGCCAGCGTTGAGTCGGGGTCAAGGGCTAGCTTTGTGATTTTACCTATTTTCTTGAAGACTGAGACCCAGAAGGCCGCAATGCCGGGGCATGACCAGGCCAGGTGGAGGAAGTCAGCTAATTGTGCATGGCAGAAGTCACATGTCGTTTTTTCCCCCAATCCATACCTGTGTAGCCTCTCCGGCGTGTAGTATACCCTGTTTAGGTATTTAAAGTGTACCAGTCAGTGTCTGCCATTAAGTGAGATCCGCTTTGTTCTGGTGCAGCAGTAGGTCCACATAGTGTCAGCTATTTCTATGTTCAAGCCTCGCTGCCATGCCAAGCGTGCCTTGGTGTAGTGGTTCGCTCTAGATATGCATCCCCCAGTAGTTCTCTCAGCGCGTGCCGTATTCTATGAAATTGAAATTTCGTCAATATGGTAGGTACCGGTTCATTGGAGCTAAAACCCTACCAGCCCTTGGCCACCCACCATCAAACAGCTCCCCTACTGTGCGTATACCCAGAGTGAGAAGTGCCTTTGTGACCCCTCTCTCCCTGTAGTGTGATAGCCATGTGCACCAGTCTAGCAGTGTTGACGAGGAGTAAAGGATCGCACCAGCCTGTAATTGCAGTGGGTAGTGCCAAACATGTGTTGTGGCATTGATAGAATCTAAGATACATGTCCTATGATCAGCAGCCTGAAACAACATCACTGGGAGTAGAAGCGGGGCTGCCACCTCCATTTCTATACATAGGTGTGGTATGTCTGGGGGGCCATGCATCCAGTAGTATGCATATGCACCCTGTGCGGCCCTGTAATATAAATTAAAATCCGGCGCGCCCAGTCCGCCCATAGAATAAGGCAGCACCAGTATCTGCCACTTCACCCGCGGCTGCTTACTCACCCATGCCAGCTTAACCATCAGTGAGGTGAGATGATCCAAGAAGGCTCACGGGAGAACCATGGGAATATTGGTCAATAAAAACAGAAGTCCTGGCAGCACTACCATTTTGATGATGGATATTCTGCCAAGAAGGTACAACGGGAGCTGTATCCACTTCTCAACATCATCTTCCAACTTGCTAAAGGTCGTCCCGTAATTTTCCCTGAATACTCTGTCGGAATCCGTGTGTATTTTAATACCCAAGTTGGACCACAGCAGTAGATGCAGTTCGGACTGCAATCGACAAGCCATCGGTTGCAGACCGAACCACATCGTAATGAGGCCCTTGATATGGTGTTTTTTTTAGATACTAATGTAGCATGATATGCGGAAAGGAATAAAAGGAATACAAGGACAAATGGTCAAAACACATAGATCATTTCATCACCATCCTTATCATCATCATATCTGTATTCAGTTTGTATACATAACAAATCACAAAATCATAAAGAACAACCACAATATTATTACATAATTTAAAAAGATAATTTAAATTGCACTCAAACAAGCAATAAAATTCAGAACAATCTGATTAAATCGCATAATCATGTGAGAGGATTCTATACATGTCAATCTTTTCCTTTTAGAAATAGATTGAAAGATAAAAATCACAACTGCATTTCACAGAAACACATCATTTTGTGTGCACAAATACATCACAGCACCTTGATCGATATTAAATGTAATATTTACTAGTTTCTGTCTTTAAAATTGTTTCCTGTAATTAATTTAAAATTGACAAAGAAGTGCCAAGTGCAATGTTGGATGGGTTGGCTTTCCATCACACGTATAGAACGATAATTCTGTATTACAAAAGCCTATTTTTGGGACAGCAACCAAATGATGAATAATTCCCAAATGTAAATGGATATTCAAATATCTATGATATGTTTTAGGAACCATTTACAAATATGATTGAATCCCTCTTTGCTCATAGATGGACATATAACTCTTACCATATCCTTGCTTGAGTCCTCTAAAGCTCTGTTATGTTCTGTAATGCCACTATATAGATCTTTTACTCCCTGTTTCAAGAAATTGGCGATATCCTTCGGAGAGTCTAGGTAGTCATAATCCAAGTCACTAATCAGCCTCAAGGTATCTCTGCTATGTGCAAGTGAAGGTCTCAATATGGTAACTGTCTTATAAATATTAAACTCGGTAACTGATAGACAGACTGCAAGTAGTCATCTTATAAATGTTTTTTCTTGTCTTTGTAATGAGATAGGCCTATTAAACATCAAAAATGTTCCTGGCCGGACCTTCAACAGTGCATTGCTAAATGATAACTTGTACTTAGAGCATATGGCTATGTGGATTCCTAGATTTTTAAATGAGAACCTGGGCAGTACTAATATTCAGAATGTCTGGGATACCTTGAAGGTTCGTATTAGAGGCGAGTTTGGGTGGGAGGTACAGAAGAAGGAGAGAAACAAGTTAAGAGAGTTGTACGAGGCGCTGACTAAAGCTGAGTTAAATTTGGTTAATACAATTTCAGAAGGATGAGCAATAGAAATGGCTGAAACTGGTATCATAATACATAGATCTGCTATAACCAAGATCTCTTTTGCTAAGGCTGCGGGAAGATATCTTGTTTGGCGGGCAAAACTTTATGAAAGTAATGAAATGGTAGTGCATTTACTAGCGGTGCGAGTGAGGGAAAAAGAAGTACAAACACGGATTATGGGAATTAATGATCCCGAAATTTGGCTTAGTGACTGACCCTAGTGCAATCTTGGCTGCTTTTCAGAAATTTTATCAGAAGCTGTACTCCAAAGACGTTAAAGATGTATCCCGGTTATAGGGCGAAATCACTAGATATCTTGAAGCCGTTAAGTCAGATTATCTTTCATCGGAAGAATGTGTAATGTAGGATGCACCTATTAATTTAGGAGAAATTGTTGATGCCCTAGAGTCGGTGCCATCTGGAAAAGCTGTTGGGCCAGACTATTTACGTGGGTAATTCTATAAAAGTTTCCGAACCCAATTGGCATCAATCATGCTGGAAATGTTCGCTTGATAAAAAGTGGGGAATCTCCCCCAGCATCTTGGAGGTATGAAAAGATCGCTGTATTCTTAAAGAAAGAGAAGCCGGCTATGGACCTTGGGGCCTACCGGCCCATTACATTGATAAATAATGATGTTAAGATTTACACTAAGATTCTAGCAAATAGACTATCGGCTGTAATTAAGAAAATGGTCTCTCCTCAGCAACATGGCTTCATCCCTGGTCGGGAAACTATAGACCATATACGTAGGACAATCACATTATTTGACTATACCAAGGTTACAGGAGACGGGGAACATCCTTTACAACGCAACTTTTACCCCGCACTACCATTACAACGCAACCATTACAACGCAAGTCATTACAACGACTTGCGCTGGAGGGTGCTGTAGGAGAGGGAATAGCTTAATTTTCTATCCAACACCTTCCCTACTATCCACGGGGACTGGAGTTGGAATAGAAAATTTAACTATTTCACTATCCAACGCCCCACAACGCAAGTCGTTGTAACGACTTGCATTGTAAAAACTGCGTTGTAATGGCATGCGTGGTAAAAGCATGCGTTGTGATGTCATACATCCCAGGAGACCCTATGGCCTTAATTTAGTAGATGCTGAAAAGGCATTTGATAGGGTCTCCTGGCCTTTTTTATGGGCAGTTGTGAAACAATATGGGATCGGGGAGGGTTTTTTAAAAGCAGTCCAGAGTATGTATAAGGATCCAATAGCTAAAATAGCACTCATGGGAACACAGTCGGAAGAGATCATAATAAGGCGAGGTACTAGACAAGGGTGTCCCTTTTCTCCCCTGCTGTTCACGGTTTATATTGACCCATTAATAAGTTTGATTCAGGAGAATCAGATAATCCAGCCAATTTCTGTTCCAGGGGAAGATGTGAAAATCTTAGGATATGCAGATGACCTAGCTATTACTACTCCTGCACAGCATCAGGCATTAGAGGAAATAAACCGCGTAACTTCACAATTCTGTAGGGTTTCCGGTTATCACTTGAATGATAGCAAGATGCAAATAGTAATTAACGACAAGGTTATACTAACAGATTTGCGTGTCATGCCTAATGCTAGGTATCTAGGTGTGGAGATAAGTTCTAATCCGGAAACTATTGTAGAGTTGAACCTTCAACCATTGCTATGCAATATCAAATCTGACTCTCGTAGAATAAATAATCTTTATTTGACATTAATCGGAAGATGTAATGTCATTAAAATGATTTTTCTCCCCGAAATCTTATATTTTTTTAGAGCCATTCCCCTGGAATTCAGCAAGATGTGGTGTCAGAAGTTTAATCAGGTAGTGTCGTGGTTTTTATGGGCGGGGCAGCGCCCAAGACGGGCACTAAGGTATATGATGCTACCAAAGGATCGGGGAGGCTGGTTTCTCCCCAACTTTCAAATATACTATTGGGCGATCAAGTTGAAGTATATGGGGGAGCTCATGAATGGAGGTATTCCAGGTGGTCTTGAAACATCAATATACCAATTAATCTGTGGGGAAGAAGCAAGGGGTTTCTTAATGCGACAGATAGATTTTGCAAATTATAAGAGGGTTACATTTAAGGTTCTGCTAGGTGCCTATAAAGTTTGGATAGCAGTTAGGAAAAAATGTGAGATAGGGCGGCTTCATTTGTATTCTCCTTTAGTCAATAATCCCTTACCTCCTGGGATTTTTTGCGATGTTTATTTTAGAACATGGTCAGAGAGGGGGGTCAATTATATATGGGATCTTATATCTGGTACCGAATTGCTCTCCTTTGATGTCATTAAAGAAAGATTTGGCATCGAGAATAGAGAATCTTTAAGTATTTACAAATATGGGATTTTTTGGCCAAAAGATGTTTTAATCGGAATCGAATCCCGTTATTAGATTTGATTAAGAATAACCATCCTTTGACATCTACTGTATATAAATTAATCAATGAAAAAATGAGAGACGATCTTGCCAGGCATTTTGATAGATGGCAAATACGTTTACAAGCGGGACAGGGGGAGTGTGAGGACTCCCTGCTGCTCAGTCAAACAGCTTGTAACTCTGCCAATGTGCAGGTGTAATGTTTTAAGACCTGGTGCAATCTTTATATCACTCCGGCACATATCCTCCACTGGGGGGGGCACCTCGGGGACTCACTGTGCACGGTGTGGGTTGGTGGGTGCGGATAGCATTCATATGTTTGCTACTTGCCCTAGTCTCTCGGAAGTACTGTTTAAAATTGAGCGACGATAACAATCTATTATGGGCTATTTAGTATCCTTGAATCCCCAGGTTATAATGTTGGGGATTTCTAATGAAGTCATGGCAGAAGGCGATGTGAAATTTGTTTTTATCGCAATGGCTATATTCCGCTTGAGTGTGGCCACGGCATGGCTTGATCCAGATCCCCCTTCAGAACATGTTTGGTTTAGTAAATTGTTATCTATATACAAATGGGAGATCTCTGTGTATAGAAGAAGAAGGAGGCGGGCAAGGGAAAAAGGTGAAAGATTATGGCTGTCTTTAACTAATTGGCTAAGCAAAGATTAGCATACAACCCGAGCATATGATTGTTTTTTTGTTTTTCTGTGTCTAAATTTATTGTATAGATTTGTTCTTAGAAGGTTGGATCCACTGGGGTGGGGGGGATAAAGTACAAAAATGGGACATCAGACACAGCTGTTCCTATATTGTATTTTTCATGTCACTCATATTTCTTTTGTGTTTTGATGCCTCAATAAAAATAAAAAATAAAAATAAAAAAAGAGTTAGGCCTTCCAAATCCCCACATGGCTCTCCATGCATGGCTGCTGAAATGCATTTTCTTTTATAATATAATAGGCTTAAAGCCTAAATTGGTGGCAAACATAAACACCCCTTAAGTAGCTCCCATCAAATTTGAACAGCTCTCTCTCTTTTAAATAGATGGCTTTTCTAGTAAGGAGAACTGCAATTCCAAATTGAATACATTTTCGGCATTGGTAATACACATTCCTTAATGTAATAAGGAACACTTTTTTCAGACTACAGTTACCACAACTCATTGTATATGTTTTTTTAACTACCCGTCAGATTTTGCTCCTCCTTATGATTTGAATAGGCGTTAAGAATTTGCTGAAAGCTGATTGGAGTTTGTGACAGCAATACAACTGCATCGCCATAAAATAGGATGGGAACACCTCATGAACCGACTCTTGGGGCATCTCTACCTAAGGCTTGAAGAATCTCATCTATGCCAATAATCTAAAGTGAGATAAGAAAGGGCTCCAGAACGCAGCCCTACCTCACTCCTCTACTCATTTCAAATACATTTTGTTGGTTTACTAGATGCCCCAAATTGCAGTCTGCATAGATTGTTACTAATATGTGTCAGCAAGGAGATTATATCCTTTGGTGCACCTAATGAAATAATGCAATGCTACAATTATTTATGATTTATTAACTTGAAAGCACTACTCTGGTCCATAAAAAAACAGATGAATGCACCAATCCTTTGCCCTTGTGTACTTTCCCGCAAAAATATTCAAATTTAGGCAATGCTCTGCCACCCCCAATTCTTTTCTGAATTCATATTGAGCCTTGGTCATAATGGAATTTTATTCTGCCCTTTGCTCCAACCTTTCCAGAATAACTTTGGCTAAAAATTTGCTGATGACTCTAGAAGCAATATTGATGGTAATATTTTGGATCACTTTTGCTACCCTTCTTAAAAATAGGGATAATGATTGTTTTCGATTTAGGGGCTGATTTCGATGTCGGACAGACCTGAGTCCACCCGACATTGATCTGGAACTGAGACTGACCAACCTCCTGTCTGTGCTCTCAAACCAGCAAATAAGATGCAACCAAACACTGTTCGGTCACACTCCTATACTTTATAATGGGAGCATGCATTCCGACCGAATGCATGCTCTCACTGTAATGAACTGAGGTACAGTTAATCCCTTCACCCCATGACGGGCCCCTCAAGGTGCCTGCCACCAGGTGCAGGGATCAACAGGTGCCCACTCCACCACCACCTGGAGGCTTTGCACCTATTGGTGCCGTGCTGGGGGCTCCCAAAGCAAACTTCCCACAGCCTTTCTCTGTCAGAAAGGCCGGCACAGAAAGGTTGCCGGAATACGACATTGTAATTCCTTGTAATGAAAGAGTCACCCTTGGTATTACAGGAGGCTTTCCAAATGGCAAATGGGCTCTCAGAGCCCATAATAAGCCATTCGGAAATCCTGTTTGGATTCATTTCCGACCAACTGCATCAAAATGGGTTGGCCGGAAATGAATCCAAACAGGAGATTACAGTGCTGTAGGAACTGCTCCGATCGAGGGTCAGAGATGTTTCCTAAGGCATAGTAATAGGCCCCAAAGTAAGTAACTTGCTCCTGCAGCATTTAAGACAATGTTAGGCAGAGGTGCCCAAATCAACAGTCGATTGTCGTATTTGTCCAGAGTAAAGCCAGGGACTTTCCTTTAGGGCTTCTGCCTAAGGCTCCAGTAACTTCCTCAAAAGTAAAGGAGATGGGAGCTAGAGGGGAAACTTGTCATCAGATTCAGAGACATTGTTTCTAATAGGGTTAATAGCAGATGTAAAGTGGTCTGTGCACTCATGAGCATGGCCTGTGCAGTCTATTCTTCAAGCAGCATTATCTTTAAGGAAGGGTGTGTTTATGGTGTTCCAGAAAAAGAAACATATCCCCAGTCTCAGCTGACTGTATCATATTGGCCCATGTCTCCTCCTGCAGCTCGATGTTCCTGGTGAGTAAAGTTTTAATATACCTATGTCTACAATTCTAGATAGTAATTCTGCCCATGGGGCATGCATGAAATGTTTTCATTAGCTGCTTTCTTGTACTGATGCATGTTTTCTCAAACCAGTCCTTTATTGGTTGATGGTATGACCTTCATTCTCCTTGTTAGTAGTAGGTTAATAGAATGTGAAATATCTTCATGAGACCTAATAATACAACCAAGATCAACTTGTAGAGCTAAACAGGTCATAAAATTATGATTTCTTTTAATAATTAAAGACATAATAAAGCTAGATAGATCCACTGCTGACCACTTAATTGTCACCCATTCTGTTTTTCGTCAACAATATGTGTATATCTAAATGGCTCTACTAGCTGTTGCATGTGCATTATTAGTGTTATCACAAAGGTATTATGGTTGCTTACACAATTATTCACAACTCTGAAATTAGAAGGGAGTATCACCGGATTATTTGAAACCAAAATAAGGTTGATGTTACTCATTGCTCCCCTATCAATAAAGGTGGACTGCAATTTGTCACTACAACTACAACATGCATCAGCCCTTCTTAGATCATGTTTGACCATCAAGTTTTTTAAGGCTTCCCCACAGGGGCTTTGGCCAAGCTGCTCTAATCACTCACTCTGAGAATCAGACAATGCACACACCTCTTTGGTGGGGAGGGTGGATCTAGTAACATTAAGATCCCCACTCCAAATTATAAATATTTCACTTGTCCTACCCTGGAAAAATATGCCCATATCCTTGAGTGCATTAACTACCTTGCACAAGTTGCATCAAATTTGATATTGTAATAATTAGAATGTGAGTATTGTCTTTGATGGATAGCAGTACGAAATTATAATAAGGTGGGACTAAAAATGTCTTTACCACCTTGGTAAAGTTGAAATTAACTTGAGAAAACGCCCTTTTGCCTTACCTATGAAGGTAATACGTGATAGCCATCAACATCGGTGTTATCTACTGTTAGAAGTTCAGTTTCTGGTTGGTAGAGGTCTGCACCCTGTCCAAGAAGGAACCACAATCCTAGTCAGTGTAAGTGTAATACACACAATAGATTACCTGTGCTCACCCTCTTGTAACTTGGCACAGAGCAGTCAGGCTAAACTAAAGAGGCAATGTATAAAGTATTTACACACACATACACCCAGCAACACAGTGAAAACCCCACAAAAGTGCTCCACACCCCTTTAGAAAAATAGCCAATATCTATCTGAGTAGAACAAGACTAAAATGACAACAATCCGACACACACACAGTCAAGACATGAATTTTGCAAGAGAAAACACAATGAAGTGCTTAGAAATCAATTGCTCCAACTAGGGCTGTCGGTTGGCGCTTGACCAGGGCAAATCTAAAAGATTCTGAAATCAGTCAAAGTTGTTGATGTGTCAATGTCAAGAGCGCTGTGCATAGGTTCTGAGGCATTGATGTTGAACCGCTGGGCTGAAGTCAATGAGTTGGTTGTGAACGGAGCATCACATTCAAAGGCAATGCATTGTCCGAGAGTCAATACGGAATCCCCATCATCAGCGGGAGCGGTTCGCCTTCGGAGGCTATCTGGTACCAATTGCAGTGGCGGCCATAATTCTCTAAACTTCAGCGTTTTAAGAGAGGTCGATATTAAACCCTTTTAAATTCAGGCCGAATCTCCACTAACAAGAAAGAGCAGCTTTCCAGTTTACTTTTAACATCTACATTCGGTGAGACTCACGGCGAGCGCCTGCAATCGCAGAGATCGCCAGGACTTTTATCCTTTTTCCTCTCATACAAATTTGTGAGACGTCCGGCAAGCCTTTACAATAGTAGGATAGTTTCTGGGAACCCTCATAACACTGACATCCCAACAACAAGTGCACCAATTCTTCGTCTAACAGAGAACCGTAAAATTTCCAGGATACAAATCAATAGGGAAATTGTACAGACCCTTCATTTCGACAGACAACAAAGAAATGTCTTGATAAAGGTGTACTCCATTTGCTCCGAACCACCGAAACGCGTCGACGCTATCTTTCTGTACAATTTAAGTCTCCACCACCCATGTTTATATCTAAAATGAATAGTGGTAAAACATAAGTGTGAATAACTGGCAGTTTTAAATGTACCAATTGCATTTTACACGTTTTGTGTTTTACAAAAAAAAAAAATTGTCTGTCTTTTTTATTGTGCAGGTCACAATACATTGTGTCATTATATGTAATTCTTTGTTAATAATTCAATTAGGTAACCCTAATATGTATAGGCATGTAATGATTTGTTTTTAATATGTCATATTTTATACTTTTGTGATTACATGAGTTTTATACATAGTGTGTATTTTTGAGGCTATGTTTTAGCTTTTGTTGTAATTATCTCAAGGGAACAAATTCTTTTACTGGTTGTCCGAGAGTCACACAGCAACAGAGATTTGAAGGCGCAGCATCAGCAAAATCAGAGCTGCGTTGTAGGTCGAGGTCGCTGTGTCGCGCACTCGGCGACTGATGTCTACGGCTTTGGTGCAGGCAGCGGCAAAGAGTTGATTTCACAGGGAATTCCCCAGATTTGAATGATGCTTCAGTGTGAGTGCATTGTGTTTTTTTTGGGTTGCATCGCCAAATACACAACAGGGGGTATGCAAATCTTTGTTAGGGGACAGGCACAGACCTATTCAGGTGCAAGTGTCAGCTCCTCCTTCTCATTCTAGTTTAGGGAGACTCATCAGACTGGTGATGGGCCATCAGGACATGCAGAGCACACCTCAGCTCCCTTTGTGTGTCACTGTCTAGAGGAAATGCATAAATCCCAACTGTCACAAAACCCTGATGGTTATTCTAGGGACAGACAGAGGCTCAGAATGGTTAAAGTAAGAAAATGCCAAACTTTCCAAATGTGGCATTTTCAGACCTGCAATTTAAAAACCAACTTCACTAAAAGATGTGATTTTAAATTGTGAGTCTAGAAACACCAAACTTAGGGCCTGATGTAGATCTTGGTGGAATCGGTCATGCCTTGTTTTTTTCTGCTATCTTCCCACCTGCCGACTTGGCGGTTTGACCACTCTATTTAGATATTGGCTATTGCATAGATGAAAGACCGCAATAGTCCTCCCATCACCACCGAAAAATCTCGACCGCATCGACTGTGGGATTGGAAAAAGCTGCTGTCAGAGGGTGGACTGATAGTTTCTCCTCCTGGCCAATCACGATGCACCTCCCCGTCAACTTGGCTGTGGTGGTCAAACCTCCACATCTGAGTTGACAGAATGGAAAGGATATAAGGCTAAAACTCACCTTTTCACACTTTCACACTTCCGGTTTTGCCATGGATTTGATCTGCCAAGTCCTGCCGCTGCTGTTTGATGACAAACAAAACCAACACCATTGTGGACGCAATCAATGGTAAGCTACACTCTAACCTGTTATCCATTAACTTGTCTGTCAACATTTGCAAAGAACTTGTGCTTTTTGAAATGGCTCATACAAGCAATAGCATATCTATGTGCAATGCATATGTATGTAATGTTGACGTCTTCAAAATTTAAAGAAACACCTATATCAACACATGATATGCATGATTTTGGGACAAGCTGCCTTCCCAAAATTGGACACTTAGGGGTCGATTCCCGATTCGTGAAAAAAAACGTCCGTACGCTTTGTATCCGGAGCCCTCTCCGTACGAATCGTACCCGTCCGTCCGAGTCGCGTAGTACGATCCATATTCCGTGAATCCGTCCGAATCGTCGTGATCCGTACGTATTGCAAGGCTGAAACCATGAACGGTACGACTCGTACACATACCGTACGACTCGTACACATGCCGCACGACCCGACGAGTACGATCCGGACCGGGGTATGAGGACACGATTCGTACGGTCCACGTCAGGTAAGGGCGAGTCGTACGGAAAAGCACACAAACACATACACACGGTATGGTCCGTACCCCCATAATCCCAGGGGTACGCACCGTACCCCTGCGATCATGGGGTGTACGAGTCGTACCCCCATTGTACGATCATTGTACGATTGGTGTAAGAGCCATACCCCCATTGTACGATCGGTATACGAGCCGTACCCCCATTGTACGATCGGTGTACGAGCCGTACCCCATCAATGATGGGTGCACGAGCCGTACCCCCATCGTACGCATGGGGGTACGGCTCATACACCGATCGTACAATGGGGGTACGACTCGTACACCGATCGTACAATGGGGGTACGGCTCGTACATCGATCATACAATGGGGGTATGGCTCGTACACCCCATGATCGCAGGGGTACGGTGCGTACCCCTGCGATCATGGGGGGTACGCACCGTACCCGGGGGGGGCCGTTCCGTACCTGTTTCGGCGTGAACTCTGCTTTTATGGCAGTTTTCAGCTCCCTTAGAAAAAGGGTTGTACGGTGCGTACCCAACACGTATCGTACTTGCTGGGTCGTAAAAACCAGCCGCGAACCAACAGATGTCGCGTACAGCGGGTTCCGAGGGAGAATCGTACGGCGATTAGAGTCGTACGGTGTCTTGTACGACTCGTACGGAGTACGGCTCCTGGTACAAATCGTACTTCGTCGTACGTACGGGGGACGTTGCAGGGTACGATTCGTATGGGAAAAACGCTCCGAACGGCTATTCGGAGCGTTTTTTCCCGAATAGGAATAGACCCCTTAGACAAAAATAGAATATCAAAATAAAAATCTAAAAGTCAACATACAGGTGTGTCTAAAGATATGTAGAAAATTCAACAGTAAAAACATGTGAAACAAACATAGGGATTAGTAGTAATCAGCATATACATACATGTAACATTTGCCCTTGTCTAGGAAAAGTCCTGTACTGTATCCAATATCAATAATCACAATCGAATTTTAAAGGTGTCATGAATATGTGCTCGTTCTGATCGGTAATCAAGGTGAAACAAACACACCTATAGTAACAGATCAAAAACATGTTATTATATCAAATAGTTGTTGCAAGAGGCCATCACTATGTTGAATGCCTGCATCTAAATTCAAATGACCATCACATACACTGTTAAGCAGTGTATGCCAAATTAGTACTTCACATTTTACTCAAAAACATTGCTAGAAATAAAACAATTGCTAAGGAAAACTAATGCCATGACAAACTTGGTGAAACGAAAAATAGGTATGTATTCACACCAATGAGTCTCTAACAAATTAATGCAATCCAAATGGCAGTCTGTTCCTGTATTCAAAGGTCCTGGGGACTGTTGTGCAGTGGCACTCATCTTGCTTCCTACATAACTGGCAAAAGTGACATCCTCAGGAAGGGGCATCTAGTGGGCAGTTCTGGCACCATCAAGACGTTACATGGTAGGGGGGGTTGTGTGGGGTGTCCTTGGTTTTGTGAGGAGTGGCATTAGGTTTGGAATGGGTATCCTTGGATTTGGGAGCAGTGTCATTGGGTTTGGGGGGGTTCTGTAATTTTGGGAGGGGTGTTCCTGGGTTTTTAGGGGTGTTTTTTTTTAGGGGTGGATGACTGTTTAGCACAAGTGGACTGGGATGTGGGAGGGGTGAGTTGGGATGGGGGAGGGGTTAGGGTGAGGGAAAAACTCAGATCCTCAATGGGAAATTTGATAGGCTGTTAGGGAGGGACTGGGGTGTGGGAGGGAGTGGCAGTGTCTGATATTAATGTGTGATGAGGGTGCAGGTGCCTGTGGGTCTAATGTACATTTGTAATGGATTTTTTAGACATTTATTTTTCAGTGTCATATCAAGGACATAAATGTAATTTGTTTTGGTTGAAAGGACAAGAAGGCAAATGTTGTTTAAATGTATATATTAAATCAAATACATTTTGTCAAAAAATATGTGCTGCTCATCAAATAATCAAATATGTTGCTATGGATGATGAGAATGTTTTTCACAGGTTTCTCCAATGCAGACATTTGAACTGTGGGATCATGAGAAGACAGCAGCCTCCAGTGTGTAACCCATTTCCAGACCTTGCCACCATGGAAGTAAGGATATAATCAAGAAGTTTATGTTCAATTGGCAAACTATACTGGATTTACGTCCTCAGCTGGAGGCAGATCTATTGCATCACAACAGAAATACCACATCCATTACACCAATTGTCAAAATCATGTCTGTACTTCATTTTGTGGCCACAGGATACTTCCAATACACTGTGGCAGTATCTGGTGGCATTTCCCAACCAACTTTCTTTTTTTTTTAAAGTATTTGTATTGGCATTTTTAAGTGTTCTACATACATATCATTAATGAAACCACATCAACATTAAAACCGAGTTACTCAGTGGCTATGTTAGTACATTGCTAGGACACATCCTCTCGTGTCCGTTGCAAAACCAGAGAATAAATCCAGCGTAAATCGCACAGCCCTTGGACACAGAAGGTTACTTTCCAACCATTATCTGACATGTAACTGCCACCTACCAGTAATGTCCATAGTCCCTAGTACATGTTTCACCAGCAGTTGTTCCCAATAATTGACATATGAGAGTTTCCACCAATGGGTCAAGGTACAGATATAACATTCTTAATTGTCAAAAGGCTACTTTAGTTATTTACAAACAGTCATAAGGATAGTAAAAAAATTAAAACAACCATCCCAACATTAACAATAAAGAAGCAAAGGGGTGAAGCAGAGGGGTGAAGAATATCGTAGCAAACATAACGGGCATGAAGGGGTGGCACAATATAATGAAGTTTCCTAGGAGAGGGCCAGAAGCATGGGGGGAGGGGCCTTCAACCGGGATCGGAGCCACTCCACTAGGACCATGAATGCTCAGGGCATACACCCTCATACCGTATGTGATATTATTCAGACCGGCTCCAAAGGCGCTGTTAATATGCTGTTTAAGTTCTTTCGGGGCAGGGCCCCTGACTAGAATCCGACCCAGTCCCATTAGTCACTGGCCACTCAGGGTTCTCCCAAGTCGCCATCACCTCCCTCCATTGGCCAGTTATTGGATGTTTTCTCATGCCCACATAATGACGTCCCTGTTCCAGGTCTCAAATGCAGGTCACCTCTGGGATTTCCATGCAATGTTTTGCCAGGCCCAGCGCGAGATCCACTAACCTACTCCCAACTTTACATTTTGGCGGCCTGGGGAAGAGTCCCAAGAGGCACATCTACACTGTGGAGGACAATACTCTTCCACAAGCCACAAGCTTACCGAGCACAGCCCTCAAAAAAGGCCCCCACAGTCCCAGGTCATGTGGCCAAAATTCACATCTGGGTGTAGGCACCGAGGACAGCCACAGACCTCCCCCCCATAGGTCACATTAAGGTAGTGGGGTGTAATTGAACTGTATGTATTTGAGGCATGCATTGCGAGAAATCATCTTGGGGAAGTGCAAAACTCCCACATCTGTAAGGACTCTGCCTCCGATCATATCCCATTGTGCTCGTAGACTATCTAAGGGACATACCTACGCCGACTGCAAGGCCACATAGAACCATTTCACTAAGTGCCCCGCCGTCCCGAGCGTGAACAGGGTGTGCAATACTGGGTGCGTCTTCGGTTCCTTTCTCCCTTTACTCCACAGCTGAGCAAACGCATGAGCCAGGGCCTCGTAGCGCAGGAACTGGCCCGGGGGTAGACCACAGTCTTCCATAAGCCCATCAAATGGGAGCAGGGATTTATCCAGAAACCAATCTCCCACATAATCTAGCCCAGCCACTGTCCAGTGGGCCAGTTGCTCAATCGTAAAGACAGACTGTGGATCACAATGTGGCAAACCCACAAGGGGCAACATTGGAGTGCACTTGGCAAGTCACCATCCACTGCCCTGGCATTGCTTCCATGCTTGAAAGGCAGTGCGCTGAAGCAAGGAGCAGTACAGGGTGGGCG
The DNA here is from genome assembly GCF_964261635.1 of Lissotriton helveticus. Taxonomy (NCBI): domain Eukaryota; kingdom Metazoa; phylum Chordata; class Amphibia; order Caudata; family Salamandridae; genus Lissotriton; species Lissotriton helveticus. The sequence continues at coordinate 1,475,065,480 of NC_136067.1, forward strand.
CTGTTGGTATCAGTAATTTTGCCACTATTAGGCTAGGGTGGGAATCCGGGAGCAATAAGAACGTTCTGTCTTCATTCACGCCCTCTATCCATTGTGCTAGCCACTGCAACTGACCAGCTAACATATAAAACTCAAAGTTCAGTACTCTCAGTCCACCCTCCGACCCAGGGCATTGCAATGTTGTGAGAGACACCCTGGGGCGCCCTTCGCCCCACACCAAGTCTCGCAGCAAGATATTCAGTGGACAAAACCAGCTGCTAGGCATTTGAACTGGAAGCCTGACAAAAAAATACAATAAGTGCAGAAGCATGACCATTTTAGATAAGGAGACCCGGGACATCACAGGCAATTGCAGTCTACGCCAAAAGTGCATGCACGCACATAACGAGCTCAACGGTGTACCCAGATTGCCTTCCTTCATGTCATCCAGCGAATGAAACATATTTATGCCCAGGTACTTAAACGTATTCTGAGCCCATCAACGCGTCCGGCCTAGGGATAGGACCTACAACCGGGAATAAGTACGTCTTTGTTTTGTTGACTCATAGCCTCGATAGGCCGGCAAAGTCATCCAAAATTCGTATAGCCGTTGAGGCACCCTCGACTGCATCCGACAGGAATAACAGATTGTCGTCTGCGTAAAGGGAGACATGGTGCGCCGCCTTCCGATATCCAGCCCGATACTGTTGCCTCCCTGCAAAGCCTCTCAGCAAGGGGTTCAATTGCCAGGGTAAATAGGAGGGGAGAAAGGGGGTACCACTGCCTAGTCCTCCGAAACACCTTATACTCTCTGTAGATTGTTCTGCCCATTCTGACCCTTGCAGTGAGCGTCGCGTACAAGAGCCGCACCCACTGCACCCAAGTCTCTCCCAGGCCCATGCACATCATCACTTCGAATAGATAGTCCCACCCCACTGTGTCGAAAGCTTTTTGGAGGTCGACAGAGAGCAACGCAGCTTGGAGTCTAGACGGGGCCTCTGCGTGCTAAAGAAAAGAGTAGAGCCTGCAAAGGCTATAAGAGGTGTTACGGGAAGGGAAAAACCCATTCTGATTAACCCTGGGCGTAGCACTTTGCTACGCCCACAGAGTGGGCGTAGTGTTGCCTACTTCGCCATTTGCGAAGTAGGCATAGCAGGCAACACTACGCGGAAGTTGCCCGCCACCCGCCTCCCTCCCGCCTTCCCTAAATACTTAAATAATGATTTTAAAAACAATAAACACCACTTACCTTGTTGGCTGCGTCTCCGGGGCTCCCTCTGGTAACCGCGCCGCCATCATGGATAGTAATGCGCATTTCTCACGAAAAAAAGCGCATGCGCGGGCGGCCGCGCATGCGCATTAGTATCCAAGATGGCGGCGCGGTTACCAGAGGGAGCCCCGGAGACGCAGCCGACAAGGTAAGTGGTCTACCAAATACATCAAATAAAATCATTTGCAGTATTGGGCATCACCACCAGCAGCTTCACACTATCACTGCGGGAAGTGTCCATTTCAGTGTCATCTGTCTCTCTTGGGGAGCCGGCCACTGCCTCCGGGGTAGTACTCCGATTCTGCAATAGCTCCGCCACAGCCTGCAGTGCCTCAGCTCTCTCCTTCTCCGTCTGTGGTGAGGATGGTCTCTTTGATGTCCCCCTATGAAGTCGATGTCTCGGGCGCTTCCCAAGTTCCGCGGCCTTCCGCCCAAAGACTCCAGCACCCCTATCCTTAGGGGTCTCACCTTTGTAGGTTACCAGCCAATCCCAAGTCTCTTTAGGGCAGTCTAAGTAGTGAGTGTTCCCCTCCAACAAGATAAGCAGGTGGGCCGGGAACATCAGAGAGTATTGGAGGCCTTCGTCTCTCAATGCCTTCTTGATCTCTAGGTAGGAGGACCGCTTCCTCTGCACCTCCAGCGTGTAATCTGGGAAGAGAGAGACCCTGCTGTTGTCAACAGTGAATGGGCCATCCGCTTGTTCCTTTTGCAGGAGGAGGTCTCTATCCTGGAAGTGGAGCAGGCGGGCCACCACCGGGTGCGGGGGCCTCCCAGGAGCTAGAGGCTTGGCTGGCACCCTCTCCATCATGTAGATGGAGGACAGACCCTCCTGCACTACTGTGCTTTTGAGGTAGTCCTCCAAGAAAGACACCATATCGCTACCCTCCACCCCTTCCGGCAGGCCCAGGATACTGATGTTGTTCCATCTATTATGCCCTTCGGCATCATTGGCTCTGCTCTCTAACCAACACACCCTCTCCGTAAGGGTCCCCATTTGTTGCTCAAATGACTTTTTGGCAGGAGCCAGGTCTGCGACATTAGACTCCAGTCTCTTTAACCCACTCCAACAGCTTCTTGTGCTCCTCCCACAACAAGCCGAGCCCCACCACAAAAGTGCTAATATCCTGGTAGAGGATAGCCTGTGTGTCCGCTATAGCATCCAAGATTTTACAAAGTTGTTGTTGCACCAGGTCCTCTGGGGGGGTTGCAACTGTTCCTGGGTGCTGTCCTCTGGGTCTTGGAGGGCCCCGGTCTGGCAGCCTCTAGGTTTGCCAATATTGCCAGATTCCACTAGGCCTAATCAAGGTCCACTGCCAACAACATGCGTGGGGCTTAGGACGCCCTGTAGATGAAGGCCAGCAAAGGATTGTTCCACCTTAGAGCAGTTTTCACCAAAGGCTTTTAGACTAGTCCGCTCAAACTATCCCCACGTCACTCCAGTGATGCAAATTATTTCTCCTAGGCCCCGCTAGAATGTCTGTGCTCAGGGTATCTTTGAAAAGTGTGTCATTACCCCAATCCACAGCCCCTGCAGGTGTAATGGGATACCCAGTTGCAGCGTCGCCTGGGAACACACCACCAAGCGATCCGGTACGACACCACTAGGGGTGCTTCCGCCACTCGGTTTCAGTACCAGCACGACTACCACCAAGTTGCGCCCCAACTCTGTCCAGACACCGTCCTACGGCGTTCACCGATCCCTCATCACGTTGTGCTGCTTCACCAATGGGGCCCCTTCGTAGTGCTTTGGGTGGGTTTGGGTGTGCTGCAGGCTGGGCTCACTGCTCATCATGTAGGGGGCGCCTCCACTCTTCCTCCTGAGGGCCCACTAGGTGTGCCATTAGGTGCAGCAGCCACCACCCACCATAGTGCACTCACTCCGACCACGCAGCAACCATAGGCCTCCCTGTGTCCCACCAGCAGCAAAGACTCACAGTGGGGCCCAAGCTCCAAATTTCCTCCTGGGACCAATCCGCTGGTGTGCTAGGTCCACTTGACAGGGCCCCGGACCCGGCCGACTCCGCTTACCGTCATTGCCCTCCCGTCATCTCTGCGGCACAGTCTAAAGTAGCCGCAACCAGGCCTCTCACCGAGTCCTGTCCCCGGAGAGGCTGCCACTTCACATCAGAGCTGGTGGGGCCGTAGCTATGCCCCCTGGGGCACACAAATCGGGTCTGGGAAGACGCCACTCCTTCCAGGGCCCCCAGGCCCAGCTGGGCACCTCAATCGGCAGCCATCCGCCTCTGGTCAGTATCACGGGCACAGTTGCCCAACACCCGGGCCTGTAGCACAAACTATGGAGGCCATCCAGATCTGGGGTAGCTCACCAGTGTGGTTTCCCAACCAAGCAACTCACATGCTCCCCCAGTAGTGCTCCTTCAGTTTTGCCCATGGATGGGGGAGGAGGTCCGCCCGGCGGCTCCCACTGCACCCGTAGCTCACCCCAGCTATTTCTGCTGTGTCCAGGTGCCATCCCCAGGGGGCCCCCGCCGCCTCTCACACCTCCTCACCGCACAGCGCTCCGCAGGTCCCAGGGGCAGCTGCAATCCTAGGCTCAGGATTCAGCCCCACGGTCAGGGCAGCTCCCAGACTCCTCCAAGACTATCAGTGCCGCCATTGTTGCGGTCTCCGCTGCTCACACTGCACCGCAGGCCACAGCTCCTAGCCTCCACCACCGACAGCCATGAATCTTTGTCTGGGAGCACCCCTCAGCACACGAGCCCCCACAAGGGCTCCGAGAGTGTGTAAAGTGGCCCCGGGTGTGTCTTTTCAGAGGATAAAATGCAGGCTGATGCGGAGCTCTCAGCTCACGCATCCGCCATTATTCTCTGTCAAGCCACAGCCTCCTAACCAACTTTCTTTAATGATCAGACACATCAGCAATGCAGCTTCATCCAGTTTCCACAGAAGCAGGATTTATTCAAAGTGAAGAGTGACTTTTATGGTTTAGGTCACTTACCACCTGTGGTTCGAGCAATTGATGGCCCACATATTGCCTTAGTGCCACCACACGCCAGAGAACAGGTCTACTGGAATCAAAAGAACTTCCATTGAATCAACATGCACATTGTCTCCATTCTAGATTTTTACACCACAAGCATCTGTGCCCATTTCCCTGAAAATGCCTATGATTCTTTTGTACTACTTAACAGCCTCATACCTCTACAAATGTCTCATCTTGGACCAGTGAGGGCCTAGCTTGTTGGTCAGTACAATCTTTCATAATATTGTTTGGGGTATTGTTAGTTGCATAATCTCGAATTGTGTGACATTATTTTGGGCCTTTCTTGTCTCGCCAACAACCATGGTTGGTTATTCTAACCAACCATGGTTTTTGGCACTGTTGAGGAATCCAGCAACTCCAGAGGAAGTTTGCATCAGTGAGGCCCATGAATGAACACAGCAGCCAGTGGAGTGGTCTTTTGGGCTCCTATAGGCCAGGGTTCATTGTCTGTACAAAACGAGTGGAGGCCTCCTCTACTCACCTGGTAAGGGGTGCCAAATTACCTTGGCCTTCAGCATGTTCCACGACAACGTCCTGCGATGGATCATCCCTTACATCGCAAAGGATGGGGACCATGAAAACGTTCTGGGTGAGGATCTTGATATGCCAAATGAAGATGGTACTGGTGAAGAGGAAGGAATTAACTTACGTCCAGATGTCATTTACCTCTCATGAGTGTATGTATATCTTTACATGTCATGGCTTTAACTGTTACCCCAACTATTGATGTGGTGATGAGAGGCGTATGTGATGGTACTTTGTTGGGAAGGGCAAATTGAGGGAAAATCAGGCCAAAGGTGTTCATGGATCAAAGTGTAGATACATTGACTACCGTGTACAGTTACATTGTTTTTTTCCTGATTGTTTTGTGAAACTCTGTCCTCCAAACATTGCTTTTGTAATGTGGCCATCATGTTCTGTGTGATTGGTAATGTTTTTGTTTTGATCTGTTTTAGGTTCCTTCACCATGTCATCTTCATTTGGACACTTCAGAGTTGTAACATTTGCAGGTATATGGTGCTGTTTCCAAATGCAAAGGGAACCTGGGTTGATCCCGGGATAGACGACCACTGACTTTGTATATATAAATCTCTGACCAAGGCAACTTGCACTGTGATTGAATGGGAGATTTGAAGATTACATTGGACTTGTTCTCTGTTGTGTATTGGCACTAAACAATATGTGTGCCATCATCTGCTCAAAACACATGTGGTAGCGGAGCCAAATCATAAAACTCTCCCTTCGCATTGATGAAATCCTCATTGAGTGTGAAGTTTATGTGGTTGTTGCTGTGTCACATTATTGTGGGACATACTTCTTGTGGAACAGCACTTAAAACTGGTTGTGACATTCCACCAGATACTGGAACAGTGATCTGTAATGACCCTCTGTCTACAAAATATTGCAGCTATGGTTTTGTCTCTTGGTGTTATTGATGTGTGGGGAAGGTAGGAGTCTTCTGAATGGTTGCCGCCACATTTTGATTGGTGCTAAGCTGTATTTTCACTAGTCTGCCTGGGAACCTGCTAATCAGGACCCCAGTCTATCTGCTTTCTCCCTAAATTGTTGTGTTAAGTACTTTGGTACACTCCAGATTGGATACTGGGGTACCCTTATTAGTCCCTAGTATATGGTAAGGTACCCAGGGCATAGGTACCCCAGAGGTCTCCCTTGAGCTGAAGCATGCCTAATGCCACCCATGGGAGACCATGCAAATTTGATCTACAGGCCTGCCATTGAAGCCTGTGTAAGTTGGAGCTTGCACCACTTACTTAGGATATAGGTTTACTATATCTAAGGGTCACTGCACCTAAAACGTATAAGTCACCCTTGTAGCAGGCCTTTGCAATCCTAAAAGCAGGGTGCTTGGTTCTAAGTGGGAGGGTGCCCCTGCATAAGTAGGACACCCTTGCAGCCTACGGAGTCCATTCTAATAGGTTGTCAGGGAATCAGCCATATACTATATAGAGGGGCAATGAGTAATTACTCGATGACTATCTATAAAACGACTGCAACGAATCTTATCATGTTTTGTATCAGTTATGTTGGAATCATACCCCCACACCATAAACGATGTGGGAGGTGTGATTCCAAGCACTGGAAGAGCCCTCCTTTAGGCTCTCAGTGTTCCCAGTACCAATCTTCTAGACCCGGACAGCACTAAATGGTTGCTGCAGACCAGAGACACATTTCTGCTCTCCTGCTGCTGAGCCGAGCCCGAGAAGAGGAAGGGGGAACAATAGGCATCCTGTCACAGGGAGATGTGTCCACCTCCTAGACAGGAATTAGTGCATTGAGACCGGGTGAGTGCACTTGCCTGTGCCAAAAAGTCTGCATGAGGGGCACACTTGGTATCCCCGTTCATAGTCCAGTTCAAATTAGTTCTGGGAGCCGTTGGCTCAAGGTCTGGCAGGAAACTGGACAAAGGACATGGGAGTAACCTCCCCCTTGTCGAGACCCTCCTCTGGGAGGGTCCCCTGAATCTTCCCTTTCCCTAGGGTACTTAAGGGCTTACCTGGGTGGAGGTCTCTAGATAAATCGTGGGATAAGATTCAGATAAGACACCACTGCACTTCTACCGGCTGGGTACTCTGGACCTCTCTGGACTTAATTTCAGCCTGACTTTGTCTCCCTGATAGTCTGCTGCATCATCCGTGCCTGTGCATCATACAGGAACCTTCCAGGGTCTGTGAAGCATCAAAAACACCTGAAGTAATCTCCCTTGGAGTGAAGGAGACACTTCTCTGCATTTGCAGGCCCCGCAAATAATTGACTGGTCTGCAGATCCTGAGCTTCTCTGGACTCCGTGGGCTCTGCAATACAGGTGGTGGTTTTCCACAGCTCCTGAGGTCTGTTCTACCGTCTCACCAAATTTGAGGCCAGTATCCCTTGTGGGGGGTTGCAATAACTGAACCAATGTACACTACATCCAACTTGCAGTTGCAGAGGCTTGTTGGCTTCTTTGCAAGAAGATCTTTGGGTTCCAAGTAGCCCCAACCTCGAGCACCTCCAGTGATCAGAATCTTCAGCCACACCACATTGTGTGCTTCATGGCCTGCATCTTTTGGTGAGTTGCTTGAGGTCCTCTCACAACGTTAGTGCCTCCAGCCTGTGGGTCCACTTGAGGGTCACATTTGTTACTTTTGGGCTCGCCTGACTGCTCGGGCCTGCCCTGACTTCCCTGTCTTTGGTGAGTCGCCTGGACCTTGCTTCTCCTGATGCTGCTCCTTCTATGAAACCTGCTTGGCTTCCCTTTGCCAAGGCTTGTTGGTGCTCCCGCTGGACACCGAACCCCCAGCACTCAACATCCTTTGTGGGACAGCTCAAATCCGGGTCCTGGTCTTTCTCACCATTGCTTGGTCCTCACAGCTGCAGAGTCAGGGTCATCCTTCCTGAAGTATCAACATTGGAGGGCATTCGTCTTCCAAGTCTCCTGGTCACTTCTGAGTGACATAGACTCTGTCCCCTCTGCTTTTAGGTACTCCTCTTAAGGAATCCATGTTTGGATTCCCACAGACACTTTCTCCTCTTCCAGCGGTAGCACTTTCCTGAAGTCCTCCATTGGGTTCAACGGCGATTTCCGACACCACTTCACACATATGCACTCAGCTTTCTGGTGTAGGTAACATGGGTACTAGGGTATCCACGTGTGGGGTGGCTCTCCAACCTTTGGTCTTCCAAGGGGTTTCTTCAGGGTCCACTGGGAATTGTCCTCAATCTTTAAAAATCCAACTGTGACATGCACATAGAGTTGTAAAGAGCACCCAGTCGTGTTTCTACACTGCACATGCTCTCCGGGTAGTTCCTTGGGGTCCCAGCACTGCTACTTCCTCTTGACACTGTCTTGACTCGAGTTGTGGTCACCATACCATTTACTTAGTATAAGGTTTGATCCCCCCCTGGGGCCATTGTGTATTTTGTGCTATTAACTGTTTTTCTTTGCTAAAGTATTGTGTGCATTGTGTTTATCTCCGTGTAGGAGACAGTGGAATGTACTAGAAAGTATTATATAATAAATACATATTTTTATAAATACTTGGTATGGTTCTTTTTCACTTATCTACACTATAGGATTGCATTCTGGTAAAACAAGCTGCTGTAAACTCCTTCTGGACTGAGCTTGAAAGCTACCCTCCACAGCTACCACTTACAGAGCTTTCTACGGTTGTCTAAAACCTCTTAAATCACCATAAGGATTGTCTGGACTGGTGCAACATGCCCTCTTACATTAGTGGACATCATATACCAGGCACGCTTCTCTCAATCAATGTGGGATTCCTTACGTGAGCCAGAAGATTTGGCTACAGTTGATAACATGAATCAATGAAAATGTGCCTCTGCTTTCCTATTACTTTGGACATAGATCCCCTCCTTCCATGTTGACAATGTCTTTAACTGGAAATTGTGCAAACTGACACTCAGTATTAGTATAATGTATGTCTTGTTTTGATAGTGGAAATGTTGACATCCGATGATTGGTCAAATAGGATAAACATAGTGTTTCATGATTGAATGGTATGCAATCTTTTGGGAGTCATATTTGGGAGCTTGTAATAAAAAAAACTATGTAGAAATCATCTATGTTTGCACAATATTTTGATATTTTGTCATTGTCAAGTTGTGATGCAATAACACAAGTGCACTGATAGAGTTTAGATATCCAACACCAGTCTATGACCTTTTGACGTGCAAATTTATTGTACCAAACGTGAGGAAATTAAAGAAGGTACGCATAACAGAAGCAAAACAAACAATTAAGTCTGCAATGGTGAATGAAACCATAGTTGGAGAGCCAAAATTGTTTGAAGTTCAAAGTCCAATGTCCAATGTCCAAAATACTATTGCCATCACAAATGCAAATGTGTCCAGAAATAACCCTCAGAGTGAAAGGTAGGCACACACTGGAGAAAATTAGCTCAAGATTTCTGGCTGACGGTGGTAGAGGTCTTGCCATCCTCACTTCTTTATCTGTGTGCACAGCCCCTGCTGCCGGAGGAAGGGCAAAGAATCACACCTGCAGGGGCTAGACAGGGCTGCACATGGTTCTTCCAGTGACAGGACCTCCCTTCCTGTGGTTGTGGCCAATGTAGATATCTCAGATGTTTTAGGACCACAGGGAGGGGTAGATGGTGCTGGGAAAGCCCTGCACATGGGAAAGCAAATGTCTTACAGCAGCCTAATTAGGAATCCCATTTTAGAGTTGTGGCCCTCTATCTGGTGGTTGTGCTCCCTCTGCAAGTGCATCATCTCAAGGCGCTTGGTGAGTACCTGGCCCATCATGTCTTGGGACAGATTGTAGGGTCCCAAGACTTGCTTGATGGTGTTCTGGGTGTCAGTGACCCCAGTGGACTCTGTATGCTGACCCATAAACACTCTACCATGACCCCTAACACCACTACCCTGTGCCCTTGGCCAAGTGTGCCCCACCCAACTGGATCCTGGGTGGGCTGGTATGGTCTCAAAATAACCCGGGACTGGGGTATACACATCATTAGTGTTAAATTTGGGGGTCTCTGGTTGGCACAGGTAGGTACTAGTGACAAACAGGGACCCTCTCCTCTAGTCAGGGAAAGGGGATTACACACCTAAAATAACCCCTGCTCACCCTCTGGGTTGCGTGGCGCGAGCAGTCAAGGCTTATTTCAGAGGCGTTGTAAGTTAAGTAGTTGTGACCAAATACAGTAACCCAGTGACAACACTACAAATGTACACCACACAGGTTTTATATAAAAAATAAGTTAGACTTTATGTAGAGTTACCACAAGACCATAAACAACAAGAATACACACTATGATTACTTTAAGATGGTAGATTTAAGCTTAGTTCAGTTCAGTTCTTAGATGCGACACTCTGCGTCAATGTACCTTATGTTGCGTTGCGCTTCCACGACAAGCAATGTCCCAGCGATGGGAAATGCGGCAAAGTTCAGGTGCAAAGAAATAAAGATGTGAAGATCTTCCAGATGCGGCACGCTTTTCAGGGATGCGAGAAACTCTTGATTCGATGCGTGGACTGCAGCGGCGACACCCTTACGATGCGACGGCAACAGCTCCAGCGGCAACGCTCTGCTCCAAGATGCGTGAAGCTTCCGCTCGATGCAACAACTACAGCAGCGACATCCAAGATGCGATGGCAGCAGCTCCGACGGCGGCGCGCTTCTCGGGGATGCGAGGTGCTTTTGGTCGATGCGGTGTGATGCGACAGTTCCAGCGGCGACACCCTCCTTCTCCAGAGTTGCGACGGCAGGCACAGCGACGGCAACACGCTCCGACCTCGTTGCGTGATTCTTCTCCTGATGCAGGGCAGTGCGACAACCACAGCGGCGACACCCACCTTCTTCGGAGTTGCGATGGCAGCAGCAGCGACGCCGACACGCTTCCTCTTTGTTGTGGCACGCTTCTCTCTGATGCAGTGCAGTGCGACAGTTCCAGCGGCGACACCCTCCTTTCTCCGGAGTTACGACAGCAGGCACAGCGACGGCGACACGCTTCTTCTTATTGAGTCGCGCTTCCAGCTCCTTGCGACATGCAGTTCCTCAGAAGGCCCAAAACAGTAGCAGGCACTTCCAGAAGAACTCTGGGGAGCTGGGGGTGAAGTCTGTGGTCTCTGAGACTTCAGCAGGAGGCAAGCTATTTTCCAAGCTCTTGGAGATCCTTCGCAAGTTGAAAGCAAAGTTACAAAGTTCCTTTCTCCTTCCTTTGGCAGTAAGGCAACCATTGCAGGCCAATCCCCCAAGCAGCACTTTAAATTGAGAATAGTCTCTCCTCAGTTTCTTCAGGTTCCTCTCCTCAGTAAAGGTTTCTTCTTGTAGTCCAAAAGTGATCTAATTTCAGAGGAGCAGGGTCCCAATATTTATACCCCAAAATCCTTTGTTCTCTGAGGGGAGAGGGGCCTGTGCCTAGTCCAAACCAGTTACTGAGCACTTTGTTTTCCAGACCTCTCCTCTCCTTTCACAGTGCAAGGCAGAAACATCAGACGCCCCACAGGAGGTGGAGCCAGCATTGTGGAAGGCAGGCATAGCCCTACTCAGAGTTCAGGTGCACTCCTCCCTACCATCAAGATGCAGATCTCTCTATTCAGCACTGGGTGACTTAGCCTGTCTCCTGGAATTCCCCAGCACTGTCACTCACATAAACCAGACATAGGAATACACAAACTAGCAGAGGCAGGTTTGAATGGTTAGACAAGCAAAGACCTACTTTCTAAAAGTGGTATCTGCAAACACAGAATATTAAAATAAACTTTACTAAAAGATGTATTTTATTATTCTGAGTTCAGGCATACTAAAGTTGAATTTCTACCATGTTCTCTGAGCCTGTTAGGATTATAAAGTGTAACAATTCTACCAGCCCATTCTGGCCTATGGAGAACAGGTAGGCTAGAAATAGTGTAAAACGAAAATGGCTGTAATTCACTATTAGGACATGCCACACACATCAGTGCTTGTCCTACCTTATACTTACAATGCACCCTGCCCTTGGGCCTACCATAGGGGTGACTGATATGAAGAAAAGGGAAGGTTTAGGGACTGGGAAGTGGGTGCACTTACCCAGTCAGCATGACAGTACCAGACTGCACGCAGGCTCTGCAATGGCAGACCGTAGACACATTTTACAAGGCTGCTTCTGTGGGTGGCACAACCAGTGCTGCAGGCCTACCAGCAGCATTTGGATTTACACGCCCTGGGCACACTCAGTGCACTAGACTAGGGTGTGCCAAGTAAACCAAATAGCCAAACAGGGAACCACTGATCAATACATCAATTTACAGTATGGAGCACTTGCACTGTGGCACTGAATAGCAGTGTCACAGTGCCCAAAGCATCTAATACCAGCAAAAACACATGAGGCAACAGCACAACTGGAAGGGAGACCCACGCCAATGGCGCCAGGTCTAGCAATTAGTGTCACAGTGGGAGGGACACAGAAAGTGGAGTCTTCGGGTTGCTGAAGTGTCGCAGTTGGGGTGGGGGGTGCCAGTGTGGGTGCAGGGAGTGTCGCTGGAACCGTCTGTCCAGATTGACCAGATCTACCAGGCTTCTCAAGATCCTCCATATCACCAGGAGTGCTGAGAACATTCTGATTAGTTAAAGTGTCCATTGTTTATTCACATCTTTTGAGACCAACAATGTAGATACCTAGTAGACAAAATAGGTAGAGATTATTGTGATGATAGCTTAAAGTGGTATTGAGCATATTATCCAAACTATTATCAATTTCAAACAGTGCAACTTATAATCAGCAGATAATACGATATCTTGAAATGTTCATGAAGTGATTAGGGCGTATACCTGAGATCTCCCAACCGTTCAGCCCAACACAGAATTGTGATGGGGAAAGTCTGAACATGCATGACAGTGTTCATTTTCAATGGGTAAATTGTTGAGTATTCTTGGCGCAAAGGGACCCACTGCTAGATGATTCCTGCAATGGAGAAATACTGGTTATTCTTGACATATTGTAAAAACTCTCAGAACAATGGTGTCCTTCACCAGCATAGTGTTGCTACCTATTACAGTATATTGTTCGCTTTCTTGGCATCACAATTCTGAGCTTTTTTGCAATGTTTTCACTGCCATAACATTTGTAATTTTTTGCATTTTTAACACTATAACTATTCATATCTAAGGAATCATCCTGTTGCATTGGTACAACTTGTCTGCAACCATTCATTCAACCACCCTTTAATCCATATATGCACTCACCAGTTCACCGAGTTATCAGCCATTGAGCTTACTTATTCAGCAAATCATTCCTCTACGAATTCGCCATTTATGTAGTCATGTACTCAGTTTAAACTGTTCCTGAGTTTGTGGTTATTATATGAGTGCAAATGTTATTTTTCTACCTATTTTCTTGCTAACTCCCTGATCCTTTAGGACTTTTAGGTACCAGTGACTAAGATTGGTAAGTCAATGGTATAGGTCCTAAAAACTTATTTATATAAGATTAGAGGAAAGTGCACAGGTTACCTGATTAAAAGTCATCATATGTTGTTTTATGGGCCCAGGTGAGTATGGTAAAACTGAGTCGGGTGACCTGCGCGCTCTATCAGTATTTCTTTTGGTTGCAGAGGAAAGGTTAGGGATTAGTTAAGATAGGTAGTTAGTTAAGTTTGACTGTATTGATGAATATTGACTTGTATTGATTTTATGTATTAACCAAGACTTGTTCGTACCTGTTTTATGTTTGTCTGGAATAGAATAGCAGGTGGTAAATGGAAGCCACACTGCAATGAGGACACTTGTCCGAGGAAGTAAGTGCATGGTTAGGTAAAACCGGCAGCACTATTTTAGGGAATTTTCTGTATACCTGTGTAAATAATTGATAGCAAATAGTTCGCTAGCAAACCTTTTTGTGTGAGATCACCTAGAAAGGGTCACACTGAAGTAGTAGCAGGTTCTGCTGAGCTTGATTGATAACAGAGGGGTTGGTTGGTGGAACTTTGGCCTTAAAATATCATAGAGAGGATAAGTCTGAAGGAGTAGCAGGTTCTGTAATGCTTGCGTGAAAGGTAGATGGAAGGGATCTACTTGTAGTGTGTGAAGAGTAAGCGGAAGAGCTTTACTCGCAGTGAGTGAAATTATCTTTTCTTTGAATTAGTCACTCGGGCACAGTGGCAAATGTTTTTACATTGTTGAATTATAAAATCTGCATTAAAAGTGAAAGAAATTACGTTTTTGTATTACCTTGCAAAGGAGGGAGGCAGTCGCGGAGCTGCGCTGACGTCACTCAGAGCTGGTATTGGTTGAGACAGCGGATGTGTAGCTGAGATAGTAATTGTAAAGGAGGGGTGAGTACAGGAGTGTGGGAACTAGTCTCACGAGAAAAGCCGCGCAACTATAGGTTGGTTTATTTTGAATTCAAAATTTTATTGGTCACTGAAAAATAAAAGACGTGCTGGTATTGGAAGTAATTTTGTAAACAAATTGAGAGTCATTCTAAAGATTTTTTGGTTTAAAATATATGTTGCATATAGGTCCGATTGTAGGAGGTAGACCCGATAGAAAATATCTAGGGTTTGCACAAGAACAGTATATAAGAGGAAGACCTTATACCATGTACGGAGAGAAAACAAAAATGTCATTCATTAAAAGAATTAAGAACTTTTTCAAGAAAGATAAAGCAATTAAAGCAAGAGAAGGGATTATTATTCCACCACCAAATACGCCCTCATCAAACATGATGGTTGAAAGGGGCTATCACACTTGTGTGTGGTTAGAAAATTGGATGGAGTACACAAAGGATGATGGTGTTTTAGCATTTCCAGAAAATGGTACGTTTAATGGCAGAGTTCTGTACAATTTGAGAACTCGTATGAATGAATTAGATCCCAGACCTAGATTAACACAATATGAGGCATTAGAGGAATGGGAAACTGATGCTTTTGAGCGATACAGACCCAGAAGTACCAGGAATTGGAGTAAGTTTTATCTCCAATTTCCAAAAGAGACAAGAGACAAACAAATGAAGCAATTGAGACAGTCCATGTCAGTGGAAGGATTATATCCTGTATTTACTTTAGAAGATCCTATAGGAAGTAAAAGGACTGCGAAAACGAAACATTTAATGACTAGTGGTGAATCGTATGATGATTATTTGGAGGATTTATTAATGAAAAATCCACCACCTTACAATTAGGAGCCAACCACAGTTAATCCAAGTGCTCCATTCCTGAAACCACCTCTGATTCCGCAAGTGGTACATGAGACTTCAATAGAAAAGGTACTTCAGGAAAGAGAACGAGAAGCATTAAATAAACAAAGAAGTGAGTTAATTCAGAAAATTTCCCAATTGAATACGAGTCCTGAAGCCCTGACAATTTTGGTAACTATTGGCCCAGTTGTTCCTCTGTATGGAGATAAACAAGCTAGTCCTAAAAATACCATACAAACCACACCTGTAGTACAGCCTAGAAAAGAACCCTTAATAATTGATGATCAAGCAAGTGAATGTGAGTCAGTGATTTCCCTGATGGATTTACCAATAAGAGAACCAGTTAGTGACTCAGACAGGAAAACCACTCCTATAAGTTCTAGAGCAGTACAGATGGAGACATCCTCAGGTACAAGAAGCGCCACAGTAGTAACTCCAGAAGAAATAGAGAGATGGTCCAGAGAAATAGAACAACCAAAGTCACAGCCAAAGATATTGGACATATTCAAATTGAGAGTTGAATTAGAAGAAATGATAGCTGGAAATGTGGGATTAGACAAGTTAAATACATTCAGTGAGGACAAGTTTTTGTTCATATGCAAAAGCAGTACTGAAAATACAAGAGTATTTCATGAAAAATTAATGGGTATGGCAGCTAATATGGGAATTGACATTGGCAAATCTAAAGTGTTACAGAAACCATATCGAGCTGAATTTTCTGACAAAGACTTGGAAAATATGAATTTGTCGGGTAGAAAAGTACAAATTAAGGAGCTTATGTCATTATTGAAGAAATGGGTTGACCTAGAAAAATGGAAAACTAGATGGGCAAAGAAAAAAGAAGAAGCTCGATCAAAACAAACTGCATCTGAATATGTATTAAAAGAAGCAGATAAAGTGGAAAGGTTGTGTCCCATGAGAGAGGTACCAGGTGGAAGTTAGGTACATGTCCCATGGTCCCGAGAGTATATTTTGTCATTCACAAATGATTTCCCAAAACTTCGAGAGAAGCCTGTAGAACGGTACAGACAAGTTGAGAGATTTGTGAAGGTTTCTAAATGTCTTTCAAAAGATTTAGATGTTTATTTGACATTGTCGTTGCTGTAGAGTTGTGGACAGTATACAGTATATTGTTCGCTTTCTTGGCATCACAATTCTGAGCTTTTTTGCAATGTTTTCACTGCCATAACATTTGTAATTTTTTGCATTTTTAACACTATAACTATTCATATCTAAGGAATCATCCTGTTGCATTGGTACAACTTGTCTGCAACCATTCATTCAACCACCCTTTAATCCATATATGCACTCACCAGTTCACCGAGTTATCAGCCATTGAGCTTACTTATTCAGCAAATCATTCCTCTACGAATTCGCCATTTATGTAGTCATGTACTCAGTTTAAACTGTTCCTGAGTTTGTGGTTATTATATGAGTGCAAATGTTATTTTTCTACCTATTTTCTTGCTAACTCCCTGATCCTTTAGGACTTTTAGGTACCAGTGACTAAGATTGGTAAGTCAATGGTATAGGTCCTAAAAACGTATTTATATAAGATTAGAGGAAAGTGCACAGGTTACCTGATTAAAAGTCATCATATGTTGTTTTATGGGCCCAGGTGAGTATGGTAAAACTGAGTCGGGTGACCTGCGCGCTCTATCAGTATTTCTTTTGGTTGCAGAGGAAAGGTTAGGGATTAGTTAAGATAGGTAGTTAGTTAAGTTTGACTGTATTGATGAATAGTGACTTGTATTGATTTTATGTATTAACCAAGACTTGTTCGTACCTGTTTTATGTTTGTCTGGAATAGAATAGCGGGTGGTAAATGGAAGCCATACTGCAATGAGGTCACTTGTCCGAGGAAGTAAGTGCATGGTTAGGTAAAACCGGCAGCACTATTTTAGGGAATTTTCTGTATACCTGTGTAAATAATTGATAGCAAATAGTTAGCTAGCAAAACTTTTTGCGTGAGATCACCTAGAAAGGGTCACACTGAAGTAGTAGCAGGTTCTGCTGAGCTTGATTGATAACAGAGGGGTTCGTTGGTGGAACTTTGGCCTTAAAATATCCTAGAGAGGATAAGTCTGAAGGAGTAGCAGGTTCTGTAATGCTTGCGTGAAGGGTAGACGGAAGGGATCTACTTGTAGTGTGTGAAGAGTAAGCGGAAGGGCTTTACTCGCAGTGAGTGAAATTATCTTTTCTTTGAATTAGTCACTCGGGCACAGTGGCAAATGTTTTTAAGTTGTTGAATTATAAAATCTGCATTAAAAGTGAAAGAAATTAAGTTTTTGTATTACCTTGCAAAAGAGGGAGGCAGTCGCGGAGCTGCGCTGACGTCACTCAGAGCCGCGCTGGTATTGGTTGAGACAGCGGATGTGTAGCTGAGATTGTAATTGTAAAGGAGGGGTGAGCACAGGAGTGTGGGAACTGGTCTCACGAGAAAAGCCGTGCAACTATAGGTTGGTTTATTTTGAATTCAAAATTTTGATTGGTCACTGAAAAATAAAAGACGTGCTGGTATTGGAAGTAATTTTGTAAACAAATTGAGAGTCATCCTAAAGATTTTTTGGTTTAAAATATATGTTGCATATATGTCCGATTGTAGGACGTAGACCCGATAGAAAATATCTAGGGTTTGCACAAGAACAGTATATAAGAGGAAGACCTTATACCATGTACGGAGAGAAAACAAAAATGTCATTCATTAAAAGAATTAAGAACTTTTTCAAGAAAGATAAAGCAATTAAAGCAAGAGAAGGGATTATTATTCCACCACCAAATACGCCCTCATCAAACATGATGGTTGAAAGGGGC
Source organism: Lissotriton helveticus (assembly GCF_964261635.1). Lineage (NCBI taxonomy): Eukaryota > Metazoa > Chordata > Amphibia > Caudata > Salamandridae > Lissotriton > Lissotriton helveticus. The sequence goes on from NC_136067.1 coordinate 1,475,083,202, forward strand.
TATCACACTTGTGTGTGGTTAGAAAATTGGATGGAGTACACAAAGGATGATGGTGTTTTAGCATTTCCAGAAAATGGTACGTTTAATGGCAGAGTACTGTACAATTTGAGAACTCGTATGAATGAATTAGATCCCAGACCTAGATTAACACAAAATGAGGCATTAGAGGAATGGGAAACTGATGCTTTTGAGCGATACAGACCCAGAAGTAACAGGAATTGGAGTAAGTTTTATCTCCAATTTCCAAAAGAGACAAGAGACAAACAAATGAAACAATGGAGACAGTCCATGTTAGTGGAAGGATTATATCCTGTATTTACTTTAGAAGATCCTATAGGAAGTAAAAGGACTGCGAAAACAAAACATTTAATGACTAGTGGTGAATCGGATGATGATTATTTGGAGGATTTATTAATGAAAAATCCACCACCTTACAATGAGGAGCCAAGCACAGTTAATCCAAGTGCTCCGTTCCTGAAACCACCTCTGATTCCGCAAGTGGTACATGAGACTTCAATAGAAAAGGTACTTCAGGAAAGAGAACGAGAAGCATTAAATAAACAAAGAAGTGAGTTAATTCAGAAATTTTCCTAATTGAATACGAGTCCTGAAGCCCTGACAATTTTGGTAACTATTGGCCCAGTTGTTCCTCTGTATGGAGATAAACAAGCTAGTCCTAAAAATACCATACAAACCACACCTGTAGTACAGCCTAGAAAAGAACCCTTAATAATTGATGATCAAGCAAGTGAATGTGAGTCAGTGATTTCCCTGATGGATTTACCAATAAGAGAACCAGTGAGTGACTCAGACAGGAAAACCACTCCTATAAGTTCTAGAGCAGTACAGATGGAGACATCTTCAGGTACAAGAAGCGCCACAGTAGTAACTCCAGAAGAAATAGAGAGATGGTCCAGAGAAATAGAAAAACCAAAGTCACAGCCAAAGATATTGGACATATTCAAATTGAGAGTTGAATTAGAAGAAATGATGGCTGGAAATGTAGGATTAGACAAGTTAAATACATTCAGTGAGGACAAGTTTTTGTTCATATGCAAAATCATTACTAGAAATACAAGAGTATTTCATGAAAAATTAATGGATATGGCAGCTAATATGGGAAGTGACATTGGCAAATCTAAAGTGTTACAGAAACCATATTGAGCTGAATTTTCTGACAAAGACTTGGAAAATATGAATTTGTCAGGTAGAAAAGTACAAATTAAGGAGCTTATGTCATTATTGAAGAAATGGGTTGACCTAGAAAAATGGAAAACTAGATGGGCAAAGAAAAAAGAAGAGGCTCGATCAAAACAAACTGCATCTGAATATGTAATAAAAGAAGCAGAAAAAGTGGAAAGGTTGTGTCCCATGAGAGAGGTACCAGGTGGAGGTTAGGTACATGTCCCATGGTCCCGAGAGGATATTTTGTCATTCACAAATGATTTCCCAAAACTTCGAGAGAAGCCTGTAGAATGGTACAGACAAGTTGAGAAATTTGTGAAGGTTTCAAAATGTCTTTTAAAAGATTTAGATGGTTATTTGACATTGTCGTTGCTGTAGAGTTCTGGACAGAATGTAAAGTTGCTGTTGATTGGCCAAGTGATGAGTACCCTAGAGACCCAAAGACAGGAGCCCCCTCAGAAGATGTAATGAAGAAATATAACCAAGTAATACTGTATCTCAAAGGGAAAGTACCTGCAAAGGAAACTGATTGGACTAGAATAGATCGAACCACCCAGAATAAAGATGAATCTGTACATGCATATTATGAACGCTTGTTACAAGTATTTAAACAAGATAGTGGCCTAGATAATATTGATATGAAAGACATGATGCATTTCATCTATCGGTTTGGGTCAGGATTAGACTAGAAATTTCACAATGGATTAAAGATCATAACATTTGTTGGCAGGCGAAGCCGATTGATGAAATTCTTAAATATGCAAAATATTATGAAGATGAACTTGACATTAAACAAAAAGAATTAAAGGAAAAGGTAATGTGGGCACAATTAAAATTAGCAGAGCAACAGGAACTCCAGTTAAGTCAAATGTACAATAACCAGACTCAAAGTGATGGTAATGGGGGTATACCAAGGGGAAAATTCAATAGAGAGGAAGCCAAAAAGAAGTTCCCTTGTCACAGGTGCGTCAAATTGGGGCACTGGAAAAAGGAGTGTAAGGCTGTGCAAAATAACTCTATTCAAACTAATGATTTGAATCCACAGACGCAGAATGAGGTGCCACGGAAGCAACAGCAGCAGGTAATACATAACCAGTTGCCCCTTGCACCTATGCCAAATTTTAGGAGCAAAGCACACCAAAGTGTGGATATCACAAATTGGGAAGGAAGTGGTAATAGAGACGCAGTGACATCACAGTTTCTGTTGAGCGACACATTTTTCGAGGAGGAGACATACTGACGGTGCCTGAGAGGGGAGGGGATGAATGCGTACTTGGCGCCTCCTTGACGGTAGATTAGTCAGGTCCATACATTGAAGGAAAGGTTGATGGAAATGATATCACCTTTCTATTGGACACTGGTGCTACCCATTCTACTGTGAGAACAGCAGACGTTCCAAACCTACCCCTCACGGGAGAAGAGATCCAAGTAGTGGGTATTTCTAATAAACAAATTAGTACCCCAGTCACAGAGCCCATGGAAATTAGAATAGGTAATTTATCGTTTGCGATTCTAGCCCAGTGAATCTGTTAGGCAGAGATTTATTGTGCAAAATGAATTGCAAAATCTTTTGCACCCCGAGTGATGTCGAAATTCAAACTCCAGATGAAGATGGAATCTATAAATTAATGCTATCAAAACAAGAAATGGAGAATAAAAAGTTAACTGTAGAAGACCTACCAGAAGAAAAACAGCATACTGTAAATCCTAATGTGTGGGAGTTTACTGGAAAAGATGTAGGATTAATGGCAAATGTCGATCCGATAAAAGTGACAGTAAAAGAAGGTGCAGTTTACCCAAATATTCGACAATACAAAATGAGTCCAGAAATAAAAGCAGGTGTTGCAGCAGAAATAAAGCGTTTGGTTGAAACAGGCATTTTACAAGAAATAATGAGCAGTCCATGTAATTCGCCCATAATTGGCATAAAGAAACCGAGCAGAAAGTACAGCGTCGTACAGGACTTCCGCAAGATTAATAGGATTGTTATCCCATGCTGCCCAGTTGCGCCAAATCCTGCAGTGAGTCTGTATCAGATACCGTGGGAAGCTGGATGGTTCACCGTAATAGTGTTATGTCAAACATTTTTCTCGATTCCATTATACCCTGATAGCAAATTTATTTTTTCTTTTGAATTCGACAGTCATGTTTACGTCTGGAACCGCGTTCCTCAGGTGTATACAGAGAGTCCATCGATCTTTAATCAGATTTTGAAAAAGTGCCTAGAGTCTCTGGTACTGCCCGGACAGTCAGTCCTGGTTCAGTATATAGAGGACCTATTGGTGGCGTCTAAAACTTGAAATGACTGTGTTGTTGATACTATTGCTTTACTGAATCATTTAGGTGAAGGAGGACATAAAGTGTCACCTGAAAAGTTGCAATTTTGCACCACATCAGTGAAATATCTGGGGCACCAGATAGAAAGAGGTGTCAGAAGGGTTACCTCAGAAAGAATCAGAATAATCAAAAACATGAATCTACCTCAAACTCAGAAAGAGATCAGAATGTGTCTTGGAGTTGTAGGTTACTGCAGGCAATGGATTGTGGGATTTGCAGTCCTAGCAAAACCATTGATACAAATAATAAAGAAAAGAGCAAAAGACCCTGTAGAATGGGATGACGAAAGCATGACTGCTTTCTTGAAATTACGGGAATGTCTGTGTACAGCTCCAGCATTAGGGATGTCTGACTATTCGAATGATTTTGCACTATTCTGTGATACACAAGATAATTGTGCACTTTCAGTTCTGACCCATACGCACGGTCTAATGAGACGTCCTGTAGCATATTTTACTTCCACACTAGACTCAGTGGCATTTGCATTTGCCAGGATGCCTGAAAGTAGTAGCTGCAACCTGCATGAGCCTTGAGCACAGTGAGTCCATTATTATGGGACATCCAGTGACAGTGTATGTTCCACACGCAGTTGTGATTTTGTTAACAAGGACCAAGACTCAGTACCTAACTCCTAGTCGGCTGACTAAGTATGAGCGAATTATTGTGGGTGCAGGAAATGTAACCATTTCCAGGTATAATATTCGGAACCCAGCACCACTGCTACCTGATTCACACTTTGCAGAAGTGAAGGGAGAAGTCGAACATGATTGTATCGACCTGACTGCATACAGTACAAAACCACGTCCAGACATAAGAGAAGAGCCATTCATAAATTATGAATATGAGCTATTTGTAGATGGCTCATGCATGAGACATGAGGAAGGAGGTGTGAGTGCTGCCTATGCAGTGTGCACATTGGGGGTTCCAGTTGAAGCATCCTATTTACCTGGAGTCAAGTCTGCACAAGTAGCTGAATTGGTTGCATTAACAAAAGCCTGCAAATTTGGGAAAAATTGGAAAGTAACCATTTACTCTAATAGCCAGTTTGGTTACGGGGTTGTGCACGACTTTGGCCAACTCTGGATGCAAAGGGAGTTTCTAACTTATTTAGGTACTCCTATTAAAAATGGTCATTATGTAAAAGATTTGCTGGAAGCAATACAATTGCCAAAAGAAGTGGCTATGGTCAAGTGTGCTGCTCACCAATCCGGAAATGACAAAGTGACAGCTGGTAACAGATATGCTGACCAATTGACCCAACATTGTGCCAAATATAAAATGGCTGTAAATACGAAAATTGATGTATGTGAAAACAACTGCCAACTTATGTTACTTGAAGGTGTGAGAACGTGGGAGGAAGTGAGAGATTTGCAAAATGAAGCAGAACCGAAAGAAAGGGAAGAGTGGAGAAAAATAGGTTGTCAGAAAAGGGTTGAAGATGGTGTCATTGTTCACCTTGATGGTGGGCCTGTGTTACCAGACTGTATGCTTGCTCCTATGGCTAGGATGTTCCATGGAGATTCCCACCTAGGGCGGGATGCCATGATCAGGTTGTTCAGACAGAGTTGGTTCAATGCGAGGTTCAGGAATGTAGCAGAGAGTCTTTGCCAGAGGTGTCTAGTTTGCCAGCAAATGAATCCTGGAAAGAAAACTGTAGTGTTGCCAGGAAAGATTGGAAAGGCAGAAGGCCCATTTATAAGACTACAGATTCATTGCATTCAGTTACCCCCTTGTGGAGGACTAAAATATATTCTTGTCATTGTCTGTTTGTTCTCAAAATGGGTGGAAGCTTACCCTACACGTAGGAATGATAGCATCACGGTAGCCAAACTCCTACTCAGAGAACTCATACCTAGGTTTGGTTTTCCAGTAACAATTGAATCAGACCGAGGCTGTCATATTAATAATGAAATAATTGGCCTAATCTGTAAAGCATTCAATGTTAAGCAAAAGAATACCTCCCAGAGGCTTCTGGAGTGGTAGAACAACTGAATGGCACAATCAAGTCAAGATTGGGAAAGATGTATGAATCTACCCGATTAGAGTGGCCAGATGCTTTACCTCTTGTTCTGATGGGACTCAGAAGTATTCCAGACCAGAACACAGGCTTTAGTCCTCATGAAATACTAATGGGAAGAGCAATGAGGCAAGCATGGGTGCCAGGATAAATATATCTGATGATTTATTACTGGAGTACTGCAAAGAACTGGCTGACCAAGTGCGTTCTATCTCTCACCAGGTTGGGGAAGACACTGTCGCCAGACAAGCAACTCCAGCACATGACCTGAACCCAGGTGATTGGGTAGTGTTAAAGAAACACACTCGAAAATCTTGCCTTGCACCAAGGTGGGGAAAACCACGTCAAGTAATTTTGGTTACCACCACAGCTGTAAAGTGCGAAGGAGTTCCACACTGGATCCATGCCAGTCACACAAAAAGAGTGACAGAACCTGATTAAACTGAAGCTGAAGGTTGTGCAGCTTTGGGGTCTCACACTATTGATCCTGAAGTAGCTGAAGAGGAACAACCAAGCACCAGTCAAGATGATTGGATTCCAGTAGATGAGATACCTGCAGAATACGTGAGAACCAGAAGTCAGACATATCTAGACACTCAGAGTGATAGTGCGGATGAGACTGGTCTAGAAGAACGTACTCAGATTATAGAAATCCAAGCTAACAGTAATTCTGAGGAGGACCAGATAGGGAAAGATAAAGATACCCAGACAATCGACACTTCACCAAGAACTCCAGAGTCTGAAGAGGGACAGATAGGTTTAAGGGCGGAAGCTCACAGCAGAAGAAAATCAAGGGTTCAAAGAGCTTGAGCAGGGCCAGACAGGAGTAGAAAATGTGTTCAGGAAGAAGAAGGTGAATCAAATCAAAGTCAAATTCAGCAAACACCTGAACAAGGACAGATTAGTGACCAGGCAAAAGAAACTGAAATAAGACCTTGACCAAGTCAGACAGAGGGGGATACAGAGGATAACATTGAAATAGATGTGCCACAACTGAATGAAAATAAGAGAGCACTTGAAGAAGGCCAGAGCACAGTGCCAGCTAAAAGGCTCAGAAAAGGAGACACCTGCCTAGGTTTGTCAAAAGACTGAGATTTCGTCTAAAGACAATACATGAAGAACCAGAACAAGTAAATGAAATAACAAGTCAAGCTGAACAATCTACAGTACAACCAAGAAGAAGTCCACGACTGAAAAGACTGAATATCAAATTCAGAGGCCCTGAATGGACTTACGTCATCCTTGAAGATTTCGAGAACTTAGAAATAAGTGACGAAAGTGATGACAAATTAATTGCTGATCAGACTGACGGAGAAGTGAGACCCACTTGAAAAATTTCCCAGGTTAAAATACTGTGTAAAAGCTACAAAGAGGGGTTAAGTCTCCTTGGTCAGAAATGGCTGATCATACTGTTAATAGTAAACCGAAAAGAAACTGTTTAAAAACATGTTGTAGAATATGCACATGTAGTACAGTGATGGTACTCATAGTATGGTTAGGACTGACAGTAGCTATTCCTTACATAAAGAGTAGAGACATGAAGAATAACACTAATGAGCTTGAAACGATAGATACACCTAAAAGAATAGATACACAAGAAAAAGCACTTAGCATTAAACAACAGAAGGTCGATTTAGAAGCATCAGATGAGGAAGGATTACATTATACTAGAATTAAAAACAGAACTCACTTAAATGTATTTGCAAATCTATTAGTACACTATGAAGAAGCTATGGAAATAGAAGATTGCTAAGTGTTTATGAAATTACCTACATCAGTTGCTGAGGGGGAAACAACCTTTACAACACAACTTTTACAACACACTACCATTACAACGAAACTTTTACAAGGCAACATCCATTACAACGCATGCCATTACAACGCAACCATTACAACGCATGACACTACAACGCACACCACTACAACGCATGTCTTTACAACGCAGTCATTACAACGCATACCATTACAATGCATAACATTACCATCCAACACTTACCCTACTGTTGCACCCCCTGGACTTAGAATAGTAATTTTTACCCCTACTCTATCCAACACTTACCCTACTGTTGCACCCCCTGGAGTTAGAATAGTAATTTTTACCCCTACACTATCCAACACTTACCCTACTGTTGCACCCCCTGGAGTTAGAATAGTAAATTTTACCCCTACACTATCCAATACTTACCAAACATGCAATGTAATGTTATGCGTTGTAATGGTATGCATTGTAAAGGTATTATGCGTTGTAATAGAATGCGTTGTGAATGTAGTTTTTTAATTTTCGTTGTAATGGCATGCGTTGTAATGGAATGCGTTGTAATGGATGTTGCGTTGTAAAAAATGCATTGTAAAGGTATGCGTTGTAAATGTGTGCGTTGTAGTGACATACATCCTGCTGAGGGGGTTACGTATCATCATTTACCCCTAACATATGGTATTTCATGTGGTATTTTAGCTAGTTTATTCTATAAGAAAGGACCTTTGCAGTATTACTATTGTAATTCAGATGTGATTTTTTCTGAACTTCCTATACATAGTAACCTGAATCCTGTACATACTAAGAGTGATGTAACACGTTATATGGGTGAATACTTTCTAACTATAAGTACAATAGATATAGCTGAAGCACACAAGAATAATTTAACATGCTTATTACGTGAATAAGAGAAAAAAATTTGAATATGGTTTGAGAAAAGGAGAGAGAATTTCCAAAGAAAGGCAAATGATAAGAACCATAACATTCCTAAATAGGCTGAAAATATAGGGTTCACCCCAAATAGTAAAACTCATGCCTCTATGTTGCTGGATTTTGAAAAGAAAGGGAAACTCTGTCTCCATAGAGAAAGAACAAGTTATTATAACAATATATTCATTGGTTCCAGTGAATGTGAACACAATTATAAGGTAATTGGAGGTTGGGGGTTCAAAGATGGAACTGAACCTGTGTTTCCTGGAATTTATTTTATATGTGGAAACAAGGCTTATTACAAACTGCCAGATCATTGGTATTGGAGCTGTTATTTTGGAATAGTATTCCCAAAGATATATCATGTAAAGAAAATCACTGGAAACAATGAAGAAACTAATGGATTAATACGTAGCAAAAGAGCTAGTTTTGGAGAAATAGTAGGTGATATATTTAGTGCATTGATACCTACAGTGGGAGTGGCTCTGAATACGCAAAGAATTTGCAAATTGTCAACAGTAGTGGATCGTGTATCGACTGACACTGCTGGAGGATTTCTGATGATCAATACCGAATTGGTTGCGATCAGATCAATGGTTTTACAAAATCGACTTGCTCTTGATACACTATTAGCAAAAGAGGGCGGAGTCTGTAAAATGTTGCAAGCACAACATTGTTGCACTTACATACCAGATAAAAGTATTGAGATCAAAGGGTATGTAAGGAACATTACACATTTGGAAAGAGAACTCAACCACTGGAGGTTGACAGTGCATGGAAGAGACTTTTAGATGGTCTCTCCTCTATAGGTAGTTGGTTTTCTAATATAGGGAAAAGGTTTGTGAGTAAAATACTGATGCCAATGGTGGGAATAGCCCTACTGATCCTAGGGATAATGATTTGTTACAAATGCCGTAAGCACAAAAAGTCATATGCAGTAAATAAGAGAGGGAAAAAGAGAAATATTGATGAACTTGAGTTAGAAGAACTGAATGGAAACATATACAAGAAAGTGAAAAACCTTCACATGAATAATGAAAAGAAACAAAACAGAAAGTTTGAAGACATTGAGTTGGGAGAAATGTGAAAGTTCGCATCTGTTTATTTAATTAGTGATGATATAAAATGTCATCAAAGAGGGGATTGATGGAGCAAGGTTGCGCATTTAAAGCGACTTGCTTGTATTCAACCCTCTCTAATAACTCATAATGTACTAACTAACATTTTTTGTCTTATTAATATTGTGTTACACAACATATTAGGTATCTAGAGGAAGCTTGTCTATGTGCTTTTACTAACCATAATCTGCTTGCACTAAAATGGGTGCTGCTACGCGGGATTTCTTACTGCGCATGCGTCTGTCACACTCACGTGACATGACGTATTATTCTGCTTGGAGAGAAACTTTTGCTTCTGCGCACTAGAACTAAGACGGCTGCTATGTGTTATTAACGTGCAAGAAGCTTGCATAGCTGCTTTTGCTAAGCTGTTCGGTCTGCCTAATATCTCATGCAATAGTTAAAATAAAATAATGGAATAGAGTAGTGATAGGTGGTATGCAGAACATTCATTTATTTTTTGTTCTAAAACTGTTTGTCTTTTATTTTTTATATGTAACATTTCGGGCCTGATGAAACCCCACTGCACCCATTTTGAACATGCGCACAAGACTCCAAAAGCTCAAGAGTCATTGGCATTAAATGGAAGCCAAGTCCAAACTTGCGAGAAGATGTGCCTGGAAGCGTGAACTTTCAACCCCAGGAAAGGAAGCTGGACTGTACAATACTGAACGCTATTGTTACTGATTGATACATTCATTGCCGGGTGGAATAAAAGTGCATGGGAAAATAAAGTTATGGGTGGGAACGTTAATTTTAATATCATCAAGAAAAGTTTCATTTTGGTATGGTGTGATGACCTCTCCTCTCTTCTTGTCCAATCAAAATTGGGGATTCTTACACTTGCAACATTGGGAGGTGATACACAGACCTGGAAAATAGTATAACTAGGGTAGGTTTAGTTAGCTAATTTGTCCGACTTGTCTAAATAGCTGACCTGTCACTGACCCAACGCACTCAATAGGTGATCGAGAGCAGAGGTGCTGGCGGAGCACTCTGTCAGAAGATTCATTAACCCAATCGGGGTTCGGGAGCAAGGGTGCTGGCGGAGCACTCTGACGAAAGATTCGATAACCCAATCAAGGTTAGGCTGTAAGCTGCAGATAGGGTTGTAGCGCTGGCGTAGCAACTTTAACTGTGGGTGCCGGGCTTAGCCGGAGGTGGTCCTGTCCTGATCCAATTTGGCTGCACCTGTCCCGATTTCTGGTCGGCACCTGTTGTATTGCTGGCACTTGCACTTTTGGGGTTCTATCCTCTAACTGACCCGTGGCCAGGGTTAGTTCTTCACACCATTCTAGGTACATATTCTGTGTGGTTATGTCATTGTACTGTTTCCTTCTCTCTTCCTACCCTAATGTCAAATGCGTAAAGACTGCCTTATAAAATCTTTACATATTCTCATTCTAATCGGTATTTTCCTGATCAAAAGTTTTCTGGTTACAAATGTTTGGATTATGACTTTTAAAGAATTTTAGATAAAGAGTTTAAACTGTTCCCGAGTTTGTAGTTATTATATGAGTGCAAATGTTATTTTTCTACCTATTTTCTTGCTAACTCCCTGATCCTTTAGGACTTTTAGGTACCGGTGACTAAGATTGGTAGGTCAATGGTATAGGACCTAAAAACGTATTTATATAAATCACTGATTAGAGGAAAATGCACAGGTTACCTGATTAAAACTCATGAGTTGAACAAGATGGCCGCCTGGTAAGAGCTCTAGTCCGGAGCTCCTAGTGCTTGGGATCCCTTCATGGAATTATCCCGGATAGCACCCATCCTCGCCGAGTAAAAACAAGTAACTGGATTTACAACAAGTAACAGGTTTAACCTCAAGTAACTGGATTTTAAAACACTCACCAGAACAGCAGCGGAGCCCTGGATGGTGGGGAGAGCTTGCTGTGGATACGGCTGCTGCTCGGGCGCTGGACATCGGAGGAGCTGGAATCCGGGATCGCCTGGAGGCGTCTTTCGGCTGGGGGGAGCGAGTCGGAGGAGGGCTCCTGTGACTGCACCGGACCTGTGGGGACTCCACTGGGGTCTCGCACCGCTGGCCACGTCTGGAGATCGCCGTGAGTGCTGTGCTGCCCACGGGAGGGCTACTGGCGATCTGTGGCCCCGCCCGTCACCGTCGGAGCTGAGGAGGGCTCCCGTGACTGCACCGGACCTGGAGGGCCCCAGTGACTGCACCGGACCTGGGGTGGTTTCGCTGGGGTCTCGCACCGCTGGCCAGGTCTGGAGATCGCCGTGAGTGCTGTGCTGCCCACGGGAGGGCTACTAGCGATCTGTGGCTCCGCCCGTCACCGCCGGAGCTGAGGAGGGCACCCGTGACTGCACCGGACCTGGAGGGCTCTCGTAACTGCACCGGACCTGGAGGGCGCCCGTGACTGCACCGGACCTGGAGGGCTCCCGTGACTGCACTGGACCTGGAGGGCTCCCGTGACTGCACCGGACCTGGAGGGCTCCTGTGACTGCACCGGACCTGGAGGGCTCCCGTGACTTCACCGGACCTGTGATGGTTCCTCTGGGGAGTCCAGGGTGGCGAGTCGCACCTAGAGCATCGGCTGCGGCGGTGGGAGCAGATCTCTGATCTGGGCTCACCGTGGACCTGGCATCCCCGAGGAGAATGTCACCGCCGCGCCCCCCCCCCTGCTGGCATCGAGGGGGTCGGCTCCGCTGGGCATGTCCGGAGCTCTCCCCCGGGGGTCTCCCTCTCTCATCTCGGTGGCAGGCTCGAGCTGGGTGAAGGGACGGGCACCGGGAGCATCGAGGCTTGCCACGGACGGTCGGGACGGCTGGATCGGACTTCTGGAAAAGTCTATCCTTAAAAGCTTTCAAAGCCTGCCTAAACGACTACTGCATGACAATAACCTGAGAAGGGAGGGGATATTAGCTTGGCTTGATCGGACTTCTCAGCCAGGGGAGACAGCGGCATTCCCCGCGCCCCCCCTGCTGCAGCCAGGAGTTGATGGGCACGGAGTTGCAGCCTGGGCAGGGGTGCTACGAGTGGCTGCCTGAATCGCTAAAAAGTGTGTACACATTAGTTTTACTCTACGGATCATTTATGCCGGTTTTTCCCTCTCTCTGCCCGGACTGATCAAGTGATAGTTTTCTCCTAACAAGGGTATTTTCGTCCACGTGGCAGAGTCTCTTTTGTTTAAAATGGCGGTGCTATAAACTGGGTAATAAATCGCACCACTGACTCCCAGATGACCATGAGGATGCATACCAACTCGGTCAGGGGTCACCTAAACTGTGATAAGGCTCTCTCCTCCTCACCAAGCAGCAACATGGAAGCAGCAACATAGAAGATGGACTAACCCGACCTGCCCATTAATAGAAAGGGAAACTGAACTCGCTAAATTCAGCAACAACAGACAAAGGACTTATACTCTTGCCTTCATATTCTCTATTTTGGCGGCCATCTTAGACTAGTTCACCACTTCGGTGGTCATCTTAGACCATTCACCCTCATTAACTCACACCTATAGATATCACTTATTTCTCCTTTCTATTCTCTATGCTTCCCGCCCTATAAGCTTGTGCACTTTTATTGCAGTATTATACCTCTACTTGTATTTTATACATTTTGTGTAACCTGCACCTATTTCACTTTTTTCCTCACCGGTAGTGCACCGATCGCTACCTCATATTTTACCGGTTGCTCACTAGTGTCTTATTTGTCTTTTGCACCTATATTGGTTCCAGTATATCTTTAGTATTTTATTCCTATCTGTATATTGTATATTTTGTAAGCTGCACACATCTCACTTTTATCCCTTTTACGCACTGATTGCTACCTCATATATTTTGTTCATTCTTGTATGCTGCACCCATTCACTTTCTATTCCTGGATTACACCGATGCTACCTCTTACATTCTGGTTATTTTTGGCCATTCACTAGTGTCACTTTGAGTCCATTTAACTGATTGCTATCTCATATATCCTGTAAATTTTTTGTAAGCTGCACCCACGCACTGTTTATTCCTGGACTGCACTGACTGCTACCTCTTATATTTTTGGACTATTTTTGGCCATTCGCTAGTGTCTCTTTGTGCCACGTAACCGACGATTGACAGTTGTTTTTGCACATGTGTACTTTTAGCGTTCTTCCTCCCATACCCACCTATACAGCCATCCCAACATGGATCTCATCGGCAAGCATACATATAGAATCAACTACCCATCCACTCTCACCAGAAAAGCCGCTAAACGCTTTAAACACAACTTCCTGAGATCCCACCCTGAAACCCCCTTTGCCGACACCTACTTCTCACCGGTCAATGGAGCCCTGAACATTGATATCATCTTCCACACCTCACGCAGAGCTCAATGGAGAAAAGCGTTCCTCACCCTACTCACCGTCTCCACCACCAGGAAAACCGCTCATGGCCTAACTCTCTCCATCACACCATCCCAACTCTTCCCTGGCAGAACCACCAATACTATCTACAATAACGGGATAGTCCTAATTCAATCCACAGACAAGAACCTGGAACTATTAGACAACCTGTTCCCCAAGTTCAAAGAGCACCTCTCCAAGCCTCGGACCTCCACCCATAACTCCTCCCGCACTATCACTCATGACTTCACAGCCCCCTCCCACAACCCCTCTAACCTGGCACAGCATCAGAACGACACGCACCTCACCTCTACCCCCAGCACCCGAGTCAATCACCCACCTGCTGTTACCACCCCACATTCCTCAATCACAGCTACAAATCTCTCCCCCTCATACACTAGCCGCCCCTCTAACACCAACCCTTGGACCCCCACACATACCACTCCCATTCCCCCCTCCCCGGACATCACAACTTCCACCTACAACCCCTCCAACCTAGATCAGCACCAGAACGACACGCATAACGACAAATCCCACCCTTTGTCCCCCCCTCTCTCAGTCCCCACTACCATCCGCTAACTAACCACGCAGAGCACACCACTAGGACCATCCCCAACCCCATTTCACCCCCCACTCTCAGCCCTCACTACCCTTCAGGCTCCCCCATCACCACCATCATACACTCCACTTCCACCCCACTCTCTCCGCCTGCCACGAATTCCCTCCTCTACGCCACCAACCTCCTCCGTACTTCATCCACTCCCATCGCCCCCATACCCTCTCTCCTCCCTAACTCCAACCCGTACGCCTACACCACGGAGCCCTGCATGAACACCAACCCACCCCCCCACCCGCACGATAACTTCCAGGTCAGCCACTCACCCATGACTTCCACCCCCAGCACTAACACTTATCCCACGCTGGACAAGATTATGTCCTCCCTCCTCCAACTCAAAGAAGACATTCACACCATCAAAGAAGACATTTACACCATCAAAGAGCTACACATCACACCACCTAGACTCACCTCACTCACCACCACGCACCCTCTCAACTTGCTCTCCACCCGTCCTGATGACGCGCCCAAGCTACATCCCTCAAACAGGACAGCGATCCATGCCCACAATCTCAACAACCGCACCCGCCGCCCACTCTGGACCGCAATCCCTGCCCACAATCGCAACAACCGCCCCCGTCGCACATGCAACCCTCTTTCGGATCTCGACACTCTCACCCTCCTCCGCTCCTACGACCCCGCTCCCCTAAACAACACAACCGCCTCGCACCTCCCCATTCCCACGATACACTCAAATCCCCGTAGACCCTCCACACTAAACAACAGAATCTCCGTCCCGAGTAACCTTAGAAAAGTCCCCCTCTCTCTAGTACCCTCTACCTCCCCTGACACACCCCGTCTCAAATGCACTCTCCTAAACTGCAGATCGGCTTCTAGACACTCCGCCGCCATCGCTGATCTCATCCTAACATTGGACCTTGACATAATCATCTTGACTGAAACCTGGCTAACCGAATCTTCCACACCTATAATGGACATTCTGGTTCCCCCCAACTACCACATCATTAGGCTTGACAGGTCTGGCAAGATAGGTGGTGGAATCGCATGCATATACAGGAACAGCCTTTCTGTTATGAAAGTCTCTGTACCTTCCCTACCCTCCCCAAATTCCTACGAATACATCTGCCTTGATATTATCAGTGATGGCAAACCGATATGCTCTCTCCACGGCATTTACCACCCACCCAGAGACAACCTCACATTCGCCCAACAAATCATGGACATGATTTCAACCAACGCCGGACGACAGCTCACCCAAATAAACCTTGGTGACTTCAACCTCCACTGGAACGATCACAATGATGCGGTGGTAAATAGCCTTAAAAGCTTCCTCAACGCCCTGGACCTCACACAATTATGCAACAGCCCGACCCACGAGAAAGGTTCTATCCTCGACCTTATCATCGCCAAAGAGGACGCTATTCAACTTGAGTCTATCCAACCCTGTGACTGGTCAGATCATCATATTGTCACATTTCACATCAATGAAAAAGTCAAACTCAACACGGTTCAATCCTCCAGACCTAAAGTCTGGAAAAGAGACCTGAAAAAACTAAACCCATACTCCCTACCCCCGAACAGCCGTGACCTCCTGCTCCCTCCTACGGGCGCTACAGACGTCCAATCCTTAACTGACCACTATCTCAACGCCATGACCTCAATAATCAATGAGGCTGCTCCCATGCAACTAAAAAGAGTCTCCGCTAAAATCTCCAATCCATGGTACAACGGGAGTCTCAATGAAGATAGACGAGCCATGCGAATGGCAGAGCGCACATGGAGAACAGCTCCCTCTGCACTGCACCTGAAAACCCTGAAGAAAAAGAGAAACGCCTACTTCAGGAAAATAAAGCGCTCAAAAGCAAATTTCTTCAGCCTCCAGCTCGACCAAGCAAAAAAACGTCCAAGAAAACTGTTTAAGCTAATCAGAACTCAAGCCAAGGAACAACCCCAACCTCTCAGTACCTTGTGCGAAGCACCCTCCTGTGAAGACTTCACCGCTTTCTTTACCCAAAAAACTGACAACATAAAGAGTGATCTCCGCACTGACGCAAGCCTCTACACCACACCCAACTGCATAACACCCACCGAACCTAAAAACAATGCAACATGGTCATCCTTTGAAACCTACTCCGAAGAAGAATTAGGCAAACTGCTCAGCACCTTGAAACCTTCCAATCACCTCACGGATCCCCTCCCTGCTAACGCTGTCAAAGATTTCGCCCCATTGCTCCTTCCACTCTGGACTAAAATTATCAACAGCTCGCTCCAAGAAGGAACAATCCCTGACTCCCTCAAAGTTGGGCAAGTCACACCTTTGCTAAAGAAACCTACTGCCGACCCATCCGACCTAAACAACTACCGCCCCATTACCAATATTCCCACTCTCGCCAAACTATTGGAAAAATGCGCACAACTACAACTGACTAAACACATTGATCAGTTTGATCTCCTCAACCCTCATCAATCAGGCTTCCGAGCTGGACACAGTACTGAAACTGCGATGACCCACATAATTGACGATGCCCTTCAAATCCTAGATCAAAACGATACCTGCCTCCTCATCCTTCTTGATCTCTCTTCAGCATTCAACACTGTCAAACATGAGAATCTACTCGATCTTTTGAACACAAGAATGGGTTTATCTGGGACTGTGCTCAAGTGGTTCACCTCCTTTTTACATAACAGGTCACAGAAATTCAAGAGTAACAACCTGATGTCCTCGCCAATACCTGTTTCGTTAGGCGTCACCCAAGGATCCTCCCTATCACCAACCTTGTTCAACCTAGTTATGGAACCTCTCACCACCTTGCTACAAGCATCCAATGTACTTTTTCACATGTACGCAGATGACACCCAACTATATCTCAAATTACAATCCCCTAATGACATTGTACTCCTGAACTCAACGATCAGAAGCACTCGATCCTGGCTTGCTGATAATCACCTCAAACTCAATGCTCTGAAAACAGAATTCCTTCTGATCTCACCTCCCGCGAAGATCTCTACCACTCAAACCTGGCTTAAACAACTAACTGCACTCAATGTCCAACCTACCATAGTGGATTCAGCAAAATCCCTAGGCATAACTCTCGACCCCAATCTCAACATGCAGCATCATATCAACAAGGCTACTAAGGGAGCGAACCTCCAAATCAATACCCTGAGGAAACTCAAACCCTTCCTACCAGCCAAAGACTTTCAAACTGCAGTACAAGCACTAGTAATCCCGCAAATTGAATACGGCAGCATCGCCCTCTGCGGTCTCCCGTTAACCACTGCTGCACCCCTAAGAGCTTCTCTAAACGCTGCAGCGAGACTCATCACTGGGTCAAAAAAAAAACTCGCATATCTACCCTGACTTGAAATACTTGAACTGGCTGCCTTTTGAAGCCAGAATACAACTGAAAATCGCCTGCATGACACACAAGGCTATACACCTGAGCTCTCCCGAATACCTCACTCAGAAGCTGTCAATCTCTGGCGGCTCTAGAAACACTAGAGGCACAAACAATCTTCTGCTAAAACCCCAAAGATTCCGGAAGAAAAAACTTATAAACGCTCTTTCTCAGGAATGGCACCCAGGATCTGGAACTCACTTCCTCCTGAAACCAGGCTCATCTCCTCCATCACACTTTTTAAGAAAGAAGCAAAAGCTATTCTTATGGCCAAATACACCTAACCTATTAACGTGGATCTGTAAAGACTCTACACCGATCTGTATTATTTGGCTCAAACTCTACGACTATGTGTCTCACTTGTATTACTGACTTACCTGATTATCTATGCACACATTTATCGGTAATACTTGCATTATTGATGTACCTGTTCTACTTTGCTGTAAAGACTTTACACCGATCTGTATTATTAGGCTCGAACGCTACGACTATGTGTCTCACCTGTATTATTAACTTCCCTGACTATCTATGCACACATTTATCTGTAATACTTGCATTACTGATGTACCTGTTCTACTTTGCTCCCCCACGTACCTACCCATTTCACTTATTTCGTTTAATTTCGCTATACCTAATGACCTGCTTCTCACTCTCTTGTTATATTCCCTGCTTTCTAAAGCGCTCTCATATCTGCAAAGATCTTGTTCGCGCTATATAAAACTTTCAAAATAAATAAAAATCATATGTTGTTTTATGGGCCCAGGTGAGTATGGTAAAACCGAGTCGGGTGACCTGCGCGCTCTATCACTCTGGAGTATGGGAAACATTTGCATGGCTTAGCATACCATTTACCCATGCTCCTACACACATTTCTCAGATAAATGACAGTCCTTCGAACCAGATGAGGATTCAGGAAGTTCAGGTTCTGTCCTCATAAGAATATCTTAACGCAAGAGGTTGCAGCAAAAAATGATAACAACAGCATTGCAAATGAAAGCAATGCATGGTGTGTGAGATTACAAGGAGTCACCCAGTACACAAGGGGTCTTTTCCAATTGAATATGACTTTATTCAAAATGTCAAGTAACAAAGTAATGAAGGTATTACTATGAAAGCCTGTGTAATGGAACTATAGTTCTTTATCAAATGTTACTCAAGGGCATATTGCCACTCTTTAAGGTTCATATTCCCAATTTCAGTCTCTGTTCCTCTCCCAACATTTCAGTTTGACCCAGGTGTCACGCTTGTCCTTCCCCTCTCTCTCTCTCTCTCAAAGTGGGCTAGGAATAACTTACCCTGAAATATAAAGGTTTTCCAGGTATGGAGTGGTGCTATTCCCATTCAGCATCCATACCTCGTGATTTCTCCCTGAATTCTGTGGGAAATGGCTTCTTCCTTCTTCCCCCTCTTTTTCCAAGGTATCAATTGGCAGCCACATCCCCAGTCCCCCACCTTCTCTCCTCCCTCATGTTCCTATGAGTTCCTTCACACTTAGCCTCCACCCCTATAAAACAAATGCCCCTGCCTCCCTTTCCCTCACAATGGAGACATGGAGTCTTTGTGCTATTTTCTGTGTGGTGTGCCAGATAGTGTGGCTTTTTGGTCTAATATTTTCCTTCCTTGCAGGTAAGAAATACCACAGTTTTCATCCCCTCTATTTTTCTACTCTGCCTGCGGTCCTGAGAGTGCGACTCTGGTCCCTTCCTCCGCTTTACTTCAGCAAAATACCTCTGCCTGATGGGTACTCCCTTTCTACCCATTTGGAGCCACCATAGTGATCACAGGGCCCTCTGCCTTTGCTATAGGCATCTTCCGCCGGGGTGGCTTCATGTTCTTTGGGTTTCTACCCTGATGCACTTCCTTACACTTACCCTTCCTGGAACCCTGACATTCCAGAAGAATCTGTCTGTGAAAAAGAAAGGTCTTTTTGTAAACCCAGACATCTCAAAATTGGATATGCTGCTAATGCTGACTTAAAAGGGACATGTGCTTGTTAATGCACTTGCCTCAGGCATCCTAATTGTGAGATGGCTTGCTAAGCAAAACTAAAGGTGGTTTGAAATGGTTGAGAAGTGTGGTACAAACTTTCTATGATATCCTACAAGCACCTCAAAAGAACAAATCACTGGTTGGCTCCTACGCGTGGGATCATATTCTTTTCCTCAGTATTGGGGTGGTATTTATGGTTATTTGAGTATATACCCGTGTGCATCCCTAACAGGGGCACACAAACAAGTTATAGTGAAATGATATGGTATCATGCACATAGAGAATGGTAACATTTATACGTTGCTCCCAAATTCCAAAACATTGTAATAAAGTTCTGGAAGCAATATAAACATATGAGATACAGAAAAGAAGCACAGTATGTTGGTACAATGATGTTAAACCAACCTTTTGGGGGTAGACATCTTGTCTGTCCGAAATCATGAAGTTAGCAGTCAAGTGTACTCATATTTAAGATTAACCTCTACTGCACATTTTTCTCAATTTGACGGACAGCACACAGCTCTCGTAGAGCCAAAGTCAGGAAAAAGCCCAGAAGGGGGCATTCCTAAATTTAAACAATCAGAAAGATTTGAAACACAACCCACTCATCCACTGGGCTTGCAAAGCATAAACCTTCTTTGCACACAGGAGCAAGCTACCTTCCAACAATCTCCACAATAAATTAAGAGATGGAGCAAAAATAGGCAGAAAATTAGCTAGCTAGCTTGTGGCGTCCGGGGCTATCCTTCAGATTGCCGCCCCTGGGGCGGAGGGGTGCTGGGGAAAAAAGAATGCGAGCACTTGAAAGAGGTCCGAGAGACACGTAGTATCGCTACTAATGGTTACCTCGATCATGCAAGTTACATGCACATACATGACACGGTCTAAGGCTACACAGTTGAATATTCACCAGTGACATCAGGCGTTAGACTAACGCATTTCTGTGTGGTGCTCCGCATCACCTCACTGAAATGCATAGTCACGCATTTGATTCCACTCTCTCTGCTGTCACACAAAGCGCTATTCCAGTACACTACTGGCCACTTCAGGCTGCTAGCTTGCGTGAGTGCCTGTGGGGCTGGCCTGCGCCGGAGCTGCTCCCACAGATGTCACTTGTCGGCCCAGGCACTCGCTGCCAGTAGCCCAGAGCACAGCAGTGAGTCTGCTACAATGTATTCCTTTTTAAAAGCCGTAGTGCATTCCCGCCCGGCCCTGCACCACTATCACAAACAGACCTCACAACCCGGCTGACTAAGGCAGTTCATTAACGCTACGTTCTGCTGCCACCTGTGGCACAAGCGTGGGTGGCTACATAGGCTGTTGAGTGGAACTGCCGCAAATGGCAGTGCGGCTTGCACCGCCGCGGTTAAATTTTTTAAATACACATGAATTTTCTTGCGCAAATAGGAGACAACCCACGGACCACAGCAGCTGCTGGAGCCTGGAGTAGCAGTCACAGCAATGACTGTGTGCAGCTGCTGCTGTTTGGTGAGCCTGAATCTCTAGAATCAAGGAAGAGCACCGTGTTTGCCGCGGGATGATTAGTTGCGGCCACTCCACTGCCAAGGCTATAGGTGGTCCAAAAACCGAAATGTCAGGGCTGGCGCACCATCCGCCTTGCTGCAAATAAAAGTAAGTGTGAGTGTGAGAGCGCACTAATCATGTCACTGATTGTTATTAAAACTGCTTTATAAATTTAGCGCGCAATCTGCATTATCTGCCTGCTCTTCTGTGATACCCTGAAGTTCTCTGCAGTCACACACAGTGAGACAGCGAGAGTCTCATTCTGTCTGGACTCAGGTCACACACTGTGTGGTTCATGGACGAGCCACGCGAAGAAGTACTTTTTGAAATATTACAGCACTTGCTGCGCTGTAGTGCCTTAGCCTGAGCTTTGCCCAATCAATGCAGCCCGGTGGTGCTGCTGTCAAGTCAGTCAGTGGGTAGTACTGACTCTGTGTGCTGACAGCGAGACTCTTAAAACTTACTATGCTTAGGCAGCTGAGCCGAGAGCTCATCTGTGCTGCTGACTGCAGGGCTGGAGCCAGAATAAGGCACACCGACCATAACCACTTCATGTTAATAAGTTGGTTGAGAGCACTACATCGAGCTGGCTGCCGGCTGTGAGCTATGTGACATGACTGTATGGCTTAGCCTGGGGCTTGCCCAATGCTCATTGTTCCCCACTAGTCAGCTGACTGTGTTGACTAACTTGTAATTTTAATTAGGCACTCCAGTTGTGAAGACAGAGATAGATCCGTGCTGTTGGGATCTCACATCCTGGGCTGCTTCGCACTTGGGACAGAGAGTGGCCTGGAGTCCACTGAGTGATGCTCTGCAGCATCTGATTTTATTGATTGCCACTAGGAGGATCCATGGGGCGTGTAGGCAAAGACAGGAATCAATTTTATTGTTTTTCTGCCAGTCTGCTTTGCAATACTACTAGGAGGCTGACAAAAGAATGTTGTTGGGGCCTCAAATACTGTTTGGGCTGGGTCCCACATGGGACAGAGAGGCCCTGGAGTCCACACTGTCACTGTGATGCTCTGCAGTTTTCAGAACGTATAAGAGTTTCTTGTTTCTCAAATGGGTGTAATTTCTGAAATTTGTATGTTTCCCTCATCTTCAGTGCTTGATTTTGCTTGCGAGAAAGTTTCACTCATAGTTGTTGAAATGTCAATCATAATTACACTGAAGTTAAGAGAAAATGTCACACATCTTAAACCTTGGCAGATATGCTGCCGCTCTGCCACTCACTAAATATCCCATCTGAAAAAGTTTAGCTCTTACCTCACTCAGCCTCCAGCAGCACTCCACAGTGGTAGCAGCCAGAGCCAGGGTCTCTATGGCAGGGGTTGGTTCACTTCTGCTGCAGCAGCCAGCAAATCGCCCAGCAGTGCCACTGCCCCAGTATCGACTCCTCACAAGAGCGCCTAGTGGTGAAGCGCGTGACGCATCAGTGCTACGTTGTCATCGCAAGGGCTGGCCGAAATGAAGCCCCGGACCAGTGATGCCAGAATTTGAGACCAGTCCCAAGCCCAAAGCCTCTCAAGTAGCAGAGCAGCACTGGGACATTGCCAATGCTGCTCAGACGCTACTACAGCCAGGTCGTCCACTTTACCCCCACAACACATGTGGAGGGCAGAGAAGATGTTTTCCATCCTGGGCAGTGGCAATGTCTGCCTAGGGGCAGAGCATGGGTGGGGGGAGAGCGATGGAAGGGGGTAAAGGTGTAGCAGTATTTGCAAAAATACCTTGCCTAGAGCCAGTCAAGCATGCCAAGCTCTGCCACAGAGCAGCAATGAAGGGTTGCACCTCGATCAGAGGAGGTGCCACTCTGGTAAGGAAAAATAAAGATGTTGCTAAATGGTCAATCAAAGATACCTCTTTATCACAGTGAGATGGCGCCCTACATTATTCTATACAATGACGTGACTACTGTAACAGGAAATACTAATCTGTGTGTACACCTAAATAAAGCACTCCATTACCTCGTGGTCTAGTCAGCATGATAAAAAACTGCCAAATAAATAAATAGGTCTCACAGCATCTTCACGTGATAACAAAAGTTGACACTGTATATTTCCCATCTTTCATTTAACGAAAAGCATCTGTAAAAAAATCACTAAACACCTTGCTCATGGAAGAATCTTTCTTTTAGCTTACACTCTGGAGCAATGCTGGCACCGTTCCTACCAAAGAGAGACATATGCATTACATGCCAAAGTGTACTGAAGAGCAGCACGTGGATTTGTTCCAAACATGTTTATTCACAACACAGCAACCTATTGTATGATCATAGTGTACTTTATGCATATGTACAGAAATAAGAAGCCTGCAGACCAGGATTGAATATGGTCCTTGAGTGGAACTGCATGTGTAGTAAACCACTATGATGCTCTCGGGCAGGCAACCCAGTACATTCTTTTTTAGGAAATTCAGAGGAACGTCACAGGGTAATCATTGGTAGAAGAGGGCTACTCACAAGGTATATTTAATTAAGTATAGCGACATATTAAGGTCATCATAAGAGTCCATATCAAAAGCACACATTTTCTGGCTTAGTACTTAATTTACCTAGTTCGTTAATTTTAGGACTTGTAGTCTTGGTGTAGTTCAGTTTGATCATTTAGATTAACACACCAGAAAACAGTGATTAGTAAATAATGTGCAGAAACTGAAAAGTTGTATCCACTGGGGATTAAAGTGATAAATGTAGACACTTTAGGGACAGTTGGCACTGCATTTAGGAGCGGGGACCGGGGGGTGAGGGGGTCACACTAGGTGACAGAGAATGCACAGTGACTTTGCTCAGCATTAGGAAGGGGATCATGCATGCAGGGCTTCGTGTAATTTAGGTGGGGCATGCAGTATTCAGATTGGCTTCTCGCAGTGTCCATGAGAGGCTTGTGTTGCATTTAGAGGAATTCACAATATTCAAATAGTCTTTGGTGTGAACATAGCACTGGGGGGTTGACAATATTTAGGAGCAGTTACGTCTTTCTCCCACATACTATTGCTCAATTTTAGTGCTCCTCCCTTTTCATTCACAGCCCTCCTCCTCCCTCGTCACCATCCTCTACCTTTCTGCCTGTCTGCTTACCGGAATTTCCATCTGTCTCTCGAAGTGGGACTCTTGAAGTCCATTGCTGCGTTGGTTTCACTGAATGACTCACTGTAACTCTAGTACAGTGAGGAGGCCATCACGGTGTGAAAAAGCAAATCCCGACACACTTCACTTGCGCCGAGAGACTCACAGACTGAACATCCACAGCACTATTCACAATGGTGTCTGGCAACACGTTGCAGCAAGTGTGCTTTAAGACACACACGTACATGTGCTGCTGCTTACTGCCGCGGGCGCACTCTGAACAATAAAGTTTGCAGGGCCGTCATTGGTAGTGCTTCCGCGCGCAACCTGATTGACGGCCCTGAAACCCAAACATGAAGGTGCACCTTGGGGTCGATTCCGATTCGGAAAAAAGCGCTCCGAATAGCGGTTCGGAGCGTTTTTCCCCATACGAGTCGTACCCGTAGGCGTCCCCGTACGAATCAGCAAGTACGATCACAATCTAAAGCGTCACTCCGTACGGCTCATAAAAAACGCCGTACGAATCGAAAGTCCATACGAATTGCAGTCGGCTGACGCTCGATGCAACGTCCGACCGTAAAAAGAGCACGTCTCCCGAACCAGGAAGTACGATCCGTGTAGAACACACTCCGTACGGCTCTTTGTCTACGAGAGCTCTTAACTACCGTAAAACCACACTCCGGCACGAACTGCACCCCGGTACGCGACAAGCAGGACATGAACGCCATCGTCCGTCTCATCCCTATCATGTACGGCCACCACCTCGTACTTAGAAACCGACGACGGCGCAGAAGGTGAGTACAACGAAATCCAACATACCTGTACGTGTTGCCACACGCGCACATCTCCATTGCACGACTGTCATCTCTGGGTACGTTGGTCCACACACTTCCGCACTTCAGCAGTGTAATACGTGCTGCATGTACGCCATCCAGCTGGGGTACAGTAGGTCAACGACCTCGGGGTACGGTACGTCACCGCACAACACCAGTGCAATACGGAGGCGTGCCGCACCTACGTCATCGAAGTACGTCACCGCACTTCACCAGTGTAATACGTGCAGCATGTACGCCATCCAGCAGGGGTACCGTACGTCAACGACCTCGGGGTACGGTACGTCACCGCACAACACCAGTGCAATACGGAGGCGTGCCGCACCTACGTCATCGAAGTACGTCACCGCACCTCACCAGTGTAATACGTGCAGCATGTACGCCATCCAGCTGGGGTACGGTACGTCAATGACCTCGGGGTACGGTACGTCACCGCACAACACCAGTGCAATATGGAGGCGTGCCGCACCTACGTCATCAAAGTACGTCATCGCACTTCACCAGTGTAATACGTGCAGCATGTACGCCATCCAGCTGGGGTACGGTACGTCAATGACCTCGGGGTACGGTACGTCACCGCACAACACCAGTGCAATACGGAGGCGTGCCGCACCTACGTCATCGAAGTACGTCACCGCACTTCACCAGTGTAATACGTGCAGCATGTACGCCATCCAGCTGGGGTACGGTACGTCAACGACCTCGGGGTACGGTACGTCACCGCACAACACCAGTGCAATACGGAGGCGTGCCGCACCTACGTCATCGAAGTACGTCACCGCACTTCACCAGTGTAATACGTGCAGCATGTACGCCATCCAGCTGGGGTACGGTACGTCAACAACCTCGGGGTACGGTACGTCACCGCACAACACCAGTGCAATACAGAGGCGTGCCGCACCTACGTCATCGAAGTACGTCACCGCACTTCACCAGTGTAATACGTGCAGCATGTACGCCATCCAGCTGGGGTACGGTACGTCAACAACCTCGGGGTACGGTACGTCACCGCACAACACCAGTGCAATACGGAGGCGTGCCGCACCTACGTCATCGAAGTACATCACCGCACTTCACCAGTGTAATACGTGCAGCATGTACGCCATCCAGCTGGGGTACGGTACGTCACCGCACAACACCAGTGCAATACGGAGACGTGCCGCACCTATGTCATCGAAGTACGTCACCGCACTTCACCAGTGTAATACGTGCAGCATGTACGCCATCCAGCTGGGGTACAGTACGTCAACGACCTCGGGATACGGTACGGCACCGCACAACACCAGTGCCCAGCATCAGAGTGTGTGTGTGGACAACACCCCCACCAGTGCCCAGCATCAGAGTATGTGTGTGGCTAAGACCCCCACCAGTGCCCACCAGTGCCCACCAGTGCCCATCATCAGAGTGTGTGTGTGGCTAAGACCCCCTCCAGTGCCCACCAGTGCCCAGCATCAGAGTGTGTGTGTGGCTAAGACCCCCACCAGTGCCCACCAGTGCCCAGCATCAGAGTGTGTGTGTGGCTAAGACCCCCACCAGTGCCCAGCATCAGAGTGTGTGTGTGGCTAAGACCCCCACCAGTGCCCAGCAGTGCCCAGCATCAGAGTGTGTGTGTGGCTGAGACCCCCACCAGTGCCCACCAGTGCCCAGCATCAGAGTGTGTGTGTGGCTAAGACCCCCACCAGTGCCCACCAGTGCCCACCAGTGCCCAGCATCAGAGTGTGTGTGTGGCTAAGACCCCCACCAGTGCCCAGCAGTGCCCAGCATCAGAGTGGGTGTGTGGCTAAGACCCCCACCAGTGCCCACCAGTGCCCAGCATCAGAGTGTGTGTGTGGACAACACCCCCACCAGTGCCCAGCATCAGAGTGTGTGTGTGGCTAAGACCCCCACCAGTGCCCAGCAGTGCCCAGCATCAGAGTGTGTGTGTGGCTAAGACCCCCACCACTGCCCACCAGTGCCCACCAGTGCCCAGCATCAGAGTGTGTGTGTGGCTAAGACCCCCACCAGTGCCCAGCATCAGAGTGTGTGTGTGGCTAAGACCCCCACCACTGCCCACCAGTGCCCACCAGTGCCCACCAGTGCCCAGCATCAGAGTGTGTGTATGGCTAAGACCCCCAGCAGTGCCCAGCATCAGAGTGTGTGTGTGGCTAAGACCCCCACCAGTGCCCAGCAGTGCCCAGCATCAGAGAGTGTGTGTGGCTAAGACCCCCACCAGTGCCCAGCATCAGAGTGTGTGTGTGGCTAAGACCCCCACCAGTGCCCAGCATCAGAGTGTGTGTGTGGCTAAGACCCCCACCAGTGCCCACCAGTGCCCAGCATCAGAGTGTGTGTGTGGACAACATCCCCACCAGTGCCCAGCATCAGAGTGTGTGTGTGGCTAAGACCCCCACCAGTGCCCAGCAGTGCCCAGCATCAGAGTGTGTGTGTGGCTAAGCCCCCCACCACTGCCCACCAGTGCCCAGCATCAGAGTGTGTGTGTGGCTAAGACCCCCACCAGTGCCCAGCATTAGAGTGTGTGTGTGGCTAAGACCCCCACCACTGCCCACCAGTGCCCACCAGTGCCCAGCATCAGAGTGTGTGTGTGGCTAAGACCCCCAGCAGTGCCCAGCATCAGAGTGTGTGTGTGGCTAAGACCCCCACCAGTGCCCAGCAGTGCCCAGCATCAGAGTGTGTGTGTGGCTAAGACCCCACCAGTGCCCAGCATCAGAGTGTGTGTGTGGCTAAGACCCCCACCAGTGCCCAGCAGTGCCCAGCATCATAGTATGTGTGTGGCTAAGACCCCCACCAGTGCCCACCAGTGCCCAGCATCAGAGTGTGTGTGTGACTGAGACCCCCACCAGTGCCCACCAGTGCCCAGCATCAGAGTGTGTGTGTGGCTAAGACGCCCACCACTGCCCACCAGTGCCCACCAGCATCAGAGTGTGTGTGTATAACACCCCCCCCCACTGCCCAACAGTGGCCAGCCATTACAACAAAAACCTAACATTCTTAACCACATTACCACCAGGAAATTGACACATGTCAATATACCTATATTTTAACATCACACCACCTCCCAGGCACACAGCAGTCACAGACATTTTCACACAAACTAAAGTTCAGAAAAGGAAAATAATAGCTTTATTCAGCTGGTTCCAAATATAAAAGCAAATAAGAGTCCTCGCTCATTAATGGCCAATGGCCAGTCCAAAGATGTCTCTGCAACAGTCTGTGCCTCCATGGGTGTGCACACACCCAAACTTGCCTGCACATGGCGTTTAATCCGCTGTGGGAACTATGGGGCACCATCTGTGGAATCCTCCGGCACCGCATGGACAGGAGAGGGAAGGACAGGTGGAGTGGGTGCAGGTGTAGTGGATTCATCCACACTGGTTGGGGCATCGCCAAAAGTAGATTCAAAAACCTGGCTGCACACCGCAGCCAGTGCAGAAAAACTACCACCTGAACCCGGGGACACATTGGGGGTGGAGGTACAGGGCTGTGAGTCAGTTCTACTGGGTGTGTGGATGCGTGTGTGAGGTGTCTCCCCTCTCCCTGGGTGTGTGCCTACTTCCCCTTGAGAATGGGTGCGTGGAGCTTTGAGCTTCTTATGCTGTGTGTGTGAGCTGGGTGTGTCTGACCTGTGGCGTGTGCGAGTATGCTGTGTAGGTATGTGAGAGGCAGAGGTGGATGGGTCTGAAGGATGGGGGGGGGACAGATGCTGCTGGGTGTACAGAGCTGCCGTCAGTGTTGACTCCATGGCAGCCACACTCCGACGTAGATCAGACATGGCCGATGACATGCCCTCCATGAACGACACCACCTGTGTAAGCAGTTGTGTATGTCCATGGAGGACAGTCAGCATGGATGTCTGACCTACTGCAATCTGCTGGAGTAGGTCCACAGTCTCAGCACTGAGGGCAGCAGGGGACACAGGGGCAGGGGCTGCGGTGCCGGGAACAAAGGAGACACGGGGTCTAGCATGGACCCTAGGGACACTAACGACTGGGAGGGTGGAGATGGTACTGGAGGAGGGGAGGGCAGCCAAAGAAGAAGATGTGACCATTGCTGCATATTCCCCCTCCTCCTGAGAGTCTGACTCGGAGTTGTTGGCATGGTAAGATGTGTCAGTCACATGTCGTCCGGCCTGCAGACTCTCCTCACCCTCCGTGCCACTGCCTCCCTCTGACTCCTCATAGTATGTGGCACTGTCACTGGGTCCCTCTGCCTGGTCCGCGCCTGTGTCTCCTTCAGATTCAGATGCTGCTGCTGTGGGCAAGGAGAACAACAAAAACATATCAGTCACCTGTACACATCAGACATATAAGCTACAATACATTTTGCCTCATTTCTAAACATGGCATGCATTATGAGTCACATGACACAGAGCTCTGCACAATGGAAAGTCTAGTTGTGGCCAATTGTGAGCGACACAACGCTCAATGTATAGTAGGATACAAGCAACAGGCAAGGAAAACACTAGTATGAGAGACACAATGATGATCCACTGCCTGACAACAGGATAGCTGATTATGCATCCCAGCTCATTTTCCCACCCTGCCACCCAAACCCAGACCTGGACATGTTTGAATTGCTTACACCTTGTGCCACATGGGAAAAGTCCTGCCTGAACTGAAATCTGATGCCATCCTGGGACATGAATCAAGTGTAACATCACCTCACACTGACATCACAGCTGTTGACACCCAAAGCCACATTGTGTGGCTGACCATCATTATTACTTAGAAACAACAATCTAAGTATTTGGCGAATATGCACACACGCACTGCCCAGTGTGACTATGCATGAGTCCAAAATATTGCACATGTACATTGTGCACCTGTATCCAACACATGACAAATCGAAAGAGTACCATGGACAAAGGCCACTGTGGCTGACTCGTGCAGAAAACACATGTTGACACTCAGGATCCGTGCCAAAGTATTAAGAATGGCAGACACAGTGCACATGTGGTGCTACATGTAATGTACCAACAGGTGTCACAGACCCACCTCCAACATGATGATGTGCAAAGGAAGATGCATACTGAGACATTGCACCATAGGAGTACATGTGAAAAACAAACCTCAGCCAAAGTGCAGGGCAAATGTGGAGTACGGCTAAAAGTTTAAATAAGCAGCTTCAGAAACTGGGACATTCTAATGCCAATGCATGGAGTGCCTGTCTGACCACACCACTCAAACTATGGGAGTGTTACCATGCCTTGGAGCACTGCAGGGAGCATGTGACACACATGACAACAAACAGACATGTACCTACCCCCTACTTGCTGCTGTCCCTCCTGCAACTGCCTATGGAAGTCTGGGAACACCACTTCCAGGACCCGGAGCATGTGGGGGGTGAGGTGGCAGGTGCCGCCATGCCGGCGTGGAGCTTCCAGATGCAGCTGGACTCTGGCGATGCGGCGGGTCCAGCACGGATGTCCTGCCACCTCTTCTTGATGTTTCTGAGCCTCCTGCGAGGCCCCCTCTCACTCCTGACAGCCCTGGCGATGTCCAGCCAGATTTCACCCTTCTCATAGGTAGATACCTGTCACAAATGTAAAGTAAAAGAGCATCAGTACACCTGGTCCATGTCCAAAAGACACACATATGTGCACAAAATACTTGATGACAACAGGGCATCGTAGCCTCCACACATTTGTATCATTGTCCAGGAGTATGTGGCCTGTGAGCAAACACTGCTGCAGTACATGCCATTGAAAGGCTACAGATGACATGACGTGCGCTAAACACTCTTAGAGCATGGCACTCACAGAGCAATGTATGCTACATCTGGATGCACTGCAGCCCGTGACACGCTGTCACACACCCCACTACAAGAAATAACCCTCTTGACACAACACTGTACACCCTGGCATTCACTCCCAACAACATTGCATCTAAACACCATACATACACAGTGGCCATTATGTCACACACACAACAGGTGCACACTCCAAGGTATTGCACACATCACGTACCTGATCCCCTGGTCTCCCATACAGCTTGCTGTAGTTTGGCAGGAGGGCATCCAGCAGGGCCTTGTTCTCAGCATCAGTGAATGCAGGTGCCCTCTCCATGCTCAGCAAATCAGGGTCCAGAGGATTCAGAGACAGCAGCTGTGGTTACCGCACCAATGTTGTACAGGCAAGTGCCCTCCCACAGCCACATGCTGCCTTATATCTGTGCTGCAGAGGGTCTGTGAGTCCAAGGAATAGTGTGTGATAGGCCACCATAGTTAGCATCCTATGTTCCATCCAATCACATCACACATAAGGCCATGACACACATATGCATGGTTTGAAAACTGAGCCTGAGCTGAACAACAACATTTGCAACATTGTATACTTTTGCCCAACTGAATTTCCTACAACACCTGTAGGAGGCTCAAAAAACTCTGTATCCATGACAACCTGTTTGCATTTTGATCAGTACACTGTTCCCCTAGATGTTGGCTATGTATTTATTCAAATTATCACACAAGTACGGTGACATTGCCGTTGCGTATGCAACCCATCCAATGGTGTTACGAGGCGTACACACGCACGTACCATTGGTGTACGCTTGGATCGCGTATGGCTGAAATGCAATAGGGAAACGAGGCGTACACACGCACGTACCATTGGGGTACGCTTGGCTCGCGTATGGCTGAAATGCAATAGGGAAACGAGGCGTACAAACGCAAGTACCATTGGGGTACGCTTGGCCGCGTATGGCTGAAATGCAGTAGGGTAATGAGGCCTACACACGCACGTACCATTGGGGTACGCTTGGCTCGTGTATGGCTGAAATGCAATAGGGAAACGAGGCGTACACACGCACGGACCATTGGGGTACGCTTGGCTCGCGTATGGCCGAAATGCAGTAGGGTAACGAGGCCTACACATGCACGTACCATTGGGGTACGCTTGGCTCGCGCATGGCTGAAATGCAATAGGGAAACGAGGTGTACACACGCAGGTACCATTGGGGTACGCTTGGCTTGCATATGGCTGAAATGCAGTAGGGTAACGAGGCCTACACACGCACGTACCATTGGGGTACGCTTGGCTCGCGTATGGCTGAAATGCAATAGGGAAACGAGGCCTACACACGTACGTACCATTTGGGTACGCTTGGCTCGCGTATGGCTGAAATGCAGTAGGGTAACGAGGCGTACACACGCACGTACCATTGGGGTACGCTTGGCTCGCGTATGGCTGAAATGCAATAGGGAAACGAGGCGTACACACGCATGTACCATTGGGGTACGCTTGGCTCGCGTATGGCTGAAATGCAATAGGGAAACAAGGCGTACACACGCACGTACCATTGGGGTACGCTTGGCTCGCGTATGGCTGAAATGCAGTAGGGTAACGAGGCCTACACACGCACGTACCATTGGGGTACGCTTGGCTCGCGTATGCCTGAAATGCAATAGGGAAACGAGGCCTACACACACACGTACCATTGGGGTACGCTTGGCTCACGTATGGCTGAAATGCAATAGGGAAACGAGGCCTACACACGCACGTACCATTGGGGTACGCTTGGCTCGTGTATGGCTGAAATGCAGTAGGGTAACGCGGCCTACACACGCACGTACCATTGGGATACAGTGCGTCAGATATGCTCAAGTGTACGATTGTGTAGGCTGCGTCCCTGTCCTACCCCATGTCACCATTGGGAGAGTGAGTCCAGGAAATCACATAGCAGGGATGTAGTCTACACTCCTGTCTAGGATGTGGATGCATACATCAGCATGGCATCCATACATCAGCATGCCCAAGGTGTGGCAGACATAGAAGAAGCACAGGGACTGTGACTTTGTGACTCAGTTGATGTGTGAAGAGCTGGCGAGACATGTCATCAACCATAATTCACATGTGCATCACATGCATTCAACACTTCACACCGGAGTAAAGTCTGCAACATATTGTGATGCACATCAACACTGGAATGCCACACCATTCAGTACAGGGAACTGACACATGATGACAGCAACATGCCCACTGTCACAGAGGTCTAATAGCCGCTCAGCATGACCCTGTGTGACCACGTCATGTGTGTGCCATGTGCGACATTGTGCATGATGTTAGCATATGACATTTACAGGTCAGTATCATATTACTTACCTTTGAATATCCCCAAGAGTCATCCTGGATATGGCAATTACCGCTCAGCACTACACTTGTGTGTTGGTAGGCATGGCCTGCGGCTCAGCATGTGTTGTTGGCGTTGTGTGTGCCGTGATGACGTTGTCTGAGTACTCAGACGTCACCTCTGCGTGCACACATCAGGAACTTTATTTCACAACACAAGCGCTGGTCCTGTATGAGTGTAAGCTTAGTCATTTTTCAAGCAAAATCATAGTACGTTCACTTCAGACCATTTCACTTGGATTGTCTGACTCCGGACGGTGCCAGTATGGATGTCCGTTTCTAAGCCTGTTAGGAATGCCAACGACTCATGTTGGTGACTGACCCTCACCGTTGGCATCTCCACTGTTTTCACGTCAAGCACAACAACAAGAGCTGCTCCAACTGCTGGGAACACACCTATGAATCCAGGTGTGATTGGACCCACAAGCCGCTCAGACTCCAGCAGTTGGCCCTGCACCACTATAGCTCATGGTCTGGACGTAGGACGAGAGCCTGGGCGTGGGTGTTGAGACATCAGAGCCCCTGAATTACACATCAGTCCTCCAGGGCTGAGTCGTCACGTATCCCAAATGAGTCAAAGATATGTCATCGCACTTCTAAATCCCCACAATGCACGTGCAATGCTGCATGTGATCCGGGTGACACCGGCCATGCGGCTCTGTCAGATTAGCTGCCGTCGTAGCCTGCACCATGACCTCCGGGCCCTGCCCTGCATGTGAAGCAGGAGGAGTCAGTGCACTTCCTCATGTCCATGATGTCCCTCAACCCAACAACGGCCTTCGCGTCAGCTCCTGGCCCAGCGGACCCGTCTGGGGGCACAAGCGCGTCTGGTGAATTGCCCCTGACGCCATCACTCGCTTTGTCCCTGACGCAGGTGGCGCATACGTCCCGGAACCGCTGGGACAGACAGGATGTGAATGGTCACCCTGGTCTTTGCTGGTTCACCTCACAACCTCACTGGCAACAGTCCCCCAGGTGTCAGCCTTGGTGCCGTTCTTGGGTGGTGCTGTCCCCAATACCACACACTGTACGGCTCACATCAGGAACTTTATTTCACAACACAAGCGCTGGTCCTGTATGAGTGTAATCTTAGTCTGTGACTGTGCGGCTGAACACCGCTATTAATGCTGCATGGGGAGTAAAACTTCAATGAGCCTGCCACAGCTCATTACAATGGGTGTTAATGGGTATTTGTAGGGTCATGAAGACCCAGTGGCACGTGAGTGTCAGTCCCAAGACGACAGGACAGGTGGACTGGGGGATGCGAGTGGTCTGGACACCTAGCCTGACACTGGTGATGTCTCTACTCCAAACGTGTTTCTGGATGAGCGGGCAACGTACAGTGTAGTGTTTACGTGGGTGGCCGGAGCCTTGCCCCTTCATCTCCCCGTTGCCGCCGTGAGGACCAACCTCCTCACTTAGGTCCTTCAACTCCACTCACGCTCCGCTGTGCCTCTGCAGGCCTATCTTCAGGAATGTACTGTATCTATATTGGCCAGAATGTACAGGCACGCTGCATGTTTGGCTGTAGATAGGCACGTTGTCAGACGCCCACTCCCCTCCCCGGACTGACCATGTTCCCTGTCCTCCCACCCCACCCCAGAGAGCATGGGCATCCAGGCCCCCAAATCACAGACGACATTCCCGTTAGCTCCGCTGTAGAGGGCATCCAAGAGGTATGAGCACTACGGAAACATGTCTTCATCCTCCCTGAGTCTGGGAGTGGGCTCTTCCTACATCACATGCCTCTTTGTCTGGTACCCACACTCTCTGTGGGACATGGTTGTGTAACTGCTGGCAGAGTGTGCGTTGTAGGTACGGGCAATACTTGGCCACGCCCTTGTAGGATGCCAATCACCCACACTGTCTTTTTTCCGATGTGGCCTGGATAGCCCCGACTCACTGGGCAGATTGATGGCATCCAGGGAGGCATATTTGTCAAAAGCTTGTCATTTATTCAAAGTCGGGATTATGCAAATAACTACTGTTCCTTACTGATATCTTGTTACAAAACGTAAGTAACTCGTCCATACAGTTCAGTACATGTGCTGTAGGAGCATCTATGTTGTGTCCTTGGCGTGAGACACACACCATGCCCCATGTGTTAATTACCCACTCATATGTGTGATGGCAGCACATACCATTTGTCACAAATCTAAGATTTATGATGTATGATGATGGTCATGTAATAGTTAGGGAATGTAAACACCGCAACATTACTAATTCAGAACTGTGCAAATAATGGCACATGTGGTGTGTGTGTGTGTATTGCTGTCAGCTGTCTGGATGTGCAGACAAGCTGCTACTCACATTCACATGACGTGTGTCACTGACATGATACATTGTCATGCCCACTAAGACCTTTCCATCAGATCATTTGTATGCATGTCATATCCATTCCACACACCACAGGTCTTTTACTTTTCACGGAGGAGTGGCTGGGAGCTGTCACATGTTACATTAGTGTGTATCCCACGCCACACTCCAAATTGTCTAGATTATTTGAAGCAGTGTTGCTTGTGCCATGTACATTGTTATTGTCTTAGTCAGACCGTTGAAGACATTTTCTATAAATTGTGTATTGCAGGGCACCCCCTCTGGAAAGGCCGTTGCCTGACTTGGAAGCCATGAGGGAGCGCAATTGCATCCGTCGTTATCGCTTCAACCGACAGATGATCAAGGACCTGACGGACAGGCTGGAGGCTCACCTACAACCACGCCACAGGTATCCAACTGCGCTGACACCCAAGGTAAAGGTGATGGCAGCCCTCCATTTCTTTGCCACAGGTACGTTCCAATTCACCATAGCTGATGTGGGAGGGATGTCTCAGACTATGTTTAGCCGGGTATTGGGTGATGTATTGGCAGCTATGTCGCTGCACCTGGATGAATTCATTACATTCCCTACTCCAGAAGAGTTGACAGATGTCAAGGGGGAATTCTATGCCCAGGGCCGCATGCCACATGTAATTGGTGCAATTGATGGTACACATGTTACTCTAGTGCCACCGCAGGCTCAGGAGCAAGCGTATCGCAACAGGAAACACTACCACTCGATAAATGCCCTGGTGGTGTATCTTGCCAACATGATTATCTCACATGTTTGTGCATGTTTTCCAGGATCGTGCCACGATGCTTTCATCATGAGGCGTAGCAGGGTACCACAGATGATGCTGCAGCTGCACAACCACCGGGCATGTCTTGTTGGTGAGTATACCCTGTCAGCTATGTATGTCAGTATGTCACAACTTCATGATCTGCATCATATTACACACTCATTTCCATGATGTCAATTTGCAGGAGACGCTGGATATCCAAACATGCCGTGGTTAATGACTCCACTACGCAACCCCAGGACAGCTGCAGACCAGTGGTACAACAATGCTCATGGGAAGACCAGGCGGGTGATCGAGCGAACTTTTGGACTCCTGAAGAGCCGGTTCAGGTGCCTGGACAAGACAGGTGGATCCCTCCAATACAGCCCATGCAAGGTGTGTGACATCTTCACCGTGTGCTGCATGCTACACAACATGGCAGTGGAGAAGGCCATGCCACTCTACCTTGATCCCGATGAGCTGGAACATCCGCCCGTTGAGGATGAAGGCCTTGCCCAGGATGCCAGCGACGAGGAGGGTGAAGATGATATCCGGAGTCACCTCATCCGCAACTTCTTTTCATGATGGTGAGTCATAGCAGCTGTAATCTGAAACATCTACAATAGAGTTGCATGGGTAGCATGCTGTGTATGCAACAGACTGTATGCAAGCTCACTTGGATGTTTGGTGTGCAGTGTCACACAGGTGCAGATGTAATACAACACACATACGTGCTTATTACATGTATGCCCACTCCCATGACAGGATAGTCACCCCATCTGACTGTCATCTGTTGTAGTTAGAGACTCTGGTGAAATCATCTATGTGTGTAGACATTGACACTGCTACATTGCATATACCATGGCTTTACATTGTGTCAGAGGTCACAACCACGGACTCTGTGGGGGATTGCAGCCTCACTGTGTGCATTAGAATGTGACTGGATCCTCTCCTCCAGCTTGTGGGCCAGTTCCGTTAGATTACCATCAAACAATGTGGTGTAGGTGTGGCACAATCTATGTTCCACATGTTCAGATAACTGTCCTGTCACTCTGTTTACATGGATGCATTGCCCCTTGTTGCAGTATATCATGTCACTGTCATGTCGTTACCGCAGTGCAGCTCGAAAATACAGCTACACCAGCCTTCACAGTGAGTAGCAGTTCTGTTTTGATGCACATGATGCCATTAATGTTTAGCATGGGAAATGACAATGTTTGGGTGATGCATATGTGATTTATTGTGTAGCACCAGTGGGGTGGGGTCATTCCCATGAATCTCTAGTCCCGTGCAGCATTACTGGGCAATGCTAGGGTCTCATTATGTGGCTTGGATCAACATCACTTGCAATTTAAATCTTTTAAACCTGCATATCATGTTTAGCATAGTAATGCACACTTGACAAATCAAAAGACTGGCTACTGAGTGCCTTCATTGCATGTAGATCATTAGCTTCGTCATCATATGTGATACTTACAGCTGTTGTGGGTCAAGTCAAGTTGGGGTACATGGCCCTTATGGGTACCCATAATCACATGCAGACATTACAGTTAGCGTAAGTAGCATTGCCATATGTTTCCATGAGTTTGTAAGGTCAACCTCATCTGAGCCAGTGAATGATTTGTAACAACATAGATCTCATTGCATGGTAGCTCACTTGAGAGCGTAACACATGACTCGAATGGATGACAGACTGTCCTAGGTTTTATGTGTCTGTGTCATAGCATCGGATCTCATGTGATACCATAATTACTCATCTAAAATTGTCTACAGTCAGTAAACTTAACAGGTGTGACTGGTACAGTGTAGCTAATGATGTTTTTGTAGTGTCAGTGACATGAGAATGTACTCCTAATGGTTATTTACCTCTGTTTCAGGTCTCCCTCCCAGCAGTTCCCATCCTCTCCTTCCCTCGCCTGATCACACTTTTGTGTCTGTCGTTTGTACTCAGACCAAGGGGCTATTTGGAGGTGGAACCCTTTGAGCATCACACCACTCTGATGAAGTAAGGTACGGCCAGTCCTTGACAGGCTTGTAGCCAATAGTACTGCTGCATTACAGGTGACATCATTAATAGTGTTATTTGGAGTTCTTGCCAATGCTCATGTATGTTTGATAATGCTCTATGGGCTCACAATGTAAATAATCATGTTGTGCATGACGTCTGACTTCTACAGATAAATGTGCCGCCTTGATGTCAACGCACATGTCCTTCTAATGTGCATGTATACTATTTAGCATGAAGTTAGCTTATGCTTGTTATGTGTTTACCTGTAAAGTGACCACACGCATGGTGTGGGGGAGGCTAGAATACTATGTTGTGTGTGAGGTAGATGGCTTTGTAGTTGCTGTTTGGCTTTGAACACACTAGCTGTAGTGTACACCTGCTGACGCTGTGTGTCTTGTGCCCCACTTGTCCGTAAGGGCCCTGATCCAGTGGCTGTGATCGTTGGTGATTACTGTGCCATTTTATTTGCTGTGACCCTGAGTGAGGCTGACACTCCTGCCTTCACATACACATGTCACTTTGTGGCTTGCAAATGCCCTTGTGGTATGTGCTTGTTTTGCAAGTTATCACACCCCTCCTGCCAGCATGTCTTCACTCATTGCTGCTGCTGCATATACAGCCACCATGCCGCGCACATTATCCAGGGACACAGAGACCTACAGGATGACCCTCCTTCCATCCATTTATAGAGCATGCTCCTGCCACCCTACACACAGACTACCCCAGACATTCACCCTCCTGCTATCAGAATGCTTCTAACTCAGCCATTGCAGCTGCTATGCCTGTGTGTGCAACACATACTGGCACGACTATGGCAGATTCACATTACATTGGGTCTATGTACCACCAGGTCATGTGCCGTGTACAGCACACACACACCTTCCATAGGCACAATATTGTACAGTGTTACCTTGTCAACGCCACAGCAGCAAAAACATAGCCGTCACTGTCAGTCAAGTAGCCACAGGGGAGACAAACCATGACCACGTCTCTTGGGTGTGGTGTGATTTCCTCATTCTGGTGTAGGTATTTGTCAGATGTGGGTAGTTGTTCTGTATGCGTTGCTCCCATTACAGTAGTATAGTACTTGTAGCTACATAGGGGTAGGTCACCTATTCAGGTGTGCTTGTGTAGAGTGCTACAGCCCATTGCCCACAGTCTGTCCTGCCAACCTTGTTCTGTGCGCCATTCATCACATCCACAGTACTGCATCTTGCAGACAATAGTTCACATACCTGAGGACACAGTTGTAGGTACTCCCTACGTGGCCAACTACTTTTGTCACACTGATCTGTACCCCTCAAAGTGACTCTCCTGGGCCTGCCTGTGATAGCAGTTTTGGGCTCAAAACCCCCCTCCAGCATTTACTATCCCACACAGGTGTCTTTCCATCCATGTATCTAGTTGTTAGGATTTTCCCCCCAATGTGTGTCCACACTCAGATTCTATTCCAAGTGTGTGGTTGGCTGCTGTTTGTCGGATACCCTTGCATTTCATACATTTGCACACACATATCAATTTATGCTGTGGTTCAAAGATAACTCACCACATGCGTATGAGGATTAGTATATTTATTGGGAGATCTTGTGCAGGGAACGTGAATAAGTGCTGTACAGAAAGGGGTGGAATCCAAAGTTCACTGCCGGAGATGAGATGCCTTACAGTTTCAGTCAACAGAGTCCAGGCCACAGTACTTGGCACCATTGGGCAGACTGTGACTAGCATGTCCATGTGGGAGAGTCTCATAGGGGATGCTGTTGCACCCAGGGGCAATATGCCATGTCCAGTGTCCTGGGAGATGTGCATGGCCCACTGCCCCTCAACGTCTTAGCCGTGGACGACCCACCTTCCTTGGGGGACCCTCAGGTGCAGGCCTGGGCGATGCATGGGATGCTACATCAGCGAGTACCTCCTCCTCCTCCTCCTCC
Organism: Lissotriton helveticus; assembly: GCF_964261635.1. NCBI lineage: Eukaryota > Metazoa > Chordata > Amphibia > Caudata > Salamandridae > Lissotriton > Lissotriton helveticus. The sequence continues at coordinate 1,475,123,423 of NC_136067.1, forward strand.
CTCCCTGCGGCTGGTGTCACACTTTGCCGTGATGTTGCTGGCCTTGTGACACAGGGAGGGTGCTGCATGTTGGCAGCTATCTGACGTAGCGATTGGCTCATTTCCCGATGCACTGTCAAGAGCTGAGCCAGACTTGCCTCCACCCGTCCATAATGTAGGTCTTGCCTGGCTATTTGCTCTGCCTGCTGTTCTTTCACCTGGTTGAGGGTCTCCGCAAGCTGGCCTATCTCCCTGGTGTCCCGCCGGTATGCCTCCAGGATGTTAGCGAGTTCAGGCATACCGGGTGCTGCAGCTGACTGGCCAGAATCTCGCCTCCGCCTTCAGCCACTCCCACCACCCTGACCCACACGAACACGGCCTGCGCTTGTGGGCACATCCAATCGACGGGCCCCCCGAGTGCTGCCAGGGTGGAGGTCGTCTACAACCTCAGGGGCGCCCGACAAAGGGTGTCCCTCATTTTCAGACTGGCTCTCTTGTGGATCATGGGCAGGGCTGTGACCTGTCTGCTGGGATGTGGTGGGAATGGGTCCGGTGGTTGGCTGAGATGTAGCTGGTACAGTTGCTGCAGGCGTTTGGGATCCAGAGGAGCCAGGTTGGTTGGGGTCATCCACAGTGCGTTGAGTGGCGTCGCTGTCGGTGGGGTCTGGTTCCTGCTGAGCCTGGGACTGGGATCCTTCTCCCCCTGGTTGGGGGGGGGGCACACATTCCCCTCTGTGTGGGAGATACAGACACTGTTAAGGCACTATCAAGTGACATCTTGTTTAGTTATCCATTATGAGCATCACAGTTCCACAAGCTTTACATTGTTGACATAGTTCTGTTGTGTATGTAGTGGTAGTAATTTGACATGTACTCTGGGGTATTTTCATTATTCCATTCTCTTGACAATGACTGACAAAGCCATTACTGTGTCTTGTATTGGCGGCACAACACATGTAAGGCATTGGTCATGTTCAGGCAACATCCAGGATACGGTGTAAATCCTTATGTCTGCGTCAAGCATGCACAGAGTTTAGATACAGCATGTTGATGTTAGAGACAGAGCATCATTAATTTGTATGACATCTACTACTTTAGATGTCTTTTGCTGTACCGTGATGGCCAAACAATGCCAACACAACTGGACCTGTACACACACTTATAGATCATGGATTTTGAACTTGGCACTTCTGTAAGACGCATTACCTTGTCAATACCCATGTCCATGTTGGTACTTCAGTGCATCCACAACGTTCATGAGATGGGGCACGTGCATTGTTTGAGCGCCACAATGGACTTGAGCATCTGCAATGTGCATGTATGAGTAGTATGCGTTTTCATATGAGTGAGTGTTTTGTTGTGGTACATGATAATTGGGACAGTGTTGCACTCCAAAGCCTGTCCCCAGGGGATGAGTTTCTGTAAGGCGGGTGTAGGATAGGCCATGGTAGTAGTTTGTGTGTGATTTGCAAGCGTCCATCGTTCATGATTTGGCTGCCCCCTGATGTCGTATGCTGGCATATTAGTGGTTTTGTCTTCATGCACAGGGTGTGTGACCTTGTCCTGGTGTTTGTGTTTGCTGTGATCACAGGAGGGACTTGTGCTGCCTACACCTGTGGCCATTGTGTAATACAGAGGTTTCCGATATGTGTGTCCTGACACAGTACAGTGTTGGCTGGAAATGGTGTGTGTGTTGCAGGCACTTAGTGGATGACTGCTGGTAATTAGGAGACATCCCTACACATTCTGCTCTATGGTGTTTGTAAGGCCTGTGCAGTGCTTGGGTGCAACTGTGTGTGTGCCCAGGGAGATGCGTTGAGGTGACAGTGGGAGGGAGGGCAACAGAGGGAGAGGGCGACAGAGGGAGAGGGCGACAGTGGGAGAGGGCGACAGAGGGAGAGGGCAACAGTGGGAGAGGGCGACAGTGGGAGAGGGCGACAGAGGGAGAGGGCGACAGTGGGAGAGTGTGACAGTGGGAGAGGGCGACAGAGGGAGAGGGCGACAAAGGGAGAGGGCGACAGTGGGAGAGTGTGACAGTTGGGAGGGAGGGCGACAGTGGGAGAGTGTGACAGTGGGAGGGAGGGCGACAGTGGGAGAGTGTGACAGTGGGAGGGAGGGCGACAGTGGGAGAGTAAAACAGTGGGAGGGAGGGCGACAGTGGGAGAGGGCGACAGAGGGAGAGGGCGACAGAGGGAGAGGGCGACAGTGGGAGGGGGAGACAGGGTTGGAGGCAGGTTGTTTGTGCTTGTTCACTTGCTACACTGCCTTACTGTGTCACAAAATATTGTATCTCTGGAAGGTGTGTCCACAACATGATATTGTTTACAAGCTGTGGTCTACTTTCTTGTGTGATATTTCCCTATCCCTGTACATTGGGCATGGTGCCTGGGTGAGGCCCTGGGGCAAGAGCAGCCTCCTACACTCCACCTTCCACCCTTTGTGGGTCCCACTTGCAACAAACCACTTTTAGTTGTGTCCTGCTAGGACTCATGGCCACCCACCCCATGCTGCTGGGCACTGTTGTAAGTCCACCCATGTAACATGTATTTTTTGTACACTCACCAGACTCAACGGCTCCTTCTATTCCATGTACTCCCACCGATGGCAGCAGGGCCATGATTTTCTCCTCCCAGGGCTGGTATACAGGAGGTCTGCGGGGACCACCACCTCCAGTGTGGTGTGCTGAGGCGTAGTCCTGGTCCATTTTCTTCTTGACCATCCTCCGCAGATCATACCACCTGGCCTGGCATTCCCCCTTGGTGCGCCGGATGGGTGCAACAGCATTGACCCGGTCTACGATCCTCTCCCACAGGCGTGTTTTTTCTGCCATGCTGGTCTGTCTGACCAATGCGCCAAACAGCTGCGGCTCAACTCTGATGACTTCATCTGTAAGTATCTCCATCTCCGGGTTAGTGAACTTTGGATTCTTGGGTGTTGTCATGGTGTGGGGTGTATGTGATTGAGGGGGTGATGGTGTGTATGGATGAGGGTGTGTGGTTGTGATTGTGAAGGGGGTGGTGTGGGTGTAGATGTGATAGGGTGTATGTGTGGAGGTATGTGGCAGCAATAGTTGGTGTGCTCTCTGTTTCTTTGCAAGAATGGGTATGTTGCAAAGGATGATGGGTTGTAAGTGTGGAGCCTTTTATTGGTCAAATAGTGGGTGTGGCTTAATTTGAATTGGTTGTGTGTGTGTTATATGGGGTGGGTGTTAGTGTTGACCTCTGTTTGGCTGTGACCAGGACATTGAGTCTCTATGGTCGGTACACAGGAGACATGTTCAGTGTTGTTGTGCCACTTGTTTGCAAAGTCCTTGTGCTGGTTTGGGTGTTGGCGTTATGTGTGCGTGTCGTACTTGGGCGTGCGATTGAGTGGTACGGGCCGTTGGCGGGTGGGGGTGTTCGCGTAGGCTTGTTGGGGCTGTGTGCGTATCGTACTTGTGCGTGCGATTGACTGGTACGGGCCGTTGGCCAGTGGGGGTGTTCGCGTGGGCTTGTTGGGGGGGGGGTGCGTGTCGTACTTGTGCGTGCAATTGACTGGTACGGGCCGTTGGTGGGTGGGGGTGTTCGCGTAGGGGGGTGTGCGTGTCGTACTTGTGCGTGCGAGTGACTGGTACGGGCGGTTGGCGGGTGGGGGTGTTCGCGTAGGCTTGTTGGGGGGGTGTGCGTGTCGTACTTGTGCGTGCGATTGACTGGTACGAGCCGTTGGTGGGTGGGGGTGTTCGCGTGGGCTCGTTGGGGGGTGTGCGTGTCGTACTTGTGCGTGCGATTGACTGGTACGGGCCGTTGGCGGATGGGGGTGTTCGCGTAGGGGGGTGTGCGTGTCGTACTTGTGCGTGCGAGTGACTGGTATGGGCCGTTGGCGGGTGGGGGTGTTCGCGTCGGGGGTGTGCGTGTCGTACTTGTGCGTGCGATTGACTGGTACGGGCCATTGGCGGGTGGGGGTGTTCGCGTAGGCTTGTTGGGGGGATGTGCGTGTCGTACTTGTGCGTGCGATTGACTGGTACGAGCCGTTGGCGGGTGGGGGTGTTCACGTAGGCTTGTTGGGGGGGTGTGTGTGTCGTACTTGTGCGTGCGATTGACTGGTACGAGCCGTTGGCGGGTGGGGGTGTTCGCGTAGGGGGGTGTGCGTGTCGTACTTGTGCGTGCGAGTGACTGGTACGGGCCGTTGGTGGGTGGGGGTGTTCGCGTAGGCTTGTTGGGGGGGTGTGCGTGTTGTACTTGTGCGTGCGATTGACTGGTACGAGCCGTTGGCGGGTGGGGGTGTTCGTGTAGGCCTGTTGGGGGTGTGCGTGTCATACTTGTGCGTGCGATTGACTGGTACGAGCCGTTGGCGGGTGGGGGTGTTCGCGTGGGCTTGTTGGGGGGTGTGCGTGTCGTACTTGTGCGTGCGATTAACTGGTACGGGCTGTTGGCGGGTGGGGGTGTTCGCGTAGGGGGGTGTGCGTGTCGTACTTGTGCGTGCGAGTGACTGGTACGGGCCGTTGGCGGGTGGGGGTGTTCGCGTAGGCTTGTTGGGGGGGGGTGCGTGTCGTACTTGTGCGTGAGCGAGGGGTACGCGTGTGGTATGTGTTGACGCTGCTAAATGTGAGCCGCATATAGCCGTACGAATCATTATTCAAGTGCGATAACTTTGTTCCGTACGATTCGCTGTCAGGCTTCTCGTACAGGATCGTACTTGTGTGTTTGTACGGGCTGGTTACGAATCGTACGGTAGGATTCCCGATGCATGTTCGTACGGATCATCGACTGTGATTCGGACGGTTCGGTGATAATCGTACGGAAATAGACGGGAACGGATCGGAATTCGCAGGTCGGACGTAAAGCTCCCATTCGTACGGATTCGGATACGGATGCGAGTCGTACGGCAGAATATTTTACCGGATCGGAATCGAGGCCGTTATGTGTCCTCTCAGGTGGTGCATGCAGTGCGGCACCCTGGCCAATCAATCATGCAGCGTGAGGCAGGGCCGGACTGGCCGTAGGGGGCACCGGGCAATCTCCCGGTGCTCTGCAGGGGTGGGGCCGGTTTTGGGCCCCTGGGGGCCGTTTTTTGGTACAGGGCTGTTTTTGCAGCATAGCTGCAAAATCGGCCCTGTACCAAAATCGGCCGAAAACCGGCCCCGGCAAACTGCTCGGCAGCACCTCCAACCCCCCAAGTGGGGAGAGGGGGGCCGGCCAAGCACTTTGCCCGGGCCCGTTGTTGTTCCCAGTCCGGCCCTGGCGTGAGGGCGCCTCCTGTCCCCATTTGCTCAGGGCTGGTGGCAGCCTATAATTATAAAATGTCCGCCCCAGCTCAAACAAATGCGCACATCGGGCCAAACGCGGTACGTCCGTCGCGGTGACAATTGGCAGCACTGCTGCAGCAGTAACACCAAATAAAAAAATGCTACATCACGATTAGCTTACGTTCGAATTGAATATTAGATTATTTGACATATATTAATGTATATGTAAAATATTGTTTCAAAGATTTATTATGAAACACTTAAAGCAAAATGTAATTATTATGTAGCACATATGATTAAAGTTGTGTATAGCATTAATTGAAATTCCTTGAATTATTTTAATAAATTGGTACATTTGTTTTTAAATTTAAAAAGGTATTACAATATATTGAAACAAAATAATCGATATTTTTCAGTTATGTATAGGCATATATACATACATGCATGTATTCTATGCATATAAGTATAAATAAAACCCAGAGGCAGTCATACTAAGTAGTTATAGTTATAACCAGGTGTGTTTTTTTTATAGATGGAGTGTTTTTGGTTTGCTCAAAACTTTGGCGCCCTTTGACAAATCTTCACTAAATTTTCCCCAAAAATGTTCATCCGTCTCAGCTCCAACCTGGAAAGTTTTGGGGTGATCCATTAAGCCGGGAAGAAAAAAAGGGGAGTCACAAAACAGAAAAAAGAGGAGTCACAAAACAGACTTTTTATGAAGGGATATGGCAAAAACTTCTGAACAGAATTACACCACATTTTGCAGGAAATTCAATCTTGGTCCAGAAAGCGTGCTTTTTGTAATTTGGTGTTAGATGCTTAGTAGTTTTGAAGATATTAATTTCCAAAAATATTTGTATATCTGGACAGTTGGGTTCAAGGTACTCTTGTGAGAGTCCCTTAAACCCTATAAAAAAACAGAGCCTTCTGAACAGCTTTCCAATTGACCGAGGTGCCACTTTTACTCCTGGATCCTCTTGCTCACACTGGAAGAAGGCTACTGGGGGAGCATGGTTGTGATAGGCTGCGCACAACATGAGGAAAAATGTTGCAGGCAGGCATTACAGGACTTGGGGACCATGTTGTAGGAAGGTGGAATCTGACTATATGGTTACCCCAACTTTTTTCCTGGTGTTTTGCTGGTTTTCGGCTTAGTTGGCCTGGGACCCTGCTATTCAGGGCCCCAGACTATCTGATTTCTCTATAAAATGGACTCCATGTACTTTAGGTACACTCCAGATTGGTTACTGGGTCACCCTTGTGAGCCCCTGTATAATGTACTATAGGTACCCAGGGCATAGGTGCACCCTAGGCCTACCAGGGGCTGCAGCATGTATTGTGCCACCCCTGGTTTGCCTTCCAAACTGACACCCCAGGTCTGTTCACACAGCCTGGGTAAGGTGGTGTAATCACCCGTTACTTTGATATAGTATATCTATATCTGCCTATACATATAGATACATATATACCTGTAAGCCACTCTTATGGTAGACCTCGACAATCCTGGAGGCAGAGTGCTTGGTTTTGTGTGAGAGGGTTCCCTAGCATGAGCTGAGCCCCTCTGCAGCTTTCGGAACCATCTCCTTATAGCTGTTCTATGATATAGCCATACCATATACTCTTAAGTGCATTATTATTCTCGTGGTTAATGCTAACTTTGGTTTGGCTTTATCAAAACATGTCGTGTAAGGTGTCAAACACTTTGGAACACTACTCCGGCCAATTCTGGTGGAGGGGGTAGCATTCCACCCTTCTAGAGGGAAAATACATGTATGTTACTGCTTTACCCGGTTAAAGTTAAACAGAGCCCCAGCATTACAAAATGGATGCTGCTGCCACAGACACAAGTCTGACCTCCTGCTGCTGGACGATACTCTGGCAGGGGAGGCCTGGACAATAGGTTTCCTGTCCAGGGAGGTGCCAGCACCTTCCCAGACAGGCAGATGTGTAATGGGACAGGGAGGGCTGCATCAGCAGATGCTTTTTGAGACACTGCCTGGGGCACACAATGTGCTCCACGCATAGCCCGGTTCAAACCAGTTACTGGGGCACTCCAGCCCCGCTCTGGCATGAACCTGGACAAAGGGAAAGGGGTGTAACCGCCCCCTTCTCAGGTCCACCCATAGGAGGGACATAGGCAGGTAATCCAGCCCCTTAGCTTAGTATAAGTATAGGAGCTGTGTCCCCAGGACTTTAGATTATCCTGGAAAGAAACTTCGATACAGAACTCTTGGACCTTCGACATTCTATTCTGACTAGAAGACGGAAGACATCTCCCTTGTGGTCAAGGACTGACCACCTTGTGCAAACATGAGAACAAAACTGGGTCTTGACTCATAACCAGTAATGCTAAGTCAAACTATAAACTAAACAAACAACACAACTGCCAGTACTGGACTAACTAAATTTCTAATAACCAAAGACCTGTTATGAACAAAACATATCAGTCTGGTGTAACATTTGTTTACTCATTTATTTCTTCAAATTAATTTTTTCAAAATGTTTTTATCTGTTTTTGCAAGAAACTTTTTTTGTGCATATTACAAATATATACAATATATACAATTAAATACACAGAATATTTTTAACACACTAAATTACAAACCATCATAATACACATCCACGCTGAATCTTTCTCACCACAAACAAACAGTTCACATTCATATAAACGAGACTTCTGAGGTGTGGTCCGGTATCAAAATAACCATTTCATTAAATCATGTAATGAAATCAACATTTGTCATTTATAATGTTCGAAAAAACAAAGTTTAGACAGAACATACTGTACTGTATTTTGACTGAATATTTTAGATTTTTAGAGTTGACACTGGGCATACAAGATCGGTCGACGCGTTTCGAACCCCCCACTGCGGGAATCTCCTCAGGACCAAAAAACGATTTCTACAAAACAAAAGACAAATGTGCCAATTTAGCCTGTCTGCATTCTAAACTTGCGTAAAAATACAGCCACCAACCGGCTTAAAGACTGCCTACCTTCAATCTCCTGTGCGAAGTGTAGTGCTACAATCAGGTGTGGAAATGTCCCCATGGGTCTACATGTGAAACAAACACATAAATATATACACACTTATGACAAACCCACTTAAAGGTACACAATGCAGTGTGGACTATTAAAGTACAAGAGAAGGGCTTACCTCCCACTTGATTTGAGTTGACTTTGGTACCTAAACGTAAGATATATATCAGCCTTTGTCTGATTGATTTATAATGTTTGGCTAGATGGAGCAGGTTTCTGCAAATATGCTTACCCAGTCTTGGCTTAATGAACGCGAAGCCGGGGCTTGGCGGGGTGTGGAGGAAGACGACTCGTCATGTCAGCTTTTCAGATTCCTCGAGTTTTGGCTTACAAAAAACTGTAAGGGGATGGAAATCTTTTAGCTACACAGTTTTTTGGCTATTGGCGTATAAATGCAAACATCGAACGGGGGGGCATTCTTACTTAGACAGCCGGGAGTTCTTCCCCATGAAACGCCGATTACCGCTGTGTCCGAATGGGAACTTCCTGGTTCTAAAAGCGCTCATGTGATCGCATGAATTCTTAAAGGGGAAAGGACCTTTTTTTTAATGGCTGAAACTACGGAGGTTTAATTCCTTGAATTTTACCATTGTTCGCACAAAGCATTGTGGTTTTAGAAGTGCACGTTATGGAGGTGTCAAACCTAATGATTTTAAAATCGGCCAGACATTGGTTGTAAAGCTTGTGACTTCAACCTTAGGCCAATCGGTAGAATAATGAAACTTCATTCAGTAAGACTGGAATTGTGATGTGGGTCAGGGGTACAGATTCGGATGCTTCTCCCTTTGAGCAGTATCAATAGGGGTGACTAAGGTGTAGAAACATCTTAATTGAACGAAGACAAACTGTTTGGTGTTTTTAACCCGGGGTGCCTCTGTAGATCTCAGAGATTTCATTCAGCCCTGTTATGGCTGTATTGTATTTCATTATCAAAAGGGCTTCACGTTGGGATAGTTTTAATTCCATGTTGCCTCCTCTTACGTCGTGTTCAATTTTGGAGATAATCGTCCAGCGTAAGTCAGTCTCTTCATGTTTATGCGTACTCCAGTGTTGCACCAAAGGTGCGTTCGGTACCTGTTTTCTGATTCTAGACTTGTGCTGGGTAATTCTCTGCCTTGCCTCCTGTGTCGTCTTTCCAATATATAGTTTTGGACATGGACACCAAATCCCATACACAATGTTTTTTGTTAAACAGTTAGTGAACGTCACATGTTTCCAGTGGATTCTATCAAAGCTGAAAACAGTGCCTTCCTCCGCCGATTCACAACAGGTACAATTTCCACATCTGTGGTGCCCGACCACTGAGGGTAGTCCCATCATACCTCTTAGTGTCAACTTTGGTTCTCGTGGTAAAGCCACCCTAACGATATGGTTCGCGACACTCTTCTCTTTTTTATAAGCAAAAAGAGGGGGATTCAGTAGCTCACAATGGAGATTCTTTACCAGATGCCAATTTTGCAGGATCAACTTGCGTAGTTGATGCGTATTAGGTCTAAAAGTGCTAACACACACAATCCTTTTCAATTTCTGTCTTGATTTCTTTTCCAAAAGTGTCTCCCGAGGGACCCACCAAGCTCTCTTCAAAGAATGTTTTAGAAGTTTTTTGGGGTATTCCCTTTCAAGTAACCGTTCCATAAGGCTGTTGGCATGTGTGAATTATTCTTCTTTATTGGAGCAATTTCGCCGGATTCTTAAAAACTGGCCAAAAAGTAGGTTTTGCTTCAGGCTCCTGGGGTGGTGACTGGTGAAATGTAATGCCTTATTTCTATCCGTTGGTTTTCGGAATAAGGTTGTTCCCAGGGTGCCTTCTGTTGCATAGACTTGAACGTCCAGAAATGTTATGTTTTTACTAGATGCAGTATGGCTGAATTTTATATCTTCTGTTCTCCTGTTGAGCCATCCTATAAATTCTGTTAGTCCCTCCTGTGTCCCTGACCAGATGAAGAAGACGTCATCTATATATCGCATATAGTTTGTGATGTTATCCGCAAATGGGTTGTTGTTGTATATGAATCTGTCTTCATATAGACCCATGAATAGGACCGCTAGCTCTGGTGCAAAGGGGCAGCCCATCGCTACCCCCTTGATTTGGTAGAAAAACTCAGTGTCGAATTGAAAATAGTTTTTTTGCAACGCAAATTTTGCCACTCTCAAGATGAAATTGGTTGGAACTCTACTGGGTTGTTCCCTTTGATCTAGAAAGAACTCCAAAGTTTCTAATGCCTGTTCTTGCGGAATTTGCGTATATAAAGAGACAACATCCATAGTAACCATCAGTTGATGTGCCTCTTCAAATTTGATGGATGTTATTCGGTTAATAAATGCTGTCGTGTCTTTTAAATGTGCCGGGATTTTGTCTACCAACGGTTTCAAAAAATAGTCGATATATTTTGATGTTGGCTCCGTAAGGGACTCGCATCCCGAAATTATCGGACGACCAGGAGGGTCAGTTGGGTCCTTATGCATCTTAGGCAAGACGTAAAATAAAGGTGTCCTAGGGTTTTTATTTTGAAGAAAAGCCAGTTCTTTTGGTCCAAGTATTCCAAGGTCAAATCCTTCTTGCAGTATATTGAAGAGCTCATTTTGTAATTCCCTAACCGGATTGTTATTGATCTTTTTATAACAGGCCGGGTCATCAAGTTGCCGTTTGACCTCCTTCTTGTACCTGTTGACATCCCACAGAACGACTGCACCCCCTTTGTCCGCCTGTTTTATTATTAGGGATTTATCATTTTTTAGTGAAAAAATTGCGTCCTTCTCACTTTTTGGTAGATTATATTTCACAAATTGTTTCTTTTTTTCAAGGGCATTTATCCCTGATAATATTGCTCTCTCGAAGGTAATAACTTCTTTGGGGGTTTGACTAGTGGGGGGGCAGAAAGTAGATTTAACGCGAAGTCCCGTAGTTTCGGTGTTATTTACCTCTGGTTTGTCTTTAAAAAAAGTTTTCAAACGTATTTTTCTACAAAAATCGCTCGCTTCCAATTTCATTTTAACAAAGTCAGTTGGTCGAACAGGAACAAAGGAGAGACCCTTTTCTAACACCGCCATTTCTGGGGTTGATAGGACTCGATCTGATAAATTGAACAGAGATGATGTTATTAACTCCTGTAGTATTGGCGTCTGGTCCTCATCTCCCATGATTGATTTCCTTGACGCGAACGGCCTCTGCCCCGCTGCTGGCCTCTGCCTAAAAAAGGCTGGGGATTTTGTTGCTGATTTTGTTGATTGGCCCTGGATGCGAGTTGTTCCTTGTGTCAGAACTATCTGTTTCCCCTCCGGATGAGGATGAAGTGTCCGAGAATGTGAGAAACGTATTTCTTGAGCGTCCCTGGTTGTCCTGAAGGAATCTCCTTTGTGTTGGTCTAGTATAGAAATCCTGCTGCAAATATGGGTATATTACCTCTAATGAAAAATTCTTTTTGTCGAGTTCGAATTTATTTCCTTTTTGGGTTACAGTGTAATCCTTAAATTCTTGGATTTCCTTTTCAATTTTCTCCAGAAGGCTTTTAGAGTCCGTGATCAATTGATTATTTTGGATTTCAATTTCTAATGCAGCGATTTCTTGGAGTTGTTTAAGGGAGATCCTGTGTGCTGTTTCCACCGTAAGGACCATCAGGTCCCTACTGCACTTAGTTTCAATCCCGCTAAATCCTTTTTTGTACTCAGGATCGTCAATGAACACCATAGGGGTGTTTCGAATTTGTAAATCCGATGGAATTGTACCAGCTTGCAGATGTAACACAAGAAAATGACCATGTAAATCGGTCCTTATCTGTTTTTTTCGTAGTCTAATTAGTTTATCTGATTCGTTTTGTGTTTTTGCTGTGGAGCTTAAGGTGGCAGACGCAAAAACCGGTGGTGCCCTGATAAGGTTTTGAATGTGTTCTTCACTGTACGCAAAAGTGTCTTTATTAGACACACTACACAAAAAAAAATTCTTTTTCCTAAAGCAAAGACAATAGACAAACACACAACTTACAATATATGCACTTAAGGACAAACAATGACGCTTACTCAAAAGCGACCTCTAGGTGTGGAAGGTGTGTTCCTACCTTGAGTGACCTCGCGAGCTGGTGCCCACCCTAAATCATGAGAACAAAACTGGGTCTTGACTCATAACCAGTAAGGCTAAGTCAAACTATAAACTAAACAAACAACACAACTGCCAGTACTGGACTAACTAAATTTCTAATAACCAAAGACCTGTTATGAACAAAACATATCAGTCTGGTGTAACATTTGTTTACTCATTTATTTATTCAAATACATTTTTTCAAAATGTTTTTATCTGTTTTTGCAAGAAACTTTTTTGTGCATATTACAAATATATACAATATATACAATTAAATACACAGAATATTTTTAACACACTAAATTACAAACCATCATAATACACATCCACGCTGAATCTTTCTCACCACAAACAAACAGTTCACATTCATATACACGAGACTTCTGAGGTGTGGTCCAGTATCAAAATAACCATTTCATTAAATCATGTAATGAAATCAACATTTGTCCTTTATAATGTTCGAAAAAACAAAGTTTAGACAGAACAAACTGTACTGTATTTTGACTGAATATTTTAGATTTTTAGAGTTGACACTGGGCCTACAAGATCGGTCGACGCGTTTCGAACCCCCCACTGCGGGGTTCTCCTCAGGACCAAAAAACGATTTCTACAAAACAAAAGACAAATGTGCCAATTTAGCTTCTCTTGTACTTTAATAGTCCACACTGCATTGTGTACCTTTAAGTGGGTTTGTCATAAGTGTGTATATATTTATGTGTTTGCTTCACGTGTAGACCCATGGGGACATTTCCACACTTGATTGTAGCACTACACTTCGCACAGGAGATTGAAGGTAGGCAGTCTTTAAGCCGGTTGGTGGCTGTATTTTTACGCAAGTTTAGAATGCAGACAGGCTAAATTGGCACATTTGTCTTTTGTTTTGTAGAAATCGTTTTTTGGTCCTGAGGAGAACCCCGCAGTGGGGGGTTCGAAACGCGTCGACCGATCTTGTAGGCCCAGTGCCAACTCTAAAAATCTAAAATATTCAGTCAAAATACAGTACAGTTTGTTCTGTCTAAACTTTGTTTTTTCGAACATTATAAATGACAAATGTTGATTTCATTACATGATTTAATGAAATGGTTATTTTGATACTGGACCACACCTCAGAAGTCTCGTGTATATGAATGTGAACTGTTTGTTTGTGGTGAGAAAGATTCAGCGTGGATGTGTATTATGATGGTTTGTAATTTAGTGTGTTAAAAATATTCTGTGTATTTAATTGTATATATTGTATATATTTGTAATATGCACAAAAACAGTTTCTTGCAAAAACAGATAAAAACATTTTGAAAAAATGTATTTGAAGAAATAAATGAGTAAACAAATGTTACACCAGACTGATATGTTTTGTTCATAACAGGTCTTTGGTTATTAGAAATTTAGTTAGTCCAGTACTGGCAGTTGTGTTGTTTGTTTAGTTTACACCTTGTGCAAACAGGCACCACCAGTAACTTGCCAGTCTGCTTTCTCGACGCTCCTTCTGGAACCCGAAGCCTCAGCAACATAAAAACTGGACTCTCAGACTTCTCTAACTCCGACCCACATTCACAGCAAAGCTGAGACCCGTGGCAGACACAAGCGACATGGGACCAGACACCCTGGACATCCTGCATTTTGCTAACTGCTAGATTACCGAGGTACCCTTGCAGTTGTGCATTGGGGTATGAATAGCCCCAGACCTGAACGCCGTTTGCACCGAAGCTCATCCCTCCACACTCCACGAGTGCCGCGTCGGGCCTGCTCTTGCATTTCAGCTTGATGTGTCTTCCCGGTTCCTTGCCTGTTGGCTAGTGAGCCCCCTGAAAACTTTTCTTTTAAAGAAACTGTTTTCCTGGTTGCTCCAGGCTTGCTCCAGCTTCCATTTAAAGGAAAAGCGCCACAGACCTTGCTGGTGCAACAGAGCCAAACTCAACATCCTGCGTGGGCTGCGGTTGCCAAGGCTTGTTGGGTCCAATCCAGATACTGACACAGCAGTCAACTAGAATTATTGTGGAACAGCTCATATCCAGCTCCTGGTCATCGGCGATGCCTCCTGGACCTCGTGCCTGAAGAGGCAAACTCACCCTCTTCACCTTCAAGCACGCGACCTCGCCTGGTTCCTTCCTGGTTCCTTCCTGGTCACTGGCTAGTGACCCAGACTCTGTCACCTCTGCTTTCAGGTTCTTTACATCACTTATCCACCCTTGGATCCACCCGGACACTTTTCCCCTGGTCGCCTGCAGCACTTCTTTGCAGCTCTCCATAGGAAACAACGACGAAACCTGACACGAAAAGGCACCTATGCACCCGGCTTCCCTGGGTGAGGTAACACGAGTACTCCGGTGCTCCTGTGACTCTCGAAGTGTTCTAGTTTAAAAGGGTTCCATCCTAGTCCATCCGGAAGTGTCCTTAACTTGCAACTTTGTAACTTTTACGAACTCCATAGAAAGTCAATGGGAACCCGCGCCTGTGTTTAGACACTGCACGCGGCTCCCGTGGGTCTCCTACTTCCTAACCTTTGGTCGTTTAGTGTAGCCCCAGTGATTATACAGGCCCTAGGCCTGCTTTTTAACTCTCACGTGGTACTTATACCACTTTCTTAGTATGGGGCATAACGTATATTGTGCAACTTATTGTGTATTAACTGTGTGACTTGTATTGTATTTTTACCTCTGACCTCATAAAGAGTGCAGAGGGGTTGTGTTTAGATTAAATACATATATATTTGATATATACCTTGTGTGGTGTCCTTTCATTTGGTATTCAAGGGATTATATATGGTAAAACAACTTGCTTAACACACCTACAGAAGTCTTAGCCTACGACTGCTGGTCCGCGCTACCACTAGGATAGCTTTCTATAAGGGTGACTTTACAACCATCATCAATAGGGGTCAATTAGACTGGTGTAAGGTGCCCACTAGAACTAGTGGACATCATATGCCAGGCTAACTTCTCACACATGTCCACTGTCTTAAGGTTAAAGAAGGAAAATGATATACCATCCCCTATGTCCAAATTAATCAGAAAGGGAGAGGGTTCACAGCCCCCTCCTCTAGCCTGTTGGGGTCCCATGAACCCCATCCCGTAGGCAAGTGGTCCCGTCCCTGAGCCCAAAAGGATCCCTGGGACCCATCCCCTGGGCCACAGATTAACTAGTGGGGATGGGGAGTGGGGCCCCCTCCCAGAGCTCCTGAACAGTTTATTGGGGAGCTCAACCAGTTCTCAACAATTTTCCTTACCCGCAGGACTGTGGATGGGGAAAGGAGTGTGTTCGCACCCTGTGGGAGCTTTGAAATTGTCCCACATTGGGCGCCATACTTCACAGTTCCCACAAATTTTGTAGGGCTATGTATTAGATAAACAAAACTTCATAATATTGGGACTGAGTGTTCTTATATCAACAGTAAATGTTGATTTGGCTAGCTCACACTACTGCATCTGAACTCTTAAACCTCCAGAGTTACCGATGCTGTCAGTAACCTCGAGCATGACCACTATGATTCCCAAGGAATTTCTGGAAACAGATCTAACCCTTTCGTTTGTCACTTTTGCATGCCTAAAGTTTCAGAAGGAGAAGAGACAATATTACATTTTCAAACATTTATTGAAAAGATGTTATCCATGCAAATAAAACATTAACTGCGATTTGTTGACAGATGAGACACATCATTGTTAAAAGCATTATTAGAATGGGAGCATGCAAAAAAATCTGCTCCAGCTGGGCGGGAGCAATGCTGGCTCTCGTGTGGTATTTGTATGGGCTCGCATTGGTCCCAGGTGTCCTCTGTACCCTTCATTGATTTGTTTGGCCAGGGGATGGGGTCCCTGTGGCACATTTGGGCAAGGGGAAGGGGCCACATAACCCCTTTTTAATAATGTATTTGGCCCCAGGGATGGGGTTATCTGGTCCTTTTAGGATTGGCCCCCCTACCCTATAATTAACGCATGGCCCTGGGGTATAGGGTTCCTTAGGTCTAGTTGGGGTTGGGCCAGCACTCACTGCCCTCAGAGTATAATTTTTGGCCCCTGGGGATAGGGTCACTGGGGCCACTAGACACTTGGGGAGGGGGGCTATGTGCACCCTCTCCCCCTAATGAAAACTAAAGGCTCTGGAAGATAGGGCCCAATAGTGGCTTGGGGGGCATGAAACTCTCTCTGTCGGTGGGTGGCCCCAGCAGAGGATTAGCTGCTTGTAGAGGGTCGGGTACAATGATTGGATGCAGGCCCGTAAACCAGACCCAGTGGTCAACTCCCCTCAGTACACAAAGGCCATAGGCCATGTGCGGCGGGGGGTTGGCTTAACATATGGTAATAGCATATTACTTTACGTTAAAAGCCCTAAAAATGAACTGAAAAATTAAACGTTAAAGTGACATCATAGGTGGAAATCCAGTGCCAACGTAATGATTCAAACTAAAAAACCAACTGAAATTCTCCAGTTATAGTTATCTCTGGTAACTCTAATTTGTGCCCTAATGTAATTATAACTCACACCCTCGCCATCCAATGCTTATTTTCTAACATATTGCATATTTCATGACATGTTCTATGACATCATTGATAACATCACTGCAACATTTGAAATAACAACATTGATGAGAAGCCTGTGCATGGCTGGGGTGCAAGTTACACTTTAAGGCACAAATTATAGTTACTAGAGATAACTATAACTGGTGAATTTCATTGTTTTGTTAGCTTAAAACATCACCTTTGCACTAAAGTGTTCACTCATCTCAAACATCACTATAACCTTTGGTTTGTTCAGTGAATATATATATATATATCTGTGGATGTTATTTTAAGACACTGCCTTCTGTATTTTCGGAAGGAGAGTGTTTCAGTACCAGTGGTTTGTTATGTGGGGTGCTGAACTTTCTGCAGGTCTGAGCTGCACTACATTTGGGTCATTTCAGCTGTAGTAACTTTAGATGTGATGTTTGTGAATAGTAAAGGTGTACTCTTTTGTTGGCGGATGCATGTCCCTCCCTAAACCCCTGCCTCACCCACAATTAATCCCTTCTTACTTCTTCCAAAACCACTCCTATTTAGGAGTAAGTATTCCCCATATTTCCGCCCATTTCCACGTTCCCCTCCAACATTTATTACGAAAATTTGAGCATACATGTATGGAGATCTCTGCAGTTGGGGCAGAGATCACCACCCAGAACAGGTGGGGGAGGTGGAGATGGAGACCTCATCATGTAGGTTTGTGAATTGCATTTTGTGGTACATGAGTGGTTCTATTGTACTACTAAAGGTATTACAAAATGCAATGTGTCTTTTTGTATGTATTACCCCAAAGTTTTTTTGTATAAAATCTTTTAATCAAAAATCTTGTATAAACAAAAGGTTTTCGTACAAAAAAATGGTACATAATACAGTTTTCTTTTGTATTTATTCACTAAAGGTTTGTGAATTGCATTTAATAGTACATGAGTAGCTCTTTTGTATTTCTGAAAGTACTACAAAAGACAGTTTGTATTTTATGTGTGTTTCCTGAGGTACTTTTGAAAACCTAGTTGGTGGGTATCTCTAAATCAGATGGGCTATTCTCCACCAGGTTGGCGTCTGGTGACATGGCGACCTCGTGGCCACCTGCCAGGATCTAAATATCCCACTGTGCCTTCTACTGTGTTTCTCCAAGTCTGTAACAGAATATCTGCAAAGAGGATCTGGCATATACTAGAACACAACATTTTGGAGGAAAATAACCTCAGTGAGCAACTTCGGTGGAGACTGTATGGATTGCACCAATGATGGTATAACTTACACAAACATGTCCTGATTATATTGATTGCACTCGTGCTATTCGAGTTCTGTACCCCAATTTACACAAAGCGTTATCCCAACCGACTGATGACAAATATTGTTTTTGCCTATGCCAGGCGGTGCAAATGTTGGAGCAAATGTACACAAACACTGCCTGTGTAATCCAACCACAAGAGGAGATAAAATAGATTTTGTTTCTAGGAACTTCCACAGACTCTGACTCTTAGGCTGCTAGTCTAAACACTATTAATTTATTATTGTTACTCAACGCTAGCATTCCATTCCTTTAAAGGGGAAAACAGACTTCACTACAAACGGCCTTCCTTCTGATAAATGGCTACACTGATGAAATGAAGATGAAGCGGTAATGAGTTTATAAGAGTAGAATTCATTTTCTAAGCCATCCCTTCATCACCGCTGATCACCTCCCAAATTTCGAAGCGACCTTTGTGGTCGATTGCCTCACTCGGATAGTTTCAGAAGATATCAAACAGGAAGCGAAACTGAGAGGACAGAAAACAAGATGATTAATAGAGGGAGGTGTTCGTTTGGTAGCTGTTCATGTTTTTAAATGAAAGGAGGTGTACGGTGTCCTAGATGTTGTACTAATATAAACACCAGGGCAGATTTACGAGCCCCTGTGCGCCTTATTTGTGCCACCGGTGCGTCACTTCTGTGACGCAGCAGCGGCGTAAACCATGGGCCACGTTGCACCCTATTTACAACGTGACACATCCAGGGAGATGCATCACGTTGTAAAGCCCTACACCACATGAAACCTGCTTCAGATATTCATGTCGGCGTTCCGGCGCGGATTGGTCGGCCGTTCTGTGGCACGAACGCCTCAGAAAAGTGCCTGAGTGAAATCTACAAGATTTCACTCAGTCACTTTTCCAACGCCGCTGCGTAAAACCTTGCGGTGTGACGCACCATGTTGAGGATAGGCCAGGTTGGAACAGTGCTGGAGTTGGGTCGCGCCCGCGTCACAACTCCAGCACTGCGCCAACCTTACACCGGCAGATGCGACACACATCTATTTATCCTTGAGCCATGATGCGCCGCATTGTAAATGCAGCGCATCTGTGGTGGCGCAAGGGTAAACTTGCGTCACGCATCTTTTCTGGCGCATCTCTGCTGATTTGCAGGGATGCGCCAGGAAACGTAAATCTGCCCCACAGTTTTGATTTCTGTGGGATTGTTGTCGATGTGTTCAATCATTTGTTGGATTGTGATAGTACTACAGGAAGTAGATGTACGGAGCGGTGTCACAACCTAGTCCTAGATAGCTGAAGCCTAAAAGCTTGGCTATGAAAAAAGAAAGAACGCGGGCATCGCTTAATTTGCAAATAAAATAAGCGCAGGGGATCAGAGCTTTTCCTCAGAGCCTGCCCAAGGTGCTGCTGAATCCAAAGATTGCGTAACACCACGTTTGCATAGTCTTGATTTCATCTCATGTCGCTTTCTTCCACCACCCTGCACTTTTCTCATTAGAGGAAGTTATTTTTCATCTCTGCTTTCTGGCTTTGTCACTATTTTCTTATCTTTCTCCATTTTGTGCTCTGGTTCTGATGACGAAAAATATGTCCTGGTGTCCAGAAATTGGGACCAGTGACCATATCTGCCACAAATTAAACCCTAAGCACAATCGTGGGCATCCCATGCATTTAGCAAACATGCTAATATAATGCACATTCACCAGCTTGTGTTTTGGCTTCTCAAACTTGGGTCATGTATATTTAGGTATTTGAATCGGCCACGTTTTCGCCTAACCACCCTGCAGTGTGTGGTATAAGCTGGCTGCAGACATTGGGGCTGCAAGAGGTATTGTGATGGGTATGAGTGCTCCATGAACATGTAGGTGGGAATAGTGATGTGGTACACCATTAGCTGACCTGAAACTGTGGAAACAATACGAGAAGCAAACAAGAAGATCTTTAGAAAGGAATTCCTACTGAGAGAAACTGCCACAAAGTGCCTTTAAGTATTGGCAGACTGTTGCATGACAGATATCCCATCTGTCTTATTACAGAATGCCATGGGATATAATACACTTGTAATAAGCTAGAAGGACCATCCGTTACATTTGGGCCAGAGCAACCTGTCCCCCATACCTCTAAATCAGGCCTTTAGTTTTGGATCAAAGGTTAGCGAAGGGAATGAGATACTTTTTGCCAGCATCCTATTCCATCAATCTATAGCTTTGCTGCCTGATGTTCAACAGATGCCTAAATCAGCTTACTAATTGCAATATGTACCCCATCGTTTTCCACCTGCCCACTAAGCCTCCAATCTCTTTTTGTGTTTTTTTTACCCTTGATTTACAGGTTTTCTTCACCTATTACCATAGATTCCAGCTTTCATGAGGCTTCCATTTGCTCTACCCCAATAACACCTTGCACAAGTATTAAACCCTCCTTCCGGTTCCGAAATTAATTATTCATTTTTTGCTAGAAATGATTTGTATTTCATTAATCCGCCCTACTTTTTATAATGTTATCTTTAAAAAAAGTCTGTTAGGAAGTACTTTTGGTAACACACTGGGCAGAGCATTCTAAAAATATATTTTGATGAGTAAAATGTATACAAGGTATTATGGAGTTAGTAAAGTAGAGGATGTTGAAGGAGCCAGTAGAAAAAGTGCCCTGTAGAAGAGACCAATTGTTCCAATGTAAAGCACATTTTAAAGCAAAACATATATCTTCCATAGCTAATTCAAAGAGAGGAAATCATTTCAAAGATCCTTTTCAAAATGTCTATTAGCCTTAATAATATCTATTCAATAGAGAAAGGTCTCGCTCCTTCCATCAAGGTAGGGGAAAGTTTTGGCAATTCTTTTGAGCGGTGGTGCTGTGAATCCTGCCCACTTAGGCAGTTGGAGTGAAATTGTCATTTGGCCCAAGGTTCTGGTATACTGGATCATACTAAAATGTTGATTAGATTTCTATAAGCGTGTTCTGTCTGCAGATTGGAAGACATATGCTTATAAACCACATTGCAAACAATATGTCAGAGTAACAAATGACCCATGCACCATGACGGAGGTAGAGAAAGAGACATGATGAAAATTGGATAAAAGAAAGAGAGCGTGGAGATAAGGGAAAAAAGTAAAGGAAATGAAGGAAGAAAGCCAGATGGAAAGAAATGGGAATGAAAGATTGGTAGAAAGAAGAAAGATAGCAAGGAGTGGTGAAAAGAAGGAAGACTGGAAGGAAGTAAACATGAAAGAAAGGAAGCAAACGTGTAACCAAGGAATGTGAAAAGAAGAATGATGTGGAAAAGGAAGAATGAAGTCTGAAAAGAAAGAAGTGTTAAGTGAAGGACAAACGTGTGAAAAGAAGTACAGAAGAAAGGATGAAGAGATAGATGGATGGGTTGGAAAGGAAGCAAATGTGGAATTGCGAAAGGATGGATGAAAAAGTGTAAAAGACCAATGGGTGAAAGGAATGATTGGTGGGAGGATGATTGAACAGAAAGATGAAAAATGTGCAAAAGAATTTATGAATGGATACTGTGGAAGGATGAATGGACAATATTGTCAGAGGATGCATGGAAGAATGAAACAACAGATGGGTGAATGGATGTATAGATGGAAGGGTTGAAGGATGGATGGGTGAAAGAATGGATGGATTGTTGGAAGAATTGATGGATAGATGATAAGATGAACAGGTGGACCATTGGATGGGTGGATGGATGAATGGATTGTTGGATTGAAAGATGAATGGGTGATCGAAAGGGGAAAGAATGGAGGATGGTTGGAATGAAGAATAAGAATAGAAGAGTAAAGTTGAAATTAAAGGTATTGGTCAAAGCGGGGTGTGTTTTGCTGTGTCTCTTCTGCTTTTAAAGCTGACATCTGGCTTCTGAGTCAAATATTGTATTATTTTAAATTAAGGCAAATCTCCTGTTCTAATGCAGAGCTATTGTCCTTTCTTCTTCCTTTAATAAAGCAAACAAAAGGTGTATCCACCAAGAAGGCCGTTAGATGATCAACCTTAGACCCTTGTCCATTGCACTTTTGCAAGGTGTTTGCATTTACCATTTATCTACTGTTCAGTAAGAATGTAACCTTCAAGAGTGTTCTATGCTGATGGCATGAAATGTGGCCAGCACACTTATATTAAAAATGTCAACACTAATGGCTATTCTAATTTCAGACCAATCGCTCTGCTTCTATTTCTGGAAAAGGTAAGAAAGGTAATTTAAGGATAAACTATTAACAGCTTCAGAGCTATATGTTTGAAAGGGGACTGTGCACAATAATCAGCCATATTTTTGACTGGGCCATGGAATTCAGACTTTCCCTACAAATCAGACTAGTAGTTAAGAAAAGTACCGGCAAGGAATCAGGACATTACCTCTATGCCCCTTGTCCACCTACCAGTCATTACTTGTAGAGAATACCTTTGCGTTTCAGCAAGGGCTTCGACCATCAGTTAAATAACAAAGAAAACAAGTTAAATTAACCACTTAATGCCAAGCCGTTAGCGTTTGATAATAATAGAAATTGTGAATAAAAGATAGAACAGACCTCAAAACACCCATAACAAAGTTCTTTCTATCAATGTCCCATCTGGTAGTTTTGTAATGGTAAACAAAACTTGTTGACAGAGGACCATGTTGCTGTTCTACCAATTTCAGCGATATAGATTCCTTGAATGTTAGACCAGGATATAACTAAACTTCTTGTGGTACTTCCAGGAACTCATTCTGAAAGAAGAGAATCTGCCAATGAATTAGCCAGGGAAATTGTGGACCTTCACCATCTACTAATTGTGAGATTGGAAGCTTTCTGGCCTTTGTTTGTTAAACCAAAAGTTATACACAAATGATCTAATTTATGAAAAGATTTGGATCTCTGTAGATGGACCAAAAAGGGTTTTTTCACATCAAACAAATACCATAACTCTTCTTGAGGTGCAAAAGTAGTAGAAGAAAAACCAGAAGTGCATTTGTCCCAGAAGCAAAAAACAGGACATGTTCTTAAAGTAACAGCATCTTCTCCATTGAATGGAAGAGGTGGCCAACAAACTAATGCTCTGAACTCTTCTTTTCTGTAGGATGAGTTCATTGCAATTTGAAAAACAACTTTATTGTAAGAAATTTCTAATCAACTACATCCAGGGGCTCAAAAGATGGGAACTGAAAATATTTTAGAACTAAAATCAAAATGCACTTAGGAACTAAAGGGTGAAGCCTTTGGCTGGACTCCCTTAAATCTCCTTAAGTATGCCTTCCTGATCTTCCAGTTTCTACCAAGGTTCCGTGAAAGCCCTGATTGCTGAACCCTCAGTTAAAGGTGGACATCTCGCTGGAGGTGTCTCCATAAGTGTACACAAATCGTTGGAGCTGGAAGGAATAATCATGTTATATGGACTGAGGGGACACATCTGTCTGCAAGTGACAATTAAAAACCTGCTCCGTTGATAATTGGAAGCATTTTCATAAATCCTAAACAGCCAAAGAAAACGTCAACCATTGTGGAAGTCTCAAGGACAATAAAAAAAACTCTATGGCAATAACATGCTGCAGATACATGGGTGATGGCGGGAGATTTCAACATGTTTTTATTGGGACCTGCAGATCCTCTCACATGGCATCAAGAAGAAGATTCCCCCTGGCAGATTCCAGAAACTATTTAGGGAAAAAACAAGAGGAATAAGGAGGGAGACAAATTTGCTACTACCATTAATTCACTAGGCCTTGATATCCTCAATAGAATATGCACTTTGGATAAGCCTTCATCCTGCACATACATAATGAGCATGAGTTTGTTGTTCATCAGTTATATCAGGGTATGCATCCAAAATGTCCCTCAGATAAGCAAATTTCATGTCCTTCACAGACTGACCAGTGGCCACGTACGTCTAATTGGCACGCTCCCTAGGAAAACCAACAGACCCCCACAAATTCAAACTATAAGCAATGAAGTGGGCACTTGTGGGTTGCGAAGATTAAAATGGTCAACAACACCGCTGGACAGAAAAAAGGAAGCACTGATTGATTTCTAACAAAAGGAGCAGGGAGCAGCCACCCCTACCCCAGCACTGGTACAAGTTCCTGGAAAATCTCTTTAATCTATTTCCTAGCGAGGAGAGTGCTGTAAGAAGGACAGAAACAAGCAGCTCCCGCCCCTCCCCCACCCCTCCGACACAGAGGGACCTTAAACAGAAATTAAACAAGCTCCTGAGAACAGCACGTAAGAATTGAAGTAACTCAGCTGGAATCAATGAGATTCAGAACACGAGGAAGGCCTACAGAGTCAAAGCATGGGAAGGTGCTAGGCAAGAGGATGAAGTGTTGTGAATGTATCTAGGACCCTATTTAAATATTCCCAATATATGCTCTTATGTGGATATAACAAATCATATCCTTATAAAGGCATAAGAATCATATCTATATTTAGTCATAGCCAATGCAGGCCAAATACGGCAAGGCTACTCCCATAAACTCCTAGAAAGTACAGCATGTTCTTTAAACAAACCAAGCCTCCAGCAGCCCGGGAATTCCTCCTGCTTCTGTTTTGATTTGTCCAAGAACTCCTGGAGTCCTGAAAGAACTGTAAGTTCTTAGTGACGCCTTATGTCCAACCTTACGTCAAACTCGGCACCTTCCAGGTATAAATATACCAACAGCTGCCCTAGCAAACACACTGTGGTTTGGAGCAGATCGACTATCTACTTGCTCGATGCCCTGCTGAGGCAAGTGCCGAAGGAAGCCGACCCTCCCATTGACGCACTGAGAGAGATGCTGTCTTTTCTCCAGCTCCAGTGTTTCCAGTCACCTTTGCGGGTTACTGGGAGATCGAGTCCTGAGAACGAGATACAAGACCTCCTTCATTCTATAACCAAGGTCCGGAGCTGATTAGATCCTTAGAGAAATCTTGATTCAGATTCTTGGCAAAAACGTACTTAACTTAAACCGCAGCTCACTTACTCCTTCCCACGTACTAGGCTTAGGTTAGGTACACCGGGGTAGGCGTATCTTAGAAGCACCAGTTGAGTACATTTAGTCAATGATTTTATGTATGTATATATTTTATCTATTTTAAACACGGTATGGCTTAGAAACTGTACCATGCTTTTACAGTATTATTTCATAATACTCCTTTTACTGTACGCACTTTACTTTATGACAAGTATTGCAATTGTGGCAACTCACTTCTCTTGCATGAGAAAGAAGACTGTTCAATAAATAACCACTTTTATTGAAAACACCCGTCTCTCTATTTGTCTGCGCTTCTGGTGAAACTAAGCATGCACGATTGACTGAGTAAAATAGTTATCTATTGTTTCCGCGACTCTGGAGATATACTCCTTATTCTGGAGGGAGCAAAGTTGTCATGTTTATGCGGTTGTCAGAAATTAATCCCTTCTTGTCTATTCAGGAAAGTTAACACCTTCTTGTTTACTCGAGAAAGTTTCTAGTGACCTCTGAGCTAGCTGGCATTCATAATTAAGTCTAACATATTCAATAGAGACGTAGTCGACCTCAGTCCTACGTCTAAACTATCGTTTATGTTATTCCAATGCGCAGAGCCTATTGGGAATATAGGAACTACACTACAGAAGCATTACAGACAGAACTAAATGAAACCGGAAAAACTAAAAACTCAGCAAAATTCTGGACAATAGTACAGAAAACATGAGTGAAAGTATCCAAAAGGTTCCCCCCTCAGTTTCCGTCTGCAAATACACAGGATATATTTTGAACCTATGTGATTCTATGGAAGGCGGACCTAGTACAGCTAATCTATTGAACGATAAACTGGAACCCTCGCATGAAAATCAGGGGCAATAGAAGAAAATGAAGGCAGAAAAAGAAAAGATTTCACAAATATTGGCTTCATTTCGATCAGTAGATGCACCAGGACCAGATGGACTACCAAAAAGAATATTTAAAGTACCTTCAGCGGAATGGGCCACTTTGCTAAGTCCCCTTTTTAAAAAATTGCATTGCAACAAATCAAAGTGCCTGACAGTTGGAGTGGTGCCATATTAATACCAATTTATTGAAATGGCACAAACGATCAACCAGATAGTTTTAGGATAATTGCCTTCTTATACACCAAGAGCGAATGCTTTACAAACATTTTGAATAACGAGCTAGAGGAATGAGCAAATCAGCAGCCCTTAATCACTATTACTCAGTCAGGTTAAAGGCACAGTCATGGAACTGAGGACAACCTAATTTTCCTCTCCACTTTAATCCAATCCGCCAAAATTAAAGATGCCCTGTCGCTGTGTGTAGGATCAATTGATTGTAATACAGCAAAGTGGACAGATCTCGGATCTGGTAGGAGCTGTCCAACCGGAAATCTCGGGAAACCTTTTCAGAGCAATCAGGAGAGCCTCTATACCAGAACCTGGGTGAGAGGGAAAACATCAGCAAGTAGAATTATGGTCCACAGTTCAACACTGGGGTGAAACAAGGATACATTCTAGCCCACCTTCTGTGTAATCGTTATGTGTCGGGCATCAATGACACACTAGCTCCAGCTTGAGCTTTCCCTGCCTAATTAGCTGCAACACATATCTATTGCCTCCAAAATACAGATGATACATTACTGTTTGACCTTACTGCAGTGGGGCTTCAACGAGCACTGGGGGCTCTCGTACAATACTGCAAGGACAACAGATTAGCAGTAAAGAACTCTAAAAAAAGAATTATTGTTTGTGGCAACCGAATGAAGTTTACATTTGCAATGAACGATGTAGCCCTGGAGGTAGTTTCAAGTCTAAAGTATCTAGTCATTCAATTTAATCAGCAAAGTGAGATTCACAGGTAACATATCTTGCGTCTTTGAAAGACACCTCTTTGTCTAGACTAATGAGCTTCAAGAAACTGTCACAGAAAATGTGCGGTCTCGACCTCAAAGGCATCTGCAAAGTCATTGGATCTAAGTTCATGTTAGCTTTAACCTACGGGTTCCACATTTTTAAAGACCCAAGTGAAGAATGTCTGGATAAAGCACAAATGCGATGTTACAGAAAACTGTTTCTTCTCATCAATGCCATCCCATCATCCCAAATACGATTACAATTTGGACTGAACAAACAAGCAGTTATGATGGAAGCTCGATTCTTGAGCTATTTTGTGAAGCTCATGGTAGCCCCGAAGGATCCCTAAAAGTGCTGTTAAAATAAAGCCTGCACTGGGATCCTTTTTTGACGACAGCAACTGAACGCTTAGAAACTCAGATTATGCTTATGCAAATGCTGCAGCATAACTTTTTAGCCAAGATTCTAGTAAAAAATTAAAATTTAATATAGTTTAAGAAGGCCGACGAGAACTAGTGCAAAAGGCCCATGTAGAAATATGTATGTGAATTTATCAGGACCAGGGAAAAGCCCAATACCTATCCAACTCTATGAATCTGGCTCTTAAAAAGAATTCTTTGAGGATGCGATGTGGTCTAATTCCATTAAAAGCACACAAATTGGACATTTAAGAGGCACAGTCCACTACAACTGCCGACTGTGCAACTTCAAGCAGGAATCACTGCTGCATGTAATATGACTTTGTCCTGCTTTAAAAAATGTAGGCTCCTATCAGTTAAATACGATATTCCGGCATTTAAGTATCACTCAATGTTACCAAGAAGTCACTGTATGTTTGAGTGGGATGATGAACAACTTATGCCAGATGCATGACATTTCTTCAGGAACTGTTATGGTCTTGAACTTGAGCACCCTAAACAGCTGAAAGAATGGGCTGTCCATCAAACTTCTAGTCAAAATTTCGTATCACTTTCAACCAAAGTATCTAGTTAGGCCAAGTGGAGAGGAGGTGTTAAGCCCCATTCTATCCTACTTAGCCTTCCATGATCAGGCCGAGAGTCCTTGAAACCCATATTTTCACCAAATTAATATGGGCCAAGCTAGGATTTACATTTTTAGCACTACTTAGCTACAAGCAACTGTTTAATGCACTCCAACAACATAGCTGTTTCTAAATCCCATCAGGTTGTACAGAGACCGTTGCACATGCAATTATTACTATTATCAGAATGCACTATATATTGCATTTTTACAAAAAATACTGGCCAAACGCCCATAAAAGGGCAACAAGATAGTTTCCTGAGAGGCCACACTTTGTTTTAACATTTTAATATGTTTTAGTTCCAACCGCTCCCTAAAGATTTTAGATTAATCATTGTATTTATCAATGACCGGATGGGAAAATAAGCGGGATAGATGTAAAACCTTATACAGCCAGCGCTTTCAGGTGATGTTAATATGCAGACTAGCTAGTGGTTTAAAATGATATGCCTTTGATGAAGGAATTGAGTTGCACTATGCACAAATAGACCAATTGTGATGTTTTCTGATTTTATCCTGATGTTATTTGCGGGGTGCTGGCATGAATTTATGAACTGTAACAGTATGTGATTTTATGTTTTGTATTAACTGTAAGTCTATATATTTTATTATGGTGTCAAATAACTAAAAACAATAAAAGTACACTTACCTACCTAACTTGTTGCTGCCCATTTGGCTCCCAAAGTTGAAATAGCTAGATTTTTATGGAAACACTCCCACAGAAATTCCAGAATCAATGGAAACTGGCACTGCAATGAGGAAGTAAAATGATTATGACACCAATTTGGAATGACCCCGAATATCTAGCATAAGATTTTAAGAAAGGTTTGCAAAACAATGGAATGGCTTCCACAGTATGACATGTCCAACACTTATTCTCTCCCCTTCACCTATCAAATTCCAGGACAAAACAGCTACAACTCTCAGGATTGTCTCGTCTTTGTGACATAGAGGACTGGGATTCACTGGAATCTTCCAATAGTGTTTTATTGGTAACCTCTAAAGTGGCGAGAACCAAGACCTTTGTAGATAGAAAGTTACTACCAAGATCATTATCCTGCTGGATACATGCACTTTGTATTACCCCAGAGTCTGGTTGGGTGATTTTGAAGCCTCTCTTCACTACTTGGACCATGTATTTGTCTGAAATAAGTTCTTGTCAGACACTCTGGGAGTGTGAGTTCACCCTACTAGCAGCAATCCTCCATTGTTTTCAGCATAGTGAGGATTTGTGTTTTCCTGGGAATGTAGGTCTCTGTGGAAAATCCTGCTTCTCTGGCACTCTTATAGTTGACTATGAGATAAGTAAGAGGCATATTATTTAAAATGTATGTAATGTAATCCATTTTTCAATCTATTTATGTACATTCACACTTTAGTACGTTTGGGCCATGTTCACGCCTTATAAAATTCTATCATTAAAAATAAATGAAAAATACCAGTTCTTATGGTATTAGGGATCTACCAAAGCAGGAAGTTCATTACCGATTCCCCAAGAAACCCCCATATCAAGATGCTCCCTAAAGGAAATCCTAGAGAACTCAGATTAAAAATGACAGGCCCAGGCAAAGAACCCTGCTCCCCACAAACAAACCACACTTTGTAATCTGTCCAAAAACAACACTAGATAAACAGCTTCAGACCAACACAGGCTGAAAAGCAGTGCTTGCAAGAGCAGACAAAATAAAAGGCATATTTAAAAAATATTATACAGAAAATTGATTTCTGCCAGGATAAACTTGGTGATGATGAACAAAAACGGTAAAATAATGAGTCGTACACCTGGGGAAAACCATCCTTAGTGTGGTGGTGGGGTGGAGATGTCCTTTTAGAGAATGCTGGATTCTAGTTAGCTGCAGAACGAAAATCATGCCACATCCTTTGTAACATTATTTCTGTTATAAATGCTTTCCTAGTTTATGAGATTCAGAACCCTTGCAGACAGATTTAGTGATGGGAGGCTGCACAGGAGTTTCAAGACTTCAATGCAGAAATGAAGGGAGCAAAGCAGATGTGATTTGCAGATGCAGGGCAAGGAGAGGGCAGACTTTGATGGACAGCATAACTGAGGCAGACACAAAGGAAGATTAGTTGTAGGTTTTGTTCCATTCTTACTTTTATTAAAATCCCCAAGCTTTATGTTTTGACTAACTGGCTTTGCCAAGCCTTATTTGTTCTATGCTTTATTTCCCTAATAGGAGATTTTACAATTATTAATTATTGATTTAGCTTCATGTTAATGCCACTTTTGCTTTAATTTGAATTCTTCATGAGTTCTGACTATCATTTGTGCCTCATTTTCTTAGAATATGGATTCTTTTCTTTATGGAAAGCGCCATATGCAATTTATGATATGCTCTGTACTAACTTTATTTTTCTATTATCAATTATGTAACCTGATTGATACCTGACTAATGAATGAAGAGTCAGAGAATCTTAAATATAAATTAGAAAATAAATCCCTTTAAAACTACTCACAACTCTCATTATTGGCTAAAATGTTTATTTTCATTTGAATATTTGCCCATGTTTATGAAGGAACTCTATTGGTCAAAATATGGTGGCTAAGATCCATCCCCTCAAGCGGAAACAAGGGTGATGCAGCGCTACTCTGGAAATAATAATTTCTAAAATCATATCACCTTTCCCTGATTCACCAAATCATGCATTTACTCATCAGTGGGGCCCATAACACTGTGAGCTACTCACAAAACACTTCTATCTTACTTCATAGATCGGTGAGATTCAAAGGAGAGCTGCTGTATCATAGCGGAGTGTCTAAATTAAAACTAACTATTTATACTATATACACCTGCAGTTCTAAGAAGTTTTACTATGGTTTTTCTTAACAAAACATTTTACTTAGACACACCACCATTATGGTCGACGAATCTGCTAGTAAAAAATTAGGCGTAGGAAAATACAAGACCAGCTTAATTCTCCATTTATCTAATTTTTTTAAAAGCAAAGTTTAGCATGTCTAACAGTTTATTCACTTTATTTATTTCTTATTTCAAAAGATGACTTTAAAGAATAAAAGTTTTATCTCAATCAGTTATATTCAATTTTGTTTCAGAGGTTTAAAATAGACATTATTAATTTAGATTTCAGAAAACAAGTAGTAGCAAAAGACAGATAGTTCCCTAACTAATAACTTCATCTAAAGCTAATTTCTCATTCAAAGAAAATAGACAATTATTCAAAGTCTTACATCTCAGGAAAATCAGCATACCTACAGCATCTCGGGAGGAAAACGGAAGAGTTTTTTCTTAAGGAAAATCAGCACTTTTTATACCTTTTTCACTAACTTTATCTATCTACAAAAGTTACTATCAGCATAAACTCGAGTTCTGATTAGACAATTTGGGGTGGATGAGCATCACTTCATCATTCTAATATTCAATTTCCGTTGTGTCAGCTGAATTTTAAAGAGTCCTTTGTTTAAGAAAGTCTTTGGCCTAGTCACATCCTCAACTAGCAACTCCATGAACGTTTCCCACGTTCAGTAGCTCAAACGTCCATTCTTTTTGGCAGTCATCAGGACTTCCAGGGCATGTTGTCCTTGAATTGGTTTTGTTCATGCACAAGCAGCTCACATTCAAACTCGGACTTGGGCTGCGCATGCTCAGTTCGTCTTCTATTCACAGTTAATAAAGCAGCCATATTTTCACTAGGCTTCACAGGCCAGAATGTGAACAATCATAGAAACAAACACAAATAAATGTTAATTATTGAAATATAGCCCTTCTGTTTACCTTCCCCCATACTAAGGTTTCCCTATTAGTTGTTACCTAGCAAAATAAGCAACACGTATGCGTAATATGCTCACCCGTCTTCATGTTTTTGCCACAAAATACATAAACAGAAACCACATTTATGCCGCTTTTAATCATTTTGAAGCTTTTGCATTATTTCACATCACAACAACATTAATTAGTTAGTTATATTTTCGCCATACAAGCAGATTAGTATTCCCATGTGTATTTGTGTGTGCATTCTATACTATGTTGATTAATGTTTTCCACATCATACAATTAATAAAAGTTATAGTTATGAGGAAATTACTTCGCGAAGGGTATACAAATTTTTGTTTCGCCACCTCGCTCCATCAAGCGTAATGGTAATTAAAGGTGATGGTGCCACATTTTCTACATTTTCCCAAGAGAGATTACCCTGAGATTTACGGGTTATCATTTGTTTTTAAAAAACAAACTTCTATGTTGGAATTTTGTTTTTGAAAAGTTAAGGTTTGGTAGACTGCTGTCAAAAATTACTTGGGCCATTCATATGGCAAAATCTTTGGACCATCAGAAGTACCTATTTGAAGGTGATTTCTTTGAAGATACAGAGATCACAAGTAGGCTCAAATTATGGCCTTTCTCCCACTGCCAGGGTGGCAGATGTAATGCTGTGTGCCACCCTGACAGACAAAGATAACACAGACAAATGCTAAATCAAGCCCTAAATTTCTAACTACAACATCTCTGGAAGGTGGCAGGGAGAGTTTTCCATTGAAATCACAGATATGACTATGTTTCCTTGGTTCATGTCTTACTCCTTTGCCTTCTGTTTGAGTACAGGATCCAATGTAAGGCTCTCTGTATTGCCTATTATACCTTATACAAAACAAAGCCTGCATTTTGTCCTGGAATCTGACACCAGATTTACTTGCTAGATCCCCTCGGTGTAGTGTTCATCTTTTGCTGGGAATAAAAAAAACACAAAGGTGGTAAAAACCTTTCTTGAACTCGGGCCCCAGTTTTCAAATTTCAACCTTTTGCAAAATAGTGTCTACCCAGTCTTAGCAAGTTTGAATTGTCCTACACGAAGCACCTTTTTGCTAGTGGGCTTTTCTGTGTTGCTACACCTTCTGTGCCTCTTAGATACAGAGTGCCAAAATGGATTTTGTTGAATGTTCACCTGATAAATTAATAAATAAATTACTAAACTAATTAATGGTTCTTTTGCTAATGGTACAAGTGCAAATTGTCAAGAAACACCGAGAACATGTTATTACTCAGACACATGTGTGTCCTCTGGATCCTTTACAATGTTCGAGAACTGAAATTGAGTTGGAAAAATGTATGAACGAGGTGCTTAAATGGTTTAAGTGCTGCTCTAATTTGGTTAAATGTCACTGTTTACAATTTCGCTGTGGCCACCAAGATGTCAAGCTATTGCAATGTGCTTCATGAAAAACATCTTGGGTACCAACATGTCAGAAACAACGCCCACCGCAGTCCCACTAGCAATAGAGCAGACTAACCCAAAACTGGTGCAGAGGACATCCTACCATTTTGGAAAATATATTTTATCAGAAAGCAAAACATTTCATCATCACACCAAGTTCATGAACCAAAAGAATGATTCTTGAGCCAGCTCAAGAAACATTCTCAGGAAACACAAAAACACATTCTGTCAGAGCAACTTGAGAATTCAACAGCCCTGTGGCTAGTATGTCTGCTCAGAGCCTGCAACTAGACAAAATTCCTTTCTGTGTTATTCAACTTTAGGTTTTTGACCAATTGGTCTTACTTGCAAGTTTTATATTCCTTGTAAATTGCGAATATATGCTATTGCGGGTAGTCCCTTCGACAAGGGACTACCCGCAATAGCATATATTCGCAATTTTAATATGAAATATTTCAATGTATGATGAAATTGTTTTAATTTGGTTTTTCGAGCATTAAAAAGAATAGAATTTACCTTTGTAATAGATTAGGGCATGCTCGAAAATATAAGTTGGATATTAAATGTTTGGTGATGAATTTTATATGAATGATTTTAACATTATAAAAATAAAATGTTGAGAGAAAGAAGTCACTTCAGAGTTGTGTGATAATAAGTACCTATATCGTCTATCTGTATACAAGGAATATAAAACTTGCAAGTAAGACCAATTGGTCACAAACCTAAAGTTGAATAACACAGAAAGGAATTTTGTCTAGTTATAGTCTGAACACCCAGTCCTTTCTGGTTTCTGGGACACTCTCTTCTTTTGAAGATTGCTCAGAGCCTGCTACACAGGGCACAAATAATTCAGTGTGGGCTTTTGTTCTAAAGGAACTAGTAACATGGCATTGCTGTAGGCCGTGTCGTCCTGTCAGAAACCATGTGTATGCCTTTAGTTCACTCTGAAGCTATGCAAAATTGCCACAGAGCAGGATAGGCCCTTCATCCAAGGCCTACTGTGCATGACTAAAGGTCCTATACAAAGGGCTCAGGGTCCAAGTGACATGGGTGCAGGCCATGGCCCAGACCATACCTCATTTCCTGAGTGTGCTGCTCATGGTCAAAGTCTCTGCCCAACAGATTCTAGGACTTAAAGCATGTGGCACAGTTTAGCTGAGGCCTCATCCTTTTTTTTACAGACCTCTGTGCAATGAACAATGAAAATATAACAGTTTTGAAATGCATGGGGTTTCAGTAATCTTCTATTACTTTTAAAGTACTTTGATTATATATTTATTAATTCATTGATTACTTATTAAATATTAATGTATTAATTGTTAGTTCATTATATTAATTGTGTTACATTTATATAATTTATGTGTTGGAGGATATGTTTGTTGGGCAAGTTAATTATGCAATTTATGATGTCCAATTTATTTCAGTTGATAACAAATTATTAAATTGGCTAATAATTATGTTAATTGTTTAATTATTTCTCTACTGTTGCACAGACTGGAGTGAGAATGGAAATCTTTTCCCTCCGGAGTCCAACAAATTACCTACTGTTGCACAGACTGGAGTGAGCTGAGCTAACTATAACTTGCACCCCTGCAATGCACTGCTGATGATGTCACATATTACAGCCCTCATGACATGGTCAGTGACATCACTGATGACATCACTGATGACATCACTGATGACATCTCAAATGACATCATCCAGTGACTACTTCTGAAAAGTTTTAGAATGTTAACTATATATACGCCAAGGTGTATTGAAGAATGAGTGGGTGTATGAGTGTGTGCATGAATGATTTAGTGGGTTTGTGACTGACTGAATGTATTGGTGAGTGACTAATCTGTGTGAATGTCTGTTTCAGTCTGTCGGTTGGTGTGTAAGTGGCTGCATTTGTTGGTGAGTAGCAATATGAGTGTCTATATGGGTTAATGAATGGTTCTCTGAGTACTTGTAGGGGTGCTTGAGTGTCTGTATGGGTGGGTGGGGGGTGTGTGACTCGCTACATGGATATGTGATTAGGTGATTCACTGGGTGTAGGGGGTCATGAGTATGTCTGTAAGGGGCTGTATAGGTGAGAGAGTGTACATATGGCCGTGTTAGTGAGTGAATAGATGTCTCAGTGGTGTATCTACGAGTAACTAAATATGTGAAAGAGTATATGTGAGAGTTAGAGTATCTAAGTACCTGTATCGGAGAGTGAGTGATTGTGAGAGTGGCTGTATAGATAAGTGTGTGCTTGTGTCTGTGATTGTATTAGAGAGTAACTGTGTTTTAGTATCTGTATGAATAAGTGAGGTGCTGTGTGTTTAACTGTATTGGTGAGTACATGGCCGTGTGATTGACTCTTTGGGTTACTGACTAGGTGTGTGAGTAACTCTATGGGTGAGTGGCGGTGTGTGAGTGCATGAGTGCATTTATTATTGACTGTATGGGTGATTGAGTGGATGTGTGTGTAGACCTTTGAATTAGTGAATAGGTATGTGCTAACTGGTATTAGTGTGTCTATGGTTTCGAGAATGGTAGTCTGTATTTTAGAGTGGGTGTTTGATAGGCTATAGTAGGGTGTGAGAAGGTGCATCAGAGATTAAGTGGATGATGTCATCAATTATGTCATTTGAGATGTCATGAGTGATGTCACAGACCATGTCATGAGTGATGTAATATGTGATGTCATCAGCAGTGCACTGCGGGGGCATGAGTTATAGTTAGCTAACTATAACGGCTGAATTTCTCTGATTTTGCATGAGTGAAATGTCAGACTAACTATAACGTCCCTGAAACATTTGTTTTTTTCAGTGAATCTCTAAAGTTTTCTAAATGCTAATTAATAACTATAACCTCCCTGAAGCCTCTGTTTTTTTGTGAATTTCTAAGGTTTTTTAAATGCCATTTTCTAACTATAATGTAGTAGTTGCGTTTGCAGAGTGGTGCAGAAAGAGGGTTGGGCCTCCAACCAGCGCTCAGGAATTCTGCTGCATAGGACTTACAGGAGGTACCTGGAGGGCATCTTGGCCCCCGAAGTCCCTCAAGAGTAAAGTGGACTTCATCCCAAGAAGGCAAGTTTGCAGAGTGGTGGAGAATGGGGGTGTGTGGACTATGAAGACCTCTTAGCAATCCCACTGTGTGAGACCTACTGGAGGTAACAAGAGGGGTATTTGACCCCCAAGGACAACCTTGGAGCCAACTATCTCTCCTATTACCTCCAGTAAGTCCCACACAGCAGCAGTGGTAAGTTATCATAGCAGGCCGCCCCCCCCCCCTTTGCCCACCAGTCTTCAAACGCGCTCCCTGGCACACCCTTGGATGGGGATTAAAGTCCCCTTAGATGTTGGGGGCCAACTAGCCTACCTGATACCTCCAGTTAGCCCAAGATAGTGGTATTGCTGAGTGGCAGAATGCTGCTCTGGGATGAAGTCCACTTTAATCCTGAGGTCCTCAGGACACAAGAGGACCTCATCACTCCACTAGCAGTGCTCCAAAAGGGGTGTTTGCAGAGTGGTGTAAAAAGGAGCTTGGCCTCGGATCACCTCTCAGCAATCCCACTGTGTGGGCCTTACTGAAGGTACCTGGTGGACCAGTTGGCCCCTAGGACCTTTAGATTTCAAGGGGACTTAATCCCCCCAACCCAGATTGCGCCAGGAGGCGTGTTTGCAGACTGGCGTGGGGCCTCCGTCGGGCTGTCGGCTTCTCTTTTCTTTTTCTTTTTTTGAGGGGGGCTGTGTGGCCCGCTGCTTTTAATATTTTTGGGCCCCTGGGGACCGCATCCCCCTGGGCCCGAGCCTTTCAAAAAAATGATTTATTATAAAGCACAGGAATTGGCTACGCGGCCTCCCTTGCATGGCCAATTTCGGCCCAGGACCCCATCCCCCGGGGCATGTCCACTTATATAATCTACAATTAAAGGAGGGGGCAGCATGGCCCCCTCCTGAGGCCTTTTTCAGCATCCGGGATCCCATCCCCCGGGGGTTAGCCTCTTTTTTCCTTTTGATTTTTTTTAACTTTAAGGGAGGGGGAAGCGTGGCCCCCATCCCTTAGCCACTTTTGGCCCCGGGGGCCCAAGCCGCAGGGACCCCATCCCCAGGGCGCATCTGGATATTGTTGGAATCATCCCATACAGTGGTTGAGATACAAGCAACAGCTTTTTGATTGAGTACCATGTAATCTGAGTATCATATATCCCTCAGATCGTTATTATCTTATCACAAACCAAGGCTGCAGTGGTGCTTCTGACAGTGTATTTCACCCCTGATGAAGGGACACATGTCCTGCAATGCATTGGGCATGGAAGAAAATAATATGTGTATGCAACAAATCTTAATTGCACAATTCTGTGATGTGAACAGAACAAACAGATGTATTAATGTACATGTTGAAGTTAAAGATTGTTTGTATTTGTATATGTTTCATGAAGATATGGGGTGAGAATACCTCATTTAAATACAATTCATTCTGTGAAAATAGTAATAGATTGTAAGCATTTTTTTGCAGTAGTGCACATTGGATCAAGTACAAGTACTTGAATGTATGATTGTGACATTTTAAGGGTATGGTAGACACCATGCCTTCCAAAGTGGCACGCAAGGGATAAAAGGATTATCATTTATAAATAGGGTTCAGATAAGGAATGCTCCACTATCATTCATTACATAAATATAAATATACACACACATATATGTTTATGTGTGTATGTTTTTTAAGCATATATTTATGTATAGCACTAAATGTTACTTAAATGCATTTTATTTACGCAATATTGTCATATTAAAAAATGTAAGATGTACTATTTAAAACTATATATATATATATATATACATATATATGATATTTTTGAATATGACACTTTACAATGCACGCATTACAACGTGTGTCATTACATCGCATTTTCTACGTCACAAAATGCATTACAAACCATGTTGTTACAATGCATAATCCATTACAACCCAATTACTATTGTAACTCCGCTGAGACGTTACTTTGGTGAATGTGTTGTAATGGATTATGCGATGTAATGACATGCGTTGTAATGAATCTTGTGTTGTAAAACATTTGTTGTAATGGCACCGGTTGTAACGCGAGTGTTGTAAATGAGGTTTCCCGATATTATTGAATGCTTTTAAACAATATTAGTGTAATACGATATTTTTTTTCGAAATTTTGGTACTTACCATCATAAGTATAGGTAAAAAATATTTTTTACTCAATATTTATATCCCTTGATATTATTGTAATCAATATTCTGTCAGAGATCTGTTTACCTAAATATGTCAATCTATTCCAGAGCCAAAAGAATAATATAACTGTTGTTTATGCCAGTCTGTCCAATAAACAAACACTGAATAATAATGGTCTATGAACAATCAATGATACATACTGTTAACAAAATCCATCGGAAAGTCAATTCTAAGGCTGTTACATTTACTTTAACCATGCCCTGTTGAGACAGCTTCCATAATCCACTTTAAGCATCAACTATGGTAAAAGTAGTCAATTCAATAATGAAATTACGAAATATTCAGCCCTCGACTTTACTTTCAGGTTAGGTAGTTAGGGATTATGATTTGCTAATCAATTCACAATTTTTTTTAAAAAGCAAAGAAAAACTAAGTTAATTTCTACACTAGTTCTTGGACACCTTGGTTCAATGCATGTACCATTTGGGTCATATGTGCCCACCCAGAGTAAGTATACCTCGGTGGAATGTGTTTCAAAGCACACACAATCAAGAATCCAATACAAACAATGATGTTGAAGTGTGTGACATAGCTCCTTCCAAGGAATGCGTGAAAGGCACCACCCTGAATATAAAGTAGGGCTTAATACTTCTATCTTTCTTGGAACATGACAACAGGTGTTTGGCATCTAAAATAAGTAAAAACTTAATAACCTGGCCTCAATTACATGTACCCAGATTTGAGAAAAATCAACCCTTTCCTCTCCAGAGTTAGACTCAGTTCTTATGGCTCATGAACCTTTACAAAACATTGTTTCCTTTTCATTTACCACGCACTTGCAAAGTTTATGTATGCGCGCGTACTCTATTGTTGTCAAGACTCATTTGTAAGTGGTCATATTGTTATATAACTCCATGCCTCACGGTGTATTAGTGGAAAGTTAGTCATCATAACTTTCTTCACTGCTCCCATGTTTTAATGTTCGTTTGGTTCTTACTATTTCTTTTGAAATGCATTGGTGTAGCCGACTTACTTGAAAAGGTTTATTTAGCTTTTTGAGTGTTTCTTTGGCTTTGTCCGGCGTGTCTGACCGTTTGAAAATGCAGTTAATACAAACGTGTTGGACCTGGAATCTCCAAGTCACATAGGGTAGCTTGCCACTAAATGGAAAGGCTTAACTCAAAGGTCCATGTGTTAAGTTTGCGTCACACCCTCAAAATAACTCAGCGTCCATCCACCAAAAATAATGACACTACACCGTAATTTATAAAAGCAGGAAAAGCTTTAACTTTCCTTAAATTAGTTTAGCTGAAGCATGTATTCACTTCCATTTAGCATTTAGTCTACATTCCAGTTACACTTGTTTTTGAGGATATATAAGAAAGCATAGTACAAGTTCCGAAGATAACCCTCCCTTATATCAAAATTATGCGGTCATGAATTAGACATATTTCTACAATCATTACATTTCCTAATAGAAAGGTAGGTAGTTTCTGAGGTTCTTTAGTTACACAAAAACTCTGAAAAGAAAAATGCTATCAGTTAATCGCCTAGCCTGCTAGCTGTGGATCAAGTGGAACATCATTACATTTCTTTGTTACATTCTCCACTCCTTTGCTTTTGGATATTGAACCATTTCCCCTTTTTCTCTCAGGCTTTTGAAATTCTAGGGGAAGTCACTCGATGTGCAAAGACTTCCTGTCTCTCCCAGCACAAGTCTCAACTCCCCTTTTTGGTGTATCACCCAGAACGCCAGATCCAGGACAACCCAGAACCCCTCGGCAAGGCTCCTGAGCGTTCAGTACCGCTGGCTTCTCCCCTCCGGCTCTCCTGTGAGTTTCTTCGGTTTTAGCCAGAGGCGGGGAAGTACACAGGCTACTAATCACCCGGCTCGACCAGGGACCCCAGAGCACTGTCGGGCCTCAGTCAAGCCCAATTCCCCACCTTACTTGTGTCAGTGGCGGCAGAGAAGGACCGGTGAGCGCCAAAGGCGGTGTCTCTCAGCTCCGTCGTCCGCCTCCTCTGTTGCGGGGGCCCTTTGCGGCTGGTACACGGAAGAGGGTCGGCTTCCTTTGCGCACGTCCCACCTCCCTGCGCTCTTCCTTCACAGCGCTGGGCGGGACTTCCCTCGACTACGCTGCAGTTCACCCCACAGAGAACGCAGCACTCTCGCTCTCCGTGCCGGTCCACCACAGCGAGGCAACCGCTCCGATGGTCAGCGGCCCCCTCATCCACGTCCACCAGACCTTGCAACAGAACCTCAGCGGGTCCGACAACCGGCAGCACCACCAGGTACTCACTTAGCTAGCCAGGGCGATGGCAGTCCGAATGGGGGGCAAAAAACCCGCGCTGGAGGGCAAGTTCGGAGGGCAATGTTAAAAATAACTGGAGTCAGGTTTCCTGACGTCACCGGTGGCCGTTCCTCAGGTGACGGGGGGTGACGAAGAAGGTTAGTCACAGTTCTCTTCAGAGAAGGATAGTCCTCACCACTCCTCCTGTCAACTGGTATGCCCTGTCTCCCTAACACCAGATTCCCTCTCAGAAAGCGTTGGAGGAGGGTAGAGAGATTTACTCCCAGTCGATAGCAGTGGGGCTAGATCCACAAGCAGGGGACAATGTCAATCATGAGGGTTCTAAAGTGTGTAAATTGGGTTCGTGGGGAGGTCTCCGTTTGTTGTACCCAAATTCTCTATGATTTTCCAATGGTGCTGCGATTATTCAGGATAGTCACTCCTGGGTGTTAGCAATGGTTATGGTGGGTTTTGGTGCCCGCCTAATCGTGCACTGTTCACCTGGTGCTCCGCACCTTATGTATTTGCGTATTTATCACCACTCTTTAAACTGTATGATTTCCTTATTTTGTGTCAAATTGCATCTTTGGTTGATTGGGTGCCTCCTCACTAAGTTGACTGGGTTATAAACTGTGTAAATTGGGTTCGTGGGGAGCACTCCATTTGTTGTACCCAAATTCTCTATGATTTTCCAATGGTGCTGCGATTATTCAGGATAGTCACTCCTGGGTGTTAGCAATGGTTATGGTGGGTTTTGGTGCCCGCCTAATCGTGCACTGTTCACCTGGTGCTCCGCACCTTATGTATTTACGTATTTATCACCACTCTTTAAACTGTATGATTTCCTTATTTTGTGTCAAAATGCATCTTTGGTTGATTGGGTGCCTCCTCACTAAGTTGACTGGGTTATAAACTGTGTAAATTGGGTTCGTGGGGAGCACTCCGTTTGTTGTACCCAAATTCTCTATGTTTTTCCAATGGTGCTGCGATTATTCAGGATAGTCACTCCTGGGTGTTAGCAATGGTTATGGTGGGTTTTGGTGCCCGCCTAATCGTGCACTGTTCACCTGGTGCTCCGCACCTTATGTATTTGCGTATTTATCACCACTCTTTAAACTGTATGATTTCCTTATTTTGTGTCAAATTGCATCTTTGGTTGATTGGGTGCCTCCTCACTAAGTTGACTGGGTTATAAACTGTGTAAATTGGGTTCGTGGGGAGCACTCCATTTGTTGTACCCAAATTCTCTATGATTTTCCAATGGTGCTGCGATTATTCAGGATAGTCACTCCTGGGTGTTAGCAATGGTTATGGTGGGTTTTGGTGCCCGCCTAATCGTGCACTGTTCACCTGGTGCTCCGCACCTTATGTATTTGCGTATTTATCACCACTCTTTAAACTGTATGATTTCCTTATTTTGTGTCAAATTGCATCTTTGGTTGATTGGGTGCCTCCTCACTAAGTTGACTGGGTTATAAACTGTGTAAATTGGGTTCGTGGGGAGCACTCCGTTTGTTGTACCCAAATTCTCTATGATTTTCCAATGGTGCTGCGATTATTCAGGATAGTCTCTCCTGGGTGTTATCAATGGTTATGGTGGGTTTTGGTGCCCGCCTAATCGTGCACTGTTCACCTGGTGCTCCGCACCTTATGTATTTGCGTATTTATCACCACTCTTTAAACTGTATGATTTCCTTATTTTGTGTCAAATTGCATCTTTGGTTGATTGGGTGCCTCCTCACTAAGTTGACTGGGTTATAAACTGTGTAAATTCTCTATGATTTTCCAATGGTGCTGCGATTATTCAGGATAGTCACTCCTGGGAGTGCTCCACACGAACCCAATTTACACAGTTTATAACCCAGTCAACTTAGTGAGGAGGCACCCAATCAACCAAAGACATAAGGTGCGGAGCACCAGGTGAACAGTGCACGATTAGGCGGGCACCAAAACCCACTATAACCATTGCTAACACCCAGGAGTGACTATCCTGAATAATCGCAGCACCATTGGAAAATCATAGAGAATTTGGGTACAACAAACGGAGTGCTCCCCACGAACCCAATTTACACAGTTTATAACCCAGTCAACTTAGTGAGGAGGCACCCAATCAACCAAAGATGCAATTTGACACAAAATAAGGAAATCATACAGTTTAAAGAGTGGTGATAAATACGCAAATACATAAGGTGCGGAGCACCAGGTGAACAGTGCACGATTAGGCGGGCACCAAAACCCACCATAACCATTACTAACACCCAGGAGTGACTATCCTGAATAATCGCAGCACCATTGGAAAATCATAGAGAATTTGGGTACAACAAACGGAGTGCTCCCCACGAACCCAATTTACACAGTTTATAACACAGTCAACTTAGTGAGGAGGCACCCAATCAATCAAAGATGCAATTTGACACAAAATAAGGAAATCATACAGTTTAAAGAGTGGTGATAAATACGCAAATACTTAAGGTGCGGAGCACCAGGTGAACAGTGCACGATTAGGCGGGCACCAAAACCCACCATAACCAATCATGAGGGTTCAGCAGCCCCAGGGGGTAGTCAGAACTCTCCCACAAAGCACTAACCTCCCTGCCCAGTAGTCTAAACTCCTTACTGCACTGACCTGGTTCTAAAATGGCCACCCTAGTGCTGACCCTTTTATAGCTAACCTCAGGCCTCCAGAACCAGCCGGAAGGTTCTGGAGTTCTCCTATAATACCCTATGGGCCCCTTCTCCTAAAGTGTCAGTTATGGCAGTTAATGGCAACCAT
Source organism: Lissotriton helveticus (assembly GCF_964261635.1). NCBI lineage: Eukaryota > Metazoa > Chordata > Amphibia > Caudata > Salamandridae > Lissotriton > Lissotriton helveticus. The sequence goes on from NC_136067.1 coordinate 1,475,166,734, forward strand.
TTTGTGGGTCTTGTAAATCTAGTCAGGAAGGCACCTAGGCCTCAAGAAAAAAAAAGTCTATGAGGGCAGAGAGCACCTAACCCCTAGATCAACACCTGAAAACCCAGTGGACATAAAAATTAAAGGTTTTGAGGGGCAAAAAGGGGACAAAAACAAATAAATATTTAGGAGGGACTACCCAAAGGCAGACAGGTCTAACAAAACGTATGTAACCTGTTGCATATTCTGGCGCCATAGCATTCTGATAATCGCAATAGTTGTACGAGTTTCTGCTCTAGATTATCAGATCATTCAAAATATTTACTTTTGTTGCGGCTCCAAATTATGAACATCATGGCTTTCCAACCATTATCATAATTATATGTTGCCTATAACATGTTTTCTGTAGTATTTTTCTGCCGGCTTTACTTCCATTTAACGGATCTTATTCCTGTACGATGGTTTTAGATACATTGTGGTGTATCACTACAAATGTGAATCATAATCTGTGTATTTTTTCCTTTAATTTAGACCTCTGGTGACTGGATTGACCATACCATTGTATGCTTTCTGTAAGCCTTTTCTGAAAGGCTTGATTTCCTTTAATGGATTGATTCCTGAAGATGATTTTAGATACATTGTGGCATGTGTTTTCCAGTTGATTGTTACTGGTGTACCATGGCATTTTGAATCATAATATGTTCAATTCTGTCATTTTATTAAGAAATCTGGTGACTGTGTTAAAACACATTATCAATTATGCTTCTTTCTGCGTCAGGATTGCTAATAGATCTCTTCCTCTAGGGATTGGTTGAATTGCCCATAATACTATCTACTGGAAATCTTTCTCAGTGTGTCCATTCGTAATAAAGTGGTTTATCAACAAAGCTGTGATTGTTTTCGTTCTTATGCAAGACTAGTGCTGCACTATTCTCTGTCTTATCACTTGGTTGTGACCTTACAAGGTCAGGACATATTTCACTTTGAAGCTAGCAGCCATAGCACTAAAGAAAAATGATTTCACTTTGAGGAGAAATACTCTTTGCAGACACAGAGGACTGCCATGGGTTGCTCCTTTGTGCCAGAAATGGTAGTTCTATTAATGGCACTATTTGAAGACAAGTTTATTGATAACAACAATCATTTCTCTGGTGATATAAACAAATGGCTGAAAGAATGTTAAAACATGGGCACATTGAAGAAAGTAATAATGAATAACTTTCCACTAATACACAGCGAGGCACGCAGTTGTATAACAGCATGACTGCTTTTTCGAATGAGTTTTAGTAATAAAGTTGCAAGATTATGAACACATACTTAGACATCGCTAGCATGCGGTAAATGAAAAAGAAACAATATTTTGTAAAGGTTCATCAGCCATAAGAACCGAGTCTAAAGTATCTTACTCGATATTCAAGAGAACGGTTGCAAATAAGCATAAAGTTTAGAATGCATCAAACAGATGGGCGAGGAATGCATTGCATAAACAGGCCACCACGACCCTAAGAAACAACGTAGCAGGAACATCCACTGCCTGCACAAACAGTGCAAGTGAAAAAGCGGTTGAGGGCACAGTTTAAGGAGTATCATTTAATAGCGATCACTTTTTCTAGGCATAAAATTGTAGATGAAAGTTAAATGTACAAGTGCGAGTCATAACAAGTACTCATTTTTTTGTTTAAATCGGTTATTGATTTTATACAATTTTATGAAAGGTGACTACTGTCTTGCAATGCATCGTCAAACAGTTAAGACACATAGGGCCCCATTAGGATGGCGGGCGGATCGCCCCTGCCAGGCTGGCGGTAGCCACTGCCGGCCTGGCGGGGCGATCCGGCCGCCATCCTTGCTGGGGGGTCTGCGGCAGACGGAAAGACGGAAAGGGTTTATATGGTGGCGGTGTCTATCAGACATATTACAATGGGCATTTACAAATGCCTTTCGGAAAGCAATGCAGAGTCTGCTTTGGGGGCCCATTACGGGCCCCCTTTGACTCCCGGGGGTGGGGGGTGTACCTATTGTACCCCCATGCATTTCAAGGTACAACGTGGCAGGCACCGCACGGTGTCTGTCACGTTGTGTATTGAAATGCACTACATGTATTTTTAGCATTGCGGCGGCGCACTGTCATGGTATTAGGATCGTTGTCATTCAGGAGGCCCAAGATTTTTCATAAAATCATTAATGTTTTAGCCATGTTATGTTAAAGACCCGCTGTAGCTTAAGACTATCATTTAAAATCTTATGATTAAAACTAGTTTTTTCAGTAGACTATATCCTGTGCCAAAATCAAACAGGTTGTATTTTTATGAGGTCAGATATGTGGGGTATCCCTAGTTCACAGTGTCATATATAAGTAGATGTCCTGCTTGGGACTGCCAGCAGGAATCTAAAAAATACATTCTCAACTAGCTGTAGGCACTCAGGGTCTACATAGCCCCAGGTGCCTGCACTGTACATAGCTGTGGAGACACATCTGGTAGATGTGTAATAATTCTACAGAAGTTCGTCTATCCAGTTTTCGAGAAAAGTTGGCTAAGGCAGCAGTAGCTTTCATAAACAGTAGTTTCTTGGCTTGAACTGCCTCAGTCCATGTCCCCGTCTGCTCAAAAAGAATTCCCAAATAAGAAAAACTTTTAGTAATTCAACCTTTTTGTTATCAATATAAATATCCCTACATTTGGTACTGCCTCCCCCAGATTTCATGATAAAGGTTTTTGAGGTATTCACTCTAAGGCTCTACTTGTGCATGAACATGGAAAATCGTGTCACTACCCTTTGGAGCCTGAATTGCGTTTGTGACATCAATGCAGCATCGTCCCCATACAGTAGGGAAGGTATGGGACTTTTATCAATTTGTGGCAAATCCTGACACTGATTAGCCAGGACTTGACCTAGTTCATTAATATAAAGTGTAAATAAAAAGGGTGCCAAGACACAACCTTGTCTCACCCCTCTCTGTATTTTGAACGTGGCTGTGCACTCCCCGCCAATGGACCTTTATAAGTGAAGACTCCACCCTCATACCGGCCAAGATCTTCCATAATTTATTGTGTATGACACAATCAAAGGCTGCTGTTAAGTCTACAAATGCCAGGTATAGCCTGCTGTGTTTAGTAATTGTGTACCTCCCCAGAAACATGTTTAGATGTAGACCCTACTCAACAGTGCCTAGGATCTGTTGGAAGCCACATTGTAATTCTGATATGATACCATTATCTTCGGCCCAGTCCTGTAGTCTATTAAGTATAACACGCCCCACCACCTTGACCAATGAATCTAATAATGATATAGGCTAGTAGCATGCAGGGCTTTGACAATCACCGTTCTTAAAAACTGGGACCAGTGTTGATTCAGATCAAGTTTTTATGAAGCTGGTAGAACAGCACCCTGCAATTACTTGGGTCAGAAGTGGGCCCATTGCAGCAAATTGGATTTATAAAAGTCTATGGGGAATCAATCAGGGCCAGGGGCTTTCCCACCCATACTTGTCATATTGGCACGGTAGAACTCATCAAGGGTAAAGTGGACATCTACTGGATAGTTATTGGGTGACAATGATTAATGCTGTGCCTGGAAAAAATCCATGGGTTTCTCATACATGTTCATGTATTAATACGCAAATACATAAGGTGCGGAGCACCAGGTGAACAGTGCACGATTAGGCGGGCACCAAAACCCACCATAACCATTGCTAACACCCAGGAGTGACTATCCTGAATAATCGCAGCACCATTGGAAAATCATAGAGAATTTGGGTACAACAAACGGAGTGCTCCCCACGAACCCAATTTACACAGTTTATAACCCAGTCAACTTAGTGAGGAGGCACCCAATCAACCAAAGATGCAATTTGACACAAAATAAGGAAATCATACAGTTTAAAGAGTGGTGATAAATACGCAAATACATAAGGTGCGGAGCACCAGGTGAACAGTGCACGATTAGGCGGGCACCAAAACCCACCATAACCATTACTAACACCCAGGAGTGACTATCCTGAATAATCGCAGCACCATTGGAAAATCATAGAGAATTTGGGTACAACAAACGGAGTGCTCCCCATGAACCCAATTTACACAGTTTATAACACAGTCAACTTAGTGAGGAGGCACCCAATCAATCAAAGATGCAATTTGACACAAAATAAGGAAATCATACAGTTTAAAGAGTGGTGATAAATACGCAAATACATAAGGTGCGGAGCACCAGGTGAACAGTGCACGATTAGGCGGGCACCAAAACCCACCATAACCAATCATGAGGGTTCAGCAGCCCCAGGGGGTAGTCAGAACTCTCCCACAAAGCACTAACCTCCCTGCCCAGTAGTCTAAACTCCTTACTGCACTGACCTGGTTCTAAAATGGCCACCCTAGTGCTGACCCTTTTATAGGCTAACCTCAGGCCTCCAGAACCAGCCGGAAGGTTCTGGAGTTCTCCTATAATACCCTATGGGCCCCTTCTCCTAAAGTGTCAGTTATGGCAGTTAATGGCAACCATTTTGTGGGTCTTGTAAATCTAGTCAGGAAGGCACCTAGGCCTCAAGAAAAAAAAAGTCTATGAGGGCAGAGAGCACCTAACCCCTAGATCAACACCTGAAAACCCAGTGGACATAAAAATTAAAGGTTTTGAGGGGCAAAAAGGGGACAAAAACAAATAAATATTTAGGAGGGACTACCCAAAGGCAGACAGGTCTAACAAAACGTATGTAACCTGTTGCATATTCTGGCGCCATAGCATTCTGATAATCGCAATAGTTGTACGAGTTTCTGCTCTAGATTATCAGATCATTCAAAATATTTACTTTTGTTGCTGCTCCAAATTATGAACATCATGGCTTTCCAACCATTATCATAATTATATGTTGCCTATAACATGTTTTCTGTAGTATTTTTCTGCCGGCTTTACTTCCATTTAACGGATCTTATTCCTGTACGATGGTTTTAGATACATTGTGGTGTATCACTACAAATGTGAATCATAATCTGTGTATTTTTTCCTTTAATTTAGACCTCTGGTGACTGGATTGACCATACCATTGTATGCTTTCTGTAAGCCTTTTCTGAAAGGCTTGATTTCCTTTAATGGATTGATTCCTGAAGATGATTTTAGATACATTGTGGCATGTGTTTTCCAGTTGATTGTTACTGGTGTACCATGGCATTTTGAATCATAATATGTTCAATTCTGTCATTTTATTAAGAAATCTGGTGACTGTGTTAAAACACATTATCAATTATGCTTCTTTCTGCGTCAGGATTGCTAATAGATCTCTTCCTCTAGGGATTGGTTGAATTGCCCATAATACTATCTACTGGAAATCTTTCTCAGTGTGTCCATTCGTAATAAAGTGGTTTATCAACAAAGCTGTGATTGTTTTCGTTCTTATGCAAGACTAGTGCTGCACTATTCTCTGTCTTATCACTTGGTTGTGACCTTACAAGGTCAGGACATATTTCACTTTGAAGCTAGCAGCCATAGCACTAAAGAAAAATGATTTCACTTTGAGGAGAAATACTCTTTGCAGACACAGAGGACTGCCATGGGTTGCTCCTTTGTGCCAGAAATGGTAGTTCTATTAATGGCACTATTTGAAGACAAGTTTATTGATAACAACAATCATTTCTCTGGTGATATAAACAAATGGCTGAAAGAATGTTAAAACATGGGCACATTGAAGAAAGTAATAATGAATAACTTTCCACTAATACACAGCGAGGCACGCAGTTGTATAACAGCATGACTGCTTTTTCGAATGAGTTTTAGTAATAAAGTTGCAAGATTATGAACACATACTTAGACATCGCTAGCATGCGGTAAATGAAAAAGAAACAATATTTTGTAAAGGTTCATCAGCCATAAGAACCGAGTCTAAAGTATCTTACTCGATATTCGAGAGAACGGTTGCAAATAAGCATAAAGTTTAGAATGCATCAAACAGATGGGCGAGGAATGCATTGCATAAACAGGCCACCACGACCCTAAGAAACAACGTAGCAGGAACATCCACTGCCTGCACAAACAGTGCAAGTGAAAAAGCGGTTGAGGGCACAGTTTAAGGAGTATCATTTAATAGCGATCACTTTTTCTAGGCATAAAATTGTAGATGAAAGTTAAATGTACAAGTGCGAGTCATAACAAGTACTCATTTTTTTGTTTAAATCGGTTATTGATTTTATACAATTTTATGAAAGGTGACTACTGTCTTGCAATGCATCGTCAAACAGTTAAGACACATAGGGCCCCATTAGGATGGCGGGCGGATCGCCCCTGCCAGGCTGGCGGTAGCCACTGCCGGCCTGGCGGGGCGATCCGGCCGCCATCCTTGCTGGGGGGTCTGCGGCAGACGGAAAGACGGAAAGGGTTTATATGGTGGCGGTGTCTATCAGACATATTACAATGGGCATTTACAAATGCCTTTCGGAAAGCAATGCAGAGTCTGCTTTGGGGGCCCATTACGGGCCCCCTTTGACTCCCGGGGGTGGGGGGTGTACCTATTGTACCCCCATGCATTTCAAGGTACAACGTGGCAGGCACCGCACGGTGTCTGTCACGTTGTGTATTGAAATGCACTACATGTATTTTTAGCATTGCGGCGGCGCACTGTCATGGTATTAGGATCGTTGTCATTCAGGAGGCCCAAGATTTTTCATAAAATCATTAATGTTTTAGCCATGTTATGTTAAAGACCCGCTGTAGCTTAAGACTATCATTTAAAATCTTATGATTAAAACTAGTTTTTTCAGTAGACTATATCCTGTGCCAAAATCAAACAGGTTGTATTTTTATGAGGTCAGATATGTGGGGTATCCCTAGTTCACAGTGTCATATATAAGTAGATGTCCTGCTTGGGACTGCCAGCAGGAATCTAAAAAATACATTCTCAACTAGCTGTAGGCACTCAGGGTCTACATAGCCCCAGGTGCCTGCACTGTACATAGCTGTGGAGACACATCTGGTAGATGTGTAATAATTCTACAGAAGTTCGTCTATCCAGTTTTCGAGAAAAGTTGGCTAAGGCAGCAGTAGCTTTCATAAACAGTAGTTTCTTGGCTTGAACTGCCTCAGTCCATGTCCCCGTCTGCTCAAAAAGAATTCCCAAATAAGAAAAACTTTTAGTAATTCAACCTTTTTGTTATCAATATAAATATCCCTACATTTTGTACTGCCTCCCCCAGATTTCATGATAAAGGTTTTTGAGGTATTCACTCTAAGGCTCTACTTGTGCATGAACATGGAAAATCGTGTCACTACCCTTTGGAGCCTGAATTGCGTTTGTGACATCAATGCAGCATCGTCCCCATACAGTAGGGAAGGTATGGGACTTTTATCAATTTGTGGCAAATCCTGACACTGATTAGCCAGGACTTGACCTAGTTCATTAATATAAAGTGTAAATAAAAAGGGTGCCAAGACACAACCTTGTCTCACCCCTCTCTGTATTTTGAACGTGGCTGTGCACTCCCCGCCAATGGACCTTTATAAGTGAAGACTCCACCCTCATACCGGCCAAGATCTTCCATAATTTATTGTGTATGACACAATCAAAGGCTGCTGTTAAGTCTACAAATGCCAGGTATAGCCTGCTGTGTTTAGTAATTGTGTACCTCCCCAGAAACATGTTTAGATGTAGACCCTACTCAACAGTGCCTAGGATCTGTTGGAAGCCACATTGTAATTCTGATATGATACCATTATCTTCGGCCCAGTCCTGTAGTCTATTAAGTATAACACGCCCCACCACCTTGACCAATGAATCTAATAATGATATAGGCTAGTAGCATGCAGGGCTTTGACAATCACCGTTCTTAAAAACTGGGACCAGTGTTGATTCAGATCAAGTTTTTATGAAGCTGGTAGAACAGCACCCTGCAATTACTTGGGTCAGAAGTGGGCCCATTGCAGCAAATTGGATTTATAAAAGTCTATGGGGAATCAATCAGGGCCAGGGGCTTTCCCACCCATACTTGTCATATTGGCACGGTAGAACTCATCAAGGGTAAAGTGGACATCTACTGGATAGTTATTGGGTGACAATGATTAATGCTGTGCCTGGAAAAAATCCATGGGTTTCTCATACATGTTGTTAAAATACATGATAGAGTAATGTTCCACCCATTGATCTTCGGCAATGGCTATCTCTAAAGTAGGTATATTTTGGGTGACAAGGAATGCGGCATTTACTGCCTTACAGAAGGCCGTATTGTCTCTGGTTAAAGTGGCTTCATGTAAAGCTGACCATGCTGTAGGAATCCAAGTACACAGTACTGAAGAAAAGTAGGGTTTATTCTAGGAAAAGGATGCCATCCACAAACAGCCTGTTACCAAGATCTAATCAAGGCTCTAACTGATGTCTAAGCAAACTTACATCATAATATTCTCTATCACCTGGCACCAGGTGTAGAATATCAGGATGCCACACATCTCCTTTCTTTACAATTAACAAAAATGAACTATTTAAGATAAAATTACAATGGAGTGAAAATAAACAATATCAGTAAGCAAAGAAACATGTGAAATACAATACATAAGTTTACTTAGTATAATGCTTTAAGTAGTTTATAGGAGATGAAACTCTTGAAGACTTCCGGGTGCCATGAGGAACACTAGAGGTGTGATCCAACTCTTCAGAAGATTCCTTAGAGTCACAAACAAAACCCTTTCTAACTACTACCACCCTGTTCAAATTCCAAATGCGGTGGTCAGGAGTCTTGATGGCATTGTTGAAAATCTTAATACTCAAATAGGTTTAAAAAATGCTTCAGATGACTTACTTGTGCAGGTTTTTTTTAATTAATACCCAATCCCCAACTTTCACAACTGTTTTCTTTACACATTTCTTTATATCATGAAGCTTTTTACGAGCATCAATTCTCTTAGACTCTGCTAACCTCCAATCACTCCTTTCATCCTCAATATGTCGATCTGGTTGCATGTCATTCAATCAAGTAGGCGTAACAAGAGTGTTTGCACACCTGCCTCTGAACAACTCAAATTGAGTTCATTTGGTGACAACATAGGGAGACAATCTATAAACCTTTATTGTTTTAAGACTTCTGTACACTAATCTGAACTTGCAGACTTGGCCATTTCAATTGTTTCTTTGAGCACTCAATTAAACAGCTCAACTAATCCATTGGTCTCTGGGTGATATAAAGAAGACTACTTATGATTAATACCATGTGCAGATAAGAACTCTTCCACCTCCCTGGAAAGCAATTGCACTCCATTGTCTGTAAGAATAGTGTTGGTTATGCCCTCTCTAGCAAAGAGTTTCTCCCCAAAAACTTTATTATGCTTAGTTTCAATTCCCCGTGTTATAGCTATTTCTGGCCACCTTGAAAGAAATCAACGAGAACGAGTATATACCATCTGTGCCAGAAGAACGGATGGGACCAACAATGTCTAGGCTAACCTCGGTCCATGGACCATCAGGGCGGTCTCTTATAAACATGGGTTGCACCTTAGATTTTGCCACTCTCTCGCTCAAATCACACTTCATACAATCCCTAATCTTCCGTTCCACCTGTAAATCCATTCCTGGCCACCAATAGGACAATCTTAACCTTTCCTTAGTCTTGGAAATTCACAGATGACCATCATGAGCTAAAGAAATAGGCTCTTCCCTAAGAGAAGACGAGGGAATAAGCCTCACCACCCCCTGACAAGTAAACCATTGTGTTTCGATAATTGATCCCTCACATGCCAAAATGTATCCACATTTTCATCACCTTTGGGTTTGACTTTCCAACCTGTTTTGATACACTCTAAAATCTTTAATAGATCATTATCATTGCCCAAGGCCTTTAACCATATTTCTTTGTCAATGATGCTTCCCAGAATGATGCATACAATTTCTCCATCCTGTTCACACTCATCATCAGGACCACTATCGTCTTTAACAACTAGACGAGATAAGGCATCTGCCACTTTATTCTCTACACCAGGTAAATATTTTATCTCAAAATTATAATCTTAAAGTGCCACCACCCACTTTGTGATTTTACTGGAGACAGCATCAATGCCCCTTTTTAAAAAAATTCACATAAAGGTTTGTCGTCGGTTCTAACTTCAAATACACCTTCCCACAACAGATGTTTTAATTTCTTATTGACCAATAAATGGCAAGAGTTTCTCTCTCTACCACTGAGTATCGCATCTCAGCTCCTCTCAAACTCCTAGACAAAAAGAGAATCACTTCATCATGTCCATTGCTTTTTTGTAAGAGAACGGCTCTTAGACCTTTCATGCTAGTATCAGTTATTATGATGGATTTCTTGTCTGGATCAAAGCTGCTCAATTTTGTTGCCAAGCTTAACTTTTCCTTAAGGATGCAGAATTCTCGCCCACACTTATCATCCCAAACAAACTCACAACCTTTACACAACAAAGCTCTCATGGAAACACATGATGAGGCAAAACCTTGAATACATTTACTATAATATTCAGCCATTCCTAAAAAACTCATCAACTCTTCCTTGTTGGTAGGGGAAGGCATTCTCTGTATCGCAAACACTAGATTTTCCTTCGGCGAAACACCACCCTCAGAGATCGTATGACCCAGATAATCAATTGATTCTCTTTTGAAATTGCACTTCTCAATTTTGACGGTTAGTCTAAATTCATCAAGCCCACCTAACACACTCATCAGCCTCAACCCATGCTCCTAGTCATTCAACCCAAAAAACAAGATATCATCCTGATATACTATTACACCAGGAAGCCCTTTCAAAACAATCTCCAACGCCCTCTGGAAAACCGAGGCCGCCGAAACCAACCCATAAGGTAGTCTTACAAAACGATATGTGCCAAAAGGAGTAACAAATGCTGTCAGATCTTTTGATTCCTCATCTAATCTAATCTAGTGGTATGCAGATTTCAGTTCTATTGTGCTAAAAACCTTTGCTCCTTTTAATAGCATTAATATATCAGCAATATTTGGTAGAGGGTACTTATCTACCGCCACATTTTTGTTCAACTCTCTATAGTCCACACAAAGCCAAAAAGAGCCATTAGCTTTCTTTAGCGGCCACAACTGTAGCATGCCATTGAGTTGCCTGAACTTCTTCAATGATTCCATCTGTTTTTTAAGCGTTCCAATTCTGTTTGTACCTGTTCTCTGACTGCTGCAGGGACATTTTGTACTTTACAACAAACAGGTTTAGCACCATCAATTAAGCGAATGTGATGAACATAGTTTTTTAGACACCCTAAAGTTTCAAAAAATACGTTTTCGAAACTTTTGTTTTAACAATTGCATAAAAGTGTTGTCTGTATCACTATCTATGACAGCGTTGGGTTTAGGATTAACATTCTCTTTTAGTATAATGGGTGGGGAAGCATTCAGGTCTAGAATTATACCAAGATCTCTCTGGTGAAACCAACTCAATATACTATTACCTCTCTGTGATATATATATTTTCGCATTGGTCAATCTGTTCTTGTAATCAATCAAACCCCAAAAATAACCAAAGAGTTTAATTGGTTCACCACCATAAGCAAAAGATCTAACGTCAGGGGAATAAACCTTAGTTTTCTCTTTGATTTCTTTGAGATAGAATTTTTTAGATATTACGGTGATTTGAGCACCATAATCAAAGAGAACATTTGTTGGTTTCCCATCCACAAGGATTTCATCAGTAGGACAATTCTTGCTTTCCTCGTTTTGAACTACTTGAACTTGAATTTGACCACAATCCACCTCATCACAAGATTCATATGTATCATTCACATCATAATATATTTAGCTAACTTTCCCTTTGTAATTTCTCCCTTTACATGCAACAGTAAAATTACCTCTTGTTTTACATTTACTGCAAGCAGCTTCTCAACCTGGACATTGTTTGTAATTCGCTAAATGACCTAACTGACCACAGCGGAAGCATTTTGCTTGAGATAAATTAAATTTAACGTTACCTTCAGAAAACGTAACTTTCTTTTTAAAGTCTTTCTGCCCATTAATTTCTTTTGAATTTTGTTTAACAAGTTGTGTCGAATTTTTTTCTTTTCTTTCAGAGAATGTTCAATTTGTTTTGCAATAACTACTACATCATCTAAAGTTGGAATATCCTTCTGCCATAGCTCTTCCCTGACCCGATCAATGCTTCAACCTAACATAAACTGGTCTATAATTCTTTCAAGAGTAGAACCAAATTGACATGATGATGCCAATTTCCTGAGAGATGTCACATAATTTTCAACTGTTTCATCATCCAACTGAGATCTGCGACCGAAGTGGTACCTCTCAAGAATGGTACTCACTTTTGGTAAGTAATGCTTATCCAATTTAGCTATGCATATTTCATATTCATTAAGAATATGATCATCTAGCTCAGGTAGATGGTCAAAAACCTCTTGACCTTCCGATCCCAAGCAATGTAGTAACAAAGCCGTCTTTTTCTCAGCACTTAAAGAGGATCCACATACCCTGGCAAACCTTTCAGAGACCTTGTGCGATTTTTGCCATTTTATTGGTGGATCTCCCAGTGATGACAAAAAGAAAGGAGATGCAGACACATTTTGCATTGTTGTGTTCTTTTTTTTTAAACCCCCTTTTAAAAGAGCTGTAACAAATCTAGAAGAATAACACTACCACAATGACATTTCATAAGTAATAATATGTTATCAAGTCAAAGAAAACTCCAATGTAAAAATTCCTGTTGAATTAAATGCAAATTTGGTAAAAGCTTATTTTAAATTAACAATTGCTAACAATAACGACAAGTGAGCTACCAATGTTGTGCAGACTTATTGTTACTTCCTTCGTGTATTATTTTTAATTTGATTTCAAATGCATATTTTGTACTAATAAACCTTACAAGACCAGTGTGCGTGTCACTGAAGTGGTGTGCACGCAGGTATCCAATATCCTTTTGGATCCTTTTGGTAAAATCCTTTTGTGGAGAGCGAGCGTGTCACTGAAATGGCACACTAATTGATGAACAAAACATGTTAAACTTTCAAGTGAGCGTATCACTGATGTGGCTCGCAAGATGAAATTCTTTCAGTGCACTCTGTTCGTTGAATTAAAGATTAGTGAGCCTGTCATTGATGCGAAGGTTAAATATGTAGTACTTTCAGAAGTGTGCGTGTCACTGAAATGACGCGCTGCGCATACACGTAAGAAATTCCTTCAGTGCACACTATTTTTAAATTGAAGATAAGTGAGCGTGTCACTGATGTGAAGAATAAATAAGTTGTACTTTCAAAAGTGTGCATGTCACTGAAATGACACGCTGCGCATAATCGTAAGAAAGAGTGCATTTCACAGGTTTGGAACGCAAACTATTTTCTACTCCGACGATAACTAACCAACTTTCGAGATGGCTGTCACGTTGTGCGCAAAGGTGTGGAATGTGCAGTTACTTCAGCTGGTGTTGTGAAGCAATTGCGTGTTGATGCGAGGAGGAAACATTGCCGGAGCGAGCGCCAGTTGCTTGGGAACTCCTCGACACGGCCCGTGCTTGGTTACAAGGTAGGAGACAAACAAATTCCAACTTTAAATAATGCGCTAACACTCAAAAAATGTTGCGGCTGTTAACAAATGTCTGAAGAAGCCTTGAAATGTGAATTGAAGATGAAGTTTAGCCGACAAGAACCAAAGTATATCGCGCAATATTCTTAAAAATCCAATCCAATGCAAACATGTGCATATTTAAATGAAAACTTTGAAGTTTGCTCCAAAAATTCCCAAAACACTTGTGTAAATAAGATCTCAACTTGATGTTATGTTATGTTATGTTATGTTAATATATATTTGTTAAGCGCTCGTACGCCCGGGGGCTTCATGGCGCTATAGGAAGGGAACACAACACAACAATTATAAGTGAAATACAACTCAGCAATAGGCCTGCATGAACAGCCAGGTTTTAAGAGAATGTCTGAAGCTAAGAAGGTCTCCACTCAATTTCAGTTGTAAGGGAAGCGAATTCCAGAAGGTGCTGCAAGATGGTCAAAGCAGTTGCCACCAAGACGCTTCCTTTTGAAAGATGGAACGATCAATAAAGATTTTTGAGCAGAGCGAAGATTTAAAGATGGATTGTATCTAGAGACCAAATCTTTTATAAACTTCGGGGCTGAGTTTTGTAAGGTTTTAAAAATAATACACCCGGTTTTAAATGCAATTCGCTGCGCAACAGGTAACCAGTGTAGTTGTTTCAAACCAGGTCTAATAGATTGCCACTTTGTAAGTCCAAGAATAAGCCTGGCAGCCTGATTCTGGGCCAACTGAAGTCGTTTTAACTCTCCCGCTGGGAGCCCCAAGTAGAGACTGTTAGAAAAATCCAGTCGGGATAGGACAAGGGCAATTATGACCTGGGTGAGAGCGGCCTGCGTAAGAAAGTGAGCTATTTTCCTTATTTTTTTGAGTTGAAAGAAACTGGACGACACTACAGTACCCACTTGTCTCTTCAAAGAAAGGTCCTCACTAATTGTTACTCCCAAGCTTTTGACTGAGGACGATCTCGTAGGTGGAGCCCCCATGCTAGAAGGCCAAAAGCATGGGTTCCAACTTGGTTCGCTTTGCCCAGGCAAGACCAATTCAGTCTGTACAATCCCAAACCTCACACTCTGGATAACACACAAATAACAATGCCAATCCAGCAGGAAAACTCCACTTCTAAAAGTCACAAATGCATCTCTTCAGTTTGTATATGAAGAGCCACCTCTCTTCCTGACTGAATGAATAGTTTAAGTAATTCTGGGGAACATGCATCAAGCTAGGCAATTGTGATTCCTTTATGGTGATTATTAAGGATTCGCTCTTAAGGAATTGCAATTGCCTATGCATGTAGGTTTCTACACATTTCCTAATTGCAATTTGCAAATTGCTATTCGCTTTTAGGAAATGCATTCCCATTCATTCCTATGAGCCTAGCAGCCCATGGGAATGAATGGGAAACCATTCACGAATGCAAATGCAATTTCAAGGGTGATAGGGGACCAAAAGGCAACCCTGATTCACCCCCAAAAATGGCATGTGTGCTCATGTGGTGCTGACACATGCCCTAAGGGCATGTGTGTGCGTCACATAGAACTTGAAGTTGGTGGCAATTTGCGATTCCTTAATGCTACGTCACAATCTCACATTGCTTTTAAGGAATCGCAAATTGCGATTCCCTAAATGCATTCGCAAAATAGGTAATCGCACATTTTTCGATTAGCTGTTTGGCGATTGGGTTTGGCCATGATACATACAAAATGGCTAATTACCGGTTGCAAAGGGGCCAATTCATAGAATGGGACCCTTAGCGACCAGTAATTAGCTTGATTCATAAGATTGCTGTTGCGAAATTTGTATGTTTCACTCAATTATTTGACCATTTTAATATATCTTTATCTTTAGAAGCAGTTTTAGGTTCTGGATATAAGTTTCTTGATAAATGTTTTTCATAGTTTGAACAGTATACATATATACCCCATTACTAATTTACAGTAAATTACTAATTTCCTGTCTTCATAATAGCAGATGTGACACCCTATAATTTTGGTGTCACTAGGTGTACTCTCTGGTAGTTCATCCAAACACCCACACACAACCAAATACACACACACCACGGTTGCTAGACCTCCATAGCAGATAATAACTCTAGTTCGTCCATTCCATTTAAATCCTCTGAATTGTTGCCTTATTAGTTAGACCCTGATGCCGTTTTTCTCCACATTGCTCTCTTGTTGAAGCCGCTCCAGTTCACACTTTAGCCCCATGTCTATCACTGTATTTTTTGTTCTCTCCTTCTACATCTAGTTCCTTTCATCTCCTCCGCTTCACCATTCCCATTCAAACATACTCACTCCTTTTTATTTTCCTTTGGTGATTCATTATTTCGACAGCTGTCTACCTCCTTCATGCTCCTTCCTCTTGGTGTCTCCATCTCTCTGTGTGCTCTGAGTGCAAGATTGGCATGAGCATGTGGTCTGAACACTATTATGACCCAGTGGCAGTCAGTAGGAGAAAACCATGCTGATTTTAGCATCAGCTCCGGTGCTCTTAAACTCTTAATAGTGCATCGCTGACTTGGATTAAGTGTTCCTGCACACAATGGAGAGAGAGAGGCTTTACTTGTAAACGTAAGATCATGAGTATAGGGTCTGGAAAGTGTTGGACTGACCTATCATGCAGAAGGGCGGTCTTGAAAGTGCCAGTGTGTGTGACATTTTTTGGCCCTGTGAGTAGCAGTGCTTAATTTGAGCTGGTGGTCTCATTTGAGGCCCACTGACACTCATATGCGGGGACTGAGACTGATTTTCATCAACATACTTTGACTCAAGCCAACTGACTGTAACACATAAGGGATTATGATTGCTATAAATACTCTCCTTAATTGAAAACTTCATCAGAAAGAGGAAGAAGGGAGTAGGCACATAGATAAATTCAATGTGGGATGCACAACCCCTCCCTGAGAAGGTGGGAACAGGAGTCCTCACATTACGATCCACCCGGCACATTGCCATAGACAGATCCAATTCAACTACTAATAAGCTAAGTGGTTCTCCTTGCTTTGTATGCTCTACATGCCTTCCACCCAACGTGGACATCCTTTATTAGGAGGATATGACATAGCTAAGTCCCCACATAAATGCAGATTGAAATCCCCTGCAATCATAAGAAAACAATTATGATTAGACTTTGATATCATGCTGTTTATATACACACCTAGCTTAGAAATATTGCAAACATCCAGGGCAGTAATAGCCTTATAAAAGTTCAATAAGAGCAGCTTGTCTGATCCCTGTGAAAATAACAACGCCTGCACACAAGGATTGTCCATTGGTAACACCTTCATACAACAATTAACGGCCAAGGGGACAAAAAAAATCTGACCGCCCTTATGTCTTCCCGCCTTTGATGGTATAACTGGCACAAAAAAGGTCTTGTAACCCTCAAGAAAAATGCTATTATTGATGACCCATGCCAACTGAAGACATATCACATCAAAACCTTTTAAAAAAGCACACCAAATAGGGTGTCACTCAGCTTACTTATTATACCAGCAATGTCCCATGACACTAGTTTACATGTCTTTCCTTCTCTTGTACCAATAGGGGCTGGATAAATCATGGGGTTGGGTGATGGTATGAACTGAACTCGATCCTGTGTTAGAGATGGTAAAGACCCCTGCCCATTGGGCCATGACGGAGTACACTGGCCATAACGGGTCAGAGCCAGATGCTCCCCCTGCCTACTTGGAATAGCTCCAACCTCTGCTGGCCTGTCCTGTCGTGACTTTAGGAGCTCCAGTTCAATTGCTGCTAAGCATTGCACAATGGGGTCCAATTTAAGATCTATTCTTGCCAGTAGTGACTCCATCCAGCCTTCCAGCATTGCCACCAAATCTTCCTTGGTTACAGTTGGTGATACATTTGCCATTTGCACCAACACCTCTACCCTGAGATGTTTTGCTTCACCCTTGGGCAAGGGGCCTATCCTTTTAACTCCCTTACCTAGCCCAGTTCCAGGCCCTCTCCCCACCCCGGTGTTCCTTGGCATAGGGTTGAGCTCTACACCCATGTCAGGGTGTTCCGAGTGGCCGGGCAAGAGACTAAGTCCAGCCCTATGATTGGTAGTGCCTTGGTAATGCCTCACTCCACCTGGTCCAGATCCTACATCCGCCCCTGGTCGGATGGTGCTAGAGCAGGGGAACAGAGAGCCTGAATCTAGTTCTACCTGCTCTTCAGGCCAGTCTGTTACGGCCCTTGAGGTGCTGGGTAGGCTGGGATAATGACCAGAGACTGGGGAGTGGGACAACCGGCGAACGGCAAGCTCGATCTCCTTGTCAGTAATCCTCACTGCCACCATTCTGTTGCGTTTCCCATAGTACCAAGGTGGAGGAAGATAGCAACCAGAGTTCAATCCCAAGGAATCGGGCAGGTTAACCCAATAAATCAATACAAATAATCGCAAATTCATGCACAATCATAGAAATCCAGCCCCCAACTGTCTTAGGCCCAACCGTCACTGCTCCTCCTCCTACCTTCTCGGGTGATGATGAAAGTGTCCACTGGGCTGTTAGATGAGGCGCTCTTGCTTAATGACAGCTCCCTAACTGAAGCTGTTGCACCGCAGCACTCCCAAAGAATTGGATCCCGCCTCAGATCACAGCTCTACAGACCAAGAGGGGGGCCCACCCCAGCCTCCTCCGGGCTATGACTGGTGTGGATGGCCTCTCCCTTGGCCCGGGCTTTACTGCGGGACTGCGTAGCACCAAAATGGCGTTGGTAATGCCCAGGTGGATTATGGGACACCAAGTCCCCCAGCGGAAACATGTAAGGCACAGGCTCATCCCCAATGTCGTTGGCGGCTCCACTGGGTTTGACTTAAAGACTTGTGAAGCCCTGTACTTTAAGCTTATACTATCAGCTACTTGTTCATTTGGAACTCTGATGGTATATAGACCTCCAGGGCCCCTCTTTCATTGAGCTAAAATACTTCATTGAACATTGTATGACTAACAGATGTTTGACCATCCAGGGTAATTTTAATTTTCATCTTGAAGAGAAGAACCACCAGGACTCTCTAGCACGTATTGAAACCTGATGCTTTTGCAGAGCAGCTCGATATGGTGGCCAACAGGGGAGGGAAGTCAATGAAAAGAGGCTTTCTCCTTCAGCTCCTTGGTATAATGACAGACTCCAAAAGCTCAAGCAGGCATTTCCCTGACAATAGTGAACCTGGTGGGGAAATCAGAAAGAGCATGAAAGAGGCATCTCCAGGAACCGAATTAGGGAATACAAATTAGCTCTGACTGAGGAGAAATTCAAATATTGTACTAATGCCATTTCTGCCAAATAACTTTTTACGGTGATTCAACAGATCTCCACCTCTTTGGCTACTCAATCAATCAATCAATTAATCAGGGAATTGTAAGTGCACTATTCACCTATGAGAGTGTCAAAGCGCTGGGGGGGAGAGGGTAGCAGCTCTATTCTACTGGAGACCCCAAAGGCTCACACAAAATCTGCAAACAGCTAGCTAACTTTCAATCTAAAATCTTTTACATCTATGATGGCTTTTGTTAGAATTGGGATTTGTGGTTGGCTAAGGCATGCGCCTAAGCCAGGCAGAAACCACCACTCTAGTCAGAGGAAGGGAGTTACATGCTGAAGATAACTCCTGCTCACCCACTTGGAAGCTTGGCACGAGAAGTCAGGCTTATCCCAGAGGCAATCTGTAAAGCGTTTGCACAACACACACACACACTCACACACACACACACACACACAGCAGCAACACACTAGGCACACCACAAAAGAAACTCCACACGAGGTTATATAAAAAAATAGCCTTTGTATTATCATAAAAACATTAGAATACTAATCACACAATATACACTGTGCCAACTGGCACTAAGCAATATTCACAGGGGATTATATACAGGACCAAGCCAATCGGGCCACGGTCAGAACCACCAGAAGGCAGGTGGTAAATATAAAATACAACCAGTAAATACTGGTACCATAATGACCTAAGCATTATCACATTAGCATTATACACCATCCTAAAATAGCGTAGCATGACATTAGGCATAAACACATTAGGCCTAAACCTCATTAGCATAAACACATTACGCATTAGGCCTCATCAGCATAAACACATTAAGCAATAACCTCATAAGCATAAACACATTACGCAATAGGTACCACGTTGAGGCCATACCAGTAGGCATAAATCACATCATGCAGTAGACATCACATTAGGCCTAACATTACGCATAAATCACATTAATCAATAGACATAACATTACGCACAAATCACATTACACATAGACCTCATAGAAATATCTGTAGGCATAAAGACTCATAAGCATGAATCATCATAAGCACATGATGAAAGGGGCATCACATTAGGGCTTTGCACCCTACCAACATTAAACCTGACCCCCAGGCCAACTGGTCTTCTCTAGGGGCTTAAATGCCCTATATCCCAAGTGTCAGGGCGTAGCTGCAACTGCAGTGAAGCAAAGTGCACAAGGTACTGGGGCAGTGGAGTGTATCTCACTCCTTCATCTCAAGAGCAACAATGCCCCCAAGAAATAATGGTGCTGGCACTACTGTGCTGCCTGGGACTTTCTAACAAATGAGCCCAACATTGCAGCTGCCCGCACTGGTGCGGTGCAGCTGTGGAAAAAGGCCTGAGCCCCACTCCGGGACTCTCAAAATCAAAAATGCCCTCTGGGACTCCTAAAAAGGGAATGGCCCAAAAGTTGCAGCAGCCCTCTACTTTGTGGGCCCGCTGAGGCAATGGCACCAACAGTGCGCACTGGGAGCCCCACTCACCGGGGCTCTCCGAAGCTGCTCCCATCCTCGCGGGGAACCAGAGGGCCAGGACACGGACCCCTGACATCCTCCTTCCTGCATTCTGTCAGCTCCTCTTCACTTCGACCGGTCCCCCTTCATGGGACTGGGACTTCGGCGTGGAGCCCGCAACGCTCCTGATGGGAGAGGCTGCAAGCTCCACCCCCAACCAGGCAAGACCGCCTGGCTTCCGGGTCGTGGCAGTAACTTCCAGCGGCTGCTTTCTTCCTTGGCGGGGCATGCGGGGGAGGGCACCCGCTTAAACATAAACATAACAGCGGGGTGGGATCCGCTGCCCGAGGCAGGAAACAGTGGGGTGGGCTCCTATTTTAGCAAACAATGCGGGATGGGCACTTCCCAGTAGACACCAAATTAGGGGTGGGCACTGGCTCCAAAGTGGCATAAATGCGGGGTGGGCACCCGCCTTTCAATGGTGCCTGAGAGCGGGGTGGGCTCCCGCTCTGATCAGCAGCGCAGGGGGGAGAATGCCTATGCTCGGTATACGCCCAGCAGGCACTTCAGCAGCGCGCTGCCAGATGCCAGCTGCTTTTAGTACTAAAAGGAAAGCGCTCACAAGGCACTAGAATCCAAAGTCCAGGGGGCAAAGGCTGGACCCAGGCAGGCCAGCACACAGGGCCCTCCAGCAGGGAGGCAGTCCCTCGTGGCGGTTCCTCCTGGAGCCCAACAGCAGCAACAAGCCCCCAGTCACAAGAACAGCACAATATTTCATGGTTCACCGACTATATTTATATGACATATTTGCTTTGTCTGCCCTGCCACAGGGCTTGGGGGAAAGAGTCCCAACTGGTTCTGGTTTTTTTGAAGCATGGAGCAGTCTGTTTACAGGGCTCCTCTTCCCCTTTGTCAGGTGGGGCTTGGTGATCAGACACACCACAGGGGGCGGAGCTCGGCACAGACCTATTCAGGGATTTGGGACTTCTCCTCCCACTACTCCAAAAGGAGATGTCCCATTCAGCCTAGCGCTGACTCACCCTGCCCCTCCTGGAGCCACACACACCTCATCAGCCCCTGCCACTCAAAAGCCAAACATGCAATCTACATCAGACAGCCAGACACATAGCACACAGAAATGCCAACTTCTAAAAGTGGCATTTCTAAAATAGTTATACAAATCTGCACACACCATTGCATAGCATTTATTATCACTATTCCAAATATACCAAACTTGACCACGCTGCTCCTCTCATATCAGGAAGTACCACTGAAACACTTATCAGGGAATCCCCAATGCATTCCTATGGTAGAGCAGCCTCACAGTAGGGAAAAACCAAATTGGATGTTTGTCACTACCAGAACATGTCACACACTCACGGTACATGTCCTACCTTTTACCTACAATGCACCCTTCCCATGGGGCTAGGTAGGGCTTTACTTATAGATGACTGACAGGTAGTAAAAGGGGGTCACAGACATGACACACACTTTAGGTGCCATGTCACAGTGGCAGTAACACTACACGACAAGGCCCAGCATTGGCAGAGGCCTGGGATAGGTTTGAAATGCTACTTTGGTGGGTGGCTGCAAGCCCACCAGTGGCATTTAATTCACTTGCCCTGGGTATATGAGATACCACTTTACAAGGGACTGACATGTACATTAAATAGGCCAAACAAGTGTAGACCAATCTTATCATATTTACCACGGAGAGCATACACACTTTACACTGAACAGCAGTGCTAAAGTACACAGAGTCCTAAAACCACCAACACCATGTCAGAAAAAAAGGCTAGGAGAAAGGCAAAAAGTTCATGGATGACCCTGCAAAAAGGGCCAAGTACAACAGCTTTGAAGTGCATAAACACTCAAATCCACATGTTCAGAGGGCCTCAATCAGCACCCTCCAAGAAGCAAAAGGACCAAGAGCTTAAATTAATGTTGCCCTTCCCATACCTCACCCCTGAGATCGTGGAGCAAAACCTTCCTAACACCAAATCTGGATCACCTCTGGAATCCTGTACACCAGCAATCCTATACACGGCAGAGAGTATCGTAGCACGTCTGCTTTCCAATCTGATGAATAAAGCTGTTCTCTCTGGACCTTACCCCTGGCGATGGAAGGAGGCAGTCATCATGCCCTTCTAAAAAAAAATATTTGGATAGTAAGGACTGCTGCTTCCGAGCCCTGCTAGAATACAAGAGAAATATCTAAATATCAACTTGATGGAATTTGCAGAACAGCAGGGTTGATTGGACAATTCTCAGTTAGGTTTCAGAAAACACCATGGAACTGAAACTGCTGATTTCAGCCAGAGATAGGATTAGATGCTGAGTGTATGAACAACAAGGCATAGCAATGATACTCCTTGATCTATCTGCAGCATTTGATACCATCTCGTCCTTGCAGTTGATTGAGCGTCTCCAAGACATGGGTATCACACATCCTGCCCTGGTCCTTCTGTCTTCTTTCCTTAGGGATCACTCGCTGAGGATGATGCTACAGCAGTTCTACTCAGAGATTTCCTCCCTGCTGTGTGGAGTGCTGCAGGGCTCATCATTAAGCTCTATGCTCTTTAATCTCTATTTGTCACCACTTGCGGCCATAATTAAGGCTTCATTTGGATGCAGGTGCCAACAATATGCAGATTATTGTGCAGTTCTCAAAAACTCGGCCACCTCTGCAGAAAAATTCTCTCCAAGCATGTCAGCAGTTGCAGATTGGATGGGACAGAACTTTCTGAAATTAAATGGCAAAAAAAATTAGGCGTTGCTCCTTGGCCTGGGCTTATTGAGCTGGAAAAACAGTTCGTGGTCAGACACCTTATGCACATGTCCCGTCCCAGTGGAGAAGGTAAAACATATTCAAGTTCTCTTAGATACATAACTTACACTCAATGCCCAGTTCAATTGCACTGTGGCAACCTGCTTCTGGCACATAGGATGCTTAAGAAAATCTTTCCGCTTACCCCTCAGCCAGTATGTAAGCAGGTGCATTAGCCCTGGTTATGTCTTGATTGGACTACTGAAATTCTCTTTATCTGGACTCCAACTCAAGTACTCAGCACAAACTTCAGTAGTACAGAATGCGCTGGCTAGAATAATTCTTGACATTCCCAGGTGCCAATCAGCTGCTTTGGGGTTAGGGGCCTTACATTGGCTCCCCATCAGAAAGCGCATTATGTTTGAAGCACTCTCTACAGTGCATAACACCCTTTTTCTCCCTAGTCTGGCAAAGATTAAAGATATGTTTTCAGGCACTCTCCAGGTAGAAACCTGCGATCGGCATGTTGAAACCTGCTCACTGTGCCTAGGACTCGAAAGAAGAAATGGGGAAACAGAATGTTCTCGATTGCTGAAAGCAGACTCTGGAGCTCTCTTCTGCAGAGCCTGAGGGCTATCCCACAGTTATTGCCCTTCAAGAAAGCACTTAAAACCTAGCTTTAAAGGCTAATGACAGCTTCTCTTCTGGTGCATTTATAGTCAGGTCTTAGCTCTGAATGGTAGGCTACAGCACCGTGATGCCTCTAGGTAACTGTCAAACTCTACAAAATAAAAATCAAATCAAAGTAAACCTGGTCATTTGTCCACCCACTCAAAATTGGATGGGCGGACAAATGGCAAAGCCTCAACTGCCATTAGAGGAGTATGTCAGAGATGGAGTTATCTCATTCAATGAGTGGTGTGGAACTTCAGTTTGGCAAGTAGGATATCCTCTCCGTCAAACTATAAATCAGGCCCTATATCTTGTGTACATCTAGTTAAAAAATATGTCCCTATCGTCACTGTCCTACAAGTGATACACCACCCCCTTTCTTAATCCTCTTCAGTCTCTAAAAGTATTAGTGCTGCCTTCTGTACCTCTAACAGGCGTTACTATGTGACGTCTAAACTATACTCATTTACATTCATTGTAGGTACATGTAAACAAAGTCCTTGCAAAGAATTTTACTGTGCTCTGAACCATATCATCTGATTGCTTGTTTTATGATGAAAGCACACTGCAATCTCAGTTTTAAATAGGTGCATTTAGGAAGGTATTTGTTTCCAGAACAGATGTAGAGATGCCCGATGTCCCAAAGGACATCACTTACATTGACAGGAACCGCCATCATAGCGGTTCCTGTCAATGAATTAAAAGTGTGTGCTGTGTCGCTCCCTCAAGCTGACTGCACCATGCGGAACACTTTACATTTCTTATTTTTATTTTCAAATACAAAATACAAAGCAGAATTTTCTTTTTGAAAATAATAATAAGTCAAAGAGCCCCTTGCTATGGGAGTTTTCTCCTGTGGCGTGGGGATCATTAAAATGTTTTCACTGTCACTCACTGCCAGCCATTGGGTGGCGGTGTGTGAAAGTAAAAACTGGTCATTTGTCTGACCACTCAAAAGCGAGTGAGCAAAGAAATGGCCAAACCTACAATTGCCCTTACTCCCGCGGGCTGTTGGAAGAATATGTCAGATATGGAGTAGTGTCTGTCACTGCCCAATTTTCCATACATCAGCACCCACCCTACCCAATCCACAACCAGAGTAACACACTTACAGCACATGTACTCCACTAATTCGGTACAAACTAACCCTGTAAAAAATCTGTGTCTCAGCACTCACTACAACACCCCACAAACCATACCTATACACCCTTCAATTCCAGCTTCCACACATTTGCATCGTCTCTTACAAATAGTACACAACTCTATCATATACCACTAACCAATCCACTCATAACTAACATTACTCAATTCCACACTATACGTAACTATATCCCATCCAGACAAACACTCCCTGCTCGAATTACCCCTAACAGACCCCTTTTTGGCACTAACAAATCTATACTCAGCCTTCTATCATTTCTCCAACCAAAGACCCTCCACTCCTTTCTGCTACAATAACACAGCCGCACAGCACTTCACTGCACTACGAATATTACCTCTTGCAGCAAAGAAGTCCAAGACAAACACTTTTAACTCTACTTCATCCCTTCTAACACGCAACATACATTCTACTCACAATCAAATCGCCATCCCCTTTACCGTACAACTTCTACTCACAAACAATACTATAATAACAAATCCATCACATAAAACAAACACATCAGCACCTCCTTTCATTACTCCTCAAAAATAAAACATATCACGCACACCAACCCCAAAATCTGTCAAGTGCAACACCTCATAATACTTACCATCACAACTACAAATATACATCCACCTTTCAAACTTCACAAATGAACAAACTCCAATGCCAAGCTTTCTCTCTTCCACCACACCTAAAATATATAGAGCAACACATCAACTCTCTTTTAACCGTCTCTTATCCGGTGGACAATTTAGAACCTTACCACGTGACCCACATGCTGTACCACCACCGCTAACTCATACACCTTCATCCCTAAACAGACGCAAACTAAATAAGCAATGTGACCCACACCTCACAATTTTGCTTCTCCATGTCTACCGCACAACAAGGTTACAACAATAAAACAACACAGTACAACAACTCACTCTCAAGCAGCGTCTCACTACCTACACACTCCATCAAAATGCTTTTTTAGCCTGCTGGACGAAAAACATGATGCAAGAAAGCTAAACAATTGCTATCCTCATATACCTAATACCAACATGAAGGACACACCTGCTGCAATCACACAAAATACTGCTCACTCCTCTACAAAATCAGCGCGAATATCTCCAAAAGTTGGTAATAGGAGATAGCGATGTTAGCGACTGTTTTCAGTCGCTAACATCTTGGCACGCCCACTTTGCATGTCATTAGTGATAAATATCACTGACATGCAAAGCGGGGTCCAAGATGGTCACTATCTCCTATTAGCTGTTGCTAACTGGTGTTAGCGACAGCTTGGTAATAGGGAGATAATTTTATCTCCGCTTTCTTGGCTTTTAAAGCCAAAAAAGCGGAGATAAAGCCCCTTGATAATATGCCCCAAAGTCACACTATTATAAAAGCACATTCTCTAAACTGTCTCTTAATAAATGCTTGATCACGCTCTAAAACCAAACATCACGTCGACGACCTTCTCACTGATGCAAAACCAGATACTTTTCATAACTGAATCCTGGTTGGGAGATGATATGGCTCCAGTCCTGCATTAAGCCGTTCCTATAGGTTAGCAAACGATTATCCAAAATCGTTTAGGCAAAAAAGGAGATGGCCTAGCTGCTGTGTTCAGGCAAACATTTCAGATCACTAAAGTTGACGACGTCTCCATAAAAAATTGAGGCCCTTTTCACCATATGTAATCCTACACCATCTTCCTCCTGTAACTTCCTGCTCCTTTAGAGACCGCCACCTAGCAATGCAGCATTCCCAGACACGCTTTGAGACACAGTTTTAAACCTGATAACACTAAACACCAACCTATGCATTTTGGGTGACCTCAACATTTGGTTTGACAAACCCAATATGCCCCATCCCAAAAAAATCACCGATGGCCGAGACACACTGCACCCGCATCAGATCATCCACGAACCCACTCACATCGCTGGACACGTCCTAGATGCTATTTTTGCTAATACAGAGCTAGTTACCTTTCAAACGATAACTCCAGTCACATGGTCAGACCACCATTTGCTTGTCTTCCAACATAAAACAACACTAAGTGACGCACCTAAAACCACCCTACATGCATCCACCTATAGGCCGTGGAACAAACTAAATTTGGAACACTTAAAAACACAACTAACATCCAGTACAGATCTAGAAACAATCAATTCTGTCCAAAAATTATATGAGTTGCTATAGGAAGCTTTTGATAACCTAATACCACTAAAAACCACACAACATAAAAAAGCAAACAAGCACCTTGGAGAAATGCAGAGATAAAACAACAAATTAGAACGCTGCAATGTGCTTGGCTCAAAACAAATGCCAATCAAAACAAACGTCGCCTACAGAAAATTAACAGACTATACAAGTCAGTGATCAAAACAGCAAAAAAAGATACTACTCAGACAGAATTCAAAATACTAAATGTGCAAATAAGGAATTCTATAAAATTCTCAATTTTGTAAACCAAATTACCTAGAAGGAGCTCATCCTGTTACTCAAGACTTCACAGACAAACTGGCAAATCATTACACGGACAAAGGAGCTGTGTTGGACTCATACTTAACAGAGACAAAGCATCAGCGCTAACCCTTTTACAAAACAACAATCCAAGAAAACTCTAACTCAGCCTCTCCATTCCTTCCAACACATTTATGGACCTGGTCTAAGCAAGCAAGCCTTCTGGCAGCCCTTCTGCCCCATGCCCACCACAAACCTTCATGACAATTCTTCTAACAACCTCTGCTGCCAATCAAGTAAGGAGAATCATCAACAACTCCTTAACTACCAGAATATTTCCAGAAGAACTCAAAACACCATATATTACTGAAGAAAACAAACTTGGATCCACTGAACCCTGACAACTACAGACCAATTACAAATGGACCTTTCTGGGCAAACTGGTCGAAAGAGCAGCATTCTCCCAGATGTCACAATTCATTGAAGAAAATTCCATACTTTTAGACTCCCAAATGGGATTCCATCCAGGAAGAGGCACAGAATCTGCCCTTCTTGCCATCTGGGATGACCTGAAGAACACAGTTTACATCAACAGAGTTGCTGTGCTACTTCGCTTGGACCTCTTGGCTGCTTATGACATGGTTGACCATGACACTCTAATACAAAGACTCTAAGAAGCCGGCATTGAGGGGAATGCTCTTGACTGGATCGAATCCTACCTTTGCAACAGAACTAATGTCTTCATTCCCCACCTTTCTCATCCAAACCATACTTTACGAAAGCAGGGCTCCCTCAAGGCTTTATTATCTCACCTATACTTTTCAACATCTACATTAAGTCATTACCGGCACTGATCAATTAATTTCACCTCACGTGCTCTAACTATGGATGCAGATGACACACAAATACTCTTTCAACTGGAATGCCCCAAAGACATTTTAAAATCGCCAATATTTAGTTCTCTCAAAGCCTCGGATCAATGGATGACGTGTGATGGAGCAAGGTTTCATAAGTAAAGAAACTTGCTTGGATGCAATTCTCTCGAAATAACATGTCATTTATTAACCAACATGTTTTGTAAATACTAAAACCTGCATTACACAACATTTTTAGTATCCATGGGAAGCTTACCTATGTGCTTTTACTAACAGTAACTCGAGTGTCCTAATATGGCCGCTGAAAATGCTGGAACTTTACTGCGCATGCGTCTGCCACATCTACGTGGTGTGACACATCTATGCTTTTGGTGGGAATTCTTGCAGCTGCGCACTAGCAATAAAGATGGCCGCTTCATGTCTCACATACAAATGCACATGCTTTCGCTTGAACTAGACTTTGTTCGTTCTGCTTAACCATTAATGCTATAGTTACAATAAAGTAATGGGAATAGAGTAGAAATAAGTGGTAAACAGTGAATTCATTACATTTTGCATTCTAATGTGTCTCTCGGTGACTTTATTATTAACTCGTATTTGGGCCTGAAGGGTGACACCAAAACTCCATTTTGAAAGAGCTGTGTCTGCGCAGTTTAACATAGAAAACCTTGAAGCCAATGACATTGACAAGCAGCCATGTCCTGGCCTACTCGCAATGCTCCTTGGAACCTGACCGAATGACCCTATGAAAGGAAGGAATATGGACTATTTGACTACAATGGAGTGGAGAAGTGTGGCTCAATGTTTAGAGTGGCAGACCCTGATGCAGAGGTCTGGCCCGGGACCAGGGTTCAATTCCCGCCTCGGCGGGTCTTGGGCACAATAATTCCCTCGGACCTGATATTTCTCTCGCCTCGGTGCCTATTCTAATCATGGGTCCCACTCTGCAACTCTGGGCAATAGCTTGCTTAATCTCCACAACGGCCCCAACAGCGCTAGAATGCCTGGCTTCACCCTGTGGGTGCCTAGGAGTGGACACTTCACAGGGAAAAGCCAGGAAGGGTTCCACAGCGGTATGCGTACAAGCGCCCTGATGCCCTTGCGGTGATACGTGCGCTATACAAGTACTACATTTACAATGTATATGATTTGAAACAAATATTGCTGGGAGTAAGTAAATTATGGGCGGGAACCTGAATCAATTGGAATCAATGTGAAATGACCTCATACTGGTATGGTGTGATGACCTCTCCTTGTCTTTCTCACCAATCAAATGAAGGGAACACATATAATTTGCAACACTATGGGGGTGGTACACACTCTGAAATGGTATAACTAAGGTAGGTTTAGATAGTTAGATTGTCCGACTTGTCACAGACCTGTCACTGACCCAATGTATGCTGAAGGAGATCGAGAGAAGTGGGCTGGTCAAGCACTCTGTCAGATGAATTGGGAAATTACTGAGCGGGAAGACTCTGTCACCCAGAGGGATCTCGAGAGTAATAGAGAGGGGTGTAACGCTGGTGTTGCACTTAGCGGAAGCTACCTGTCCTGACTTGCAGCTGTCCGGGAGCCCTTTTCTTGTACCAGCCCGTGGCCAGGGTTGATCCTTGCACCATTCTAGGTAAATATAATCCGTGTGAAATGTCCTTGTACTGTTTCCCTTTCTCACTTTTCCGAGGTACCAATGCCTAAAAATATTTCTGAAGTCTTGCAAGTTTTTCTATGCTTTGATAATAATTTTTTTACTTGAGAAATCCCTGATCTCACTATTGTGGCAAACGATTCACAGAATATTGCATAGATTAGGGGCTAGATGTAGGTAAATCAGATTTACCGCTTCATAAATACCGAATTTTACCGATTCGGTAATCATGAATCGGTAAATCTGATGTAGGTATTCATTCGGTAAAAAATACCGAATCGGTATGATTCGGTATTTACCGATTCTGTAATTACAGAATCGGTATTTGCCATTGACTCCTATGGGCCTTGAAGCCCATAGGAATCAATGGCAAATACCGATTCGGTAATTACAGAATCGGTAAAAATACCGATTTGCCAAGCGGGACAGGGTGTCACTTTGACACCCTGTAGCACCCCAGTTTTCGCCTTGTGTGCAATGTGGCACACATACATGCCCTAAGGGCATGTATGTGTGTCACATTGCACAGGTGTACATCCACAGATGTGCATGAACACAGAAATTCGTAATTTACCATGCAACAGAATTACATGGTAAATAACGAATTTCTAAGGGCCTGTGACACTGTAAACTGTGCCACCTACATTTGGAATGACAGAATCGGTATATTTACCGATTCGGTAATTTACCGAATCGGTAATTTTACCAAATCGGTAAATATACCGATTCTGTAATTTTCTGCCCCCTACATAGCAAAACCCAAATACCAGTCGGTAACGGCCAAAATCGGCTGTTACCGACCGGTAATTGGTGACCTACATCGGGCCCAAAGTGTTTAAACTTTCCAGAGTCTGTGGTTATTTATTAAGGTAAATGTTTTTCACTATCTAATATACTAACTCCTTTTGGTCCTCAATTTAGGAATTAGAGCACATGTGACAAGAATTTGGTAAGTCATGGTATACAGGTATAAGTCCTAAAAATGAATACATTTCTGATAGACCGGTAGATCAGTGATTACCAGTTTAATAATGTATGAATGTTTATGGGCCCAGGTGAGTATGGTATTTTAAGAAATAACCCGAGCTGGTAATCACGCGCCATCACGTGGAGCCATGTCAAATTGAATGCTTCCAAAATAGAAATACTCACGTGATGCAATTGGAAACATTATGAACTGCTCTCCGGTGGCCTGATTATCTGGGAACCCTGCCTAAAGTATCAAAGGAAGTAAGAAACCTAAGAATGACCCTGGACTCCAAGCTAATAAGCAATACCCAAGTGGACAAATAGCAAGATCAAGCTTTGTTACTATAAAAACTTGGCGACAAATCTTCCCCCATTTCGGATTTTCAAACAAGGTCCAGGCCACCATCTCACTTGTTTTGTCCAAACTCAATTACGGCAATAGCTTCTACCACGGATCACCTTTAACGAACATGAAAAGATTACAACGGATTCAGAACTCGGCTGCCAGACTATTCTTACATATAAAACTGCAAGACCACATCTCCCTTGCCTTAAAAGCCCTGCATTGGTTACCGGTTTCCAGAAGATCCACATTCAAGCTGCTTTGTATCGACCACAAAGTGATATATGGAACGGGACCGCTCTTCTTCAGGAATAAAATCACCAAACACCTTCAACAAAGGAACCCCGCTCTAGAGTGGCACCTGGCCCCAAAATCACAAAAATACAAGAAAAAACCCATGGGTGGCACATTATTCTCGGTTCAAGCAGCCAAACAATGGAACTCCTTACCCCCCAACATGAGGTCCACGGATAACCACCTCATCTTCAAAAAACTACTCAAGAATTGGCTCTTCCCTACATAACCACCATACGCAAACAGAAATATACAGCATATCGCTCCGCAGACAAGCATTTATTTGTACTGTAGAAATGTACCTATATATGTGCATTGCTTTGTATGAACGTGTAGAATAATTATGTTTAAAAAAATATATAGATATTCATTAGTTTTGCTTAACAAATGTACATATTAATGATAGTACAAATAGGTAATATCCCTCTAGATCTATATTTCTTTACATAAGGCTTTTATAAGCTCATATTTGGGGCATAAGAAACACTATTCTGCACACAGAACTGATATTTCTTTTT
Source organism: Lissotriton helveticus (assembly GCF_964261635.1). Classification (NCBI taxonomy): domain Eukaryota; kingdom Metazoa; phylum Chordata; class Amphibia; order Caudata; family Salamandridae; genus Lissotriton; species Lissotriton helveticus. The sequence goes on from NC_136067.1 coordinate 1,475,198,632, forward strand.
TTCACATTTTATTTCATTTTTATCATTTTTTGATCATTCATCTGTTATATTATTATATCCAAAGCTATATAATGTTAAAAATTGACCAACTTTACAAAAATATAAGAATCATTTTTAGAGACAAAACTTGTGCAAAAATAGTACAGAGTATATATATCAGTTGAGACCAACATTTGGATATTGACAACTATTTGGAGAATCCAAACTCACAATCCCCCAAACTCATTCATACCTCTTCTCAATCATAATGCTCTCAAGACTGTTTTAACAACTACTACTGATTTTGGAAAAATCTCAGGGTATAAGATCAATAAGGAAAAAACTGAGATTATGATTTGGAATCTCACAGCAGATGGAACAAGATATACTAAGGAGATGAGATACCTAGGGCTGAGGATTACAGAGGATATTGCTAAGCTCACGGAAGTAAATTTTGAGAGAGTTAAGAAGGAAGTAGCCATCCTGTTGAAGAACTGGGCACATCTCCCACTGACCCTGTTTGGCCGAGTTATTCTTACAAAAATGGTAATCCTTCCAAAGTTTACGTTCCTATTTGAGTCTATTCCTCTCCCCTTTTCTAAAGCTTGTTTTTTGAAACTCCAGGGCCAGATTAGCTCTTTTATCTGGGCCTCTAAGGGGCCAAAGCTTTCTTGGAAGAAGGTTGGAAAAAGGTGGCCTAGCGTTACCCGATTTGACGTTATGCTCCTAGTCTTTTATGTTAAAAAATGGAAGAATGCTTGTGCTTACACCATCTAATTTAGATGTAGGCAGGCTGTTCAAGGTCCAGTTGAGAAGCCATAATTTAAGGGAAGTAGGTTTTATGTTTAAGTATGTGGACCCAAAGTACTCAAAAAAAGTAAGGCTAAAAATCTTAAGAGGCATGGCTGAGACATGGTATAGAGTTAGGAGAACTGTGAAGTTGCCATATTTTAGCCATTATGCTCCTATGTGGGATTCTCTGGGGTCCCCTGAATGGGCCAAAGATGCGTTAGCCTTACCCTTGAGGGAAGCGGGCATAGCTGTTTGGAATCACCTCCTACACAAGAATCAACTGATGTCTTGGGAGGAATGTAACCAGTTATCAGATCAAAGAATTTCAAGATTTAAGAATCTCCAAGTCTTAAGCTGGGTTCAAGCCTCTAGTACAAAGGTGGGAGGCTATAACGAATTTGAGGAAAAAGTAGCTTCCAGGCAGTCTCCAGTCAAGGAAATCGCACTCTGGTACTGGTCTATGATGGATATGGAGGATGAGAATTTCAACCTCCCGGATGAACTTTGGGGCAGATGCTTGCTGTCTACTACGCTTGAAGATCAATGGCAAGTATCTATGCGTACTTTATACAAAATAGTAAAACATACATACCTTAAAAGGAATCATCTCTTCACCGTTCACAGGGCTTATTGATCTCCCCGGAGGTTATCAAAGTTTGGCCGAGGAGGGGAAGTGGTGTGCCCTAAATGTGGAAGTATGAAGGAAGATGATCTCCATTTGTTTTTACTTTGTCCAAAGATTCAGCCCTTTTGGATGGCTGTGAGTAAAGTGCTGTCTGGTTCTTTGATGATTCCAGTTGAGGTAAGAGCTTTACTAGTTATTTTTGGATTGATGGACTTCGATAGTGTAAGAAATAAGAATCATATACATTTAATATTTTATACGGTTGTATTGGCCCGCAGAGAGATCTGTAAATTGTGGGTATCATCAATTCCACCAAGTTACGAAGATTGGGTATCCTCTGTAAAACATGTGGCAATGTTAAATAGCACAATTAAGGGTCGCAGCAGGCAGGAATTTCGGGCACCTGTTTTGAAATGCTTAAAATAGTGGCATGTTAGACCAAGGGTCGTATGATTAAGCCTTTTTCCGCCTCGGCTGATAGCACCTCTGTTCCCATGGTGGCAGATTTCTTTCCACCAGGTATTGGTGCGTTCAGGGTTCGACAGGGTGTGAGTTGTCGATCAAGGGCGCCCTACAGCTACACCATTGTCGGTAACTCATGTCACCAAATGAGGTTATGGACATTTCAGCTGGAGATAAAAGCGAAATGGTACGATGGAGGCAAATGAGGACAAAAAAAAACACCTCTTCTCACTCCACATCCACATCACTTGCACTCTATACATACATACATACTATACAACCCAAAACCAGACTTACATACATAGATGAAACCATTGGGGTGAGAGACTCAACCCTCAAATGCTGTGCTGAGAGCTGGGGTGTTTCACTGAAACCGGTCAAAGCACGTTTCGATGGCTTATTTTACTATTCTTGCCATCTTCTTCAGGACCTGTTACTTTAGAGATTTGTAACGGGCAGGATTAAGGGGGAGAGCAGATTTTCTTGCGATTTTTAAACATCAATGAGTACTTCTACAATGCATATTGTTGTGTTACCACCGTCATTTTACTGATGCAGTTTTCCAACTCTATTACTTTGCTTTTGCTCCGTAGCCTTACAAGAGTCCCTTTTCAAAATGAGCTTCACTTCGATACTGTTTTTAACACGGCGTGATGTATATCATATGTTTAATATTGCCGCTCCGTCACTAACAATATTAATATTGTTAAGATTTTCTTTTCTTTTTTTGTAACAACTATAGGTAGAGGCTGCCATTGAGGTGTTCAATTTGCTCCTTTTTGGCTGGTTCTGCTTTCATCTTTAGTAAATCAGCTTATCCGGCATGACCCCATATCGTTGAGTCTCTATCATATTAATGATAGTTACATTATTTAGTTTTCAACAAATATATATGTGACTACATAAATAAGTAAATCTTTTATCATAAATATTACCCTATTTTTCACTTTATATCGCTCTCAATATATCCTCTACCTTAACTCTCCAACTCATCTCAAAGCTCTTTCTACTACTACTCTTTTCAATGCATTACCCTATTTCTCACCCTATATCTCTATCAATATATCCTCTACCTCCACTCTCTCATTCATCCCAAACCCCATACCACTACTATGATCCCCAAAATAACCCTTTTTAACCTCATCACTGCAGTGCAAATTCCGCCGCAGTGCTGACATTCCAATCGCGGGCATGTTCATGACGGCTCCCGGCCGTCATCAGTACACACCCACTGTGACTCATGACTGCCGGGAGCCGTCATGAGCATCGAAGAGGCTAGACTCTTCCTTACTCTACCTCTCCTTGCAACACTTCATACCTCTTTTACTATTCTGATCCCCCAAAACAAGCCTTTGTAAACCATTCCCTCTGACTCTTCCCCCTCCTCCGCCCTTTTACTCACCCCAAGCCTCCTCCTACTGCTATAAGCTCCAAAACATACAAACAAAAAATATATATATAAAAAAATGTATATCTATATTTCTAAATCCTTCCTTCTTCTATACCTCCACTATCCGTTTCAATCCAAAAACAGACTAACATGTCCATCGCTTAAAATAATTTCATATTTTACTATACTAATTCACCACTAATCCTTTATGGGTTCTAAAGTGGCGTGCTACTCACCGAAAAAGCACTTCAAAATCTCATCAGGGGTAGCAAGCGCTATATAAATGCAAACCTTTTTCCTTCTTCTATCCTTTTGCTATCCTTCTCAATCTAAATAACTGACTAACTTATCCACCACTGGAATTACTTTCATATTTCACTATACTAATTCACCACTAATACTATTTGGGTTCCAGACTAGCGTGCTACTCACTGAAAAAAGCACTTCATCACCTCATCAGGGGTAGCAAGTGCTATATAAATGCAAACCTTTATCTCTCCTCTATCCCTTCACTTCCCCTCCTCAATCCAAGCATATACACTATACTATATATAGACTAACATATACTAACACTATATATATATACTTGCCGAAAAAGCGCTTTGACACCCCATCAGGGGTAGTGAGCGCTATGTAAATGCAATTACAATGAAATATAATATTTAAGTTCCTCCCCACTCTGAATGAGTGGGACAGAACTTCAGTTTGGCAGAGAGGTTACCCTCTATGCCAGACTCTAAACCAGGTTTGTAATCTTCTGTACAGCTTTTTATAAAAAGCATTCCTGATACAACTGTCCAACAGGTGATACACCACCCCTCCCCTAATCCCCTTGAATCTCAAAATCTATGAGTGCTGCCTGCAATACCTCCGGCAGACAGACACTATGTGACATCTGAACTATACTCAGACACATTCATTGTAAATACATGCAAATAAAGTCCTTCACAATGAATTGTAATGCTCTTCGAACCGTAGGATTGCTTGCTCTATAATGAAACAAAACTGCAATCTCAGTTTTAAAGAAATGTACCCCGGAAGGTGCTCGTTTCCAGATCATACTCACCAGGAAGACCCAGTGCTAGCCAGTTCGGAAATTTGGAGGAATAGATGACATTCTTAAAAGCAGAAAGAATGAAAGGCAAGTGAAATTCCCCAGAACGTCAACTGAAGCAGGTAAAAAATGCACTTTTCTAATTTCTTCTCTGTTCACAGTCAGGGCCGGCTTTAGTGCAGGTGATGCCAAGGTGCATCAATAATTTTTGGTGCCCCCATAACCCATGACTGCCTCCTCAGATTCTCTCACTACCACCGGGCTAAAGTGCCCCTCATCTCTCCAATCATATGTTATTGATAAACACAGCACTCCCCCCTGAGTTCAGCACCCCCTCCACAGGTCAGTACCCCGTTATTTGCGAGTAGCAAACTGCAATTTACAACAGTGTCTCAGATACTGTTTGCGATTCCAAATGGGGTCGCAAATTGCATGCCTCATCAATATTCATGAGGCAAGCGCAATTTGCCACCCCATTTGGAATGGCTAGCACTCCCAGGGATGGTGGCCTGCTGGGATCAGCACAGCAGACCACCATGTCTCGGACTGCTTTTTAAATAAAGTTTTCCTTAAAGAAAAATGGGATGCATTTAAAAAACGAAAATAAAACATTTCAGTTTCATTTTTTAAGGGCAAGCAGTGGTCCCAAAGGGGAAGGGGTCCCCTGGGGATCCGTTCCTATTTGTGAGTGGTTTACCACCTACTCAAAGTAAGTGGTAAATTGCGAGTGTTTCGCGACCGCAAATGCATCCCAAAACAACAGTACATGGCATGATGACTCGCTATTAGGAAGGGACGCTCCTTCCTAATACCGAGCGTCACCAATGCTATTTTGCGAGTCAGTGACTCGCAAAATAGCATTTGTACATGGCTGGAACCTTTTTTGTGGTCGCAGATTGGCCGATCTCCCGTTTGCGGCCTTAAAAAGAGGTTGTACATCCAGCCGCGGTCGGTAGTAGGAGTTTCTGCAGGGCGGTGACGTGGGGAGGGGGAGGGGCAGGGTGGGGGGAAGTAATGTATGGATTTCGGAGTTTAACAGGTAAGTAAACCTATAAATAAATAAAACGAATTTTGTTGCGCGCACTGCATCACCAAATGCGATGCAGTGCACGCAACGAAATTCGTTTTATTTATTTATATGTTTACTTACCTGTTAAACTCCGAAATCCATACATTACTTCCCCCACCCTGCCCCTCCCCCTCCCCACGTCACCGCCCTGCAGAAACTCCTACTACCGACCGCGGCTGTGTACATCTGGCCCTAGAAGTCAAAACATGAATTGTTACAAATGAGGTTTTGAGGGTATTGGCAAACCTTCCACATGGGTTTTCACTCCCAGTTCACACACCTACACGTGGAACTAAAACGATGGGGCCAAGTGCCGTATTTTGAACGTGATGGATGCGGAATCACCAAGCAAAAAACAACAGGTTTCCCGTCCACCCTATATATAGACATGTTTAAACTCTATAAACTCTAAATAGGGCACAGGGGACACCATTTTTGGTAGATATCCAACAAGGGTGAAACTTTAAATCTGTCCCTAAGCGTGCACACTTTATGTGACAAGCGCCCAATTTGCCAGATTTAATCAGGGACAGCAGAAGATGTGATTTCTCCACCTCGAAAATATTTCCCCGGATGAAAAAAATAATTAACTTACCTTTTACGCCCGGAACCGGGGATTTTAGTACATTTGGATGAGTACGCCATATGATTTTTTGTGAATTCCAATAAAAGCAACCCCAGAGAAGTCGTTGGCATTTAGGGGCGGCTAGTAACCTTACTGAGTACCCATCTCCTCCTGTGTGACAGTACAGCAGGTGCAAAGGCACCGGGACACACGTTCTGAGGGACCCAAGACAACTGAAGTGGAAGTGATTGTGCGGATTATATTTTTCTTGTTTGCATTTGAGTCCAAGGAACCCATTTCGCAATACTTTGATGTTGTGTGATTATGTAGTGGATAATGCAGCTCCCTCATGTATTTTCTCTGTAACAAACCTGAGTACTTGGCTTGTCACGTTTAAGAGACGGAACATTACCCTTCTTCCGATAGCGGGATTTACAATAATCGAATACCGAGGTCCCTTCTTGACGACAGATCCAGAGACAGGCTTCTGCTCTGCTGCTTTGTGTACAGGATTCTATTTTAACAAGGCTCTGAATGAGGTCACAAGAGGCTGAGGTGCCGTTTTCAGTGTCTCCCCACACCCACATAATCGATATGACAGGGAGGCGGCACAGAAGCCATAGCTCATTGCTGCTAAGTCACCTTGAACACTTGTTAACATTAGCCCCACTCTGCAGAACTTTCAACGGAGGCTGACTGATGTCGAGGTGGAGGTTCTGTCAGCTGTGCGAATAACTTATTTATATTACACACTCTTTCCCACATAAACATTTTCACATACAGACTTATTTATAAAAAGAAATATGTACGATTCAAATTTTCATATTTACTAATAAAAAAGTTGATTTCGCACTGTGGCAATGAATTTGAGTTACGTGTAAGAAATGAACATCTTTTGGTTATGATCTGGAAAGTAGGTACCAGATGCAGGCTTTCATGAACTTTTATTTTATTTTGTGGGAGTAATTTTGAGGCAAGGGCGTATTCACAGTCTGAGCTTGTACCTATTTGCATCAAAACATGAACCACACAGGAAAGATATAAGCATGTTTACATTACAGTATATACAAAATAATTAGCAGAAAACAATTTCTCAGAGAAAAGAAAAGAGAGGCAGATAATATCTAAGATGTTAAAACGATTTTGTAGAGTTGGGTTTTGAGATTTTTCCTTAATTTCACCAGTGAGTGAGGAAGTCCGAGCTGCAAAGGCAAAATACTCTATAATCTTTTTTCAAAAGCCTTAAAAAAAGGCCTGCTGGCATGTTTACTATTTGCTAGACTTTTGGATTGCCAGCCTAGCAAGGAATGTATTCTTAATAGCATATGTGTCTCTAGTTGTGATGACTTTAGAGGCCAGCCATTCAGCTTTTCCCAGGAGAAGTGTTTTATAGATCATACAAAATACCTTAAGGTGGATTCTGTCAGGAAGAGGGAGCAAATTCAAATATTTTACAGT